>NC_138906.1:151484720-152969720 GCF_965231255.1 Vanellus vanellus
CCTGCATCTACTCTCTTTTCCCTCAGCTGCTTCTGTCACATTTACTAATCACAAGTCTCAATGTCCAACCAATTCCAGCTTTTCTTTCTTTCTGTTGCAATTTCTTTTCCATGAAGTTACAGAGCTCTTTCTCACTCAGTCCTAGCTCTGCGCTCCCACTTTCAGTAGACTTTGTATCCCAATCTATTTTTTTTCTCACACTCTGAATTTTTGCCTTCCTGTTTTTCTTTGTCAAACTACTAAATGGTGATCAAGAGCACAGGAAAGACAGGGTCCTGGAGCCATACTTTACCATTAAAGATCTCGATGGAGAGCTTTCAAGCAAAAGCTCTGCAGTATTTTTTGCTTTCAGTGTGCTCCTGTCAGGTTGTTTTCTACGATGATGCATGCCTGGTGCTTCTGTTCAGTGCTAGAAGTTGAAGGAAACTCAAATGTGCTGTACAAGAAGAGTTGTTACACTCTAGTTAAGTCTGACTTGTCATGTGCACATTGTGCAAAGAGTGTTCACAACAGCAGCCAAACCATCAAAACAAAGGGTTGCAAAAGAATTAGAATCTAATTTCTCCCGTGATGTTTTTTTTTTTTTTTCTTTTTTTACCTTATTATCTGAAATAAAGGAACTTCTGGCTGAAATAATAAATTAAAAAAAAAATTAACAATATTAACAGAGATGCTGTAACTACCACTAGTATTTCAGTCCTATACAAACGGACAAAACTCCCACCACCTTCTCCAAACACTTCCCCTGCGCAGTAAGCAATCCTTACTCTGAATTCTTTGCAAGTTATTATGACTTGTAATAAAAGTTTCAGTCCCAGTTTGCTTTTTTGTTGTTATTTTGTCTTCTTTATTTTCCCTTCCTAAAAGTATTACATTTTCATATTAATTTCTTAATCAATATGGATGTTAGTTGGGAAAAACAAAGAAGTAAGATGAAGTAGCTGTTTTTTTTCGTCTTAATAAGTACCATTTTAAATACGTTAGTCACCCTAATTACTTTTTTCCAGTACTTTTTTTCATTAATTGTCAATATGATTTCAGGTTATGGAAGGGGGCATGAACAAAATGGAAAAATATCAGACAAAGAAGACAACCAGAGACTGGCGGAGCAGCAAAATGATATGACCTTGGTGGCACTTGAGAAGTGCCACCAAGTTGGAGGCTATGGTTTGAATACTTTCCTCCATTAAGAAAAGAAGCATTTCTGCAACCTGCAGAGACCAAAGGTTGTCCCCATCTATTTCAACTGGAGATTTCATATTTTCTTTAGGGGCACTAGGGTTCAGTTAATGTTAAGATTAAATATGTCTCTCTATAAAAATATATTTATGTATAAAAATACATGATAAGGACATTTTGCTGACTACAAGAATTGTTCTCATTTTGAGTGTGACCCAGTGCAGTGTGACCCCTAAATTGACACACAGTAATTTTTCACAATTCGACTATAAATAGAAGATTATTGGCTTCCTGGCTTAAGAATCTGTTGAATTTACTTTTATGAAGTACAGGTACATAAACTGCATATTTCACCATCAAAGCTGATCTTAAATGTCATTATTTTGCCATCTTGAACGCCTCTTTATTCTCCCTTTTTGCATAACAGAGAGTTCTAAAAGTAAGGAAAAAAAAAGTTATTTCTCATAGTAATAAAAAAACCCAAACCACCAGTGCTATCATGGATTTCTAAATATGCTAATATTTTATTAAAGGTATTTGAGAACCTATGTAGTTTCAGCTCTTACATGCCTATCAGTCTAAGTTAAATAACTTGCAAAATGCTAATTTTGAACTGAAGGACAAGCAAGCAACAAAATTCATTCTGTAATTCTTACCAGACTTCACATCTATCAAATAAAATATAATTTGATATTCCAAGAAGCAGGTCTTCAAAATGGTGTACAGGGAGCTACACAAACAAATCTTTTTAATGTAAATGTGACTTGAGCACATAACTTCCCAAGAGGGACCTATGAAAGGTACCCCTCATCATCTCTAAATGTATTTGAGTCAAAAGGAGATCCCAGCAGGATAGGAGTACTTTTTGTTATGTTAATTAAATGCTTGTAGCTCTAGCAATTTGTTTTTAACTACTAATCTACCAAAACAAGGAAAAACATAGTAAGAATGAATGAAGGAAACAGTTATTTTAGTGAGGACAAAGGAAAGCTATTTTGTAACTATCTAAAAAGATGATGACCTTTCTATAATAAGTCTTGAAAATATCTTTTATTATGATAAGTTAGCACTAGCTGGTGCTGTTCTTTTTGCTCTGTATGAAACAATCTTTAAAATTTTCAAATGCTGTATTGTTACCAGTTTTATATAGAGGTTATTTAAAACACAGGCTATACATGTTAAGAGGAGGGTTAATCTGATTTTATTCTGTATATTCCAAGATGGAGAAGATCTGCATTCAATCAGTGGAGAGGCTGAAACTTTTGAAACTTGATATTTCCTCTTGCAGAATGGGACGAGGTTTTCTGTGGCTTCTGTTCCAGGACACTGATTATAAATAAGAAAAAGAAATAGGAAGGTACATAAATAAAGACACTGAATAAGTCATTCCGTATTAAAAAAAAAAAAAAAAAAAGAAACTAGTTTGTAGGTGTTTTTAGAAAAGTATTTCAAAATAAACAACAATTAGGAGTGATAAATACTCAGAATCAATCTTAGACTAAAGATGATGATAAAGGTGTAGACAGTCAAAAAAAAAAAAAGTAAGAAAATGTAAAAGTCATCACCTACGTGATTTGTTCTGGATGGTGGAGTGAACCACAATTAGAAACAGTGAAAAAACATATGATGTAATGACTGCATACGGTGGTTGAGCAGAGTGCATTGGATATTATTTATTTTTATTTTAGTGAGGCTTCAAACACAGTCACCTAAAAAATCCTTATAGACAGCCTGATGAAGTATAGATCAGATAAGCAGACAGTGAAGTAGATTGAAAACTGGCTGAGCTGCCAGGCTTAAATGATTGTGGTGAGCACCGTGAAGTCCAGTTGGAGGCCAGTCAGAAATTATATGCCACAGAGTTCAGTAGTGGTGCCAACATTGTGCAGTATCTTTATTAATGACCTGATTAATGGGGCAGGGCATCCTTAGCAAGTTCACAGATGATACAAAACTGGGAGGAATGACTGACACATCAGAGGGTTTTGTTGCTGTTCAGTAGGACCTCAACAGGCTGGAGAACTGGCCTGAGAGGAACCTTATGACGTTTAGCAAAAGAAAATTAGAAGTCCTGCACTTGGGAGGAACAACCCCATGCACCAGTAGATGCTGGGGGTAGACCAGCTGGAAAGCATCTTTTCAGACAATGCCCTGGGGATACTGGTGGACACCAAGCTGACCATAAGTCAGCAATGTACCCTTACAGCAAAGAAGAATGATAGCAACCTGGGACACTGGCTATTGCCAGCTGGTCAAGGGAGGTGATCCTTCTCCTTTACTAATCCCTGGTGAGACACAACTGGAGTACTGTGTCCAGTTCCGGGCTCCCAAATGCAAGAGAGATGTGGCCATACAGGACTGAAGCCACTGAAAGGCCACAAAGATAATCTGAAGCATCTCACAGAATAGGAGAGGCTGAGACAGATGGGACTGTTTAGTTTCAAGAAGTAAGAGTCTTAGCTGTGAGTTCAGTTTCATTGTGTGAGATGAGGGTGGTGGGAGAATCTTACCAATATGTGTAAATGCCTGACTGGGGAAGTAGAGGAAGCCTCAGTGGTATCCATTGAAAGAATAAGAAGCAATAGGCTGGCACAAATTGAAACACTATTGATTTGGGAATATCATATGGGTATGTGACCCATATGAGCAGCTGCTTTATGCATGCAGGTTTTCTCACAGAAAATCTGTGACTGCAGGCCAGGTAGAGATGACCCTACCCATCTTGCATTTCAGCAGGGTAAGTAAATTAAATAGGAAGGGGCTTAACGTACCATTAACAATTTGATAAGGAGAGAAAGGAAGGAATAGAAAACAAGGAAAAGAAGGAAAATCTTTTGCTGCTTTTGGACATTAGAGAAAACCAATGAGAAATATCAAGCTTCAAACTTACAAAGTCACTATGTACTGACACTCTCATGAAAATATGACATCAGGTTGCTTGCTAAAAAAAGCAATAAAAAAAAAGTTAACTCACACATTCAGTCTGAGCAGATGCTCCAAATAATACATGTATTTTTAAGCAAAGATACAACAGCATATGCGGTCCAGTGTAGGATATTTCCTGACTGTTGTTTCTTAAGTTACTGCAATAAGGGTAAATAGTTGATTAGAAAAAATGCTAAGATGAAATATTGCCTACCCTCATTAGGGATTACCAGACTGATGTTTGTTGTTTGATTATTTTAATGTTGCTAAGTCTTATTCTTTCCAAGCCTATGCTGCTAATACACACGTACATACATGCACATTCTTGTGAGTTTGCGTTCAAGTATTTTAAAGCTATTTTGTATTCAAACTACAGCCTTTTAGGTTTTCTTCACTGGCACACACTGTTATATGGTAGGCACCCCTGCATAGTAATGGTATCATTGTTTTTTTTTTTTTTCAAAAAAATTGCTAGACATTAAACATAATACAAGGTCCTACTGTCCTAATAAGATGGAGACAGTGATAGTTCGCCACTCCATGCAGGCAAAACATAGCGGTAGCTGCACTTACGCTGAGGAAATAGATAAATACATACCCTTGCTATTTTTTTCTGAACAAACTGGGAAAGACTTTAATCAACTTCATTATCTATAATTTTTAAACAATTGATTATGGCTATAATAAATTATTGCATGTTAACTGTATTTTATATAGACTAGTCAGATAACAATTTTAAGTGTGACTCATCTTCGGAATCAGAGATGGCATTCACTAGACCACAGTATAAATTACAGTTGTCCTGGAATTTAATATAATCACAATAAAATAAAATTTCTCTATGGGTGAGATAAAATAAAGTGAATGATGACATTTTTATCTGTCATAAATGCATGTTCAATTCTTATTTAAGTTATTTACAGGCTGGCAGAATATTTGTGAAATAACAGGCAGACTAATAAAATAAAACTTTGGAGATCAAGAGTAAAATAAATAAATAAGTAAAATGGCTATGCTTCATTGTTCCTGTGATTGAATTTTCTCATTTGAAATGTCAGGAGACTAAACCATTTTCTTTATTTAGCATGTGCACCACTTAATTGAATTTGTACTATACTGTAGAATCAAAACTCATCACTGTTCTGTTGCTAGAAATTGTATTTGGGTTATAAGCAAGATAGAAAAGAAAATATTGCAACTTTGTGACCAGTTTATAAGACATAATGTTTTTCTGGTTTAATGAACTGTTGTCTTGAAAGCTTCAGCTGCACTTTTCTCTGAAAAGTAGTAAGCATTGGTGTACAGTAACTGCCAGCAAAAAATATACATCGACCCATGATACACCTATGTTTGTGTCCTTGAGTATACTAAAAATCGCGGTTGAAAAACATTTAAAACTGTATCTCTAGTATACCTTACATATTACTGAAAGTAAGCTTTCTGATAGGCGCATCACTGTATATGGTTCTAATTTAAATAGGTACCAATTATCAAGAAACCATAATCTTATCTTAATTCCACTGAAAGCAGTATTTTCTTTTGTTCCTGAAGTTATCATGTGTAAGACACCATCATCTATGTACCATTTTATAATCTTAGCTATTGCCACACATTTTCTCATTGGCTGATGAAAAAAACATCATGTAATAATAACTTGTAGAGACCCATTATACAACATCAAGAATATTCTAGATAAAATGAAGCAGCTTAATTTTCTAATTTAGAGAGTGGTTGCATTTATTGCTTTGCAAAAACATTTTTGTTATTCTGATGCTCCCGTTTCAAGTCTTCTATATGCTTTCAGTGGTCTTGTTATATGAAGGAAACCTTCTGTTTTAGCGTTTTGCTTCCTAAGAAAAGGATATTACATGCTGGATAATATCCAGTAGCTGAAGCAGGCATTCAGTCACTGGGAAACGTAATCATCTAAATCCTGCAGTAACCTGTGTCTGATGCTTCACAGAAAGCAATTTTTCACAAAGAAAATTGGTACATCCAATTGCAGTGCTCCTGCAGGTGAACAGATTATTTTTCCTATCAACATATGTAAAATTCAGAAACTTTTTTCTTAGACTACTTATTTTTTGGTAATGTTAGTAAAGGATCTTGCCCAAATCATAGTTAGTAAAAGATTTTGCCTCTATTGTAAAAAAATATTTTGGTGGCTTTTTTTTTTTTTTTCTGGTGTGCCTGACACAGCCCCTGGTGTCTCCTCCCAGAGGCCACTCCTGCAGCCTCATCCCACTACCAGAGCTTTGCCATGTAAACCTGATACACTTCCCTAGCCAGCCTTTCTTTTCTAACTAAATGATCAACGGTTCTCTTAACATATTTGGCATGATTTTATATCTGAACGATTTTCTCTATATTCAGCTATTGGAGTTTACTAAACTGTTATGTACTGAACTTTTGTTTTAGAGTAGCTACTGACGTACTTGGATTTTTATTATAAATATAAAAAGTCATAGAGTCCTTTCATTGAGATCTAAGTATTGCTCAGACTGGGGAGTTCCATGATCGCCAGGCTATAGTGCCATTATTTCTCAGCTTTTGGCTATTAACAATTCATTTAAAAGTCATGTGTTTCAGCACTGGAGGTGAATGTGCATGAACAGCCTAAATAAGGTTTTCCTGAAAGAAAAGGCAACATGGATTCCAGGTCTCCCCAGAAAAAATATTATTTGATCTTCTCTCCAATGACTTTCTTATTACAGCTTTCTTCACTGAACTCTGAAAAAGTTTGAAGCCTAATGTCCCCACAGAGCATGAACATGGTGAGTGCTTTGATTTCTGTTTAATCACAAACATTTGATTGCAAGGCTTACACATGCTTTCTGCATCATAGAAAGCTCATGTACTCTAATTCTTCTCTTCTGTGCCAGCCCGCTAGGCTGTTTAATCAATGGGTGCCATATAAGGTCTTCCTAAATCCTTCTTTCACCAGTTAGAGAATTTTAATACTAAATGTTGTCAGGTGGTAATAATGCACAAAGTAAGAGTACATAGAAAATACAGCCTGGTGTATAATGATGAAAGCAATGCACTGATAGGTTAAGTAATACACAAAATGATGGTTAAATTCTACTATATACATTTTATAAGTCACAGGTAAATTATACGTAATCCACAGGTGTGTAAACTTTAATTAGGTTTTCTCATTTTTCCAAACAAACAGGTGACACACTTACATATTCACATATGCTTTCACACTTAGATCTCTGGAGAGCTAAAGAGAGAGTGCTTTCTCTCTCCCACCATCTCTCTCTCACAGTATCTCTCACATTTATATAATGCCACTAAACCATATCACATTCCTGCATGCAGAATTTCTTTTCTTGGGGAAAGGACAAAGCGGAGAACAAACCATACCTGACAAATACTAGTCACACTGCCTAATTGCCCCTCTGTAAGAAAGCTGGGTGCCAGTGTTGAGATTGGTATAATTAATTACACTTAAAGTATATGAGTGTATTGTGACTCAGTGCTGAGATGCCCACTGAGATGAACCGTACATAACATTTAACTAACAGGTTACAGATCTGGGTGACTGCATGTTCCTTCCTCTCTCCAGTGAGCCAAGGGTTAAATCTGCCTAGATATATAAATCAATAAAATATGTTGCCAGTGTTGCAACATCCTTTGTGTCTTTAATAATGCTGATATGACCAGGCACCAGTGTATATGGATGTTTCTGTGTGTAAATGTGCATATGAGGATTTAGGCCATATTTGGACAGGACTACAGCAAAAATTGTTTATGCTCACCCCAAGTTTGTGTCTAATTTATAGAATTACATAAACATGGCAGTCTTTCTAAATGAGGGAGTTAGAAAAAGCATTATTTGCTGAATGTCAAGAAAGCAAATTTCTCTCAGACAAGAAAATAGCAGAACACGTCAAAAGCTGGGAGGGTGACAACTGTGAATATAAGCTTCTAGACTCTAACTTATCCCACTTTAGGCACCTATTTCCTATTTTGTATGCAAGCCTCAGATTTCTTTGAAAATCTTGGTCCTGTTATTTTACGTTTATACGTTTCAAGCCTGAGGTGGTATTGGTGGCAAACCTGTGGCAAGCTTTAAAAATATTTGTGACATTTTGAACATCGCTGTCACAGCTGTCTAGTCTAATTAGATGTTAAACTCTTCAGGGCAAGGACTGCACTTAGCCATGCACCCAGTACAATGGAATTTCCAATATTAGCTTGGGTTTGTAGACAATGCTGTAATAAAAGTGATTAAGAAGGGTAGAAGGTTTAAATAATGCTGATGACATGCCTTTGATGACCTCCCTGGGGAGATTATTCATCACAATCTAATGAGATCATTAGGAGGAAAAGTTTCCTGTTTCAGTATACAGCCAACATAATTTTGGCTGAATCAATGCAAAGTCCAAGTGGCTGTAAACCGTAATGGTGTTGCTGTGGTGACTGTTGGGTAAGAAGATTCATAAAGGAAGCTGGATCTTCGTGACTTGTTTAAGTAAATCTTCCAGCTAACTGAAGAATAAAAGAAGGACAGATGAGGAGACAGGGTATGTTAAATAAATCACGAAATAAAGACCAGGCCCTAAGTCTCAGAAAAAAAACAGACCTTATGAAAGTACCTATGAGAGTGTAGTAATACTCTGTCATACATTATTTTGGCTTGTGACCTCAATGGGTCACTCAAACTGATAGCCATCATCTATGAGACACATTTCCTGTGAAATTTCTATGCAAATGTTCCTAACAGTGGTCATCGTTCAGTGAGTGATGGCTTTCCCTGTGAATCAGTATTGAATGGGCACCTAAGTTCTGGGAGAGGAAGACGCAGAGCAGGTGCAAGTAACTTCACCACAGATAAAATGATAAAATTAATATCCTATTGATCTCATGCTTATTGGAAAAGTTAACATTTCTTTATTACTAAAAAGATGGTTGTACACTCTGCCTGAACCAAAGTTTGTTTTTCACAATTTACACTGCTCTTTTCATTAAAATGGTAGAGAACATTGTGTTACTCTGTTAAATCGTAGCTATATTTCATCACAGAGATAATATGTAGGGGCAGTTAAAAGAAATAACAAGATAGACAGATAGACAGAAAGATAAAATTATTCCATTTCATGTGTTAGTCAGACTGTGAGCATTAAGTTTAATTACTTCAATTTTCCTTCTAATCTTCAGATTCTACAGACAGACATATTAAAACTGCATGGATTCAAAAGTATTTCTTGTCTTTTTTCAATTCAGATGTCTTTAAACATAATTATGAACAGCAATATTAGAGGTTTTAAAGCAAGAAATGCCAGAAAGATACATTCTTGCTTTATAAGAAAAAACTCTATTTTAAAAGTACATAGTATTCAGAATTCCTTTCCTTTTCTTTCAGTGATATAACGAGACACCTGAAAGGAAGGACCCACAGTTCACAAGACGGATTTGGTAGCATGCAAGGTGTTACATTTTCACACACAGAAGAGTAACTACTTATATTTGGAATGACCTTTCTTTTAGAAATGAAAATTCAGGCAACACTATAATAATCTCTCTTGTCTTTTCTGCAACAAGTTGAATGTAAAAGGGCATCTTCCGATGCAGCAAGAAGGGAGTCTTTCTCTATTTGAAAGGTTAGTAAATACAAATTTCACTATAATAGAAAAAAATACATATGCAAAAGTAAACTTTGTGAAATTCAGCAGTAAACAGTTACAAGAAGTAGTATTTAGTAACTTTCAAGGAGCAGAAAAATTCAGCCTCAATATATATCCAAAGAATTAAATCTAACTTTATGTGTGTCTAGCTGGTGGCCTTTGTGATTACAGCTCCATGGCAGAAAATTCCTGTTTGATAGGCAGAGCTGTTGTGTACAGACGTTGGACATAAAAGAAAAAGGGAAGAGTGTCTATGAGAATTATTATTTGATTGTAATTGAGTAATTTGTAAAGCAGAAAACCAGAAATATATCCAGATTATTTTGGTTCAAGAACTGTGCTAATAACCTTTCATGAATGTTGAGACTGTGTAAGAGCTTTCAGAAAATAGAGTTCTTTTCAGGAGTGAAAATGTGACTATTTCACATCAATGATGGGATAGCCAAAATAGTCTAATAAAATAAGGAAAGTAAGTTTTTTAGGTTAAGTCTTCCATAACAGATATAACTTAGTCTTGATCATTTTTATATTGATGTTTAATATTTTAATTTCTGGTATTGAGGAAATAACTACAAAGACATAGTAACTCCTTTTGTGTATGTGAACTGCATTTCATTAATAGATTTTGACTATATTAATATTTTCATGTGTGGTTTACATGAAAGCTTTCAGCATAATGGATACAAACGGCTACACAAGTGTAAACCAATTCTATTTTTTAATTACTTGCCTAAGTTCTATTAGTTTCTTATGACAGAAAAAAATGTACGACCTTGGACGGAAATATATGGTAGTTACATCTGAAATGAAAAAAGGTTTATGTTTTTGACTAACAGAAGCAATTAGCCTGTTTATTTGAAATGTGCATTGAGAAGATAACAATTAAGTATTAATATCAAAGTTCATTATAAGGTTGTTGTGGAGTGAGGCTGTGCTCATATCAGCAACAATTAAAATAAATATTCAGTAGACAACACTATTTTAAGCACAGTGTTACTGCAAAATAGAGTGACAGAAAAATAAAATTATCAATAGAATTACATACTGCATTGTAATAAATAAAAATTATAAATATATATGTGGGCTAAGTAATTTCAGAAGATCAACAGAACATTTGAGGAACATTTAAAAAATAACCTGTCCCCACAAAGTGATATCATTAGTGTCTGTTATATGTCATAATCTTGACAAGCTGAAGAAGCTGTGAATGTAATTACTATTAGAAATGTTTTTGATAATGTTAATATAATATTTGACATTAGTAATAAAATATGAAATTAATATGTTCCTGTGTCTGTTTGGAATGACAAATCAAATGAAAGAACATCAACTTTAATTGATCTACTTTCATTTAACATTCAAGGAGGGAGTGTTTCATAAGCATCTTTCTCAGAATAAAGGGAAACATAATACATTCTTTTTTAAACTCACTAAAGGTTAATAAAACCACCAAATATCAGTGCCAGCTCATATGACAGAAGGGAATCCTTTGTCTGAACACAGCTGAAATTGGTCCCTGCTTCTTGAGTACCCAAGAAACAACATCTATTAGATAATGGTGTATATTATGAGATTATTAGCTTTTTCACTCTGAAGTTCATTTGCTCTTCTTTCTAGTAAAAGATGGATACAGTGAGTGAAACACAGAGTCTTTTTTTTTTTTTTTTTTTTTTTTTAATTAAGCATTGTATGTGATCTTTTTCATCAGGGAATGAGACTGCCTCATATGTAGCAATGGATTTTTCCTATAGTCAGATTAGGCTATGAATATGAAATCTTTAAACTGCAGGGACTGATGCCCTGAAACAGTCTCCCAAGAAGTAGCAGATCTTTAAAAAAAAATCGCAGACTCCCTTGAAATGAAGTTTTATTTCATTGCAGTTCATTTCATGAAGGCGATGATTTGTCATAATTGCCTGCAGAGACAGGAAACCTGGTGACCAAGTGATCTCTTCAAATATTAAATTCTCACGGGAAATGAGAATTTTAAACTTCTGGCAGAGATTTAAACAAATGCTAACCCGGTGGTGAATCAAATGAATTTTTGACCTTAACATCATTTTGGCTGAAGCGTCTTTCTGAAAAAGTATATTAGAAATTATACTTTTCAGAATCGACAGATAATGTGTAATGAAAAGTGCAAAGGCTTGAGTAGTAGTGGAGAGAAAGTGTATATGTCCAAAAAGTGTGAATGTAGTGAACGACTAGAACGTACCACCAGGTAGACAGAGCTGTAGAGCATTTCAAATAAACTGTTTATGGGTCTTGATTTTAATAGATGATTTTATCAGTCAAGCATTGAAATATGGAAATCTCAGAAAAGTAAAGCTGATGTGAATAATCACTGGGTGCACATTATGCTTATGAGAATACTTTCATTAATTTCAGCACAATGTAAGTTCAAATGATTCAAATACTGTTATAACATCCTG
Organism: Vanellus vanellus; assembly: GCF_965231255.1. Taxonomy (NCBI): domain Eukaryota; kingdom Metazoa; phylum Chordata; class Aves; order Charadriiformes; family Charadriidae; genus Vanellus; species Vanellus vanellus. The sequence continues at coordinate 151,496,890 of NC_138906.1, forward strand.
AAGTGGTATTAGGTCCTAACTGAAACTTCACATTCATAAAAAAATAGATAGATACAAAATCTATACCTATTTCCTGTTTTTCTGGCAGTCAGAAATTAAATTGCGTGTAAGAAACAAATCAATATTTCTTAAGGTGCTCAAAACTCCAAATATTATCAGAGTAAAAGGAATGGATGTTTTTTTCTTTCTATTCAAACTCATGCTTATTATTAGACATTAAAATAATATTATTTAACTTTTATAATAGATTTATAAGAGCTGTTCAAGAACTTGATACAAAAGTTTAACTTTTCAAATTTTATAAACATTTTCAACTTATCATTGAAAGTTCTACGATGGAGTTGACTCAGGACTAAATGGAAAAACTGTTTTATGAATTATTTATAAGTAAAAAGCTAGCTTGGGGATGAAAACCCAAGCTGAATAAATGTTGTGTTGAGAGTCAAATTCTCCCTCAATATTAAAGTGATAGTTCAACTAGCTGTTTAATCTTCACATTCAGTGAATCTTTCACATTTTTGTATCAGCGTTTTCAGGACAGAGATTTTTGAGGAATGTTATTTTGCTAGGGTTCTGAGTGCTCTTAGAAACACATACAGTTACAGTGTTTCTTTTTCTGCCTCTATTTCTTACATGACACAAAAATTTAGAGAAATATTATATTACATGTTTTATCAATTATATCCAAAAAGGGAACTATAAATCCAAGTAATTCAAGGTGAATGCTATGTTCAGAAAAAATAAGTTAAAAATAAGAAATAGGCAAGCTGGTCAGGCAACTACCTTGATTATATTCTCTACAGTCATGTCACAAAACTCTTTAGGCAGGATTAAGGCATTATGGTATATTATCAGATTAAATCGATATTTAAAAACATATTTTTTTTTTCCCTCTGGTCAATTAAGTGAAAAAAAGCTAAGACAGCATGCTTGGCAATATCCAAATCTGAAAAAATGACCTAAAAGCTCAAGTAAGGGATCTTAACCTACAGTCATAATCCACTGAGGATTCAGTACAGTTGGAAATGTGTATAGTCATTTATGCATTATACTGTCATGCAAAAAATCCAATGAGTTTTCATATGGCCAAGCTTAAATCATGATTTTGTTTTGCCTTAATATTTAGTGACAGGTTCATGATTTTCCAAGACCATTATCGAATCAGTCTGGGGAAAAACAGTTCTAATATGTTTGTGCATCACATTTATGCATTCATCTGAAATATCTTACACAATCAATTTCCAAACTGGACTATATACTACATAGACAAGTATTTAATTGTGTTTTGTACATGATGCTTGACTCTTTCATTCAGTGCTCTCTCTTAACTTCCTGTTATAAGAAATAATAAGTAATATTTTCTTTTTAAATTTCTCATTGTCATTTATAACTCTGCAGTACACTGTCATATTCTGTTTGATCATCTCCTTCTTGAGCTGAAGATTCCTGGTTTTCCATACATGGAAAACCTTCTGTATTACTGAAAATCCTTATCACTTTGTTTTATCTTTTGTAAATTTTTAGGAGGTACCGAAGCTTTAGACAGTGGCATGTATTCTTTTCTATATCTTACCTAAAAAATCTGAAATTCTACCTGCCTTTTAGCCATCCATGTAAACAATTAATATTTTACAACTTCCAATATCTCTTTACAGAGTGGTAATATATAAATTCAGCCTATTGTTGAAGAGTTAAATCTTTTGTTTTTATGAACATTAATCTTAATACATCAATTCTGAAGTTCACCTTGTATTTTATTGTTGTCATTCAAAATAATAACATCTTTTTGCAACTTCCTTTGTTGTCACCTTTCATTTTTAACAACTGTCAGTAATTTATACTGTCAGCAAACTTTTCACCTTAGTACTCACTCTCTTTTTCAGATTATGTATTTAAGAGTATACAGAAAAGAATGGGTCACAACATGTATTCCTATTAGATTCCATTGATAATCTATTTTTTTTTGGAAAACAGACCCTTTCCAGCTGTGTTACATACTTTATTCTGCCACTAATACAGAAGAACTTCTATTTTATCTCAAATATACTTAGCTTATTCAATGCCTTTAGTGTGGGCACATCGCTATATTATGCTCTGTTTGTTGTTTTTTTTTTTTAATAAAAGTATACTTAATCATCTCCCTTCCTTATTTACATTCTCATTGAATGTATCAAAGGTCTGAAATAGATTTTGAAGCTTATTATCTTAAGAAAAGCTTTATTTTAAAGATTTATAGATTCTAAAGATTTTATTCTATGTATCTGCCATCTCTGTGTATTATATAATTTTTTTTTATTTTCCTACTGGAATTCAGACTCCCTTTCCTATGGTTTCCTACTCCTTCTCCAGAGCAATTTTTAAAATTTGCATTTGCATTCATGATCATCCATCCCTGTTGTGCCCAATCTCTATTAAATGAGAGAAAATATTCAAGGTGGTTTGTTTTTTTTTTAAATAGTGTTTGTTCCTAATAACACTTTTTTAAATTTATTTTTTACTATCTTCAAATTCAGAGGGACATTGTTCCTTAAAGTAATACTACAAAAAAAGCCTTTGGAAAGAAGCTGCCTTTGACTCATTTGTATTGAACACCAAGGTGAAGAAATCCTTTAGAATTTCTTTCACTTATTTCCTGGAATGATCCTTTTGACCAATCACCCGTTAGCCCTCAGCTTCTCCCACATATGCCTTACAAAGCTGTGAAAAAGATTTTATTGGTAGTTTTCACATTCCTCCTACGTGTCTTCTGGTCCCACTTTCTACAGTTTTATTGTTATCTTGTCAGATTCTTGTTCTTTTGTACATTATTTGGGCATGACTTCCATTTTTTGAAGGGCATATCGTACTTTTAATCACATCCTTCATCTTTCTATGCAACTATACAAGCTTTCATTTTGCCCCTTTACTTTTCCTCTGAACTTCTAATATGCAGTATTTAAAAAAGATTCTCTCACACTTGGAAGCATTTTGCCTGTTCTGCTGTTTATAATTTTGCCTGTATAGCATTCTAACTAAGTTCCCTTTCTGAATTAAATATGAATGTAGTTATTACCTGAGATAGTACTAAGTCGTAATGGTCTCATCTTGCTACAAATGTTGACTACTCTATATATACCTCTCCAATCCTAAAACGGATACAAAATTAAATAAACTATGTAAATTGTAAATTCTTTTCCATAAAAATAGCCCAGAGTCAGTTTATTTTGTATGAATGAAAAGCTGAAGCATATGCTATTTATTTATTAAGGTGATTCAGGAGAAAAGGCAAAGGCAAGAATGGGAAGGGAAGGGGAAGGGGAAAGGGAAGGGGAAGGGGAAGGGGAAGGGGAAGGGGAAGGGAAGGGAAGGGAAGGGAAGGGAAGGGAAGGGAAGGGAAGGGAAGGGAAGGGAAGGGAAGGGAAGGGAAGGGAAGGGAAGGGAAGGGAAGGGAAGGGAAGGGAAGGGAAGGGAAGGGAAGGGAAGGGAAGGGAAGGGAAGGGAAGGGAAGGGAAGGGAAGGGAAGGGAAGGGAAGGGAAGGGAAGGGAAGGGAAGGGAAGGGAAGGGAAGGGAAGGGAAGGGAAGGGAAGGGAAGGGAAGGGAAGGGAAGGGAAGGGAAGGGAAGGGAAGGGGAAGGCCAAAATGAGGTTCATTCTTTCTCCAAAGTACAATGTGTTTTTTGTATTTCAAATCACTGTGATATTCTTAAGCATTTATCACTTACTGCTCACAGTGAAGACAAACCCATTTTCGCACTGTCTATTTCTGGGAAGCTCTTTCTCTTAATAAGAAAATACAGGGAAAAAAAAGTCGGAGGAAGCTGAACAGTTCTTTTTGCCTGCACATACAAACTTGCTGAAGGAACTACAGCTCACCGATGTGCTTGCTTAGCAACCTCACTCAGGACAGTGAGCTCAGGGAGAGCTGTGAATCTATGCCTGTCCTCTATGCCTGTCCTTTCCCCATACCACCTCAGCTTTTTCTGTGTACTCTTCTTTCTGACAGATTAAGAAACAGCAAACCCCATTTTGCACAGCTTGACTCATACAGGGCTCTCATTACCCATTCTCACATGTGTGCTCCCCTTATTTATTCTTTATTCTCAGGAAACACCAGAAAAATGACTCATGCACAGAAGGGGGCACCCATCCAGTTATTCTGAGGGAACTGATAGACCCACTACCTGTTAAAAGATCAGCTCTGTAGCAGTCGCTTCAATTCAAGAATATAGTCACAACATGTGGGAAGAATCCTGAATCAGAAATTACTGATTTCAGAGCTATTACTATGAATCATGCTGTCATCTCAATGCAGGAATTGTCATTCTAGTGCTGCTCTCAGCGTGCAGAAACAGAGAGTGGACTATATTGATTTAGAAAAAAATAGCCTTTGCAGAGTGTGGTTTTCATATATATCATAGACCAATAGGTGCCACCATTGCACTGTGACAGTCACAGAAAGTCTGAAAGAATAAATAAGAGGAACCGTTTTGTTTTATAGTTCAGAAAATGCATTTTTCTGGGGGAAAAAAAATGTTGTGTTTTTTTTTTTTCCCCTTGGAAAAAGCAATTTTGGGGATGTAATTTGGTTGTTGGGCTTCTTATTCCTTTTTGTTTCCTTTCCCTTATTTCTTATTTTTTCCCTCTTTGATTCATTATAGCCCAAATGTTGCAACCTTGACATTTCTTTGTAATTATTCGAAGCCTTTGATCACAAGTATCCAAATGAATTAAGCTTTAGTAAACTGTGTGGATGTGCCTTTGTGTCGTTTTACTGCTGAGCAAACATTACCACAGAATGACTTCATTTCATTAATTTCTCATTCCTTTGGTGACCTAAATAGGGCTGCTCTCACAGTTCTTTATTGTATTTTTATATATGGAAATCGCACTAGATATAGTTACAAGTTACAGGGTACCATGGAAAATTCTGTTGAGATTAGAATGTTTTCAATGCTGTTATTCCTTTGTTCCCAATGTAACGAATGGAAGTATGTTTTCTGGATGTATTACTGGCTTCTCCATCCATACTCAGGTATGCTTCAAAGCCTCTGAGTACTACAGTTTGCTAGGTAAAAAATAAAAAAAACAGCACCCTTCACAGTTAAATGTTCTGGAACTTAATTATTGACCTATTTAGACGACTTTAAAGTGTACTATGTTGGAAGCAATTTATTTTCCTATTTGTAGGCAACTGTAATATTGTGCCACTGAGAAATCGCATATATACAAATACTTGCAAAGCCAATTTAGATGATAATAAGGGAAGTTGCCTATACTGCCCAACTTACTTATCTGAACCCCAATTTAGTTTCAGTCTTCAAGATGAGAAGCAAAATCTATATCAATATTCTTATCTTGCTGCTCAGACTTCTAAATGAGTCAGCAATTATTGAAGGTTTATGTTTAATTGAGATGGATGTAGCAAATGTAATAAAGCAACTTCACTTTGTAGTAATTATCAAATCATTTGCTAGCAGTAAATCAATACCAGTATGACCTGCATTACAGCAAACAGCATAAAGATGAAAGAGTTGCCTTAGTTTCTTCAGTTATCTAGTCTTATCTGCATGACTATACTTTATTTGGTTCTGTTTTGTTTAATCCTGTAATGTGTCACAAGTGCATTAAATAGCTTGAATACCCACTCAATCACTTTCACATTGCATAGGCATCTAGGGAGCTTAACTCTTTCCCATTAAAACCACTGGGTTTTCCATCATTTCCATAAAACTGTTGGAGAAGGAAAAAATTAGATCGATAATGTTCCATGTCTTAGTGAATCAGGCCCATTTTGGTGAGGAGTGCTAGGGGAGACCATAAAAACATCCTGATTTTTTGGCAGAGAGCAACCCAGAACCAGGACTTGCACAGATCAGTACAGCGCAGTATCTAAATCACTATTATTTAATAAACAGAGTTTATTAACCAAAATACATTTGTGCTAACACAGATTAAATCTCTGCCATATCCAAACTAGGCATTCCATATGGGTTTGGGTTTTTTTTCCATTAAGTTTATGCTAGCTGATGTATCTCTGTATCGCTTTTCCCTACAGAAAGCTACTCAGAAATATCTGCAACAGTAAACTAAATAGGATGAGTGAATATGCCGATACACCATTGTTGTTACCATTTGCTCAACTACAAATTGGCACAGTTTTGGCCTTTGTCAGCAGCACTCTCCCAGGCTTGGCTGCAGCCTGGGGGATAGCTCAGGAGAAGGGCATCACACCTGTGACCAAGGGATCAAAGTCCAAAGACAAAGAAACCTAAAGGATTTCAACACTTATAGTCAGGCTCCTTACAAAACATCTTTGTGTCACTGACATTCCTTTTATTTCATATAAAATGTTTCATGAAGCACAAACCTGCCTTTGTTTCTGTCAGCTAACATTTTCACTAAAAGTATTTGTAGCTGTTGCCCCTTAGAGCTGAGGAGCTTTCAGAATCTGCTGCTGCCTGTCAGCTCCTACATCAGGAAAGGCAGGGGCACACCATCAGTAAATGATAGAAAAGCACCACACTGATCCAAAAGACAAGTTTAGAGGAAAAGATAAGTCCAACAGAAAAGTGCGGGAGTGAGCCAGCAAGACTATTTCATGTACCAGCCTGCCAGTTCTCTGTGTAGTAGACTAGATAACCCACTCCAGGATAAGGGTGATAATGAAAGACCCTGAACATACCAAAATACTTATCCTGGTCTGCCTTCCAGTCTGTGCTCTGGCCTGGCAAACCAACTCCACTGTTTGCATGCTCACCCTTTTGCCCAGCCTTTTCTTCATGACTTGCATGCAGGTAACCATCTACTTTTTCTAAAACACTAACACTTTTCTAAATTGTTCCAGGGGCTTGCTTTTTCTTAAGCAATTGAATGATTTTCCTATTAATTACAACAACATGTCGTAAAAGAGTGACCAGGAAAAATCCACAGCGTAATATAAATGTTTCCAAACTCTGTTTGCAGTAAAAAACAAAACAATCCTAAATTTTTTGTTCAGGTCATTAAATGTTGTTATAGAAAAATATACAGAAGCCTTTTTGTCCTCTTCCAGTATGCATAGCTATAGCTCAGGTTTTTTTAAATACTTTTCAAGAACTGTGGTTTACACCAATTATTATCAGCATTGGTTCCTAAAGTGACATCAAGGTTAAATTCAGAAAAGGCTCTGCTAAAGAAGATCTTCTGAAAGAAAAGACATCTAAAAAATAAAAGTTGTAAAATATTTTAAAATAAATATTATAGATTGTTTTTACTCTTGGGTGGTCATTTTACAGAATTTTGTGATCCACTATTGAATAAAATTATCATAGAATCATAGAATGGTTTAGGTTGGAAAGGACCTTGAAGATCATCGATTTCCAACCCCCCTGCCATAGGGGGCGTTATGCTTTTACTAAAATAGCTGCCATATAAAACTAAATCAGTTTTCTGAGGTATATGTCCTTCCTCTTGCAAGACTTTGTGTTACCACTATTTTGAAACAGTTCCTTGCTATTTTTTTGCAATATTTTAAATAAAAATATTTGAAACAGATCATCCTGCAATTTTGTTTCAGGCTACGGCATCATTGGAAACATTTCCCAGCTTGTTTTTTTCTGGGGAAAGACCGTAGTTAATGGAAAATAATGTCCAGATCTCTTGTCTAATTCATTCTTTTATATCTCTGTGTGTGTGTGTATGTGTGTGTCTCTCTTTTCATTTAGACCAATTTCAGGAAACATTTGAGCAAATGGTCCCTGTCATCAACAAGATTTAACCTGATGTCTAAACCGGCATGCATTTATAGGTTTAGCTGAATAGTGATTAATTTGACCCTTAACCTAAACAGACTGATTAAAGACTTATTTTGTGACTATAAGGTCCAGAATAGAATCTGTCATGTTTTTCCAGTAAATCTCTAGGTAACGTGAACTTTTATTGTACTGGTATTCAACATTACAATTCCTGTAAACCTTCCTTGTATTTAACTTCCAGGTATGGATGGTCCCATTGACATCAGAGCATTTGACCATATGGCAAAATCTTATGGAATATTAAGTAAACTCAGACACTTTCATATTAATAGGACATCAGGACTTGAGAGTTGAATGACTGGTATTATAACACTTTTTTTTCCAGGTGGTCTGGGAGAAACTCTAAATGACTCAGTAAGAGTCAATGCAGGTGCTCAAGTGTATCATCCTTCTCTTTCACTGCAATTATAGATTAGATGTTTCTTCATGTGTGCAAAGCTCTACAAGGAGGTTTGCATAAAGATGTATCTGCTAGTTCAGTTTTTGGGTTGGTTTGTTTGTTTTGTTTGCTTTCAGTATCTTTTGATCAGCTTTAGCCACCAAAAGATTTAGTACACTGGATAATTCCAATCACAGTCCTTTCAGATAAACTACAGATATTTTTTACAAATACATTGTTTTAACTTTCAAGGACAGCGGAAGTTTTTTCTAAAAAAAAAAAAAGTCACCATAAGAGCAGGTATGCAATGCTATGGCAAAGATACCAGTTGGTGATGGCTGGTAAGAGGTACACAGAGCGTGTTCTTCATTACGTTATTAATGACACCTTGTTCAGCAGGAATAACCCAGGAAATTTAGGAGAGTGAGTACTCACAAACCTTCCCTGTTCTGAAGTTCTTCAGTCTTCAAACCAGAGTCTCATGCTGAAACATGAAGGAATTTCATTTTTAAGGGAACTCTCTGTGGTTTTGGTTTTAGGTTTCTTTTGGGGGGCGGGGTTGAAGCTCTCACCCAGTCGTTAGACAAAGCTCAAATGAACTTTGTTTCACTTTTTAGCACCACTGTTATTGTACAGCAGTATTACAGCACAGCAAAGCTTCCTGGCAGCCAGTGTCCTTCTAACAGGCTGCTGAGACACAGTAAATCTTCCCAGAGATGGCCCAGGTCATCTCCCCATATAGACTTTCAAAGTCTGCCAGAAAGATATGGTTTTATATAAAGTTTTATAAGCCTATACTGCCCTAAACACTTACTGACCTTTAGAAAAAAACATGCTAATATACACGTGGCAAACATTTTCTATTTAGATTTTCACTAACAAACTTTGCCAAGTTGAGCAGTTTTCTTCCTTTGGTTCCAGTTTTTACTTGAAGTTGCTGATGCAGCACCTGCTGTTCTTCATGTGAAGTCATTTTTGTGTCTATTTCAGGTGTGCTATTCTTTGAAGTCTCAGGACAATCCTAAATGAGAGAATTTTACTTTCTTTCCTTCATTCTTTTCAAGCCATGCAATTAGCTTTGTGAAAGGCTGGGTTCCTTAGGCTGAATATTATACCAGAAGAAATGTATAATCAATAAAGATATAATCAATAAAGGCATTTTATGTAGAAATTTCACTGACTGACTCGCCTTTCCCAATATAGGTGCAAAAAAATATTTAAATAAATTATGTCCCTAGAAATAAGGGCAGATTATGACCCTATATCCACTTACCACTTACAAGAGGGCACCATGACCAACATTGGAAACTGCTACTAGTGATTAAAAATTAAAATTCATAGTTCAAGGTGATGCAAAATTCATAATTTTGGATTCTTATAAATTTCACATATTATACAAACTGGGCTTAAAGAAACAGAGCCATACATTAAGAGAAAATTTTATTTGTTTTGAGCAAGCATTAGATCAACAGAGTGAGATTCATATGTCTTCTCATAAAAAGTTACTGTAAAGAATGAAGATCTTGGATTTAGATATATCCCCCTATATTCCTCAACATATTTTGCCATGGAACCAGCTAAATAAAACAAACAAGGCTGCAGCTATTCATCTGTAATTAAAATTTGCACACACTGTGAAAATTACAGACCAGTAACAGTAATGAACAATTTTGCAATGAGATGTTGCTTAGCATAGCTGAGACACGGAGCTTCCAAACCTTTTACTAAATCAGTTCATGAGTCAAAGAGAGTCCAGGTGGCGTTTTTCATAGCTAACATTGTGTATGCACCAGCAGTGGAAAATTCAGTCTGGCATGAGCTCAGATATCTCAGAACAATCTGCTTAAAGCAAATGGAATGAAGTCAAAATGTTTTGACTGAGTCTTTTGGTCCTAAAAAGAAAACATTTAAATGGTTCAAGAAATTCTAATCATATATTAATTATATTTTCCTCCATTAATAATTATTTTTGAGAGGCTGAGACCCCCAGATTATGCAAACATAATTAGAGGGAAAAAGTAACAGACTATCATTTATGCCACCAGTTCCATTGAGGCAGTAAATCACATTAATAAATGAGGGCTCATTGCGAGGTATCCACAGTCATTCTAACAGTTTAGGTTACCAGAAATAACACTCATAACAAAAACATGGAGTGCTTTCATATCATGGGTGAATTCAAGGAATCATTATTTGAGTGAGAAAAAAAGGGAAAGAAGAGGGAAGGGAAGGGAAGGGAAGGGAAGGGAAGGGAAGGGAAGGGAAGGGAAGGGAAGGGAAGGGAAGGGAAGGGAAGGGAAGGGAAGGGAAGGGAAGGGAAGGGAAGGGAAGGGAAGGGAAGGGAAGGGAAGGGAAGGGAAGGGAAGGGAAGGGAAGGGAAGGGAAGGGAAGGGAAGGGAAGGGAAGGGAAGGGAAGGGAAGGGAAGGGAAGGGAAGGGAAGGGAAGGGAAGGGAAGGGAAGGGAAGGGAAGGGAAGGGAAGGGAAGGGAAGGGAAGGGAAGGGAAGGGAAGGGAAGGGAAGGGAAGGGAAGGGAAGGGAAGGGAAGGGAAGGGAAGGGAAGGGAAGGGAAGGGAAGGGAAGGGAAGGGAAGGGAAGGGAAGGGAAGGGAAGGGAAGGGAAGGGAAGGGAAGGGAAGGGAAGGGAAGGGAAGGGAAGGGAAGGGAAGGGAAGGGAAGGGAAGGGAAGGGAAGGGAAGGGAAGGGAAGGGAAGGGAAGGGAAGGGAAGGGAAGGGAAGGGAAGGGAAGGGAAGGGAAGGGAAAGTAAAATTCTAGTTGTAAGAAGATCAGTATCTTTATGTAAGATGGCTAAGCAGGTATTCACATTTTGCAGGAGGAAGGAGTGCATCATACTATCCTATTTGGACAACGCTGTCCTACAGGACGATTCTGTGCATCATACTGTCCTATATGGCAGTTATCACTGCCCTAAAAAGTGTGAGAAGGAACTAGTTCCCTCATCTGAACCTGTCTGTGTGCATTCAGGTTATTCAGAACTGATCTACACACTATACAACAAGCAGAGGTAGGCTACATTCCCAGTCCCCAGTCTCCAGACCTAAGAAAGGCAATACCTGCTGTGCAAGCAGTCCTTCTGAGCAAACGTTATGCATGCTGGAGTTCCCCGTGTTTTCTCAAACAAGAAGTAATAAAGCTTATCTCTGTTTCATTCCCTTGAACTCTCTGCCAAAGAAACACCCTGTCATTGGCTTCAGGAAGCTGGTTGTTGTAGTTTCCAAGCATATAAGAAATAGTATGTCAAACAACTCAATAAAGGAGATCAATAATGATCATTTTTTTTTCTAAAAAAAATACAGAAATGGAATGCTGGATTTCCTAACCGGTTGATTTGGAGACTACCTGAAGAGGTTCTGCCTAATGAGTTCTTCCTTCGATATTTTTCTTTTCCTGTATAGTAGGCTAAATATATACCAGGGGATTTAATAAGGAACTGAATGAAATAGAGGCATGAGTCTTTCAATCTGCACTATAACAGGATTGCCTAATTCTCCCTCTTTAAAAGTAATGAAGATTTGCTTTTTTTGTTTAATTGAACCTTGCTGAACTGAAATAGGCACTGATGGCATAAACACTTTCAATAGTAAAATCATCAGTCTCAATAAACTTCATTGCTGTCAACTTTGTGAATTTTACAGGAGCATCAGTTTTATGTATTTGAATAAATATTTGTGTATTGTTTGCTGCATATAAAATTTGAAAGTAATTTCTTTAGTGCTCTAAAATAAAACTGAAGTAACTTGATTTTTTATAATATGACTATCAAGTCCATATCCAAGCAACAATGTGTTACATGCACATACATCATGTTATGTATGACTGTGTCAGAGGCAAAGAGCTGCCTGGAAATCTAGACAAGCTGACTGATAGCAAAATAAACAGGAGACTATTTCATGCCAGGCCAGCATTTCATGCATTTCAGGCAACATTTCTTTTCTCCTTTCTTTTTAACTAAATATATGTGAGAGAAAAGCACAAAGTTCCCAGCTTCACTGGGATTTCATTGGGCAAGAAATAGATATGGAAAAAAAACTGGATTTGCAAAAGAAATCCTTTTTTATTCATCCAAATGCAAAATATTTTTTGCCTGAAAACTTCTAATGTTTGGTAGATGATTTCCAGTTTTCTGAAGAAAAACACTTTTAGTACAAGACCAAAAACTCAAATCTAAATACAAATGAGAGAAAAAGTTGATAGAAAACTCTAGTTGGGGAGAACCAGAGCTGGTGCCAACGTGTTATGAATTTGTTACATATGTCGCTGATTTACTTTTTTGTGCCTTTTATAATTTATTGAAATCTGAGGGACTGATATATAAACATTTTTTGCAAACAATTTTAAAATATCTCTAAAATGCTTTCAGTGTTAGTGAAATTCCATGTAACTCATTTCAGCTTTATGCTGGCTGTTCTTCTTCATGGGACTGGCTGGACCTGAATTCCAGGAGGATTAGCTCCCTAATATTGCCTGTGAGACCTAGGGGCAAACCTTTCAAAAAAATCCATTGAATACCTCAGATTTCTCAATATCCATCATCACCAGGACCTGTCCCCATTAGGCAGTTGCCACAGAGTTCCCTCAGCCTTCTTTCTGCTACCAATGAACTTCTAGAAACTTGTCATCTTTCTGTTGATATTGCTTGTCAGTGCCAAGCCCTGCTCAACCTTGGCATTCTGATCTCTAACCCAACACATGCAAGTAATGTCTCTGTGGTCTTCCCAGGGGGCCCATGCTTGCCTCCACACTCTGTGCGCTTCTTTCTGCATCCACCCTGTACATCCATGCTGGCCTTCTGCCTTGCCTGCCCAGCTTTCTGCATGTTAGAATGAATGTTCTATGCTTTGAGTGCATTGTCCTTGAAGACCATCACTCTTCTTTTCAGGCCAGTCTCCCATGGAATCTCACCAAACAGAGCTGAAATCTGCTCCAGAAGTTCATGTCTGTAATTTATCTTTCTTGCTCATGTCTCACAGGTTCTCAAACAGCACTGTCTCACACTAGTTACAGTCAAGGCTGCCCTCACTAAGCACATCACCAACCAATTCATAGAATCATAGAATCATTTAGGTTGGGAAAGACCTTTAAGATCATCAAGTCCAACCGTGAACCTAACAGTGCCCAATCCACCACTAAACCATGTCCCGAAGCTCCAGGGATGGTGACTCAACTGCTTACCTAGGCAGCCTGTTCCAATGTTTGACAATCCTTTTAGTGAAGAACTTTTTTCCTCATATCCAAACTAAACCTTCCCTGGTGCAACTTGAGGCCATTTCCTCTCGTCCTATCAATTGTTACTTGAGAAAAGAGACCAACCTCCACCTCTCTACAGCCTCCCTTCAGGTAACTATAGAGAGTAATAAGGTCTCCCCTCAGCATCCTTTTCTCCAGGCTAAACAAGCCCAGTTCCCTCAGCCACTCCTGATAAGACTTCTGCTCTAGATCTTTCACCAGCTTCATTGCCCTTCTCTGGACATGCTCCAGTGCCTTAGTGTCTTTCTTGTAGTGAGGGGCCCAAAACTGAACACAGAATTTGAGGTGTGGCCTCACCAATGTTGAGTACAGCAGGACAATCGCTTCCCTAGCCCTGCTGGGCATGTTATTTCTGATACAAGCCAGGATACTATTGGCCTTCTTGGCCACATGGGCACACTGCTGGCTCACATTCCACCAGATTTCGAGCAACACTCTGCAGTTCTTTTCTCCTCCATAACCTTCCCTGGCACTGAGGTCAGACTGACAGGCCTGTTGTTCCCTGGATCCTCTTTCCAGTCCTTCTTGTAGATGGGTGTCCCGTTTGATCACCTCCAGTCAACTGGGACCTCCTTGGTTAGCCAGGACTGCTGATAAATGATGGACAGCGGTCCATCAGTACCCTTGGGTGAATCCCATCTGGCCCCATAGACTTGTGTGTAAGTGGTAGCAGGTCGTTAACCATTTCTACTTGGATTATGGGGGTTCATCCTGCTCCCTATCCCTGTCTTCCAGGTTGGGGGGCTGGGTACCCAAAGCACAACTGGTCTTACTATTAAAGACCAAGGCAAAGAAGGTATTAAGTATATCAGCGTTTTCCTCATCCTTTCTCATTATGGTTCTCCCCACATCCTATAAAAGATAGAGATTCTCCTTAGTCATCCTTTTGTTGTGAATGTATTTATAGAAAAATAAAATTATTTTCTTTTACAACAGTAGCATGAATGAGTTCTAGTTGGGCTTTGGCCCTTTTAATTTTCTCCCTGCATAACCTCATGACACCCTTGTAGTCCTCATGAGTTGCCTGTTCCTTCTCCCAAAGATCATAAACTCTTTTTTTTTTTTTTTTTTCCCCTGAGTTCTAGCCAAAGCTCTCTGTTCAGCCAGGCCAGCTTTTTTCCCCACTGGCTCGTCTTTCAGTACATGGGGATGGCCTCCTCCTGTGCCTTTAAGATTTCCTTCTTGAAGAATGTCCAGCCTTCCTGGACTCCTTTGCCTTTCAGGACTGCCTCCTAAGGGACTCTGTCGACCAGGCTCTTAAACAGCCCAAAGTCTGCCCTCCAGAAGTCCAAGGTAGCAGTTCTGCTAACACCTCTCCTTATTTGTCTAAGAATCGAAAGCTCTATCATTTCATGATCGCTATATCCAAGATGTCCTCCAGCCATTACTCCAGCCAGTCCTTCTCTGTTCACAAGCAACAGGTCCAGCATGGTGTCTTCCCTACTTGTCTCCCTCACCAGCTGTGTCAGAGAGTTATCTTCCACACACTCCAGGAACCTCCTAGACCGTTTTTTCTCTGCTGTATTTTATTTCCAGCAGATGCCTGGTAAGTTTAAGTCCCCCTCAAGAACAAGTGGTAGTGACTGTGAGATTTCTCCCAGCTGTTTATAGAATATTTTGTCTGCCTCTTCATCCTGGTTCGGTGGTCTATAACAGACTCCCACCATGATATCTGCCTTGTTGGCCTTCCCATTGGTTCTTCTGCATAAACACTCAACCTTTTAATCACCATCAAGCTCTAGACAGTCAAAATACTCCCTAACATACAGGGCTACCCCACTGCCTCTCCTTCTTTGCCAATCTCTTCTGAAGATTTTATAGCCATCCATTGCAACACTTCAGTTGTGAGTCATCTCATCATGTTTCTGTGATAGCAACCATATAGTTTTCTTGCTTTACAATGGCTTTCAGCTCCTCCTGTTTGTTGCCCATGCTGCATGCATTGGGGTAGATGCACTTCAGTTGAGCTATTGATCCCACCTTTTTGGGGTGAGAAGCTCTAATTCTTATGTGACCATTCTTAGGCACTTTTGTGGTTTCTAACACATCAATAACCCTTGTGTGTTTGCTGCTACGTGGATCCCCATTGCCTGCCTTCACTGAGATAACAGACTGAAGGACCTCGCTATCACACCTCCCTCAAACAGTGATGTGCTGCCCCTAGGCTTCTAACAAGCCTGGGTTTGTCCCTTTCCCCCTTCAAATCTAGTTTAAAGCTCTTTCAATGAGCCTTGCTAACTCCTGCTCAAAGATCCTTTTCCCCTTTGAGACAGGTGTACCTCATCTGTCGCCAGGAGGCCTGGTGTCATGTACATCAACCAATGATCATAAACCCCAAAATTCTGCTGGTGACACCAGGCTCAGAGCCAAGTATTGATCTGCTGGTGCTTCCTGTTTCTTTCCTCATTATTCCCTGCAACTGGAGGGATAGAGGAGAACCCTGCTTGTGCTCCTGATCCCTTAAACAGTTGTCCCAAGGCCCTGAAGACTTTCTTGATTGACCTTGGACTTCTTGTTGCATCTGCATTGCTGTGTACCTGAAAAATCAATAATGGATAGTAATCTGTGGGCTGCACCAGGGTAGGAAGGTGTCTCTTCATATCTTTAACTTGGGCCCCAGTGAGGCACTAGACTTCCCTAAGAATTGGGTCCAGTTTGCTTATTGGACCTTCTGTTCCCCTCAGGATAGAGTTTCCTATGACAATGACCTGTCTTTTTTGTCTTATGGAAGTGGTTTTGGCACAGTGCGTAAGCCAACTTCACCTTGGCAAATCCTCCAAACTAGATGAACCATTGTCCTCATCATTGTTTGGTTCCAGTTGCAGAGCCTCATACTTATTATGCAAGGGCACCTGGGAAGGTGGGGCAGTCAGAGAAGAGATGCATCTGCTGCGCTGGGCAGGAACTTGTCGCCATTGTCCCATGTCCCTTAAGTCACTGTGTTCAGCCAGGCAGAGAGAGGATAGAGAATCCGTCTTATCATGTGTCCTGTTTGCATGTTGGGCCTGTCCCAGGGAAGGTAGGGTTTAATTCCAGTAGCCTATCTCTCTCTCTCACTCCCTGATAATCCTCAACCTTCTCACCTCCTCACAGAGGTCTGTCACTAATCAGAGGAGTTCCTCTACCTGGGCACACCTCGCGTACCTACTACTGCTGTCCGGTACTGGTGTAAGAGCAGGGCATACCCTGCGCCCACCAGAGCTCTGTCTGGGAAACTTTCTGGTGGGTGGATACCATCACTCCCTGATTGAGCCAGCAGAGCTACAGTGCGCTTCCTGCACACCCTTCTATGCAAATTGCCATGCAAACTACTGCACCAGGCCCTGTTTGCCCACCCTGGTGGCTAGTGCTCCCTAAAGGCTTCTTTAATAGGTGCATGGGGAGATTGGCCATTGGTCCTGGCCCCACCCAGGTCTTGCCAGCTGCTGCCACACGAGCTGTGGGCTTCTGGTGGCTCTATTGGTTCACACTGAGGTTTTCCCCCATTCAGGAATCCCCACTGTACACCATGCTAGAGTTTTCTGTTGTGGATCATGCTGGCACCATGATGCTCACCTTGGTGACTCAATTCTTTATTCATGAGGAACAACGCCAGCACAGACGCTTCCATAGATTGCTTGTGTCAAAAAATTATCCTCAGCACTCAGCAGAAACCTTGTATAAAGCTCTTCTCTCAAGTTTAGCAAGCCAAAGACAAAGGTGGGTGTATCTGTGTCACTTGACTATTATTTATTCACATAAATTGGGCCCTATTTGTTTGTTTTGCCAGAAGACTTTACTGCAGCTGGTACTCTGGTATGAAATTATTTATATAATTTTCCTTCTTTCAGTAAACTTTTGCATTTCATAAATGTTAAAAAAAAGTCAGGAAAAGATGTTAAGTAATTATGATACAGAATTCATTTCTAATTCATACACTATTTTTAACTAAAATATATATTAAAAAAAAAATAAAAACTCATTCTTATACCTTTCCTCCTGGGCATAATTGTTGAATGCATTTTCTTCTTTATGATTTTTCTTTTCATTATATGCTTATTGAAGTGTGCATATAATTTTTTGACCTCTAGATACAGAGCTGTATTAGTCTAATTTAAATTAAAAAAAACCTTTATATTCTAGATGTTAGCAGTGCCATATGAAACCACATGGTTTTGTACTCCACAGCTATCAAAAATAATTTTTGTCTAATTTATAGTTAATAGAAAAAAGTGAAAACATACCTTGAAAATAAAAGAAAAAAAGCTAGAAATTTACCTTTTCCATTACAAAGGGATCTTCATATTTCATATATTCTGTTAAAAGCAAACAAAAAATCTAGCTCTTCCAGGTGTTTTCAAATTCATACTGCTTATTATGAGCTAAAAAGGGATTACAAACTACAGGGTGTTTCATTTGTACAAAGCTACTTTTACATTTTTTCTGCTGATAGTTTAAGGATTTTGGTTACAGTAAAAAATAAAAAGAAGATGGCCTATCCTCCTTCCTTTTCCTTTGTTTAAAATACTAGGAAGTTTTTCCTTCTTTTCCTCCCTTCCTTAAAATAGCAAAGTACAGGCTTTATTCAGATAGAAAAAAATTGAATTACACAAAAGAAATTTGAGTAGCATCTGTGAGTTTATTCAGTTTGCTAAAAAACATGACAAGAATAGTAATTTTTCAGTCACATTCATAGCTCGTTCATCTTAGAATTAAGTTCCCTAACAAAATAATTTCTTCATCTTTTCCTCTAGGTTCTTTCAAAAGAAAGCTCTCCTTCAGAACGCTTCTAATGATGGTCAAGTTTCAAAAATATTTAAATATATGTCTCCTGAAATCAGTCAAAAGTTAGACATCTGTTTTGTCCTAACATGGCACTTACCTGGTTTTAGCTTACATCACAGAATCATAGAATCAGAATAGTTTGATTGGAAGGGACCTTAAAGACCATGTAGTTCCAACCCTCCTACCATGGCGAGGGACACCTTTCACTAGATAGGTACTCAAAGTCCAATTCAAACTGGGTTTGAACAATTCCAAGGATGGGGCATCCACAACTTGAATGGGCAACCAGTTCCAGTGTCTCGCTACCCAGACAGTAAATAATTTCTTCCTAATATCTAATCAAAATCTACCTTCTTTCTATTTAAAACTGTTACCCCTTGTCCCATCACTACAATCCCTGACAAAGAGTCCTTCCTCATCTTTCCCGTAGGCCCCCTTTAGGTACTGGAAGGCTGCTATAAAGGCTCCCCAGAGCCTTTGCTTCTACAGGCGGAACAGGCCCAAATTTCTCAGCCTGTCTTCATAGGAGAGGTGCTCCAGCCCTCTGATCATCTTCATGGCTTTCCTCTGGACTTGGTCCAACATGTCCATGTCCTTCTCATGTTGGGGGCCCCAGAGCTGGAGGCAGTACTCCAGGTGGGGTCTTACCAGAGCAGAGGGGCAGAATCGCCTCCCTCAACCTGCTCACCACGTTTCTTTTGATGCACCCCAGGATGCAGTTGGCTTTCTAGTCCGCGAGCACAAATTACAGGGTCACGTTGAGCTTCTCATCAACCAACACCTCCAAGTCCTTCTCCACAGGGCTGCTCTCAATCCATTCTCCGCCCAGCCTGCATTTGTGCTTGGGATTGCTGCGACCCACATGCAGTACATTGCACTTGGCCAGTTGAACTTCATGAGGTTTTCATGGGCTCACCACTCAAGCCTGTCCAGGTCCCTCTGGAAGGCATCCCTTCCCTCCTGTGTATCGACAGCTCCACATAGCTTGGTGTCGTTGGCAAACTTTTTGAGAGCGTACTCAATCCCACTGTCCATGTTAGCCACAAAGATGTTAAACAGCATCAGTCCCAACACTGATCCCTGAGGAAAGTCCCTTGTCACTGGTGACCACTTGGACATCAAGGTGTTGACCACAACTCTTTGAGTGCGGCCATCCAGTCAATTCCTTGTCCACTGGATGGTCCATCCATCAAATCCAAATCTCTCCAATTTAGAGACTAGGATGTCATGCAGGTCAGTGTCAAATGCTTTGCACAAGTCCAGACAGATGATGACAGTTGCTCTTCCCTTATCCACTAACACTGTAATGCCATCATAGAAGGACACCAAATTTGTCAGACTCGGGTTGCTTTTAGTGAAGTCATTTTGGCTGTTACCGATTACCTCCTTCTTTTCCAAGTGCCTTAGCACAGTTTCCAGGGGGATCTGCTCCATGATCTTGCAGGGCACTGAGGTAAGACTGACTGGCCTGTAGTTCCCTGGGTCTTCCTTTTTTCCTTTTATAAAAATTGGGGTTATGTTTCCCCTTTTCCAGTCAGAAGGAACTTCACCGGACTGCCACAATTTCTCAAATATGTTAGACAGTGGCTTAGCAACTTCATCCTCCATTTCCCTCAGGACCCGTAGATGCATCACATCAGGACTTGTGTACCTTCAGGTTCATCAGGTGGTCTCAAATCTGATCTTCTCCTATAGTGGGCAGTTCTTCATTTTCCCAGTCCCTGCCTTTGCCTTCTGCAACTTGGACAGTGTGGCTAGATCACTTGCTGGTGAAGACTAAGGCAGAAAAGTAATTGAGTGTCTCAGCCTTCTCCATATCCCGGATAACCAGGTCTCCCGTTTCCTTCCGGAGAGGGCCCACATTTTCCCTAGTCTTCCTTTCGTCACCAACATACCTATAGAAACTTTTTGTGTTGCCCTTGACCTCTCCGACCAGATTTAATTCTATCAGGGCTTTAGCTTTCCTAACCTGATCCCTAGCTGCTTGGACAATTTCTCTGTATTCCTCCCAGGCTGCCTCTCCTTGCTTCCACCCTCTGTAGACTTCTTTTATTTTTGTTTGAGTTTATTCAGGAGCTTCTTGTGCATTCATGGATCCTGGCGTTTTTGTCTGACTTCCTCTTATCTGGAATGTATTGCTTCTGTGCTTGGAGGAGGTGATTCTTGAATATTAACTCACATCAGACTACCTTTATTTTTTGGTTTTCTTAGGCTAAGATGGCTTGATTTGTGTCTCATTATTTTAAGGCTTTGCTCAAACTTATTATTTTGGTGTATAAGATCATTCAAAGAAAAAGAAACCACTACTAAATTCAATGATGTTGCTGTAATTTACCTCATTAAAAGACACTGTTTTCCCATTGGTCTTCGGAATTTCTAACCATCAACTACTATTAAAAGATCAGTCAGTGTTTGAATTCCATTATGAATACATTTTTCAGATGGCATTGTTTATTGAATTTGACGTTAGATGTAATTCAGGGTGAAGTAATTAAACTTTGCATGCTATTGACACTGGCTAGTCACATGTATACTTAATTTTGTTTGATACTTCTTAGAACAAAAGATGACAGTATTTAAACAGTACTACACATTTATTTAAGACAGTTATAATTTTCCATTTCACAACTTTTTTTTTACTTGAAAATAAACCCCAAGTGACTGAATTTACACTTTTAAACTGCCTCTCTGTTATGTTAAGATATTTAAATGTAAGGTGTCTAATGAATCTTGTTTCAATATTAATGACAAAGAAACAACAAAAAAAAAAAAACAAAAGGCCCTCTGGAAGAAGGAATCTGAGTCTTTCTCCTTTTTAGCTCTTTGTCCACAAAGCAAGGCCTTCTTTCTTTTGTTTTGCCTGAAGATTTCTTACATTCTGAAAAGTCTTTTCTTAACGTTAAAAAGAACATTGCAAGATCATTATCTTCCTTTTTGTGTTCACAAATATAAAAAGTGTTTCCTGATGTACTATTTCTTATATACTTTCATGGTCTGAGAGTGAGCTTGTCTGACACTGTATAAAGGAAATACAGTGGCATACCCTTCTTTGACCATGTTTGTAGATGAGAGACCATATCTATTGTGATCGGTGATAAATTGCAATGAGCATACTAAGAACCAAACAGAAAGTCAGGTGGGGATTAAAAGGCAATTGAAGTATGAAAGACTTCATCCGTTTAAGTGCTAGATTAGAAACTGAAATAAGCAATCTGCATTTGAGAGAAGCAAGAATTCATCTCATTTAATTTTAGCTACAGGAAAGTTGGGTCCCCCTCTAAGCGGTGTGTCTTGGTTCCCTAGCTCTCAGCGGAGTGAAGAGAGGACAATGCTTTCTCCTTCCTGCATCTCATGCACAGCAGTAGAATGGGGATGCTCATTTCCTCCATGCAACACAGAGGTGGGAAGTGTCACTTCTAGGTGATTCCTTTCAGATATCTCATGCTATGTCGTATGGAAAATCTGTGGCAGAAGTGGCAAATTAAGCCCATCTGTGGAACTCCAAGTGAAAACTGGAAGTACTAAATACTGCTTGTAAAGAATGGAGGAAACTGAACAAACAAGCATTTGTTCATAAGACATACAACTGGGTGCGTCAAATGTCCCTGCCCTGACAAGACCCAACAAAGACCCGACAAAACCCCACAAAATCTTCCCTCCACAGCTCTTGTCATGCCCACACAGAGGTGGTCAGCATGTGCACGTTTTGGTCAAAAGGTGAAGAAGTTGTGATCCTCAGCCAATGGAGAGGGCACATGATCATACCTGACCACAGTTCAGATTCAGCTAGGGTGTAAACGGAGCCTGCTGGAGAGCCATTTTGAGTCTGTCCTCCTCAGAGCAGTGCGTCTGCAGTCGGGGACTCTCCCCTTGGGTCAGGATGCCATCCAAGGAAACTCCTCGAGGTTTACAGCCTTCCCTTATTAGGTGAGTGATTGCACATTTTGGATCATCAGCCACAACGCTTAAGAATTCTTAAGTTGATTGTGTAGAATTAACTCCCAAGGGACATTCTGAACCTGTGGATTGTTATTGTTTGTTGGAGTCTCAAAGCGGTTTCGGTTACAATAAAACTTAGTTTGACTTTGTTACTGTCTTGTAAAAATAAATCCCATTTTTAGTCGGTTAGTTGGTCTAGCTTGTTTTTGTGAGGTTCTGCAACACAGGGAAAAAGCCTATAGATAAATTAGACAACGTGAATCTGACATTTATATTCTTTTTGAAGATAGCATTTCTCTTTATATTGTAATATGTGTATTATAGTTTATATACAAAACGATCTCCTCACAAATTATAGCAAAAGTCTTGCATTGCCTCCCAAGCTCCTTTTCCAGTCATTTAAGGCAGTACTGAAATAAATGTTAAATTGTTCCATTTTCTACTCTTCATTCTATTACAAACTATCTTTTCTTGATAATTAGTTTTTACTTTTATTTTCTGCCTTCTACAGTTATGTTGCAAGAAGCCCTTAATTATTGTTGAAATACTCCCCATAGTTCTACTTCAATATATTTTACGTCTCTAGTTATCCTAAAAAAAGTGTTCCCACTTGTTTTTATAGATGTCTTAATTTTCCTCCTTACCAGACTTAGCTGAGTAATTATAAAATAAAGTACAGTTTTATGAAAAGATAATGTAACAGAATTAGAGATTTTGGGTATTGAGATACTACAGTCTGCAGTAAATTGTGATGGCAAATAACTATTTCAATCACAATATTATAACAATGTGAGGAAGTGATATCTCTTAAATTTGTGTGCAACAAATCAGTCACATAATGAAAGCAATCACAATTCAAGAGATTTAGGGATTACATCTTCATAAATTCACAACTGCTTATTTCCCAACAAAATAAAAGGAAGGAATTTTAATGTACTGTATATAAAGGCTATTTTCTTTCCAATTATAAATCTACAGGTAAGAAGATCTTCACTGTAGAATAAAGAAGCATTTTCAATTCACTTGGGAGACATTATTTTTTTTTAAAAAAGATCTAGTTGTCTCTAACTCATGTTAGTTTTCCTAAATACTGCACTTGAAATTTTTAATCAGGAAAATAGGAAATCTTTTTTCCAGACATGCTATTAGTGTCATAAAATTTAATTTTCTATTGGAGTTTAAATTTCAAATCTCAATATGTATTTGTTTATTACTCGGTTCTAAGATCTTTTCTCCGTTCTAAGTCTTATCCCTTAGGACATAAATCTGAGACATTTTTATATGTAGAAATTATAGGTAAGAATAAGTTATGATGTTTTGAATAGAAATTTAATTTTCAATTTAATATAGAGAAATTTAGTTTGTATTTCTTAGATGTGATGTAACGAAAGGTACATTTTCACAAGTTTCTTACAGTAACTGCTGTTATAATGAAGTGAACATTAATGATGATGAACATTAAGACAGTTGTTCCATTGTAATTCTGATATCAAAATATAAAGAATTTCAGTACGAATAAAAACATGATTACAGTCAAACTGCTCGATACTGCATCAGCAAATTTTATACATTTCCATATTCACCTTGTCTTGATTTTCTGATGACTCCTCCTGATTAAAAAAAAATTGTTTAAACCCTACCAAAATTTTCACTTTGCTGACACTGATGAGCAGTTATGAAGTAGTTCACACTTGTGGGATGACCTCTTTGAAACATTCCCTTAGGAGGGAGATGTTGTACTTTTAGAAAGCCTCATCCACTGACTGGTCGGATTTGTGGCTGGTTGTGGTGTTCACCTTCTCTTTTGCAGGTGATAATGGCCAGGTGTGGGTAAAGAAAAAAAAAAATACCACTTTTGTGTCATGTGTAAGAACAAATTAAACATTAATTTGAATATAAATTACTTTCAGATTACTTAGACAAGCCCTCCAATATTTTGCTCATCAGGAGTTGCTCATCTGGCCTTTAACGAATCTGATTCTCTTCCCTTACCTTTCAGTTCAGTTCAAACTTCCATTCACTACCATGACGCAGGACTGACATTTAGTTTCTGATCCTCTGTATACTCATTTAAAATCAAATAACTGCATTAATTACCATAAGGTTGCTTCTCACTTCCACCAGCATAGACAGAAGAGCAGTTAGTCTTTCTCCAAATCCCTCTGAAACGGTTTCATAGAATCATAGAATGGTTTAGGTTGGAAAGGACCTTGAAGATCATCAAGTTCCAAGCCCCCTGCCATAGGCAGAAACACCTCCCACTAGACCAGGTTGCTCAAAGCCCCATCCAACCTGGCCTTAAACACCTCCAGGGATAGGGCCTCAACACTATGTTGTCACTAGAGAGCAAAGAAAATAATTTAACTTATTGATCATGTGTACTTTTTTAATAAAAAGAAACTTTTTAATCACTAGTTATAGGGATTAAATGTTCTGTCCAAAACCTTTGTTGCTGAAGTATCCACCAGACAATGACAATGAATTGAGAATGAAATTCAAACAAATTTATTATGATTGCGCTCAAAAAAGGATTTTGTGAAATTAGCTTTGTGACCTTACTTGTAACATCAGGGAAAAAGAGGACAACAACTGGACTGCCTGAAGTATATGGAAGATTTTCCAATCGTTTCCATGGACCAGCATTGATGCCAATAAAAGAAAAAATGGAAGATCCTAAAGAAAAAAACAAAACAAAACCAAACACGAAACCAACCAAACACCCACCCCCACCCCCCCAAACCCAAAAAACACCTAACCATACGATTTTTATCAGCCTTTAACAGATTTAAAGTAAAGCCTTATCTCTTCTTGGTTCACTAAGCAGAAACATTTTGGACTTCCATATCTGATCTGTCTAATCAAATGTTGCACTGGGGAAGATCAGAATCAACTGTCAAGCGGGAAATCCAAGTGCCTTCACTGGAGGTTTAATACTTATATCCTTCCTGGATCTTGAGTGCCAGGACACTTCCAGCCTTGATCACTGCCTTTACCTTTGCATATGCAAACCCCTGCTGTTGTGGCTCTTCCCCGGGAAAACCAGTCCTTTTCATGAACGGTCCGCTGGCACAGATCCTGAGCTCGGTAGCAATCTGCATCTCAGCTTTCGTACTTTAAAACAGCTCTGTTGCTGAGTTATTGAATCACCTCTGGAAGCCGTGTGCTCTTCTTAAGGGAGTTGTTAATCTGAAAAGCGGTTATGATTGCAATGGTCATTAAAATATGTATATACTTATATATCTGTGTGTTTATTTGTGTGCTTGAATATGTGCAGATAATGAGCAGAGATCATTAACATGATTCCTAATCTTCAGTGTTTTCTTTAGACATAACAAAGTTATAAGGAACTCCTTAGTAAAAATATTTTAGTAAGAAAAAGAAATCTCACCTGCTACAAAACCTAAAATTAAAACAACAAGCATGATATTAAGTACAGAGCAGTTACAAAAGCAATGCTACCTGGAACTTAAATGGCAAATGAGCAGCTTAAGCGTGTACATCAATATGTGTAGGGGCATATGGATGAAGTTTTAGAGGAGTTAGACAAGAAGAACTAAACTTTGGGAAGTAGGCGAACACTATTTTAGCAGTCAGCTTTGCTGGTACACACGCTGATGTTCCCAAGAACACAATATTCAGAAAACATTTCCTATACCTCTCCCTTATTCGGAAGTCTGGTCAGATTAACTACCAGCTAAAGTCTATGCTCTCAAGCAACCCTGGGGCTTAGCTTCCAGCAATCCTTTAACATTAGCACATTAGTCATCTTCAACTGGAGATGAACTTGAAAAATACCCGAAATATCTGCCGAATACCAGCCAGATGTAGAACTGCCACAGGTGCCACTTATGGGAAAAATGTCACCATGTCTGTTAATCAACATTTTATTTCAGCTGAATCTCTTTTGACAACAGTGTTTTTGAGGACAGTATTCAGGCATGATATGAGAAACTCAGTAGAAACCCACTGCAGGTGTATAGGTTATGTCATGTTATAGCTGACCTCAGCCAGCCAAGTGCAACATTTTCATCCTTCACCTCCCTATCATAAATTCCAATTTTCTGCAAACTGCTTTGATCTTCCTCTTAATTCCACTTCTTCAGACAGAAGTATTTTTTAGCTGTACCTTATCAGTACCACAATGTGTTTACATGTCAGAAAGGAATAGCATAAAAATAAGTTCTACTCATCTGTGACAGGCAAATATTTTAATTTTCATTACTTTTGACAGGACATAGTTTGCCATAGGTGATATACATTTCCAAGTTGTATTTTATTAGCACACCAAATCATGTTGCACTGAATTACAATTTGTCACACAGTATTAGTGTTACATTGTATCTGACAAGACACTGCTTCCTCTTAAACATCCTAAGAAGTTGATGAACTTATAGGAATTTTATGTATTTCATCTTTAGCTCCTAAAAAGTAGGGGTTTCTTGTTGTTAGTCAACTGAACAGGTATCTATTAATGAAAGTTTTGGCACCAGATAGCATATTCAGTTGACTGAAATCTTAGATTTGTTTTCTCACCATTTTTTGGCTTTTAAAAATCCATTTTTTAGCAAGCTTTAATACAATGTATAAAAATTCAATATGCAAAATTCGCTAGTGGCCTAATCCTGTGACATTTAAGTAAGTAGGGACTTTGTCTCTGTCTTCAACTATTTGTTTCATGGAATCATGGAATTTTCAGAGTTGGAAGGGACCTCTAGAGATCATCTAGTCCAACTCCCCTGCTAAAGCAGGATTGCCTAGAGCACATTATCAGGACTGCATCCAGGCGGGTCTTGAAAATCTCCAGAGAAGGGGACTCCACAACCTCCCTGGGCAGCCTGTGCCAGTGCTCTGTCACCTTCACCGTAAAGAAGTTTTTCCGTGTATTTGAACGGAACTTCCTGTGTTCTAACTTGTTCCCATTACCCCTCGTCCTGTCACTTGGAACCATTGAAAAGAGCCTGGCTCCATCCTCCTTCAACCCACCCTTTAGATACTTGTATGCCATAATAAGGTCTCCCCTCAGCCTTCTCTTCTCCAGGCTAAAGAGTCCCAGCTCTCTCAGCCTTTCCTCATAAGGCAGATGCTCCAAGCCCTTAATCATCTTAGTTGCCCTTCGCTGGACTCGATCCAGCAGTTCCCTGTCCCTCTTGAACTGGGGAGCCCAAAACTGAACACGATATTCCAGTTGTGGCCTCACCAGTGCAGAGTAGAGGGGGAGAATGACCTCCTTCGACCTACTGGCCACACTCTTCCCTATGCAGCCCAGGATTCCATTGGCCTTTTTGGTGACAAGGGCACATTGCTGGGCCATGGATAATTTACTGTCTACCAGGACCCCCAGATCCTTCTCCTCAGAACTACTTCCCAGCAGGTCCGCCCCTAACCTATACTGGTGCCTAGCATTCTTCCTCCCCAGGTGCAGGACCTTGCACTTGCTCATGTTGAACCTCATTAGGTTCTTCTCTACTCAGCTCTCCAGCCTGTCCAGGTTTCTTTTCAATAAAAGTGCTCAAGCTCTATTGCACTTCACTGTAGATTGTGTAATGTCTTTTATTCAGGATATGTTCTGAATGTTTCATAGAGTAATATGATAGGATTGCAATGCTAACTGCTATCATATACGTACTGAGAAAAATTAATTAAAAAGGATAAATTAGATATATTTTTGTGAAAAGGTAAAAGCACATTGACCTAACGATTCCTTTACAGACTTCGGTCTATTTGAAGCAGAGACAATGTGTCATGAGATTTAGAAGGAATTATTAATCTATACTAATACCCATTACAACATGTAGTCAGACAGACAAGGATTCCACTATATTAGATACTTCTCATTTGTACCTGATAAAAAAATAGAAGAAAAAACAAAAGCAAATGCAAAATTTGAACTAAAATATTTATGGACTAACGTGACCAGACACACAATAAAGGTAATCAGAAGAAACAGTACAAGCCCACAATGAGATTGTAACAATCAATATAACAGGTTTGAAAGGCAGTGATTTTTCCCTCTGGAGCAGACGGTTGTGAATTCACTCATTTCATCACTTTTTCTAACTGCAAATGTATGTACACACTATAAGTTATGCAAATGTTTTAAAATTATTTTCACCTATTGAATTTTTAAATAGCTGTTTAACAAAATCTCTTCCAAAGGTGCAGTTCTTTACTTCTTTAGGAGGAGATTTTTCCTAGTAGTAATGAATATATGGTGTTCAAAATGTGCATCAAAACAGGAACTCTGATTCCAAATCTTTTTAATATTTTGTTGTGAGAAGTTGTAACCTAATTAACTACTGTTTAATATTTCCTATTATTTCCTGTTTAATATTAATCTACAATCACCAAATTTTCCAGAAACTATTAAATGTATATAAACTATACATATCATTTATCTATAAAATTATATTTATTAAATATGTATACACATATAAAGAACATTAACGTTAACCTCTCCCTCATTCAGGAAAATCCAGTCACAGCCAGCGCAAGTTCACCTCTCTTCATCTTTGTGAAAGAGCTTTTTACTTTCATTTTAAGGCATGTTCTGTTATGATGGTGTATTATGAATATCTTCTTGACCCAGTACCCAATTGCTTCCCACCGACACTGTTATCATTAAAGGAAACTGCAAAAGCTCTTTCAGCATAAGTTTTTTAAGAAGGGATTTAACAAAAGCTGTTGATCTCAATATATGTCAGTGATTTTGCATTAGACTGTGTGACCTGTCAAGATTCATTTCATAATTTCATGAGGATCTCTTTTACATGTATCCAGTCATTAAAAGCTCTTCTTTTTTTTCTTTTCACTTGGTGTGGTGAGTTCACTTTGGCTAGATGCTATGTGCCCACCAACCACTCTCTCGCTCCCCTTCCTTATCAGGACAGGGGAGAAAATAAGATGAAAAACTCATTGAGATAAAAACAGTTTAATGAAGAAAAGCAAAGGCCACATGGGGAAGTGAAGCAAAGCAAAAAGATTTATCATTTACTTCCCATCAACAGGTGATGTCCAGCCACTTCCTGGGAACTAGGACCTCAGTACTCATAGTGGTTGCTTTGGAAAAGAAACACCTTTATAACAAATTCCCCCTTCTCCCGTGTTAGTTCAGCTTTTATTGCTGTGCATGACATCATATGATATGGGAATATCTCTTTGGTCAGTTTGGGCCAGCTGTCCCAGTTGTGTCCCTTCCCAAACTCTTGCCCACCCCCAGCCTACTGGCCTTCATTGTGGGGGGGTGAGCTTGACTGGCAGCTACAGCTCAGCAGTAGCCAAAACTTTGCTGTATTATCAGCACTGCTCTAGCTACAAATACAAAGCACAGCACTATAAGGGTTACAGTCCTTGATTTCGGTTAGCTTGGAACCTAAATCCCAACCTACACAAAGTTTCTCTGGTTTTCCATCCCAAGAGCATTACATTATCTTATATCAGTTATACACTGTATTTAGTTCTGTTTTAGGTTCCTAGCATGAAAAATACTATAGGCCCACTGTCATTACAAAAGAGAAAATGACATGTTCTACCAGTTTAAATAGAAGGCAGGGGATTGAGTACTTGTGAGTTCTTGCACAAAATCCTGCTGTGGCTTTGGATAATAATTATTATTATCATAGCTTTTTTTTTTTAATGTTTCATATGCCATAGCTTGGAAATGTCAAGTGAGATTATAATCAGTTCTGATCCCACACAAATTCTACAGCCTTTTAGTAAGTGGTTATCCACCCCAAAAAGTCTGAAATGTGAATAGATAATAAAAAGGAAAGGCTGATACCTTTCAAGTAAAGACTAGGAGTAAAAGCATTGAGTAATCAAGGAAAATAATCCCATGGAGACAATCCATATGCTTTTTTTAATCCTCAGGGATGGTTTTATGTAGCAAGGCTATTAATTGGATTTCTGTTCTATTTAAAAGTAAAGAAGATGACCTTGAAGAATTTGGACTCAAGCATGAGGTACAGCTAAGACAGGCAGCCTGCAACAGCCTTGCAACAAATCCTGATCAGTGTTTTATTCTCAAACCATTTTTGCTCTGCTTGAATTAACCTCTACTTTAGTTAAAAACAAAATAAAAACAAACAGAAAACATCAACCACAAAACAAACAAACAAAAAAACCCAGACAACTTGAGATCATGAGATCAGTCCTATAGGTTTGTTGTGAAGAATAACTAGAAGACCTCAGAATTGTGAAAAAACCTTATGTTTCAATTCTTATGTAATGAACTTAATGCATAACCCATTCCCTTTTGGTATGCACTGCACATACTACAACACTGTTGCAAATTTTGGAAGAGAGGTATTATGTACTATTATAAAATGTCACCTCTTTTCCGGCTAAAATTCTTTGCCCATCTTTAAAATAATTAATTTTGTCATGACTTTTCAAAATTCATTAACCAAAAATTTCGGCTGATTAAGCACGTCCAAGGCCAAGACTCACAAACAGTGATTCCTCTGATTTACATGGATTCCCAGAGTAAATGTTTATCTGATACTGAGCCAGAACTGCCTACATCCTTTATATTATGTTATCAAAGATCAGTTTTGCTCTTGATCACACAATTTCAGTACCCTTATAAAAAATGGAACAGAAGGCTCAAAAACCCATTACTTACCTGTGGGGACTAAACACTAAAAGCACTTTACCATTGTTCAAAAGACAGCATTTCCAAAAGCTTTTTAATTTCCCTGCTGATAGGGGAGAGAAACTTGAAACTTTAACACAAAAACTGATATTTTAAAAAAGGGCTCCCACTCCACACAATAAACCAAAAGCATGAAGTTTCTGTTGACTACTTTCTTTTTCCCCATTTCCTGATTTCGTATATTCTATTGGCAAACCTATAGACAAATACTTGCTACTATGCACTGCTCGCATTTTGAAAACACCTGCAAATTAACGACTGTCAAAGTTATGAACATAAACATGCATTCTGCATTCAAAGAAAGGAGGAAAACAAACAAGCAATAAAACTTCTGCAGTGGGAACACAAAGGTTTAATGAAAGATTCTGTTTTTCTTCTGAAAATTATATCACTTCTTAAATTGCTTCTTTCAACAGTTTATTTTCTAGATTTTTCTACAGAGGCACATGAATGCAGGAAGATATAAACTTGAAAACTGTTTTTATCATTGTGTATACTGCGGAACTGTTTTCTTTGTTGAATAATCAAAAACTAGAACATTTATAGGGAAAAGTTATTCTCACTTGTAGACCGAGAACATCAAGAATGATTTTTAAATGATGGAGGTGGTGTTTGTAGGTATTCTTAATTTTGTTCTATGATGCTTTAACTCTAGGAAGAAATACAAGTCAAATTCTATATGCACTGTTGGTATGAATCACTTAATAATTTCAGTGTAAATACTTGCTAGTAAATCTTCGCAGTTGTGTGTTTTTGAAGTTCCACCCTAGTTTTACAGATCATGAATTAGTAATTCCTGTTTGCCATTAAACAAAGAAGTCACATAAATTGCCTTTATTGCCGTGAATAACACCTAAGAGTGAGGACAGCTATACAGTGAAAATCATACTGAACAGAAAGCTCTTAAAATGACAGAGGCGCACTGGCATTGCAGCAATGAAAGTACACTGGGATTTGGACTAAAATCCTAAAAGTTAGAGAACACAGGTGGAAAATAACATTTTGAAAGTGTTCTACTCCCATCAGACCTGTAAAGTTAAAAAAGGTTCAGGAAGCTTTTGTACTTTTGGATAAGCAAAGTGGTTAAGAGAGTTTCCCATGACAGTTGTGCTCACAGCTACAAGAACAAGAAGGCATTTGCATGGCAGCAGCTGATGTAACCAGTAGGAATAAAAAGCATTTGCCTCTTTCTGCCTTCCAGCTTCTTGCCAGACTGAAACACAACTTTCATAGTACCTTTTTCTTCACTTTTTTTTTTTTCAATAAACTTCCCAAGACATAGTCCCTAACAATTTTCATTAACGTGATAGCTGTTGTGTAAGAGCAACATGCAAGTGATTGTAAATGGGGAAGAAAAGTAACTCGAAGCAGGGCATTTTATACAGAATGTCACACTTAGAAAGAATTGAAAGCCATCAGTTAGCAAATTATTAAGGATCAAACATAAATATGCACAGTTCTATTGCCTTCAACAAAACATTGTAAGGTAATTAAAACAGGAAAAATAGTCTTTCATATTAGTTTTTTATAGACTTGAGGAATGTCTCATTTCCTGAATACTCTCACTACCAGCACTTTGGAAGTGAAAGAGTCAGAGAAACATTGCTCCATCATCCAACCAGATGTGCCTTTCTCCTCTGAACTTAGTTTTGCAAAGTCTATAAAAACAAATAATAGAATCGATTACTCAGCTCCATAATGAATATTCATTGTGCATTGTTTGATGGCAGCCACTGGCAGGAAGAACTAAAAATAGTTCAAAGGCCTTCAGAGGATATATTTTCACTCATTTTCATTCTGATCCTTTGACATCCTGTACTAGTTAAGCTGCTGTTTCAAAGAGTGAGAAAATGAGTGGGGCTTAGATACAGAACCTCACTCAAACTCTGTTGTGAGCTACTAGTGTGGTTTCAGGCCAATAGCTTCTAAAAATGGGGCTTTCTATGCTTTAGTTCATGTTATGAAGAAATAAAATGCAAGCTGAAGACAAATATTCAAAGTGGCATTCAGTACTATTGTAGTAAAATTATAAAAGGTTATAATAGTTGTATTGAACGGAGAAATTACATGACCATGTCTACATTTTACACTTAATCATCACATGATTCCAAGTTAAAAAGAGTTTGTGTGTTTTCTCTTCTTGATTTTCCAGAAGTCCACTTTGGGACACCTACAGTAGGATACTTGATTTCAACATTGTTGTGGTTTAGGCCAAAATCCACTACTGGAGATCCGGGGGACCCCAGATGGGACCAACAGATACTCCCCTCTACCCCTCTTCAAAGAGAGAGGCAGAGGAGGAAAAAGAGACTTATGAGTTTAGAAGGAACTAAACTACTTTAATGAAATATTAATAATAAAATAAAAAGAAATAATGAAAAATATACAAAACCGTATCAAGCTCCTGAGATGACAATCACGTCACCGGCTGGCACTGGGGCAGTCCCAGGCTGGACTCAGTGACGGACAGGAACTGGATTCCGGATCTGGATTCAGGATCGGGATCACAGACAGACAAACAGAGTCCTCCTCAGATGTCGGCCATTGAAGGAAGACCCCGTGACCCTTTGATCCCTCAGCTTTTATACTGAGCATGAGGCAGATGGGATGGAATACCCTGTTGGTCAGTTTTGGGTCACCTGTCCTGTCCGCTCCTCCCTGCAGGTGGGACCCTACTATGCTTTTCCACTTCCGACCCTCCAACGGGGCAAATAACAAAGTTGGTTGGCCTTGGGGGTTATAGCAATAAGTATAAGCAAGAGCCTCTCTGCACACCATGCCTGGGCATCAGCTGTAAGCATTGGTCTGATCACTCTGAGAGAGTGAACACTGTCTGCACAATATGCAGTTAATTTCAGTTGTTAGAAGAGGCCCAGCTAAGAAGCGAAGTTACTGAACAAAATTGGTTCTGTTTTACTTCAAACCAGGACAAACATAGATAGTAAAATCCATGTTTCCACATGTGCAGGTGAGGTACCCGTTTAAGCTCCCATTACAGTCAACAGATACCTAGTTAGACTTATTAGCTGCCTGTAGCACAAGTGAAGGTTAACCTCCATAGTAAATGGAATTAACACCATGACCTGTTATTTAGAGCATCTCTATCTCCCACTTACATTTGTAAAATTTTGTAATCAGACCCAGAACATCTTAAAGCTCTAAAATTAAGACATTTTCATTCCAGAGGACAGTGGTCAGCACAACATAAGAATTGTGAAGATTGACACAGAAAGTGATATTTATGATTTTTTTTTAGGTATCAGAAAAGATTAATCTGTCTTGTGGAAAATAGGGAATCAGTCCACAGACTGCCTGTACTTGTATCCAGCTTCTTTAGGGCCTGGAGTTTGCTGGAGTGTGTCCTGGTAGGAACAGTGTATGGTCCTTTGGAACTAGCAAGGCATAAAACATAGATGCAATATAGAAAATTCTATTATTTCCCAGGAAATTGTTTCAGAAGAGAACTTTATGCCAGTGCTGATTTTTCTGTCCATTATAGGTTTCAGAAGGAAATCAGGGGGACCAGGTTCCTCTGTTATTGCATTCCTACTTGTAGGTCTAAAACATGGTGTTCTTTGTGACTTGTGGTTATTTAATTTCTGTTGGATGACCAGTAATTTTGTAAAAACTGACAGTTTTCACTCAAGAGGATTATTTATATTGTTCAGCTAGTTAATTGTACAAGTTAGAACACAGGAAGTTAGAACACAGGGCACAAGTTAGAACACAGGAAGTTCCATTCAAATACACGGAAAAACTTCTTTACGGTGAGGGTGACAGAGCACTGGCACAGGCTGCCCAGGGAGGTTGTGGAGTGCCCTTCTCTGGAGATTTTCAAGACCCGCCTGGATGCAGTCCTGAGTAATGTGCTCCAGGCAATCCTGCTTTAGCAGGGGAGTGGGACTAGATGATCTCTAGAGGTCCCTTCCAACTCTGAAAATTCCATGATTCTGTGATTCCGTGATTGTAAACATAGACAATCACACTGTTAAAGAATGGGCTTCCATGCATAATGTGCAGCATCAGACTGTAATAGCCCTACAGTCCATTGTATCCAAGTGGGACCCAATTCTGTGTTATTTTACTCTTATTGGATTCCTGATACCTGTTTAGCATAAATGTAAGATAACCCTGATCAGATCTGGGAATTTGTCAAATGCATTTTGAAAAATAATTTTCATCTAAATAAGGAAAATTGAAACCAGGTGAAGAAATTATCTAAGCTTCTATGACCAAAAGAGATATATTGAAATAAGTTTGTTCCTCAGCTATAACACTGTAGATATTTAATATTTTTAATAATCTCAAAGAAAGATGATGTATTTCGTTATTAAATAGGATCTATATACATATATAAATCTTCTCTTATTGTCCCAAGACTATCCAGTAAACTGCTAACAGTATATAATTATTTTTCAGTTTGCTTTCTACATCCTTACCTATATTTTACAGAATAAGGCAAGAAAAAACGACTCTGTACTTTAAATTTACATTTTATCTTGAGTGATTAACACTTTTCCTAGCGATCTGAAAGGGTTCTAGTGCTGGTAGGTATCCCATATGCTTTCTGCTTCAGCAGCTGAATTTGTGACCCAGGATCACAGGAAGGCTACAGAGTCTATCTTGTACTTTCCCTCTGAACTGAGGGGGGTGCCGGTCTGATTAATATCTGCAGAGTTTCTTAATAAGTAAAATAGCTGTTTTATTGGAAGATTAGTAATTTGCATTTAAGAAAGGGTTCACAAGATGAGTCAAAATATTTCCTCTTAGATAAAAGATTAAACCAGTTAAGGCTGTGTTCTTATGAGAGCTAGTGCTGGGGTGTTCTCTTAAAGAAGAAGTATTGTAATTTAAAAGATCTCCACCATCCAGATCCATGTTTTTAGTAACAGGAGGCTACTATACAGGCAGTGCTACTCAGGTGTGCTAACTTAGTGCAGTGCTACTTAGTAGTACTGGTAGCTGAATGTAGATAATCAAAGCCTAACTAGGAAAAAAAGAAGTTGGTTATCCCATTGCAAGTAGTTTTATAGACATATCTAGTTAATTGCTCTAGAGTGAATTATCCCATCCATTCAGGAATATAAATAGTAATATAATTCTTTGGTTTGTTTGAATAACTTGCTTTTCTTTTATAGATTTGCAACACTTTTCATGCTAAAATATTACTGACCAAACTATGATAAGTGGCATGAATTTTATGGTGATTTAAAAAAAAAAAGAGACTTTCTCGGGAGGGTTATTATTACTTACATACCTGCTTCAAGTGGAAATCTATAAAAATATATATACGTTTAATGCACATTTACAATGTTGTTATGTTTTTTGTTTTGTTTTGTTTTGATTCTCAAAGAAGTGTCTTCCAAATGTGGAAAACTTGGAGATACTGTTTGTTCTATTAACAGATCTTATTTCTCCCACCTATATTTCCTCACAATTTATATTTCAGACAGCTACACAAACTGGTTTTTAATGTTTTAAAAAAATCATTAAGTCAAATAAATTATTTTGCCATAAGCTTGAGTGGTAGAAAAATACAAAATTTGGAATCTTATTTACAGTGTCCTGGTCTGAATGGTTTGTCTCAAAACAGATTTTACCACCTAGGTTTTCACAGTAAAGCTATACACATTCTGCCAGGGCATTACTTTTCACAGAGAAATGTATATACCAAATATATTCACATCTCAGAGGCATGAGGATTCTTGGAGTTTCCATCTGCAGACGTTATTACATGTAAGTGAAGCAGTGAATGAATTAAACAAGTGAGCATTTGGAACAACCAAAATTAATTCCATCCTGGGAAACTAACTAGGGAAACACATACTATTAAAAGTTAAAACAGTAATAGCTTTACCATGTTCCGATAATAACTGAAAGTGTTTACCTAATGACTCTAGGGTTTGCCTGAAGACTCTAAGGAAGTTATTGTCTCTTTAAATTGCATACACTTTGTTGAAGAAGTGGTAAGTAAGAAAAAGTAGTAACAGAACATAGAGACAGGGAACAATACAGGGACAAAGTAGAAAGATGGTTTAATATTAGAACTGTACATTAATAATTAGGACTGTAATTCACAAGCAATAAGATGCACCTTGCACTTGCATCTTCTATGAGCTCTGGGACAAATCATTCAGTGTAGTACTCATCTCAGCAAATGTTATCTGGAGTCATCCAAACTCCTTTTATAATCAATAGAGGGAAAGAGGCCCTGAGCTTATCAGAACACTTGAGCAGATGCTTGCGTTCCCCAGATGTATTCGTTTGGCCTTAGAGAACTACCTTGTGATTATTGATGGTTAGATAAAGCAGCTTGATGTCTCTCCTAGCAAGCAATTACCGTACCAAGTATAGCAGATAAAAAGACAGGTTAGGATTGTAGTCAACTTGAGTTCAGGCAGCTGAAAAAATATAGTGATATAGGCACTTAGAGTTAAGACTTGGAGTGCACCAGACTTCAGGCTGCACAGGCGGAGCAGTGTTATAGTTAATGCTTCTAAGAGCCCTGGACACAGAATGGGAATATCCAGTACTTTACTATCTCATGGGGAGAGTAATCAGTAACCACACAGTGGTAACCAGTAGTACCAACAGTAAATGCTGCTTAAGGCTGATAGAGTAAGAATCTGATTTTGTCTAAAAGAGGGTGAAAGAAAATATAAATGTGAGGATTAGGATGTTTGTCTTAACCCATATCCCTTGACTGTCTGCTTAAAAAGAGCAGAATTATCAGTAAGTGAATCTACTGAAAAAAAAAGTAACACGTAAATGCAAGCAGCTAATTATATAATATATAATTGCATTATAATATATTATATAATATATTAGAAAAATATATTATATATTATATAATATATAAAAATATAAAAATATAAAAAATAAAAATATATTATATATTATATAATATATTAGGAAAAAAAAAGAAAAAGCTTGTAATTTTGAATTTTTCTCCTTTTTTTGAAGGAAATGTCTACAAAGCCACTCATAACTTTGTGATGGCATGAGCTGCCTAAGGAACAAAATATCTGGCCTGCAAAACATTTCTACCATTTACAAATGACTGCAACCCGGTTCAAAAAATGAAAAGTTAAAAAGTATTGTGTTTTATTTAGTGGAACTGAAACCCCACAAGATCGCACTGAGTTTCCAAATTTCCCCAGCTGCCCTTTAATGAATTGCTTTCTTGCTAAGTTTCTGCAAACCAGCAAGTTAACTAAGTGAGCTCTGTGAGTCGGCAAGGGAAGCATACAATCACCGGACAGTAGTTCCTACAGTTGCTACTGGAATTTAGCTGCTTCCAGGAAAACCTCTATTTCTACTTTCTGGGCGTTGTCAATAGTCCAATGAGCCTGGCAATCAGGCAGGCCAGCTACGTGGGAAGTGAGTTGCTCTTGCCATCTGGAAAGCTTGGGAGATACTTCATCAAATCTCCAGACCAGGAGCCAAGAGAGCAAGTTGCTAAGGAAACCTTCAAGTTTGTCAGGCACCTTGTGAAATGCATCAAGCTAAATACCTGACTGCCCTGCAAACCTGGTCAAGGTGGTGCCCTGACAGCCTGGGTGTGCCACTGTCTGCCTCCTTGGGACCTCTGCCTGTTGGTCAGGTAAGAGGGCTGCTTTGCTCACCAACTTTTCAGTCTTTTTGGCTGGTTCACAGGAGGAACAGCTGTGGTGTGCACAGGACTGGAGAGATAAGACAGCTCAGCAGATGGAGAGCAGCAGAATTTTTTAAAATTAGTTGTGGGAGCCTGGGAAATCATTTAGATTTATTTGGAAGACTTAGGAAGCTGAGTGATTTGGTTTCTTGGTTTCCATATGATTTAATATTTCCCTGAAATACTGGATTTTTCTGGATCAGCCTTTCTGTCAATTTTTTTAACCAGCTCTAGTCTCATGGCCTATTAAAAGCAGTTAAGCAGTTTTACTAGTTCCACATACCTGGAAAACATAATCGTTCATATTTAATATTGTTATACATTTTTATTTTACACTTTTCATTCAAAGAGTCAATTTAGCCTTGCAAGAAAAACAAAACACCACAAAAAAATGCCATTTAATGTGGAGCTTTAATAATCCAATCCAGCTGTTTCACTGTCAGCAGCCATTCCCTTGTCCTTTTAGTCCTGAACCCACTTCTGTTTCCTTAGCTCTAGAGATTTCTAGGCCTGGAAGGGGTTTTTTTCTTTCAAATGTAAAATATCACACTCTAGCTTTGGGGCTAAACTGAAAATCCACTTGTCTGATTTAAAACTTTAAAATGTTATTGATTCTTATACTATTATTGACTACAGTATTTGCAGCTCTCTTGGGGGTGGAAAATAGCTGCTCAACAATGGAACCTGGATTAATTTTCATTCATTAACTTTGAAAAAGGACATCAACAATCTGAACTATGTATTCATTCAAAATTTATCATTCCTCCTTATGTTTTAATCATGCTTTAGGAACTGATCTTATTGTTCCTTTCAGGAAAGAGGTCTGTACACTGACTCATACAACAACGCGCAATGAGATCATTGTTAAATGGCTCTAGATTTCAACTGCATTTTGATGTCTTATCACACAGGAAGAATAATCTTCCTGTGGAAGTCATGGATTCAGAAATCCAGAACTCCTTTCTACGTGATGCTGTGAAAGTCACAGATACAAATCACCTCTGAAAGATGATTAGACAAAATCTTCAGTAAAAACTGAACCCAATTGTTCTTATGCAATCCAGCTATGAAACCTTCTAAGACTGAAGTTGGCCAAAGCTAGGGGAGAGGGGGAAAAGGTGACAAACAAGTACTGAAAATTTGTTCTGTTTTATTGGCTTCTTGTTTAGAAGTACAGCTTAACTGTACAGCAAAAAAGCTTCAGGATTCTTGGAAGTTTTGCTTTTTACACAGTAGTGGTAAAAGTGTACTGAGAAATGTTCAGCCTGGAGGAACTCCCTTTATGTCAATGGTAGTGAGGCTCTTCAGAATTACCAGTCGCCTGTGAGTTTTCTGTGAGTTAGTTTTTCAACATTTCTTATCTCTGCCAGACTATATGGCTCATTTGACAAAGAAGAGAGGTAGATATTACCTGACCTAAGCTGTACTCAGGCATTAGCATTGTTTTGACAACTGTGCAGAAGTTGTTACAACACATAAAGCTCTAAAACACATTGGCAACTGAAGCGAAAAGGCACTATGACCTGTCAGCAGATGATGACGTCTAACCCATACTACTAAACCATGTAGCTTGACAACTGATGGTTGAAGGCTTCTGTTGATTTTTATGAAAGACGTTGCAATTGTTCTTTGTACTTTCAGAACTCATCTGTTTCTTTTTCTCTGAAGAAACATAAAGCCCACAGTATACTTCTGTGCATGCTATCTTCTTCTATTCATGTTTCTACAGGAATCCTATGCATATATGAAGAAATAAATGATAAATATGAATGAATAAACTGAAATAAAGTATTTTAAAAATATTTGAAGGAAATTTTGAGATTTCAGGAAATTAATAGTGAAGAGCTTTCTTCACAGCCTTTTTGACATTTGAAGCTCCCTTTTAAAGAAATTGAGGTTATTGCATGCAAGTCACTTTAGAACTTCATGAAACACTAACTCATTGACTTTCCAGACGGTAAATGTTTGTTCATGCAGCAAAGACTTGTCTTGTTTCTACACTTCTTCAGAAATTTGCTGTTACTTTTCCTGAAGTGATCTCAATGTTCTGACTGTTATTTTATGCGGTAGTAGGGCATGAGATACTTTATGTCTGGGAAAGAATTTCCCAGTGCCTAAAAATGAAGGGCAAATGGAAACAAAATATAACTCCAATAGGCATTTTTAATATGCCCTCTATGGTTACGTGTTGTGTGATTCATCCTGTTGAATAAATTTTATTTCAGCATAAGGCTTTGAATGGTAAAATAGAAATTTCTGTGACAGAAAAAAGGCAATGATGAGTACAGCCAGTGCCATACTTACTTACCTACTCATTTCAGGAAATCTGTTTTTTAAATTTGTAGCCTCAGCTGCATATAAACAAGACAGATACAAGACAAGACAATCACATTATATATCTTCAGTATTAACTCTGGGGTGACTTAAAAAAATAATTCATCAATTCTCCAATTTTTTAGTAGGCGTTTATATAATTCAAATAATTTCCTACCTGCTGGCTAAATAGCTGCATTACAGAACTCCAGTTGAGTAACAGTACTGCAATTGCATAGTTTATGTCTTCATACTTCAAGAAACTTTGGTGCACTAGCATAACCTACTTATCTGCTGTATTAACAGTTGCAGGCATTATATCAATTCACACATACAAGAGTACTTGTTACATTCAATCAGATGATAATAAAAAAATAAAATAAAATTCCAAACCAGTGAAAAGAAAGACACA
The DNA here is from genome assembly GCF_965231255.1 of Vanellus vanellus. Classification (NCBI taxonomy): domain Eukaryota; kingdom Metazoa; phylum Chordata; class Aves; order Charadriiformes; family Charadriidae; genus Vanellus; species Vanellus vanellus. The sequence goes on from NC_138906.1 coordinate 151,538,039, forward strand.
AATAACTTGCAGTTCTGAATACTGTATTATTTTCTTCAAAGCTATGATTCATGAAGCTGACAAAGACTCCGGTCTTCTTTTTAGGTCATTTTTATTATTCTGGTCTTCCTAGACTTTTGGCTAAGCTTTCTTTCAAGTGTAAAAATGTAAGAGAAAAATATCAGAATTCAAAGAGTCCTCGTGTTGTTGTTTTGTTTTATTATATTTTATTTTTCTGGAACAAATAAAAAAGTAAAGCTCCTGGGTTTATTTTAAGCACATAGTTGGAAACTTTCCAAAGAAAATGTTATTTATTAGAATACACTGAATTATCAAAATGTTAAATTTCATAGAGCTTCTCAATCAGAGAGGCTTCGCCTTTAGGATACAATTTCCCCTTAAAAAAAAAACAGTTTGGCCAGCAATGTAGTGCTCAGGGATCACCTGTAATTTTTGTGACACAGGGTCAAGAATCTATTTTAACACTCAAGCTATCACTTCATACCCTACCTCATTGCCTTCACCATACCAACTATTCTGGCATAGAGTTGCACTCCTTTCCTTCTACTTCTTACAGTGTCTGTCAATAATGAAATATTCTTCAGAGTAGAGACTTTAATTTGATTCCTCCAGAGCTATATACATGAAACTGATTTACTTACTGCAGTTTCTTTCCAACATGAATAGTAAAAGTTTTGAAATTTTTAAATTTTGCAGTTAGTTACTGAATACTTCTTCCACTGTCTAATGTAATCAGATGCAATTACTTAAACAGTTGTAATATTCTCACTCTCTTTCTGTTTTCAGTGTTATGTAGATTTTTCAAAAATTTACAAATAAGTACTGAGGTTCTCGAAACAAGTTTGGATGTTAAGGAAATTAAAATATCCTCCTTTAATCTCAGCTGCTTCAATTTAAAAAATATTGGTCTGAGAATTTTTCATAAACTTTTTTAGAAATAGAGCAAACCTAACAAAAATCTTTGCTGTTTATGTCCTTAAAGCTTCAGAATTTTTTTCTGCAGTAGGTTTTTATTCCCTTCTCCATCTTTTTTTAGATAGAATGTTTAATAATATTGTTTTTCCTTTTCATGCTAAAATAAATTAATATTTTGACAAAGAGCCATTGTGTAAAGTCACAGAATCATAGACTCACAAAATGGTGTGGCTGGAAGGGATATCTGGAACTCAATTAGTCCAACTCCACTGCTCAAACAGGTCCTTGTAGAGCCAGTTGCCCAGCACCACATTCAAACAGCTTATGTATATCTCCAAGGAAGGACACTCCACAACCTCTCTGGGCAACCTGTCACCCTCACAGTAAAAAAGTGTTTTGTGTTTTCTGATGTTGAGGGAACCACCTGTGTTTCATTTTGCGCCCTTTGCCTCTGGTCCTGACACTGGCCACCACTGAAAGGAGCCTGGCTCATCATTCTTTGTATCCTCCCTTCGGGTATTTATATTCATTGGTAAGACCCACCCTGAGCCTTCTCTTCTCCAGGCTGAACAGTCTCAGGTCTCTCAGCCTTTCGTCATATGAGAGATACTCCAGTCCCTTAATCATCTTCATGGCCATTTGCTGATCTCTCTCCTGTGTGTCCATGTCTCTCTTGAGCCCAGAACTGAGGAGCCCAGAACTGAGGAGCCCAGAACTGGACACAGTAGTCCAGGTTTGGCCTCAACAGTGTCAAGGAGAAGGGAAGAATCACCTCCCTCAACCCAATCGCAACACTTCACCTCATGCAGCCCAGGATACCATTAGCCCTCATGGCCACAAGGGCACTTTGCTCGCTCATGTTCAACTTGGTGTTCATCAGGACCCCCAGATCCTTTTCTGTCAAGCTTATTTCCAGCTGGTTGTTCCCCAGCACATATTGGTACATAAGGTTGTGCCTTCCTGGGTTCAGGACTTCTGCACTTTCCCTCATTAAACTTAATGAAGTCCAGCCTTAGGGAAGATTATACAAGTTGCAAATCAAGGAGCTTGTCCTGAATCCTCCAAATAACAAAGATACATAAAACAGAAGCATCAACTAGTAAGCTGATCATGCATTGTGTATATGCACATTAAAAATATTTAGATATATTGGGAAAACCAGGGACAAGGAACCTAAAAGAAGTATTCACCAAAAAGAAGTGGCCCTGGAAAGAAGGGGCCTAGAAAGAAGGTGGTAAAGGCAAAGGTGGTGACTTGGTGAATGAAGAACCACCCACTGTAGGAGACCAGGTTTGAGACCATCTAAGGAACTTGAAGGTGCACAAATCTATGGGACCTGATGACACGCATCCATGGGACCTGAGGGAACTGGCAGATGAAGTTGGTGAGCCACTATCCATCATATCTGAGAAGTTATGGCAGTCCGGTGAAGTTCCCACTGACTGGAAACGGGGAAACATAACCCCCATTTTTAAAAAGGGAAAAAGGAAGACCCAGGGAACTACAGGCCAGTCAGTCTCACCTCTGTCTCTGGCAAGATCGTGGAGCAGATCCTTCTAGAAACTATGCTAAAGGCACTTGGAAAATAAGAACTTGATTGGTGATAGCCAACATGGCTTCATTAAGGGCAAATTGTGCCTTCTACGACGGGGTTAAAGCGTTGGTGGATAAGAGAAGAGCAACATTCATCATCTACCTGGACTTGTGCAAAGCATTTGACACTGTTCCACACAACATCCTTGTCTCTGAATTGGAGAGACACAGATTTAATGGATGGACCACTCAGTGGATAAGGAATTGACTGGATGTAAGCACTCAAAGGCTCAATGGCTCGATGTCCGAGTGGAAACCAGTGATGAGTGGCACTCCTCAGAAGGCCTTTGTTGTAGCACCACATCAGAGTTGACAACATTTGTCTCCGGCATACCAGCAGTAGAGCAGGTGCTGTCAATCTTCCTAAGAGAGGCCTAGAAAAAAAATTTATCAGCACTATTATGCAAATAACTCTTACTTCCAAATAAGATCATAGCATCATAGGATCATTTACGTTGGAAAAGACTGTTAAGATCATTGCATCCAACTGTAAACCTAACACTGCCAACTCCATCACCAAACTATGTCCATAAGCACCATGTCTACACCTTTTAAATACCTCCAGGGATGGTGACTCAACCACTTCCCTGTGCAGCTTGTTCCAATGCTTGATAACCCTTTCAGTGAAGATTTTTTTCCTAATATCCAATCTAAACCTCCCCTGGTGCAACCTAAGGCCATTTCCTCTTGTCCTAGAGGAAGTCACCAGGCAAAACTTTTGTACCAGTTTCCATGCATAGAACAGGAAATAAGTTATTTGTAGTGATGCAGTATAACTCAGGGACTTCTTATCAGAATGCCAAAAGCCTCTCCAAAAACACAGTCTAACTGGTCAACATGACATAATAGTTACTGTCACTCTGTATTTCTCCTTTTTCAGTAAATTAATGTAATCGGGCAATCTAACAGGCTAGTCTACTTTTCCAATGTTCTGTACTTGGAAAGGCTACAGCGAACTAGTACAAAATCTTCCTGGTATGTTTTTAACCTAGAAAAAAAAAAAAAAAAAACAACCAACCTTATATTCAGCAAATTGTTTCTCTATTTTTTAATTATCATACAGCTGTCAATCATATGTTTTAGTTCTGGCATATAGGACACTAGTTATGGATTTCAAAACCTGTATTAATATCATATCCAACCTTAACACAGTATTTAAAATCCAATTGTTTCCAATCTGTTTTTATAGTCCTTCATATAACAAAATCTAAAATGATTTTATATACATTATCTCTAATCTTCCTTCCCTCAGTCATTTGTGCCCCTCTTCATAAGAAACATTAGAAATGTTTCCTGCACTAATTTAAATGCATAATCTCATCAGCAGCTGAACTATATGGTTCATAATGACTGGCTGAATTTTTGTTTTCAAGATTTACAATTTATTCTTTATACATAAGTATCTGAAAGTCTGCTCAACGAGTTGATTAGAAGTAAATGATTGCAGTAAAATACTTGAATTACTGAAAACTGCTTTGGTATAAAACCATATAATTCTTCTGAGATTATACTTTTACATTTAATTGATCTATCTTTATAGTGTAGTTAGGAGGTAAATTTCTGAGCAAAGTGACTGCTCTTAAAGCATACTGTTTTGATAGTCCCAGAAAATCTCCCACACCAACAACAGGAAACTCAAAATTTTCCACACTGCTTTGTCAAGACTATAATCACTTCATTTTTCAGAGCCTTCTGGTAAAAATGTCAATTGTACTGCTATATGGCAATCCGGCAGGAGGAATCTCATGCTGTAATTTGAGACTAATAAGCAGAGGACATATTTTGAAGTTCAAGGATAAAATACTTCCATCTGAATTTGTCGTACGGTGCAAACCCCACCTCAGCTACATGTATCCAGAGTTGCTTCCTTCTAGCAGAGGAAACTCATCTATGGAATGTGAAATTCATTAGCTTTCATTACAATATTGATTACAACAATTCATTACAACAAAGCATATGCCACCTGGATTATTGCACAGGTATATGCTGTAGTAGGGTATACAGACCACACAACTGCTACAGGCTATACCCTTGCCTTAACACTTAAATCCAGTCATGCTTCTCTGACTATGCTGTAACCTCCATAATGACATTACAGGGACATTTCCCACAACACGTATAAACTGCAGAAATACTGCAATGCATGTGCTTGCTTTTCTGTTTGTATTAGATCTGCTTCTGAAGTTGTATGCTACACCAGGTCTTACAGGGCAGCTTGAGTGTGAATCTCACTCACAGCAAGGAAGATGAAATAACAAAAAGATTTGAGCAGAATGACAAAAAGGTCTAAATGGCTCTGTCTGTGCAGATGTTTATATCAGTCTCAGATACCCTGAGACGTCTTGACTGCCTCTAGAAACTGGGTGCACTATTCCAAAAAAAAAAAAAAAAAAAAAAAGGAGCATTCTGCAGTCTGTGTGGTAGGAAGACAAGCACTGCAGGGTCTATGACACAGCACATCTATCCCACAAAATACTTTTGCTCCACTTGTCTCCTTGCTTGCTGCTTATTCCCTGCTTATTGCTTATTCCCTGTGTAGATTTTGGAGATGCTTGTGATGTCGGCAACACTGCCAAAAACTTGACCTGGTCTGATAAAATTGGTCAAAAGTGTCCTCAGCTTCTGCAATAATGAAGTAAGACAAAGTTAGCCACAGTCAACGTTACGTTTGTTTCGCGTAGGCAAGCATTCACCCTTATACAAGAGTTCAGCCTAAATCCAAGTGATATCCTAAGTATTAGAAAATAAAGACAAATCATCTAGGTTCTAAGCAATGAAAAAACATGAATCTAGCTTTGCCAAGAAGAGGGTGTTCTTATTACTAGCACAACACTTGACATTGGCTCTAGGTTTGTTTTATTTTCTTCTTGTTTACCTAAAAAATCTGCCTTTAAGCCAAACTGTTGCTTTGATGTACTGATGCATTACAAGTAAAAGCCAATGGGCAAATGGTAAACATAACGAACTGTGTTAGAATGTAGTTATAAAAGCACTTTTGAGTTTCCATGATTTTCATGATCTGATATTTGAAATAATTTGTCACACGTTAAAGAAACAAAGTAAGTTGACACTTGCAATATTAAATTAAATTCGTTTGTGTTAATGTTAGTGAACTCCAGTTAAGTCTGTCTAGTACTAAGTCTTTATTATCTCTGGTATTACAGCTGCCAGCAAACAAACAAGTACAAAAAAGAACACTTTTTTTTTTTCTCTCTTTTTATTTATTCCTGTGTCTGACCACTCAAAGAATACACAGAATATAGGTCACATTCTGATACAGCTTGAATTTTTCCCTTTGGCTAATCATGCACTTTTAAGACATCAGTATTTCTTTTTATAGAGTTTAGCATTTCTTGTGTTTGAATTGATATTGCTGCTAACCTTTTTCCCCTTTTCTCATTCTCTCTTTTTAAATTCTAACTCTTCAGGTCTTTATAGCATGACTTATCACCAATGAGAGGTGGAGATTCTTGATATCACCTCTTACCCATCTACACATTCTCATTAGAATTCTGTTAAATGAAAAAAAACAGGAAATTCTATGCCAGTGAACTATAGGAGATTTCTAGCTACTTTTTGTATGATTAATTTATGGCCATAAAAGTGTATTAGTAATATTAAAAAAAAAAAAAAAAAAAAAAACAAACAAAACCACCCAGTAATGAGGTTCTAATGAGGCAATAAAAAATTATTTCTATAAACAAAAGTGAGAAAATGGAGAAATGTTTGAAAGTGTATTGGGTTTGTAAGTCAGAGTTTTGGTAGCTCAGGGCCTAAAGGGAGCAGTTAATCATGGAATCACGGAATCATGGAATCACGGAATTTTCAGAGTTGGAAGGGACCTCTAGAGATCATCTAGTCCCACTCCCCTGCTAAAGCAGGATTGCCCAGAGCACATCACTCAGGACTGCATCCAGGCGGGTCTGGAAAATCTCCAGAGAAGGGGACTCCACAACCTCCCTGGGCAGCCTGTGCCAGTGCTCTGTCACCTGAACCATAAAGAAGTGTTTCTGTGTATTTGAACGTAACTTCCTGTGTTCTAACTTGTTCCCATTGCCCCTCGTCCTGTCACTGGGAACCATTGAAAAGATCCTGGCCCCATCCTCCTTCAACCCACCCTTTAGATACTTGTAAGCATTAATAAGGTCTCCCCTCAGCCTTCTCCAGGCTAAAGAGTCCCGGCTCTCTCAGCCTTTCCTCATAAGCCCTTAATCATCTTAGTTGCCCTTCGCTGGACTTGCTCCAGCAGTTCCCTGTCCCTCTTGAACTGGGGAGCCCAAAACTGGACACAGTATTCCAGTTGTGGCCTCACCAGTGCAGAGTAGAGGGGGAGAATGACCTCCCTCGACCTACTGGCCACACTCTTCCCTATGCAGCACAGGATTCCATTGGCCTTTTTGGCAACAAGGGCACATTGCTGGGCCATGGATAATTTACTGTCTACCACGACCCCCAGATCCTTCTCAGAGCTACAAGAAGAACTGCAGCCCATGGGAAGGACTCACATTGAAGAAGTTCTTGGAGGACCGTCTCCTTTGGGAGGGCCCCCACGCTGGATCAGGGGAAGAGTATGAGGAGTCCTCCCCCTGAGGAGGAAGAAGTGGCAGAGACAACATGTGATGAACTGACCACAATTCCCATTCCCCACCCTCCTGAGTTGCTGGAGGGGAGGACGTAGAGAATTCGGGAGTAAAGTTGAGCCTGGGAAGAAGGGAGGGGTTGAGGGAAAGTGTTTTAAGACTGTTTTTATTTTGTCATTATTCTACTCTGATTTGATTGACAATAAATTAAACTAATTTCCCAGGTCAAGTCTGTTTTGCCTGTGATGGTAATTGGTAAGTGATCTCTCCCTGTCCTTATCTCGATCTGCGAGCCTGTCAGTATATTTTCTCTCCCCTGTGCGGCTGAGGAGGGGAGTGATGGAATGACTTCGGTGGGCACCTGGCACCCAGCCAGAGTCAACCCACCACAGAAAGACATAAGATAGGGTGCCTTAATGGCCTTTTCTCTTTCAGAATTTTTCATACTTTCACTATATCCCTCAGTTTCCACCTCCTAATAACTTACTTTCTGAACTAATTTCCTGTCTTCTCCCATATTTTCCCCTTCCCCCCTTGATTACATATATTTGCTTTCTTTTAGACATATTTAGGGAATTAGAAGAGTTTGAGGGTAAGACTTTTCTAGCAGAATCTACTCTAGGCAAGGAATACTTTTGTGCTGAGAACAGGCATCAGCAGCAGTTATAGATGAATTAACGGAACTCTCCCATCCCGAGTTAACTAAATGTCAGCAGTCAGAATTCTTACAGAGGCCGTATTTCTGTTCTGTTGAATAATCAGGGTTCAGCAAGACTTCCACAAAGAGAGTGTCTGCAGTGAGATTAACAGGTCTGCATATGGGCTTCAATTTAACTACCACAGGTGACCACACTGGGAAAGATGTAATAAAGTAATTGCAGTACGAACATGCAAACCTGTCCAAATTTCACAAATTCTAGCTTGTGGAAAGCTTTATTTTTACAAAATGGCCTCTTCCTCCAGAAAATTAAGAAGTTGCATTAGATGCTAGGAGCCTGTTCAAGATGTTCATAGTCTTTTCTCTGTGGGCTGTATCATTTCTATAGACTTATTTTTTAGCAGAGAGTGTGTGAATGCTGAAACGATGGCTATATTTGTGAATCAAATTCAATTTAATTTAATTATCAATGAGAATTCCTGAGGACAGGAAAGTAATTGTCTAACCAAAAGAATGATCGACCCCTCTGTCTGTGTTGGGCTTAGGAGCTATGATGCTCCTGGGACCTTTCCAAGGTTCCCATTTCCCAAGAGGCAGTTTGACCATGACGTGTCCCTCGTGCAGCCTCCACTGACTCTGTAACAGTGCATCGGGCTCTACAAGGGCTTATTGAACCTGATATCGCTCATCTTGTGCAGTTACCACCATGATCTGCAATCCTGGGTGCTTTTAATTTGCATATACCTTTAGAGATACTGTTTACTGCCATGTGGAAAGCAAGCAAACCTGGACTAAAATAGGGTTTATAAAAATTTAAGGATCAGTCCTCATATCAGGTTATCTTTAAATCTGGGCAGAGGAGGGATTGTCCCTGAGTTGTTAGCACTACAATTTAGAGGTTCTTTGCTCCGAGGATATAAGAACCAAACTCTTGGGTTAGTTGTCCCAGAATATTAACAGATACAAGATCTTTATCAGCATGTTATACTGTGTAAATCCATGGATGTTTATTGTCAGATTTTTTTCTGATGAATCAGTAATTTCTAACAAAAGCATGATTATCAGAAAAAATTGCAAACACATCTGCCCCTACAGTTTTTGATATGTTTGAAGAGGTCCTAAGAATAAACATATTGTGTCTTTTTCCATAACTGCTATAAAAGTTAGCTGAATCAAAGCCAGTATAGTATAACTAACTGCTTTGTAATCATACTTATGATATTTCAGAGTCTAGAAATAAGAATTTTTACAAAGTCATCAGGTATGTCTTCCTGATATTTTAACATAATTATTTTTGACAGCACCATAAACCTATCTATATTTGGTGAGGAACAGCTAGAGTTTGTGCCAGCTTTCATTCTGGTATAATTTTTACTGCAAAAATTGTAGTGGTTTACTGCTTTATGGAGACAGAGAATACTGGGGATATGCATATTATGCATACTTGTAGGTAAATGAATTGTATGCAAGTAAATATATGTAATATAGACGTACATGTAAATCTATTGTATTTTTAATCTTTTGAAACTACCAGAGTAGATTTCATTAGTAATTTCTTGTTTCCTGAGCCACATAAACCTCTTAGTCTTCTGTAAGAGCACACGTTCAGAGCTCTAAGGGGTTTTAAGTATTTTCCTAGTCACTGGGTGTGAAGCTGTGGCACTAAACTTCAGTTTCTTCCTGTTGTGAGTTCCCTGATTCATGTCAAATGAAACTTTTTATAGAAGTAAGAAGTGCTTGGTTTAGCAGTTTAGTCTTAGATTTGTATTTGTATTGCTGTTTCTGATGCCATGTGGAAGAAGGCCTGGGAGCAAGTGTAAGGCACAGTAATGATTTGGAGATTTAAGTCTTTTGGTGGAAAACTTCTGCAAGCCTGACTTTAGGACTTTGGAAGCATGCTTTTTTTTTTTTTTTTTTTTTTTTTGTCACCTTCTCTTTCTCTGAATGAGTAGTCAGAAGAGAACCAGTCAATGTAACAAAGTTGCTTAAAGCTCTGGAGAATTTCTCTCTCTTCAGCATCTGTCAGCACACAGCAAAAGCTTCAAGGGAAAAGTGTTCTCTCTTTTGCTATTGTATTTGAAACAACTGGAGCTCCTTGTAATACACTTCTGGAAAGACTGCTGAAAACTAGTAGGAGGACACAAAGAAAAAGATTAAGGCCATTAAAAATGCAATTTGCTTGAAGCCAGTTAAAGAATCTTTCTCAAGATGGAAAGCAGCCATTCAGTTGCTACAGCCAGTTTGCTTCAGAAGGAGAAAAGTTTCTGGCAGGAAAAAAAACAAACAAAAAAGTTGTAATATGGGTTTTAGTACTGTTTCTGCGATACTGTGGATTATGCACTAGACACAAATATCTCTCTCCTTGTTTGGTTGGTTTTTTCTCCTCCCTTAAGAATGTCTTTTGCCTCCGTTTCATTACTGTCATAGTCTTTCAGCCACACCTGGCCAAACTAAATATAGAAAATAATGGAAAGATTTTAACTTTTTTTTTTTTTTAACTTTGTATTGTCTGAAAAGGAAAAGCTTTTTCAAAAAAGTAAACCAAAGGAGTCATTCAACTCACTGTATTTTACAGTGAGGAGTGTACTGAGAGAGAGAGGTTTTTAAATAGAAAACACAGATCTTACAAAGGTGGCCCAATAATCAAAACATCTTCATTTTGGTAAGGTAAAATGGAAGCAGACCTGAAAGTATTGATGGGTAAGAGCAAATGTATTGCCATTACATTGTACTTTCTATGTACTGGGCACGAAACTGAGAACATATGCAAAACAGTTGGCTATAATATTATTTTCCATATTTTCCTGTTTCAGTCAGTATATAACGTGTTATCCAGATTATCTCAGTTTACACACAAAGCCTGAAAGTTGAAATAGTCTAGCGAAACTTTTGATGCCTATTCAAAGTTTCAAGATATGATATGAGAGTGAATTATGAATGTGCATGAGGTGGGGAGAGTAAGGGAAAGAATTATAATGACTTGCCAACCTATATCGTCATGCGACGTACCAGTTTGGAATATATTGAAATTCTTGTCACTTCCACATACTATATTGGACACTTCAGGCCAGCAATCAGATGTGGAAAAAAAGTGGTGGGTGTATTTAAAAAAAAAAAAAATCTGATGATTGACTAACAATTCCATTTGAACCAAACATTATCTCCCAGTAGAATGATGTATATTTAATGTTTGCACTGTTCAAGAAGTGTTTTATCTTATCTGCTTGTTTTTAAACCAAGTATGATCTAACTGCCTCTCCAGAAATGAGATATGAAAAGAGTGAAACTAACAGTGAAATCTTGACAAGTTTTGTCTATTTTTTTTTTGAGTGGGTATGCGTTAATTCTATTATTTCTTATATATAAAAATTAATACAGAGATAGGGCTCTATTTCTGATTTTATATATTTATATACTTGAAATTCCAAGAAATTCCAGTAGGATTATAGAGAAATGAAAGTAGGTTAGTGTTCTTCCGAGACAGGGAAAGGCACATGGACATCTTTCTAAATGCACATTTAATGAATAAGTCAAACTCTGCATTTTAATGCACATGAAAATTTTTAGTAGAAAATGAAATCCTCAACTAGTAGAAAATAATCCTTTGCTTTTTTTTTTACATTTTTCCAGAACTTTTGAAAATGTAATGAAAATTTGGATGATTTTCTTAGTTACTTTATCCACAAAGCTGGAAGCAAACTCAAAATTATTAAACAATCCTGTACTAACCACTGGCACTGTATAATACTTTACTGTACAACTAGAATATGGTGTAAAGTAGAATGTCTTCACTACTAAAGTAAAAGAGAGTTCCTACTCTAGGGTTCCTCAGATTAGGTATTTAAGCCAGTATATAAATCTTTTTTGCTTTTTTGCTCATGAAGTCTTTCAGCAAAATGGCCACGTTTGGCACATCTGATGGTTTCTGTACCTATTTATCATCTGTTATCTTTTATGTGTATGTGAGGCATATGTAAGACAGTCTACCGAATAGTATCTCTGAGGAAATTAAACATTCAAAATTAAAGGTAAAACATTATATTAGAAAATCTATATAGAAAAGTAGTTGATAAAGATTTCAGATGTCTATAAGACATAGAAACTCATGATGCTTCAAGTGAAAACAGATTTATGCATTAATGACTTTTTTCAGTGTTTGCTAGTCTAATTTCATTTGCCTCGCCATTGTTACCAGTATTTAGAATTTTATTTTAACTTATTTCAAGTCTTGCAGCTTTTTTTTCCCGTGAAAACTCTGTCAAGATTTCATATATTCTTGTGAGAATTTAAGCTTTCTATTTCAAAAACAGTACATTTCTAGTTCCTTCAGGCAAACTTGACAAGTAAACATAAGCGCACCTAGCAGTTTAAAACCTAATATGTAAATAAAAGAAACCTTTCACATACAAGATTTTTCATTTGTTCTACTCATAGTTTTTCCATATTAAGGGTTCATAAAGCTATGGATATTGCTCTTATTCCACTGGTACAAATATAGTGATAAATCTGCTTTTGGGAATTGGAGACTTTCATGCATCTCCCATAGGGTTATGGCTGTATCATTTCTTTCTGCCTTGAACAAGGGTCCTTTAAAAACCAATGCAACAGATTATTTCTAGAGTCTCCAACATCATGTTCTCACTCCCCTTCTATCAATTGGATATAGTCAGATATATGTTCTTTCAGTGGGAAACTGAATGGAACTTAACTGCCAGTAAATCTGAAGGTTTCTTCTTTATAAATGTGATAGACACCAGTACTGGAAAATGCAAAAGATGTTCCCTCTTTCTATTATTCTTTTCACTACACAGGAAAAGAAGCTTTTTACTCAAAATATTTCAAGCATCTAGCACTTGCCTAGGGTTTCTGAAAAATGTCCAGTTCAGCATCAACAGACACTTATGGTCCTACCACAAAAATTCTGGTTGATATAATCTCATCTGATGTCAAAAGAAATGAGATCACCTGAGTACAAAATCATAATACAAAGTTGTAATTTCATTCAATGTTTGAGGTAAGACAGCTGTGCCACATGAGTGTCATAATTTCATCAGAGGAAGAACATGCATGTAGAAAGACCACAAGATCTTCTCCTTTAAACCATGAAACTCCAGAATTGGCAGCCCAAAAATTCAAATTTATTTTAAATGACATTGGAATGTCCAACCAGAACATTGCCAGTCAGTGGCAGATAATATTTAAACCTGTTACATGTTTATGACAAGCACAAAATGAAGTGACAAAAAGCTTTGTGAGCTTTGGTTTGTTTTTTGTCTTTTTTTTTTTATTATTTATTTTATTTTAAATATTTTATGTTCACAGCAGTTTACAAAGGAGTATGCCTGTCTGATGCACTTCACATTAGTACATTATGTGGTATATGACCAAGACTACTCATTGAACCAGAGATTTAAATCTGTGTTTCACTTCAGTACTTGGAAACAGCTCCTGTGAGCCAGCAAGGAAAGCAGAAGGAAGAAGACCACCTTTTTGACAAAGGAAGAGGATATTCCATCTTTAGTTATGTACCATACTTTTACCCTCAGACTGAAGTTGTTTATGTGAGAAATGTTTTTTCTACTGTTCTATGCTTCCTTTCATTGCCTGTTAAACTAAAGGTCTATGAGATGTAAACACAAAGTAGTTGGCAAAGTTGAACTGAAGAGGTTGTGAATGGTTATGGTTTTGAATGGGAAGTTATATTCTGTTTACTATCTGAGGATAGTAATTTCATAGAATCAAAGAATGGATAGAATTGGAAGAGACTTTAAAGATCATCTAGTTTCAACCCCCCTGCCATGGGCAGGGACACCTTCCACTAGACAAAGTTGCTCAAAGCTCCATCCAGCCTGGCCTTAAACACCTCCAGGGATGAGGAATCCACAACTTCCTTGCACAACCTGTTCCAGTGCCGCACTGCCCTCACAGTAAAGAATTTCAGTTTGAAGCCATTACCCCTTGTCTTATCACTACACTCATGGACAAAGAGTCCCGCCCCATCTTTCCTAAAGGCCCTCTTGAGCTACTGGAAGGCTGCTATAAGGTTTTCCTGGAGCCTTCGCTTCTCCAGGCCCCAACTCCCTCAGCCAGTCTTCACAGGAGAGTTGCTCCAGCCCTCTGATCATCTTCATGGCCCTCCTCTGGACTTGCTCCAACAGGTCCATGTCCTTATGTTGTGGGCTCCAGAGCTGGAGGCAGTATTCCAGATGGGGTCTCACAAGAACGGAGTAGAGGGGCAGAATCACCTCCCTCAACCTGCTCACCACGTTTCTTTTGATGCACGCCAGGATGCAGCTGGCTTTCTGGGCTGCAAGCACACAGTGCTGGCTCATGTTGAGCTTCTCATTCATCAACACCCCCAAGTCCTTCTCCACAGGGCTGCTCCCAATCCATTCTCTGCCCAGCCCATATTTGTGCTTGGAATTGCCCTCACCCATGTGCAGGACCTTGCACTTGGCCTTGTTGAAGTTCATGAGGTTGTCATGGGCCTACGTCTTAAGCCTGTACAGGTCCCTCTGGATGATATCCTTCCTTCCAGTGTGTCGGCTGTACGACACAGCTTGGTGTTGTTGGCAAACTTGCTGAGGGTGCGGTCAATCCCATTGTCCGTGTCACCAACAAAGGTGTTAAACAGCACCGGTCCCAGTACTGACGCCTGAGGAATGCCACGCATCACTGGTGACCACTTGGACATCAAGCTGATGACCACAACTCTCTGAGTGTGACTGACCAGTCAATTCCTTGTCCACTGGATGGTCCATCCATCAAATCCAAATCTCTCCAATTTAGAGACTAGGATGTCATGCAGGTCAGTGTCAAATGCTTTGGACAAATCAAGATAGATTCTATCAGTTGTTCCGCTATCCACCAATGCTGTAACCGCTTGGTAGAAAGCCACCAAATTTGTCAGGCACGATTTGCCCTTAGTGAGGCCATGTTGGCTGTCACCAATCACGTCCTTATTTTCCATGTGCTTTAGCATGTTTTCCGGGAGGATTTCTGCAAGTTAGTAATTTTCCTTTCTACTGCAGAAAAGGAACAATAAAATTGAAGTGGTAGGGGAGGAGGGATTCCATTGGAAATCTTATTGAATATGTATACTAAGTACTAGAGCCATGGTAACTAAGCCTCTTAGTCTAATCCTACCCTAAAAAGCAATACTCTGATTCTCCAAAGTTACTGCTGCTAAGTAGAAAAGGCAATGCTAAATATAGAAGTACATAGCTTTGTTTGCATGTTGGAGATGGTTCTTAAACCCAAATCTACTCAGCAATGCACATATTTTTTCCATCATTTATTTATTTATTTACTGGAAGGCACAGAGTAATAATGCTCTTACTAGCTTCATTAGAATTGATTACAACCACAGTTATATATTGACCCTCAGATATTTCAAGAGCTTTTCCTTGATTTGAGAAGGGATTTCTTCTATTTTTAATTATGTTTGCACTCCACTCTCCAAGTGGAATAACAAAAAATTTTGTTCCTGAAGAAATCTGTTCAAGAATTTACACAATCAAACCCAATATAAATTACGGTAAATCACCACCATGTTGTGTTTTTTTTTTTTTTTCATTTTAATGTTGGCTAACTTTTTTCAGGTTTCTTTTCAAAACCAAGGTTAAAAATCCAATGCTTCATAGTTACAAAATTATATAAAAAACTTCTTGTCTTTCATACATCATGCACCAGATAAAAGGCATTAGACAGAAATAAATACCGTACCTACATCCTGATAATTATGAATTTAAATATGCATTCAATCAATTTAATAGTAATAATATTCATTTTTGCCTTTTCTTGATATAATGAGATCTTCTGTATTCGGAGGGATTTTGTTATTTCTTTTATTGTCTTTGACTGTAAAAACGTGTTTCTTTATTAGGACATAAGTGAATGGACTTACTGACTGTATGTGGTGATAATTTCATGTGGTTGCTTCAGAAACACAGTTAATAAAAACACTACATAGAGTAGTTCAACAGAGGGCATTTGTGTTCTTTGTTAGTCAGCAATTTGTTTCCTACTGTTGTATCAGTAATTTACAGATGATTATTGCATTTTTTCTTGCACAGACTTTATTGGAGACATGCATTTTCTGTATAAAATAAAGGAAATGTTGGAAAATATGCTTATATCACTTATGGGTTCCCTATACTTAAGGAGAATGGATTTGATTTTTTTTCCCCCTAGATACAAGTATAAGTACATAAGAATTTCTCATTAGTTAAAAGACTGTGGTGTGGGAAATGGTGTGTCTAGCTGTGAGAGCTTCTTGAGGGGTAAGAAATGAAGTCAGATATCTTAGACTGAATTTTACCAGAAAGTTATTTTCTTCTTGCTGTTTGTGATATGGAAAAAGGCAGTAGAAACTCTATCTTTTTCATCTATATTTTAATCACTGGAAGTGATTTCTGTAAATCATATTGTGCTATTTTTAGCACTAGCTTGTCTTGAGTTTTTATTACATATTTCTTTTTTCTCTCTCCATAGGGATCCCTACTCACTTCTCTTTTTATTATTTATTTATTTAAAAGTGGTTTGAGGTGTTAGGATTCCCTGGAGTGCATTTGCCATCACTTTGGAATGTGGTCATTAGTGTGCAGATGTGAAATTTTATTGTGAGATTTCATTTTTGCTGTTCAGTCTTTCATGGGACATAAAGAAGATTAATTTTATAAGACTTTATTGTGTATATAGGGCAATATTTTCTTTTTCTGTATTCAAATGTATGTTTCTTTTTGACAATTTGATTTAACCTGTGGCTAAAACATGTTTTCCTGCTTAGTCGCCAGCTGTGTTTTTAGTTATTTCTTCCTAGGCATTAACCTGACCTTACAGGCCATTCCACCTACTTTTTTCCTCACACATGAAAACTCCAATGTATACCGTCAGAGTGGAGATCGAACCATTAACATAGGAAAAATAAAAGGAAATTAATAGCATTTCCTCAATTCCCAAAATATGCAAGCTTATAGAATTACTTTTGCAGAACTAAGCTGATATGATCCTGGCACACGTTCTCCTATGACGTGCTTCAATCTTTTGGATTTTAGATTTTAAGTAGGGCTATCATACATATCTGTCCAGTAGTAACATTTCTATTCCCACTGCCAAGTCATATGATGAAAACCTTACAGTATGAAATACTTGATGAAAAACAGATTCCTTCAAATTTCAGGAAAAGGTCATTCCGTTTATTTGAAGGAATGAAGATACATTATATTTCCTCAATGTGTTCTCACCTTGCCCTTTAAATGATGTCAGAGAAGCAAAACTAAGCTTCTTATTCAGAAGAATATAGTTAAATTCTTTTATAAAGGGATCTTACCTTTCACTTGCCACTGGTTTTAAATTAGACGACAATACCACCAAATTTTCTGCATTTTGTTCAATGAATAATAATAACCCAGTGGACCTAATTCTGTCCCCATCTATACAGCTGCAACTTTTTATATGTAAAAGTATATAAATTAAAAGGACAAACTATGTTCAACACCAACTTGGAACACATCCAAATACAGACATGACACATAACTTGTGCAAAATTCCGTATCTCCTGTACTTGATATCTAAAATAGACAGACTAAAATAATTTAGTCTGCTACTTCCCAAACGAAGAAAGTACTACAAATAATAATGTCTTATGGAGACAATGATCCACTAAGATGTCCAAGCACTATAGAAAATGCCCCAAAAGGATAACTAAAAATAGATATTTCCACTTACATATTCTAATTTCAAGTTTGTTCCATAAGATGTTCCTCTTATTATTAAGGATGAAGAAAGAAAAACTAAAATTGTATGTATGCAAAAAGTGAAAGGAATAAGTATGTACAAAGTAGGAAACTTAGTTTACAAGTTCAGTGTTCTTATTTGTGGTTCTTGAAATCATTTCAGAGATGGAGTAATGTAAAATGATCTGAGCCTTTGACGTGGTTTACTATTTCTTTTTCAAATTCTACATGAAAGGCACTAGGATGCCCCTGAACTTCAGAGGTATTAAGGAAAAATTAATAACACAGAACAAAACAAAAAACAAACGACTCCAACAAATCTATCAAAAAACGTATGTAACAAGACGTCCTGAAATCTTCCTCTTGATAAATTTATGTGTCCAAGTCTGTGCATCTTTACTGACTTACCAGAATCATTGTAATCATGGAAAGGTGGTATTTTAAGACTGTGGTTCTAGATCCAGTTTACTGGATCTTTGAGATCTTACAGAATATCTTTTGTTTATTTTCATGTACACCGTGGGTTTTATAAGTGCTGCACATTCTGGTTGAAAAGGAAGGACTGAGCAGTGAAGACAGATGCTGCCTCTTGGACGTGTCTTGGATGCAGTACTCAGATCTGGTCAAAACCTTCTCAGGGAACAAGAGGGGTTGCCTTCTCTCTTGTAGTAATTACCATGGCCCGCCGGGTGAGAAGGGGTCAGCAAGCAGCAGTACCGCAGCATGGGAAGAGACAGGAAGCACACTTTTCTAGGGATCCAGAAGTGGCTATATGTGTAATTTTCCACCTAGGAAAAGAACACTTTGCCTTCCTGACCTGAGAGCAAGGCTGGGTGAATCCATCTGGGGGAAGGGAACTTCAACCCTTCTTATCTCAATTTGTAACCCATAGATTCGAGTTCTGCCTGTGCCAGAAACGATGTAATTCAAATATGATTTCTAATAAAAGATTAGAAATCAGGAGATATTTCATTTTGCTGTTGTTGTGCAAGTTTTTATAAACACAGACATTGGATGCTACAACTTAACAGCAGTCATAACAGAGGTTATTCCAACAGTTTTTAAATCTATGGGCAGACTGTATTTTTACAGCAAGCGTAAATACAGAAAAATATTCTGCAAAACAACAGGTCAGTCGGTCTCAGCTCTGTGCCCTGCAAGATCAAGGAGCAGATCCTCCTGGAAACTCTGCTAAGGCACATGGAAAATGAGGAGGTGATAGGTAAGAGCCAACATGTCTTCACTGAGGGCAGAACATGTGTGACAAATTTGGTGGCCTTCTATGATGGCGTTACAGTGTTGGTTGATAAGGGGAGAGAACTGGATGTAATCTACCTGGACTTACGCAAAGCATTTGACATTGTCCCACACGACATCCTTGTCTCTAAATTGGAGAGACATGGATTTGATGGATGGACCACACAGTGGATAAAGAACTGGATGGATGGTCACACTCAAAGAGTTGTGGTCAACAGCTTGATGTCCAAATGGTCACCAGAGATGCGTGGCATTCCTCAGGCGTCAGTACTGGGACCGGTGCTGTTTAACACCTTTGTTGGTGACACGGACAGTGGGATTGACCGCACCCTCAGCAAGTTTGCCAACAACACCAAGCTGTGTCGTGCAGCCGACACACTGGAAGGAAGGATATCATCCAGAGGGACCTGTACAGGCTTAAGACGTAGGCCCATGACAACCTCATGAACTTCAACAAGGCCAAGTGCAAGGTCCTGCACATGGGTCAGGGCAATTCCAAGCACAAATATGGGCTGGGCAGAGAATGGATTGGGAGCAGCCCTGTGGAGAAGGACTTGGGGATGTTGATGAATGAGAAGCTCAACATGAGCCAGCACTGTGTGCTTGCGGCCCAGAAAACCATCAGGAACCTGGGGTGCATCAAAAGAAGTGCCACCAGTAGGTTGAGGGACGTGATTCTGCCTCTCTACTCTGCTCTCATAAGACCCCACCTGGAGTATTGTGTCCAGCTCTGGATTCCTCAGCACAAGAAGAACATGGACCTGTTGGAGCGAGCCCAGAGGAGGGCCATCAAGATGATGAGAGGTCTGGAGCAACTCTCCTGTGAAGACAGGGTGAGAGAGTTGGGGTTGTTCAGCCTGGAAAATAGAAAGCTCCAGGGAGACCTTATAGAGGCATTATAGTATCTAGAGGGGGCTTACAAGAAAGCTGGAGAGGGACTTTTTACAGGAGCCTGTAGTGATAAGACAAGGGGTAATGGCTTCAAACTGGTAGAGGGTAGATTTAGATTATTTGTTATCAAGAAAGTCTTTACTGTGAGGGCGGTGCAGCACTGGAACAGGTTGTGCAAGGAAGTTGTGGATTCCCCATCCCTGGAGGTGTTTAAGGCCAGGCTGGATGGAGCTTTGAGCAACTTTGTCTAGTGGAAGGTGTCCCTTCCCATGGCAGGGGGGTTGAAACTAGATGATCTTTAAGGTCTCTTCCAACTCTAACCATTCTATGATTCTGTAATAACACTTTTTTAAAATTGATGGGGACATTTTTCCTCTTTTTGTTATTGAAATGGACCAAATTTGTGTAATTGCTATAATGCTATATGAAAACATTGTAAGCTTGTATTTTATTAGACTTTCTGAAATACATTGTAATTTCATCCTTAATTCTTTTTCTTCTTATCTTACACAACGGCTTACAATATATTACAGTATCGTTACATTTCAATGTGTTCATTTTTTTCAAAAATTTTGCAATAAGTCTCTCCTATTCTGCAATAGGAATCACAGATTTCCCCAGGAATCATTCTTCTTTATAGAACATGCAGATACTTATGTTGGAAGAAGGAATGATGGCTTTGAAAAGGTAGAAAGTAAAAAGTGAGTTCCTCAAATGACATAAAAATGTGTTATTACTATGGAGTGTTGAGATCTGTTAAGAAAACAAACAAACAAATACTTCAATACCATTTTAAAACTGACATATAAAAGGCAGAGCAAAAGCTGAAATCTAATGAATAGAAACACATTAGACTAGATCCTCTTCTATCTTCTGTTGCAGTCAGGGCATATGTTGGCTGTGTCTACACTATGGGACAGATGTACTATTGTGGTATGCGTCTCTTCTCATCCAGCTTGCATGCTTAGGTTGCTTTCCAGGGTGGCTGGTAGGGCAGGCTGTGGTGCCTGTTGATACCTTATTTTTATATGGAATCGGAGAGAAGGCTCCCTGTGACAAGCATGGCTCATGATAATTGACCGGACCCCAATGCAGAGCTTTGGTTTAGCTGTGATTTTATTTTAAAAATATGTAAGCAGATTATTAATACAAGTCTGGAATAACTTTACACAAAATAGACAAATTTACACTGGCAGATACTTCTCAAAAATGTTTCTTCTTTTGTTTTTTTCCAGCCCTACTAGCAATAATTTTTATGAAAGGAGGCATGGGTTTTGCTTTCAGAGACCTCTATCTGTAGAGTTCTCTGAGATGCAAGTGAAATTGACTTGTCCTTGTAATTTTACCCTGCTGATACCTGTGAGATGATTTTGTAGCTTCCCTATAAACAGTGTTTCCAATATCAAAATGCATATGTCTCAGGATGACAAAGTGACATCCCTCTTGCTGACTTTGTAGAGTCCCTTATTAAACACCAGTGCCAAGTTCTCTGGAAAGTTTTGTATGCATTTCAATTCTAGGAAATAGCACCACAAATATCACATTATGAACACAGTGAAATTAGAGATCTTTATGGATATAACTATATGTCAGCACTGTGTTTAGAGATTTTTTTTGAGTGATAAACATGGTTTTGTTTTTTTTTCATTCACATCATTCATCCTGCAGTTTTATTTATGTTTAAGGAAGAAACAGTGGAGCAGTATGGCTCATACAGATCTGCCTGTGGGAAAAATAACAATTGTTTTGAAGAAAAGGGTGTTTCTCCCTTATCCCCATATAACTGTGAACTTTAACCTCCCTGAGACAAAGAAATATACATGTATTTTAAAAGAATTGATTAAAGTCAACCTTTGTTCATGCAAATTCTAGTCAACAATATTGCTAACCCAAAAATAATGGACACAGACTTAAAAATCATGCAGATTTACATGGGTTTAGGTTTCTCTAATTTGCCCTCTATTTTTCTGAGCACAGAAATTTAATTGTGGTGTGTTTGTTTGTTTGTTTGTTTGTTTTATTTCAGACCTTATTCATGAATAAAAGGGGTAGCAAGGTTTTTCAACATATAATTAAAAATGATGATGGCATTTTTAGGAAAAAAAAAAAACACCCAGAACTGCAGAAACTGAAACTTGCATTATCTTACACTTCTGAAAGCATGATGAGCTCCTTATTAATGAAAATAGCTAGCCCTCTTAGGTATTCAAAAGAAATGGTCAAATGTCTATTTTTCCTTTTGATTTGAGACTTTAATTCACTAAGTCATTTCTCTGCAGATCCAGGGCTAGAAACTTATCCTTTTTTTATTTCAAATGAAAGCTAAAGCATTTCAAAATTCTACAGTTCAGGATTCTAGAACATTGTGGTGAACATCAAATATTCAAATACTTGGAAGTAATGTATTCAGTGTTCTCTGTTTTCCTATGGATAGCCTGTGAGAGGACATAAGCAGCCCACCACAGAAGGTCTCCTGCCTTTAATGAAACTTCTCACTCATTCCCACAACTGGCAAGTCCAAGAGTAAAATGCTTCTTTACCCTATTTTTCTTTTCCACTTAGTTGTGTGAATGATGTTTGGATACGGAGTTAAGTGATTTTGTTGTTTGAGGTTTTTTTACAGTTACTGGTATTAGGAAAAATAAACAGCTTATCCAAGATGTGCTTCATATAGGTAAAAACATGGCAAATCCCAAATCAGTGAATTTCTTCTCTGTTTATTATATGAGGTGGTAGGTCAAGTGTAACATTCAGACTCATGGCTGTTTTATTAGGACTTCCTTCGATTAATGTAATTCATCAACCAGACTTGTAATAAATATTTCGTTGTTTGTGCTTTATGCTTGAATTGAAAAACTCTGAGATACAAGTCTTTCAAGCAGCCACCAAAAATCAATAGATCGATATAGTCATAGAATCATGGAATTGTTTAGGTTGGAAAAAAACTTTGAAATCATTGAGTCTAACCGTGAACCTAGCACTGCCAAGTCCACCACTAGACCATATCCCTAAGCACCACATCTACCCGCCTTTTAAATATCTCCAGGGATGGTGACCCAACTACTTACCTGGGCAGCCTGTTCCAGTGTTTGACAATCCTTTTAGTGAAGAACTTTTTTCCTAATATCCAATCTAAACCTTCCCTGGTGCAACTTGAGGCCATTTCCTCTTGTCCTATCACTTGTTACTTGAGAAAAAAGACTGACCCCCACCTCGCTACAGCCTCCCTTCAGGTAGCTGTAGAGAGCAATAAGGTGTCCCCTCACCATCCTTTTCTCCAGGCTAAACAACCCCAGTTCCCTCAGCCACTCCTCATGAGACTTGTGCTCTTCACCAGCTTTGCTGTCCTTCTTTGGATGTGCTCCAGCACCTCAATGTCTTTCTTGGAGTGAGGGGCCCAAAACTGAACACAGAATTTGAAGTGCAGCCTCACCAGTGCCGAGTACAACAGGGGGATCACTTCCCTAGTCCTGATGGCAACCCTATATCTGATACAAGCCAGGATACTATTGGCCTTCTTGGACACCTGGGCACACAGCTGGCTCATATTCAGCCAGCTGTCAATCAACACCCCCAAGCCCTTCTCTGACAGGCAGCTTTCCCAATCCTGTAGCGCTGCGTGGTGTTGTTGTGACCTAAGTGCAGGACCTGGAACTTGGCCTTGTTGAATTTCACACAATTGGCCTTGGCCCATCAATCCAGCCTGTCAAGATCCCTCTGTAGACCTATCCTACCCTCAAGCAGATCGATACTCCCGCCTAACTTAGTGTCGTCTGCAAACTTACTGAGGATGCACTCAATACCCCCATCCACATCATTGATAAAGATATTAAAGAGAACAGGCCCCAGTACTGACCCCTGGGCAACACCACTTGTGACTGGCCCCCAACTGGATTCAACTCCATTCACCACAACCCTTTGGGCACGGCTATCGAGCCAGTTTTTTACCCAGTGAAATGTACATCCATCCAAGCCATCAGCAGCCAGTTTCTCCAGGAGAATGCTGTGGAAAATGGTGTCAAAGGTTTTACTAAAGTCTAGGTAGACAATATCCACACCCTTTCTCTCACCCACTTAGCGGGTGACCTTATCATAGAAGGAGATCAGGTTAGTCAAGCAGGGCCTGCCTTTCACAAACCCATGCTGACTGGGCCTGATCATCTGGTTGTCCTGTATGTGCTGCGTGATGCCACTCAGGATGATCTGTTCCATAACCTTCCCCAGTACTGAGGTCAGGCTGACTGTCCTGTAGTTCTTCAGATCCTTCTTCTGACCCTTCTTGCAGATGGACATCACATTTGCGAAATTCCAGTAAACTGGAACCTACCTGCTTAGCCAGGACTGCCAATAAATGATGGACAGTCGCTTGGCAAGCACTTCCACCAGCTTCCTCAGTACCCTCCTTTGGTGACTCCCATCCGGCCCTATAGACCTGTGTGTGTCTAAGTGGTGTAGCAGGTAATCATTTTTCATCCTGATGGAAAATAGAGTTTTATTGTTGGGAATGGGGGTAAAGATTGTTTTTTTTCAAGTAAAAAAATAGTACT
Source organism: Vanellus vanellus (assembly GCF_965231255.1). Lineage (NCBI taxonomy): Eukaryota > Metazoa > Chordata > Aves > Charadriiformes > Charadriidae > Vanellus > Vanellus vanellus. The sequence continues at coordinate 151,562,217 of NC_138906.1, forward strand.
TCAATGAACATGTAAAGAAATATGTCAATAGTCAGGCATGAGACAGGAAGGAAGAACTGTGAGAAAATGTAGATTTTGGGCTGTAGCTTCTGTGTTAGAAACCTCAGCGTTCTGTGATGCTGTTAGCTAAGCTGGTAGGAAAACCCTGCTGTATCTGTTTCTAAAGAAAGGTACATTTTTGTCCAAATGATCTGAATACACTTTAATAAAATTATTTAATTCTTAATACAAATTTTTCAGGTTCATGTCAAAGTAAAAGAATATTTCTAATTATTGTTTTTAAAAAGCGTGTTCTATTTTCATTTGAGTCATCTTAGATCCACAGTCTTTCAGGGACAAGAAGTTAATGGACATGGGAATGTCTTGCCCAAAGATATACCAGTTTAGCATCCAGACTAGTCTCTAAAATTATCTGTACATTTTCTGCATATTTTGTATCTATTCTGTATGGTTTTTTAGGACACCACCTATTCCAATTCTTTATTTTAAGCTAATCAGTTCTTCTGTTTAACACTTATTTTTATTATCATAAAATTTCTTTCTCAGATCTGTGTTTTCTCACTATAACAAGTAGAGAAAAAAAAATGTAACCTCCTCCAACTTTTTCCAATCACATTTTAAATGCAATGCTTAAGATTCCAAAAAGTATTAGAAACAGACTTAACATTATTCATATCAGTTCATAATTCTTCCTGTTCAAAGAACAGTCATTTTCAGCCATAATTCTGTGCATTGATCAAAAGTCACCAATTAGACTTAACACAGAAAAAAAAAGGCCAGTTTCTGATAGAACATAGTCACCTTTTTTGTCCAACATTGTAACGACATAGGAGGATAAAGACATAGAAGGTAAAAATACTCACTAATTTTTTTTAAAAAGTTGCTTTTTGTTTGTTTGTTTGTTTGTTTGTTTGTTTGTTTGTTTTTTGGGTTGGTTGGTTCATTTCTTGTTTGGTTTTTAATGGAAATCTAACCTTGAGGGAGTATCAATATTCTCCAAAAAAATATTTTTTATGCCTGAGATATTTTTTCATGGAATGGAATGATAACATTTGGAACTGGAAATGACTGTTTCTGATTGAACAAGATATATTTTGGAAGAACATGAAACACAATCTGTTTAGAGACAGGTGAAAAATTACCTCAGGGCAAATAGAGCTGATGCGAATTTTCGGTTTTGATTGATGAAAAGCTCAAGTAATCTTTATCCAATTCTAAATTGGAAGTCATTTAAGTCCGTCTGCTCTGTCAGGTTTTTATTTGGCCAGAAAAATAGCTCTTAGGAAACAAGCAAAAGTGGCAAGTATTACAGGTACTCCTGGGTTCGTTGTGTTCAGGCTGATAATCCACAACTGCTGAAACATTTTCACCTGAACAAAGTGCTGCTTTAAGTTCTTCATTACTTTATTAAAAACTGAGTTCTCTGTTTTCAAGCCAAACATGATCTGTTTGTTTACTTTTAAATAGGACTAAGCCAACTTTTCTAAGGATGTTGAACTTAATTATTGCCATTATAATTAGTGACATAGATATAATCATTTCTTAATCTAATTTCCTCTGAGTTACTTAGAGAATATTGCAAATGATTTCTTTTCGTGTTTACTTTGGTACTCTCTATTTTAGGAAACAATTATATAAGGTGTTGACAGATGTTTATGCTATACAGTGCCCCAACATGACATGAGAGTGGTGTATATGTAATGCTTGTCTTTCTCCTTCTGTCTCATATATACACACACACATTTATATCTATATGGCCACACTTTAACTTATTTCCAGTAAATTCCATTGACAAATCAAAAATACCTTAGCAGGAGGGCATATTTTAAATAGAAGTGTACCAATTATTTTTTTTCCAACTTTGGCAATTGTGTATCCTTTGTTAATCTCCCCCCTCCCCCCCCCCCTTTTTTTTAATTGATTTTGAGATGGAAAAGTGGTATTTTTCTTTTCCTGGAAAAACAGAAAATAATTCCAACTGAGGCTGGGCAAAATGTTTTCAGATATTTTAGAGTTTTAATACATAATTTAATTAATTTTAGTAAAGTTTGGTAGTGGAAATTTAATGTTAAAAAGAAAATTTCAAAATAATTTATTTTCTATAGCTTTCTTTTACTGTTTTCTTTCCATTTATGTGGGATGATGGAAAAAGCTTAAACATTTTTAAGCAAAATAGTTTGATCCAAATTTGTGACCAGTTCTGAATTCTGCTATTGCATTTGTGGAGCTGAATGTGTAGAACTGAAGAAAACAGTAGCTGTAATTTCTTTACTGTCAAAACCTATATTCTTGGCCATAAAATCTTTGATTACTGCTGCTAGAGTGGAGTGAAGGAGGAACAGCACATAACCTTATCTGAACATAACCTGACTTCCTTTTGCACCGCTAAACAACATCCAACACACAGAAAACATAATCTGGGATGAACATTCATACCACACAAAGCTCCAGTACTTCTTTGTGCACACAGAGCAATTTGGAAATGTTGCTTCCTAGGTAGAATAAACAGCGTATTTTCTCAAAAACATTTAAATGGAAGGCAAGGCATAGCAAATAGGTTACTTACATGTTTTATCATATAAAAAAAATGCAAGGTTTTCTCTGCAATTATCCTGGAGAAAGGTCTTGCTCTGCTGTACACCCCAGGAAGGTGGGCGGAGCCTCCAGACAAAAGTATTGGTTACTTGGTATTATAAGAGATGAAAAAGACAGGAACACAGCCCTGGGAAGTGGGGAAAGCTGTTTTCCAGTAGTACATCATCAGATTCAGGTTTCTCATACACTTTGCTATAAGTTGCTAGCAAAATATAATAAGAAGCTGTAGTAAGAGTAGTCCAGTCAGCAGCTAAGCACAATGCAGACACCCATTCACACCCTACCCACACATGGCCAGCAAGAAAAGGGAAAGAATAAGTAGAGCAAAAGTGAGAAAACTTGTGTGTCAAGATAAAGACAGTTTAATAAGTAAAGGAAAGCAGAAGAAAAACAATGAACAAAAGAAGCAATGCAAAGGCAATCACTCAGCATCTCACACAAGTAGACTAATTCCCAGTGAGCCTCTCTGCAATGGCTAACTTCTCCCCCAAAAAAACCTCCACTCACTTTGTCTTACTTAGCATGACACAATACGAAGAAGCACCTAAGAAGAGGTTGAACCCCACCTCCCTACAGCCTCCTTTCAGGTAGTTGTAGAGAGTGATAAGGTCTCCCCTCAGCATCCTTTTCTCCAGGCTAAACAAGCCCAGTTCCCTCAGCCACTCCTGATAAGACTTCTGCTCTAGACCTTTCACCAGCTTCATTGCCCTTCTCTGGACAGGCTCCAGAACCTCAGTGTCATTCTTGTAGTGAGGGGCCCAAAACTGAACACAGTACTCAAGGTGTGGCCTCACCAGGGCTGAGTACAGCAGGAAGATCACTTCCCTAGTCCAGCTGGACACACTATTCCTGTTACAGGCCAGGATGCCGTTGGTCTTCTTGGCCACCTTAGCACACTGCTGGCTCATATTCAGCCAGCTGTTAATCAACACCCCCAGGGCCTTCTCTGCTGGGCAGCTTTCCAGCCGCTCTTTCCCAAGCCTGTAGCGCTGCATGGGGTTGTTATGACCTAAGCGCAGGACCCAGCACTTGGCCTTGTTGAACTTGATACCATTGGCCTCAGACCATTGATCCAGCCTGTCAAGATCTCTCTTTAGAGCTAACTTACCCTCAAGCAGATTGACTCTCTTGCCTAACTTAGTGTTGTCTTCAAACTTACTGAGGGTGCACTCGATCACCCCCTCCAGGCCATTGATAAAGACACTAAAGAGAACCCACCCCAGTACTGAGCCATGGGGAACACCACTTGTGACTGGCCACCAGCTGGATTTAGCCCCATTCACCCCTACCCTCTGGGCACTGCCATTCATCCAGTTTTTTAACAAGCAAAGAGTATGTTCATCCAAGCCATGAACAGTCAGTTTCTCCAAGAGAATACTGTGGGAAACTGTGTCAAAGGCTTTATTGAAGTCCAAGTAAATAACATCCACAGCCTTTCCCTCATCCACTGAGTCACCTTATCATAGAAGGAGATCAGGTTAGTCAAGCAGGACTTGCCTTTCATGAACTTATGCTGACAGTTCCTGATCACGTGGTTGTCCTGCATGTGCCACGTAATGATACTCAGGCTGGTCTGCTCCATAACTTTCCTCAGAACTGCGGTCAGACTGACAGGCCTATAGTTCCCTAGATCCTTCTTCTGACCCTTCTTGTGGATGGGCATCACATTTGCTAACCTCCAGCCAACTGGGACCTCCCCGGTTAGCCAGGACTGCTGATAAATGATAGAAAGTTGCTTGGTGAGCACTCCCGCCAGCTCCTTCAGTACCCTTGGGTGGATTCCACTTGGCCCCATAGACCTGTGTACGTCTAGCTGCTGGAGCAGGTCACTCACTGTTTCCCCGCACGTTATGGGGGCTTCATTCTACTCCCCGCCCCTGTCTACTAGCACAGGGGGGGTGAGTAGTCAGGGAACAACTGGTTTTACTATTAAAGATTGAGGCAAAGAAGTCATTGAGTGCCTCAGCCTTTTCCTCATCCTTGGTCACTATGTTTCCGCCCTGTCTACTAAAGGACAGAGATTGTCCTTAGTCCTCCTTTTACTGTTAATATATTTATAGAAACTTTTTTTGTTGTCCTTAACTGCCCTTCTAAATTTCTCCCTACATAGCCTCACTGCGTCTTTGTAGTTCTCATGAGTGGCCTCGTGAACCATCACCATCTCTGGAAACACAAACTTATTTGCCATAAGCCTCTTACTTGGTTGTTAGGATGAAAATTTCATTAGAATCCTTTCCATGGAGCTAAAGGGAAAATTATAGGTTAGATTGCTTCCTTACACACACATGCAAGTACAAACAAACCAGGGCCGATAGGAAACTTTGCCATCTGAGAAGTAATGATACATTACTTTATAAGTAAAAGGAAAAGTTTTTCTGTTTAGAAGGAAGGAAACAGTTCGACTACAAACCAGTCCATCAATTTCCACTGGAATTCTTGTTATTCAGTTTACCTAAATCATTCAGGAAATAAAGTGACTAGCGAGTACTAAAATTTACTGGTGCAGGATTATTCAGGAGAGCCAAAACATAAGCTTTAGGAGAATTTCATTATATTGGGACACTGGTGAATTAATAAAAAATAAAATAAAATAAAAGAGTACATTTTGAAAAAACAAATAAACCCCCTTTTTCAGCTACAGTATAATTGTATATATGCACAAGGATAGTTTCTAAACTATTATTACTTGGATAAAGCTTAGTACCTTAGAATCATAGCTTTCTGAAAATGTATAGTCAAATATTGGCGAAGATCAAAAAGAAAAATATAGTGTTATAAATGACTGACATGAACTGTGAATAAAATAGGCTGTGTAAATCTGTATAAATCACCCACATCTTTAATTTTGCAGTTTTATCTGACCATGTGTTCTTGAAAGGAATTAGTAGCAGTGTTCTATAGAAATATTCAAAGAAAGAAGAAATAGGTGATTAGAGGTATGAAATAACTGGAGTGTGAAAATAAACTAAACAGCAAAAAATGAAAAACAAGTTTCTGATTGAAAGGATAGTTACACATCTAAAATATCACGAATAGTATGGAGATACTGAATAGGGAAATGATTACTCTTTAACCACAAAAATGTTGGGGCACCCAGTGGAATAATCAAACAAAAAGATATTTATTCACATAGCACATAATTTAATGAAATTCATTGCCAGAATCTCTTGTTGAAGCCTGAAGTATTGATTAGATCACAGATTAGGCCGATTCACAGAAAATAGTTATATCAGAGGCTATTCATCATGCCAGCGTGCATGCAGTCTCCAGTTCAAGAAGATTGTGAGAATATGGAGCTTGTGCCAGTCAGCTGCCAAAATATCACCCTATATTTGCCCTGGTTTTTATGTTCTTTTCCTAATCACCTGGTAACAGCTAAATTCTTGTTGTTTTACTTGGAGATAAGACAGTCCTAAACTGTTCAAAAAATATGGAAAGTTGCCTAAGTTGCAGGTAGCCTTGGCTCCCTGGAAATTATTTTTAACACATATTTCTATCCAGCTGAACGGAACTATTTGAATTTCAGCAATGGATCTTACACTGGGGACAGTGGGATTCTCCCTCAACAGAGCTTTACCAGGTGTAACCATAGTAAAACTTTTCTGAAATATTTTCCTCTGGGCTAGGCATGGATGGTAGGAGCGCACCTGACAGTATTAAGTTTGACACCATGAATCTCCTCCAAACAGAAAGCATTCAAACTGCATCTGGTACAGTTAGAGTTAAATATCCAGCCTTGGTTGGGTAGTTACTTGCCGAGTAGCTATTCTAGTCCCTGGGCTACTTTTTAGGGCCCATAAGGTCCCACATGGTGTAAATTGATCTCAGTCACGCTCAAAACTAGATCCTTTTATTTTTTTGGATGTCATAGGGGAATCATACATTCAATAAATTTATTTATTGTACTAATTAGGAATTAGGCATTTAACGTTTTATATCATAGTAAATTAGTTATTTTTCTAAGCTATGGAAGTTTTGAAATTCATAGAAACAAAACATCACATAAGGCTAAAGAGTTCAGTATAAAAAGTAAAAAAAAAAACCAGACATATCAGTAACAACTGATCACCTCATATATATTTGTAATGTGCCTTCTTTTGGAGTTTCACCTGTATTTCATCATGTAACTTTGAGCACTATAACACCACCAGATTTCGCATGCAAGGAAGGTTTAAACTGATTTGGTAAGTTTTTTCCAACAATGATGAGTTAGTTATAAATAAACCATTGTCCTACCAGGAGGAAAGGTTTTGGAAGAGTCAGTAGCCTACGTTTCTTTTTGCTTTTATAAAAAAGTATGCTTTTATAAGAACAAGGAGTTTGTTGTAACAAGTGCCCTTGAAAGGTTTCAAGCTGGAAAATGACTCTGCTTGTAATATCCAGCACAAATAGCTTGCTTTCCCTTTGAAAGGCTGTAACAACCTGGGCCACTTATCATCTCTGTTAATCTCAGAAGCAAACAGCCCAAGACACAAAATCTGTAGCACAGATGTGGTCACTTTTAGACAAAGTAACTTTGTTCTTTATTTCTGTTAACATCTACAAAGACGCAGCCTTGTGTTCCTTCAAACTCCTTGTTAGAACTTTCCTGTGGTGCCCTTTAAAAGAGCTCTTGACAAAGATGAGGTGATCTATATGCTGACTATCGTGCTGATAAACATTATCTCACTGTCTCATTGCAGTCCTCTCTGCTGCCTTTGTCATCTGCTCATAAGCTCTCTGCTAAAGCTGTTTTACCCTATTATGCAACTACTGCCTTTGACAAATTAGTTTCTGTTCAGCTGAAATTTGTTTCCATAGTTATAAAGCACAAATTGAAGAAGTTTAGTTACCTTCAAAGTTTTAGGAAAATAATCTAAACAGCTCCAGGGTGCGTAGTTTTTCAAAATACAACGTGGCTGACTAAAGGTGATCAGTTGTGGAAATAATTACCATTATTTCTTATCAATAGAACAGAACCTCTTTGTTTTAAAAAAGCCCCAAATTCAAACCTGAAATAACTGGTTTTGAACACCACATCATTTACACAAAATAATTAAGATGTCAGAGGAATTCTGGCTAGTGTTCTTAATCAACCTTAATACTCAAGCTTGAAGTCTGATAAAACACAAAAATAATGAACTTCTCAGTGGTCTGCTGGGTTTATATTGTCAAAATGATTATATAGATAACTTTAGTTTAACTAAAGGTTCTTCCAAAAAAACTACAGACTCACAAGATTAATGCTGAATGATTTTATGTTATTTTGCTAATAGTATAAAAGAAATCACTTACTCTTATCACTTATTTTACACATGTGTGATGGGTTGACCTTGGCTGGCTCACCAGCCTGCTCTTTCACTCCCCCTTCTCAGCAGAACAGAGGGGAAAAGTAAGATGAAGCAGCATGTGGGCTGAGATAAGGATAGGGAGATCGCTCACCAGTTACCGTTACAGGCAAAACAGACTTGACTCAGGGAAGATTAATTTAATTTATTGCAAATTAAAAGTAGAGTAAGATGGTGAGAAACAAAGGCAAAACTAAAAAAAACACCTTTGCCCCACCTTCTGTTTTCCCAGGCTCAACTTCACTCCTTGATTCCCAAGATTTCTGCTTCCTCCCACCCTGAGCAGTGCAGGGGGCATGGGGAAAGATGGTTGCAGTCAGTTCACAATGCTTCCTCTCTGCCCCTTCTTTCTCATGCTGTTCACCTGCTCCAACAAGGCATCCCTACCACTGTATACAGTCCTTCATTAACTCCTCCGACATGGATCCTCCCCACGGGCTGCAGTTCTTCAAGAATTGCTCCAGCATGGGTCCTTCAGGAACAGATTACTCCAGTGTGGCCCCACCACAAGCCACAAGTACTGCCAGAGAACATGCTCCCTCATTAAGTGCTCTCCAAAGGCCACAGCTCCTGCCAGGAGCCTGCTTTGGTGTGGTTCTCCATGGCCTGCAGAACGACAGCCTGCTCTTCATGGTCTTCTCCACAGGCTGCTCCAGTGTATGAAGCACTTCCTGCCCCTCCTTCTTCACTGACCTTGGTGTCTGCAGGGTTCTTTCTCTCACTTGTCTCTCACACAATTGCTGCACAACATTTTTTGCGCTTTCTTAAATACATTTTCTCCGAGTTGCCACCATACTGCTGATTGGTTCAGCTGTGTCCTGTGGTGGGTCCATTGGAGCTGGCTGGAACTAGGTGTGTCCAAGATGGGGGCAGCTACTGGTATCTCCTCACACCTGCAGCCCCCCCCCTACTTCCAAAACCTTGTCACATAAACCAAATACAATATATAATGTTTAATCCCAAGCTAGAAGTTTACTCTCCTTAGGCTTTCTTTGCTATGAGTAGTTTTCTTTGTTGGATAACTCATAGCAAGATTTTAAATTATGTTCACTGAGGTGGCTCTGGAAACTCTGGAAAAGCCTGTTTGTCTCCATGGACTGTATCAAGAGCTGTAGTAAGACTAGGCAAAAGTCTACAGCAGATTTTGTGCTCAATACATTCAGCAATTATTCATGCGCAGCATGAGTCCTCTTTTCTTGCTAATAAAGCTTGTGATAAATATTGAGAAGCTTTATATTTTCTGCAGATTTTATTCCAGCTATCTCTTTTTTTTTCCCCACTTAACTGTTTTTATACTGGAGTCTGAAATAATGACTCAAAAATTACACCAAATTTATTTAATAGGTGATGAAATTTAATTTGGTACCAAAGTTAGTGTCCTGGTTTAACACACAGCTGGCTTGATACATTTAAACCTCCAGTCAGTGTATGAATAACTTATGATTCATGCAAGGATTTCAAATTTTTAAGTAAAAAAGGCAATTTCTATCCTTTTATTGCAAATTTTTGATATCTTGCTGATATATGCACATGTGATTGTATAACAATATATTCTTCATGTCTTATAACATCTGAAAGCATCTGAGGCTCTAATATATTTTACAGTAATAAATACAATCCAAGTCATGCATTATTTCTTTTGTAGTGCTAGGTCATAATCCTAGGTGAAACTTAACAGTGCAAATTCATTTTTAGCAGCTTATTTATATTCATTTCCAGTCCTGTACTGCAGCAAGCTATCGACTCTTTCTCAAATGGGAGGAGAGAATTGTGTTCTCTTGAATTAGTTAGAGAGAATAAAAAAAGAAATACATTAAGTCAACTCAAACTCTACAGTACAAGTTTGATAATGAATAACCTCCAAAACCATAATACTTGTTATAGCCTCACTTATATGACATTTGGAGCCAAGGGTCTTCCAGGGCTACATAGCCACTATGTAGAAAAATTGTAATACAAGTTGTATTAGACAATTAATCATCTTTTTGAAAACCTGAAAGGTATTTTATTAAATATTTTTAGCCTGCGAGAAATAGATGGAAGGCTTGGGTAGCTATGGTTTTAGGTTTTGTATGCAAATATGTGCAGTTTTGCATGTGTACACATGAGCATTTCTTTATTGGTATTAAAAGAAATAGAACCTGATTTTTTTTTTTTTCAAAATTGTCTGAACATTCATAATTAGTGTTACACTGTTTTTAGACAAACTGCTCCATCACAGCCAGAACTCTGAGTTGCCTTATGATGCACTAAGGAATAATTTTTATTTTACCAAATTTTTCCTTTGTTTTAAGGATGCAGAGAGGGAAGGGAGACCTTTTCATTTTTTTTTTTTTTTTTAATATTAGAAACACACAAAGATACAACCATGTTGTGTTGTCAGTCAGCTAACAAATGGGGCTCTAACTTGTCTTCAGCTTTCCTTTTTCTGCTGTTAGTTCTGTAACTGATTTTAGTCTCCTCCTTCAATGTACCAAACATGAATGGTACCTCTGCAGTACACAGGGAAGTATAATGAAGAACTGCACAAAATTTAAATGCATTCATCCAGAGCTCAGTTAGGTATAAGGATCTCACACCTCAGTGAAGTCTATATATGGCAAACCTGCGGAGCGTGTTTAATGATGTGGGAGAAGTTCAATAGCCCTTGGCTACTGCTACTATGTGTGTGCTACAGAGGCCAGGACAAGAGTCTGACCCAAAAATAATAGTAAAATAAAAGCTAGGACTGTGGGGGACCAGTGATTGGATGTTTTACTCAAAGATATTGGAAATGTTATAATTTTACTATTCAATATTTTCTTTAGGTGTCAACTTTCTCAAAATTGCCAGGGAAAGTAGATTTTTTAAATGAATATTTTATCTATGAGAATCACTGTAGTTAAATTGAACTGCCCTTGGAATGGTTCCAAAAGTAGTTTGGCAAAGGACTTTTCAGGCTTATGTTTTTAGAATGCAAGTTGAGTGCCTTTAATGAAGCCTGGTTCTTCCAGCTTTCTCAGGGTAGCCTTGAGAGGGAGATAACATTATTTCAAAACCAGTTTTGCTTCTCTCTCATTGTATGGTAAAACATATATATACAATTGTTGTTAAACGCACAAGGGTATTCATACCAATTACTAGGTCCAGTGTTGCCTCCTGATCCTGTGGCAGAGATTTTAGCTTTCTCTTGAACACACCAGCGTAATCCATATGGAATGTATTAATATCATTTAGAGAAGATCAACTTCCTCTCTATATTGAGATTTCTCAAAGTATCTTCCCGCTGATGTGTTCCATATATGGAACATGTATATACATCATATGCAAGCAACAACAAGTAGGCACTGTGGATCACAGGTAGTTTACGACACCATAATAACATCTAGGCTTCTTTAATACTGTAATTTAGATTAATCCAAAGAAAATAAATACATAAATAAACTGCCCTTAAGAACAGACACCTAATAATTACTTAATGTTATTTATTCCATCTATTCTAGGGTTTTATATAATATCCAAACTACAGAGATTTTTATTTTCTTTTAAAGAGAAAAAAAAATCTGCTGAGACATTTAAATCCTGTTTTTTTCTCACAAATGTCACTGTGACATATCATTCAAATTCTGACAGTTTGAAGTTTGAACTGGTTCATCATATGCTGTCTTTGCCCGTCCTTCCTCCTCACACTCTTCCCCTGCACCAGCGTGGGATCCCACACACAAGAGACAGTCCTCCACAAACTTCTCCAACATGGGTCCTTCCCATGGGCTACAGTTCTTCATGAACTGCTCCAGAGTGGGTCTTTTCCATGGTGTGCAGTCCTTCAGGAGGAGAGTGGTCCAGCACGGGTCCCCCACAGGGCCACAAGTCCTGCCAGTAAACCTGCTCCAGCGTGGGCTCCTCTCTCCATGGGCCTGCTAGGACCCTGCTCCAGGATGGGCTCTCTGTGGAATTACGGGCTGCTTCAGGTCCGTCCACCTGCTCCAGTGTGTGGTCCTCCTGGGGCTGCAGGTGGTTATCTGCTCCACCGTTAACCTCCATGGGCTGCAGGGGGACAGCCTGCCTCACCGTCATCCTCACCACGGGCTGCAGGGAAATCTCTGTTCTGGCACCTGGAGCACCTCCTTCCCCTCCTTCTTCACTGACCTTGGTCTCTGCAGAGTTGTTGATCTCACATATTCTCACTCCTCTCTTCTAGCTGCTGTTGCACAGGGTTTTTTTCCCTTCTTAAATATATTATCAAGAGGCACTACCACCATCACTAATTGGCTTGGCCTTGGCCAGGATCGGGTCTGTCTTGGAGCCAGCTGGTATTGGCTCTATTGGACATAGGGGAAGCTTCTAGCAGCTTCTCACAGTAGCCACCCCTGCAGCCCCTCTGCTACCAAACCCTTGCCATGAAAATGCAATGCAATCCATTATGTATTTTATTTACAGTTGTATACAAATATACTGAAAAATGGCTTTCTGGGAGATATAATTTAAGTTCTGAAATAACATTGGAAAAAACACAAACCTAGTAATTGGGAGAATTACAAAGTTAGTATGAATGAAATCCATTATTGGCACTTAAGCGTCTCTCTAGTTGTTAAAAAATTTACTCTGAAATTCAGATGATTTTTCTATACCTATTTTAATTTATGCTGAATTTAAAATTAAACAGGAAAAATCATTAGAATTATTTCCTGTCCTCCAATTCAGCAAAAGAAAGAAAAATTACTTGTATTAAAACAGACTTTCTTTCCTCGCATGCTTTTGTCACAAGAGAAGGCGAAAATGTTTTAACAGTGACCTGGTTCTTTTGATAAGGTTGTTCAGAAAAGATATGACTAATGTTTCAGGATTGACAAAGCAGAAGAAAAGATAGAAAATTAAGAATGAAAAGAGAATTAAATCCAGACTTTATTCAAAGTAGAGTAAATTTATGGAATAAAATGTCAACTAAATTGAAAGCAAACGGAATTTAAATTGAAATAGATAATACATAAAGACATATTGTATAAAGGATTGATAACCAAGAATTTGTGGAGGTTGATTAATGACAAGAAGAAAGTTATAAGTGAACCTTGTAGGCTATCCTAGATTAGCGTTATGATTGCAGTAGTAGGTTTACTCTACAGGTCTGATTTTTTATGCAGAATAAGGAATCAGATTTCTACTTTGAAAATTTTATTTAAATGTGATATTTGTGCTTTGATCAATGACTTTTCATACTGTTTGATAGCACTAGAAACTTGTGGTTTCTGTCCTTCAGTCGTATTATACTTTCTTTTGCCATTTTTTACAGCTTGCCTTTTGCCATTGGCATTTTGTTAGTTTTTGCAAATGGCAGCCATATTAACTGACAGATGTTTCCTGAACATTCATCTTCCAAATTCTCTACCAGTACAGGGGCACAATATGTTTTTGCTACAAAAATATAACTAGCAATTAACTAGCTTATCCACTAACTGAATCTAGAGACTGTTGAAGTCCATATATTCTTTGTTCAGATGGAGTGGCTTGTAGAAGAGAAGATTACAGCCTCAGCCAATGTTGATTTTTTCCTAGCATTACTCTTTGGTACAGATGAAATAGCTTAAAAATCACAGAAAAATGTATATATCATGGCAGGATGCATCCAATTAGAAGGCACCCAATGTCATGTTCTCATCCTATATATTCCTACTGAAATCAGTGTATCTTTGCAGATGAAGTAAGAATGATGTGTCCAAAACCATTGTACATGGGACAATTCATAGTATAGCTGAAGCAGGCAAGAAAATATGTCGTCCACAATTCAGAAACAAAATTATCCAAAATTTATATATATTATTATTTAATTATTTTTGTTTGCATGCAATGCTAGGAAACAATTTTGACTCTAAGAATAAATTCCCAGTAAGATGATTTCCGTTCTGCATTAATTTACCAGTAATGGAAATGCCTCTTTCTCACCTTGGGTTGAATCACTGTGTGTTCCTACTTATTTATTGTGTGACACATAAAGACATATACATAGAACAATCTTGAATATAAGCATTTCAGGCAAGGTGGCCATTTCTTATCCAATAAAGCAATTAATTGCTTTTTCACCTTGCAGTGAGTGCATTCTAAATGCACACGTGTACAGACACACATTAGGCCACTGGTTATTGTTGCAGCCTGCATGATTAAATGTTAGGAATATTTGTTTAGTTACACTTAGGTTCTATTGCTACACTCTTCAAAACATAAAATATTCATCGCAGAAAGTAACTCTCACTTTAACTGAGACTGGTTAATCATTGTGTCAATTAGGAATGAATTCAAATCTCTCTCCTGACTCTCAGTGAATACTCATTTTCAGCTGTGCACTATAAACTCTTCTGGGTAATGAAAGTATTTATTTAGACAACACAGAGGAATACATGGAATTCAGAAAGTAAATAAAACAGTGAGCTGTAGAATCAAAACTACTATTGATTAATATATTTAGTACTGGAGAAAGACAGTATGCATATTATTGCACCATTTCTTATCAATCTTAACCTTGTTGTAGCCATCTTCAGGTAATAAGACTCTTTCCCTGCCCCCCCCCCCCCCCCTTTATGCCATTAATGCCATTTGCAAGGATTCAGTGCTTTATAGACTATAGAGTTAAATCATAACATCAGAGGGTCGTGTTAACAAAAAAAAAAAAAACACAGGAGGTTTGTTGTTGAAGAAATAAATCATGACCCAGTCAGCCTTCCTTCCCAAAACAACCTTCTTAAAAGTTGCTATGGTTGACATCCATTTACTGTGTCAACCTTCATGATTCAGTCTATTTTATATAAATAATAGATGATAATGAATACAAATTAACATGAGAGCTAAATGTGTTGGAAATTAATAGTTTAAAAGTAGGAGAGTACTATGTAGTGATGGAGAGAAGTTGTTTTCAAACGTGAAATTAAATTAATTAGGAGAAAATTTAAGCTTCCCCCCATTTTATGTCATAATGAGAGTATTTAATACTGCTTCCTCTAAATATTAGGTTAACAAGAACTAAGGTGGCTTTCATAGCTTGCAAATTTATCAAGAGAATTATCATCCAGTATTCTTTTAAATACGAACCATTAAACTCCATGTAACAGATACTTATTTAATATCTGTTACAATGGAATTTATAATTAATGTTGATCTAGAACTAATTATATACACTGACTATCTCCGATATCAATTTTGTACTTCTTTAACTGGACATCATTCCCTTTTAACTTTTTAATAAAAAAACTTCCGATGCTCATTTACAGCACTTTCATATTGTGTAAAGATATAATCATCAAGGAAAAAAAAAGTTTTTAAAAATTTAGATATTTTTTTCTTGGAAGTTTAAATTGATAATGAAAACTTACTTTTTTTTTTTTTCATAAAATAAATATCCTGGTTGGAGGACATTAATTAAAAAAAAAACCAAAACAAAACAAAACAAAAAAACAATAATCAACCCAAAATGGTTTTTGTCCTGCAGACAAAGGATATTTTTTGTGTCTGAAAAACATTCATGTCCCTACTCTGTCCTAGCCACTAGATTATATAGTTGACCTTTGTTTCAGCTTCTCCTATCTACTGGAATGTCTATAAAATAGTTAAGCATGACTTTTACTCTAGAGAGCTTGAAATCATATCTTGATGATTAAAATACTCATCTGGAATACAGAGAACCAAATTCATGTCAACCATTCACTTAGGGTGTGATAAATCTTTGACAGTGAAAGCAAGACTCATCATTAATTGACATTTCTAGGATGTTTTTCCCCCATTGCAAATTCTGCTTGTATCAGATAAAGCGACTGCATCGTTTTTTTCCTGCAGTTTATAATACTCTGAAAATAAGATTGCCTTAACACTTCATGTATTCTAAATCTGGTGCTTACAAGTAGCTGTGCTAAACACATACTTAGGGAGTTTATTAGATGTGGGCCTCCAAACTTAAGTCAGAGGATCTGCCTAGAGGAATAGGGAAACATGTTCTTGTGGTTCAGCTTGACAGGAGATTATCTCTTTCGCCAGTTGTCAAGAAAAATGTATAGCATTTAAAGGACCATTGAAAATACAGGTTGTTGCAGTGTTTTTAGGAAGTTTACAATTTACACACACACGCAAACAGGTGTCTCAGTCGACCCCCAGCTTCCATTGTCTCTGTGGAGGTTGGACTGGACCTTCTTGTCTGGTCCCTCTTGTTCCAGGTGCTTTACTCAAGAGACACACGCACACATCTGGCTCCCAGGCCATGTCACCTACACACTGACTTGACTCATTTGATGTCCACTAGTGATCTCACCCTGACTTGTGTATCCACACTCGCTCCAGCTGCTGACACCGTAGACACACAGGAGACACACTGGTTCCTCTGACCCACTCGAGCTGCTGCACTCAAGTCCTCATACATGCACAAGTGCACAGAAGAGAGAGTCACACTCCCAGGAAAAGGGTTAGAAATGAAGTTTAATTAGAAGACAGGACAGACTGCACTGACCAGGGCAGGGCGTGGTCAGACAAGCATACCAACCAGCACTCTGTTTACAGACAGACAGACCCTTTTATCCCCTGGTCCCTTTATTATCCCATGCTTGTTCCTCCCCATCCACATTGATACCACCTTTTCCTTACCTTGTCTTTCTCATAAACATCCCATAATAAGTCTTGCACAATGCCAGAATGCCCTACCCTGGCATCTCATGAGTGCCATCCCCCAAGGCAGGGACCCCTCAGTATGTGTGGTGCCCCAGAGACTGATGGAGCTGGGTCTCACCTGGCCTGTGGGGCTGATGGTCTCTGGGACAGCCCTGGGGCGCCGGGGCAGTGGCTCTTGTCTCTGGGGCACTGGGGTTCTCCCACTGCCCTCTGCCTCTGTGCACCTCTGCATGTGTGCGTGTCTGTGTGGGGAACTGCCTTAACTGCCTTTCACAGTCTGATGACTCTCCTGTGATGACCTAGGGAGTTTTCAGGTTCTCCTATCTGCCTTCTTTGCTGCTTGCCTTTGTTGTTCCTGCCTCCTTTCTGTGTGTGGAGATAAGCATCTTATCACATAACCTAACAGCTGTATTAAGCCTTTGTTTTCTGACCACATTTTTGATTGACACGCTGACTACGGTTGAACCTCAAACATGTAGAGAACATCTAGAAACCACCAGTTTTGGAGATCTGCTGCAACTTTCTCCCACCTAAATGACTGAAAATCATCCTAAAACACTTGCCTATGTACTCCAGAGATAACAGTGCATTTGAGCTTGCACTAGACTAACAAAGTCAACATACTTTTAGTGTTCTTTTTTTTAATCATTCCATACAGGAGAATATGTACATAACCCTCTGCCTCTTTGTCTGCTTATTAACATATCTGAAGGATATTTCTGTATATAATACATGGGAAAAAAGATATGTGTTGCTCTACCAGCCTATCTCAGTGTCAGAGGATAATTATGACAAGTCATTGTGTCTCATGTTTCTGTAATTTTAAAATAATTTAGGTGATAGAACTAGAAATATAATTATGTCAGACCAAAAAAAGCACTCTTCCCCTATGTTTTTAAAAGTGTCTTCCAGAATTTCTCTCTGTCCTGTACATAAAAAATACAAATGCACACAGGCTCACACAGGAGTATGGTAACTGGCTAGGTTTTCTAAAAAAATGCACATGCATAGTTTGCTTTATGGGCACAATGAAAGAAATGCAGTAATTAGTTAACCTGCAGAAACTCTATTGGTAACACCTACATGTAGAAGAATTGTACATAATATCTAAAACATTCTTCATTTCTGCCACAGGTCTAAAAGGTCTTCAAATGTGAAAAGAGGAAAATAAATATAACAAATTGGTCTTGTCTTGCCACTCAGCATCAGTTTTTTAGCAAAAGCATTAAGAATACTTTTTCATGGAATAAGGTTTAGAGATGATGGTTGAGGAAAGATTCTAACATTTGGTCATTACAGGCATTTTTAGTGAAGAGTGAGAGGCAGAATTCAAAGTAGAACAGTGAGCATGTAGGGTAGGAACTCCATTAATCAGTTCTGGTCAGCAATGTGTGTAAAGTTGAATGGAAGATGAGAGATTAGACAATAATCTGTAGGGCAGAGGAGAGTAATTTTCTGAAGTGAGAGCAAAAATTTTTGTGCTGAATGGGTGAAGAACCTGAAAAGACTTTAGACACTGGGCTGAACTGAAAGAGCAGGTCTGAAAGAAGTTAAAAGCTGAGACTCGATGTAGATACTGGAACACAAAAAGGGTTTGAAAAACAATGTGCAGGAAAAGAATTGAATGAAACTAAGAAGGAAAAATTGGAAAAATAAGAAGCCGTTAAACTACAAAAATTTAAATTAATTAATCTAATTTAAAATTATCTTCAAAAAAGTTCAGTGTCAATTTTTATAGTGTGATATACCAGAGAATTTCCTTCACCCCAAATTGTGAAGATTTTACTATTAATAAATGAAGTTTACCACACTGCATTGCAGTGACTTCTGAACACTCTGAAACAATATAAAAGCCATAGACATGCCAGATATACCTGTACTTCTCCAGCCCTCCAATACCGTAGCACTTGCCTTAACATCTTTTGTTCACTGGGACAAAGTTTATGTTCTTAGATGTACCGCTCTGAAGTGTTCACATCAGCATCATTATTACTTTTAAATGACTCCACTATTCCATCTCTCTAGACTCCCCAAAGACAAATGTGATTTGTGGCACATAAACCTTAAATTAGAGATAGAGATTTATTGTTACTGTTTTAGTTCTGATTATTGTTGTGTCTCTATTGCAATGTAGGATTTTCCTCTTGGAGTAACCTTTAATTTTTCTTCTGTTCACATTACCAATTATATTTGGTGTTATTTACTTCATTTTTTTAAATGTTGCACTCATTTTGTTAGTAATTCAGCAACAGCACTCAATTATAGATAAGCGTGGAAAGCATTTCTTGCATTACACTGACCAAGTCAATATATACCGTATGTAATGCATTCAAGTTACCACGTTTAAAGATAATTATACCTTTTTGCACTGTAAATGAGGTATTTCAAATGTTCCTTGGTAATTTACTATGGAGCAATTATACTTAAAAGTCTTGATACATTTCTCGGGTAATGGGGCTAACCTTTAATTATTTTATACATTCATTCCTGACAAAAAATCATAGCATATTTACAATGCAAAACTATGTTCTTAAAAAAAAAAAAAAAAAAAAAAAGAAAGACAAAAAGGCAATTCTTTAAAAAGTGGCAACAACAGATGTATATTTAAGCATACAAAAAGACATAGTGGTTTGGAGAAAGGTAAAAGAATATTCAACATAAGGAAGGAAAAAAATACAATATAAGGCTGAAATGTAATCAAAGGAATGGGAATACGTTGGGACAAAATACAGTGGTGCTAAGGAACAATTCCTCCTGACCTTTAGGGGCAAATTTCAAAAGCCAGCCTGCAAAATTAATGGTAGTTCATTCCCAGAGAGTGAATCTGATTCAAGAGAGGAGCAAATAGCTTAGGAGAGGTACAAGGGAGGTAGGTGATCAGAAATCATAAAGAGAGATGGACAGACTTGCAGATGAGTGATGAATTACTTGCATATTGTCACAGATGGACAAGCCTGAAAATGGAGTCCTTAATTTGTCTACCAAAGAGAGATTTTGTATTGCGTGGGTAATATTCACTTGCTGATATTTCTTATGAATCTCCTGACAAGCTCCAGGTTTTCATAGCACTCTGTATGATATAAACTGTAATATTGGGGATAAGATTATGAGTCTCAAAAGGACCGGTTATAAAACCACTATTCATCTTTAAAAGTCATGTTGCCTTGCTTATACTCTTATACTGTTTACATGTCCCATGTATCCTGTGCAAATCAGACAAGATAGACTTTTTGGTTATCTTTTTTTCAGAGACCAATGCAATGACAGGGACTTAAAATCCTCAGGGAAAACTGATGCATCAAATAAAAAACTTTTAACTGAACTAATCAAACACTTTCCATTCATTCATTCTCTTTTCTTATTTTTATGTATGCATGTATTGAAACCCACTGAATGTACATATATACATAAAAGATAATCAATGTGATTAATCTACTTTCCTTTGTTCTTCTTTTTTTTTTCTTTTCTGTGAATCAAAGGAAAATTGCAGAATACCAGGTGCAGGCTCTCCTGAAAAGTCTTTTACCAAGTCATCCTGAAATTGTGTCTCTCAGATAAAGGTCAAGGACGTAAGGAAGCAGTGAGTATGCAGTATGGAAGCAATCAACCCTTACGTTCATTTGAAAACAGGACACCTTTAAAGAACGATTAGCAGTTTGTCACAAAATCAATGGGTCTGATACTCTTTTCACTAGCACAAATATAAATTGGGAGTAACTCCAAGTGTATGAATGAAGTTTTATTGGCATAAATGTCAGTGTATGATAAGCCTAGAGGACAAAATTGTCAACTGGTTTCTGTTTGCATAGCTCCAGTATCACACTCCAATGGAGACAAGTGCATGTATATGCTCATGTATGCACTGATTTAAATTCTCCATTCTCTTTTTGTTTATCTAGATCCTAAAATAGATTAATTTCTGAAAGCATAGACTTCCCTTATTATATAATTTTTTTTAAAGGCTTAAATTTGTCTGAAATTTAATTCATCTCTACAAGGAATCTTAAGATCTAAAATATAAAGATGAAAAAATATTTTTTCATTATTTTGATATGTTCTAGTTCTCCACTTTTTTATATAGTGTGATTATAACAATGTACTCAATCTACATCCAGTAGTTCAATACAAACAAAAGTCTCACCGAAGGCGAGAAAAGTCATTTTGACTTTTAAAACTTTATTCCTTTCCCACTGCCCCTTCTGTGTGACTGTTTTTTTTCCCTTTCTGTGATTAAGCTTGTATAAATAAAGTTGCAAGGACCCTACCCTCAGACAATGACAAGAAATAATACTTTATTGACTCACATCTCATAGATCAGAGACATGTTATCTTAGGTGCCATGCTCAAATATCCAAAACCAGTGTTCCAGGCCTAAACTGTTCTCAGCAGATGCTCTAGGGCTGCTAATAGTACTGTTTTGATAGACACAGGGATGCTAGCTGTTATTGAAATCATTGTCTTATTTGTTAATTACTAAACAAAACTCAAAATTTGACAAAACATTGCTTTTATTGACTTTACTGTTATGATATGCAGTGGCTGCAGCTCTAGAGAATAGAACTGATATCTTCACAATACACTGAGTAGGTTTTAGTTTTGACCCACAGTGAAAGTTCTAATGTAAACCTCATCCTGAAAAACAAAGGTATGTGCAACACATTTTTTTTTAAAGCATAGAAACCTGCAGTTGGATAGCAATGGTGAAAGAGGAATAAAGAAAAATGCAGTTTTAAAATAAATACACACTTAAATACCCCTAGCTGAGATGGGCCAAATTTATGTAATGCCAGGATACAGTTGACTGTTCATATCTACCTGTGTGGTAAAAATAGCTCATTAAATTAAAAAAAAAAAAAAAAAAAAAAAAGAAAAAAGTCATAATTGATAAATGAAAATGGATCATAAAATTACTTGTATTTTTAAAATTAAGTTATTTTGTTTATTGTTTGATATATCAAATGTAAGGAAGACCTATAGTCACTCTCTTTTCCAGAAGAAGCTACCATTCAGAGACAACGGAAGAGCTCCACACCAAGTAAATTCAGAAGACAGAAGTGCAGCCAGGGAACGAGTGTAGACATACTGTATCGCCACCTGGAGGCAACAGTTTCTCGTCATTGACTAGAGAGGGAGCTGAAAGAGGTGAAACTTTTAACTTATACATCTCATTTGGGAGCCCAAAATAAGCACGATGAATTCCCTGCTCAGTATCTTTAGCTGTCATATTATGTCATCATGTTTGGGCATGATGCAATCACCGTACTAAAGCATATATGATTACATTCCATACAAAAGCAATTATGATCAGGTCAGTGTGCTAGATATACTGATTTGAGACATGAAACACAGTATTACAAATATGGTCATATTTTGTAGTACAGTTCTGTAAAACGTTAATTTTTTATATACTCTTGCTACAGAAATGACTGAACACAAATGTGAAATAATTGCTCCTATTAAACCAACTTCAAATATAAAATGGCAGTGAGTATAACCTTTATCTTATCATTGTAATTCTAAGCCTAAGCATTTTGAAGTAACAGATGTTTGGGGCATTTTTTGGTTGTTTCTTTGTTTGTTTGTGTGTTTGTTTTTGGGGGGTGGTGTGTGAATTAAATGGGGCATTAGAATTAGGATTTCAAAGACTTTATAATCTTGTATATAATTTTAATCTTAATTAAGTATTAACTAAATATGTGTTCTTATAGACTGAGTGGTCTGCCTAAATCTGAAGTGGAACATTGGAGAATCACTGAATATACATTTTCTTACTTCAAAAAAATGTTTATGTTTTAGATTCTATATTGGAAAAGCAGAGGTTCTTACAGATGCTCTATTTGGTCTCTTGAAGCTGATGCAAAGCCATGCAAGCTTATAAATATTCTTTGTCCTGTTGAAGTCAGCATTAAAGTTAAGCATATCTGAATTTCTCTGCAGGGGTGATACTTTGGGAATTATCTTGAAATATCCTTTGTACTAGTGGTCCATTGCGTTAACCTGGAGTGCCACTGACCTCGCTGAGACTCAGGGAGATGCAGAGTTTCAGCTGCATTGAGCTCATTACAGAGCTGTAGGGTAGAAACTCCCGTTGCTTTCCAAAAGCTCACATTGCCTTCAGTGGGACCAGAACATTTTTCTCAAAGTACAGGTTATTCACAGGAAAATAAACAAGAAAGTGAAGCCTCTAAAACAATCTAAGGATACGCTTGAGCAACAAAAATACTTCTAAACAATTCTGTATTTTAAACAATCGACATTGAAACTTGTATCATAACATTTGTATTCTAATTTTATTTGGTATGATATATCACTGTATTCTTTTTGATGGAAAAAAATGACATGTGCTCAATGCTCCCAGGCTCTTTGTCTTTTTATTTAATTTGCAAAGCAACCATGGTCATAGATCAGTTTCTAATTTTCTTTTGTGCTTCCAATGCTTTTTAAAATCTGAATTCCAAGTACCTTGCTTGCACATAAAAGACATTTTTAATATTAATGCAATTCAGTGATAATTTATTTTAAAGGTTAAATGTTACTGCTCACTGAGTTCTTGGTAGGCTTCACGAAGTGGCACAAAATCCCACAGCATAAATTTAAAGAGAGAAGAACTCTTATTTTTATGTGAACACCATTTTTCAATTTAATGTAATTAAATCTAAGAAAACAGCAACACAATTGCTGCTTGAGTGAGAGACATACACTGAGAAAAATTAGACAACTGTTGTTCATGTGGTTTGTCTTAGTAGTAACTAAATTACAAAACTGGTACTAAGTTACCACTTAGTATTAACATTAGAGAATTTTCTTATATAAAATAATAGTTTATCTACCATAGTAAGAATTTTCTCAATGGAGACTACTTCAAATATAGTTTTTCCAAGCCTGTTCATGCAGAGATACAGTACATCCTCTTAGCTGCAAATAGCTGGTTTGTGTTTATATTGCCAGCTTAATTATCTTTCTTTTATTTTCTTACTGAGCAAGAATTTTTGGAACATATTACCACAGTGGTAATGTATACAGGTGAGAATACCCAACTAAAGTGATGTTAATCAATGTCACATTGTCCAATGAATCCTAACATTCAGATACCAAACATTACATTTTTTAATTCACATGAAGGAAATAATACACACAGACAAAAATAGCCATCCCAGGCCAGAAAAAATGTGTGTAGGGATGGTTCTTACCCTGCTGGTGTCGTACGTTCCTATCAAGCCATCTGCTCCATAAAGACCTCATGCATTGGCACAGCTTTTCTCTTGCTAAGTTTCAAGACCCAGAGCTTTATGGCTGTCTGCTACTGAGGAAAGAAAAGAACCAGCAGAACCCTTGGAACATGGAAAGCAATTGCTGCAACTTCCTGGGCAGGTACAGGCAGGAGAAAAATTGATTTGGTCATTGTTGTGTTATGGCAGGATTTTGCAATCATTTCTGACAGACATATAGTCTCCATCAAGAAAGAGCTTCCACTCATTATACACAGAGCTTCTCGGGAGGACCTGCACACAGCACCTGTACAACACTAATCAGTGGTCCGAGTAGGTACTTGGAATTACTCCTCAGAGGTTTTCAGTGCACTTTTCTCTCTCTGCTATCTGCACAGGGGACCCAAATACTTTGTTCCAGTGCTCCAAATCGTTGTCTTTGACTTAAGCAATTACTTCTCGGTCTTTGCAGCACTTTAATTAGGCTCCTATGACCCGCAAGCAGGATGCCCATTTTGAGTTGCATATCATATATCTCACTGTTTTTTGCAGGACTATATGGCTAAATTACAGAAAATAATTAGTAAAAGTAACAGAAGTATTTCACAGTTGTGAAATGCGTAGAGCTTCCTCTCAGTGCTGAGTAACAAGGGAGTACCAACTCTTAAGGAAAGACAAAGTGCAGACTAAGATTGTTGCCTTTTTAAAAAAGAAAAAAAAAATTATGCTGTCATAGTGCCTGAGATGATTACAATTACAGACATTCTCACTGATTTTGCTTAGTACACTTCTATTCTCATACAGATGCTATGTCAAGAGAATCAGGACATTCGGTGATGCTGGTACACAGAGGACATTTGTCCGACTTCAGGTTTAAATACGAACATGCTCACTGAAGCATTTGCAAAACCAGTGTGAATTCTGCACAACTCTTAGTTCTACCCTAACGACTGTAGGAAGTGAAGATTCAGAATGACTATTTTCAATTTAAGTGGAATGCTCTTTTTCTTAATATGGTACAGATGTGAAACAAAGTACATAGTCTAATTAGAGAGAATAACTCAGCTGTCTTCAGTAACAAAATTCACACTCAGAGAAACATAGGTTCCTTTTGTCAAGCAGATAATTAATAGAGTTCTGCAAAACTCCTACAATGTGTAATTTGGGGGTGGGGAAATGTTTTACATTATAGATAAATATTCACCAAAGTAATTGTAAATCAATCCTGTAACTGTATTCTTTTTAGAGCAGGCAAAGCTTAAAATGGCATGTTTTGCAGACACCCTACATTTTCCATTTATCTAGCTTTTTCTTCATTTAATTCTGCACATCCTGAAAAAAAAAAAAAAAGAAAATGGCAAGTACTGCATCAAGCATCACTCAGAACTGGTTTAGAGAAACAGAAGGTTTGGCTGATAGGAAAATACTGTGACTAAGGCCTGAAGCCAAGAGGCAGAACTGCAGCATACACTTTCAAGCTTGATTGGAAAATCTAATCTTTAATCTAAACAATATAATCTTTGATTAATTTTAATCACATCAGTCTCATCTGATCTTCGTTCTCAGGTTAAAAATCTGTATTCATAGCCTACGAATTACTCAGAAGTGCTGAACATTGTCACTTATAGTGTCTTTCATTTCATCATAAGTGCAGTGGAAATGTTAACCCTTTGTATTGAAAAATGATTTAGGGTTACAGCTCTTACAGCATCTCTGATTTCAATAGCCACAAGCCTGTTGATCAGAGTGGAAAACGCAAGTACAGAGGCTTGGGACTTGTGTACACAAACAGATGCAAGCTGTGCTGCTCTTGCTCCATACTGACCAGAACCAAACTGTGTCTAGCTCCAAGGTGCTGCAGTTTCATCGGCATGACCATGCTATTGTGGCTCTGCAGTTTCCAGCCTACTTGTTTTAATCTGGGTGGCTCAAAAGCAGCCAGGGGCATCTGTCCAACTTTAGCCATAGTTCCACCATCACCACCAACTACATTCAGGTGGTAACTCTGTGTAGATATCCCCTTTTTCTATACATGACGTCTATTTGCTACAAAGTGTGCTGAAAAGCTGCAGGAAGTATAGAAAAGTTGAAATGGAATGTTACTGAATAATAAAGTTCCAGGTACGTTTCCCCCACATCTGCAGCGTAGTTGAGTGTGCAGCACGTGGGTTTGATAGTAAGGTGGTAATTTTCCCAAGATCTCCTTGATCTCTTGATCAGGGAACTTTGTGTAAACCACAACTCCTGTGAGTTTATGATATGATGTCACAAATAATTTCCACATGGGTTTTGTGTACATCTTGTTACTTAAAGCGTTTTAAAGCATAATGTCTGGCCAGTAAAATTAAACAAACACTAATTAAGAGGTATATTATTTCAAAATCAGATGTTTTTTTAAAGATAGGACCAAAACCATAAAAATGCATGAAAATAAAACATTTTGAAATTTACAACAAACTACTTATTTTAAAACATAATCTAGGAAACAGTCGAGTAAAATACTTGTAGGAGAATGGGGGATTATCATTAATCCATTTATCTTCCATAAACCTCTGAATAAAATAATTTTGATATGAAACTTCTAACTGCATATCTTTTTATAAAATATGGTACATTAATCATTTACTACATATTTTATTATGAATTATATAATTTAATCTCTATTTGGTTATCATAATGTTAATGTGCATATGCACATAGGCACACCAAATGTAGACAAAATTACCAAATATTTTAAATTTGATCATTATTGAAACTTCATTGTAAGCAAATGCAATAACCTGAAAATAACTCATGAAGGAATAAATGCTTATGACATTCAAATTAATTATTTGTAATGGCATGATAATATAGATGTTAATTAGTTGTAAACAATCTTTGTATTTGATGTTAATGGCAGGTACCAAATGGCAGGTACTTTCAGATAAGTTTGTTTGGTGAAAGAGATGGTAGACATGCTTCAAATCGAATTACTTCTTCTTTGTCTATGGGACATATGTAATTCTCTTTGCTAAATTCTTTTGTGGTCAATTTTAGCCAAGAGATTCATTCCATTTGCCAAAATAAGAAACTTCCATTCCGATATTTTCATCCCCAATCCAAATATGATCCTGGGAGCTTTTGTGGAGAGCTGATATAACTTGTCAGAAGATGCAAATTGCTCCTGATTCCCACGTAGAGTGCACATCCTGCGTGTATGAAGCAAGAATGACTTATGAGTGAGCCAGACAAGTCAGGAGTTGGACACAAGGATCCTCATGGGTCCCTTCCAACTCCGGATATTATTTGATTCTAAGTTTGTTAATCCAACAGAAAATTAGTTTTTATTTATTACTTTCTAAACAGGTCAAACTAACTCTCCAGATGGCATGCCCTTTAGCTAGTCACAAGGGTGGCAATAGAAGTTAGCAAACAGTGTTAGGTGGAACACAGTCAATAACTCCTTTCATTAGCAGATCGCAGTTAGAATAAATTGCGTGTAACATTAAACTGCTCTCAAAAGATGCTTTCCAATCTAAAATTGAATTATTCTATCACTTTGGGATTCTAACATCACACTTGCAAAAAAGTTTTACACCTGAATAAGCTTATCAGTGCCACCAATCATCAGGATACACCCAGAACGTGTCTGAACATATTGTCCTTATACGATCTTTGTGGTGGGGTTCCTCATTTCATTTGTGAAACTCAAAATTCAGTATTATTATTCTAGTCTTAACAGTCTGAGGACATAAGCAAGACTGATGTAGATAGGGAAAAACACATGAGTTTGGGTGTAGAATATTTCTTCAGATGTGAAACAGACTAACAAAGCAGACTCTAGCACAGCTGTTCAACAAAGTAGATAATCAATTTTGATAGCTATAAGTATTAACGTAAGAAGTCAGTGAAAGTTTGATATGATTTCCCACTAAAATATTGTCTTTCAAAATTAACAAAGCTATTAATTTAACAAAACAATAAATCTTCAAGATTCTTATCCACAAATCCCTTATTAATGTTATGCATGGTCTTGCAATGAATCAAACATGAGCACTACCTACAGCATAAACAAGCAGGAAATCCAAAAGTACAGACTACATATTGAACTTATTACTACCTTTCATATATGTCTCCATCTCACTGAAAAATGACTGTCACGACATGCAAAAATCTATAATACAGAAGTTGGGGAATGTAAAATGGAATTTCAAATTTAGAAAATGCTACCAAAAGTTCTTAGATTACGGGGTGAAACTGTCTTTCACTTGCTTGCAAACTGATGGCTGTGTCCCTCTAGTCAAAATAACCCTCTGGAGACACCTCTGCTGTTTCATCTCGTGGAGCAAGGACATACATTCCAAAATTGAGAGTGGGATTCAATCATACTTTGCACCTGATAGAACAGGACCTCATTCTAACTGGAGAGATCCTAACTGGCAGATGAAGGACTCATGCAGATAAAAACACAAAGGTGGTGAAAAGGGTTATGAAAAATAAGTATACCTGGAGTGTGTGTTTCAAAGTTTTTATTAATTGTCTCTTTTCATTTCAATTCATCCTGTATGACTCATGTGAGCCCAACAGAATGGAATCAAAGGTCTCCAGACTCCTGCCTGACAGAGAAAACAGTTAACAAGGGGAACCAAATGCCTTTGAGAACCTCTAACTCATGTCAGCCTGCATAGATTGCCTGTACATTTCACTACTGCTTTAATCCTCAATGTGTTTTGGGAAGTGATTCCTTAACTCTGGCTTCTGGCTTATTAATTTCATGGGTTTTTTCCTTGCAGAAATCTAACTAGATATGGGTAAAGCACTGTGTTTTATCCTTAGCACAAAGATGGAAGAGCTTCTGGATCCTCTCATGGAAATAGTCTACTTTCTGGGGGTTGTGGTAGATAGCAAATTATCCATGGCCCAGCAATGTGCCCTTGTCACCAAAAAGGCCAATGGAATCCTGGGCTGCATAGGGAAGAGTGTGGCCAGTAGGTCGAGGGAGGTCATTCTCCCCCTCTACTCTGCACTGGTGAGGCCACAACTGGAATACTGTGTCCAGTTTTGGGCTCCCCAGTTCAAGAGGGACAGGGAACTGCTGGAGCGAGTCCAGCGAAGGGCAACTAAGATGATTAAGGGCTTGGAGCATCTGCCTTATGAGGAAAGGCTGAGAGAGCTGGGACTCTTTAGCCTGGAGAAGAGAAGGCTGAGGGGAGACCTTATTAATGCATAAAAGTATCTAAAGGGTGGGTTGAAGGAGGATGGAGCCAGGGTCTTTTCAATGGTTCCAAGTAACAGGACGAGGGGTAATGGGAACAAGTCAGAACACAGGAAGTTCCATTCAAATACACGGAAAAACTTCTTTACGGTTCAGGTGACAGAGCACTGGCACAGGCTGCCCAGGGAGGTTGTGGAGTCCCCTTCTCTGGAGATTTTCAAGACCCGCCTGGATGCAGTCCTGAGTAATGTGTTCTAGGCAATCCTGCTTTGGCAGGGGAGTTGGACTAGATGATCTCTAGAGGTCCCTTCCAACTCTGAAAATTTTGTGATTCTGTGATTCTATCTAGAAAAAGAGTTAATCTCTCTCCTGGAACCTCTAGAGCACTGACCTTTTGTGTTAATGTCTTATTTGGACAACTATTAACAATTAGAGATTATTTATTTATTTATTTACATTTGCTTCTTATTATATTTTGCCATTGAAAGAAAAAGAGTTTCTCCTTTTCCCGAAAGGAAGGCTTGTTTTCTCCTATGGTCCAATGATGTTGCATATGAGATACACAACAGACCCTTCACATAGACGTGAGCCTACATAACCACACATTCACAAAGGTTTATGATCTTTAAATTTCAGAGTTTATGGATTTTGTCTTTCTCATGTTAAGCTTTAAAAGCTGCAAGGGCATGAAGTTTGGAGTGTGTGCTTTCACAGGAGACATATATAGCTTGTGCCTCAAATGGCCAGTGAGCCTACAAAGACTAGAAGACTGTACGCACTGATTACTGATGATACCGTTGTGTGGTGCCGAGGAAAGCTTAGGAAACAAATTCTGAAGATGTAACTGACCTCTCTGAAAAAAATGCTGATATGCTCTTGTCTAAAATTTAAAAATCAAGAAGACAGTTAAAACACTATAAGATACTATAGTCAACATGTTCACTCTTGAGTGGAGTAAAAAGCATAGACTATAATATGCTCATAGGAGCTGTCACATCCAGGCAAGCTGCTCATTGGATAGTTGCATTGTTCTGTCTCCCAGATTTCAGCAAAATACTCAGTTTTCTATATTGAGAACTAATCCTGGATACCACCTAGCTGCTCATTAAATAATCATCTTTAGTCTCCAAAAGGTACGCTGCACTGTCATCCCACAGCTACTTGCTTGTTCATTGGGCAGGTCAAGCTATTAACCAGATACTAAGTGCAAGGCTGCAGCACACGTGATAGTAGAATCTCAATAAAAATAAAACAAACGCTCACCCCTTTTTCTTCCATGTTGTTATAAAGAACACACTTCCTGAAAATTTTATTGTGAATATTTCACAACTGGTAGGACTGAGTCCTGGAACTCTATAGAGAAGTTTTCTTCTCATTTATGAATTGTGATGCCTGTGGCATGAACCAAGAATAGGAATATTATTTTCATCAAAGCCAGTCGTGTAATTGGGGAATTCTTCCTTTGCTGCAGCAGGAACAATCCCACAGTGCATAGGACAAGGCAGTAGTTCAAAAAACAAAGTGAACATACCTACCGCGGCTGAGCACATGCTTTGAGATAAATTTCCCTCATGTAGAAATAACAATTTGAGAAGTAGCATGCTTTGGCAGTTATCTCAGATGCAATTGCATCAGAGCAGTTACACTGCAGCTTTTGCTTCAATGCATCTCAGCTTCAGATAAACCAATTTGTGTAGACATGCCCCAAGAGGTAACCATATGGTAAGTTTGTGAGGCTATGTGAACTACATAGTGGAAGTCTCAAAAATTCAGGCCATTCTTCAAGTGACAGCTGTGTCTTTATTTTTGATAGTCATCATTACCTGCATCAACAAACGCTTCGGGCTTCAGGTGCTTCTGCTGGGTTCTGAGATGTTCTTTGACTTTATTTTTACACATAAAGTCAAGAGCAAAGCAAGATGAGGGATAAATAGGTATTTAATTTAGATTAAGGCCATTAAATAATTGTTAGTTTCTTGTTATTAATGTTGGTGGCTTTGAAATAATGATCTTTGTTACACACAGCTTTTTTTTCTTTTTTTTTTTTTTTAATATCTATTACATGGACTTGAAACATTGGTGCCTAAAGGGCAAGAGAGTTTCTCAGTGAGAAATTGTTAATTTAAAAGTGTTTGTTGACGGTAATTGCTCAACACCTGATCTTATGCTTAAAGGAAAGCTGTAAGAACATTGTGCCCAACGTTCATAAGCAAAAGTATAGACATAGCACCTATGTCCTAGGTGTCCTAGCGCCTACCTTTTATTGAAGCAAAAAATAAAATGTAATAAAATTAAATGTCTGCCCTCTAAATCAACCACATCCACTGTGCCCAGTAGTTCTGGAAGAGATTCTACACACACCATTTAAAACGCAACATTCACTTCCCTGGCTGGCAGCATCACTATTCAAATTCCTAGTGGGTTCCTATGCCTCTATGACATATAAAAGCAAAAAGAATATGATCAAAAAATCCAGGGCTTTTATACTTTGACCTTGATAAGAGTTACAGTGTTCTCCAAGGCTTCAGAAACTGTAGTTGTTATGGTTTACTCTACTTTTGGAGGAGTAAATTGCAGAATTTAAAAGGAAATTTCTAGCTATCAGAGCAGTCTGAACCAAGCAGGAAGATGTGGTCACCAAAATTATGATAGGAGTACTCATGATAATCTTATGGGAGGGGTTCTTGAAGATATATTTCAATACATGGGAGAACAAAGAGTTTCTCTTCTGAATTTTCAAATATCTAATATTTTTGGTATCTCTAAGGTTTGTAAAAGAGAATATATGTTTTCAATGGTAAAGTAATCCTAAATCTCAGAGTATTGACCAGTGTGATTGTCAGAATGAACCAAGAAAAGAAGTTCTCTCACCATAAGACTAATTACTTGATTTATACTTTTTCTCTTGTGTGTTTTTATTTTCCTTTGTCCCTAAGCACCAGTAATTAGTCAAGCTTAGAAACAATATGTATGGACCTGACCTGTTTGCTCTTTCCATCTTCATCCGATTGCTGTTTTGACATAAAACCAGAAGTTTTTACCAGGTCAGATTGCCAGTTGCGTCCTTGCCCTCTTCTGTAGCACAGAATGCGTACATATCCTGAGATAAACTTGGAGGTTTTGTTAATCGGTTCCATTCTGAGAATTTAGTCTACCAGTGATGCTCATAAAGTTTCTGCTCTCTTCCGGTAGCATAGTGTAGATTTGGGTTTTGGTGCTTTACTGTAGGTCTTTCAGTTGTCTCCATGGTACAGGGAAATTTATTTTGTGCAGCAAGAAAAGTGCCAGGGTCTATTGTGGAGAACTTCCTTAACAAAATTATTGTTTCCTGGTTACTTGCAATGAAATAGATTAGATTTCATTATTCAGAAGACTTCCTTGGAGCTCTTTCTTCCCAAATTTCTAGCTTCTAAATGTACAATAGAGCAGTCTACTAGTGGTATATGCAGAACACAGCAGCAGGAAACAAAATGAAGAGAAAAACTGAAAGCACACAGAGAAACAGAATAGACAGAGAAAAGTGATCTTAGGTACATGAAAGTTAAATGTGTCAGTGATTTATAAATCCACTAGTGTTATTTATGAAGCAGACCAAAGCAAATCAAAATACCTGTCACCTAAAGAAAAATATCTCAGAAATTCAAAATAGATATTTAATTAAAAAGTTGCATTTTTTCTATTTTATTTATTATTGATATCATAAAATGTGTCATTTAAGATATGCAAATAAGCTTGTGGAATAGGACTGTTGATATAAAAATGTTATTTTTGCTAGATACTAATAATCTGTTATATAGTTCACACAATTGCTTAGAAAACTGAATGATATATATGTGTTCTCATATATATCGTACACAGTCAAAAATACTTTATCAGTTGAGGCCAAAAAAATTACAGCTGCCTCTTGTTTTGAAAAGATGCTGTGAAACATCAGTAGCACCAGATGAATGGGATTCGCAGACTGTCTTATTACTACACCACATTTCATTTTTACCTAAGACTGTTGCCTGTTCCTGTAAATTTCAGGTATAATTCTATATGCAACTTCCTGAAAAATATTTTTAACTTCAAAAGGGTGCTATACCCACTTGCTGAGCGTATACAAGTCATGTTGTGTATATAACTCTTATGACATACTGTCTTCTATTACCCCCAAAAAAATTTTCATACCCAACTTTCATAGAGTTCTTAAAGATAATTCAATTCTTACAAAGTTTCTTAAAATAAATAATCAGATGGAGTTGCAATAAAAACTCAACCAGTGGGAAAATTTTCATTTGAGATCAATGTCTCTTAGACTCCTGAAAATGTGCCGAAGAAGCAAAGACACATTAGGATTCTCTTAAATTAGGATATTCCCTAATCAAAAATTGTTAGATAGACAGTTCCTCTATCAGTATGTACTACATGAAAACTTTATTTTTCTGGATCTTATCTGTAGTGTCTATCTGTAGTGTCACTGTCTATCTGTATATCACAAAAATGCATACTTCCATATCTTGTGACGGCAAATTTTTAACTATTAATTTTTTTTGGTGAAAGCTTATGGACTTTTAAAACTAAAACAGGTTAGAAAAAGCGCTGTTTTATGGAATTCCATAAATTAATCCTTTTTTTTTTTTTTAAATTATAGAATGTTACATTATTAAACACTCATTTCCTTAACCCTGATTCCTGGCAATAAGAGTTTTGAATAAGTTATTGAAAAGTATTAAAAATTATCGATGTTAGAGTGCTTTTTTAAATCTAACATATTTTGGAATTAGTTTAATTCAAGGTACAATATTTCTTGAAGTTTAATTTTACCATTTCACATCAAGACTGAAGCATTTTTAGAAATATTAAAAATGTTTGTGGCTAGTATGTGAACAGAAAAAATGACATATGCTGCATCAGCATGACATACAAATGTAGATAACCTGTTTAGTTCAGACAGCTCTTCTCTTCTAAAGAAGGTAGGTAGGATTTGAGAATACATATATAAAAAAGACTTAGCAATTTAGGGACTGGGAAATTCAAGATATAAAAGCAGGTTTTATAGCCTTACTATAGCCCTGTTGATTTGAGTGGAGCTGTGGCTGCTTAAAGTGACTGTATTTATCCTTAGGACTGCAAAAGAAATTAAGGTAATGCTTGAACTGGAACACAAACTGTGCCTTCATTTGGTTTCTGAGAGTTATGAATGGATTGTCTGTGAAACAGATTTGCTACCACTCTAGTGGTAGCAAACCACTCTTCAGAGGTTAATTGGATGTTTACTAAAAGACCTATGCAATAGGCTCATTCCTCTTACACATGCAATTTTTAACCTTCTTTTCTCCTTGAAAGGCAATATTTTTTTTGCACTGTTCATTGCATTGTCAATATCCATTGACAACCTATGATTGAAATCTAAAAAAAAACATTTTACAACTGTTGATATCAATTACTTTGCTATTAGCCCATTTGTTAGAAGAAAATTAGTGAGACTTATCTGTTCAGTTGAGCTAGAGAGGTTTTTACTACATTTATGATAACAAATGCTGAAAAAAGACAATTCTGGGAAAAAAAATCATTCTGAAGCAGTATTCAATTGGTTATAGAAATTCTTAAGTTTCTTGCCATTAGTAATAGGGTTAATGTTAATGAAACGTTTTTCTTGAGCCAGCATAAGTCAAATTCAGTATTTACTGATACTCCATGACACTTTCTGAATTATTTGATTACACTGAAATATGTATATTGTAATTTAGAAGAGCATTTGTTGACAACACGGCTTTAACTAAAACAAACATATAAATATAAGTATATTGCATAAAATAATTAAAATATAAATAACATATTAATTATAAAATTCTTTTATACAGAATTAAATCTATTCACAACCAAGCTCCCATTAGTCCTTCCTTTTAGAATATAGTGCAATAATTTGTGTTAACACCATCTATCCCTGTTTTAGGAATGGAACAGTGGTGAATTTGTGGATATTACCTTTTCTCAAAATTTTCTCAGTGTTGTTTTTTTCCCCCAGATAAAACAAGCTATGGCACAGACCATCTTGAGATCTGACGTTAATAATAAGAAAGGAATAGCAGCCAGCTGTCACACTGTATTACATCAGGTTCTCATCTCTACTCCCTCTGGGAAATGTTCTGAATCATAATTAGTACATAATCAGTTTGTGTTTTTAATTAAATAACAGCCAGGTAGCCAAGTATCACAAAGAAAAATGTTTTTGTTCTTGAACTTTAAAAAGCAAAAAATGAAAAACAGTGATCAAATTGGCCTTGTGGCTGTCACCAGTTGCTTTGGAAACACAATATATTTTTCAGGTTCATTCAATGTGGAATCCATCCACAACTTTCAGAAAGTTGCCATTTTAAAAACTGAGCACTTCCTCTCAAGAACTGTCATTAACTTCATCAAAAAAATAGAAGCAGATGGTAAGTATTTAAGAATGTTATTTTTTTCCAGGCATAAAAGGAAAATACAAGATTTTACTACTATTGTGAAAAGTTAAAGCAATAACTGGAGACAATGGAGAATTACATTAGGTATCCAAAAGAATCTAGGGACATTATAATGTCTTTATTCCATGCTATAGTCAATATGTATGTGATCCCCTGCCATTTTAATTATTCATGAAAAAATAAAAGGAGTATATGCTCTTAATGTAAAGTTTGACTTAATTAAGAACTCTTAGGTTGAATATATCATGTTCAAAAAATAAGAATTTGAGGGAGACATCTGGAACATGCCAAATTTAATGTTAACAGTGAATTATCACCCAGATTCATGAGGTTTTTTAATCTCAACACCTATAATAGGAAGTAAAATAGTTTACTATATAGCTAAATATTTTAGTGTTTTCCCAAGAGACTTATTAATTTTCAATATTAGGAAAACGCCAGTAGGTGTCTCTATTGCTCTACAATTTCCAGGAGTCAAAAAAAACCCAAACAAACCCAAACCAAAACCATCAAAAAATCTCAACAACAGCAACAATAAAAAACACACAGAAAGAACCCCACAGCAGCCACCACCACTGCCCTACATCACCACAACATAACCCACAGCATTTCAAATCTGGAAGGGAAACATGAAGCTTACAGTGAAAAGCAGATGATACTATGGATCTTCTCTTCTATCCTACTTATTTTCTTACAGTAAAGAGCTTACTTAATGTTATGTCACCTCTGCTACATTATTATCATCACTGATATGCGGATTATAAAATATGAGGTATTTCAGTTTGGATTGTTTTCCTGGAATTTGTCTAAGCAGAATTTTGGACCTTATGAAGACTGGTGTACCGAAGCTGCATCTGGTGACAGCTCTCCTTGTGGTCACACTCATCTCCCATCCCTCCTTCTGTTTTGGTTTCCACATTTTAGGTGGCCAGCAATTAAATTTTTCACATTTAAAGATTAAGGTCTGATAAAGTTCTCTGAACACCTAGAGGGTTTATGACTTAAGAGTATTTATAACTACTGTATCTTTAAATTACTTCTATGGAAAGACTTATTTTGTATTAGTGCCAGAAAATAAGGACTTTCTGGAATGATGAGGGCACAACTGCTGTGAAGAACTTCAGTTTGAGAAATGGACAAGAAGTGATTCTCAGTGCCACCATAGTGTCAAGAAATCTATCATTACTTTCATGGCTACTTAACATATATTTTTCAACACTGATGATTAAAAACATTGAACGGTAACTAAAAAAAATGAAAAAAAGAACCTAATAAATAAATATAAGGGTAATAAAATGGAACTCAGTTACTTTGTTAAACTCTAACACCCACATTAGACATTATAATCCATTCTTGTTTTCTGGATTTGTTCAAAGATTTTGGAGTGATTGACAAAATCTCAGTACTTGAACTAGTCTATAATATATTTATTTTAAAAAAAAATTAAAAAATGGCATTAATTACATTAGAAATAATTTAAATTTGATAATTTGTACTGTAGTACTCAGAATTCTTATGTCTTTTTTCAAGCTCTGAAAGAATGAGAAATAAGAAGGGGCTCAAAGAAATCATTAACCTTATCAAAAAGCTCCAAATCTTACTATATTTAATAATATTCAATATATAATATATAAATATAATATGTATTAGCATTAAATAATTCTAATTGGAAAACACTACATGAAGGTATTTTTTAAAAGCTATGTATAGCCTTCCAAAGAGAGTATACGATGCAAATAAAAGCTCTAGCTGCAACTCTCTCTTCCCAGTTCAACAGTGTTTATTATATTGAAATAAAAATATTTGCTAACTTATTATCTGATCCAAGCTAGTATTTTCAAAAGGTCAATGGAAAACTGGAGAACCTTTTCCTCAGAAACAGAAACAACAACAACAAAAAAATTCCTCTACGTACACCTGTACATGAACTTAAAGTATCTCAAGTCATATAGTAATGTCAAAAAGACTTGAATCGAGATTAGTTAAACTGGCGGTAAGATAAATCTGCCAAAAAAACGTTCCTTTACCTTCAAACAAAGGTAAAAGTGCTCACAAAATGTTTTTTTCATTTTAAAAACTGGAATAGACAGTCTATGTTTGCAAGGAATGAGCAATAATGCAGCAGTTGAGCTGGGTTGAAAACAGCAGTAAAATCCACACTTGAGCTATTCTCTGGTCTTGGAGTCATTTGGAGAAGTGGTGTACAGTGTTCAATGTGTTTGCCTGTGCTTCTGTGTCTTGTTTTTGTGCTTCAACAACCACTTTTCAAGACTTGCTGCTCAGAAAATACATAACCCTCTATTTCTGCAAATTTCTCTCCTCACAAGATGGAGTGGAATGGTGAGGGAAGAATTATCACTCATTTTCTCAGATGGCTGCCACAAAAACATTTTTCTGCCTCTCAAGTAATTATCTTATTTTGTTTCATTTCTCTAATACTCAGGCATATACACATTCTTTAAAGTTCTGTTGTAGCTGGCCAGGGCACAATAATGCAGTTTTTCTACATCCTTTCTCACTATCTTATAGACTAGATACCTTCCCTGAAAGCCTAAAATACTATCAGGACCTACAAGAAGAAAAAGAAAATAGAAAAAAAAAAAAAAAAAAAAAAGACATGTGAAAGAACTTATATTGGGAAAAAGAGGTTAAATCTCCCTTGATGCAGCCTGATACTTCAAGAGGCAGTTTAAAAATAATCCCAAAAACCTACTAAGACTCAGGGCAGCACTATTGCTTTCCCTTTCCTTTATTTTTTGCATCTGCTTTTGTCTGCCTAGAAATACTCTGCTTGGATAAAAAGCAGATGGACCCCAGAAGGTATTTGTGCTGTAATACTACATTCTTAATTTTCTATGAGAAAACAGGGATATTGCATTTATTAATTAAATGCATGTTGTTTTTTTTTTTAAAAAGCAATTGTATTGGTGTTTGGGAATACCATTGAACTCAAAGGGCATTTTAAGTCAGGGAGTATTTCATAATAAGGTCTTTATATAATTACTGTCTCCAACACTGTGTCATTGATATGGCATGGTGAAAGGAAAAAGTCAAAAAATCAGAGATGATAAAAGACAGAGTACAAAGAACAAAAAATAACTTAATCTCCCTCTCACACGAAATCACATTCTGAATTAATTTAAATATTTTATTTTAGTGAAAAATATCTTATTCTTGGCTTCTTTTATTTGTGAATCCATTCAGATACTCCCTTTTTTAATTCCTTTTTTTCTTTTGTAGCTAGAGAGAAAAGGAACAAAGATATTCAGAAATAAACACACACATACAAAAGCCTTAAATGCAACTATGTTAGTCCATATGTCAAATACCTAAGTTTTAGCAAATTACTCACATGAGGTGCAGAGGATTTAAATGATACGTGGATAGAGCACATCGTAAACAAACCAGCAAAGCACAAAACAAGAAAGGAAGAAAGAAGATCCAGGGCCAGCTAATGACACAGCTCTAAGAGCAAGGGCAGTGGGGCATGAAAGTTCACTCAGCCTTTTTAATTCATAACACTGTTATCAACGAAAGTGATAGTCAGTGACATTTCTTCACAGAGTACCAAGTACTTTGTGCTGCCACCAGAAAGGCAGCTTCTGTAATTCCAGCTCTCAGGTTCTCATTTGGTGAACTTGTGATTTTTAGTTGCAGCTTGCATAGCTGGTATTTGATTTTGACTGACTCCACAATAATAAAAAAATATTTTCATACTTTTAGCATATTCATAGCTCCTATTAAGAATAAATAGTATTTGTAACAATATTTGTCATAATAAAAAAAAAAAAAGTATTCTGTGGATTTAAAACCAGCAGTAGCTTCTTGGATATTCAGAATCACATACGATCTTCCAGTAAATCTGTATGAAATTAACTGGAATTATCTCTGGCTCTTGAAATATACAGCAACCTGTCTCATCTTAAAGATTGAGTTAGGTTCTGAGACAGCACGGAAATAAAAAACCCCAGAAATCATCATCTTAAATTACCACAAATTTAAGAATATAGACATATTGTTTCTTTTGTTGCTCAGTACAAAATATAATTTATCTTAATTATCACTTTCTATGAAAATATTTTTACTAGAATTATACACAAGAATCTTATAATATGTTGTGAAGCAGATGAACATAAATCTTTCCTAACCTTCCAGACTTTCAGGCAGGATGTCGCTTTTCTTCTCAGATTTTATTAAAAAAAGTACTTAAAACATGCAACCACTCAAATAAACATTCAAATCTATGGAGCCCTATGAAACTATAGAGTGTACAGCCACAAGTACATAAATTTCTATGCTTAGTTATTTATAAAAGTCCCATGGCTGTATTAAATATGCAGGAGTTCCAGTATTTAACTGCTATATAGGCATTTAAGTAGTCTAGCATGGGAAATATGTATCCTCTCCTTAAAATATACCCTTGTGAGTGTAAGAGAATGTACACCTACATTTGGAAATGATTTCCACAGCTGAATAGGCACTGTATTTACTTTCCCTTAAAAGGACGTTGTTTATATATATATATACATACACATACACACACACACACAGAGGAAATAATGACTTTAGTAGTTAACTTTACAGTTAATAATCAATATTAAATGGAATTTTTTTTTTTTATATAGCACATTCATCAACTGGTATGTATCAGCTCCTCTCTCCATATCTTGCATTTTTTTTTCCTACATTGTTTAAAACAAAAAGATTGCTTAAAATGCAATGACTAAACTTGAAGTACTGGTTTTGTTCCTTCTGAACACTCACCTTTGCTAAAATAAAGAAAGCAAATCATAACATCTGATTTCTGTCTCTCTTCTAGTGCTAATGGAATTTATTTCCTGACATTATGAAGTATCTTAGTATTAATTTTCCCAAGTTTCACAGATTTTGTGTTATGAATGCTGAACTGATTGGGGGTAGGCGGAAGGAAAAGATTTCCATTTGTGATGAATGGCATAATTACACCTTTCTTTGTTCACAATTTGCTGCATATATACTATACGTTTCTGCAAAGGAGAGGGACTGGCCAGCAGAGACAAGATGTTTATGTTCTTTGCCACTGCTGCTGGCTGTGATTTCACAGGAACTTTTGCCGAGCTCATTCCTCCCCCTGGAAGGGCCCTGTAGCCTGCAGGGCTGTAGTGTCAGAGCAGGTCTCGGCGTCAAGGAGGGAGTCAGCTCCATGCTTCCAGATTGGCACATCTCTAAGAAAAAAAAAACCAAGGGAATTGATTGCAGAAGGAAGCAAATAGCTAAAAAAGTAAAGCCAAAATACAGAGGATATCGGAACAAGATGACCTTTTGAAGGCTCTTAAGATAATAGTACGGATTTAATTCAAGAAAGAGAGGCACTGAAAACTGCTAAACTAAAAAGCAAGATAGAAGCTAAGGGCTTTCCCAGCAGTTAGTTTGGGTGACCAAATGTGTACTTGCTGTATCTAAAAAAGAATTTCTACTGTGACCTTTACCCAGATGGAAATATTTTTACTAGATCTCAGTTATACATAGAGCATTTAGATTTAGGGTGGTTAGATCATGAGAGATCAAATTTAGCCTAACAATAGCCTGGAAATATTCTAGAGGAGTTCATGGAGGCAGAGAGCTGATCGAAAGCACTGTTATTTGTGTTTCAGTGTGTGACCGCTCCACTGTAAGACTGTTTAACTCTTTCTGTTGTGAAGTAAAGAGGCAGGATTAGACTAGTAGATCTTCCTGCAAACCAGTAAATATTTTAACCTTCTATATAATATATAGCTTTAGTAAAAATTACTGCTCAGCAGCCCTTCTTTCAAAACATCAGTGTTCCCTCTGAAGCTCAAAATACTGTTTTGAAAAGATGTGTTGTTCTGGGATTAAACACATGATCAAAATGACTGCTTTTCAAGAGGCTGAATTCCTGAAGGGGGCTGGCTGCAGCAAAGCTGCGCTTTTGGAGCATCCTCAGCTTTCCACTGCCCCACAGGTGCTGCTCTTTCAGAGGTAGCCTCCAAGGAACTATTTACTGCTACTCTGAAGCGCTGACCTCCAGACTTTTGATGACAAAAATTGCTGGTTGTTGCACAGTCTGAGAGCTGATCCTATCCTTAACTCAATCGCTGACTTGTGTTTTCTTTCAAAAACCAACAATCAGACGTTTTTCAGAACATGAAGGTGAAAGGGATGCACAGGGACACACAGAAGTCTTCCATAATGTTAAAGGGGATGGACAAACTATGCAACAGATAACTGATTCTGTTAGAAACCCTAGACAAAAATTGTTCATGCCATGCGTGGGCATGCAGGATTGGGTCTGAATGAGCCGTCTGACTGCCTTTAATGTGGCTACTCATTTCACATGAAAGTGCATAATGTGATATGGTATTAGGAAGCACTGAGTCTGATATCCCATATTTAGATATACGAAACAGTTACAAAAAAACTACATCTGTGTTAGCCCTAACAGTTTAAGTGATACGCACTGT
The DNA here is from genome assembly GCF_965231255.1 of Vanellus vanellus. Lineage (NCBI taxonomy): Eukaryota > Metazoa > Chordata > Aves > Charadriiformes > Charadriidae > Vanellus > Vanellus vanellus. The sequence goes on from NC_138906.1 coordinate 151,604,073, forward strand.
GAAATACAACTTTGATTTTCACTATTTCTAAAAAAAAAAAAATGGTCTAGGTTAATATATAAAAGTTATCGTGAGATAAAGGTGTTTGCAAAATACACAATATCGGAAAAAAATAATATTTATTTAACTCCAGTACTACTATTCTTTGTATTTCGTCTGATTCCAGATGCTTAATTTTCCTCCCTATGTAATTCTTTGAAACATGAGGACCTCAAGATTTTTTATTTTCCATAACAGTTTTGGAAAAATGAATTGCATTTAGGGGCTTGTATTGGGCCCAGACTCTTGTGTCTGCTGGTTGTGTAGATTAGTGATGGTTAAGTAATCTTCATGAAAAAGTTGACAGGTTACATTAAAATGTTGCTGTCCTGCAATTTGATCACATTTTTAATTTGTAGAGAGCAGATGAGCAGATCAAAGAAACATTTTGTACAGCTGGAAACTCCGATAGTGACTAAAATTGAGAAGCCAAAGCATAAATAGACAGACCCTAAAATGGATTCACCCAAAACCTGCATTTTTTTTGGACTAGTGGTATAAAGAAGTCTTCGTTGATTTATGTGCAGCTTGTTTTGCAGCTCTTGCTTCCCAAGACCTCTGTACTGCAAAGATTAAATCCAGCATCCTGAAATGTGGGTGCTGACAATATTGCTCTGCCATGGCTCTTTGGCTTTCAGGTCTAGAATATAGCTTAACACAAACAAGCACTTTACAAATTCCTACTCTTCAGCACATCCTCAACTACGTGTTCCTTCAGCAGCATATGCTTACGTACGTTTCTGATTCAAGGTCGGGAGGAATCTATGACTACCTTAAATTCTTTAAGTCTGGTCTAAAACAAGGAAGAAAGAGATAAAAAGAAGAATTAGTTTAGTTCATTGTTCTGATGTTGAATAGATTGGCACAATACTGTGAAAACCAAGACATTTTATTGTCAGCATAGAAGAAGATAACAGGAAATGCATGCTTTGGGGTTTCTTGTACAGTAAAAACACTGCTGGTAAAGTTCTTATTTAAAATTTGGATCACAGTTTGAAAAAAAAAAAATAAAAATCAGATGCTTTTGCTTTTAAATGTGGTGGAAAAACATCATTGGATTTACCAGAGGACATGTGGGAGAGCTGACTTCACTTAACCGTGTTGACCTTATTTGCTAAATATCTTATTTGTTCCTTCAATGAGTAATTACAAGAATGGAAATACAAGAATGGGAAGGACCTTCTTGGTCTTGGAATCCAAATCCAGCTCATAGAGGACAATTTAAATTCTGCTGCAGATCTGCAGGAGATCAGAATACTATTTCTTTAGGAATTAAAATCTTGCAATTTCTAGCCTGAATATCTTCACACCAATCTATATGCGTTTAAAATTGCTCCAACATATTTCTTCATGCTAAATATATGTCAATCCTCTTTTATTGTTTATCTTGATAAATTTAGAGAAGGAAGTCACACCTATTCCCAGTGTCTGTTTTCTCAGACCAGACAGTACAGGCTCTTTCAGTGTCCACTGCCTGAGTAAGGAATGTGTTCCCCTTCTCAACCTACTACTCTGTCTTTGTACCTGCTCCTCTTTGAATCCCTTTTCTGCAGTGCAAATTGTCATAACTACACACAGTATGAATGCTTTCTAGTATCTAGTGGCAGTGCCACAAAAGATACACCTCAGTATCTCATTTTCCTTTTTCTTTTCACCTTTTGAATCACAGTGATGACTGGGCTTTTTCTCTTATCTGTTTTGCAGACTTGTTTCATCTTCATCTGCATTGTAACAGCTCTTGTTATTAAGCCGTATGGCATAGCCTTGCCCTTAGTGCTACTAAGTTTTTGTACAATCCAGCACTTCTTTTTGCTGCAACCCTTATGTTTTTCTTTATTTTAATTTTCCTTTCAAATATTATGATCATATATTTATAATGATTAACTATTTTTATGCTATTATATTTATATTTATAGTATATTTATATACCTCTATATTTATAATACCTCCTTTCACTCAGAAGTTTTCTTAACCAAATTCTATTTTTCGTGGCAAAGTGAACAATGAAAATATTGCATGAGAATGTACCCAATTGCATTAGCAATTTCCTTCCAGCACAGTATCACTCAAATTTCCGGTATCACACCCATTTTTTCTTCTTTTTCTCAATCTCTCGTCCAGTTTGTAGTAATCACCTTGTGCTATTATTGTTTAAAAAATAATGTAGTGTGAAAGTAAAATATTTCTGAAAAACAGGCAAGCCGACTAGCTGATCTATAAGAATGTGTATGTGTTCTATCTGTAAGCAAGTCTTTGCTCTTTAATAGAATTAATATATTCATTAGCATGTCTCAATGACTTATAATATCCTGACTTAACAATAACATCAAATATTATCAAACCTTTTGTCCTGGTTTGAGGTAAAACAGAACCAATTTACTGTTCAGTAATTTTACTTTTTAGCTGGGCCTCTTCTAACTACTGAAATTAACTGCATATTGTGCAGAAACTGTTCGCTATCAGAGTGATAAGACCTATGTTCACAGTTGATGCCAAGGCATGGTATGCAGAGAGCCTCTTGCTTATATTTATTGATATAACACCCAAGGCCAGATAACTTGGCTATTTGCCCCATTAGAGGGTCAGAAGCAAAAAAGCATAGAGGGGTCCCACCTGTGGGGAGAAGCAGACAGGACAGATGACCCAAAACTGGCCAACAGGGTATTCCATCCCATCTGCCTCATGCTCAGTATAAAAGCTGAGGTATCAAAGGGTCAGCCCTCTTTCTTCAATGACGGTTGTCAGAGGAGGACTATGTCTGTTCATCTGCCTTTGATCCCAATCCCTACATTCCTGAATCCAGGTCCAGAATCCAGTACCCGTCCATCACTGAGTCCAGTCTGGGACTTTCCCTCTGCCTGTGATGTGATCGTCATACTAGGAGCTTGATATTGTTTTGTATATATTTCATTATTTTATTTTAATTTTGTTATTAATATTTTCATTAGAGTAGTTTAGATCCTTCTAGACTCATAAGTCTCTTTCTCTCTCTCACTCCTCTCCTTGAAGAGAGAGGTGAGAGCATCTGTCGTGTGCCTCAGTGGCCAGGCTGGCCCAAACCACAACACCTTTTATCTGGCCATTAGATTACTTGACTAATTTTATGAAGACAAGAACTTCAGAAACTCATGAGCAATAAACGCGCATTTCTCCTATAACACAATACGCACACATTTTTCAAAGAATTCAAAATACTCAACTTTACTGTACCAACAGATAATGTGAATTACCTGGAATTGGACTAGATGATCTCTAGAGGTCCCTTCCAACTCTGAAACTCCGTAATTATGCTCCTCAAAGGACAGTGCACCACGGAAGCCCTTCAGGATGCCAACAGATGAATTAAAAACCTTCAAATAAACCTGTATCTTTCCTAGTTTACTTTATAATAGTTAAAGGTTTTGTTTCTCGATATTCTTTTATAGTAGTTTGGGGTGGAATTTACTAGCAGATATCAACATCCCGAATAGCATCTTTGAGTTACCATCCTACTTATGACAAAGACATAAGCACTTCTGAGTTACAATTCTTGTATTTTAGGCTTATAAAACACTTTTTCCCATTAATTATTAGAGAAGCTTGGGTTGTTTAATTTGATTTTTGAGATATAAGTTTTGGGGTAACTCACCTTTTTTTCCACTTAATATTTTCTTTTCGAGAAAAAAAAAGCAACTAGTGTGTTAGTTGTTCCTTTATGTATTTATTCTGATATATGTTGTTGTTTTTAAGATAAGTCCAAAATTACATAGCCTAAATATTGAAAATGTTTATGAATTCCAGAGGAAATGTGAGGGGTTTAATCATTTTCTTGGAGGAATATTATGAACTGATCAACATGGTAACATGAATATCATTAGAACTCATAAACTATAATAATGTTTTATCTCTTATTTCATCTAGCTATGATATGCTAGAAAAAAATTAAAATATACACAAGAACTCTATGAAAACTTTTTAGTGTGTGTGTGTGTATCACAATTACAGAGAATGATACAATTAAATCCAGTTTTAAATTTAATCATTAATCTAATCTTGATTGCCCACTGACCACTTAAAGCCTAGGGGATAATTTTAGAAGTTAGGTTTCCCATTTACTTTTTCATTCCTTTTCCCTCCAGAACTTTTCTTTCTAACCTTTGTCAGCATTCATTTTATCAATAATAGGAAACAAGGCGGGAGGAAAGGAAAGAAACAATATTTCCATTCTTCCAAACTTCATGTAAAAATTTCCCTGAAAGAAGGCAGGAAAAAACAAATGCAGGTCAACCAGAAAAACTTAATGTTTAAAAAAAGAAAGAAAGTAGAAAAAAAAAAAAAAAGATAAGCAAGACAACAGAGACAGAAGGGGACATCCTGCTAGTATACAAGATTATTCTACAAATAACAAAGCCATTTTCTTTTCTATTCACAAGCAGTTTTAGCTGTTTCCTGTCAGAGAACATTGCATTAACTGCTTTTATCATAGCAAAGGAAAATGACAAAGCTGTTATAGCACTCAGAAGGGCTGGTATCTTGCAAGGACAATATCCTGCTTGTATTTGTCTGTGCAGGAGAGAAATATATTAAAAGTCCTTCTAGTACATGGAAAACAATCAAATCTGAAGCTCCACTGGAAGATAAACTTATGGGTAGAAATTCTCCCCCTCTCCCATGAAAAAAAATCCACAAATAACTGAAAAGAGAAAGAAAATGAACCCTGGAATTCCTAGATTAATATACAAATAAGACATAATCAATGGTCTTAAGATATTAAAACCCCCAACAAACTGCTGTCATCTCATATTTTTCAGTGCTTCAGCGAGACTAGATGTGTCAGTCAGGACTTTGGACTGGAAAGGATGATGTGTACGTATCTTTAGCCTATGGTTACTCATTGCTACAAAATTCCTAGGTTTAAAACTTGCAGTTTGAATCCAGTTCATATCTCTCTTTAGAATCCTATATAGATGTTGCTTTTGATCCCTCAGTCAATTATTTAGAAACCGCCCGCATAATATTTTTTTTATTTATTTTTTAGAGGAAGTTTCCAGCTGGTACCTATGCATTTCACATTGTCACAGAAGTAGGATAAGATAATTACAGGAACTGCTTTTTGAGGTCTTCCTCACAGTCTTCCTCACACTGAGTCAGTCTCTTGTGCTCAGTTCTGAAGTGATATCTGAACACCGGCAACCCTCCATCAAAGCAGTATACTTCTGTGGATCTCAGGGCTTTTTTTCCACTAGCTCTATTGATCATCAAAATCATGTTACTTCTGTTAATTCTATGGACTTGTCAATAAAGTGTATGTGACATCGGAGCAGCAAGAGAGTAAAAGTTTAGCAGGCAGTTTGGAATTTACTAAATAATTGTTTCAAATAATTCTGTGAATTAGTAGGAAAAACCCTAAGAAATAGTAGAGTCAAAGAGGGCTTAAAATGAGATTGTTCAAAACAAAAAATATCACAAGAGGCTGTAAGGATGAGATTTAAATCATGATCTTGCTAGGAAAAGCTAAAAAGTCATAGATCATTGTCTCTGTGTTCAGACTTTGCTTACAAAAATCTCAGCAGAAAATGAAATTCAATTGGCCGTACATACTCCAGTAAAGTCTTATTTCTCCCAGAAAATGCATTAGAAATCTGTGCCATGCACTGGAATCTTCTCTGACGAAAGGGTTTGTTTCATAAAACTTTAGAACAGAATTCTACTAGAACTTTATTATTTTCTGACAAGAAAATAGACAAGGAAATAATGTAAATACATATTATGTTGATTTAAAACTTTAATTGTTGGGTATATTTCTGATAACATAATTAATAGTAGAAAAATTTTACAATAATAAATATTTCATTTTTTAAATTAGCTCTTTAAATCTTAGTACAAAATTTCTTTCTGGAAAAGTTTTAAGAATTCTTAAAGTCATTTGTGTGTCTCTTGCTTGCTTCAAGTCAACTGGAAGATTTTGTTAACAGCAGAACAAATCAAATTCAACTGGAAGAAATATCTAGTATAATTAGAGAGAAATTTAATTAAGAACTCTTGTGATTGAGTTGATAATTAATATTATGACAGGTGCAATTTTAAGTACCTTCCTTTGGTGACTAACTTCAGAAAATATTTATAGTACATCAGTGTTTCAGATGTTGATAAGAGTAATGAATCCTATGTGTATGTTTTTCTTGTCTATTAATTTATTAATATGTTGCTTTTATTAGATGTATACTACTGTCTTTTTTTTTTTTTTAAATGTCTATTTAGAGCTGATGGAATTCAGTGAAATACTCAAGGCATTTCATATTTTCATCTAATATTTTGGAGAATGCTCTGTGATAGTTAGATTATGTCAAAAGAAATTATTTGACAATACCCTAATTAACAAAATGTAAGTGACATATATTAAATAAAGCTCTGAAGAAATACTACTGAATATTTTAACACTATTCTATAAGGCTTGTGTTTTCCTAAGTAACTTCTTTCTATGGGGCTCCATTAGTATTTCTTTTTCTCTTCTGTAATTTAGCTTCTTTTCCTCAAAATTAGAAATTAACAAGTCTTTTTGTAATAATTATTTCATGCTTTAAAAAAAAAAAGTGTAATTAATCAGATCATGAGAGATCCATTAAGTGCATGTGAAGCACGCATGCAAGATAAAGCCTACAAATGCGTACCTCCAGCACTACTTTTTTACTTTTTGTGTTGCAAGTTAGCCAACCAGAGTAAGCACAGATGTAATTTACTGTATTTTACAGACAGTGCTATTTCAAGGTCAAGGCAGCCAGCTGAAGCAAGTTATATGTTGCTCAAGGACAATGACAACCATTAAGAACCTTTATGTGCAGGCTGAGATGAAGCCTTTCTGATATGGTCTGTGAAGTATATAAAGGTACGAGTTTGCTTTTAAAATTTAACCAAAAGCAAATGCTCATATATCAAAGGCATTTATCAATAAGTAACTACTACTTGTCCATTTCACCAGCACCATACAGTGTCATCAGAATTAGCTGTGTGTTTGCCCGCGTGCTTGGTGACTGGGCATGCTGTTTTCTAGAACCTCTTTGGATGGAAGTGCATTTACTGCCGTTACCCTTGTGTAGATGTATGCAAAGTAGCCTATGTAGTGTGTGCACTGCTAGAGCTTTGCAGGAAAGATTTGTGCTGCTGTGGCTGTGCCAGCTGTTGAGTTTGAGGAATAAACTTGTGAGCTGCACCATAGGACTAACCATTGTAATTGGGCAATTGATGAAGAAATCTGCAAGTAGCTGAAGAAATTGAGGGTTCTAAAAAGCAAACAAACAGAAAACCCACAGTGAAAGTTATTTGTTGGAACAAATTGGAAAGGTAGACTGAAAATCTAAAGCTCCAAAAGAGGTTGCAATTTGGGAAACTCTTATCCTACACATATTGATAACACTTTTCTAATGGGAGAGACCTCAAAAATTGTGTACAGTCTTTCGGGGAGAGGAGGGGAAGAGAAAAAGTCTTTACAAAAATCAGTTGTGATATCAATTACGTATTTCAAAAGATTTTAGGAAACAAACAAAAACATTTTGTGCCGAGGATTGGTGCTTTAGTTAAGAATAATCTGTATGAAAGAAAAGAAAACAGGAGCCTTAACAGCTTAAAACAAAGAATCACAGAATGGTGGGGGTTGGAATGGACCTTTGGAGATCATCTACTCCAAGCGCCCCTATCAAAGCAGGTTCACCTAGAGCAGGTTGGACAGGAATGCATCCAGGTGAGTTTTGTATCTCCAGAGAAGGAGATTCCACAGCCTCTTTGGGCAGTCTGTTGAGTGCTCTGGCACGCTCAAAGTAAATAAGTTTATCCTCATGTTGAAATGGAATTTCCTGTGTTCCAGTTTGTGCTGTTTCCCCTTGTCCTGTTACTCAGCGCCACTGAAAAGAGCCTGGCCCCATCCACTTGACACCCGCCCTTTAGATATTTATAAGCATAGATAAGATCCCCTCTCAGTCTTCTCCAGGCTAAACAGACCCAGGTCTCTCAGCCTTTCCTCATAAAAGAGATGCTCTGTTCTCTTGATCATCCTTATAGCCCTCCACTGGACTCTCTCCAGTAGTTCCCTGTCCTTGAACTGGTGGGCCCAGAACCGGACACAGTACTCCAGATGCAGCCTCAGCAGGGCAGAGGAGAGGGGGAGGATAATCTCCCTTGACCTGCTGGCCACACTTTTCTTGATGCATTCCAGGATGTCATTGGCCTTCTTGGCCACAAGGGCACATTGCTGCCTTATGGTCAACTTGTTGTCCGCCAGGACTCCCAGGTCTCTCTCTGCAGAGCTGCTTTCCAGCAGGTCAGCCCCTAACTTGTACTGGTACATGGGGTTATTCCTCCTTAGGTGCAAGACCCTCCACTTGCCTTTGTTGAATTTCATTGGGTTCCTCTACGCTCAACTCTCTAGCCTGTCCAGGTCTTGCTGAATGGTGGCACAGGCTTCTGGTGTGTCAGCTACTCCTCCCAGTTTTGTGTCATCAACAAACTTGATGAGGGTACACTCTATCCCCTCATCCAGGTCGTCGATGAATATGTTGAACAAGACTGGACCCAGTACTGACCCCAGGGAACACCACTACTTATAGACCTCCAATTGGATTCTGTGCCACTGATCACAACCCTATGAGCTCTACCTTTCAGCCAGTTTTCAATCCATCTCACTGTCCGTGCATCTAACCCACTCTTCCTAAGCTTACCTATGAGGATGTTAAGGGAGACTGTGTCAAAAGCTGTGCTGCAGTCAAAGTAGGCAACACCCACAGCTCTCCCCTCATCTACCCAGCTGGTCATGCCATTGTAGAAGGCTATCAGATTGGTGAAGTGTGACTTCCCCTTGGTGAATCCATATTGACCAGTCCCAGTAACCTTTTACTCTACATGCTTAGAGATGACATCCAGAATGAGCTCTTCCATCACCTTTCCAGGGATGGAGGTGAGACTGACTGGCCTGTAGTTTCCCGGGTTCTCCTTCTTGCCTTTTTTGAAGACTGGTGTGATATTATCTTTCCTCCAGCCCTCAGGCACCTATCCTGTTCTCCGGGACCTTTCAAAGATGATGGAGAGTGGCTTCGCAATAACATCTGCCAACTCCCTCAGCACTCGTGGGTGCATCCCATCGGGGCCCACGGATTTGTGGTGTTGAGTTTGCCTAAACGATCTCTAGCCCAATCCTCCTCAGCCAAGGGAAAGTCTTCCTTTCTCTAGGGTCTCTCTCTCCTCTCCAGGGTCTGGCATTCCTGGTGACCGGCCTTAACAGTAAAGACTGAAGCAAAGACGGTATTCAGTAACTTCTCTGCATCCTCTGTCACCAGGGCACTGACCTCATTCAACAGTGGGCCCACATTCTTCCTCGTCTTCCTTTTGCTACTGATGTACTTGAAGAAGCCCTTCTTATTGTCCTTGACATCCCTTGCCAGGTTTAATTCCAAGTGGGCCTTAGGCTTCCTTGTTTCATCCCTGTATATTCAGACAACTTTCCTATATTCCTCCCAAGTGGCCAGTCCCATTTTCCACGTTTTGTATACTTCCTTCTTCCATTTGAGTTTTTGCAGAAGCTCCTTGCTCATTCCTGCAGGTCTCCTGTTTCCTTTGCCTGATTTCTTACTTGGAGGGATGCATCAATCTTGAGCTTGGAGGAAGTGGTGCTTGAATATTAACCAGTTCTCTTGTATTCCACTTCTTTCTAGAAACTTAGTCTGCGGGATGCCTCCACATAGGTCTTTGAAGAGACCAAAGTCACCTGTTCTGATGTCCAGGGTTGTAATCCTACTTTTTACCCTGCTTCTTCCATGCAGGATCCTGAACTCCACCATCCCATGATCACTGCAGCCAAGGCTACCTCCAACCTTCACGTCCCTAACTAGTCAGCACAAGGTCCAGCAGCGCACCTCTCCTCATTGGTTCCTCCACCGCCTGTGCCAAAAAGTTATTATCAGTGCTCTGCAGAAACCTCCTGGACTGTGCATGCCTGGTTGTGTTGCCTTTCCAGCAAATATCAGGGTGGTTAAAGTGCCCCATGAGAACCAGGGCCTGTGATCATAAGACTACTTTCAACTGTCTGTAGAAGGCCTCATCGACTTCCTCTTCCTGATCCAGTGGTCTGTAGTAAACACCTGCAACAGTGTCACCCATATTTGCCTGCCCCTTAATTGTTACCCATAAGCTCTCAACACATTCTTCATCCACCCCTAGGCAGAGATCGATATATTCCAGCTGCTCTCTTACACAGAAAGCAACTCCACCGCTTCGCCCTGCTAGCCTGTCTTCCCTCAAAAGTACACAGCCATCCATGACAGCATTCCAGTCATGTGAGCTATCCCACGTGTCTCTGTAATCGTAATGAGATCATGGCCCTGCGGCCGCACATAGATCTCTAATTCTTCCTGCTTATTCCCCATGTTGCATGTGTTTGTGTACAGGCATTCCAGAGAGGTAATTGAACATGCAAGTTTTCCTGGAGGGGTGCAAGAGGATCCACCAAATCCATACATACCCTTCAGGTGGTTGGCCTTCTGGATCTCATGTTGGGAGTCAGCTATGGAGCGTTTGTTGCTGCTCTGTTTGGCCTGGCTTATTCCCCAGTCGGATGCAGTGGCGTGAGCATTGCCATCACGGACCCCACCCCCTGAGTCCTTCAGTTTAAAGCCTGCCTCACCAAATTGGCCAGCCTCTGCCAAAGGTTCCCTTGCCTCTGCTAGACAGGTGAATCCCATCCCTCTCTAACAGGCCATACTCATCAAAGAATAAGTATGGCACATTCTCAGGCACAGGAGAGGTGCCTGAGGACTGGAGGAAGGCTGACATCACTCCGATCTTCAAAAAGGGCAAGAAGGAGGACCCAGGGAACTACAGACCGGTTAGTCTCACCTCTGTCCCTGGGAAGGTAATGGAGCGACTCATTCTGGATGTCATCTCCAAACACGTTGAGGAACAGGAAGTTATTGGAAGTGGTCAACATGGATTTACCAAGGGTAAATCATGCTTGACCAATCTGATAGCTTTCTATGATGTTATAAGTGGTTGGCTGGATGAGGGGAGAGTCGTAGATGTCATCTACCTTGACTTTAGCAAGGCTTTTGACACTGTCTCCCATGACATCCTCATTAGGAAGCTGAGAAAGTATGGGCTAGATGAGGTGACAGTGAGGTGGATTGAGAGTTGGCTGCGGGACAGAACTCAGAGGGTTGTGATCAGCGGCACAGAGTCTAGTTGGAGGCCTGTAACCAGTGGTGTCTCCCAGGGGTCAATACTTGGTCCAATTTTGTTCAATATATTCATTAATGACCTGGATGAGGGGACAGAGTGTATCCTCAGCAAGTTTGCCGATGATATCAAACTGGGTGGGGTGGCTGACACCCCAGAGGGCCGTGCTGCCATCCAGCGTGACCTGGACAGGCTGGAGAGCTGGGCAGAGAAGAACCTAAGGAGGTTCAACAAAAGCAAGTGCAAGGTCCTGCACCTGGGGAGGAAGAATGTTAGGCACCAGTATAGGTTAGGGGCGGACCTGCTGGGAAGTAGCTCAGAGGAGAAGGATCTGGGGGTTGTGGTAGACAGTAAATTATCCATGGCCCAGCAATGTGCCCTTGTTGCCAAAAAGGCCAATGGAATCCTGGGCTGTATAGGGAAGAGTGTGGCCAGTAGGTCGAGGGAGGTCATTCTCCCCCTCTACTCGGCACTGGTGAGGCCACAACTGGAATACTGTGTCCAGTTTTGGGCTTCCCAGTTCAAGAGGGACAGGGAACTGCTGGAGCGAGTCCAGTGAAGGGCAACTAAGATGATTAAGGGCTTGGAGCATCTGCCTTATGAGGAAAGGCTGAGAGAGCTGGGACTCTTTAGCCTGGAGAAGAGAAGGCTGAGGGAAGACCTTATTATGGCGTACAAGTATCTAAAGGGTGGGTTGAATGAGGATGGAGCCAGGCTCTTTTCAATGGTTCCCAGTGACAGGACGAGGGGTAATGGGAACAAGTCAGAACACAGGAAGTTCCGTTCAAATACACGTAAAAACTTCTTTACGGTTCAGGTGACAGAGCACTGGCACAGGCTGCCCAGGGAGGTTGTGGAGTCCCCTTCCCTGGAGATTTTCAAGACCCGCCTGGATGCAGTCCTGAGTAATGTGCTCTAGGCAATCCTGCTTTAGCAGGGGAGTTGGACTGGATGATCTCTAGAGGTCCCTTCCAACTCTGAAAAGTCCGTGATTCCGTGATTCCGTGAATGTCCCATTGCCATAAAAGCCAAAACCCTCACGGTGCCACCAGCCACATAGCCAGGAGTTGATATGCATTATCTGTCCATTTCTGTCTTCTCCCTTTTCTCTAACTGCTAAAATGGAGGAAAAGATAACTTGGGCACCAATTTTTTTTCACTTGCACCCCCAGGGCTTTATAGTTCTCCATGACCTGTGCTTAGAGAAATGCTGAACAAAGCACTTTCTCACATGTCCAAAATGAAAAAAATGAGCAGCTGACTACCTATCTCAGTTTCCAGAAACTACTTGTTTGTCACATTTATCAGTCAGAACACCATGATTTGTAAGGTGTAATGTTCAGCCTGAATTTGCTCTCTGCAAGTTCCCTTCAAATCATCAGGAATGGACTAATATCAACCATGAACGAATAAACTTTCATTGTAGCAGAACCTTCCTATGTTCTCCTCAAGTTAATGCTCGAGCAGAAAGGCATGGAAAATTACAGGATGTATCTTGAAAAAATTGCTGTCAAAACAGGAAACATTTTTATTTATATTTTGTCTATGATGTGCCTACCAGACTTTGGGTGCTGTCTTATAAGTGTAATAATCCATTTACAATTTCATGCTGTGACTACCTGATAGCAGTGTTAGTTGGCAGATGACTATCAGGGTTTGCACTTGCAACACGCTCCCCTGTACTTTGCTAACACTAACATTTCAAAAGCTGCAACATTACTTAAATATGTTTATGATAAGCAGAGCAGGTAGAAATTGCTGACACCTTCCATCCTAAGACATTTGTTCAGATGATTGGAACTCTACTGTATTTCAGACCAGAATTTCTATGAGATACGCACTTTCCTGAGTATAAATTTAATTTCGTTTTCATAATTTCAGCAAAGCTGTTAAATCAAATTGAGTTTGGGGTATGTGTTCTCACATAAAAGAAACATGAAAAGATTTTCAAAAGATTCTTCAGATATATGCTTGAAATAGATGCATGCATGTACAAGTGTGTTTCAGAGGAACGGTGTTAAGTGGAGGAAAAGTATATTTGCTGATGCAAAATCCAGTGATATTTGACCAGGTTATGGCCATCTAAAAAATTCAGTTATGAATTTCATTTATCTGAATATTTATAGGTAGCTCATTTATCCTTGGAGTGTTCTAATCTTGGTGATCAGCAGATCAGCTTTCTTCTGAACTGCTGCTTCTGCCTGGTGTGCAACATTACACATAAGCTGGGAGCATGGAGAGTGCATCTGTGTGCCCAGCACCCTGCCCTGCTCAGGACATGCAGCTGAGGGTAGAGGGAGTGTTTAAGTGGAGTATGGGGAGCTAAAGACTATGATTATATATACTCAGTTTTGAGCTGAGGTGAAGGCCTTTTCACATTTCTGAGTACAGCACTGTGCAACCTTCATGTTCTTTAAGTGTGGTTTTTGTCACTTTTCATGATCTCAGCCAATATCAATGAGTGATGGATTTCTAAATACGCAGATTTTCAAAGTCACAGCAAAGCTTTTTACATGTCAAGTTAAAAGTTAATGAAAATATAATTTTGCCTTTCCACCAAGCTCTGCATTTAAAAGCAAGAAATTAGGAAGCTTATGTTAACATCACAAGAACATACTTTTTAAAACGTTACATGAAATACACATTTAGACACTTCTGCCTTGCTTATCAAAGACTTGGGCATCCTTATAGACTCCACTGATTTCAGAAACACTACATCTTTTAAATAAACCAACTTTTTTGTTGCCTTGATGAGAGAAAGTAGGAGTCATTATTTATTAAGGCAAGTACTTGCAACTTACAGGTTATAAAGTAGAGCTTCAGAAGCAAATGGGTGCGTGGCTTCCTTACCCAGGGTAATACTAAGCATGCATTTCAGCCCATGCTGAAGTATTTTCCACACTGCTGTGGTAAGATATTCTTGAGTGCTCTCTCCATGATTTTTGGTATTTAACCTGAAGCCTAGGTTCAGTGATCCAAGGTTTCCCACTTGTTACCAAAGTGCAGTAGAGATTTATCCCCCAAATCCTTTTCTTCATGTCTCCCAGAACTCTCCTAGCATTTTGCTATGCCCAGCTTGCTTGTTTTAATTTCTCCTTGATTCCACATTTTCTCCCATACTGAAAATTATATCTGGTACATGTGTGTTTACAGACACATAAAATATTGATGCTCCCTGTGCGTTTATACCTATCACACAAGTTCTATATCATATAGCCAAAAGGAAAAGGGGTAGCATCAGTCTCAGTTGACGTGTTTATAGTGCCTGCAAGAAGCATGGTAATCCTTGTGTGATATTCACATCAAGTAGGGTCTCCTCTTGGGCATTGCCATACCTGACTCAGCTTTATACTTGCAACGGTGCATGAGAATTTAGGCCATCACCTTACACACCTGCTGTTCCTCAATTGCCTTCACGTGCCAGCGACACTATCTGCTCCTCAGTATGTGATGACAACTATGATTGATGAAACGCAGAGAAAAGAACCTAGAAACCTATACAGTACAGATCTAAGCTCTCAGACTCTTACAGTTCTCCCTGAGACTGTAATTTGATCTGTTCCAAATTACCGACAATGCAGAACAAGCAACATGTAGTCTACAGGCTTGGGCTGCTTGAGTGCCTTCACTTGAAGTGCAGAGAGTGCATCCTGCACTCCAAGGACTGAGGGCATTGTCACGTTCTGACCCTGTTCTTCCTTGTCTTTCTTATGTGTTATTAATTGGGGTCTTTATTCTGTCCCACCTGCAGGAAGTTGCCAAGCTCCTCAGACTCAGGACAGGTAGGAAACGTTGTCAGGGACGAATGAAAGAACTGTAAGAAATCATACATTCTTGCATGAGTGCTTTGCTATGCAAAGAGCATATAGAAGAGTTTAACTTTAGTAAAGAGTTGAAAAGAACAGCACTCTTAGACTATATTCCACCATCATATCCATATATTCACATTCATATATAAAACCCAGTCAATATTAATAACTATGTACACATGAAACAATCTTGCGCACTCCAGTTTCTAAACTACACAATAAAAACAGTTGATTAAAGCAAAATGGACTTTAAGTCTATGTGGAGATAAACAGAAGAAATCAGAGGGTTCCACTGACAAAAACTATGTTTGATTTTTATATTCTCTGCAATCTTGTTAGTCATTGCATTGTTCTCTTCACTTACCAAGATTCTGGTAGAAATAATTAATTACTCATATACTTTCTCTGGTCAAGGTCATCTTTAATAGCCTTTTTGATCTTCTGTTGAAGCATGACACAGTTGTTAATCTGTGGAATATCAGAAAGTAGTTTGTATGCACAGATTTTTGACTTGTGCTTGGTAGCCTCTGTTGGCATTTTAAGCTCCGATGCAAAGCTGAAGGATTTAACTAGAAAGTAAGAAATTATGCAATCTCATTTTCAGGCAAAGAAAGATTTCAGTGATTTTCATAGAACACAAAATGATATTCCGAATCCTGAGAAAAGAAAGGGCTTTTATAATTCTCTATTGATGAGAAAGGGGAAAAAATAACCCAAACCCAAACGTTTTCCCATAGTGGGAAGACCCTTCCTTGGCTTTTATCAGGTCCTCATTGGGTCCTTATTTCTGTAGAAGAACTTGTAACAAATACCAGAATTCATACCTTGCAGACCAGGTAGTATCTCCTGCTACTAAAGCAACGTCATTAGATAAAACATTGCTTGACAGGAAAAATGAAGACTGATTTTTTTTTTTTTTTCTCTCCACAAATACCTGCAAGCAGTATCTACTTTATAATGGAAATGTTGTTTCTGATTTCTCTTTTACCAGCAACTCATGAGGCATCAGATCAAGTAAGTTTTGGGGCTCTAGGATAGTAGTTCTGTGTCAGGCCTTATTCAAATCACCAGCCACATGAAATTTCTGATCAGTCATCATCTCTTGTAATATCAAACAGAATTCTCACATTATTCAATTGGATCCTCTTTTCCTCAGTTACTGAGAGAATAATATTCACTGTGAAGAATGAGCCTTTCCTAATCATGTGACTCAGTTTTGTCTCTCATCACAGGTGAGGCTATTAGCATTTACCACTTGAAGATAAGTGATAAAAACACTGGTTCAACAAGGAAAATGTTGAGGCAAAGTAAATTTTGAAAGCTGAATGGTTTTGAACTAACTTTTTGTAGTCATCAGCAAGTTCTTGGTCTCTGAAACATGCATACAGATTACTAGTTTTAAATATGCTACAGCCGAGTTTGTTGACTCTATCAAATGTAGACCCTCACATGTCATTTAACAACCATCTGGTGTCTGTTGGCAAAGCATCACTTCATCATTTGTAGAATATTGTTCATGTGAGCGGTCTAGTCCTAAAGCAAATCTTCAGATATTCATATATTCAACATGATCAGATCTTTTGGTTTTTTTTTTTTCTCTTGCAGATCTCAATTTTGTGGTTTATTACTGATATATAAAGTGTCACTTTCAAGCAGAAACTGTCCTTCCTGAGGCTTAAAATTAGATACTTATGTCCACATTTATGTACCCCAAAAGAAGCCTGTTCAGGATTTTTAGAACCAATCAGCATATGCTGCTTGCCCTGACTCCAGCCCAAGTTTTCTGATGCTCAGCTGTCCTCCTTGTGCTCACTAAGTCAGGTAGGTGTCCAAGGAGGTCAGTGATAAACAATGATTAGTGCGAGCTGAAGACTATTTTAAACAGCATTTTTTGAAGCTATTTGGTATAATAATTTTCCCTAGACTAACAGCCTTTGACAAGTGTCTCTCTAATTTTCAAACTGTTGCTTTGATTTTACATTGCTGTCTAATAGAATTTCACTAAGCCATCAGATTCAGTGGAAAAGAAATGATGGCCTCCCAAAATTTGATTTGGTGCCAAAATTTGAAATTATATGCAAGTAAGTACAATAATTATGCAGAGTTTCTGCCAAGTGTAGGCTACTGTACAAACATTTTGAAATAATACTAGTGCTATAATAAAGAATAGATCCTTACATCAGATTCTTTTTAAATGTTTGGATATAGTCATTGAATGTTTGGGGTAGGATTTTTATTTGTTTCTATTCTAAGGCCTTTGGTTGAAAGTTACTAGGATATTAAAACACAACCACAGTCTATTTTCTCCAGTGTAATTTCCTCAGTGAACCTTGGGCAACTGTGGTGATTTTTCAGTGGTTCTTACTGTGCTCAGAGATGACAACGTAAGTGCTTGCAGGCAGACTCAAGAACTTATTAACCACAAATTTTGTCATGCGGAATTTCCTATCTCTGGGAATATGCAAAAACATGTCTTAGGTACATTTAAAACCTCTTATTCATCACATTCAATGTTCTTCTGAAAAATGAATTATTCTGTTAGCTATTCGATGCCTGCAGTTTTTTTGTCTTTAGTTTAGATATATACCATAATCAGAACTCAGTTGTCACTAATAAGCTGACGAGTGTTTTTGTGTGTGGGCTGTAACTAATAATGTGCCTACCCTGCAGTCAAAAGGACTTGTGTATGGGTGGTGCTGTCATTATTGTATCTATAGCAGTAGAAGGCACAGTATGTTTTAGCTGCTCAAGTTGATTTAGCAGCTTCTACTGAGTTTGGCTACAGTGCTGTGAGTAGTTAAATGAAAGAGTTAATTGTAGCTTATGTATTTCTGCCACTTCAATGTACTTCTATACTAAAAGTTACCAACTGCACTTAAAATTACTAATTTTCAATGCTTAAACTCTCTTGGTCTGGAATAGAGAGAAGACACCTAATTTTAAACAGTAGGCAAACCTTCCAGTTCTCCTCAGATCTTGTGCTTTATTTTCCTGTTTAAAATTCTCAGGGTGCCTCATACTTGATAATTGGGAATATTTCTTAGAAATTACTTTTTCTGTCCTTATCTGTTTGAAGATATATATTTTTTGATGTGTTTAGTGCTAAGGCAGAATATGTCAAAGAAATCACTGTTTTTCCAAAGTTATTACATGAATATTCATAAAGAAAGAAACTGTTTCAGCATTTTATCCTAACCTCTAGCCTTGTATATGTCCTGTTTGCTTATAGATTAACTAAATACTGAATAAGAAATGAACAAGAAAGTTCTTGTTAAATAATGTCATCTGGTATTAAGTGTTCAGACGTTGGGATATTATTTGCTAAAATGAAGCTTTGGGTGAACCTAATTAGGAACACAGTGCAGGAATGGTCTTGAGGTCAAGCTCAAAGCCTGACTTGGCAGCTTTCCTCATTGCTTATTTAAGGCTGGTGCAACCTATGTTTACCTCTGGTACGTGCTAGCTGAACTGCTTTGGGTGTGAAGGGAAACCTCAGACAATGAGACAAACTCAGATACAGATCAAGGCAAACTCAAATTTTGTGAGTGCAGGTATCCACTCTAGGGAAATGTGGGTGTCTCCTGGCATTGTATATCATGCTGCCCCATCTATTTTTTTCTGTTTGTTTCTTTGTTTCTCCATAATAATAGTAGATGACCATCTCTGGGTTGGGAAGATGATTTAGAGTTGTTCCTGAAAGGACCCCTGGGGCAATTTCTAAGAGTGAAAATTCCAGACACAAAGTCAAATAGGATTACAGACAACCTGAATACATTTTGTGCAGATAATTGGGACTAGGTCTCAGGATTTAAATCCCTTATGATTCTTTGAATTATCATGCTCTGTACTGCAGAACAAATGAAATCTTATTTAGGCATCAAGTCTGAGAATATTCAGCCATATTATTCAAATAAAGCTTGTGGTAGAATGAATTACTTTCTAATAAAGTAAAATTCACTTCCTTTACATCTGGATGTGGTGAATGACCCGTGAGCTAGAATTTCCACCCAAAATCATTCCACCTACTACAAACCCCACTCCTTGCTCAGATGTACAATATCTGTTCTTTACGTATTTAAGGACAAAGGGCTGTGTAGCTGCAGTTCTGGTTCTGTTGAAACTGGTTTCTGGGTCATTAGATTTCTGACTTTCTCCATAATCTTGGCTAGTCTGAATAGTAGATAAAGGATAACTTTAGTAACATCAGCTGTCTAATCCTGTCAGCTGTACTAAGTCAACTTTTTCTTTAAGGTACGTGGAAGTTGTTTCACCATGCCTAAGAACATCGTAATGATTGATAATGACTTGATGACTTTGGAATTACTCAGTAAACCTGGGAAAGGAGTTTGTTTTCTTCTTTGTTATGGAATAAGTAAACAAACTCAGCTTCCAAAGTCTAAGTATAACACAGTTAGGGTGACTGCTGAGAATGGTTGCCGTACTTGTGAGTATATGTGAACTTGTACATGAGTATATGTAACTGACAAAAACCCCTGCATTTAGAATTTGGATGAGGATGGGATCAAACAAGTGAGACAGTCCATTGGAGATGGGATAGTAAAGTGTGAATGCAAAACTCAGCGCTCAGTTTATGGACAGCTAAGCATTCCCTATGCCATGCCAATCAGTACAGCCAACTTAATTCCAAAAACTTTTTACTTTTCTTCATGCTGTCCCTCAAACCCTACCTGCTGGGTTTCATTGTCAGTGCTGTATCTTTGAAGAGATGGCACAAGAAAATCTATGAAATGTGGCATAGAGGTCTATAATATTCATTCATTATAAATACACAACAGGTGACTATGATTTAGTTAGTCTGAATAATTTTTTCCTGATCTTTAATGAATAGAGGTTGCAAGAAGTAGCAAAACATAACTTCACCATGGTTTTAAAAGAATATGAAATAAAACCACAGACACTCACGCAGACCTGGACTGGGAAACAGGATTCTTTTGAGATATGAAACAAGCAAAAAAGCCTCTCAGAGCAACTGGGGTTCAAGCTCTGTTGAGGTTTGACCATCATGAGCAGTTAAGGTCCAGAGAGATGGGGATAGGTTTTCCTCTGTTCCCTCCTGCTTTCTATTTGTGCTGCCCCTGTGCCACTTTCACTTTTTAAGTGTGAATTTCACGCTCCACCATACCGTGCATTATGAGGTGTCTCAAACCACGCTTTACATCTTTATTACTATTATTTGACCTGACCTAGTCTTTGTAGCTTATTTGCTTCTGGCTCACCAGGGGTCTATGAGATGAAATACTTCAAGTCCTTGAGGTACTTTGCTGTGATGAAGGGGTGGCATCTCCACATCCATTCTGTTTCCTGTGCTCTCTGACCTCCCGGTCTCTACCTCTTCCAGCCTATTGACTGTACCTGGTATTTGGGGATACTGTACATTACTACTTAAATGTCACCATTTTCCCTTCATTCTCTTTCTTTTTCATTTGTATCTCATTTGATCGCTTGTAAAATTTAACATTTTCCTCCTCCTATAATTGTTATTATGCTATTGTACCTTGTTATATTTGTTACTCTTTTTTCATGGATTTAATTTACATTTTTGGCAAATCTGTTATAGGATAATGCTTACCTGCCTTTTTTTTTCCTCCAGAGATTATTGAACAGAAATTTAAGCCTGTCAGTTTTTGACTGGTGACAATGTTTGTGTTCTTCTCCTTAGTTTCCATGTTGGACTGCTTTTAAACCCCGCTGCTTGGTTTGATGCTGTATTGCCAGATGGGAACAAGGCCCAGTTCCTTTCATTTTCATCAGCGATGCCTGGCCAGCCTCTATGGTGCAGTTTTCTGTTTCCACTGCTTGACAAGTATTCTAAGAAAAGAATGTTTTGCAATTCAGGACACGTGTCTTGCTAAAGCTCTTAAATATTTGAAATTACACCATTCTGAGTTTAATAAAAGAAGGTAATATCATAAATTACACTCATGTTGACCATAAAAGGGCTAAAATCTGATCTTCAGAAAAATCAGAAACTGTATCTGATATATACATGCATTATCAAAAGATATTATAACTAGGATATTCTATATGTCATAGAAATATTAAATTCTATATGTCTTTGATTCAGTTGTCACCAATTAACAGTGCCCATACTTGTATCTCTGCCGTTATGTTGTCACATGATGGAAAGTCCCCCGCTGCTCCGTGACTCTGCATTACAGAGAAGCAGTGGTCACCATCTTCAACATAAATACTAACCAGGTCCTGTTTGTTGTCCTGTTTGCCGTTTATTAATTGGATTCTGAGCATCTGCTAGATTTTAGGCAGAATCATGCTGAACATCTGAATCCCCATAGAACTAGCAGTTTGGTGCTCAGCTGTTACCTCTGATCTGTCGGAGATGAGAGATTTCTTGGGAATACCCAGGGAAACAGTTTTCAGGTGTGTGAAAAATCTTTTGTTCAGAATCATCTATACTCAAACAGTGTATGTGCCTGTGACTAACTGCTGAGTGAGCATAACCAAACCTAACCCTCTGCTAAAAGCCCTTACCGGCCAGCCTGGGGCCGTGTCTGACCCTGGTCCCCCTCACTGGGCTTGACCCTGAGCCCTACCCATGGGCTGACTTCCCTGCCTGGCTTCAGCCCGTCCCCCAGGAGATGTCCAATGCCCAGGACTGGGGCTTCCCCAGTGTCCCCCAGCTGTCCTGCTCCTGGATGGCGTGGTGGGATGGGTCTTGTCAGCCAGGACCTGACCTGCTGCCCCAGACATTCCTTGCTGCCCTCAGACCCTGGGGAGCAGCTGGCCCACGTGGCGCCCCGACACTGAGAATGTAAAGGTCAAACGTATTAAAGGCAGTTCAGCCTGGCTCTGGAAACCCAATCTTAGTGAAAGTGGCAGCTGTTCAAATCTGGGTAGTTCGACAATTTTTTTGGAGACCAGAGCGTGTTGAGTGGAAAAGATGGTGTGTCACAGCTTTGAAAGGAGAAGGGGAATGAAGAGGCCCTCAAGAGGAAAGGTGACATTATGCTGATGGGCAAAATGCAGTAGGACATTAATTGTGTTGGAGGACCGGGTTTGAAAATCTGCTGGACAATTCTTTGCATTGTAGTGGGGTTTGGCAAAGCATTGCAGAGGATCCTAATTGTGTCAGACCCCGTCTCATGTGCAGGGTGATGAGCCACAGTTTCACATTCTCCATTAAAAATAATGCTTTCAGAAATTTAAACCATTAGCGAAGTCGGGGAGACATGACACTATACTGCTTTTTCATCCTGACAGACCTTGTAAAAAACTTTACACAGTTTTGTAGTTTTACTGCTAATGCTTTCTCATTTGTTAACTAAGAAATCACAGCTCATAAGTGCTTTTAGACATTCTCTCTGCATTAATGTGGCTCCCTGACTGGTCTCCAATGTGTCATTTTTTAAGACTAGCCTTTCCTTTGGGTTATAATATTTCATTAATGGAGAATTTGCAATTAACTTCTTTACTTCTTCAAAAGCTTTTTCTTGTATTTCTGTCCATCCCCATATGATGGCTTTAAGTTAGTTGGCTCAGAGGCTCGCAGTTTTTTGACAAGTGATTAAGAAAGTCCAGCACTATCCTTAAAGTTCTTTGTCTAGCACATATTTATGGGACTGAATATTTTTATGATTTTTTTTCAGATCATAGTTTAGTCCTTCTTTTGTCAGCAAAAGTATGACATGTGGCACTTTCTAAGCCGGATTTATTGCAATTTCAGGTTAACCAGATTCCGTTCGATATTTTTCTTCCTAAGTTAATTTCAGTTTCTGTTCATGACCTCTTCACATTGCCTTGTTCTCAAGTAATGAGAATGTCAGCAATTATTTGTGTAATAGTCAGGCAGTCTTTCTTGACCTCAATTTAGTTTTGATCAAGTGATTTCTTACATGTATAGTACACATAACTATGCGGTACCTAGTATAAAAATAATTAACTTGGTGAAATGTCCTCTGTAACTTCAATTTCTTGTTCAGGGATCTTGAATACAAATATGTTATTTACACTCTAAGGGAAATTTACCCCTAAGAATACAGGGTTCTGACTAGTTTTTCCTCAAAGTTTATATTACTTTTTATCTCTTCTTTGTAAAGCTTTACAAATAACCTGATATCTTATTATTCAATAAGCTTCACATATGGATATACTTCCACTTAGTATTATGTATAGAAATAGTCTGCATCTTGAAAAAACAATTTTCACCTTACTTCAGGCCATATCACTGATTTATTGTTTTCATATTTCAGGTACTGAAACACATATGGAGCTTAACTTTTGCCTTCAATTTATTTTCTTAAAATTGCTTCTGTGTTGGAAACATCCACTAATACCGTAGATTTCTGACATGGCAATGATGCAATCAATGTCATTTTTATTTCCTTTATACTGCTTTTACATATGTATCCTGGGTCCCTTATATTTTTACTGCATATAGGTTTGTTTTTGTCTTCCTTCATTCACTAAAACGACAAGGATTATACTACCATCATCTTTGCAATCTGTCTGAAATTTAGGTGATTTCACAGCTACAAAGACATTCATTAGGCACATAGAATATTGTCCTCTGTACATATTTGTATCTTAACACAGATTAAATTCTCTCAATTTTCTTAGTCCAAACATTTTCTATTACTTTCAAATTACTTTATTTTTTTAAAATTTTTTTAACTTTGTCTTAAAACTGACAAGCTGATTTCCTTACCAACTCATGTCAGCAACATTGTCTCTTCTATCTTTTTCTGATCTGTTAAAGAACTATTTCGATGGAGAGAGGACCTGAGATGAAGATTAATCTCAGTCAAAAACATGTATATGTATTCTCACAATAAGTACTGCTCACGTTTAAGATCGCTTTCAAAAGTGACACACAAACTGAAAAACTCATAGTAAATCTTCCAGTATCCTGGTGATATTGCTGAACACTCATTATGCACTTATGTATTGTAAATGGCATAGAAGTTCTAGTTTGTGCTTTGTAAAAATAATTACAAGTCAGACAAATTCTTTAGGCAATTGTGATAGTGATAAGGATATTAGCTTAAGCACCCTTTTGAATAAGCTTGGAGGAAAATCAGCTCTTATTTTCCTATTTCTTTAAAAAACGTTTGAGGTAAGATGATCCATGGCTGTTTTTCACTGTTCCTTTAGTGCAGCCCATAGTCCTAAACAAATTATTCTGACTCCTTCCTCTGAGCCGCTATCAGTGATTTTTCTTGGTTTTTTTTTTTTTTTCAGCTGCAGATTGGTGTGCTCATAAATTTTAACTTTCCCAGTAACTTGTGAAAAAAAGAAACGCAAAGTGAAAACTATCAGATACCTTTAATGATTGTGTCATCTCACATTGAATAGGAATAGTTACAACCTTTAAAGGAACATCATTGCATCTTTTTCTTCCCTGCATTTCCCTGTTATAACTGCAAAGGTGCACAGCTGCCTCATGTTCAACTTGCTGAAGAACCCTTAAGTCCCTTTCTAAGTCCTGCTCTGCAGCCAGTCAGGCGTCAGGCTTTGCTGGTGCATGGGGTTAATCTGTTGTAGCTGCAGGGCTCTGCATTTGCCATTTTTGAACTTCAGGAGATGTCATCTCGTTTCTCCAGCCTGTTAAGATCCTTCTGAATAGCAGACTCCAGAATACGAACCGCTCTTCCCCATTTGGTATCGTCTGTGAACCTGAGTGTCCACATTTCTTCGCCATGGATGTCAGCAGTACAGTTAAACAGTATCAGACCGAATATCAGCTCCTGAAGAACAACACTACTAGCTGAGGGTAAGCCATGGATTTAAATAGTGGCATAATGATATTTTCTGTTTTCTCCTCTAGTTTCTTTCTTAATGATTCTTAACCATTGATTTGCTATTTTTGACTTGTACTACAGGTTGTGCTTGTATTTTCATGGATTTACCTATCAGCTGAGAATCTCGCTCCTCAGTGGCAGTAGTCAGGTCACGCTGTTTTTACACGAGTACAAACAATGTTTATTTTTCCTCATGTACCTTGAATTTCACCTGCTATTTCATTGACCAGTGACTCGGTGCCATAGGTCCCGTTGCAGTTCTTCATAATTTGTTTTTGTTCTCACCCAAGCTACTACATATATACTTTTTAAGCGACTCATAACTGTGTTGAACTACATATATACCTGTGGAATACTTCTGGTTACTTCTAACGCTAGTTGGACAACTGAGCATTTATTCCTAATTTCTTTTTTCCGTCTCTTATCCAACTGCTTAATCAAATTTCCTCCTACTTTTTACTTTCTTTATGAGTTTCCTTTTGACCTTCATTCTCTGTACAGCAGTTGAATCTAAGCACATCAACACAATTACAAAATGATATTCTTTTTGTAAGATTTTGAACAAGCTCCCGTACTTTGTTTTATACCAAATCAATAGCAACTTTTTTTTTTTTTTTTTTTTTTTTTTTTTTTTTTTTGCGGTGTTCCTGGTGGCTGATCCTAACATAAACGTGGTTAGTCTCTTAAAAGATGTTTCTTTTCTTTTCTTAGAGTGACTTTTGCCTAATCTATAGGAGGATGCTGATGCTGACATGCGGAAATGAGACTCCAGAGACTCCACAACCAAGAAGGTTGTAAAGTACATATGTTTATTCAACGCTGGGCAGCACGGGGGTCTCCCCACCACAATCGTGCGCGCCCAATGCAGCGGCCTTCTCAAATATATATAGTACTTAATTACATAATCATAAAATTTCCCAATACGCCTATACATATGCAGAACCTGTCCCCACTTCGTATTAAAATTAGCTCTAAGAAGTCATTTTCATAAACTCCTCCCAACTGCTCTTGCACAATGCCTGCTGGTGGTGGTTGCTGAGGGTCGTGAGGATGAAGATGATGATTCCTCTTCATCACCGCAAGTAACTTTTTTGTCCCTGCACAGACTCAGTTCTTCTTTGGTCTTTATCCAGACTGCAGGGTTGATTTCAGCCACTTTTCAAGGCATACTCTTATTCGTTATCAGGAGCTGTCCTTGGCAATGTATCAAGACTTCTTGCTTTGTCCATTTTTTATCAGGCCTGTCCTTTAGGTTATGAATCACTACTAGTCAATCAGTACATAATGTGTTTTTGTCTCTATCATATACCCCTGACTTAATGCTATGCAGAAAAATTGTATTGCCTGTTCTCACAGCCTGTCTGTCTTCTCTGAGCATTCAGCAATCACTATCATTATCCTGGTCAGCCACTCTCTAATAGTTACGCAAATCTCATTTTATTTAAGCTTGGGATTTTGATCTATTCAGATTCTGTGCTGAATCTGTTAATCTGTTTTGAATCAAAGTTCTCTTTTGCTTGTAATATTAGGCTGCCACACACATTTTTGCATTTACTGTTCCAGTGACTGTCAACAAATTTCTGATATATTTATTTTATTAATAACTTCATCTAGGTCAAGATATTGCAGTTTCTTTATCTTATTTCTTATTTTTCTGGACATTTATTATGGGTATAGAAAAATACTTGCCACTGTTTTGGCCCCCTTCTTGACATCCTACTTAAGTAGCAAGCATTAATTTCACATTTCCTGTTCAGCCATTCCTAATCTATTTTTTTTGGTATCCTATTTCAGAATGCAAATATCTTTATTCATACATTTTTGGATACATCTTCCCCAGCTGAGTGCTTTTCTGCATCTTTTAGCCTGTTAGCTTTCCTGAGCTCCTCAGTTTCTAACTTAGTAACAAATTTCTTAGTTTTAAATGTCAACAGCTTTGCTCTCAAAATAGCAATGTCAAATGGAGGGCTACAGTAAGAACAGGACAAGAATTGTATCCTAGGAAGCCTTCTGGTGGAAGTGCATTCACACATATAGTGCTAGTCCTGTGAAAACTTACTGGGTTTAGTGTTTTTAAGTTTTCTGTTGTGATGGCATCAGAAAAAAAAATGTACTTTCTAATATAATTTATAATACTTTATTTTATTTTATTGATTACATTATATTCCAGTGTGCTTGGTGGAGAGGTGGTAAGGGGATGGTACCAAATCAACATGGCCTCATGAGTACAAAATATCATATTTGGCTTTGGTGAAAATAATTTAAATAGCAATGGTTAATTTCCCCAGTGTAGAAATGTTTTTGGAGGGTGGATGATAATGCTGATGTTAATATTCACAGTCATTTCCATGGGTAACATTAAGAAATTTCAAGAAGAATTAAAATATACTGGAGCAAGCTTTAGTTTTGCTGGCCTTTTTCTCCACTGTACTTCATGGGCATTTGGATTTGAATTGAACCTACACATCATACACTTGAGAGATGCACAAGATATAAATTTTGCTGCACGTTGTTTATTTCATGCCAAATTGTGCCCTACAGAGTTCTACCTAGAGATCATTTAAAATCCCCATGATGCGTACTGCAGCAATCCAGCTTACATTCCTCCAACTGCATAGGAAGAACTCTACACATATTTACAACAAACCCAACAAAAGCGTGATGACTTTGAGGCATAAAATCTGAGACTGTAATGTACCTGCCAGAAAAAAATGTGTGCCATGACTTAACTAGGTAAAGGCTGCTTATAGTAAGAAATGATTTAATGACTTAAACCCATAGTTCAGAGTACCTACGCTTCCAGAAACAGAGCTTACTCTTCTGCATTTCCAGTATAATAATTTCCCTGCAATTTAATGCAGAAGATTCTTCTAAATTAATTCAAAAGCGATAAAACAAATCCTTATTTGTCTGTCCAAAATTTCTGTGATTGGCTCTTTGCATATATGTTAAATACTAGTTGAGAAGCTCAGAAGAATATAAATTTAAAGGCTGCAGCCACTTTGTAACTTTTTTCTTCTTCCTTGGGAAGGAATAAAGCTGTTTTATAGGTAATTTACTGCTTTTTTTAAAAAAAAAGTAGCCCCTAAAATTCATGATTTTTTGAACAGAAGATGAAGGAAAAAGACAGATTACAGTTAACAATCTAAATATTTGTGTAAAACTGCTTGTAAAACTGTTTTGCAACAGGAGGTGCTAGTCCACAATGATCCCAGTAAGAAAGACACTCAGACTCTGCAAAGTATTATTTAAAATGCTATTATTTATTAAAGCTAACTCTATAAAGAAAGTGAGAATGTTATAGATAATCTTACGTGCCTTTAGATGTTGGGACCCCCAAGTTGTGCAACATCAAATGAGCCTCCAAGCCACACACAGCACACCGTGCAGATCGCATTTTGGTCGTTTGAGCTTTTACAGGTTTTTCTTATAAGAAAAAGAGTCTATCCATCATTTCTCTATTGTCTAACAAAGCGAATGTTCACGTGAGAATTACCACATTTTTAGATAAAGGCAAGGACAAACAGCTGGCATAATTGCTGCTTATGGCTGCGACTTCTGTTTTAAATAAAGGGTACAATATGTGGTATCTTTAGTTCTTCATTTTTTTATTTGAGGTGGTGTTCATTTGTGTTTCTCTTCCTTGCTTCATTTTACTTCTCTTATCTCAGTTATCTCTTATCTGCAGTAGGGATTCTGCAATATTTTGTACTGTGTCCATAATTGAAATTCAAAAAATCTGTACTCAGCTGCTGCCTGCTCCAAGGAGTTTTTCTCCCCTTGAGGGGAACCTACAGTCCATAGCCTTCCTTTCTACTGTGAAGATTTTTGACAACTGACACTGCATCTTGACAGAGCTGGATGGCTCAGAATATAGCTTACATTAAATCCAGTCAGGATTTAAGAACTATTGTTCTTCTACCTAACTCCCCTGATAGATTTCAGTCTACAGGGTTTTCTAGGATCGTGTCAAAGCACACCATCAGGACCAAATCCTCTGCAAAATACAGTGATGAACCTGCTTTCTTTTAAAAGCAGAAAGAAAAGGCTTTCTTTTTTGATGTGACTCCTGACTTATTATAGTACTCAGTCTTATAGCCTGCAGCCCAGTACATACAGCATCATCATTGCTAGTAAACAGGCCACAGATATTTGCACTGACTTTTTTTTTTCCTTCTTTTTTCTAAGTTTCTTTACCTGTAACAGCATTTTTTGACCTGATTTATTTTTATTTTTGTTTTTGCTTATCTTTATATGGGATAACCATAATTTTGTATAGTAAATAATAAGAAGCAATTATTCTGTGTAGAATGAAATATTTGTGACTACAATGTAATGACATAGTGCAGAAAAATGCAGGCCTGGTATGATAGCAGAGGCCTTGAAAGTGACAATGAAGCAGAGGCCTCCACAGAGTGGAGAAGTATAGGAATGAGATGATAAAAAAAAAAAAAAAAAGACACTTGAGACTGGAGCTATGAAGTATTTGGCAATACGCAGTTAAACTAGTGCAGATTTTGAAGCTGGTCAAAACTGGGTTTACAGTAGCTAAAAGAAAAAAGAGTAACTAACTAAAATATAGAAATATTTTTATTTATTTTTGAATAAATTAATTATATAAATATATAAAGGATAGAAAAAGAAACCATCAGAATCAATAGCATCTTCCTCCTGGCAAATCAAAAGAAATGCTGTCATTGACCTCACTGTCTTCCAGGAGATGAACTGGGCATGAGGACAACTTGCAGCACCCCCCTTCTGCTTAGAGTCAGTTGTGTGCACCAGCAGTGGGTCCCAGGGAACAACACAAGGATGAGCACAATAGCAGACAAAAGGGACCACTAGAAATTTCCCATATAAGAAATTTAAAGTATATTATTAATGAGATTTTTTCTGAGCTATTTAGGCAATTTGAACTGTAAATGTTAGTATCATTGTAACTGGACTAACCATACAAACTGTTGTAAATTAGGTATACATTTAAAACTTTAAGTAGACTAGTAATAAATTCTTGGCATCTCATGAAAGGCGTTTTCCCCTGTTTGCATATAAAAAGGTTTTGAGGGTTACATTCTCAAAGTAGGATACATATGTGTGTTTTTTCCTCTGCCTGTAAGATTTATGTCTCTTCCTATAAATCATTATAAAGGTGTTCAGGCTGAAGCTGTTTCAGTTTAAAGGAATTAAATTAGGAATGAATAATGTATCGATTTCCACTAATTGGAACAAGAGCACCGTAACAGGTGGTGCACAATTTCTGTTTCTCTTCCCTCCGTCTCACTCTTGGTACTCAAACTTCCCCTGTCACTCGGTTGTTGGTTTCTGATCTCAGAAGCAGAAGAATTTATACTGGTTTTACAACAGCGTTTTGGAAAGTACCATTTTGTCTGCTTTACAAGGCATTCTTTCCTCAATGACCTAAAATTGGCAAAGGATGATGGCTGCAATTGGAGCATAGAGAAGTGCCTTGTTCTGTCATGCAGGAAGTTTACAGATGGCTTCGTAAAGCTAGGATTACACTCCGTACATTCTGAATTCCAGTTCAATCCTTTAACATAAACCCATTACGTTTCTTCATCTTATCTCCCAAAATAACTGTGAACTGATTCTTTGGTTTTGGATATTCCTGTTTTCTCCAAGGACTGGGGGGAGGCAGCATCAGAGGCACAATACTTTATTAGGGTTAGAAAATTGTATAATACCTTAAGGCTGTCTAAATATTTTATTCTTTGCTGACCACAAAATTAAACTTTTTACTGTCATGACTGAATCTCAAGCATGTAAGATGTGTAAACAATAATCAAGATGTGATCTAAAAAGGCCACTGCTGAGAATTAATGGAAAAAAGTAGGAGCTAGTGGAAAAAATAATATAATTATATCAAAGTAAGTAATTTTAAATCAATAGTGTAGGGATGTCTTTAAACTAGGACTTCTGGAATTCTTTGTGGAAAAAATAACTTTGTTTCCTTGAGGAATGTAAATGCATTTGAAAGGAATGACTACTTCAGTGAGGTGCTAGTGAAATGCGTAAGCACAGGGATAAAATTAGAGGTAGCTTTAACTTTGTGTAGTTAAGAATGATACATCAGTAGTCCTGATTAGTCTTTCAGCTTTATTATATAATATCTTCTGCATGTTACTTATGGGGAAACAATAATAAAGACTCTTATCTTTCTGTTTCACTCTCTCTGCTTTTGATGAGCTGTCTTTCTGCATCTATGTTTCATGACATGTGCCTAAGAAATGGTCTCCCACTTGAAGTCTAATTTATCCTCTGGCAGATGCCCATTCTCAATGTTTGCTTACTATGGTATGAATCATTTTATTGATTTCAGGTTATTACACAGAAATAAAACCAAGTTATTTTAAAATACCTTTCAGCTCTGCTGTTACATAAAAATACGGTGAATCTACCAATCTCAGACTAGACTATTAAATATCAATATTTTCTATATCTATCTATTTTGAAGCAGAAAAATCAGAAAACACATTTTTCATTAATCCATCACTAAATTAACTTGTGTCTGAATAGTAGAAATTGTCTGTGCAATGATTTGGATGCAGATGTTCCAGTTTATTAAAAGTATATTCCAGTATACTATGTTATATTGCAATTTTGTAAAGTATAAGGCAAAATGAAATTGCATAGTGCAACTAGGTAATTTCTGCAAGAATTAAGGAGGGATCCAAAATATATTATGAACTTTGTGCAGTACTGTTTCTACTGCTAATGTAAGATTCTTTAGAACAGGATGAGAAAATTAATAATAATTAAAAAAGTAAAAAAAAAAAAAAAAGGAATGTGTTCTGTTTTCTCAATACCTACCTTTCTATTTCGTGTTGGAGCATCATAGAGAAGGTACACGGCTTTTCCTCCTTTTGGAATTCATATACAGTCCTTCATGCTAGCAAATACTATATAGAAACTGCTTATAGTTTTCCACGTTTCCAGTGGGCTTCTCTGTAATGAACTTTGGCTTCTGAAGTGACAAGCAATAAGCAAAATGTGACACTTGGGCAGAAAAGTTTTGGTTTGGCCTTCATATCTGCTAAACCACTACTTTCTTTATATTACCCGTTTTTTGAAGGAGTGGGAAGAATTACACATAGATATATGTGTAATATATATATTTTTAAGATATATATCTTCAGAATACCTGAAGAACTGCATAGGACTATTCAGCGCTATCACTGCATCCCCAAGAGAAAACACTGGGTTTGTTTTCCTCTGCAATGAAAAAGTAGGAAAGATGAATTGGTCAAAACACCATCAAAGAGAAAAGTGAAACAGACCTGAGAAACATTTGTGGTGAAAACACTGCTACAGCTCACTTTCTTCAAAATAATATTAGGATTAGAGTAGCTGTCAACATGATAAGGTTTCAGAATATCAGCTAATTGCCTAGATTTTTCTGATTTCAGTTTCCAATACAAATAGTTACAGTTTTGAGATCTTTGGTCATTGGTAGAGCATTCTTTCTGTCTGAAGCATTACTCAGTAAAGCAAGAGAGCTATGCGAACAGGCTTCAGATTCCATGTCGTTTCACATCAGCTGTAGCTGCATGTAGAGAGCATACCGGATGCTCGTTTGCTTAGACACTCACTTCTCATTCATTCTCAACAATACTGTAGGGAATGCAAGACCTGCGTTTTACGTGTCCCCTTCACAGATAGACAGTGTCAAAGTCAAAGAGGTATACTGCATGCATCTTCTAAATGATCAATAGCATGGTGATGCTAGTCTTCAAATGCGACTTTTTAAAGTACAAGATTTCCTTCCTAAGCCTGTTCCATTTTGCATACACCATTGTTTATATCAAGATAGCTATAAAATGTCTTGAAGGCAATTTCGGAATTGACAGGGTTATTGCTTTTTTTTCCCCTCTTTTTGGCCTTTCTGCCTGACACCACTCAGTGCACAGGAGTAGCAGTTTGTTTCTGTTACTGCGAATACTGTGGGAGCAGCTGTTCTTAGAGAATTTTCTCTAAAGCATGAAGATGAGAAGAACATGAAAGAGAGTCAGAAGGACACATTGTGGATTCATAAGAGATTATCTCAGCATGTGGGAGAAAAACAAAATAGTTAAAATAGCCAAATAACTGTCTTTCACAGAGTTATGTCAATGGTCCTTGAGCAATCTTAGTGTTGAGGTGAAAAGGGGTGGTCAGGGCTCAAAACTAAATATATATGTATATATTTGTACTTAAAAATTTATCTGTGCGTTTATAAGATTATATATCTAGAGTCATAAACAAAAGAATAAGCAGATTTGTGATTTTATAATTATTATAATTTATTAGTAGTATACATGGTATTGGATTGTTTATTGTAATGTAAATTACTTTCACATTTAGAAAATGTTGAAATACCCTTCTTTCTGTGTGAGCACCTCACTTGTCTTTGGCTACCCTTAAGTGTTTTAGAATTAGTTGTATATTAGGAAAGCAAGGAATCACATCTTAGAAATTTTACCAAGATTAAGACTCATTCCACAATCTAGTTTTATTTTCCCACTGGGAAGTGGGAAGATAAGACATTATCAAAGGGGTAATGTGGCATTAAAAATCATATTCAGATTCTGTTGAAGCCACTTCATTACGTGCCAGTTGTATTTTAGGAGTTGTAGCAGGATCAGCTGCATATCTGTACTCCTGATCTTGTTACAATGGTAGTCAATGGTAATTCTTTCACTGACTTTACAAGGGTGGAACTGAATTTCCTTGCAGCAAGTAATTATCAGAGAATAAATAATGTGCATCTATGACTTCCATAGCTTTCTCACTAGTGTCTCTAACCAAACAGAGGAGCATGCAGTACTGCCTGCAGTACATGCACCACTGAAGTATAGACTTCTTTCTTATTTCAGAACAGAATGATGTCAGTTCTAAACTGTCTTATTTCTCTGCTACTTTAGCACATTTGGGTGGTGTCTTTGGTTTTTCAGTTTAGATATATCTATGCCTACTCTGACAAATAATTTGTCTTCTTGGATGCCAGGTGTCTGATAGCCTGCTTTGGATAAATTTTCATTTACTCTCAGGCTCACTTTTAAGGTAAATTATTCCTTCTAAAAGAAAACTTTTTTTTTTTTTTTTTTTTTTTTAAATGGAGATACTTCACTCAAGGGAACCTTCCCATTAGACGATATAGACACAGTAACATTGTGTTTATTTTGTTGTGCCCTATATAGTCATCTACCGCTGTCTCAGAAGACTTTTTGTCCTAAAGCTTTCTCATAAACTGACAGGAGTTGTACAATATGTACTTCATGCCCTTATTTTCATTTCATAAGAAAAGCCACTCTGGTCAGCAAGAGCACCACCTCACATTATTATTATTTTGAAATACAAAGCACAGAAGATAACACGGATGTCTGAGGACTGCAGAGTCACCACATGGGGGTTTCTTCAGTGAAGTGTGAACGCATCAATTTGCTAAAAAGGGTGGTAGTCCCTAAGAATGTGGACGTGACAGCTCGGCACCTGCTAGCCTGGGGGCAGACCCTGTTTCCTGAACTAGTTGCATTTAAGGGTATGGATGTAACCTTGGAGACTATTAACACTTTGACTTTTGTAACAGAGAATCTGCTCAGTGAATAGGAGATGGACCCTGTACTGCTGAGTCTTTTACCTCGGTTTTCTTTACTCTCTCAGCTAAGTTCCCACTAAAACTGTTCATTCTATGAAACATGTATCAGGTGAAGTGTGATGGGAGGAAGGCAGGTTTTGCTTTTTTAATGTTATCCAGCAACACGATTTCTGTTTTACAGGCACTTTTAAAGATAATGTATATGATACATAATCTTACAGATTATGTGTGAATGGATTCTGAAGTCAGGTTCCTCGGTTTTTGGCACTTTTATTTGAATCCATATTCACAGACTTCCCCAGGAGTCTTTCATTTTCTCCTTTTATTTTAGGCTGGGAATTCTCAACGACTTAAATGGTATTAAACTTAACAGGAAAGAACCTGTCTAGACATCTGATAGCATCTTACATTTTATGCCAGTAGATCTTATAAGCAAATAGAATACTAACAGTTTAATACCAGGAATCAGTTAACTCAGCATCCGCATAGAGCACTCTGAGGTAAAACAAGCCATTGAGAATAAGGGATGTAAAATACCATCTAGTAATTTCTTCGGGATGATTTACCATAAGTATACACACTTTCACTGACAGGATATAATTTATTATAGCATTTTTGCCCATATAAGTAGGCATAATATCATTACCCAGCTTGACACTTTGTCCTAAACACAGATCAGATAATTGTGTCATCAACATGTTTGCATGGTTCATTTGAAATAAGATACTACTAGCAGCCCTTTTCCTCCACATGCCATGCATGCAATGTTTTTTTGGAGTGTGCACATCTCCCATACCAGTTTGGAACCAAAATATAACTGTTGCCTATTCAATAGACTGTATGAAAGATTAATCCAAGGGAAATGTGTCTAAAAATTATCTCACTCTCAGAGATGTGCTTTTTTTCCCTCCATTTAGTATAATTTGTCTGAAAGCCATGAAATTATGCACTTGAAATTTTCATTTATCAATGCTGAAAAGAAAAAGAGAAAAGAATAATTAAACTTATGTTGCTTAAAGCAAGAGAGGATGAAGAAAGGAAGCACCTACATTACAGAGTAATACTTTAATACGTACTGGACCGGTTTATCTTAGAAGTGATTTCATATGAGTGCAGGCTCGGAGTAGACAGAATTATTTCCCACCTGGTCCATCTATCCAGATTAATTGTCAAAGGAAATTAACTGCATGCTCAGAGTAGGAGCCATGGTGCACTCAAATGTACACCTCGGTAGGGATGACCAAGATACCAGGACATCAGGATATACGGAGAGTATACTTTCTCTGCAGTTGGGCTGTAGTCCAAGTGCCCATTCTGGAAGCAGAGCTGTAGGATATTCCTCTGTCTTGTAATTTATCTGTGATTAATTACACAGTCAGGTAAATGATGTTCCTGTCAGATCGTTAAAATGTCCTATCTGGCATGAAAACTATGCAAAGAAAAAACGTTCTTGCCTTTAAAGCTATATATGCATTTTTAATAACCTTACGTTCTCAACAATTAATTTTACCATTTCTAATAATTGAAAATGCATTTTCTTTTCATAGAACACAGAACACTTGTTTCCCACAATGTTGGCTTCAGTTTTCTATCCCCTTTTTGGGTACTGTACCAAATTCAGACAGACAGTTGTTATAAGATCAGCTGAAAATGTGTAGAGACGTGTTCAAAATCAGTGAAGAGTTGCCAGAGAATAGAACTTTAGGAAACAATTTATACAATTTACATTATTGTAATTGTGTGGCTGCAGAAAATGAGGCTGACTGTAGGTTATTTGGTTTGTTTTCCACTCTGAAATCAAACATTTGGGAATAGATGAGGAGTGGATTTATGCAACTTTTCTCCAGTTTATGAGCAATAGCTTATTATTTAACAGCTAAAAGCTAAATTCCATTAGGTTGAAGCAATATTCTGTGTATACTGAATTTTGGAACTTAATTACATTTTAGTGCCTTAAAGAAAAATGGTGTTCCTTTTGAGTCATTTGCTATTGAAAAAAATTTACCAAAATGATATATAAAGAGGGTTTTTTCTTATTTTCTCCCAAATAACATATCTGGATTACGTTTTTGGGCCCTCTGCAAAAGTCAAGTGTTTTTGCAGCTGGTGTACTTGAAGTAATTAAGTGACAGGAATTCATTTTACCAAACGGAAAATGGAGCGATTAAAAGAATAAGAAGTCAATTTTAAATGTCATCCTTCACACAGTCAAATACTAATGTTGTGTAGTACAGAACCACTACAACTTGAAAGTAGTGCATTGGAATATAATTACATCAGTTTAAATTATTTTAACTGGTCTTAAAGACCTATTTCTGCTTTAAATCTCTTAAAAAAAAAAAAAAAACAACGGATATTTTGTTATGCAAAAGCAGAATATTATATTTTTTATGAACACACTACTTGTGTCTTGCTCTGTGCATAAACAAGTAACAAAGCCGTTAAAAACATTCCTATGATCTATAATGAAAGAAATAGTCTTATGTTGCAGGTACATGAGAAAAGGTTTAATCATGAGATATTTTTACCAGGAAGTTCAGCAATTGGACATGAAGTCAAAAACACTTCTTGAGCAACCAGAAGTGGAATTCATCATGAAAAGATTAAAATGTAACTAGTTTTTTCACCAAGAAGGTACATTAACTTCATATGAACAGTTAAGAAATATGTCTTTGAAGTTCTCCAGTAATGAAATTTGTATGTTTGCAAAATAGACAAGAAATATGCCTATTTCTTTTAATAATACTTGATAATAATAGTAATGTGATGTTGGGGAAAGATCATAGGCTCTGGGTTGGATTAATGGCATGAACTGTGTGATGTAACTGTTGATGCCATTAAGAGAGCAGAGAGCAGGGGGAGTGCAGTCTCCTTATCACAGGGATGTATAAAAACTAATGCTTGTAAACATTGCTCTTACATATGCCTTGGATGTCAGCTACTCAGTAGACACTTTAAACCCATTCTGCTAAGCGGGATGTTGGTTCTGGTGAGCAGTACTACTTATCCTTCTCTTTAGAATAGCTAGAAATAAGACTCGGAATATATAGTTTTTTAATGTAATTCTATACATTTCTGCTTAATTAGACCACGTGCATCTACATTACGAAGATTTCTAAGGGTTCCTGATATTTTTCTCTTGTTCATCTGTTGACTATGCAAAAAGTGTGAGCATACTGAACATGCAAATGTTCTCATTTTGAAAAATGAAAGGGCCTCACAGCCTCAGGCAGCACATCTGTGTCCCACTTTTGTACAGAGTTCCTTGGTGTCTTTGGACAAAGTTCTATCTAGAATATCCGTTATTTCCTAATGTGCATATTGTTGATCTTAAAGAAAGGTGCAAAGTTCTATTTCACAACAATAGTTTGCAATAAAGGCTTTTTTTTTCTTTTTCTTTTATTTTTTTTTCTTTGTTTTTTAAATCATTTGCTGCCTGACGGCTTTGTGCACCCCTCTGTCAGGGTCCTGAGGGTACTGCCTGGCCTGCCTGGCCCTGCTCAGCCCAGGGACTCCCCTCACACCGCCCAAGGCCCAGGACCTCATGTCAGTTCCCCTGGGTCATCAGCCCCTGTCCCAGCGATACCACTGCAGGGCCGGTCTCCAGCTCCCCACAGCCCTGCCCTGCTCGGCCATGGGCCCCGCTGAGCCCGTGTCCTGGGCAGTCCTCAGCACATCCCCCTCCCCAGGGAGGTGCCTAAAGCCTGGGGTTGGGGCTGCCCTGGTTCCCCCCGGCTCCTGGTTGGGGCGATGAGATGGGTTCTGCATGCCAGGCCACAGAGGTCCCAGTGCCTGGTCCCCAGGGAGCCACCTGTCCTCACTGAGCGCTGGCACTCCACTGCTTGGCTTTACAGAGGGCATGGAAATAAAATTCTGAACATATGACTCAGCTGCTTGGAAACTTTAAATTATAATCATAGATTCTAAAAATGCTCTTATTTTATTCAAATTCACAGAAGAGTTTAAAAAATATTTAATTTTGGAATGTTTTTTTTTAAAATATAAATTCTGGAAATTTCATGCCCGCGTGTTCTTTTTTATACAGAACTTTAGTTGTTTATTTGACATTAAAGAGATACCATTACTATCTAAGATGGGTATGCTCAAGAATGTGTACCAGACACTAAATAGAATGATGTATTTTTCACTAAGAAAAACATTTATGAATTGTTATTGATTGACGTGTTCACTATTTTCAAAGTGTTGTATAAGTAGATATGAAAAAAATATAGCCATAACTGCTATTTTTATGTGGGGTGTTTTTTTCCATTCTGGCTTTGATTTTACATTTTACCCTTTATATAATCTGTTCTAGCCAATTCTGTCTGTCTGCTTGCCATCAAATACCTTCTTTCAAGACACTTGCACTATGTAGCTACAGTACTACTGTTGCAAGTCATCATTTTTATTAGCCATGATCTGCCATACTATATAGGATTCAAAGAGCTTTTCTGTTAAGTGGGGGGGGGGGGGAAAGAAAAATAAAATCCCTTGTCTCAATCATCTGAGCCTAGGCAAGTAGCCTCTGATTAAATATGTAAATGTTTCCTTAAATGCCCAGTACCTTCAACTTCTTTTAATGTGAGTCACTATTGATAGCAATAAGGCTCTTTTAAACAGTGCCTTGCAAGACTGGACCATAGCTTGGACAAATATATACGGCATTAGTCATATTTACATACACACTTCCTTCTAAAAGTGCCAGACAAATCAACAGATCATCGTAAAGTGGTATTTGCCTGTATTTTAGTTAAGTTAATTTTTTCTCAGAATTATGTTCTTGAAATCCTCTGCTGCCTTCCCCTTTTCACTATTTTTACATTTATAAGTCTTTGATACGCATTAATAGGTGTCATGGTCTCATCACAAAAATTATTTTGAAAGAGAGAGACGGGGAGAGACCAATTAATCTTTATCACAATTAATTAACCTCAGTTTAAACAGCAGTATTAATCAGCACTTTCCCTCAGGTACTTAGACACTGAAAGCTCTGTTTGCTGTGGTATGACAGAAAAATCATCCATTGTGAACAAATGTTTAAAGCCGTTTCATTTCAGCCGTTCTTTGGGCATTTTGATGGTGATAGTAATAGGAGTACTTGCACCTTATGAGTATTTTGTTTCTCCTTATGCATTTGAAAGTTGGGTGCTTGGATAGTCTAATTTGGAGAGTCTAAGGTTATAGCTTTATGATCAGAAGAACTGGATATTGTGGAGGCAACCAACAATCAAAATCTGATTTTACAAATGGCTTTCCCATCTGCTGTTAGGACACAAATGAACTTGCACTTGCTTTGTCAGCTTCTGTATTCCAGTGCTAGAGCAATGCTGGAGCAATTGAAAGCATCTTTATACCTGCTTTGCACCTTGCTGATACACTTTAGAGCATATGGACTTTGATTTATATTTGCTATATAACCAAATCATAGCCACATCAGTGAGTGCTTCCTTTTTCACATTTATAGCGTTGCAATGTCAAGCATTACATTTGGCACGTGTGATTAGCAATTCTTCTCATACTCAGAAATGAAACAGATATATGTTTTATTATGGTAAGCTATTTGGGAGAATACATATAGATGTATGCTTATTTTATAAGATGGTTGAAGGAAGTGCACTTTGTCATCCTGAAATGAAACAACATGAGGCACATGATCTATGGTTTGGTAGATTATCTATCCTCATTTACACTTTGTATGAATGTGAATGGGATTAGAATCATAGAATGGTTTGGGTTGGAAAGGACCTTAAAGATCACCTAGTTCCAACTCCCCTGCCATGGGCAGGGAGACCTTCCACTAGACCAGGTTGCTCAAAGCCTCTTCCAACCTGACCTTGAACACTTCCAGGGATAGGGTCTCCACAACTTCCCTGGGCAATTTGTTCCAGTGCCTCGCCACCCTCAGAGTGAAAATTCTTTTCCTAATATCTATTCTAAATCTACCCTTTTCCAGTTTGAAGCCATTACCTCTCATCCTATCACTACAGCCCCCTCTAAAAAATCCCTCTCCAACTTTCTTGCAGGCACCCTTCAGATACTGGAAGGCTGCTATAATGTCTCCCCAGAGCCTTCTCTTCTCCAGACCCCAAGTCTCTCAGCCTGTCTTCACAGGAGAGGTGCTTGAGCCCTGTAACATCCTTGTGGCCCTACTCTGGACTTGCTCCAACAGGTCCGTGTCCTTCTTATGTTGAGGGCTTCAAAGCTGGATGCAATATTCCAGGTGGGGTCTCACAAGAGCAGAGTAGAGGGCAGAATCACCTCCCTCGACCTGCTGATAAGACATAGACATGTCATAGACACAAATAGATTTGCAATGTCTGGAATTTTACTCTATTGCAGTTTCAGCTATGCAATTCCCTTGAAGAAATTCTCTGTCAGCTTTATGAGTAATTATCATTGAACCTACATTTTCTTGAACATGGAATTTTTGATCACATTTTCTTTCCAAGAACCATTGAAATAGGCAAACTTTGTGTTTGACTGCATTATGCATTGTGGAAAAGGTGATAAACTCATGTTCAGTAGAAAGCATGCAATTGCCATTACTGTTAAGATGCTAATTTGATTTTTCTAAGCTTGAAAGACATAATTAATTTTAATTTTGGATACTGGCTCACATTTCTTCTTACATTATCAATGGAGAATTGCCTTATACTCCTTCCTTACAGTATGTTGAATAACAGAACAGAATAACAGAATTGTATTGCATGAATATGAGGATTTTTCTAGATGGATGCATTTGAAAAATAGTACACACTGAATTTCAGAGCCACTAAGATTTCTTTCTAAGCAAGCTAGGTGATATTAATGAGGAGCGCTTCTTTTTGCTTGGATGGTTTCTTTAGGTGGCAGATTGACTTTGAAGAGACACTATGTAAAGAATTTTCATATATTTTTTAATCTTACATTTGTTCTCAGTGGGATTCACAGAGCCATCACACAGAAGAATCTATAATTGTTAAATTATATATCAGCAAATAATTAAATTGACTAAACATCATTAGCGAAGAGTTTACATGCTGGGATTTTAAGCAAGTGAAGTTTCTTTCATGCTGTGAAAACAGTATAGGTAGATATTTTATGCATACTCCCTTCAGAAGACTGAATTTTACTGTTATTTTAAACCACAAGATATATATTTGCCTCAGCATCTTCTCTTAACTTGAATCAATCTTCCAAAATATTTTCTGGAACACTGGAACATCTCAGTTCAAACTCTTTTTGTTTATATTAAGAATGTCCCAGCCTGTGCCTGAAGATAAACAGATTCCATGGCTGTCAGCAAAAGCTTAACATTTTTATGCAGAATTATATTCAGGATGCTTAAGAACTTTTTCACAAAAATATTTTGGTTTGCTATTTGGAGAAAAGAGCTGATTTGTGAAACATGGAAACATCTTGATTTTGACAAGGAGGCTTTTCAGGTTGAGTTTTGCTAGGGTGGTTCAGACATCATATCAGACACGCTGATCAGCCTTCTAATCAGTCTTTTCCAGAAGGTCTTAGCAGGCAGCCTTTTTTTAAAACAAAACAACACAAACCTTGAGTGATGGCTAAAATGCTAAACAGGCTTATGCTTATTTAACGAATGGTGAAGGTTTCAGAAGTAACTTAACCCTGAGTGGACTCTGTGTCCCTCAGCACAGCATTGTGTGGGGAAAGTAGCTAAAGCAAAAAAAAAAAAAAAAAAATATGCTCAAGTCAGTAAGATCCATTATTTTATGTGGTGTCAACATAGAAAAACTACTTTCAGTCCTGTACATGGATAAGGTAGGACTACACGGCTCTCTGCCTTGAATTTGTCAGGCACTTTGGAGAGACAATAAAGGAATGCAGTCTGTGTTGGCTGTGCCATTTGTGAATGCAAAAGGAATGTAAATCCTATGTATAGGTTTGTACAGTCCCTTCTGAGAATCAAACACGTTAGTATCAGCATTATACTTTGCAAATGTTCTTGCTGTTAAACTCACACTCGATTTTTATGGTATTTTGAAAGAAACCTTCTTGTGAGAACAAAAGTTAACAGATCCTGATTCGAGAAAGCTAATGTAGAACACCAGGTTTTATTCTATATGAGACAGAAACTTCATATTGAAATTTCAAATCTTAGTGCTAGTTTGGGCTTCAGTCATGGTCACAAGCATTAATAAAAACGTTTCTTCGAACTTAGAATAAAATGATAGCTATTCATTTTAAACATTATCTGCTTATTTTCTTTTCTTGTTGATTCAAATCAGCTGCAGTGGATTAAAAAGTTTGGGCAGCTAAACTTCTTAGGCAGTCTTTACACGTCATTTGGGGGGTTGATGCCCCCATGGAAAGATATGGGAATGGCAAACTGCACCAAAATTAATTTCATTGTTTTGATACTTTCTGCTGTATGTAAATGTGATCAAGGCAAAGGAATAAGTGAATGAGAAATTACTTTTTTGTATTTTATACGATGTATATTTTTTACATTTAAGATATTAGCTTAGCTTGTAAATGCTTCATGACAGAATGTATTCAACTGGAATGTAATGTATTACTAACAAATTGG
Organism: Vanellus vanellus; assembly: GCF_965231255.1. Taxonomy (NCBI): domain Eukaryota; kingdom Metazoa; phylum Chordata; class Aves; order Charadriiformes; family Charadriidae; genus Vanellus; species Vanellus vanellus. The sequence goes on from NC_138906.1 coordinate 151,647,024, forward strand.
GATTAATTTATGGTGCAATTTTTTATTGGGAAGGCACTGTGATACATCATTCTTATTTCTGCTTGTTTACATCTGGCATTCTTTTATAATCACTTGCTTTCTGGTTATTTTTTGCCCATTTGGGGGGTAAGTGATCAGATATTGGAAAAAAAATGGAAGGAGTGATAAGTAAACTGACAGATTTTAACAACAAAGGGTAGAAAAATGACAATCTTGTTCTTCTCACTTCAGACTAAAATCTAAGTTTGGCACTTGTTCTGTTAGCATGTGCCTTCATGAAGGTTTCCTATGAGTATATGAACAGTTTTACTAGAACTTGCAAAGACTTTTTCACAAAACTGTTGTTTTTCATAAAATGCTGACCTACTGAAATTGTAATTTTTTGTTATAATGCGTCCAATGGAATATTAAGAGAATGTTTTCCATTTTAGGGTAGGGTGAGATTTCTTACTTTAAAATTTCATGAGAAGCCCATATACAAGAAAATGTATCTTGGAATTAGGTCACCAAGGAAGTGATTGTTTATACTTATACTGTTATTTGTTGTGACCCTGTGTCCTGTTTGAAAGGAAACTTCTTAAAGGGTTGGTCTCCATTTTGCGAAAAAGCTTCATGCATTTTAAATATCAAAGTTAATTTGGGACAAGGAACGTTTTTCTGCAGCTTCAAGCAGAATAGCATGACAAAATTAGATAAAGACTATCATCTTCACCAAATCACACCATTTTGCTAAAGAAAAAAATAAATCAATGGGGGAGCTGATCAGTTTCCTCCTTTCCGTGGTGACCCCACTAATATGATATCTGTTATTATTACTAAAAAGCCACAGCATTGCATTGGGGTGCCAGGGCAGGGCTTAACACTTGCCTGGGGTTGCCTGGGTCTGAGGTGATGCCAGCTTGCACCAACAGTTACCTGGTGGTCACAGAACCATTGCCTGGCCTGACCTGAATACCTTGTAATGGCCATGGATGGGAAAGGCTGGAGAATTCACTGCAAGACATTTTCCCTGGGGCTGGGGAAGGCTCTGGTGCACCTTCTAGGCAGGTGACTGAAACCAGTGTAAAGGAAGCAAGCCAGGATAAGAAAACACATAAAAATAGGCTCAAAAATATCCAAGTGTGAACAGGAAGGGATCTCCATCACCACAAGCATTGTAATTCTCCTGGGGAAGACTTCAGTGTGCTTGTGATACATCACAACCTCCCCCATCTCTGTTCTTCCTGAGACAGACTGGTGCCGTTGTCCTGAGGGCACAGGGGGACGATGGAAGGGTGAATATAACACCACAGAAAAGGGGTAGATATTCTGAAGTTTTCCTGGATAATAATTTTAAGGGTATTACTGAGACATTTCTGTATTAATATAAACAATGAGCATTAGTAGTACAACTGAACTAAAAATGTTTGTTATATCTTTATTAGGATACGAAAGCAGTCACTGAACTAACAGGAGATTCTTTTTCTCTACATGTGCAGCACATTTCCCATTTTACCCATAAACGGGGTGTGGGGGGGTGTAACAGGCTGGAATTCTGACGTGGTCTGTTTGGCTAGTCTAAGTCATCTGGACTTGGAAAAGAGTTGTTTTCTCAGTATTGCTTATTTCAGATAGTTTAAACTAAACCAAGACCAAGTGGCTTATTGATTCACTAGTGACACATAATTAATCAGCAATCACTGAACTATAGATTCAAGATCAATATCCACAATTCAACAGAAAAATAACTTACTAGGCTCTTCTGAAATGTTAATATTTACCCACAACTTTCTCAACATCCTTGTATTACTAATCCTGAAAGGTTTTTGTCACACACACACATACAGACAGAGTTACAAGTCCACCCACTCTCCTGGGTGCACTCTCCCTTACTTGCAACTCCCTTCTGTGGGTGCTCCAGCTTTGGGCCAAGCTGTGCATTTCCGAAAACTTCATTGATGCCCACGCCATTGAGGAAGCACCCCACGAGTTCAGGTTCACACACCCCACGTGTGTGTTTCTGTGTACTGCACCACATCTTGGTGCTCCAGCACCTGGGGACAGGCACTTCACACCAATTGACAGGTTGTGATGACAGCAGGGAGCAGCAAGCACTGCTCCTTCCACTCCAAGGTCTCTCCTCACTGTTAAAAAATATTCATATTTCTCTTATATCTCTTTTCACGCCAAATCCTTTGTTTCAAATGTCTCTTTGTGATTTCCTGGCTACTGTTTAATCTGATTGATAGTCATCGTTTTCTTTAACATGCTGAGTTTTGGGCAAGCACCCTCCCAAACAGCACCATCCCAAAGGGTTTTGGGAGTCCCATTGACAAACACTGTGTATATTCACATTTTTGCCTTAGCATCTGTTGTTATTCCGGCCACAGGTGAGCCCCGTGGGCACTCCACACCAGTCTAAATGAATAAGAAAGTCAGAGAGTAATAAAATGTGACATTTTAAGAGCAGAATACTATAAAATAATGGATCAAAAAATGCAGCCATTCAGAAATATTTCTAGGAGATTTTAATGACAGTTGCTGTGGTACAGCTTCCCATATTATATTGGGATATGTCTTCTTCCCACTTTCCACATCTCAGTTTTGCCTGTGTCACCCTCTTCCATTGCTAACCAAACTGTATGTTAGGTTCCACACCAGCTGTCCTATTTTTCATTGTGATCTACTTTATTTATTTACATGAGAACAAAGAGGATGTAAAACCTCATTAAATCAGAAAAGTAGTCATTTTGCCACTTTGCAGTCACTGCACACAGATGTAATTGGCTACATAAGGTGAAAATCAGTAAGATATCCAGCCCAAGCTATCGACAACATTATACAGCTTAAAACAGTTGATTCCTCAAAAGTTGTATATACACTTTCAATGAATGCATATTTAACTATCTGTACATATTTAAATACATTTAAAAAAAAAGTGAAGTGGAAGAACAACCACTTGAATTTTTCAGTATAACTGGTGACTTCCCAGATTTTTATACTTTAGGACAGGGAAATGAGGGAGGAAAGAAACAGACGCAAAAGACATAGTGAGATATATTTTGGATGTGAGAATTACATGTACTATAGTGCTTATGAGTCCAGCTCCAGCTGGGAAAGAAAGAAATGGGAGAGTGTCCAGAGGATCTGGAGAAAGCCTAGATGTTACTAGAAAGGGAAAGTTCACAAGAGTGGTATTTAACAAAATGGTTATGGAGAGACAGAACAAAGGAAAAGACAGATCTCCTGGGATGTTGTTATGAATGAGATCTGGCATTAGAAGACGCCCAATGTGATGTTGTAAATACACTCATTTCCACAAAAGAGGAACAAAAATCCACACACAATTGGAAAGAAGAAACCTATGACATTATGTTCCCTTCACAAAAAATAAGGCATATGGTTATCTTGAGCATTGTGCAGCTCTGCTTTTAATGACTGGCTGCCAGAATTAACAAAGCTTTTCCTGAAATGCTGAGATTTACATTCTAAGCATGTTGGTGATGCTGTCTTTTGACCTGCAGCTTTTTTCTTGTAATCAAGGTTTGGTTTTGCTCCCAGAGGAACTACAGATATAAAACTGTAATAAGGAAAGGCACTCAAGTAAAGAGTAAATTCCTTTTTTGGAAAGGCATAGGTCTACAGAATAAAATAAAAATGGTAGTAGAAAAACACTGGCTTTTTCTACTGTCATCAAATGCCATTTTAAAGCAGATTAAAATGTATGCTTTTGGAAAGATTCATTAATAAAACACTTGCATATGAAATAATATTCTAATCATGCTAGAGCAATAGGAATATTTGGTTTATACATATAATTGGTATATTGCAATAGCAATATACCTGGTTTATTAACGTTTAAAGATGGCTAATCTATTAATGTTGTATTTTCATTAAATAAACTGATTTCATGTTAGTAAATCTCTGAATCACCTTTCTGCACTGCTTGTTTCTGAGTTTAAGACTAACAACTTGCTTTTTAGCCTAGTTTAGCATGTTAAATTTTATGCTTGACAGCAGAACTAAAAGGAACTAAAGAGACCAAATTAGTTATCCAGCAGATGAGACTATAGAATTTATGATGGACTGAATAGAATTTTACTATGACTGATCTATAAGAGGGTCTATAAATTCATTAGAAACTATCAATTTACTTTTGAGGTTAGAATATGAATAAAAAACATGTATTTGTTTGTGCACAACTACTGCTCACTTAAATTGAAAATGTTGGCCATAAAGATTGCAAACTGAGCTTTCTAAGGAATTTCGAAGGATGCTCTCAGTCATCTCTTGATGCTGTTCTTTTGAAGTGGATGTTTTATATAATGGAGTAAGTTTTCATGGAGCAGGTGGATGCAAAAGTTCTTGAACAATTTCTAATCAGTCATTCGTTTTAAAACTGTCTCTTATTACGCTTTAATGGGGTTTTACAGACTCAGAATTTCTGAAAATTTAGTCTATCAAACAGAAATACATAAATATTGATGCCAGAGCCTAACTGACAAAGGAAATTTTATAAAATTAGCTTTAGTCTGGTGGATTAATGATTCCACTATCTGTATTCTCAATATTAAAATGTCATGTGTTCACTGTACCAATTCAGTATTTTGATAGCCTCTCTGTGCCTCCCTTCCCCAGTTTCCAAAGGGAGCTGGTAGACAGAAATGTGTTTAAGGGAAATGCATACTGCTTTCTGTTGATAAGGGTAAATTAACCCAAGATCAAATCAAAACTAGATTTCTGTGGAACCTGTGCTGCCTTGTTTAAAACTACACTGGGGTAACTTCACAGCAGTCTGCCATGCAGGTGTACACTAAGTGCAGCAAAGTGTACAGCAGTTAAATGTAATTCTTTTTTTTTTTTTTTTTTTTTTAATGTTCCTCTTTTCCTTAAGCTTCATTTGCATAGTTTCATAGCTAATACCACTGTGGGTAGCATGACCTGATACATGCTTTCACTGTCTTCCATAAATGGAATGAAACAAGATTATAATGTGTGAGATACCCTGGTGGGTGCCCTTGATTAATCATCACTCAGGCTCACTTCCTACCAATTATGTTATCATTTGTGCTCTTTGTACTGTACTCACAGCCTCCCTCTTTTAAACCAGATCTTCTCCTCTATGATAACATTCTTACATTGTTTCTTCCGTATAAATCACAACTCTCATTGATTTCTCCGGAAGCGAGGAGTTCTCTGGTCAAATAGCTGACAACTGTGACTTTACAGCAGTCTCCCTAATCATGTTTTGATAGATTCATAAATTTTCAGGCCAAAAAGGAAGATGATACATGTCTATTAAATAACACAAGCACAGTAGATGTGCACCAATTAATTACAGCATCATGCCCTTAGTTTTCATACAATATCTGTTTTGTGTTTTAAATGTTTACCGTGTAAATTATGCAGCATGTCCTGGGTAAGATGTACCAGTGGTTAATAACCCTCACAGTAAAATACATTTTTTTTTAAGCTTTGTATTTTATTTGTAGCCTGGTTTTGTTTGACTTCCTTTCGGGGTTAAAATATAAATTTGTTAAAAAAAAAAAACAACCAAACAATGGAAAAAGTTCTTAGCTATTAGGAATGCATTAACCATAGTTTTATTAAACTTATTGACCACATTCCAGGTATCTACTTAGCTTCCTACTGAGTGCAAGGCTGAAGATTTTCATGTAAAATTGATTATAATGATATAAATATTTTTATTACCAATTTAGCCTTCTCATTTTCGTTGATCATACTGATTAATGGTAAAAACACCACAGTGAGCAGTATGATAAGACAAAAGATGTGTAATTTGTGATGTGCATGTGAAATACCCCAGGTGGAATTTGAAATTTCTTGCCAAAAGCAGTTCAGTCTAATGACAAAATCGTGCTGGAGTACTGAATTAACAAGAAAGTAATCTATTTAGTGCTGTCACTGCAGAGTAGTAAAACATTAGGCTCCAATTCAGCCTCCTTAGACTTTTATCATGAGGCAGACTGTAGAGGTAGTGCATTATTGTTAGCATACTTCTCAGTTGTTTCACCACTGTTTTAGAAACTGGTGCCACAAATAGGTATGTTGTCTCAGTAGTGCTGCCCTACTTGACTTTAGAGTTTCATAGACTGACTTTCTTTTCAGCCACTGCATCACGCTATAAACTCATTTTTGGCTGGTAAGTCACTGTCTCTTTTAAGGCTTTGAATAATTCACATGTTTTAAAATATAGTTTCCCATTTTATAACCGCTTGGCTTTCTTACGATTAACAGCTGTTATATGCAGCTGCTATAGGGTGCTTGCATCTTTTGGATAGAATTTCCAAAAATCCAGGTGTTCAGTATAAAGTAATCACTATCACTAATGGAGTTATCACTAATACAAAAATATAATTGGTATATAAATAATGGGTCATGTTTATAGTTTCCTGAGTAGTGTCAGAAGAGTTTACAAACAAGTGGTAGTGGAATCACTTTGCTTACATTTTTTTTTAAAACCTCTGAAATAAGAAATAGTCCAGTTATAAATCATGTCTTTTTGATGTATTGGTAAGTCCAAAAACCATTTCATTCTGCTTCTGACTAAGACATATCAAAAAAAAATGAAGGAGTGATTATTGTATCTTCTACCATGTTGATGGTAGCTTACTCTAGTCTAGTGTGGATAACATTAGTGTTGAAACAGAAAGACAACCCATAAAATTTACTAGAAAATAGAGTATTTTACCCAGGGTTTGTGAACCTGTATAGACTGTTAGTATATTGTGCCTTTAAAACGTCAATGAACTGTTCTGACAGAGAGAAGAGTAATCTATACGCCCTTATTTCTGCACATGTGCATTTGCTTTATTTTCATGTCAGGAGCTCCACTAAATTCACTCAGACTTATTAAAATAGGCCAAATTAATTAGGTATTTCAGTAGGACATAAAAGTATGAAAAGTGCATTTCTCTTTCTAGACATACACTGCAATCTCTCACTTAAAGACTATGGCTTCTCACAGTATATATCATATCCAGTAGCATGCACATGTGCACCATGATGCAAACTAGCATACCTGTGTATCCCTATACAGTGCCAGATTTCTTTTCTAAAATGGTACTTTTTAAAGGATAATCATTCAAATGACATAAAAATTTTCTCTTTCCCAGCTGAGAAACATGAGCATTTTTTTTGAGAAACGGAAGGTTACTTAGTTTATATCTATTTCGTGCCAAATCTATCTACAATCTGGATGCACATATTGTCAGACACTCAGATTATGACTTGAATTCAAGAGGAAAATACAAGTGTCAGTTTGTGCATAGAAAAGACATGCTGCGGTGGGAAAGTACTAACAGAAAAGGTTACTAAAAAAATCGTATCACTAGTGGTTTGTTTGCATAGTAAATAAGCACATCCATAGGTATATGGCAGCATGAACTAAATAATAGTCTACCTTCTCTTGTTCTTTTCCAGGGTGCTATCAAGTTAAAGATGCCTGGTAGAAAGAAAAAAGATCATGATGAAAGTTTAGCAGCCACAAATAAGTCAGACCTATTTTAGAAAGAGGGGTTCTTTTTTTTTCTGTATCCAGAATTTTAAATTAAGACATGACTGTATCAGAGTAATGGATAATTAGCAAGTGGGTTATACTTGTACGTGCTTTATTTTCATAGTATTTAGGCAGTCACTTCAGCATAATTAACCAACGAAACTGATAAAAAAAAGGAGGCTGTGTTACCCCAAGCTACAGCTAAATGAATATGCTGTATGTATAGCTGCAGGCATTCTCTTCCTTTCTTATTAACATTTCTTCAGGATAGTTAGCTTATCATACCTGCCTTTTCTCACTCTCTGTGTTCTTGCACCTGCAGCATTAACTTCCACATTGGAGTTTTCTAGCACTATGCAACACTTTCATCTAATTCCATCTCATTGTATTTCCCTCTTTTCCATCTGAATTTACTTTTCTCTGAAAATCTGTGCCTTAATACTGTGTATAATATTATCTTTTTTGTTTCCTTCCTGGTAGACTCCAGAAAGAGGGTCTAAAGATATATGAAACAAGACAACGAGGCACACAATTTGTTTTAAATGCTATTATGGGATACAGCTTTTGATTTCTTGTCAATATTATGTGTCAGTACTCAAAATCTCCAATGAAATGCTGACTTCTGAGAGAATAAGAAACTTCTGGTTGGAGACTAACAGTGTAAAAATGTGTGGGAGAGCCTTAACTACTGCAATTAGCTGGGAAGTTTGTCAGCTTTCTTAATTCTCCAACACATCAGAGACGACTCCATTTCACAAACTTGAGCTTAATGCTGATTTTAAGCTACCATAAGACCAAGTTGAAAAGAATCTGAACTTCCTGCCCTCCCGTGGTCTCTGCTTAGCAGCCAATACAAATACCTGTGCAGAAAAACAAAGCTGAAGAGAAGTGCTGAGCAAATAATGGATTTTTCCGTTCACTGGAGGGTCTCAAAACAACAACAAAATGTTTCCAGCAATACTTAAAAGGATTTTCTTCTCTAAACTTGGGGTGAAACAGAAAGTAAAAGAAATTGATTAAGCAAATCCACTAGTTTTATCTAAAGTTGAAATGGTTTCCCTAGATTCTGAATTAATTTAAATGTTTAAAATAGAATGAAAAGTGACCTAATTTTTTTTTTTTTTTTAACATAATACTAAATGACTGGCTTCAATATTTTGGTGGACAGAGGAGAATAAATTACTGATAAAAAACGAGACACAGTCTTTGTCTAAAGATGTATACACACATAAAAGAAACATCACCTCAATATTTTTCAGAATGATACCAAATCAATGTGATAGCTGATAATTAAGAAATGACATGGTTCTGTTCTGCATAAGTTGTCATGCTAAATTCATTACTGCATTATCTGAATATACTTTGTATATTAAAATATTCAATAAAAAAACATAGCCATATATTAAATAAATTTATCAATTTGTGCCTATTTCATTCTGAGATCTGGGATACAAACCAGACAGTAAAAACATTTTCCAGCGATCAAAATTCCAACTTTGATTTGTGCTTTTGGTATTAACCACCACCCATTCCCTTTTGCATCCAGGTACCCTTGGTGCAGCATGTATAATATTAATTCAAGAACAACATGTTTTATTTTTATATATTTAAACTCATCCTTCCTTTTCTCAAAGCTGCAGCTTAACTATTACTTCTAAGTGATATCTTGAGCCTTTCCGCTGTGAAGTCCTCAAAAAAGCAATTGAGAGAAAAGATACTTGGTTGTTCAAGTAGCTCTAATTTCATTGTCTTTCATTTAATTCTAATGGGACAGATCCACTTTGATGAGTCAACTATCAACCTAAATTCATGAAAACTGAAGGCCATGAGCTTGAATAATGGTACAACACCAATAAATTCCTACTGATTATCAGTTTTCAAGAAGCGCTATCAAAAGCATAAGTATTCACATTTCTTAATTAAAAAAAAGTTTGACAGATACATTTTAAAATCATATTCTGTAAAATAATGTTTCAAGCTCCCATTTTATTTTGAAGAAAAAGAAGTTCTGAAGACAAAAGTATGCTAGACTTCACAGAAGTAGCGTTATGCATTTTTGTTATATTCATTTATTTTTCATGTCATGTTCTTCTGTTGTAGCCAAGTTGCAACCTGGGAAGCGTTTATCTGAATCCTTTAACTCCACCAGCTGTCCAAAGATGACTCGCTATTGTCTATTGAGGGGAGAAAAGAAACATAGCAAAAGATAAATCTAATGGTATGCTTTACTTAAGAATTCAGGCTCATTGACCTGGAGCAGGATTATTCTTTTTTCCCATGAGGAAGAGTTAGTAGCATTGCTATATGCTGAAGTTCCTTTTTATAAATTACTATTTTTTCCCCCGTGAAACCCATCTTGTTATCTTATGTCTCATGACCACAAACTACAACTTGCTTTTAAACTTTTACTGGTGCCAGCTCGAAGATGATCTACTAAAACCTGGAGTCAATGTCACAATATGCCTCTATGCCCTGAGGTTTTTGTATAGTTTATTTGATTACGTTATACTTTTTATACAATTTACCCTTCTGAATTCCAAAAGCAAATCTTATTTTAAGGTCACAAGTGACCTTTTATAGAGCAAGTAAACAGGATTTAAAAAAAAAAGTCAAGGAGTTAGTTGCCATGTGATTCTACTTGGACAGGACTCCACCGAGCTTTACTTCCTAATACTTCCATTAAAACTGCTGGAGCTTTCCACAAAACCCCAAAACAGTTAAAGCTCTAGCTTGTCAAGGAACTGTGCATGAGGACAGCAGGAGACATGCTGTCTTAGGGAGGGTTATCTTCCTCCTTAACTTATGCTTGTGAGTATCTCTGAAAAATGCTGCCAGGGCTCTGAAGCCCCTCTGGATATGTTCATAAGGGTGATCAGTTTGTAGCATGTTTATACAGTATGCAGCACGTTTTGTTGATATGATTATACCTATTTGGCTGTCTCTTGGGTCCTATTAACAGAAGATGATACAAAGAAGCCAGCCAAAATAAGTGATATATTAGTTCCTCAGTAACCTTGAGGTTAAATCGTAATAGCTGCTGGCATTCAACTCAATAACTAATAACAAGGGCTCCTCTTTCAGTGTTGCAGCTTCAGGAAGAACAAAGCAGATCAGAGGAAAAGAACAGATGCACAATAAAATATCTAGTGAACTGTAAAAACCTTAGTCAATTTATCATCTGTCACTTCACAAATGGATATTTTCTGTGCTTGTGACAAACTTCTAAAACAGTCCTTTTCCACAAGCTTTGGTTCTTTTGCATGTTTACAGTTATGAAATACATCTGATTCAGCTTTAGTTGATCTGTATTCTTAATTGTTCAAATATATTGCCCATTCTGCAAGTGTTGAGGAAGAAGGGAAGATATTCAGGAGTGGGTTTTCTAGAATGTAAAGCGTGCTTCACTGGCAAAAGTTTAATACCTCTTTCACCCCAAGCAAATAAGCAAATAAAATAAAAAGAATCTAAGTCACATGAATGTCATGAAGGTAAGTTAACTGACAAAGCAGAAAGAGAATTATTTTTTTGGGGGGGGGGGGGGGGGGGGAACGACTGATAGCCAAAAACCTAAGCAACATTACTGGGGGTGAGGGAGGGGAACTACCACCAAACCCAAAACTTTTTCAGGACATTCTGTATTGTCATGCAGGACAGGTTCTTTGGGGCCTCCTAGTTTTTAGGTGCTAGTAGATGAAGAAGCTGTCCCAATTCTAGATCATCTTTCTTTATATAGCCCTTTCTTATGAGAAATGAGAGACAATTATAAGAAAAAAGAATCAACCTCTTTTTAACTGAAAAGATGCAAGATTTTTAAAAGTTCTTTTTCTTCAGAACTCTTAGAGGAAGTTTTCAGATTAGTAAAAAGAGCTGGTGAGCTGATTGTCACGCTGTCAGACTCCTTGCATTCTTCAGAAAGGAGAGACTGCCTAACACAGAGCTCCCAGTACTGAAGTTGATTTCATTAACCTGGTGAGCTGTCTCTTAGCTCTTCAGGGTGGAACAGCCTTGTGAAAGCAGTGGCTAATGTAATATCCTTTACCCAGTAAACTAGAATACTTATAATGTAACTGTCCAAAGTGCAACACAGCAGGAATTAGCAGCACTGACTTTAATCTAAATGTTTTTTGTAATGTAAAATCTAAGATCGCTCTGACTATATTGATGATTTTACTAAGTCATCCTCTGCGTTTTTAATTTCTTCCTCTTTACCACCAAACCGCCAGCCACAATCACTGTTTCAAATCTCGGTTGCAGGGGATGTGGGTACCCACTTGTGTTCTGTGAGGATCTCATGCTTTGTTTAAACAGACGTTCTCTTCCCTTCCTTTTTCAATCCTATGTTTCTGGATGACAGTTCTCATGAAATACCAACGCATCTCATGCTTCTTCATTCAAATATCTTCTGCCATTTACCTGTGTTGCTTTTATACAAGAGTTCAAGAATCCACCTGCAACAAGGTGGCCAATGTGGTGTCACCTTCTTTTTCAGTCCCATAATGGAACAAACTATTTAAAATTTGCCTATTTTGAACCTTGTTCTTTAGTATGACACGCACTTAGCTTTCAACTTCAAGATAAATCCCTGTCATCATCCAGGAAGGCAATTACTTTACATCTGCTTTTTCTAATTTGCCTTGTAGATTTGATTGGCCAGACCCTGATTATTTCTTTACCCATTTTACTGTAATTTTAGATTCTCATTTTGCCCTTTTTATGTGCAGACTCCTAACAATTGATGTAAAATTATGTAAACATTGACTTGGATTATTGATATGACTTGAAGCCTTATTCCATCCTTAATGGGTTTGGAATGAGTGCTGCATAATTTGGAGCTATATATCTCACAAACATGGGCTATGAGTGGGCGGCTGCCTTTCAGAAACACCTGCAGTACAATTGATGATATATGCACAGATGCTCATCACTAACCCTTTTTTCCATAACAATCTTTTTCCTTTCCTCTCTTTTTCATCCATCAAATACAAGACTAGACAGACTTCTTGTGCAGAGTCCTTGGCTGTAGACTGGCTTAATCAGGTCTTTCACCAGTCCTTGGACGATCCATTCAGTTTGTTCTATCTGATGCAATTATTGCTCGGTCTTCAGTTACACTCAGAGATGTGTTATTTAATCCATCTACTGCCTACACCGGTGATCTCTAGCTTTTTCCTTTTCTTCAGGTTTTCTTCCATTTGATATAGCATCTATTCAGTTCTAGACTATTGGGGAAGGCAATCTTAAAAGAGCTGTCCTTTCTTCAGTGCCACCATAGCTAAGGCCGGAGGGAACAAGGGCAGTCTTTGCTGTGCTCTGCCCACTTCAGATTATGCTGATTATAGCACTTAATTTTTACTTTGTCATGGCATGAGGCCTCCCACATTCTGGAGGTACCTCTCAGATATTGGTAATATTGTAAATGCAGAAACAGAAAAGGCCCCCATCCATTCACACCAGGCATTATACTACTTTTTCATTAAAATCTAAGAAAAAGCAAAATCTTTTATGCAAACTTCTTCCACACACAAATAAACACATTTTTTAAATTGTGCATATTTTCAAAGATACAGAAAATTACAAAATATTTTTTTGTCAAAAGGTGCGAAAAATATTTTGTTCTGAAAAATATCCCAATTCACTAGAGAGGAATGCTGGGATTGCTCTGCCCGATTCAAGAATGTTTCCTGTTTTAGAGAACTCTCCTTCAAGTAATGCAATACCTTTAGTGCCAATCTCCTGCATATTAGCATATACTCATCAGACAGTGAGGGAGAAATGGTTTCTTGCAGCCTTGATAAAAAAATTTCATTTTTTAAAGAAAGCAAAATTTGTTGAAATAAAATGTCTCCATACAATATTTCACCTTAAAAATAGGTATAGATGATTAATTCTAGTAACAAGTTTAGTTTAAAGATAAGACAGAGCCAGTTCAATGGATGGGTTTCAAGGTGCTGTAGCAGTGATATCTTTTGTATAGGATGTTTTAGTAATAAGTAAAGATAATGTAACCCTGACCAATGGGGTGTTTCAAATTCCTGCCAGCTGGATCTTCTTGCAGACCAACTGTCAAAACTTATCATACATCTTATAAACTGCTTAACAGCCAGTTGTTTTTCAGAGATTAAATTCTCAGTTCAACATGCTAAATTTATGCTAGCATGCACATGGAATTGATTTTTAAAAAAAAAAAAAACAAACACACATTTAAATGGAAATATAATTTGCTTTATTAATGTGTATTATCCTGGAAAGGAGACGTTTTCTTGGTGACAGAGAAGAATTTTCCTTTTCTCATATTTGTCTATATTAATGGTTATTTCCTAATGCTTTTCTGAAAGGACTGGTGTTTAACTGGACCTTACTCCAGCACAAAGAAATTTTCCTCAGTTTTCCTCCATCGCCTCAGTGCTTTCTTCTGCTTCTTATTTCCTCTCATTTTGGGCCTTGGCTGATCACCCTTGTAATGTTTTCTGCAGATGTAGTGTTGTCAGAACCTGACAAATTGGTGTTTCTATTTGGAACATATTCCATACCTGCTAAATCTCTAATCCATTTGCTTACGACAGTGATTTTTGACAGCTCTGTTGGACTGGTGTTTCTGTCAATATTATTTAACTATACTGTAGATTGTATTGTTTCACTGTTTCACAGCCTTTGCTATTTTATGACTGCTTTAAGAATTTTGTCATAGCCTTGGCTGATCCCCAAAATGTACAGCTTAAAGAATGTGTTATTTGTTTTCTATAACAAAAGTAAATATATTTGCATAAATCGCATGCTGATACTTCTTTAATTTCAACATTGATGTACCATAATGTGGCACCAATGAAAGTGATCTTAAAATAATAAAAAAAAAATCTATAAAATTACCTCTATAGCTGTAAATATAATGGTGAAAGCAGTTTATGATGTAATATTATTTTCATTGAACTTTCTATGAAGAATAACTTTTCTTATTTAACCTAATATTAGATATATTGTAAATAAAAGAAGTGTCTATATTCTCATGTCTATATGAGAATTTTCAACTGACAAACAGTACACTGCAATTGTTTTGTTTGCAAACTACTTACAGAAAGACATGTAAGTGAAGAAATAGTTAAAAGAGAACTGTAAATTCCTGTATCAAAAACCTTTTACTGTGGTGATATACACCATTTCTTTGTTATGGTATAGACAACACATTCCAACACTCTATAGGTAGCATTCTTATTCAGTTTTAATTCACAGGATAAGAAAGTACAAATGAGGCGTGGCTTTTTAGCAGTAAATATTGGTTGACAGGTATTAGATTAAGTATGCCTCAGCAGGAAATTCCACAGAAGAGGTATACTTAAAACACGGTAGTACTTTTTTGAATTGGTAACTCAAGAGCTAATTTGGATTATTCTTTAAAGACTTTATTGTCTATGGGATACTGTGATGATAGGTGATATTTCTTTGAGTACAAGGAAGAAAAGTGTAGACACTATGACCGCAAGCTTTCCTGGGAGAAATTATTTTTCATTTAATTCATTCCAGTTTTCTGTAAGGATCTTCCAACTCTTCAAGAAGTTCTTCCTGTCCTGTGATATGCCTATGACTCTCAAAAGCATTACTAGATACAAGTCCACCAGAGAAATGGTAGGTGAATAGCAAAAGGCTTGACTATGCAGAGATTCGTGTAATAAATACATTGTACCCAAGGTCATTGTAATCCAGGATGACTGAGGATTTCAATTCACATAACCCAAGTAATTTAGCAATTGCATTGCATTAAGTAGTGGTAAAATTAAAATAATAATAATAATAAAAATGAGACAAATCAAATTTATATCTATTTTTTTAAGAGAAGAAATATTGTATTTATTTGGGGGGCATATGGGAGGCAAAATTTGTGGCAGTCCTGATAAGCTTCCTAGTTTCTATACATACTTAAATTTTGAAAAAACAGCTAGGTATAAACCAGAACTCAAATTTCTGAGAGGGTAAAATAGAATAAACTCCTTGTCATTCCAGTGAGGTTTTAACTATATGTATTCCTGAAATTTGCCTTCCTTAATGGACAGTGTAATTGTTTTAATCTTTGAGCAAGATGTCAAATTGAACTCAGTCTCAATTTTTTCTGCATCTCAGAATCATATAAAATCTAGGGAACTGCATAAGAGAGAATACAGATATAAACGTATGGCTTACATCTACAGACTGGCAACAAACTGGATAAGACTGCAGACCTTCTAAAGGATTAATGTATTTCAGTCAGGGTTCCCTTGTGAAAGTGTTTCAAGTAGCAAGGGGACCTCATAGGATTGGACCTGTTGGCCATTCTCCTCTGACCTCTTTCTAGATACATAAGGACTCACTTGCTGAAAACTAAAGTATTTCCAAAACCCTCTACTATTTATCATATTTGTAAGTTCTAGAGCTGTTTTAAAGCCCTGAAAATTAAAATATATTAGTCTATTAGGAATTAGTAAAATTTATTTAGAACTATGCACAATTCTTTCACTTGCTCTTGAACAAGAACATGGAAAACTCTTGCTTCTGACTTTTTATCTTTTACTAAATTGCATAATTTCTGTATGTTCTGATTTAGTAAAATGTAATTTGTAACCTGCAATTCAGACTATTAAATTGTTTTTGCACAACCAGAACTACAGACTTTAATCTTGTCTTCCTACCTTTGCTTATCCTCCAAAGCTTTTAGCCTCAATGTCACAGCTAGGAAGATAACTTTTCCAATTTCATTTCCCCACTGAGTAGTTTGTCCATACCTATTACAGAGACTGATCTGAAGTTTTTCTGTAACCTTGTGTCCTGGCATGTCTGGATCACTGCCATTTTCCCCCTTGATGGTCTCAGTTATATATTTATTTTGCTGTAAGAATCAAATTATTCAGTTTGATGCATGAAAATATTTCTTCTACCTCTCTTCTCATTGCAATTTAAAAAGCGGCAAGTTTCTTTCCTTCCTTCTTGGCCTCATAAAAAAAGCTTTGAGGTGCCTTTGGGATTGTGATAAGGGTTTTTTGTTACTTTGTTTTCTAAGAGTAACCACACACTTTTTTTTTGAGGCCCAAGGATTTATTGTCTTTTTGAAGAAAAAAGGGTTGAGCAATTCGTGTTTTATGTTCTTGCATTTGTAGGAAGACGTAAAGCCATCCGTGGGGAAGCTGGAGGACTGGCAGGGCCTATTTAGAACACAAGAGAAAGACAGATTTAAAATTTTTGAGAAAGAATTGGGAAGTAAATCCACATTTTGGAGATTTTTTTTGAGTAGTAATATTGTTTACAATCATTTTGTACTAGAAATAGTCCAGATGGGAAAGAACATAAATGTAGCAGGAACATGAAGATACACTATTAGACATTTTAAATGCAGAAGACACTGCAACATTTGATCACTCTGCAAGCATCCAGTTTGGATTTAAACAAAGAAAAGTAAGTGTTTCAATAAACTTAAGGTTGAATTTAAACTTTATATGAGACATCAAAGGAACTCCCCATAATTTGCTGACTATGCTTAATTTTTTGATTAATTTACTACAACATTTCTTTTAAAGCTGTACTTAGTATTCATGTTATATATGAAATATCAGAACCCGCATATGATAATTTGAAGTATCCAGAGCTTCATATTATATATATATGATGTAGTGTGTGCATACATACATATAGACATTTATATATGAATATATATATACACATATGCTTATGGCAGAGGAATTCCTCTGAAGTAGCTTTAGCTCAAATTAAAACTGAAAGCTCATCACAGTTTGGAACACATTAGTTGCACTTGCAGTTTAATTTCATGTGAAACAAACTCAGTTCTTCTAATCTGAACTAGGACTCTGAAATAGATGTACCCTGTGTAACACTATTTTTCTTCTAACAGACTGCACAGTGCTGGTCCTTTTCCCAAGTAAATATTCTTATTTTAGCAACAGTTGGTCTTATTTTCAGTCTGATAACCACAAGCACATACTCATAGCTTTTCATGTTTGTTGAGAATAAAGGAAAAGTTTGGAAAACTATTCAGTCATGAATTTCAACAACAACAAAAAAAATTACAACCTTAGAGAAATATACAATTTATCTTTAAATATGGCCAGCTATGATGGCCAACTTGTATTTTATAGGTTCATTGATAAACACAGCTTTTTACCCTGTAAATTTTGTTTGTAGTTTACAGTTTCCTGTTTATGGAGAAGAATGTCATTCTTAACATAGAAATATTCCTATAGTGTTTGGCATCTCTGTGATGCCTGAGTTTTTAATTTTTGAAGTTGTTTAGTTCCTTTAACTAATCAGTTTCACATTACTGTTCAGATAACAGGAAATAACAATATACACTTCCAGCAGTTTATCTTGCATTGCAACTTTTGACATTTTTCCCCTTATAAAGTGTATTTGTTCTTTCTAAGGAAAACAAAAATATCTTAAAGTATTTTAGTATCTTAGAAAGACTGAAGTCAGCCATTTTGAGCATTTACCTCTGTTTCCATCCCATTATTTACTTTCAAACAGGAATTGTCATTACTATTAATTACTTCTTCTTTTTTTTAACTGTATTTTTTCTTCATTGTTTCCCACATAGTGTAACATCACAAGAAATTCTTATGTGGCAACATATTCCTTGCTTCCATTATCTTTGCAGAATCAAGTTTATAGAGATGCTTTAAATGGCTAAATTTCAGACATAAAAACCTTGACATCATCAGTCTGTTATTTAGCATTTTATTATGCCACAGAAGTTTCTTCTGTGGCATTTAAATGTTCTGCTCTAGTCAGCAGCAGGAACAGAGGAAGAGAACTAGAGATGCTGTCAGGGGGAAGGATTGACTCCCTTCCACCTAACAGCTATGATACCACAGTTCTCTAGACTTTTTTTTCCTGCATGCATTGCTTTAGTTTAATTTAGATTACAGCTTTAAATGTTTTACAAGTAAATTCTACAAACTGACATTTACATTAGCAATATAACTACTATGGCCTCATGAGCTCCACAGTAAAATAATTTAAAAATCATTTTCTCACATCATACAGGTCTACAGGGCTTTGATGTTTTGGTGTTCGAATTTCTCATATTTTGATTTCTTTTCAATTCTCAAATTATACTCTACTATATAGTAAAGAGACTATAACTCCTTTGCTGTTTTTTTTTTTCCTCCTAGTCTCTTTTGTATTAAATATTAATATTTCTGTTTTATTAAATATTAATTTTTAAAGTTCTTTATTCCGCATATCATTGACTGTTTATTTTATTCTTTGGATAGCTTCTTTTCTGGCTAAATTTCCACAAATTGTTTAAATATTTTCAGTCATTGTGATTTGGAGTTCTGTTTTGTTTAGATTTTATTTTCTACTGATAATTTAGAATAATTTTGCACAGTTCTGTGTTAGTACATAAGACTTCCATATAGAACTGATCTAGTTCAGGTATTGCAACTTGTAGATTTGATCTCTAAGTTACAGAGAACTAAAACTTTTTGTGACTGCAATGGCAATTCCTTTTTGGTCTCAATCTACTGTGATCTTTTCCTTAATTCCTTAATCATTCATTTCTAATGGTTTCAGGAACAATTATTTCATTGTAATTACAGAATAGAACAGTTTTGCTTTTGTCACCTATTCCTATTCCAACAGTAGTGTATTATTTCCTCAATTGCTGAGCATGCAATGAAACTAAAAAATCTATGTGTCAACATTTTAAGTTTATAATGATGAACAAGCATAACTTAGTCATGAATTCAAACAAAAGAAAGATTTCTTTTTTTTAAAGTTTTTTTTTTTTGATAAATATCAGAATTCATACTGCATAGGGATCACACATAAAATAAATACACAATATCCGAACTGTTATGTTGGTTTGAGGTTTTTTCATGCTGTTATAAAATACAGTTTTGTAGCAGCTGCACCACCGTCATGACAGGACACCATTCGTTTCTACTGCAGGACTTCTAGTAGATTTCAAATCCCAACCTCAGAGAAATCTGCCACTGACTTAGGTAGCCAAGTCTGCAAGACAGACAAGAATCGGCTAATTGTTGCTCTTCATCTCTTCCTGTTAGCTTGCTCAAGTATCTTTGACCTCCTCTTGCTATAGAAGTGCACAAATATCCCATTTTATTTTCAGAGGGATACAAACAGTTGAACGTACGGCCTGCCCATGTTTTCAGATGGGGCATGTGAGCCATTTGGGAAGGCAAATATCTCCACAAACATACAACCCGTGGGGTGTGGACCATATCATAGGACAGAGAGGGAGTAATTTGGCAGACACAAGATATGACAAAGTTTTGGATAGAGAGAAGAAGTCAAGCTGGGAATTACTTTAGGACTGTGAATTACAGTAGCAAATACTGTAACAGTGTCAATAGAGTGGAGCAAGTTCATGAAATTAGGTCTGACATTTCATTTGAGGAAACAGCAGGGCACCTGTGAGGTCATATTCTAGGTAGAGAGATTCATAGTGGGGAGACATATGAGATTTATAATCTCAAAGGTAGTAGCTGAAGCTATGGGAGCACTTGGTGGATAAAAAAAATCCATTTAATTCAGCTTTGCTTTGTATTTTAAAAATTGACTAACCATTTAGTGACTCAGGATTCCCAGTTCTCATTACGAATTATCTGCCAAACAAAAGTGGCATGAATTACATCCTGATGAGCTGTTTCACAAACACAGAAATCCACAACTTCACCAAGATATTAAATGCTTTCAAAGCTATTTTTTTTCTTGCTATGTCTAATGCAACTAATATTTACTTGTAGTACTTGGTGATAAAGTAGTTCAGCGTTAACTGTGCTGACTCATTATTTTCTCTGCATCTGTATAACATAACAGCATGAAAACATCGGTAGATATTATATCAAATAAAGTATAAAGGTTGTATTAGAAAGCAGTTATTCAAACTTAACCTTCTTGAATTTTTTAATATTAATTAATACAATAATTAGTTTATCATCTGAGAGGAAGTAAAATGTAACTATTAATGACAAACAGTATTACAGCAATTTTCATTAATACTAATCAATTATAGAAGTTAGTAAGATAAGCAATACTTCTGTAAGAGTAAAATACTAAATATGGTATCTAACGTGCTAATTATTGTATGAGCCCAATCTTTTAATATGTCATTTTTCTGTGTTCTAAGAGAGAATTGCCTTTTCAATCATAATACAGATATTCACAATGGTTAACTGTTCGTCTACTGATACAAAGACTTACTTTCTGAATCAAATTACCAGATCTGAGAATTGCAACAATGGCAAGAAATGTCTTAGCATCGTTACCTGATGTGTGTATTTTATTGACAATTGTGCAGTTTGTTCTAAATGAATGTGAATGACTAAGTATTTATGAGAGGAGCACTGTGCAATAAAGTAAAAGTGTGTGATTATGAATATAGGTTAGAGGACCACAGAAAAGACTGAGAGGCTTCATGGTGTATTAATCTTCTCAAAATTACATGAATTAAAATAATATTGCTGAATTATATTTTTCCTCACAAAGACATTCCCTTGTGTAGATAATGCTAATTCTTTATTAACAATAACTGTGGCATAAATTGAAATTATTACTGAGATTAAAACCCACAAATATTCAAAGAAAATTCAAGAAATTGTAAAATATATTTGGCCCAAACCACAACATCTTTAGAAACCACAATTTCTATAATATTCTATACAGACATATTTTGTTCAATATCTTATTACTTACTTCAATTTGTAATATTTCAACAGCTACCATCTGCATATTTGTGCAGGTTGGCTTTTTTGAGGGGCGAGGAGGGGAGTGTTGTGGTTTTCTTTTCATTTGTAAGCAAATATGTATAGAACTTTCTATGTCTGTTCAAAATTTTAGCTCTTCCAGAGATTTTTTTAAACTCAGATTAGTCCTTAAATCTCATTAACATTTAAACACATTATGTCTGTCTGTCTTCAGTTTTATTTTGTAATGATCTAGTATGGGAAAAAAATAGAAAATGTTAATAGAAAATGTTCATACATATGAACAGATTAAAACAGATTTTTTTTTTCTTATTTTATCATAGAATCATAGAATGGTTTAGGTTGGAATGGACCTTAAAGATCATTTAGTTCCAACCCCCCTACCATGGGCAGGGACACCTTCCATTAGACGAGGAAGGAAAATATGCTTTCCTAAAAGCACGTTTTGTACTGAAGCATAAGTAAAAGAAATCTACCCCCTATTTGACAATAGAAAGTGAAAAAGGTCAGATTCATGACAAAAATTCAGATTTAACTAAAGAAATATTAATCTAACAGCTTCAGATTTTATTTATTATTCTATTTATTTAAATAAAATGTTTTTCTAATGGTATCTAGGAAACTTTAAAAATCAGATTATTTTGCAACAGCAAAAGTTGTTCCAACTATATTGGAAGGAACGATTTTGGCTATGTTAGAAAATAGAATACTATCATATCCTTCAAATAGTTTACCCAGGTTTGGGAGATCAAATAGTGCAGCTGAAAGCTAAGTAGGGTAAAGGCAAATTGGCTTCTTGGTTGCTCCACATCAATATAGAAAATTATAATGGAAATACAATTACATTTATTTGACTGTATGCTTTTAAACTCACCTTTGCTTTAATGAGCTGTTAAGATTATAGAGCTAGAAAATGTGATTGTGTGTACGTATATATTTATATGTGCGTGCATGTGTGTACATATTTATATGTTAATGAATCTGTGGGCTCCTGTTTTCATAAAACAAATCCCAAAGTGTTGTATCGTAGTTGTACCTGGCTTGATTCCTAACTTCGGACTACCTGGCTGATCCTCATAGAACTGGAGGATCAGTTTACCATTACAATTTATATTCTTATTGTGCTGTAGAAATTTTTATTGTGATTGCAAATTCTAATCAGATAGCAGCATTCCTCAATCAGAATGTTTCATTGTTTAGATCTTGCTGTGTAACACATCAGTACTGAGGAAGCTACTCACCTTGATAGAGCTTTGTTATGCGTGACAGCCTACACCTTCATTTGGGATCTTAGTCAATGCCTAACCTACCATTGAATGGACAGACTATGAGAATAAAACAATTTCAAGACAATTTAAGTACGAATGAAAGATAATTCCACTGTAAACAATGTTCTTGAAGGGTTTGACTGTGTTTGGACTGGAACAGCTTTATTTTAGAAGGTGTAGAGGTAACAAAGACAGTGTCAGGGCATGCATACCGACTGTGTTCTACCTCTTAATACATTTGCATAAAAATTGCATGACTAAGTGAAAATTATTGAATGCTACAGACTCCTGCAGATCGTATGTTGTTAGACAATGCATATCGTTGTGAATGTCCTGCTCCAGCACTGCCAAAGGAATAATTTATTTAAGTCAAATGATGTTACTGTATATGTGATTCCAAAATTTCAGAGATAAAACTCTTTTGTGCTGTGTTCAGTAACTGCATTTTAGCTTAATTTGTAGCATCTTCATGATTAAATATGAGCTGAAGACTTTGTTACTGCAAAGCTTAAATAATATTGTTCACTTGAGGAATCTGTGAGATACTAACCAGCTTCACAGAAGCATTTCAAGACAATATGTTAAATCACTCTGAAGAAACAGAACTGATGTTCAGTTCATTTGAAACATTATGTTTCAAGCTAAAAATACATTACCGAGTACTGTCTTAGTTTTATTTGAGGACATTGACATGCTAACATCTATAGATCATAATTACTTCTTAAATTTCAGTGTAAACACACACTTTGACAAATAACGTTGGCAGTTGAATTGAGACAAGACCAATGAACATACCGCACATGCATAAAGAGGCATCTATTTTTTAATTCTCTGTCTCACACACTCTTGTATTGTCTCATCCTCAAGCCACAGGGAATATCTGGCTCCAACTGGCCAGCATCAGGAAGTGGAACTACCAACCCTCAGAATCAGTAACACTGAAAATATTATGGCTGAGATTTTTGAAGTCTCAAACCATGATGCTCACCTATCTGACCTCTGAGTCACTAGTTCATAGATAAGGGAAACCAGATAAAATGAAGACGGCAGGGTATACCCAGTAGCTTTATACTCAAGAAATTTCCATGCTGATGTGTTTTTCCACCTGTAGACAACATGAACCTTTACGGAGTTCCCCTCAGACACAGCTTTTGAACTAAGGAGAACTGTAATCGTGTAATGCTACAAGAAGTTCAAATCAATATTTTATAAAGTGGTAGCTATTAATAAATTGTACTATATACCCCTTTGCTGTCATTTTAAATTATTCGCTTCTATATGGCTGGGAACTACTTATATGTCTAGTTACATGGTTGCTCATACAATATACTCTTTTCTTCACTTCATGCTCATTTTACTTGCTATGGAGTAAACCAAATAGTTCCAAACTAGGATTAGAATAAAGACCTACATTTACTATTTTTCCATGTAATAACATAAGCCTAGACTTTTTTGGTTATACAATATGGAACAATGGAAGGAATGTTCTACTGGTTCATGAAGAAAATTCCTTGTATGTTTACAATGAAAAGACAGAAAAGCTTAAATGTACCCATGTAAGAGGCATCCTGAATTCTGGCATGAACTTTTGGTGCAAATGCACCTTGATGTATAGCACTGGTAACTCCTGGATGTGAGCTAATTGACCTACTGTTTCAGCGGTGGTTTCATTTTGATTCCATTCTTGTTTACTAGAATTTAAAAAAAAAACAAAACAGCATTCTGACAAAAGATCTGGCTCATATAAATACAGTAAAAGAGAAAGTGGTATTTGTACTGGGTGTTTTTCTTTATATATTTCTTTATGAAACCACATATTAAAAAGTATCTGACCCTTTACAACCTGCACAGATTTTGTTTGGAACACTATTAATTCATAGTGTCTTATCCTATACTATTTATTTACTCTTAAGAACAAATATCTTGTAAAAAGATGCTGTGTGTCTCTTTCCATAGAGCTTGTTCCATCGTTCCCTTTCTGTCAAATGTGAAAGCAGAATAGTGAGTGAAAAATGTTTCTCTACATAGATATGCTTACAGATTAGGGTGTGCCCTTTATTTTCAAACTAGAGAAGGAAATTTTCCATAATAATTGGAGAAAGCTTATCAAAGCTGTACAAAAGGAATTTTTTATCTTCACTTACTATAATTCCTCATATTTTTACAACATAATGATTGAACACATTTTTATGCAATGACAGCAACAGTAATTTATTAAATAGAAGTCAACGCTACCAAAAATACACACTTGCAATTTGCTTGTTTTAGAATACATCATTGAAAACATTGAGATAATGAGAATCAGGACAAAAAGAAATGTGAATTATAACCATCTAATAAAATCACAGAAGAGTCATTGGTTCATATTAGATATTTAAATATAGCAGTCACATTGATACTGTGCCTGAATAAAAACTTGCAAATCATAATGCATGAATAAAACGTTACTGCCAAGTATGTTTCGACCAAACTAAAAACGAAGAGGATTAAGCATCTTTTTTTAAAGGAAGCATTCTTTATAACTTTAAAAAAACAGAGTTGATTGTTTTACACTATGTTTAAATAATTGTACAATCACCAATTAGTTTTTACATTTAGTTTTTAAATTTAATGCCTTCCTCCCCCAACATCTTGGGGAAATCACAGTTATATCTCTGTTCCAAATTCTTCCAAAAATACTATGTATGTTGATGACTTACAGTAGTCTACTACATTTTTAGTATTATTAGTACAGAAAAACCTTTTTTACTGAAAGGCTTTTGTTTTTTAACACACATCTCAGAATTATTAGCTATGGTTCTATATTAAAATATTATTATTTATTTGGAAATTAGCTGTTATTCCAGGGTAGATAATCATAAACCATTGGTTTTTGCATGACACCAAAACTGCATTTTTTCCAAAATTATTTCCTACTAGTGAGGTACTCATGCAGATACCCTTCTATGAGAGTTTAAGTACATGGTGGGAATTTCCAAAAGCCTTTCTGCTTCACCACTTCGCTGCTAGCAAATGCTTAGTCTGCAGAGGAAAGAGAGGGCAGAAGAGATAGCATCAAATCCTTCTTCATCATGGCTTAGTGTGACAGGGAATGAGACTCTTCACTCATCAGTGAGATAGAAGGATGGTTTTCGAGAAACTTATCTTGCTTCTTATAAGGACTTTCATAGACTTTTGACAGTAATGCTACTCTCTGCGTGCAGCAGGCTCTGTGACCACTTTACCTCACAGTCTGAGAAGTTTTGCTGCCTGTGCTCAAAGCCAACTCTAACACGATATTTCCCTTCTTCTGGGAGATGAGCTGTGAGAAAGTTCATCAGGGGCCTCCTTCCTCCTTTGCTCAGGAGCTGCTTTTAGGCTCAGGCCCTGTCCTCTGCTTGAGCTCCATTGCAGGGTGCCTGTGCCTGGCCATACACCTCCCTGATCCTAAATACGGACCTTGCCTGGCAAACTTGACATCCTGGCTTGACCTCACACCTTTCTCAACACTTTGGACTCTTTTGGCTACCTTGACTCTTGTCTGAACCTAGTTAGTGTCATTGGAACGGCTCTGCTCAGGGGCAGTTGTGGGGATGAAGCTCCCTCAGGAGCTGTGGATACTCTGCTGGTGTGCACCCAGGGTCTGACACTGAGCTCTGCCCGAAACTTCAGGAATAATCTGAGTAACATTTTTAGAAAGCCAGGGGATCTTAAGGCTTATTCATTTACATAAGAAACTTCTACTTCAGATGAAGATTAGCAATTTGTCAATTGTTTTCTTTTCTTCACTATACAATGAACTAAAATTATGACTGACTGTTACATACTTTTATGAATCAGTGATTATGTCTATCACCAAACAGAATGGTGGGTTGGTTATTTATTTATTTAAATTCAGTAAAAAGAACAAGGAAATATGTTTACTCTTCCCATGATAGTAATCAGTAGCTTATATTATGAAATGAGTTATGTTAAATTTAGTTAGTCAATATTCAAACTAGATGGAAAAATGCACATTTCATAAATGCTGCACCTATGTGCAAAAATATCCCCCATGAAACTTGAATGTCAGTCCTCAAAATAAGAATAACAGTACTCTAGCATCAGACCTTAAGTCAGTCATTAATTATGGCTGTTAACAAAGCATAGCGATAATCCAAATAAGCTCTCTGACCTTTGGTGATGTACAAGTATACCACCTTTTTTTTTTTTTTTCTTTTTTTGATGTGGACTATTAGAAATAATCACTATACATAGCAATCACTGTTGCTTACTGGATGTGAGAGATATAAACCAGATGATTAACTGAGTGCTGTTTAATGATTATCTAATCATCTTTGATTAGATGTGACATAGAGAATATATGCATTATTTGCATTTGTTCCCTATATTCTAAAAATATTACTATAGGGTTTGATGCTATGAATAACAGCTAAATGATATCGATGCTCTGTAACATTGACATAACTCACTGTCTATAAATATTGATCACTCTTAACCTGTTTATCAATCTATTTTTAAGGTGTTTTTTTTAAGTGACAAGAGCATTAGCCTGGAACACATTCTCTAAGAAAAACCTCTTGGTTTTTTACTCTGTGTGTGTTTTGGTCTCATTCAAATATCTAGTCTAGTACTTTTTCTGGTTGTTCCTTCCATTGTCTGTGATTGTTATAAGTTGTGACTGAAACACTGAATATTCACAAATAAACTTATGAAATGATCAGAAGTGACAGTTAAATGAACTGACAGATTTCATTTGCAAGGTTATTTTCAGTTTCCATCTTATCTTGTTCACCTGAATCCAGCCACTTGTCAAGGCAAAAGAATTCTTTAATGGGGTACTGGGGGATGGGGGGTAATCCAAATAAAAACAGATAATAATTTGACATGGATTTTCAAACTGTGGAAAGAATATTACAAGCACTACTATTTGCTCCTTGAATATCCAGTACCAGAAACTGCCCTAGCAGCACACACACACACATGGAATAGAGAGTGACTACACAGAGAAATAGGTAAGAAAAGATTTAATAAGAAGATATAAGAAGACAGGACAAGACTGCAGCAATGGGGTGCAGGGCTCAGCCAGACATGCGTACTGACCAGCCCCGTTTTACATTGCGACCAGCCCATTTTATATCCTTTTCTACCAACCTCCGTTTTGTTCCTCCCTATTTCCCCTTTCCCCAGCACATCCCCTCAGGGGCTGGATAGGTGTATCCATTCCTGCACCCCTTGAAGACCAGGGTCTCCTGTGGTTTATAAACTTATCAATTGCGAAGTCTAAGTTCATCTTCCTGAAAGTAGCATCTGTAGTTTCTTGATAGCCCAATAATTAGTGTGAGTGGTGACCTTTGTTTCTTGTCATTGTCTCTACATTTACTTTGTCAGGTCTGTGTATCTGTATATTTTGTTTTGGATTTCCCCATTTTCCCTTACTTTCCTAATTGACCAGATCTCCAATGATATAATCTCTCACACCCTGATCAGTTAGTGTGATTGAGCAGGTTTGGATCTCATCGCTGTCTCCTTTATCATTTTTCCCCAGGTTTGTGTCCCTGTATGTTCTTGTTTATGGCTTCCTCCTTTTCTTATTATCCCTTAATAAACTGAAAAAGGTCCTTCACCGTTAAAGGAGCACTCTCCTTCCACATACTCTTACAAAAAGACATTCTGGGATTGGATTTTCCACCCACAATAGGATACCATTGCAGACTGCTGATCGTAAACTTTACTCCTTTCTCAGTAATCAGTGTCTCTATGTGGTGTTACAGTGTTACCTTCAATTCTTTTTTTTTTCTTTTCTTTTTACTATACGTGGAAAATAAATGTGGTTTGTTTGTTTGTTTTTTTTTTTTTAAACAGGATGAATAGTCTCTCCTAGTTCAGTATGTTGTCTGTTTCATCTGCCTGTCTCCAGAACTTATTTATTTTTAATTGTACTAATAATTAAATTATTGCAATTCTTCCAATTATACTATTGTATTGTAGTATTATAGTGCATTATAGAGTAGTATTAGAAGGTCGGTGTTAAAATTCTGCCCTACAGTGTGGTTTTCCAGTTCTTTGATGAACACATGCCAATAACAATACTGGAATGAAAGTGTATACAGGAAGGGATATGAGAGTGCAGGGACAGTTATGTTTTTCAAACCGTGGGCTCATGTTTGGAGACTAGTAGTGTATTGAAAAAGTAAACTTTTTTCCCTGGTATTTGTTTTTCTCCACTGGAAAAATTATACTGAATCATAACGTAAGGTCTTTATGCGTTTGTGAATTAATAGGAGCAAGCAATGAAGAATAATGGAAGGATCTAGGACAGAAAGCAGCATTTAAACCAACAATTATTTTTCTGAAGGAGACCCATAACGTTGGGGAAGATGGAATGTGATGTCTACTCTTGAAATTTCCTAAATGCCCAGTGACTTAAATATAGAAACAAATGTTTTTCTTTACAGGCTAGAGACAAACCACAGCAGGAAGCGTAGCTGTCAACAAGAATGAAAATCTTAAAGGAAAGAGGATGCAAGCTACAGAGAAATAAAAAGGAGAGGAAAAATCCACATATTAGGCAACTTTTTATTGCAAAATCAAAGAAAAAGCAAGACAAGTTGGAAACATAATACAGGTTTTAAAAACCAAGATTTCTCAAATAAGTTTAAATACCACTTCTGGAAATCATTACATATTTCAAAGGGATTTATTTAACATTTAGTGGCATCATACATATACTGTGGCAATTAAAGTTCAAAAACCAGCTAGTAGACTGGCAGTCTGACTTCAGTGGTCAGAGTCACAGTATCACAGTATCACAGTATGGTAGGGATTGGAAGGGACCTCAAAAGATCATCTAGTCCAATCCCCCTGTCGGAGCAGGAACACCTAGACGAGGTTGCACAGGAAGGTGTCCAGGCGAGTTTTGAATGTCTCCAGAGAAGGAGACTCCACAACCTCCCTGGGCAGCCTGTTCCAGTGCTCTGTCACCCTCACTGAGAAGAAGTTTCTTCTCAAATTTAAGTGGAACCTCTTGTGTTCCAGCTTGAATCCATTACCCCTTGTCCTATCACTGGTCGCCACTGAGAAGAGCCTGGCTCCATCCTCATGACATTCCCCCTTTATATATTTATAAACGCTAATAAGAAAGTCCTACAGGTAGTGTCCTGTTGTGATGTAGATCAGCAAGCAGAAGCAGTTCAGGAAACTTGTTAAATTGATCTCCACAACAAGATCATAGAATCATAGAATAGTTTGGGTTGGAGAGGACCTTTAAAGGTCACCTAGTCCAACACCCCCAGCCCCACAATGAGCAGGGACGTCTTCAACTAGATCAGGTGGCTCAGAGCCCTGTCCAACCTCATCTTGAACATTACCAGAGACGTCACATCTACCACCTCTCTGGGCAGCCTGACCCAATGTTTCATTGCCCTCATTGTAAAAACTTCTTCCTTCTACCTAGTCCTAATCTACCCTCTTTTAGTTTAAAAAAATTACCCCTTACCCTATCACAATAGGCCTATCACAATAAAAAGTCTGTCCACATCTTTCTTAGAAGCCCCCTTTAAATATTGAAAGGCTGCTATAATGTCACCCAGATGCCATCTCTCCTCCAGGCTGAACAACCCCAACTCTCTCAGCCTGTCACAGGATCGTAGAATTGCTGAGGTTGGAAGAGATCTTTAAGATCATCAAGTCCAACCATTAACTGACCCTGACAAAACCACTTCTAAACCATGTCCCTAAGTACCACATCTACCCTCTTTTTAAACACCTCCAGGGATGGTGAATCCACCACCTCCCTGGGCAGCCTATTCCAATGTTTAATAACCCTTTCAGTGAAAAAGTGTTTCCTAATATTCAATCTAAACCTCCCCTGACATAACTTAAACCCATTTTCTCTCGTCCTATCACTTGTCACCAGGGAGAAGAGGTCAGCCCCCACCTCTCTACAACATCCTTTCAGGTAGTTGTAGAGGGTTATAAGGTCTCCCCTCAGCCTCCTCTTCTCCAGGCTAAACAACCCCAGTTCCCTCAGTCATTCCTCATAAGACTTGTCCTCCAGATCCCTCACCAGCTTTGTAGCCCTTCTCTGGACACACTCCAACACCTCTATGTCCTTCTTGTAGTGAGGGGCCCAAAAGCAAACACAGAATTTGAAGTGCAGCCTCACCAGTGCCGAGTACAGGGGGATGATCACTTCCTTAGTCCTGCTGACCACACTATTCCTGATACAGGCCAGGATGCTGTTGGCCTTCTTGGACACCTGGGCACACTGCTGGCTCATATTCAGCTGGCTGTCCACCAACACCCCCAGGTCCTTTTCTGCCAGGTAGCTTTCAAGTCACTCCATCTCAATCCTGTAGCGCTGCATGGGATTGTTATGACCCAAGTGAAGGACCTGGCAGTTAGCCCTGTTGAACCTCATATCATTGGCCTCGGCCCATTGGTCCAGCCTGTCCAGATCCCTCTGCAGACCCATCCTACCCTCAAGCAGATCAATACACCCGCTTAGTTTAGTGTCATCTGCAAACTTACTGAGGGTGCATTCGATCCCCTCATCCAGGTCATCGATAAAGATATTAAGAGAAGAGGCCCCAGCACCGAGCCTTGGGGGACACCACTTGTGACTGGACACCAACTGGATTTAACTCCATTAACCGCCACTCTCTGGGCACAGCCATCCAGCCAGTTTTTTACCCAACGAAGAGCACACCTGTCCAGGCCATGAGCTGCATTTCTCCAGAAGAACACTGTGGGAAACGGTGTCAAAGGCTTTGCAAAAATCCAGGTAGATAACATCCACGGCTTTTCCCTCATCCACTAAGTGGGTCACTTTATCATAGGAGGAGATTAGGTTTGTCAGGCATGACCTGCCTTTCACAAACCCATGCTGACTGGGCCTGATCACCCTGTTCTCCTGCATGTGCTGTGTAATGTGTAATGATCTGTTCCATGACCTTCCCAGGTACCGAGGTCAGACTGACTGGCCTGTAGTTCCCTGGATCCTCCTTCTGACCCTTCTAGTGGATGGGTGTCACATTTGCCAACTTCCAGTCAGCAAATGTCCTGTCCTCATAGGAGAGGTGTTTCGTCCCTCTGATCATTTTTGTGGCCCTCCTCTGGACCTTCTCTATCAGGTCCATGTCTTTCCTATACTGAAAAGTCCACAGCTGGACACAGTACTCCAGGTAGGATCTCACCGGAGCAGAGTAGAGGGGCAGAATGTGCTCTCTAACCCTTCATCCTCCAGACTGTCTTGATACCAGGGGTTGCCCTGACCCACATGCAGGACCCTGCAATGGACTTTGTCTTGAACCTCATGAGGTTCACACATGCCCAGTTCTCAAGCTTTTCCAGGTCCCTCTGGACGGCATCCCAACCCTCAGGTGTCTCAAGTGCATCACTCATGTTCATGTCATCTGCAAACTTCTTGAGGGTGCACTCGAGCCACTGTCTATGTCACTGATGAAGATATTAGACAGTAGTATCCCAGTATGGACCCTCAAGGAACACCACTTGTCACGGATTTCCATCTGGATGTTGAGCCATTGACCACTACCCTCTGGGTGCAACCAGCCAACCAATTCCTTATCCACAAAACAGTCCATACATCAGATCTATACCTCTCCAATTTAGAGAGAAGGATGTTGTGGGGGACCGTGTCAAAGGCCTTACAGAAGTCCAAAGAGATGACATCTATAGCTTTTCCCTTGTCCACTGATATAGTCACTCCATCATAGAAGGCTTCTAGGTTGCTCAGGTAAGACATACCCTTGGTGAAGCCATGCTGGCTGTTTTGAATCACATCCCTGTCCTCCATGGGCCTTAGCATAGCTTCAAGGAGGATATTTTCCATGATCTTCCCAGGCCCACAGGTGAGGCTGACAGGTGAGTCATTCCCAGGATCCTCCTTTCTGCCCTTTTTAAAAATGTGTGCAATGTTTCCCTTTTTCCAGTCACTGGGGACTTCCCTTGACTGCCGTGACTTTTGAAATATCATGGGGAGTGGCCTGGCAACTACATCAGCCAATTCCCTCAGGACTCTGGTATGTATCTTCTCGGGTCCCATAGAATTCTATATGTTGAAGTTCCTCAGAGGGTCACAAACCTGATGTTCTCTTACAGGGGGAGGGACTCCCAGGCTGCCCAGGGAGGTTGTGGAGTGCCCTTCTCTGGAGATTTTCAAGACCCGCCTGGATGCCATCCTGAGTAATGTGCTCTAGGCAATCCTGCTTTAGCAGGGGAGTTGGACTAGATGATCTCTAGAGGTCCCTTCCAACTCTGAAAATTCTGTGATTCTGTCATTCTGTCATTCTGTGACTTTGCTCCTCCACTCCCCGTCTTGAGGTCCATCCACTGGAGAGGTGTCGGGGGAGAGGTGAAGACTGAGGAAAAAACATTGATGTGTACCTCAGCCTTCTCCTCGTCCATTGTTTCCAGTTTGCCAGTCTTGCTCATTGGGGGGAATGCTTTCTTTCACATTCCTTTTCTGGCTGACATACCTGTAGAAGACCTTATTATTCTTTCTGTCCCTTGTCAGCTCCAGCTCCACCCAGGCCTTGGCCTTCCTCACCCCATCCCTACACAACCAGGCAACGTCCCTATACTTTTCCCAGGATACCTGTCCCTGCTTCCACTGCCTGTGCATGTCCTTCTTGCCCTTTAGTTTGACCAGCTGGTCTCGCCTCAGCCATGCTCGTCTCTTTTCTTCCTTTCCTGATTTCTTAGACCTGGGGAACAAGAGCTCTTGCACTCTATGGAAAGCGTCCTTAAAGATCTGCCAGCTCTCTTCTGCTTCCTTGTCCCTGAGGGCAGTTTCCCAGGGGATCCTATTGAGTAACTCCTTGACCAGCTGGAAGTTTACTTTCCTAAAATTCAGGTTCCTGACTTTACTCTTCACTTGACCCATATCCCTCAGGACTGCAAACTCCACCAGTGCATGATTGCTGCAACCCAGGCTGCCTCTGATCTTGACATCACCAATTACCTCACTTGTGTTGGTGATCAACACATCCAGTATTGCATCCCCTCTGGTAGGGCTGTCTATTACCTGGTTTAAGAAGTTATCCTCAATGCAATCCAGGAGTCCCCTATATATATATATATACATATATATATATACTATAACTCATTTTTTCTTCCTCGTTGAGGTGGTCACAATACAGGGGGTAGGTCTTTCTGACCTTAGCAACATCTCTGGTGTGGATGGACCATCATCCACATCATCCATTGACTGATGTTCCACATCCAGAGCCTCATGCCTGTTGCACAGGGACACCTGGGAAGGTGGGGTGGGCAAGGAGGTGGTTTACCTGCTGCCCCAAGCATGGACTTGCTTCCATTCACTCTTTTCCTTTAAGCTACTGCCTTCTGTCTGGTAGGGGGGATAATACAGGATCCACTTGATCTTGTTTTTTTTTTCTAGTGGTTGTTCCCATTTCTGTCTCAGGGAGGGCAGAGCATGGTTCCACCAGTCTATCTCTTTCTCAGACTCCCTGATGCTCCTTAACCTTTCTACTTTCTCCCATAGCTCTGACACCAGGCTGAGCAGATCATCCACCTGTTCACATCTCACACAGCTCTTCTCACTAATATTACCCATTACAGTGAAAGGCTCTGGCACTCCCTGCAGCCTGAGACCTGTATGGCTGCGTGTTTTCGTGGGAGCTCTGTATGGGTTACCACATCCTTTCTGGCAAGTGCAGAGGACACAGATTTCTGCTGGGTGGATACTATAGCTAAGCTCCGTCTGAGAGGGTGATGACCACCAACTGAACTGACTTTTCAAGTTGGTAGGGTGACGACATCCTTCTTGCACGTCTTTCTGTGCAAACTGACATGCCATGACCTGGCTGAGACACCATGTTGTGTTTGCCTGCTTTGTGGGCAGTGCTCCTGGTCGCTCACACTCCCTAGGCTGCTTTCTATAGGTATGGGGGTGGTCGACGCTGCCCTGGCAATGCCCAGGCCCCCTCAGTGTCTCCCACTAGATCTGCCAGCTCCTGGTGGGTCACTCCACTGCCCTTTTCCTGACTCAGAAAAAACCCCTTGTACCATGATCTGTCACCTCACTGTGGATCAGGCCAGCTCTGGAGCAGCTCCCCTTGGGAACTGACCTGATCCCCTGGACAAATACTGGATCCCCAGTACAAGGAAGAATATGGAGCAAATCCAGCAAAGGACAATGAAGATGACTGAAGGACTGAAACATCTTTAAGATGAGGAGGGACTAAGAAAGCTGGGGATGTTAAGCCTGAAGAAGATAAAGCTCAAGGAATGTTATCCATGTATATAAACATGTGATGGTGGGGAGTAAAGAAGATGGGGCCAGATGGATGCCAGATGCACTGGTGCCCAGTGAGAGGACAAGAGACAATGGCAACAAATTAAACATCACAAAATTCTATCTGAACACACTTTTTTATTGTGAGGGTGGTGACACCATGTAGCAAGTTGCCCAGATAACTTGTAGAGTTTCTATCCTGGGCAATATCTAAAACTCAAAAGGACATGATTCCTAACAACCTGCTTTAAGTGACTGCTTGAGGAGGATGTTGGACTAGATGATCTCAAGATCAAGATCTTGCAACCCTTCTGTGATCCTCTGTCAAGCTGTCACCTGTCACTAATGTAAGTTGTTTTTCAGAAGTTGGATAGGCAACTACATAGACCAAAATTGGGAAATGTGTAAATATGTTACTTATTAAATGGCCAATCGGAATTCAGAAATCAGTCTAAGCATTTTAAAATCTTAAATACTATCTCCTTTGAAAATCTTACTGTTTTTAAGATAATTGAAAAACTGTATGTAAAAGAAAATGCCCTATGACTGTTTTTCAAATTTCTGCTTTCATCTCTGGTAACTCGAAATGCACCTCCTTCTCACGCTTTGTTCTGAAAAATAGTTCAGTAAAAGCTTTGTCATAATTATACACATTTTTAAAAATAAAGTTGCACTACCTGGAAGAAAATGTCTTTCATGAAACAAGCCAGAGTTCTCAAAATAAAGGTTATTAATGTCAGGGTGCTATGTGGGACCATGGCTCCCTGGGGGCCTTTTTGGGGCTCATCTGGGGCAGCAGGGCAGGGTCTGGCAGCCAAGGCCTGTCCTACCACCTCAGCCAGGAGCAGGCAGCAGGGCGGCACCATGGGCAGATCCAGACCCAGGCACCGGGCACTTCGCTGGGGACTGTCCAAGTCCGGACCAGTATGTGGGCCTGCAAGTGGGCCCAGCTTGGCAGGGCCCATGTCCAGGCATGGCAGGGCTGCAGGGAGCTGGAGACTGGCCCTGTTGTGGCATTGCTGGGGCAGCAGCTAAAGGTCCCATGGAGCTGAAGTGGGGTCCTGGACTGTGGGCAGGGTGTGATGGAGGTCTAAAAAAACCATCACCGATAAGGTCCATTGGTGCAGGGACCCTGGAATACCATAATTCCTGTTTATTACTAACTATAGACCTCTTTTGAATATCTTTTGCTGTCTGAACATTGTGTATGTTAATACTTATTGCACTTAATGATTATCTAGACAGTAGGGTTAGTGACTATAAATCATCTGAATTTTAAACCGTGGATTTTCTGCTTCACATTCCTTTGGATGTCACTGTTAAAAAAGACATTTATAACATGCTGAGCAACCTGTTTATATTGGCTGACTCTCAATAGTAAAAAGAACCTGAAAAGAACTTTGATCAAATGATACAGCTACTCACTAATGGTTTTAAATCAAGCATAAAAGTGCCTACAACTGAGCATTTCCCCTCATCTCTGTTCAATGTCACTAAAACCTTATATTTGGTAGCATTTTGTTGAGTTTTTCAGTGCTGTTTTCATGCTTGTGTTGTAGAAATTGAGGGCAGTTCTAGTGTTTTGTCCTTTGGTTTTCCCCTGACCTTCTTCTGGTAGGGTTGTTATGCTGTGTTTCAGTTCTTTCCAAACATTTTTTTCTCAAACATAATAATTTTAGGTCTGCGATGGTTTAAGTTTGGCAAGTTGGTTGATTTTCTGAGTTGGAGAAGAACTTTTCTGATGTTTTTACAATCTTAAAATAAGCAACACTTGTTATTAATTATTCAATCCAACAGAAAGAAACTTTTTCATAACAATGAAAGCTCAATGGATTTCATAAGAACTTTTTTCGATTGAAAGTGCTAAGCAAATATAGTAATTCAAAATTAAAACAATCAAGGTATCATCAGAAAAGACTTCAGAGCAGAAGTAAAATATGATTTTTTTATGTTTTTTTTTTCATGGTCTCATTTGGTAGTTAGTGATTCTGACAAGCTGTGATTCTAAACAAAGACCCTGGCTTTCAAGATGTTATACAGTAGTGGTTTTCTGATAAGCAAATAAGTTCATCTTTTAATGATGCTATCTTGAGATTTTGACATATTGCATATCTGTAGATAAATGACAGATTGAAAATTTTGAGCTATCCTCTTTAAAAACAGTAAATGTCATATAGTTTATTGATAGAGGAAAGAAAATACTATTTTAGTGGATTACTGACTGGATAAGTGCCTTTTATGTTTACACTATATACCAATAAAACATATAAAGCATGGGTAACCATTATCTAGAGCAGTGCCATAACATATGAGAGTGAAAAGGAATTAAGTGCAAATTATTCAGTTAATTGATTTTCATATCATTAATTCAGTCACTTAAATCAGAGATTAAAATAAGTAATTTGAAGTAATTTTACCTCACAACGAATTATTTTTGTTTATTGTTCATCCATTACTATTCTTCCGAGGGTTCCAAATGATGGGATTTCTACCATTTCTCCTGGGAGTGTAATTCACACCCCACAGATCTCATTGTCAGCAATATTTTCTTAACAGCTTTTTTTTTTAAGTCCTTCAAATTACTGCCACAATATTCCTTCCACATTCTTAAACAGTTTCTTAAGTAATTTATATTTTCTTTGATTTTGTGAGATGTGGATTGTTTTCATCCTTGTACTAGTTTGATTCTTCCCTACTGAATCTTACTTAAGTATTCTCCAGTCATATAGAATCATAGAACCATAGAATTGTTTAGGTTAGAAAAGGCCTTTATGATCATCGAGTCCAACTGTGAACCTAGCACTGCCATAACTACCACTAAACCATGTTCCTCAGCACCACATCTATATATTTTTTAAATATCTCCAGGGATGGTGACTCAACCACTTTCCTGGGCAGCCTGTTCCAGTACTTGACAACCCTTTTGGTGAAGAAACTTTTCATAATATCCAATCTAAACCTCCTCTGTCATAACTTGAAGCAGTTTCCTCTCATCCTATCATTTGTTACCTGGGAGAAGAGACTGTCATCCACCTGGCTACAGCCTCCTTTCAGGAGAGCAATAAGGTCTCCCCCGAGTCTCCTTTTCTCCAGGCTAAATAATCCCAGTTCCCTCAGCCACTCCTCATAAGACTTGTGCTCTAGACCCTTCACCATCTTTGCTGTCCTTCTTTGGATGTGCTCCAGCACCTCAATGTCTTTCTTGGAGTGAGGGGCCCAAAACTGAACACAGTATTCAAGATGCGGCCTCACCAGTGCTGAGTGCAGCAGAACAATCACTTCCCTTGTCCTGCTGGCCCCACTAGTTCTGATACAAGTCAGGATGCTATTGGTCTTCTAGGATGGAACTGATTTTTTTTGTAAGTGTTCCACCTTTTAGTATAGCATCATCTATGAATCATATTTGTGCAGTACCCTGTACACCTTCCAGTACATTAATGAGGATATTAAATAAGACTGGGCCTAAGTTCCCCTTGTTGCTCATCAGCACATCTTTCCAATACAAAAGCAATAGGTTGCCATTTTTCATAACACTTCCTTTTATTAAAAATTCCTCATCAAGATATTAACTCGTGATATTGTTCATTTTTGAGATCTTTATTCTAAATTCAATTTCACTGCATGACTGAAATCTACATATACTACCTGTAAGTTCTCACTTTATCCATTAAAGTGCAAGTTTAAAAAAAAAATAACATTTTGTTTATGAAAAGCTCTTCATTCACAGATATATTATCTTTTCTAAGAGTCCTTTTTCCTTTAATTGCTTTACTTTGTTAATTTTATTTTTTTGGCTGTTCATAGGATAGATTTTGGTATAAATTAACATAACTGTTCTGTGTGGAGACAGCTGAGACAAAAGAGATTTTCTGCCAGACTATTATTCAGATAACTCAATGTCATCAATTTAATTTTGAAACTGTACCTGTCTTTTATTTTTAAGGAACAAGGTAAAGTAGGTTTGACTTATTTGGAATGTCCATTATATATAAAAATTTCCTTTGTATACAGATATATTTATTTTATCTTCTTTTTAAATGAGTTTCTGGCTTAATTTGCTGTTGATATTTGCTTGCTGATTTGAACTGATCAAAGTCACTTTCTTAATTAGTCAATTTTGTTTACAAATCCTACCAATTTTTAATCTGAAGCATAGGCTTCAGATTTCTTCTTAGAAAAAGCAATCAGTTTAAGCAGAATATTTCAGTTTATGATGCATACATTAGCCCTTTTTTTTCCTTGAGATTAATGAAATAATCTTCAGTTCTTCTAACTCTTCTTTTGTTAACCCTGTTTTCATTTTGACTATCATTACAGGCAATTTTTCAAAATTTGTCATGTCTGGTACCATGTTATAACATAATTTATCATAATACCGTATGATAATTTAACCTGATAACATGATATTCTCTTTTATGTGAGTGATTGGATTTGCTGATCATTATCTTCAAAAGAAGACTTTCAGATTATTTACTCTTTTCATAAGGGCACTTTAAGTTTGTGATCAAGAGTTGGATTGCCATCCTCCTTCAAGCTTGCAGTTTTTTTCTTGTGTCAACTAAATTTTTTCTAGAGCTTATTCCTTTCAAACATCTTCAGTTACACATATTCCTCCCTCTTTCTCACTGGGTTCATATTCCTTCATGGCCCAACATACCCGTCTCTCCTGTGTGGACATTTTGAGTAATCTTCTGAGAGAGAAACTTCCTTTTCAACTGGAATGTGCATTTGATCAAATCTATCTCCCCTTCTGTCTTTAACAGAGTTCACACCCCTTTTAAGATTTCTTGCTTTTCCTTCTAGATCAAGGAAAGAAAACTTTGTAGGTAGAAGTTATGGTCTCTGAAAGCTAGAAACAATGGGTTTTACTCCAATCCTACTCGATTTTTGCTCTGTAACCTTTTAAAAGTCATTTAAAATAACCTTTGTCAGTATTTTTTGTCAAAAATTAAGATTTTTTTTTCCTTTGCAGAGTCAGATTTTGTGTTTTGAAACACTTTTTTTTCAGGGACCAGCTTATTTCAGATAGAATGCCTACATTCATATCATATATCATAGCATCTTCAAAATTAGGATACTTTGCTGTCAATCAAGTGAATAGAATAAGTATCTAAATTCAGTCATTAGAATTGTTTCTAGTTGTGTAACTGAATTGTTGATAGTGTAAGTTACATGTTATTTGTTTTACTTAGAACATCAGAAGAGGTAGCTGTCTTCTCTGGAAAGTTTTCTTTCCAAAATCAGAGGCAATGCCAACACAGTGTAGCACTCAAGCCATTAGCATTCTGGAGATAAGTCACAAAATGTGAAATTTTGCATCGTGTCCCTTTGTGAAGTCATATCTAAATTATTCAAATCAGAAAGTCTTTAGATCTTCCCAGTGAAAAACATCAACAAAACCAGATTAAGTAAAGTGTTAAACTCAGCATTGCTGGCTTTGCCAAACATTTAACATTTAATGTAGGAAAAGCTCTTCATGTTCTGTATATTTTTGTCTTTGACAAAAGGTAATTATTCAAGAAATAAAATACTTTCAGAAGGTATGGATTTCTTAATTTCCTTTAAACAACTAACTCCGTGTCAAAAAATGTTCCATTCTACACAAAATATAACTGCATTTTAATGCTCTTTTGCAACTGAATTACCCACCAACACAAAATCCTTCTAGGTATACTGGTGCAGTTAGTTTTATTAGACTAATTTTATTTAAGTCTATGTGCTAAGAACAGAATCCTTAAGTACTAAGTAAGAATTTAGTATATCTTTTGCAGTGCCCTTCTACTGTGAGTGCTTTATCCAACATTCTTAAAACAACACTTAATGAGAGATAACTCGAGTAAAATACATTATCTAAGTATCTGTAAGAAGGAAATGAGTATTAAAAAGATCAAAGAAAATGTATCCAGACTTGGATACACTTGAACTGCCTGCTGTATTTGCATAAGTTTTCTTAGCAGATCTTCAATAGGTGTCTCTGTTTTAGGTATGAGTTCCTGTTCTGCTTAGTTGTCACGGTCTTGTGATCTTAGAATCATAGAATCATAGAATCAGTGAGGTTGGAAGGGACCTTTAAGATCATCAAGTCCAACCATTAACCTACCCTGATAAAAACACCACCACTTCTAAACCATGTCCCTAAGCAGCTCATCTACCCTTTTCTTAAACACCTCCAGGGATGGTGAATCCACCACCTCTCTGGGCAGCTTATTCCAATGTTTAATAACCCTTTCAGTGAAAAAATGCTTCCTAATATCCAATCTAAACCTGCCCTGACATAACTTGAACCCATTTCCTCTTGTCCTATCACTTGTCGCCAGGGAGAAGAGGTCAGCTCCCATCTCTCTAAAACCTCCTTTCAGGTAGTTGTAGAGGGTGATAAGGTCTCCCCTCAGCCTCCTCTTCTCCAGGCTAAACAACCCCAGATCCCTCAGTCGTTCCTCATAAGGTTTGTCCTCCAGACCCTTCACCAGCTTTGTAGCCCTTCTCTGGACACGCTCCAACACCTCAATGTCCTTCCTGTAGTGAGGGGCCCAAAACTGAACACAGTACTCGAGGTGAGGCCTCACCAGTGCCGAGTACAGGGGGATGATTACTTCCCTAGTCCGGCTCACCACACTATTCCTGATGCAGGCCAGGATGGTGTTGGCCTTCTTGGCTGCCTGGGCACACTGCTGGCTCATGCTCAGCCGGTTGTCCACCAACACCCCCAGGTCCTTTTCTGCCAGGCAGCTTTCCAGCCACTCCGCCCCCAGTCTGTAGCGCTGCATGGGGTTGTTGTGACCCAAGTGCAGGACCTGGCACTTGGCCTTGTTGAACCTCATACCATTGGCCTCAGCCCATCTGTCCAGCCTGTCCAGATCCCTCTGCAGAGCCAATCTACCCTCAAGCAGATCAACACGCCCCCCTAGTTTAGTGTCATCTGCAAACTTACTGAGGGTGCATTCGATCCCCTCATCCAGATCGTTGATAAAGATATTAAAGAGAACGGGCCCCAGCACCGATCCCTGGGGGACAGCACTCGTGACTGGACACCAACTGGATTTAACTCCATTTACCACCACTCTCTGGACACGGCCATCCAGCCAGTTTTTTACCCAACGAAGAGTATACCTGTCCAGGCCATGAGCAGCCAGTTTCTCCAGGAGAATGCTATGGGAAACGGTGTCAAAAGCCTTGCAAAAATCCAGGTAGATAACATCCACAGCTTTTCCCTCGTCCACCAAGTGGGTCACCTTGTCATAGAAGGAGATCAGGTTTGACAGGCATGACCTGCCTTTCACAAAGCCATGCTGACTGGGCCTGATCACCCTGTTCTCTTGCATGTGCCGTGTGATGGCACTGAGGATGATCTGCTCCATGACCTTCCCAGGCACCGATGTCAGACTGACTGGCCTGTAGTTCCCTGGATCCTCCTTCCGGCCCTTCTTATGGATGGGCGTCACATTTGCCAACCTCCAGTCAGCTGGGACCTCCCCGGTTATCCAGGACTGTTCATAAATGATGCACAGTGGGCCGGTGAGCACTTCCGCCAGCTCCCTCAGCACCCTTGGATGGATCCCATCCGGCCCCATAGATTTGTGCACCTCCAGGTGCTGAAGCAGGTCCCTCACCATTTCCCTTTGGACTACAGGGGCTTCACTCTGCTCCCCATCCCTGTATTCTAGCTCAGGGGTCGGGGAATTCAAGGAACAACTGGTCCTACTGCTGAAGACTGAGGCAAAGACGGCATTAAGTACCTCAGCCTTTTCCTCATCCTTGGTTACTAACCTCATTCCTTCTGGCCTTCTAGAGCCTTTGCCAACAATGTGTCAATCTGCACTTGGGTATTTTAGTGCTGTAACTGAACTTTTTATAGAAGTGTACACATGTTCGGGTATTGCAAACACTAGTAATTCCAGTTTTTTGCTGGGTGTGGGCATTTATGAAACACTACTGAAATATAAATAGGGAACAGAATTTTCTGATACGGTAATACAAGATTGTGGATAGAAAGAATTCTAGAGCTATGAAACATAAAAGAGGATTTTTAACTCTTGAAATATAAGATCACACATATTCTATGTCTTTGTGGAAGATCTAAATAAACATTACTAGGTCAAGCTATGTTTACAACTATTATTAGTATAATCTCTCTCTTCCAGATTGCAATACAGCTGACCTAAACTCATCTAAAATATTTAGGAATTTCTTAAAATGTTATCAGAGCAGCGATTTTAGTTGTACATTTAAAAATTAAAATACAAAAAAAAAAGTCACCTCTTCGATATAAGTTAGTCTAGTAGTTGTTTATTAGGTGTATATTGTCTTTTTCCTTTCTTTGTTGCAGCATAAATTCTAATCCATTCACACAGTAAAGCCACTTCAGATTGCTGACTTGGCCATAAGCAAATGACTTCATCTCTCTATATCTTTGGCTTAGTTAAATCAGACAAATGAGAGCTGGAGTTGGTGCAAAAAAGGAAATCAGCGAATGTCCAGGAGGGATGACCAGTACTTTACTCTTAGGAAGCATCAAGTTGGCTCAAGCTATGTGAAGCTTCATCCCAAAGATAAGTGAGACAATCCTCAGACAGCTTTGTTTTGTCTCTTATCTTAGCAGAGAGACTTCTTCCGCAATGGTAATGTGACTTCTTAAACTCAGAAGTTCCCTGCTTAACCTGTTTAAACCTGCATAAAATTGAACCTATTGGTCAACAGTCTTTGATAACAAGATAACCTAAACTTTTCAGCTCGTACTTTTCAGCTCAGTGAAATATAGACTACTGTTACTTCCTTTCTGACTTCAGTGAAATGTTCTAATTTGAATGTCTTTCTCCAATTGCTTTTGGTACTGATGTGATCTTCATCCTTATGGATCAAATATATTCATTTAATTTGGAGTCCTGTCATTGAGTGTCAATTTCAGTGTGAGTGAATGTTTTAAAGTGAAAAGAGGCATACAGATATGGGAAATAATGAAATGGCAAATGGACAATATTTTTAATGTTTTGCAAACTATTTAGCCCATTCCTCTATCATATGAAATATATGATGCAAAAACAATAGTAATCGTACTATAACAGTGATGCATTGGAATACTTTTTTAACAAAGAAGTTTTTAATTAAAATAAAAAAATGCAGAAAGAAATGTAGGTTATCAAGCTCTGGTGTAAATACTATGCTAGTGCTGTGTCATAGGCATTTTTGTGAACTAAGGACAATACTTCACTATCCTTTTATTGAAAGTCATTCAGAGAGTCATGTTTCGTTTGATTCTAGAGGAGCCCCATATGCACCACAGCCAACTGGAATCAAAGGATCTGGAGTCTGAAGGAGGTCTGAAAATTTCAGTAATTCGGCACTGATTTCAGGTGTGTATTTTAAGATAAAGAATAGTTAATTTAACAAATGTAATTTAATTGCTGAATTAAAAAATTGAAGCTCCATTACTAAGCAGCATTTACTTTGCTCTTTGTAATATGACATTTGTATACCTTTATTGTCTTTCCATGTTTAAAATTCCAGTGCTTTCTATACATTAACAAATCAATTAAATGGG
Source organism: Vanellus vanellus (assembly GCF_965231255.1). Lineage (NCBI taxonomy): Eukaryota > Metazoa > Chordata > Aves > Charadriiformes > Charadriidae > Vanellus > Vanellus vanellus. The sequence continues at coordinate 151,691,296 of NC_138906.1, forward strand.
TGGAGTAGCTCCCATTTCTATATTAAGCTTTTTATGGTATTTGGGTTGGTTGTTTTTATTATTATTAAAACTCTCTATAGTTAGTATGTTGATGATAATACTATAAATTTTGGAAATTTTATGTAAATTATTAATTCCATGCCTCTACAGAATGCTGGACTGTCATGTGCTGTTTTATCAGAGTTCCTCTGGTACCAAAATAGAGGATATAAAAGGCTGTAGTTGATAAAAACATTGTTGCATAATGAATAGAACAAATCAAAATGATATTTCTAAACATGTTAGAATTTTAAGAAAGTATTAATTCCTTTCCATTAAAATCTCATGGCCTGGACACATCTTTACTCTGTGTCTAAAAAAATGCACCAAACCTCCACATGCATTACTCTTCTTCAAAAGCTAATGCCATAAAATTGGGAATGTGCCTTTTGTGACATATTGAAACAGAACACAAATTAATAGGGAGAGACGAGAAGAAAACTATTCTGCAACGTTTTTCAAGAGTTCTTAATATGCAATAATATATTACATGTATGAAATTCAGTGCTGTAATAATATTCATAAGGAAAAATACATCTTGCTGCATAATCCTTTAAGTTGCTTATTCAGAATATGCATTACTGTGATAATTACGTTTATGTGGGACATTCTCATCTTTTGACATAGAAAATTTCTAATAGCCAATACCAAACTATTCTTTTTTTGTTGAAGTGTAGATATCTGTTTGTATCTTATCCCATTTAGAGATAGGAAACTAGAGGAAACAAAGGCTATTCTTGTCTGTGGAAGATATGAGTGTTCCAAATTTTCAAAGCATAATGTAGCCAACTAAGAAGTCGTGGGTAAATCCAGCAGGCAGCTTAGCCCCACACAGCTGCTTGCTCCCTCCCTGCCTCAGTGGGTTAGGGGAGAGAACTGGAAGGGCAAAAGTGAGAAAACTTGTGGGTTGAGATAAAGACAGTTGAATAGGTGGCACAAAAGCTCGGTGCACAAGCAAAGCAAAATAAAGAATTCCTTCACAACTTTCCATTGGTGTGCAGATGTTTAGCCATCTCCATGAAAGCAGGGCTCCATCATGAATAAAAATCACTTGAGAAGACAAATGCCTTAACTCTGAACTTCCCCCTCCTTGTCTTCCTGTACTTTCGCCAATATTTAGCAAATGTTACTTATTCTTCCGAGCCTTTCATCTTCTCACACGTGCCAAGTTTTCCCAATCATTTTGGAGAGCAACTGTATTATTCTGACATTATTCTATGTCTTAGGCAGAGTGTTTTTCTTCTGTCCACACTGAAAACAAGAAACAAACAAATTAATTTTGCCATATTTTTCTATAGATGTGAAGTCTTTTTGGAGTAATAAACTTCTGGTATACATTGCTAAGCTACTTTCAAGGGATTAGAATGGAGCCATTCAACTACAATAGTTTATGCATCTGGTTTCTCATCTGCTCTACAGCAGTATTTCAGTGTTACTTTGCAGAATTCTGTTTCTCTGTTTGCAATTTTTGTGACTTTGAGGAATATCTCATAGCACAGGTGTTTCTCCTTGGTACACTAAGGCAGTGTGCATAGACTACACAGCTGATGAAATCCATCAATAGCTGACATGTTCACTGTCCTGTACAATGCTCATATTTCATTTCAGGTAAAATTCTTATTTTAGTTAACATCTATTTTTCTTGTTTGAACTCCTAATGCAGAGGTGAATGAGATGGCACTAGTCCATATGTGGTATCTGAAAGATGCACGAGTATTTAAAACTGCATTGTGTTTACATGGAAAGGTTTTGGTAGGGAGGGTCTACAAGGGTGGTTTCTGTGAGAAGATGCCAAAAGCTGCTCCCATATTGGATAAAGCCTGTTTCAGTCAGCTCCAAAACAGACCTACTGCTGGCCAAAGCTGAACAAACTAGTGATGTTGGTAGCATTTCTATGATAACATATTTAAGAAAAGGTAAAATATACGGTGCAGCAGCTGTGAGAGAGGAGCGAGAAAGTATGAGCGAAAAAGCCCTGCAGACACCAAGGGCAGTGAAGAAGGAGGGTGAGGAGGTGCTTGAGGTGCCGGAGCAGAGATTCCCCTGCAGCCTATGGAGAAGACCATGGAAGAACAGATATCCACCCTGAAGACTATGGAGGACCCCACACTGCAGCAGGTATATGTGCCCTGAAGGAAGCTGTGACTGTACCCTGTGGAAAGGACCCACGTTGGAGCAGTTCTTGAAGAACCACAGCCCGTGGAACAGACACATGTTGGAGAAGTTTGTGAAGGACTGTATCCAGTGGGAAGGACCCCACGCTGGAGCAGGGGAAGAACCTGAAGAGGAAGGAGTGGCATAGACAAAGTGTTATGGACCACCCACAACCCCCTTGTGGGATAGAAATTGTTGAGGTTCATCTGATTTTCATACTCTTGTCCCTTACTGTTCATCTGCATTAACATCACGGATACTGTCAAGGGAGACTTGGAGTTTCCTAAGAGCAACTATATTTTTCTGGGATGTAAAGCATGCAGCACAGCAGGTCAGGGAGCTCCTCAATTCTGCCACAGGGAAAGACTCACTTATGAGTGGATGAATCCAGTGAGTCGGTGTCTGGTTGTTTGCAGGCAAGGCTTTGGCTTTTCTGACTATAGCACTCTCTCTGAGGAATTAAGACTACTGGGGACAGATAGGATACGTCTGATGAGATGGAATAATGCCTTTGCCAACACACTTGCTAACCTATTGAGGAGGGCTTTAAAATAGGTTCACTGGTGACTGCTGGACAAAACCAAGGTGTCTGGGAAAAGCCAGCAAAGGTCTACCAAGGGCAAATTGTACCTGAAGGACCTGATTGTCTTCTGTGATAACTGGCTCTGTGAACAACTGGAGAACAGTGGAAGCTGTTTATCCTGACTAATAAGGTTTTTGACATATATTCTTGTAGCCAAATTGGAAAGGCAAACTACAATATGGAAAAGTAGCAGGAGTGCTGGCCTGAACGGACTGTCATTATCTGTGTAAAATCCAGCTGGATGCCAGTTAACAGCGGTGCTCCTCAGAGCTGAAGACTGGGGCCAATAGTGTTTAACATCTTCACCTTTAGAAAGATTTATTGTTGATACCAAAGTGTGTGAGGGGAGGACAGGGCTGATACAGAGGTACCTGGACTGGCTTCTAAATGGGCTAAAAGAAGCTACAAGAGATTCACAAACACAAATGTATGAATAATCCCATGCAGCTGTGGACTGAATGGCTGGAAACTGTCTCTGCAGAAAAGGAGCTGGGGTCCCCATGGACAGAAGGATGAATACAAGTCAGCAAGGTGTGCTTGCAGCAAGAAGGGTTATTGCATATTAGGCTGTACTAACAAGAGCAGAGACAGCAGGTAACCTCTATTTGACAATTCTGAGAGCAAATTTAGAGTACTGTATCCAGTTTTTAGTTCCCAGTAGAAAACACATATGAAAAAAACAGTGCAAGCTCAGTAGAGGACCACAAAGGTGATTAAAGGCTTGAAGTATGTGACATACAAAAAGAGAATGAGAAAACTGTTTCCTCAGTTTTGAGAAGGAAAAACCGAAGGAGGATCTTACTGTTGTCTTCAGCAGCTGTGGGAGGGTAGAAAGATGGAATCAGAGTTGTTAGAGATGCGCAGCAAAGAAATGAATTGTAATGGGGACAAGTTGCAACAAAAGAAATTTTTATTAGAAATTAGGAAAATTGACTCACAATGAGTGTGTTTAAACACTAGAATAGGTTACCAAGAGAGATTGTAGAATTGCTACTCTTGCAGATACTCAGAATGTGACTTAATTTAATCCTAAAAACCCCTGTTTTAACTTGGAAATTTGATCTACCTTCAAAATGGTCCATTTTCAATAAGAGGGGGTTGAATTAGTCCCTTCAAACATATATTTTTCAGTAATTCTGTAATTTTAAATTGCTTCTATATGTCAAAGGTTTCTTTTCTTCAGTGATTCACTGGTAGCTGGTAAGTTTTATGGCAATGTAATTTTGTCTGATGAATTCTGTAAATAGAACTGTTGGTGAAAATACATTAAAGATTTTTATAATGCATATTAAAATTTTGCCCCTGAATGTCAATTTAGTATAAATCAGAACTGGGGCTTAAGTGATGTTCTAACAGGTGATAGTGATCGATCTTTTATTCCAGTGTGTAAGTGCCAGAATGAGTACCTTTTTTTTTTTTTTTTTTTAAATATGAGTTTATTTATTTAAAAAAACTGCATGTTTCTTGCAATTGTGCTGTGTACTTATCAGTATGGATAAAAAAGAATCAGTATATTAACAGACTGACAAATATTGAGCAGATCATTTTTAAAGATAATTTTTAAATTTTTAAACTTAATATCAGAGCATGACTTTAGAAAGATTCTGTTTTTTTTTATACTTTTGTTTTTTCCATGCTGTTAAGAACAAGTGAAAACATTAAGATGATTTAAACCAAACTTAGAAAAAAAAAATTGTGTATTGTTCTGAGAACTTCTATAAGGAATTCGTAGTCACAACAAGAATGTTTTACCATTATAAGTTTCAGAAAATCTGTGTTCTAAGTAAAAACAGCACTTGATCTACATCTATATTGATATTTTCAGATACTGGTACTTAAATAAAATAAAATAAAATAAAATAAAATAAAATAAAATAATTCAATCTGTATGTCATAATAGATATTCCTGGCATGTCCATCAAATACTGTTTGTGAAGTCAAAGAGTGAGTATTCAAGAAACTGCATAAGAGACTAAGTTGTTTGTTCGCTTTTCTTTATTGCATTTCCAGTTGGTTAATCTCTGTCTAAAGATGGCAAGGTTATCTTTTATCCTTGGAGGTCAAATACTTATTATTAAATGCATGGTCCACAGGGTACCAGATTTACCATATAACTTCAATGATCTGAATAAAAGAAATATTTTTGGCCTTGAGCTAGAGATGAGCAGTAGAAGCAAATAGAGGTTTTTCTAATTTACATTATGGGGACATTTCTATTATTATTCTCAGGACTTCAGAAAGATCCTCCACAAATTCATATTCTTCTTATTCACAAGTTTTCACCATTAACATAGAATAAAATCTTACATATATACCCAGAACTCTATAAAAGATTTAAAAATGCTATGTAAAATAAAAGGACTTGAGAACATTTTTATGTACGTAGCATCATTGTCTATTTTCAATTTTAGTTCTACATTCAAAATTTGTCTACAATTTGCATCTATGTATTTTAAACAATTTGGGAACTGTCTGAAAACAGGGATTATACAATGTATTTGTCATTATCATGAGTTTGGTTTTTATATTAAAATCAGCAAGCCATTTAAATGTTTAGCAGAAATAATTTGTAATCATATACTACAGTCTGAATATAATAAAAGAATTGTTTTGACTAGGGTAAAAAAGTGTGTCAAGTGCTTCTTGAAAGAATCAGAACCACTATGCTATGTGAAAGCAGCTAACCATGTAATAAGAACTCCATTTACAAGATGAGATTGAGGCCTCTGACAGATGTATATATGCCAGGTGAATATTAACTCTACTTACTGTACTGATAGCCATTAGGACTGGGACAAATTTAGTGCAGGATAGCAGTGTATGTCAGCAATTAATAAAAGTTTCAGATAAAAAGAAAATGTCTCAGTTAATTTTTCAATTGTGGGAATAAGTTTCAGATCACAAACCAAACACATCTCATGTGTCTATGTTATTCTTTGGTTTAAACATTCCAGGAATTTCCTTATGTAAAAGGCTTCTGCTAAATGGGTCATTCTCTTAGTCTAATCTAAAATTGTCTCCTACATAATGTTGCCTACAGGTAAAAATCTGTGTCCTTTCTCTGTCCTGCAGCATTAGGTTTGGTTCTGTTGGTGCCACTGAACCCTTAAATATATTCTGCAGCTGACATATATCACTTAAAAGTATGATGTGCTCTGGCATATTCCCCTCCAAAATCCTTTTAACATGCCAGTCATACAGCGGCAATGATACATTCCTTTGTGGTCAGAGATTTCGTTGCTGCAGGATGGATAAATAGATAAACTGATTGTCTCTCTGAGAATATCCGTCTTCTGAAGAATGGGCATATTTCCAAACCCTCTGGAAGAACAAGAGATTAAATAGGGGTGGACATTTCCTAAAGAAAATGTGATCTAGTAGGTCTTCTCATTCTGTAAAATACTAAGTTTGTTACTGGAGGATTGTTTTATGTTGCAGGCTAAGTTTAAGTAAAAATACTTTCCTGTAGAGCTTCATCTATTGGCTCTTGTCTATATTTGGAAGACATTGTTCAGTACTACACACATCACTACCCCTTCTATTTCTTTGGGATAATTCTTACAAAGATATTGATTACTTTGTGCACAGAACTGTAAGGAAAATCTAAAATAAACTATTTGGAGAAAAGCAGGTAAATCAGTTGAGCAATAATCATATTGGTGCAGTAGTGAAGCTACATGTCTCAGTGTCTTGAAACTCACTATGAAGTTTGGACAGGGGTAGACTATGAACTTATAGCTAACAATGTACACTTTGGCTCAAGGACCAGTCCTTTGAAGGTCTGAGGACTCATAGATAGCATTAGCTATATTAAATGGAACTGCTGTGACAGAAAATCCCCTAAAATTTAAAGTAGAGGAGAGTTTGTTACTAATGAATGTGTAATTCATGTCTCCTGTTGGTTTCTCCAGAAGACTTGAATACACGAGAGACTATGAAATATACTAGGGTTAACTAATGTCTCATGCAATGTTTAATGTGAATTTATTAATGCACACAAAGGCACAAGACACAGTCAGCCAGGCAAGACAAGAATTAACTTTTAAGTGCCCGAAGCATCAGACTCCAGATGGACTGATTAGAGCATTTTTCATATATGCCCTAAAACCTGAAGAAAGGGGTAGTTGTGGAAGGTGTGTCATGGCTGCCAAGCATACAGACACAGTTTCACTTCATTTTAGGTATGAAAGGCACTAAAATAGAAGCTGGAGATGCTTTTTTACATGGGAGCTGAACCAGTCTACTAAGTAGCTGCTGTTAAAATTGGCAGTCCAGTTTCCCCATCTGCAGTTCCCTGCTAATACTTCCGTCACTTTCACTGAACTTTGGCCAATATCTTTTGGGTGACCATGAAGTCAGCTGATCCAAGGAAAAAAAACAGAAGGAAGAAACTCCCCCCAAAATAAACGTATATAATTTTCTAATATTTTAACTCCCTAAACTAACTGATTATGAGGTCAGGCTGACACCACTATTGGTACAAGAGAGAGGGCAGGAACTCTCAAAAGGAAGTTGGAGGGTTGCTTCTTTTAGTGGTAGGTCATTGTCCTGGTTTGAGGTAAAACAGGACCAATTTTGTTCAGTAACTTTAATTCTTAGCTGGGTCTCTTCTAACTACTGAAATTAACTGCATATTGTGCAGACAGTGTTCACTCTCTCAGAGTGATCAGACCAATGCTTACAGCTGATGCCCAGGCATGGTGTGCAGAGAGGCTCCTGCTTATACTTATTGCTATAACCCCCAAGGCCAACCAACTTTGTTATTTGCCCCGTTGGAGGGTCGGAAGCGGAAAAGCATAGTGGGGTCCCACCTGCAGGGAGGAGCAGACAGGACAGGTGACCCAAAACTGGCCAACAGGGTATTCCATCCCATCTGCCTCATGCTCAGTATAAAAGCTGAGGGATCAAAGGGTCAGTGCTCTTCCTTCAATGGCCGACGTCTGAGGAGGACTCTGTTTGTCTGTGATCCCGATCCTGAATCCAGATCCAGAATCCAGTTCCCGTCCGTCACTGGGTCCAGCCTGGGACTGCCCCAGTGCCAGCCGGTGAAGTGATTGTCATCTCGGGAGCTTGATACAGTTTTGTATATATTTAATTATTTCTTTTTATTTTATTATTAATATTTCATTAAAGTAGTTTAATTCCTTCTAAACTCGTAAGTCTCTTTTTCCTCCTCTGCCTCTCTCTTTGAAGAGGGGTAGAGGGGAGCATCTGTCGGTCCCATCTGGGGTCCCTCAGGTCCCCAGTAGTGGATTTTGGCCTAAACCACGATAGTCTATATTAACTAATTAATCAGGGCTGTTCTTTGAAACCAAACATTGTCTGACCACCTACTTTTAAATTCTTCTAACCTTTGAAACAAAGTGGTCACATGAAAACTTTCTATTCGGGTTGTTTCCTAACCAATGCTGTGCTCAGGTATAATTTTGGAAAGTCTTAGGAGACTTGAGCCAAAACTGTGAAAGGGACTACTCCAGGAAAGAATTTATTAAATTCTAATGCCTTAAAAGTTAGACTTAATTTACAAATAGATAAACCCTATTAAAACAGATTAGATGTAATCCAAAGGAGTACCTAAAACAAACAAACAAAACTATGAGAGGGCTCTCTGGAGTGAAGTGGCCCTAAGAATTTGGGTCACCACACACCTTTAATTTCAGAACAGAAATTAGCTTAGAGTTGATGTACAATAGTTGAATACATCTCAGACTTTAAAGCAGTCACAAAAACTATCTACTTGGTAGATATGGATTATGACTCTGTTTTGTTTGTGTTCAATACTGTATTCAATACTGTAATTGATACAGGTACAGATTTTAGGGATGCTGACTCTTGGCTTAACCTAACTTATTCTTAAAAAGTTTTAAAATTCTTTTTTAAAGAACACTGAAGTACCAGAAAATTTTTACAATTACCTGAAAACTACTTTCAAAGTTTAGGCATATTTCTCCTTGACATCTTTTCTAGTTTTATTTCAATGAACCCTTCATTACTATGAGGAGATTGAATTGTCCCACAGGGATTAATATTTTAATAGCCATAAAGCTTTTCTTATGTGATAATTACTTTTCAAATTATGAATTATGTTTTAAGCATGTGGGCAGAATGCTTTGATTTTCTTGTTCAAATGTAAACACTCTCGGTGGGTAGCTAAGAATTCCATAAGTTGATGAATATTTATATGTATTCATGAGGCTTGACATCTGCCATGTTGTGCATATTTATGATCTAGTTCTGTGTTAGAGTTCTTGAGAGAGGTCAGGTAGAATAAGCCCTTATTACTTTGCAGTGTAGTTTTTAATGTTCCTGAATTTGGAACACACTTGCTTGGCAGGCTAAATGAATTGCCACTGTGGGCCTACTTGGGACAATCTTCATTTCGTGAGAAGTAATAGAGTTGCATAAAATACAAAAGGACAGTGATGTAAAATCTTTCATATGAATTTTTATAAAATCACAGAATCTTTGAGGTTGGGAGATGCCTCTGGAAATTGTCTTAGCCAATTTCTCTGCTCAAAGCAGGACGTAACAGAATAGGTTACTCAGGCCTTTGTCCAGTCAGGTTTCAAATATTTCCAAAGATGGGGACTCCGCGACCTTTCTGGGAAACCTGTTCCAGAATTTGACCCTCCACACAGTACAAAATTGATCTTTATGTTTAATCTAAATTTCACGGAGTTTTCAGAGTTGGAAGGGACCTCTAGAGATCATCCAGTCCAACTCCCCTGCTAAAGCAGGATTGCCTAGAGCACATTACTCAGGACTGCATCCAGGCGGGTCTGGAAAATCTCCAGAGAAGGGGACTCCACAACCTCCCTGGGCAGCCTGTGCCAGTGCTTGGTCACCTGAACCGTAAAGAAGTTTTTACGTGTATTTGAACGGAACTTCCTATGTTCTAACTTGTGCCTGTTGCCCCTTGTCCTGTCACTGGGAACCACTGAAAAGAGCCTGGCTCCATCCTCCTTCAACCCACCCTTCAGATACTTTTATGCATTAATAAGGTCTCCCCTCAGCCTTCTCTTCTCCAGGCTAAAGAGTCCCAGCTCTCTCAGACTTTCCTCATAAGGGCTCCAAGCCCTCAATCATCTTGGCTGCCCTATGCTGGACTCGCTCCAGCAGTTCCCTGTCCCTCTTGGACTGGGGAGCCCAAAACTGGACACAGTATTCCAGTTGTGGCCTCACCAGTGCAGAGTAGAGGGGGAGAATGACCTCCTTTGACCTACTGGCCACACTCTTCCCTATGCAGCCCAGGATTCCATTGGCCTTTTTGGCAACAAGGGCACATTGCTGGCTCATGGATAATTTACTGTCTACTAGGACCCCCAGATTCTTCTCCTCAGAGCTACTTCCCAGCAGAACTCAAAACAGAATTTCTTCTGTTTTGATCTGTTTAAATCGCCTCTTGTCCTGACACAGGGTACTACTGAGAAGAGTCTGGTTCCCTCTTCTTTATTCCCTCCCATCAGCTATTTATGCACACTGATAAAATTACCCTGAGCCTTCTGTTTTTCAGGCTAAGCAGTCCCAGAGTACTCAGCTTCTCCTTGTATGAAAGTTGTTCCTCTCCCTTTATCATCTTTTTGTCCCTTCACCGAACTCACTTGAGTATGTCCATGTTTTGCTTGTACTGGGGATCCCAGCACTGGAGACGTAGCACTCCAGATATGTCTCACCAGTGCTGAGTAGAGGGGAAGGATCATCTCCCCCGACCTGCTGATAACATTTCTAATGCAGCCCACAAGGCTGCTGACCTTCTTTGTGGCAAAGGCATATTGTTGGCTTGGCTCCTTTGTAAATCCATGCTGAATACTCCCAGTCACCTTCTTGCCCTTTGTATGCTTGGAACTGATTTCCAAGATTATTTGCTGCATTAGCTTCCCAGGGACTGAGGTGAGACTGACCACATTGGAGTTCCCTGGGTTTTCCTGCTTCTCCTTCTTGAAGATAGGAGTGACATTTGTTTTCTTCCACGCCTTTGGAACCTCTCTTAATCTGCATGACCTTCAAAGAATAATTGAGAATGACCTCACAATAACATCAGCCAGGTCCCTCAGCACTTGTGTGCATCCCATTAGGTCTCACAGACGGTTTAAATGTTCCCTAACATGATCCTCCTCCACTAACTGTAATGTACATCTTTGTTGCTCCAGACTTTCCCACTGGTCTCATTGACCAGGGGTTGCTGAAGGACGTGTTTACCATTGAAGACCGATGTAAAGGAGAAATTGAGTACATTTGTGCTTTCTGTGTCCCTTGACACCAGGTTCTCTGTCCCATTCAGCACCCAAAAAACATTTTCCATAGTCTTCCTTCTGCTGGTGATACACCTGTAGAATGCCTCCCTGCCCTTCACTTGACTTGCCAGATTAAGCTCCAGATGGGTTTTGGCTTTCCTAACCTTATCATTGCACAGTCAGAGAGTCTCTATATTCCTCATGGGAGACCTGACCCTGCCTCCACCTCTAGTATGTTTTAGTTTTGTTTTTTTGTTGTTGTTGTTGTAGAAGTAACTTGTTCATCCATACAGGCCTTTTACTGTTTCTGCTTGACTTTGTCCATGCCAGGATTGTTCATTCTTGAGCTATGAGGAGATGATCATTGAATATCAACCAGGTCTACTGGAGCATCTTCTATCCAAGGCCCATGGGATGCTTCCAAGCAGATAAGAGGCCAACGTCTGCTCTCCTGAGGTCCAGGGTTGTGAACCTGCAATTTGCTTTATTCCCTCCTCTTGGGATCCTTAACTCCAACAAGCATACTGTAGCCAACTGCAGCACATCTTCCCATTCCCACAAGTTATTCCTTGTTTGTAAGTATGAGGTGCTGCAGAGCATCTTCCTGGTTGGCTCCTTGATCGCATCTATTAGGAAGTTGTTGTCAGTGCACTCCAGAAAACTCATGGATTGTTAGTGCTTTACTGTTTTCCCTTTTGTGGCAGATGAACTGGCCCTGGCAAAGACCTAACAAAGACCCGACAAAGACCTGACAAAAGCCCATGAAAACTTCCTGCCACAGCTCTTGTCCATGGTCAAGCATGTTCACATTTTGGTCAAAAGGTGAGGAAGCTGGGATCCTCAGCCAGTGGCCGGGGGGGCACATGATCATATTTGACCACAGTTCAGATTCAACTATTCAGCTAGGATATAAAACAGAGCCCCACAGGGGAGCCATTTTGAGTCTGTCCTCCTCAGAGCAACATGTCTGCAGCTGGGGGCTCTCCCCTTGGGTCAGGGCGCCGTCCAAGGAAATTCCTCAAGGTTAAGAGCCCTCTGTTATTAGGTGAGTGATTGTGCATTTTGGATCATCGGCCATAACCCATAAGAGTTCTTAAGTTGGTTGTGTAGTATTAACTCCCGAGTGACATTCTGAACCTGTGGATTGTTAATGTTTGTTGGAGTCTCAAACGGTTTAAGTTAGAGTAAAACTAGTTTGATTTTGTTACCATCTTGTAAAAATAAATCCCATTTTTAGTTTGTTAGTCAGTCCTGTTGTTTTTTGTGAGGTTCTGTGACATTTAAATTGGTGTGGTCTGCAAGATGTCTATAACAGAATTATTACAGAGGCACAGTTGTGCCGCTTACCCCCAGGTAAATGGACCAAGGAGAAGTGGTCTGACCAGGTAGCAGCTGTGGAGAGAATAGAAAGAGATAGCAAAAGTAAAGGAACTATGTGTGCCATCCTAGGCACCTGCTTGATTCAAGCACAGGAACAAAATAATGATTGTGACAGATTTAAAGAAGGACAATTTATAAAAGAAAACAGAAATAGATTGTTTAAAAGGAGAATTGAAAACAGAAAGAAAGTGGACATGTCCGTTGGAAGAAAAAATTGAAATAATGCTAGCAGAAGTAAACCCTCCCCCAGCATTGTCCAAATATGAAAGTTGATCGTGGGCATAGATCTCGGGGATTGGAATGGGGACATCTGGGGAGATCCTGGTGAAAATAGCTCCAAAGAAGCAGAGGAGCTGGAGGAAAGGGATGTGTGACCTCTTATTAAAACAGAAAGGCACATGGGTCTGCAAAGTAGAAACCCCAGTCTGCATGATTCCCTGGACAGGACCTGAGCTCAGCAAATTGCAAACTAAGTTGCCCTGCAAGCCAGGCAAAGTGAAAACTGAGTATTTGTGGGCATTCTCTCTAATGGGGGGTGATCAGATACTGTTGAGTCATGATGAAGTGGGGTTTCTGAGTGATGGACTGGAGAGTGACCAGTCAATAATATCCCGAGTGGCTTATTGGGCTAGGGGTTTAGATGCCAAAGAGTGGAGGGAACCTTTTACTATTAAAGGGATTGTCTGAACTAGTGGAAGAAGTGAAAAAAAGCCACTTGTATTCAGGCAATGTATGAAAGAGGGAGGCAATGGGTAGCAATGGTTGCACTGGTGGACCCTAGCCACCTTAAACCCCTCCTTAGGGGATTGGTGGATGCTTTGAAAATACATGTTCAATCCCTGAAAGAAAGGATTCAGAGAGCAATTGAGATCAATCAGCACGACCCTCATAACTCCCCCCATGCACGTTTTGACTTGGGTGTGTACACAATATAGTGATTTATGGGCACGAGAGGGGATGGAGTGATCCAGGGGGTGATGCAGACAGGAATAGGAGGGTCCGACAAGCCAGTTACAAACCCCACCCCAACCAGCCCCCTCACCAGGAATCTGGGCCTTTCTGGGGTAGATCAGATCAGACTTATGATTTAAAAAGAAATGACCTTTGGCAAAAAGCATTAGCGGTACCCTGAACAACATGGAGAACCCACTGACCACATCCATCTAGAAGCTGGCAGAATTGCTAGAGAGGAAAACTAAGGATCAAGGGGATGAATGGCAGCCACACTCCTTCAGGAAGAGAAAATTAACCCTTTTGCGCCTCTGCAAGAGGAGTTGCAAGAGTTAACAAACTAGGAGCTGTGGTTTGGAGTTCAGGCAGCCCATTCTCAGCTGCCTCCTCATCCATCCCAAAGCAGCTCCATGCACTCCACTTCCTCTCTCACATCAAGGGCAGTTTCCCTTGCTTACCTTCTTCGTCTGTCCTTCCTGCAGAGTCTATATTCTTCCAGTATACCTTGTGTGATCTAACCCATCATATCTCTGATCTCAGTGAAATGGCAGTCCTGCAACTACACACAGATTTCCTATTAGCACTTCCTTATTTTTTTGCATGGGATGGGACCCCTTCAAACATGTTTTGCTGATCACAAGTTTTTTTTCTCTATATACCACCTTGCACAAATTGCTTGCTGCCACGGTCCACTACTTCCTCACTTGTCTGTGAGCCATCACCTCCCTCCTCATCCTACTTTAAATCTTTCATCTCCAGGAACCACAGTTGTGGATTATAGAATTACCAATGTGCTCAGCAGAGTACAGTTGCAGAATAGAAAGACGATTGCTGCCATAAGGAGCTCAGTGTGTAAGAGCATAATTACTGTAAAATATGTTTGAAGATTACTTTTCCAGCTATGTTGTAGCAGTTAGTCACATCTACATCTATCCTGGAAATTAAACAAAGCTAGGAATTTTTTGTGCTCACTGGAACTCAGTTGACAATACTGTTATACATTCCCAGGTATTTTTGCAAATATAAAAATCAAACTTTGGTTTTGTTAAATGTGGTTGCCCCGAGAGTGGAAATAACAGAGGTATCTGTCATGGTTTGGCCTCAGCCAGCAACAGAGAACCACGCAGCTGCTCGCTCGACTCCCACAGCTGTAGGAAAAATCAGCAAAAAAAGGCAAAACTCATGGGTTGAAATAGTGTAATTTAACAGAATAGCCAAAGGGAAGAAGAAAGAAAAACAATAACACCGATAAAGGAGTATAAGAACACGATTACAGTACCTCAGGCACCCAGACCGCACCAGACCCGAGTGGTACCCGCCCCACGCTAGCTCCTCTTATAGCCCGGGCATGGGTCACGTGGTATGGAATACCTGCCTCCCCTGCCGGCTCCTCGGGGAAATTAACCCCATCCTTGTTGGAACCAGGACAGTATCACAAAGTTTGTTCAGATTCAGCTTGTTAAGATTTCAATGGATTCCTAGTAGGGAAAAACTGTTTATATTTATGGAAAATGTCCATGTATTTCGTGTCAGACTCTAGGTAGAAAATGAGAATTTGAAGTCTTCTTTGTGAGTAGGCTAGTACAAAGCAAAATTGTAGCTCACTTCTTTTTTATGAAGAAAAAAATAGTATTTTAATAGTTCAATTACATTTATTCTTTAAGAAGGTTTTCCTTATTTTATTAATGAGTGCTGCAATAATCATCCAGGTATATAATGATCCAATAGAAGTAGCACTTCCATAAAAAAAAAAAAAAATTAATTAAAATTAATTAATTATATTTTATTTTAGGTCATATTTTCTACAAAATTTACCAACTTTTTCATCTTTTAAATGTTATATCTTTGCTTATTTATATAATTTAAAAGTCTATGGTTCCATTAGTCATCCAAAAAGAAATAAAAGCGTAGCTGTCAACATTATTAAGTATTGTTCTAAATTGCTGAAGAAGAGGTTGACTATGTGTGAGTCAAGCATCCACTCTTGGCAATCTGGCAAAACATTGTTTTGAAAAGAAAGAAAGAAAAAAAAAAAACACTTTTCAAAGCTGTGTAAATATTATACACATTGAAGAATAATTCCGGTTTCAATGCACATAAGACTTAAAATATACAGAAATTAATGGTTACTTTCAGAGCCAAAAAGTTCTAGCTGATGTCCAAAAATCCTTCTTCATGTTTTCTTTGTATTTTGATAAAATTTTTAAAGCTTTCTGTGATGACAAAGAGACTGTCAGAAAACTGACAATCCATTAAGCTTCAAATGCTGTTTACAGATCTATTTCTATGAAGTCATTGGAACAGACTGCCCAAGTAAATGGTTGAGTCACCAGTGCTGGAGGTATTTAAAAGACGTGTGGCTTAGGAACATGGTTTAGTGGTGGGTTTGGTAGTGTTAGGTTAACGGTTGGACTCCGTGATTTTAAGGGTCTTTCCAACCTAAATGATTCTATGATTCTATGAAATGTTTACGACTGGGATAAAAATGATAGAGCGTAATGTCTGTAGTGATTTTAGAATGACTTGAAATGAAGGTCGTAAGTAATCAGACATCAAAACATTAAAAGGAAAAATATATTTCTAATATTTGTTACTACATGTAGAAGTAGTAATAGTAAACTAGTACATATGGTGCATGTTTTGAAAAGAATTATATAGTAATATCCAGCTATATCTGTTTTTCCTAATACTGCAGAAATTTATTATAACCTCATTTTTATGGGATAATTTATGTCCTCAAAGGGTATAGCCAAAGTTCCATCACTCACCTGTTCAGTGCCCACACAGTACATGAAGAAAGATATATAAGATATATGAGTAAATTTTAGTTGTTCTCTTAGTTTCTAGGGAAAAAAAAAAAAAAGACTAAGGAATACTTTTAACTTTTGAAGACAACATTTGCTGCATTTTGAGGATTTACACACTTCTACGTAAACCATTTTAATTTCCAAAATCCAGGCTACTCACGACTCCTCAAAACTTATACTAACTTAATTTTTTGTCTGTTTGTTTGTTTGCTTTCTCTTTATAACTTCTGTACTGATTTAAGTTTTTCATTTTTTAATCCCCACTTTTTCATTGTACCCCACTTTAAATGTACCCATATGTAGTAATTGAGCAAATAGAACTAAAATCTTTTGTGTACCCAGTACTTCTGATATCAAACTTACTTCATAACACTACTGGATGACTTCCTTGAGTCTTGTGCTGTAATAATTAAAAAAACCATAGTGATTATTGTTCCTTGTTTTAGTTGTATTCCTGTGATCTCTATAAACTTCAGTTAGAGGACCCTATAGTGGTAGCTTGCTGTGTAACCCCATGGCAAAAAGAAACATCCAGGATGGGTGACCTGAACTGGCCAAAAGAATACTCCATACCATGTAATGTCTCAATC
This sequence comes from Vanellus vanellus, assembly GCF_965231255.1. NCBI lineage: Eukaryota > Metazoa > Chordata > Aves > Charadriiformes > Charadriidae > Vanellus > Vanellus vanellus. The sequence goes on from NC_138906.1 coordinate 151,708,034, forward strand.
AAAAATAAAAATAGGTGTTTTGCAAGGTAGCTGTTGCCCAGAGACTAGCTGGACATCAGTTTTCTTGTGGGACACGCTGAGTGATTGCTTTTACATCACTTTTTAATTTTCTTTTTTCCTTTCATTTATTAAACTTTTATCTCAGTCAGCAAGTTTTCTCTCTTTTGCTTTTACTATTCTCTCCCCTGTCCCCTGTATCTGTGTGGTTGCTCATCCATTAGCTAGGGTCAATAACCACTAGGAGAAACTATAAAGAATCAATAAAACAATAATCTTTGTATTCTGCTGTTTCTTCCACAGAAAGTGAAGTATATGCCAATGATCGAATTATACAGGATATACAGTACTCTAGAGAGATAATTTAAATCATACAGAATAAATACAATTGTAGAATTGTTTTGCTTTGAATAAAAAAAAAAAAAAAAGGAAAAATATTGCCAGGGCACCATGGGAGCTGGTGGCTCCTGGGGGCCAGGCACAGTCAGGGCCTCCCGAAAGCACATAGACCCTCAGGCACTTTATGACCAGGGCCTGTTCCAACACCCCTGGCAGAAGCAGGGCAGCTGGGGGCAGCCCCAGCCCTGGGCATCAGGCAACTCGATGGGGATAGGTCAAGGTCAGGCCAGGACATCAGTTCGTTGGTGGCTGTTAGTGGAGCGCATGAGCAGAGCTGTGGTGCAGTGGGGGCTGTAGCTCAAGCTTGAGAACCCCAGCTGGAAAGCAGCTCCCTTGGGCTGGGGTGGCCATGGCCACGAGGTCCCCACAGCGCTGCCTGGCAGCTGCTTTGCGGGGGAAGGGAGATGCCCTAGGCTGCCCTGGCTCTGAGCTAGACTTGAGCCCTGCCAGCCAGACATTCAGGTGAGGGTTTGCCTATAAATTTATAGTAATTTCCTCCATTTCAAGTCATGAAAAACATTCCTTTCCTTAAGTCAATCATTTAGACTATATACATGAGTGACAACTTTGATCACCTTTCCTACCATGCAGTCAGCCCCTCCTTGGTTCCCATACATTGACTATGAGATCAATGGCTCCTTTTAGCCATTTCCTAAGCTCATGGGACACTTTTCCAATTGGAGGGACTAAGGCAGTTGTACTCACCTAACTCACTGTCCTCTGGCAGTTTCCTCATCACCTTTCAAGTGCTTCTTCAGATGTTCTCATCTTGTGACCCTCCACTTAATAAGATCTTCTGATGAGAAATATTGATATGTCTTATCACATATTATTATTCCTATAAATGATCATAGAATCATACAATCATTGAATCATTTAGGTTGGAAAATACCCTTATGATCATCGAGTCCAACCATTAACCTAGCACTGCAACTCCACCACTAAACCATGTCCCTAAGCACCACATTTACATGTCTTTTAAATACCTCCAGGGATGGTGACTCAACCACTTCCCTCGACAGCCTGTTCCAGTGCTTGAAAACCCTTTCGGTGAGGAAAATTTTCCTAATATCAAATCTAATCCTCCCTTGGCACAACTTGAGGCCATTTCCTCATCATATCACTTGTTACTTGGGAAAAGAGACTGAAACCCGCAACCAAACATCCATTCTGCACCAGCATTCAAGTGGATGGTTCGTGAATAAAGTAAATAACAAAAAAAGACAAAATTTTCTGGATAAAGATTAACTAAATAATCTAAATTTATCAGAAGATAGTTGTGACTCTATGATTCTATAATATTTCAGAACAAAGAAAAATGCTGCTGTAAGTTCTTTTAATATGAGTACTCATAATAACACTTATTCTAACAAAAATAAATAACTCCTTTCAACAGCTTCAGTGGGAGTAGAGTTAGGCTTAGAACACAGTGAGCGATTCAAAAATGACAAGGTACCTGGTATGACATATGAGACATCTTAAAAAAACCCTCAAATCCATATTTTGAATTTGAAGAGGAAAAATAGTGATTTTGTAAAGTAGATTCTTAGGTATAGAGTAACACCTGGAAATATGGGGATAGGGAAGTATTCCTACTACTTGACTTCAGCCTTCTGAGTTCAGCATCCACGCTGGGTAACTAGCTTCACTATGTTTGAGTGGAAACCAAGGGACCCAGGGGCAATTCCTACCTATCTCCCAGCTCTGTATTTATGCCAATCTTTTGCACGCTGAGAAGAAATCCATCTGTGCAGACCAGAGAGGAACAACATACTGTGCTCAACCATTGGATCTGGAAGCTTGTGGGACTTCAACCCTTGAGTGCAGTGAAATGCAGCTAGCCAGAGGTCAACTGCTTTGGGGAAGAAATGCACCTGCAGTAATGAATCCAGATCACTTTGGTTAAGCTCATGATCTGAACAACCTTCACAAGATTTCCTTTCCTTATTACTTCTATACATATACTATGAGGCTGGCCCTCTAATTGCAAATTGATCATCCCATCAAACAACTCTGAGAAGACAGTGAACCACTATTTGTGTGAATTCTATGCTGAATAGTTCCACAGCAGAGGTCAACTCTTCACCATACACAGACTGTAAGAGCAAATTATTATTATAGCAGTCATGTCACTGTTAATTGGTGTTTTTGAAGATTTTGGACTAAGAAATTGATCTTGAACCAAATGAGAACAGTGTACAGTTTTGCTATCTTTGTGGTACAGGATCAAATCAAGATACTGGCAAGTCAGCCATCAGTAGACCACAGAAGAGTAAACATATGGAACTTCCTGGGAAATAGAAATATGCAGCACATAAAAAGTTCCTATAGATTAGATGAAAGAATAATAATAAAAGAAGTTATTTCTGTTATGGAGGTTTTTAATAAAAAATCTGTTTGATGTGAGCCCAGTCAAAATTATTTGGATGCTCTCCCGCCTCCAGAGGTCTTCTCTCAGTCATCTTTTTTCTGCCAGGAATTAATTTTTTTAGATGTAATTCTGTACTTCTAACTCAGAATATATTTTTTTTCACACAGATATCCATCTGTTATATGAATTGTTGTACTTTTTTGAATTTCTGTAACAGTTTCTGGCATGTATTATGGTTTTATAAATAGATATTTAGCATTGTGTATTCAGCCAACACTTGGCCTAAATATTGTGACAGAATTCTTTAGACACAGGTACAATTGAAAATGAAATTCATTTTTGCTAGACTATTGTTTGCTTAGGAAAATAATGCAATGGAAATTGGCTCCATTCGCAGACTTATCACTGGAACCAACACATTTTTTCTTGAAAAATGTATCTTTCTTCACTGTTACCAGAAGAAGGATCTGGGAGCCTTTTTTCTTCCTCATACACACAGTTATTAATATTGTCATGTATACAAACTTTAGTTATTCCCCCAGTGATATAGCCACTGATGCTATTATCATGCACAACTGATTTCAGCAAGGAAATGTTAAGTGAAAAAAAAGTTAAGAAGTATGAATCTCCATTTAGTTTGCATTTTTTGAGGGAAAGATGAGAGAGGGCTTTAAAACCACTTGACCCTTTCCCCTTTAATACTAGAATGTACTCTCATATCTCAAGCCATAGGCAAGGATTACCTCTCCCCCATCCCCTGGACCATTTAGTTCAAAAAGTCTGTCTGTCCATTGCCAAGGTTTATTTGAAGGTTTGTAATACTTCAGAAGTTCACAAATATATATTTCATAAAGTTTTTATATAAAATATTACTGTTAGCAAGAGCGTATTTTAGCATGAAAGTCTGAAAAGGTAGTATGTGATCTGCTATTTAGAGGTAAAAAGTGTTTTCATTTGTTACTTACAAGTTCTGGGTTTTAAACACAAATCCCACAACCACCACCAACCATCCCCTCTGCCACATCTCCTCCCTCTCCCCCCAGTATTTACTCTAGAATAATCATTAAATGTTTACTTGGTGTAGCTGGATGCATATGTTGACCTAATTTATTTGAGTGTCAGAAATTTCTCAGGGGCATAGTAACTGGTTAATACCTGGTATGTTTTGTGGAATAAAATGCTTCTGAAATTAATGGAGAAGTTTAGATTTGATGATCACTACTCAGTACACGATGGAAAAGACAAGCTTATGGAAGAATCTTTGTCCATTGTTATTTTTTCAGACTACAAAACCAACCAACTGGAAGATGTTTGGAATAAAGTGCATAATCTTTTCACAATAATGTAAAAAATTAGACATTGTAAATGAAGTTTCAAAGATGTTGGACTTTCATAAACAGAATTTCTAAACAAAAGTACTACATATTTCATAGACAAAGGCAAAATAATGTAAGCATTGCTCCTATTTAAACCTTTCCAAAAATCATAAACAAAGGTTTCTTTCTTATATGTTCTTTTGTGTATGTGTAGGTAAATTATTTGGGATTATGTGTCGTATAACTTGTATCTGTTGTTTACTTTAATATCTGTCGTTTTTCTTTTTATTTTTTTTTTACTTTATGCAAGTTCGTATTTTAAACACAAAACCATGTCTTTTATAATCTGAAAAAAAGAACAAAACAAAAACCCCACAAAACTCCCATGAGATTCTTCCTTAACTTTTTCTTTTGTCAGATGTTGTGAGGTGATCTTTTGAAGTTTACCTTTCCTTTTTTTACTTATAGATTTCCCTTTCTCCTTACTTGTTTCAAAGAGAAAGTGAAATAAGAAAGGAGGAATATAGAGAATTGGGGAGTTATCTGAAAATTCAGAAGCTTGAGTTCAAAGACTAAGAAATGAATTTTACTTTTATTAATTGGTGTTTATAGTTCTGTCAGCTTTTATTTCCTGTTTCGTTTTGTTGTTTGTTTGTTTGTTTGTTTTTTAAATTAAGCTGCAGTTACCTCACTTTTTCTTACCCATTTGTTAAGTAAAGACAGTGTTTAATGAGAATATAAAAGAACAAGCAGGTCTTTCATTTCTATTCTACCATGAAAAGTTTCAGATGCAATTCCTGAGAGTACCAAGTATTGCATTTGATTTTGAAAGACATCTGAAAAGAAGGCTTATATATTGGCATTGCAACTTTGAAGTCACGCTTAAGAGTTTGTGACTACATAAAAATGTTTCTGTGTTGATTAACAATAAAAATATATATTCTAGAATTCTTCATGTATAATATTCTGTCAACATGTAAGCCCCTTGTAATGCCATGATCACTGCTGTAATACAAATTCCCATAGTTTACCACAATTAATTCATTATCAGGCAGTATGTAATGCACCACTAGTTGGAAAAATACACTATTTGAGTAAATTAGAACAGCTACTAATTTTTTCTTTTCTTCTTGTTCCATGCTACTTTTTATTTTTATATTTTCTTACATTTCCTTGTTTCCCAGTGACAGTAGTGATTCTTCTACATAGTGAATTCTGCTAGCAGTTCAGAATTTTCAAACTCAGGTTTAAGTACGCCGTAATAAATCCTTCAAAATCATGAAATCTGCCACTGGAAGACTATTCAGAGTATTAACAAGGGAGTTCACCCTGGATAAATCTGGTGGTGATAATATTTCCTTTCAAGATTTATAAATTGCTCTTATTCTTCTGTGTTTTGTACAATATAATTGGCAATAAGAGAGCGACAGAAGAGAGTGGAATGGGGAACATCATTGATTTTATTTACCTTTTAAGTCATTAATTCACTCACACATTCTTTCTGTTTCCCACCTGTTAAATAATGATATCAGAGAAAAAAAAACAAACAAACACACTAACTACTGGATGCAATTTTACACAGTTTTTAAATTATGTTATTAAATTTTATTTGCACAACTGATAAACTTTCTGTATACTTTGAGTATACATATAGTATAAAGTATACTCTGTATACTTTATACTATATGATATAGTTTTTCTTTTTATGAATATTCTAACAATACCTCTTCAAAGAATATACCTCATATCAGCATGTAGAATCAATGTCATTGGATGTTGAGAAAAAAAAAAAAAATCAGCCTTACAACTACTCTTCACACACTTCCATAAAGAAATCTCACAGTCCATAATGGCTCCTCAGTATAAAGGAGACATGGAGGAACTAGAGAGAGTCCAAAAAGGGCAATTAAGGGGCTGGAGCATTTCTCATACACAGAAAGCCTGAGAGACCTGGGACAGTTCAGCCTGGAGAAGAGAAGGCTCAGGAAGGAATTTACCAATGTGTATAAATACCTGAAGAGAGAGTGTAAAGAAGACAGGGCCAGGTTCTTTTCAGTGGTGCCCAGTGAAAGAACAAGAGGCAATGGGAACAAACTGAAACACAGGAAGTTCTGTCTAAACATCAGGAAACACTTTTTTACTATGAGGGTGACTGAGCACGGGCACAGGTTGCCCAGAGAAGTGTGGAGTCTCCCTTTTGGAGATATTCAAAAGCTGTCTGGACATGGTCCTAGGTGGCCCTGCTTGAGCAGGGGGTTTGGACCTCCAGAGGTCCCTTCCTCAACCATTCTGTGATTCTGTGATGTCCAGTTTAGGCTATTCAGACAACTAGGCCTCTCTGCTCTTAGAAGATAAATTCTTCATTGTTAATATCAAAGATGCTGCCCATGACATAAATTTCAGTTATACAGAGCAGACAATGCATTTATTTTATGTTACTAAGATAAGGTTAGGCATGTTTTCAAGGGTTTTATACAGATATTTTATTGGTTAGATGTGAAAAAGAGAATAAAAAAAGTGATGATGAAAAGATTAAAAAATTCTCTATGAAAGTATTTTTTTCCTCACAGTGAACAGTAGTTTACCTCAGAGGTTCTATTAAAATCAAAAAGCAGACATGAATAGTAGAGCAATAAGATCTAAAAGGAGTCACTCATGAGCACATGCTTCACCCATTCCAATAATATCCATAAAAACTTAAAGCAGACCCTATGAATTATTAAAACTAATGAGTTTTTATTTACCTTCCTATTTACCTGGTCTGGGGTAAAAGAAACACTACCAGAGGCATATGAGCGTTTAGAAAAAGCAGTAACAAGTAACAGCTACCAGTAGTAAAGCAAAACTCACACAAAACCTGCAGCAAAACTTACCATAAATATCCTCTCTAAGCTCTGCACCTTTTCTCAGTTGATTTGTTTGGAATTTAAAACTTGTCAAGGTCTTACAAAGTGATGCAGAAGAATTCCTCCTACTGGAAATGACAAGATAAAAATATGCTGCCTCTGACTTGGAGAAAGCATCTGATGAATTTAACAGAATGTTTTGTTTCTTTGTTTCATAAAACCACACAATTTTGTGAAATACCCTTTAGCTTAAAATGTCTTTTCCTTTGAAATGATCAAAGCTGGGACATATCAAAGGGAAACAACAAATAGTAGAAGAGGTAATTATTTGTATCAGAATATCAAATTAAAGTCCCAACTGAAAACAAGACACTATTGTAAGCTCCTCAAATGCACAATTCAAATAAACAGAAGAGACAAAATGAGGGAGCATAAAAGTATTGATTCCTAGTGTTATTTGGAAATAAAGAATCTAGTTTCAGAAAGCATTTTCAGATTTTGATACCTCTAAGTATTCACATGGGATGCAGGAAACCCATGTAGGAGAACAGAGATCTGAATTTTGCCCAAAAATATGAAAAAATGTTATGATTAAAAATTGGTGTGGTTTTGCCTCCCTTTGTTTTCTCTGGCCAGAAATTATGTCTTGAACTTGGAAAAAAATCATGATAAAAATTCAATTAAATGGTGGTGTTAAATTGTGGCCAGTAGGTCGAAGGAGGTCATTCTCCCTCTCTACTCTGCACTGGTGAGGCCACAACTGGAATACTGTGTCCAGTTTTGGGCTCCCCAGTCCAAAAGGGACAGGGAACTGCTGGAGCGAGTCCAGCGAAGGGCAGCTAAGATGATTGAGGGCTTGGAGCATGAGGAAAGTCTGAGAGAGCTGGGACTCTTTAGCCTGGAGAAGAGAAGGCTGAGGGGAGACCTTATTATGGCGTACAAGTATCTAAAGGGTGGGTTGAAGGAGGATGGAGCCAGGCTCTTTTCAATGGTTCCCAGTGACAGGACGAGGGGCAATGGGCACAAGTTAGAACACAGGAAGTTCCGTTCAAATACACGGAAACAGTTTTTCACCGTGAGGGTGACAGAGCACTGGCACAGGCTGCCCAGGGAGGTTGTGGAGTCCCCTTCCCTGGAGATTTTCCAGACCCGCCTGGATGCCATCCTGAGTAATGTGCTCTAGGCAATCCTGCTTTAGCAGGGGAGTGGGACTAGATGATCTCTAGAGGTCTCTTCCAACTCTGAAAACTCCATGATTCCATGGTAACTCAAAGCTTTCCAACAGTGAAATACATTGTTGAAAAGTTCCCAATAAACTCCACCATTGTTTGCATTTTATAAAAAAGTAACTGAATCACAGGGGGTAAAAACTCATATCATAAAAATGTTTAAGTTCCTACTGTCCATTTAGATGCTTAGTTACTCATTGAAAGCAACTATAATTTGGTCTCTGATATGTAAGTTATAACCGTAAATTTTGTTGAACTGACCCTAAATAACACACCTAAGGTAATGTAAGAAATATGCCATGGAGTCAAGGAATAAGCCAATATCTCCTGTCTCTTAGGATATTTTTTGCATAGTACTGACCAGGATAAATTGTACTGAATTGAACTTCATACTGTCATTGTGAAAATGAAGGTAGTGCTCAAGCTATTTCCTACAATAGCCACAGAGACATCAACAGCGTAGATTTACTCTAAATTGTTTTAAAGCACAGGTACCTCCTTTGTCCCTTGTACCACCAAGAATCACCAACTTATTGGAGTAATACATATCTGAATTCTGCTTGATTTCAAGGAATCTCGATTAGATCTGAATATTCTGCAAAGTTTCCAAACTGACAGGCTCAAATGAATATGTGAAAAAATATTTATTTTAAAGTGTGCAATAACAGTGTAAGGGAATCCCAACTGTTTTCTGAAAACAGATTTCTGCAAAATATGACTTCAGTGAGGGGAAAAAAAAAAGCAGAAAAACATCAACAAAAGAATTGCCCCCTAAAAAATGAACTATATTTCCTTCAAAAAAAAGAAATCTACACCCTGTACACAGACTGAAAAGTCATCCTGGAAATAGCAGGAGAATTGTCTGGGTAAGGGGCAGAATTAGAATACCTAGAAAATACTCCAATTCATTTTGCATTCCTCAGGGTGATCACTGTCATGAATTTGATCCCATGCAGTGAGTAAAGTGTAAGAGTCACACAGCCTTAATAATTGTTGAACTGATAAATACGCATATGGAAAAACAAATTGTCTCTAATTAAAGATTTTGATGAATATTAATGGCATTTCAAAGAACAATTCAGAAAAAAAGAAACAAAAAAAAGAAAGAAACATCCAGCTGGCTGCCTGAAGGGGACAGATTTAGAAAAACAATTAAACAGAAAGGGAATGAATCTCACATAGCAGTCAACTGTTTCAATATTCCTGATTAATTTTTGACTACAGCAGAAAAAAAAATTAGGTGTTCTATGATTTAAAAGCAAGAGACATTCCACATTTTTATCAACCATATCTCTGATATTACTAGGAATTCTCTAGCTTAAACTGATCAGAGAAGTTTTATCTGATCACTTAACATGAGTCAGTTATATACCTAAATCCATACTGTATTTTGAAATTGAATCATCCAACACTAAACTAGGGACTACCTACAAAAAAGTTGCTTTGACAGTAGAATTTGGGTCCCACAGCCAACTGATAGAGCTCAGTGACCTCAGCCCTGACTCATTATGATAACCTAGGGGATGCTTATGGTGCCAGTACCCACGTTATACACAGGCATCTGCCTTCAAAACTCCTTTGTCTTTATGTCAGGGAGCAGTGGGCTTCCTTCTGGAAAAAAACTGCTTTCATGTGATATCGCCTGTCCACTGCAGTGTGGATAAAGATGTAGTTGGATGGCACTGTAATAAAACTTGTAGAGGTTCATCGTCTTCTTTTTCAAAGCTCATGATGCCTGTAGTTCAGCCTGGGCTTGTGTCCAAAATATGGATGGTTTGTGAGTTTGGACCTGAGGCTGGCTCTGATCAGTGAACGAAGTGGTATATATGTAGCACAAGTGGCCCAAGCTACTCTTATTCTGCTACTTCCATTATTTGGCGTGAGCTCTGGAATTCCACCACTGCCACTTGTAACTCTGCAGTGGTTCTGTTTATGGGAAACTTCCCCTTATTGGTGTGGGGAACACAGACTGTATTGGCTTGGGGTTTGTATGTCCATACACTAGAGCCTTTTCTGGATTCATTCTGCCATTATTTACCAAAAGCAAGAGCGAGGAAAATCCTAAAAAATTATTCAGTTGGCTACACCATTGTGCCTCTTGGTCTTTGATGAAGACTTCCATATCCTGATTTAGCTCTTTCTAAACTTCAGTTCATTTGGCTGCAATTCACAACTTCACTGCACTGGGTTAAAAAGTGGATGCCATATCAAGGAAAGACAGTATTTCACCTATCAAGAAAAAGTGAAGTTCTGAGGACTAATTTAAACTCTAGATATAGTATGCTAAAAGTTTAGTGGGAAAAGATCTGCCAGAATGAAAACATATATAAAAATGTAAGGCTCATCTTCTCGTAGCACAAGTTTGGAAGTGACCTTAAAATGTATGCAGAATAGGTCACACAAGCACGGATGAGAAGAATTATTCCTGACTTGTAACCCTTTTTTCTGATTGTTCTCTTTCATTTTCCCTTTTTTTTTTTTTTTTTTTTTTTATAACAACACTCAGCACAAAATGTCAGGTTACGAAATCAAGATGTTTCTGATTATTCACATATTTTGCCATTCTGTGGCTTACATTGGAAAATACTTGAATTTAAATAACCCAAAACATTTTGTCTGTTTCAAGTACAGAAGATAGACACCTGTCAAATTATAGAACCTGACAAGTAGGAAAGCAAAATAGAAAATTTGTATCACAAGAGGTAATGAGGAACCGCCCACTGTATTAGAAGGCCAGGTTCAAGACCAGCTGAGGAACCTGAAGGTGCACAAGTCCATGGGACCTGATGAGATTCATCCACAGATCCTGACAGAACTGGCGGATGAAGTTGCCCAGCCACTATCCATCATATTTGAGAAGTGGCAGTGGCAGTCCGGTGAAGCTCCCGCTGACTGGAAAAGGGGAAACATAACCCCCACTTTTAAAAAGGAAAAAAGGAATACCTGGGGAACCACAAGCCAGTCAGTCCCACCTCTTTTCCCATTAAGATCATGGAGCAGATCCTCGTGGAAACCATGCTGAGGCACATGGAAAATAAGGAGTGATTGGTGAAAGCCAACATGGCTTCACTAAATGCAAATCGTGCCTGATAAATTTGGTGGCCTTCTGCAATGGGGTTACAACACTGGTGGATAAGGGAAGGTCAACTGACATCATCTGCCTGGACTTGTGCGAAACATTTCACACTGTCCCACACAACATCCTTCTCTCTAAATTGGAGAGACACGGATCTGACGGACAGACCATCCAATGGATAAGGAATTGGCTGGATGTTCGCATTCAATGAGTTGCCGTCAACGGTTCCATGTCCAATTGGAGATCAGCAAGGAGTGGTGTTCCTCTCCCAACCAATGCTGTTTAACATCTTTGTCAGCAACATGGACAGTGGTTAAACATGGACAGAGTGAAAGTTTGCCAATGACACTAAGCTGTGTGGTGTGGTTGACACACTGGAGGGAAGGGATGTCATCTGGAGGGACCTGGAGAGGCTGGAGAGGTGGACCTGTGCAAACCTCATGAGGTTCATTCAACAAGGCCAAGGGCAAGGTCCTGCATGTGCGTCAGGGCAATCCCAAGCACAAATACAGGCTGGGCAGAGAATGGATTGAGAACAGCCCTGACGAGTACTTGGGGCTCTTGGTGGATGAGAAGCTCGACATGAGCCAGCAACGTGTGCTTGCAGCCCAGAAAGCCAACTGCATCCTGGGCTGCATCAAAAAGAGCATGGCCAGCAGGTCAAGGGAGGTGATTCTCCTGCTCTGTTCTGCTGTGTTGAGACCCCACCTGGAGTACTGCATCCATCTCTGGAGCCCCCAACATAAAAAGCAAATGGACCTGTTGAAGTGAGTCCAGAGGAGGGCCATGAAGATGATCAGAGGACTGGAACACCTCTCCTATGAAGACAGGCTGAGCAAGTTGGGGTTGTTCATCCTGGAGAAGAGAAGGTTCTGGGGACACCTCATAGCAACCTTCCAGTACTTAAAGGGGGCCTACAGCAAAGGTGGAGATGGACTTTTTTTCTGGAGTGTAGCAATAGAACAAGGGGTAACGGTTTTAAACTGAAAGAGGATGGGGCTTTGAGCAACGTGGTCTAATGGAAGGTGTCCCTGCCCAGAGCAGGGGATTGGAACTAGATGATCTTTAAGGTCCCTACTAACTCTAACCATTCTATGATTCTAAGAATATAGTAATTTATTTACTTGAATTTCCTTCTCAGCCATTTTATTAAACACCTTTACCTTTTATCTTTTCAAAATCCTACTTATTTTACCTGTGAAGTATTCAGTATTGTCATCTCCTAATTTTCTATGGTCTTAATTCTATCTTATTACTGTGTATTGTTTGTCATGAGCTACATTTAGCTCTTTCCCACAAAAAATGCCATAAAATAACCCTTCCTGCCATTCATCCCTCTGTGTCATCTTCTGATAACCAGTGTTATTTTGCTTTATTTTTCTTTTTTTTTTTTTTCCAACTACCTGTTCTCTAGTTTCTTCCTCACATTTTTCCCAGCCTTTTTGAAAAATGTTGAATCTGCACATTTTCATACACCATCTCCAACTGACAAGTAAAGAAAGTTGCTAGGACCTGAAATTCTTCATTTCAGAGAGTATTTCACTTTTCTGTATGAATACACATAATTACAAAGCAAGGCTTAAGAATACAAGGGAGGGGGAAATGTGAGCACAGTAGACATTGTTTCTAGTATTTGTGAGGTACTGGAATTTGGAAGACATTTCAGAATTTTTGTTGCTAAGGGAACTGCATCTTTGAGCTCTGTATTTTCAGGCATGTTTCTGCTGGTTTTATTGCTCCTAGGTACTTTTAAAGAAAAAAAAGTTCTCAGTCATCTAAATACAAGACAAGTTAACATTCACTTTCCTACTTAGGTAAAAATATTGGAGAAATGTATCTGGAGAAACTTATATGAGCATTGCAGAAATTGTCACATATTGAAAAAAACATTGTCTGGCTTAAGAATACTAAAGTTGCCATACTTTGTCCAGTCCCTTGATGGTAGCTGCTATTAAATATTTAGAGACAGATGAGGTTTCAGAAGACACACTGAAAGATCCTGACTACAGGATCTTTCATTTGTTTGTGTTTTGTTTTTTTTTTTTTTTCCTAATATTAAGAAGTTAGTGTCCTATCTGACCATAAAGTTTTTAGTTAATCTCTTGACATCATTAATAGTCTATTGCAATAAATTCTGCTATTTATTATGGCATTCTATAATAATTTATTCTCAGAAGTTAAAGTATGTATCCATTTTCTGTTTGTTCTATGTGTCCCTTTCTTCTTGTCTTAGAAAAGAATAATTAGAAGCTCTTATTTTCCATTTCATTCCTATTTAGGTAAAACACGACAGAATTAAATGCTGATCAGACTCACTGCTTGTGTGTAAAGCATTTCTACTTCTATTGCATCTTTTTTGGGACAAGGTGAGAAAGACTGAACTTTGCATTCTACGTCTAACATTACCTAAATTACCTTTACTTTCTGTGGGATTTTTTTGTGATGCGTTTATTTTATAAGAGTCACAATATTTCTCTGGGTCTTGGTTCATAACACAAGACAATCTAGAACATTTCTTTGGAGTTTTACTGCTGTCTTCCATATTATTTCCGCATATTTGGTTCATAATTTTTTTCAATAGTATAGATTGTTTGTGGAGGTAACAAAATAGGTAAAGTAAAACTGAATTTATTAAAAGTCCTAACGGTTTCTGAGAGTGTCTAGAGTAATAAAAAAAAATATATATATCAGTTTGTTTTCATTTTTCATGAATCAACCTTTACATTTTAGCTTTTCAGAACTCAGAAATATCACCTTTAAATAGAAACCACAGACCACAAGCTTTCATCTCAGAGGGAAATTTCTAAGAATACTGGAAATACATGAAAGACATATTTCCTAATCTGTATAATCTTAACTGTAGGTTTACATAATGTAGCAATGATCATCATACAAATGCCACAGAGTAAAAATAAACTGATAGCTTTATTTAATAAGACGACTGCTGTCTGTGTTTGCCTCTTTTTCTGTTTCTGTACTACTTGCATTGTGTTTCATTGTGCATTACATGTTACAATTCTCAGTATACTGTCACCAGTCATCTTGAAAAAATCATTTGTTACCATAGGTATGGAATTGTTTTGACTGCCCATAAAATTTATACCCATTAAGGAAAACAGGGAGTTGTTAAAAAAATTGATGAGTATATGTAATAACTATGAGACTTAACAGGCTAATCTGTAATTTTACTTAAAGAACTTTTAGGCAACTTTTTTCTTTGGTGTAATTTCTTCAGGCATACTTCCTGACTCGAAAAAAAAAGACTATGAGCATAGAAGGACTCTGTACAAAGTTCAGAACACCTTGAGTTCTAACACACAAATTTTGTTGGGAAACCTGTGGGCCTGGAGAACGATGCTTTGTATAATGTCTAACTTTGGAAATGTGTACTCAGATACATTTTCTGTAAATATTCCAAATGTGTTTCACCTTCGACCTTGTGAGACTCCTAAGGTGATGCATTTTACATATTTGTTCAGTCCCCCGGCTCTCCACCAAGACTGACAATAATAGATTGATGTATCATCTGCTCTGGTTTTCAAATTGAGTGCTTGTTTCTCAGGAAATTGTCAGCTGATAGAGGAGATGTTAAATATCAGAACAGTTATTTTTCACCATTACGAAGGTAAGGACAATGATTATGAATAGAAAGGTCTTGTATTACTTCTATACTGGAAATAACACTTCAGATTTCAGGGGGTTTACAACAACATTAAATTGTATGAGTGCCATGTTTCTTATAAAATGTTACACCATTCCCTTCACTATGTTGTATTATTTGGCTTGAAAGACCTAGTACTTTTAAAACAAAAAGAGAGGTGGGGGGGTTCCTCCTTCACCACTCATCCCCTCAACTCTCAAATTTTGTAAACATACTTTCTCTTCCTTCATATCATCCGCAGTCTATTTCTTTTTGCTATCTTATGTTCCTGCACAAAATATTTAAATAAATAAATAAATAAATAAATAAATAAATAAATAAATATCTGGTAACTTTTTGTTACTATTTTAGATGCAATACCCTACACACTTACAAAATCATTAGCATAAAAACATAACTCAAAATTTAGTGTCCAAACTTAAGACTTGGCAAGGTTTCAAGGAATAGTATCTTCATCTGTTTTTAGGTAATACAAAATCTGTGGAAAAACCAAATGGGATTTATACATAATCAGAGTTATTTACAGTGCAACTGGCAGTTTTTCCCAATGTTAAAGAAAAGGCAGAACAGTATATCCACAGTTTATTTCACTGTTGCAGGATTTTGGAGATACTTTATGTAAGAAAATCTTGGGGGTCCATGGGAAGTGAGCAGAATAAGATATAGAGCTGAATAAAACTCACAGGCTAAACTTGTCAAAGTACTCTTCTCTTCAGGGAGAGCATAACTGGCCCAAAATTGGTAACTGGGCAGATGGCCAAGATACCACTTTGTCAGAATAATTCTGAGCAAAACTTTTACGGTGTTCCTCAGAACTGAGTCTGCTGCTTTTAGTCTGTCTTCAGTTAGTCCTTCTCAGTAACAATTACAGATAAAACAACAGTTTTTTATACTGTTTACCAGGGATGAGCTGTGAGAAGCAGGAGAGGTGGGAAGAAAAAGAATAATAAACTGCCACTGAGTCACAGTGGAGAAAATACTGCTACAGACAGGAGGTGGGGAGGAGCTAGTCTCTTTCGGTGATGCTGTTGTCTTCTCCCACAAGAAGGATTATTCTGACAGAATCAGAGAAGATCAGACCTTTACAGTGTTTCTCTTGAAGTTTGGATCTAACCAGTAAGTTCACCTCACTATTTGCAAATTGCTGTTCTGCACATTGGAAGAGGCAGAAATCTACAGTGACTTCTAGAAAAAGCTTATTTCTCTGTATCAGCTATGAAGATGAGTACATTAACATAAGAAGTTGAACTGAGCATATCAGCTCAGTAGGATGAATTAGATTTTCTTTTTGAAGATCTACATAAATGTAATTTTTGTGGTTTAAAACTGAGTGGGATGATGAACATGGACGATTTGGCATTTTAAATTTTGTTCTTTGTATTTTCAGAATAATTTAATAAGTTTTTTAAGTATATTGCAGGATCCTTAAGCTGAATTTGACAGAGCTAACATTTTTTTTTGTAGAAATCTTTTAATAAATGGATATACCTTGATGTAAATTAAATGTTTGCAGATATCAGCAAATGCGTTGGTTTAAACCTTTCTTAAATTTGTTTCCTTCCGGATTCTTTTGTTTGTTTGTTAGTTAGTGTAGGTGCAAAAGACTATGCCTCCAATGCTATTATTTTATTAATAAACAATTATGTCAGTTAATAATTTTGCACCCAAGAGTAAATTCACAAACAAAGCGGAGATTTCTGTATCAGCTTACAGATATTAAAATGTATTGTAATGTATGCATGAAGTTTAATAGCTCAGTTAATTAAAGAGTTATGAGTTTAACAATAATGCTGTTGTGTACCACGTTCACATTCTTGCAGAAATAAGAGGTGGTTTTAAATTGATGTGCTGTTGCTATGCAATAAGCAGTAGTAGCAGCAGGTAGTTTTAGAAAGAATTTATTTTTTTTCTTGTCCAGCAAGTTATGGGTATCTTTATTTAACACTGTTCTATATAAAAATATATGAAGAAATTCATGCAAATTTTCACTTTTGTAGGAAGTTTTGCTATTCTTACTTTGCATATAAATGTGAATGTTCAGCATAGCATAATCTACAAGGCTCAAGTAGGTCACTCACTAATCCAGTTCAGAAATATATACTCCATATGGAAGGAAGGCAGACCTACTTTCTAAATTCTCCCAGTTATAGTCCTCCCTGGGTAATGAGAAAGGTAGAGATGCACAGTGATATATACACCTCATTCTCTTCCTTTCTTTGTGTTGTAACATGAGGAATATTCAGCTGCTTTACATTTGTGAAAGTAACTTCCCAAGAGCAGATCAGGTGTTAGACCATCCAAAGGACCACTCTTATGAGGCAGGCTGCATGCAGCCAGCCTCTGGTGGAGTCCATGCTCTGTGAGCATAAATTCAGGCCATTTCGTGACAGTCAGCTTCAATGCCTGGGGACATTCCTGAATAAATGTAATTGCTAATGCCAGCTTTAAGAATTATGCAATACACATGTCTGGTTTTGTTCCTTATAGATTAATAATCACCCTCTTGACCTCTTTATATATGTAGACTAATAACATCTGGCCCCTTTATACAAGGGGTATACACCTAAAATACTTAAGTGTCAGAGTTCCAGGTGGGACAATGGCTCATTGGGGACCAAGCACCAGGAGCTGCGGGAGCTCCCCTGAGATAGCAGGGCAGGTCCTGGCAGCCAGGGCCCGTCCCACCACCCCAGACGGGAGCAGGCAGCCTGGGGGGAACTGGGGCAGCCCCAGCCCCAGGCATTGGGCATCTCCCTGGGGATGGGGACATGCTGAGGCCAGGCTTGGACACAGGCTTGCAGGTAAGCCTGGCTTGTCGTGGACCATGGCTGGGCAGGGCAGGGTTGTGGGGAGCTGGAGACCAGTCCTACTATGGAGTCACTGGGGCAGGGGTTGAGAGCACCAGGTGTGGCTGAAATGGGGTCCTGGCCTGTCAGCAGGATGGGGGGAGACCCCATGGTGTCTGAAAGCGTGTCCTGGGCAGGGTCGGGGAAGACCCTGAGGGGACTGGTCAGGGAAGGGCAAGCCCGTTGGTGCCCTTCAGGCCCTGGCATGGAGGTCACCAGAGTTCTGGAGCTACTGCTGATTCCAGCTCTATTCTTTATATTTGAAATGAGGAATACTGGAAAAAAAGTTCTTCCGTGATTCTGCTGTATCAAAGCTCTTCTCTGTGTCAATATGGAGACTCCTTTTGAATAAAATATAATATTTTAATATTTTTTAATACAGAGAGATGATTCCAACAATATTTTTTTCTATATGTGTGTGTCTATATATATTTATATAAATCCCTGTGCAACTTCAACTCTAAATACTTTCTATAAATCTGTACACATGTTACTGTCTTGTCTTCGGAAAGCTTACATTATATCAGTGTAAAAAATAAGAAATTAAAATGGAGAAAAAACATCGCTATTTTCCTAATTTATGGAATAGTTTGGCCTCATTGAGAGCTCAGGTGAAGCCCCACATTGGTTAATGAACTGTATGACATAATTTACCAGTACAAAGAGAACAATAGTTTGGAATGGATAGTTTCAGTCACTGAAGTTTTGCTTTAGGGAGTCTTACCTTCACTCTTTTTTATCTAGTGCCAAGTACTGGAATCCCTGCTGAGACTTTCCTTTGTAAAACAGTCTCAAGACAGCCTATATGATGAATTTATGGAGCTGCATGTTGCCAAGGTTGCTGATCCTGGCTAAAGAGTCAGGCTTCAACATTACTATTGTGTTTTTACCTTAGTACATGATGCCTGTGCTGGATTCAGCTGCTCCGTTGTAATTTGGGTTGTTGCACCCTTTCGGGTAACCCAGGTGGCACCACTATGTCCCTGAGCTATTTCTGGATTAATGAATTAAACAGAACCGTGTTTAATTCCCGGGTATTGCAATTCATTTTTCTGTACTAGTGAATTATTGGAATAGTCCTTGACATTAAAGACTTTAGGACTGTATAAAATAGCACTCCCCCAAATGTTTCTCAGGCACAGCTTAGAAGTTAGGACACCCCAAGAACCATCCCTGGCTTTGGAGGCTGAGCGAGTTTATAAACATATATGCCCACTGCTCTGGACCCATTGGCTTTTGTGTCTGTGAATACATCCCATCATACTCCAATTAGCAGCACAGGTGTGGCCATAGAGACCATGCAGAAGGGAGTTGTGTATCTGCTCCATGTTAAAAAACTTATCTTCTTTGCCGACTTGCATGGAAGCTGGTATGAAGTGTCTGTGTGTTTGAAGTGTCTGTGTGTTTGTGTGAGACTCATGTTGCGTTCTAATTAAACATTTTCCTTTTTCTTTTGCATATACACCAAATTGTGCCTAAGCACCAAAAGGTCAAGGAAAAAAAGCACCATGGAAGATATTTCCATATGTATCTATATATTATTTGCTTATGTCTTGTGAATACCTGAAGGAAGTGTGGAAAGTAGGAAAATATTTGAAATATTTCTGTATTTACTGTATGCGATCAGTTTTGTTTTTTTTTCCCCCCAGTTTTCTGAATGATATATAATGGGAAAAGAATGGATTAAAGTCTTGCTTTGGGCAAAAAGAAAGGAAAACAGAGCCTAGCTGTCTAAGCAGAAACTTTAGAATTGAATAGGCAATGCGCTGTAGAAAGCTGTTTTTGCTGAGACAGTGGGAAGCCTCAGCCAATGGTCATTAACTTTTAACATTGAACTTCCCTGGAGTGAGCTTCAAAAGAAGCATGTAGACTGTGTTTAAGGAGAAAAGCAGGGGAAAAGGGAGAGAGACACTGGAAACAATGGAGGCTTCCAAATCCTCCATGAATTTTAAAGCATGATTTGTGTTGGTTTTGGCTCTGAGAACTTTCATTCTGTAATCCAGATAATGATTAGTGATTGTTTTGTTTAAGGGAAAAAAACTATTTCTTAGTAATGATCACTGATGATCAGCTGAACTTCCCAAATTTACTCAGAGTTAATTTAAAACCCTCTAGGGCACAAATCATAAACAGAGGTACTGTGACTCACAGTTCTACATTGAGAGTCAAAGAAGCCAAGGAGGCTCAACACTGTAAACTCTAATAATTGGCTTTGAGACTAACTGAAAAAAATATAAAAAAACCCACAGAATTCTGAGCAAAATTCAGTTGCATACTTCTTAACATGTATAAATACCTTGTTGAAATAAGACAAACTCTCACAAACTCTTCCAAAAAACTCAGCATGAGTAGGGAGAGCAGGGTCTTGAATCCAGAGTTTCTGTATTCCAAACTGCAGCTCCAGACACCAAATAGATGACTACTGATTCAAGAAATTTTTTTAGAAGAATAAGTGCTAATATGCAGTTCTCAGATATTTTCAATGTGCGTCCTGACCACTTCTATAAGAAAAGATAATAAATGTGTAAATTAAATAATTTTAGCAGTTAGCTACTGTTTTATTTTTATTTCAGCCTTACCTTTGCAAGATTTATTCAAAATCCAAAGAGTACTATGTTGCTACATCACATAATCAGTTCTTCAGTCTACTTTAGTTGCTATTAGGCTGCCAGCTGCTGTCCCCTCCCTCATTTTCTCTACACAGGGAAGTTTGGTCTGTCTCACGGAAAGAAAATTACTAACTATAGTGTTAATTTGATGCTGCAATTAGTGGCACTCTGATGAAATGCACAAATTCTTTCCATTGCTTATACTAGAATTAGTGGAGTCAGACTGGTATAAATGTTATAGGCATGTAGAAAGACTTAATCAGGACAGGAATCTGAAACATTAGCTATCTGCCCCCTCCCCTACTCCTTAGGATTAAAAGTGTTTTCAGCAAACCTCATTCTTCTAGTCAAAATGAGATATATTCACAGCTATTAAATAATGTAAATAGTGTGACCTGGAGACCTGGTAAGCTAACAAGTCCTGAGGCAGAACACAAATAAAGAAGTAATTTTTAAAAATTTAACTGTCATGTCGGCTGTTTTTTTGTTTCTTTTTTTTATGTGTAATACCTCAACACTTGAACTGACTTGTTCCAAGAAACTATTATTTCTTGTTCCTACAGATAACCCCCATATCTTACAACTCATTTGAATATTTCAGCATTTTTTTGTTGACGCAGGCAGGTTTTCATAACTCATAAGACTTATTCAATAATTTTACCAGAAGTTTCCTTCTTTCCTTCCTTCCACCTTATCTTACCTCTTTCTCTCTCCCTTTTTCCCTTGCTCCCCAGCAGAAGCAATACTACTCTCCCTCCCACCAAAAAAAAAAACCAAACCAAAACAAAACAAAACCCAAAACCCCAACAATCTTATAAAGCATCGAGGAAGCTGTAATTTAGATAATTGATTTTCTGTTCTGGAATATTCTTCTAGGACTGCTAAGATCTTCTGATATAAAATGAGCATTCATAGATGCCCTTGGAACCTAAAAGGTTTTGCTCAGTTACCGAGTCCCATTATCAGTGAAGTAGAAGAATTGGGGAATCTGAATAAAAATTACTTCAGAATTTTTTTTTTCAGGAAAGATTATTCAATAAATTCTGTCTTTAGTTAAAACTTTAGTTAAAACTGTCTTTAGTTAAAATCTGAATAAAAATTACTTCAGATTTTTTTTTTTTTCAGGAAAGATTATTCAATAAATTCTGTCTTTAGTTAAAACTTTATATTTTTTTTATTTTTCAAGTGACCGGGTGTTTTGTTTTGGTTTTTTTTTTACCAGGAAAAAAAAATTAAAGTAAGAAGGAAGACAGAAAACTAGACTCTTTTTTTCCTGTTTTGCTACTGCTGAAAACAATCCAGCAAAGACCTTATGTCAAAGCTACACAATATATCTAATTTATACCTTAACATGTTTTAAAACAGTTAAAATTTTAAAATCAAGAAAAAGTGGTTGTAAATGCGTGCATGTGTTGAAGGAAGGGCCATTAAGTATATTAGGGCAAAGGTATTGTACTGTAGTATAGTATGTTTAAATAAATCTATCATATGATAAACTTCCCTCTAAGAGATACAGCAGTTTATCATGAGGTAATGTGAACAAAATTGTCACAGAATCATGAAAATGACTCATGATTTTCTCATTACAGCGAAAACCAAGTCTTAATACCTCTTGTCATCTCTCTTAATATTTTTAATCGTCTTTTCTTTTAGGCTTTCAATCAAGTGAAAAAAAAAATCAAAAAACCCAACTCATTACTGGTATGCAGAATACAAAGCCAACCCAAAATTATTAGCAAAGTCATTAAAAAAGGGACAAGTAGCCTCCTATATGGAAACAATATTTTTTAGATCTCGATAACAAGGATTTAATGAAAGGAATAAGCACAACTTAATGTTTGAAAAAAATGTTTCACAAACTGCTTAGACGTAAAATACTTCAGTTTTGTGTTGCAAATTAAAATCTCATAAACCAAAAGATGAGAAGATAACTTTTACAATGTTGCTTTCAAAAAGACAGGCAGGGAAGTGCTATGAAAATACAGCTCTCATATTTTAGGGTTTTGAATGTGAAATAGGATAATTCTATTATTTCAAGAGAATCCATATGTTGAAAAAGAATCATTTCCAGGCACTAAAAACAGATTAATGTCCAAGATAATTATTACATATGATAATAGGATTATTATTTGGCTACATCTCATTTGCTACAAGCATCTATCCCAGGGAGTAGTCTCTCCCTGTCGCCAGTAGTTTGAGTGGTACCAAGTGGCTAACCCCTTCTGAGAAGAGTAGTCACACCACACAGCACATCAGCAGGAGTCTCTTTTGGGCTTCCTGTAATCTTAAACCACTCATCTATATATACAAACACAGAGCTTTTTTCCCCCAGATCATAATATCTGAATTTATGTAAAGACTATGCTGGATAATCACACGCAGTAGAGAATGCAAAGCCTACTGGGGGGGTGTTGGAGCACATCTTTTACAGGGCACAAATAATCAAACTTGATGCAGCCAAATCCTTATTGCTAGGATTCCCTTTTGTGAGTAACTCCCCAAACCTACAGGTTTTAAGTTGGAGGGAATTACTTAGTAGATATGAATCATTTTAGCCTTGAAATATGAATATATACTTTCCCCCCTCTCTGATCTTCAAATGCTAAGAATGTTAGCAAAAGAAAATTGAAATGTCAGTTTTAACTGCATAATCTGCAGATTCA
Organism: Vanellus vanellus; assembly: GCF_965231255.1. Classification (NCBI taxonomy): domain Eukaryota; kingdom Metazoa; phylum Chordata; class Aves; order Charadriiformes; family Charadriidae; genus Vanellus; species Vanellus vanellus. The sequence goes on from NC_138906.1 coordinate 151,731,047, forward strand.
GATGATACGGTTACTACAAAAGACATCAACTTCCACTCCTAATTTCTACAAATCTGAGACCATTTTCAGGCATATACTAATACAGAAAACACTAGTCTCAGCTTGAACCTCAAATACATTTGCATTTCTGTTAGTAATACTTTACTTCTCTTCCAGCAAAGCATTGACGTGTATTTCAAATTAGAGATTTTCTTTCATATGTTGATTGCTGCATACTCTCCTTGCTTAATCTCAAAAGATTTCTAAACTGCACTTCTTTTATCTAAACACCTATTTGCATTTCATTGCAAAACAAAATATAAGAAGGATTATACATGAATGCTGGAATGAACCATCTGAATGAGGTACCATGACAAGTAACACAGTACAAATTTGAAGAAATGAAACAAATGAATAAATATGAAAAGAAGGATTATCTTCCCCTGATATTTTCTCTTTCTTTTCCCTATTATAAAATTTATAACTATGCTGATAATTGAACTCGGAAACCTTTATGCACTAAATAATAACAGATCTATTCTCTGAAGAACAACCAACTTTTTTTTTTTTTTTCTTCCTTCAAATGGAACCTTTTCCACTGCAAACCCCTGATTTTGTTCTAGGAAAAACAAACAAAATTAAGTATTTTGCTAAAATAGAAAAATGCCGTTACTGCTTCTGAATTGAACCTCAACAGGAGATGGGAGTAGTTTTTTGCATACAGTATATTGCTTCTCTGAAAAAGGCAGCTTTAATGGGCACTCAGCAATAGATGAGAGCTGCTTCTCACAGAAGCATAAGGTTGAATATCAGCCTGCCCCTTTCAAAGTTTAGCTGGCTTTCAGCAGGATTTGTACACATATTTAGTGGCTGCTAGATCCAGGATGTGGGAGCTATTTCTTCTTAGGGCAGTAATCACTGTAAACCCTGATGCAAACCAGCCAGACATTTTCTGCATGCCTTTGGTTGCTAATCTCTCTCTTATAGATCACCACGTGGTGGGAGTGAAAGAAATGAACATCACAGCCCCAAACTTCAGAATACTGATAAATCTGAAATATCCAGGAATAATATGGAAAACAAATACAAGTGCTCAATGTGATGCTGATATAAAGTAAACATCAATGTTGCATTTCAGTAAAGTAATAATGGTATATTACATAGACTTAACGCTTAAAGTTTGGATTCATATGCAGAGTTCTATTCACAGTTTGAAAGATATGAAAACTATAGTGGGAAAAATAATTAAAGGTTTGAAAAATTGATATGTGTTCTGAATATAAAGAGACTGAAAGAGCCCAACATGATGCACTTCAGCAAGGTTCAATCAATATTAAGATATGATCAATGACTGAAATGTAAGATCCTATAGCGTAACATTACAAACCAAAGAAAGGAATTATTCACAGCTTTAGAAAAAGACATAAGAAAGAGCAATGGCCAAAACCTAAAAAAGGAAAAGTCCAAGCTGTACAGGGGAAAAAAAAAAGGGGAGGGGCAGGGGGGTAGGGGGAGAAAAGGATTATTAACAGGGAAAGTAGTCAAGAAGACTAACAGATTACAAAGGTATTTGGGACAATCAAGACAGTCTATGTTTGAAAGTAGCTTACATCATTAAATAGTAATGAGTAATCCTGAAAATGCTGAGGATCAGAAAGTGCAATGTGAAAAGTCCTTCCTGGTTCTGTCACTTATGATTCATTAGAATTTTTGTTTTCTTGTGCAATGTGTTGATTTCCTTTATAATTGCCTCAGAAACAGCCCTCAGGGCGTTAACATGATTAGAATATTCTTTCAAGTATCATTTATTTAAAAAACATTTTCCCTCCATCAAGTTTACTCTGAGATTGACTTTCAATGCCCGAGATGCTTTTAGTTTAGATTAATCTCCAATGATTTAATTACTTCCAAGTGTCATGGATGACCTTATTCAGTGTTTCCAATCCTTTAGCTTCCTCTCTGGAATTGGCTGCAGGAATTGTGCTGCCCTGTTTTATTTTGGCTGGTAGATGGTAGCTTCAGACAAGGAACTCTGCACTCCCACAGAGCTGTCACATCTGCACGGTCTTTATTTTGTATAGGTTTGTGAATGAAAAAACTTTTGAATTTTTTCCTTCTTCTTTCTTCTCTGGAATGCGATCCAAAGATGACAGTAGCAATGCAGTATTCATGTAATACTGAAGATCAAAAATTTCTGACCTCAATGTGCCCAATGAATACTTACCTTAGAATGGAAGAAGAGGAAAAAAGGGGGGAAAGAAAGTTACTTCAGTTTTATTATGACATACAAGCTTAAGGAATCTTAGAAAAAGAAAAAAAAAAAGGTAAAAAGACTTCATACTTTGCATTTTAAGAAGACAAAATGCAGTCAGGAAAAACTGAGAAAAAAAAAAAACTTTATGTCTTACATCCAGAACTGCAGATCAGTTCTATTGCCTCTCCCATTTTCTGGTGTCTTCTTCCTACCCTTCCCTTGTCTCAAATGCTCTTGCTTTGTCATTTCTTTGATCCATGGTAACAGCATCCAGAGCTCATCTTCTGCATGCAGGATGCTTCTATAAAATAAATCATTAATAAACGATTCAAAAATGTCTTTTACTTGTTATTCCTCATGAAGACTCTAGATTTACATTTGTAAAGCAGCATTCAAATTATTTATTTGCTCACAGTAAATATATTAATAGCAAAAATTGTTGCTATCCTTCCAAGAGGAGAGAGAAGAAAATATTGTAATTTAAATGCTTATGTAAATAGCTGATACCTAAACTATTCCATGCATAACTGATAGTCAAATGAATTTAACCTATACCTGATCTTAGACAAACATCCTCTGCAACCTTAAGTACAATGAATCTCATTAAAATCTGGAATAATTATATTTATCAATTCAGTTGCATTTCTAAGAGTCCATAAATGCACCATAATAAAAGACTGAGTGGGAGAACCCATGGTAATAAAGCCCAGACATTCTTTTTCCAAAATTTTTATTCTTTTCATAAACATGCAACCAATAAAAACTTATTTATACGTCATTTTGTTTTTACTTTTCTCTACTAATTTTTTTTAACATTTTTTCCCCTGCCTTGTTTTCAAAATTAAATAAATGTGGTAAACCTGAAGTAAATAAAGCCAATTTGAGCAACTGAAAATTATTCCTTATAAATAAATGGTACAACTTTCAATAACGTGCATACATATCTCTTTTCCTGCATTTGTGTCAAAATTGTTTGTATTGTCTGACCATCTGGTAGTCATCTTGAAGACTTGTTAATGATTAATGTCCCCATGGTGCTGACTGAGGTCTACATCCAGTAGGTAATTTAGACTCCATTCCTCAAAGGTATTACTCTTTGAACCAAAAGGTACACAATTTCAATGAGATTTGGTGAACCATCTGATGTCACTATCTTGAAAAATGATATTCAGCTGTCATTTACCAAGACATATCTGAAGTCCTGACTGATATGACCTACTGACATTTAAGTTGGATCTTAATGGAACAATTACATGATTTTTATTATATTTTTATTTTAAATTTTGAGTCTTCTGTTGGACACTTTCATCCTGAGGCCATCAACTTCAGCAATGCTTATGCACATGTCTACATCTTTACTGCTGCTGCCTGTTTTCTACTCCATAGGGTCATGCAGCCTGTCTATACAACAACAGTCCAGGTGGGGTCTTCAGCAGAGTTCTGAATCACACTGATTAGAATCTGAGTGTGCCTCAGGAGTTGGAAGGATTCTTGCCCACATGACAACTTAGATGTGCCCAAAAGAACTCCAGTTCAATAATATGGAATAAAAGGATGGAGCCAGGCTCTTTTCAATGGTTCCCAATGATAGGACGAGGGGCAATGGGCACAAGTTAGAACACAGGAAGTTCCGTTCAAATACACGGAAACAGTTTTTCACCGTGAGGGTGACAGAGCACTGGCACAGGCTGCCCAGGGAGGTTGTGGAGTCCCCTTCTCTGGAGATTTTCCAGACCCGCCTGGATGCAGTCCTGAGTAATGTGCTCTGGGCAATCCTGCTTTAGCAGGGGAGTTGGACTAGATGATCTCTAGAGGTCCCTTCCAACTTTGAAAACTCCATGATTCCGTGATATGAAATAAATACCTACTTCAGAGTAACCACACTCCGAGGACATGCTCCAGCTTTGTGACATAATTTGCCAATGGGGATGTAGTTTATGCTCCATTCAGGTCTTCTTAGACTTAAATGAATGAGTCTGAGTAGTTTTGTCTTCTATGAACTGGATCTAAACCCAGAAAAAATCTAGAAAACCTCACTAGTTTAAAAAAGACCCCTAACATTTTTACTTTGTTTGGCTTTGTTTGTTGTTTTTTTGTTTTTTTTTTCATTCCCACCAGCTTCTCTGACATGTAGTCATCCAAAGAGGGAAGAGCACAGAATCCCTGCAAGACACAAAATATCAACTCCAAGTATCTGATTTTCATGCCCAATAACATCATTTTGAAGAAAGGACTTCCACAGAGATATTCATGGGCTATTTTTATGACTGGTCATTGCAGAGTCCTCAAGCCTTAATGCTTCCCAAACTGAAGATGTATGACCTGATTACAGGTGATGTTATTTAAGACTGCCAGAAAAGTCATTTAGTTCATTAGAAAAAAAAATAATCTTATATTCAATCTCCTTTCGTTTATAGTTGTAATAACCAAATTACTTTCATCCTTTCAATTTACATTACTTTCCATCTTTTTATTCTGGCAATAAAAAGGCATATCCTAGCCAAAGCATCCTCCATCTTTCAAGAGTCAATCTATTTCCTACTGTTTATGAGACAGAACTCCTAATATTCAGCAGGGTAAAATATTCTTAAAGGCTCCTTTCCTAATGCATTGGACACAAATGAACAAAGACAATATAACTATAACACTAAATCGATTGTTTTCAAATTTTCAAACTTGTAGTTCATTTCCAGAAGTTCTGTATCAACAGCTATATACTGAAATAACAATTGAGGAGGTTAGTTATATGTTATGAGCACTGTGCTGGGAGGATCAGCTGAAAAGTACGTCAGTATATATTGAAAGTCTCTAGCCTGAGGGCTGTTTGTTGTTATGTATGAAATGAGCTAAGTGATCTTAGTCCATTGATCTCTCGTGAGCAGTGTTTATAAACATGTAGGTATATTCAAATGTTAGACATGGGTGGAAAATGTAGACGTGTTCCTAAAAAAACCCATTGTGTTTTAAAGAATAAAAATAATAATATCAGTTAGTGTGGGAAAAGACATCTGAATGTGTGTGAACTGAAGGAAGATAATGGGGGAGAGGGTTCTTTCAGGGAGTATCAAAATTTATTTTCTTTTACTTTCATGGAAACAATTAATTTAACAAGAACCATTAGCCCAGCTCAAGAGGAACAGCAAGTTGAGGTGATCAGTGCCTTCACCCAACATTTAGGACTTTTGTCAATCTCCCTTTTCACTCAAGCAGTTAGCCAGGGTTCCCAGTTTGGCCCTGTGAGCTCATCAGAACACCTTAAACTCTTGACTATTCAGCCTATTTGGTTCAAGACAGATGATCTCTAACTGCCACACCACCATTAGGAAAATGCATCCCATCTGCTGGAAGAAGTGTCAAGGAAGAAGATCTGGTGGCAATACTGACTTCCCTTCTTTTTGATGCTCAGCCTCTCATTTGTGCCAGCACAAATAGTTATACTCTAAATCATGACAAGGAACTGATCCAGCCTTAAAAAAAAAAAAAAAAAAAAAAAAAATTACAAAAAGTAATCCACAAATCTACAACTGCATGATCCGTATATACATGACTGTGTTTCTCAATGCTTTGTTCAGATTTCTATTTTGTTGCATTTCTATTAGAAATTTTCAAGGGGAAAACTGGACCGTCCAAAGTATGAGACTGTCCTTTGGCTCAACTATTAAAAGCAGGAAAATGTTTGAGCACGTGTGAATTAGTAAAATACTAATTTATTTGTGTTCATCACCAACAGATACTTTTAATCTTCATTATAATTTGTATGACTGTTTTCAAAAGGCCAGCTAGGTCAGCTCTAGGACATGTTTTTCTTAAGGTAATATCTTATCATCAGCCAGGTCATTCCATTCCATTCCATTCCATTCCATTCCATTCCATTCCATTCCATTCCATTCCATTCCATTCCATTCCAAATAAGAAAAAGCAAAAAACGTTTCAATGATCAAAATGACAGTTTTCTCCATTAAGAAAAGCAAGGTTATTTGCAACACCAGTGTCTCCTGTAAATATAGAAAGTGAACTTTCTCTGGTTTTAATTCTTTTATTAAAAAATAAAATATCAGATTTCTCTTTTTCTACTTTCTTAATGTTCAGATTCTTCTACTCTATGAAGTTTCTCTTAATTTCTCCTTGCAAAATAAGGAGTTAAAACAAACAAAAAATGGCAGTGAATAGTTAACTGTAAGGCTTTAACATCTTGGAATAGCAAGGCACTAAAAATATTTAAATTGACATCCTAAGGTGATTTATAATACTGCAGATACACACCAGGTATTTCTTTCATATTTCTAGCTTTCTTTCAATTATTAATCTTAAGAATAGGAGGAATTTCAATGTTGTAATCAGTTCAAAATAATCCTGTTACATTTCTTCCTTTCCACAGGGTTTCTCATTATAAGTAAGTGACACTGATTACAGGTGTAAGATTCAATTTATGAAAAAAAAAAAAACAAAACAAAACATAAAATACCTAATATTCTGCAACTTTCAGCTCCTGTCTCTCTAGAACACACATGATTTGTTAGTGGTTAGAGATAAGTGATGCCTTACCCTAAACAATGTTGGGTTTTTCTCAACAGTGCTCTCTTAAAATAAAAGTTGCTTTGTCCTTAGAGAAATGTACTGTGAGGAGCCTAACTGCTTGAATTTCTAGATCTATGATTACAGAAAGCTGTATTCTCACATGGATTTGAATTAGGTTTGAATTAGATTAAAATAATAGCAGATGTTTATTAAATGTGTTTCTGTGCTAGCAGGTTGGAATTGCAAACTACGTAATACCGAGATTTTTGTGGAAATGTTCTCAGGCCACAAAGATCTACTCAAACTGCTGTTAATCTCAGATACCAACCACATCTGGAATATTGTGTCCAGTTTTGGCTTCCAGCACAAGAAAGAAGTTGATAAACTGTAGTGAGTTTAGCAGAGGGCCGCTAAGCCGGTTGGGGCTAGAGAACTTACCCTTTGAGTAACAGCTGGGGTAGCTGGGCTTTGTCAGCCTGGAGAAGACACACCTTTGGGGTACCTAACAGTGTCCTGCCAGTACCTACGATGCAGTTACTGAGAAGACAGAGCCAGGTTATTTACTGGGGTGCAGGGCAGGAGAACGAACGACAGTGGTCATAAATTGAAATGGAAAACAGTCTGACTTATAAGGAAAACTATTTCACTGCAAGGATCATGATGAATTAAAAGAGGTTGCTTAGTGAAGCTGTGATATCTTTGTTGTCGAAGGTTTCCAAGACCTGACTGAGCACCCTGGTCTGCTCTCACAGCAGAGCCTGCTTGCAGCTGGAGGTTGGACTAGAAACCTCCTAAAATGCATTTCAGCCTGAACGATTCAGTGGTTCTATGTTATTGCAGTGAGTGGCTATGTAGGAAAAGAGTCCAAGTTTTAAAAGACACTGAGATGTCAGATATTTATTATCTGGTCTGCTATCAAGAGAAAAGTACTCTAGGAAATGATTAGTTAAAAACCAAGCAAAAACCTCAATAACATTTCTCATAAGAACACATTTTGCTACAACAAGAATTGACTACTGGGGGTAACACTAAACATCTGTGATCTGTGTTTGCTTATGTAAAAGACAGAGAAATCAGTGGGGATCTATTTCTTTACCTGCATTTAGAAGTGATAATAAGCAAGTGACTTTCCCTGCAAATGCATACCTGAATTTTGCATGTTTCTTTCAAATAGTGATGAATTGTTGCTTCATTACACTTTCTTATTATTTACAGATAAGTTAAAATACACATGCAATATGAATGTTTTGATCTACTTCATTTACACAGCAAACAAAAGTACATAATGACCACTACTTTTTTTTTACCAGGACATTCCTATTTATTGCTGTTATCTAGTTCTGGACTTGGTATCATCTTGTCTATCAATTTACTGGATGTCATCTGGGCTGGACATCATATACAATTAGACTTAAACTTTCTGCAGTTGCTTCTATATTTTAAAATGAATTTAGCATTCCAGCTATGGTTTTCTTGGAGATTTTATCCCCCCTTTTATATTTTAACGCTTCAGTAGTTTCTGTTTATTTTACTTTCTCTTTTGATTTGTTTATAATGTGTTTACTTTTGTTTGTTGTTAAGGTTTGTCGGTTATTATTCATAATTGTTGTCTTCACTTCCCCTCTTATTTAGGGATTGGTTTTAAAACTTATGTTCCTATTTCTGAGTCTACATCTTTTGCATCACCTGACCTTAAAAATGCATGCACTTATGATAAGAAATGGCTTTCTCAAGAAGATCACAGAGCAAATAATAGGAAGTGACCCAGAAGACTGCTATTTCTGTTTCCATTTCCTTTGATTTAGTCATTAAACCACGCACAGAAAACTGCTAAGGCAAAATATGCTATACCTAAATGATTTTCCTGGCTTCCTTTCATCCTAAAATTTCAAATACTCACCATACTTAAGTTAATGAAGCATACATGACTGACTGCAGTAGTTACTTAGAAAGACATTGCTGCTGAACCATGTTTAATCACAGTACTGCCAGAAATCAGGTACAGTATCTGCATATCACAGTAAAATGAGTGGAGGACCTAATTAGAAAATCAAAAGGACAAATTTGGGTTTTATTTGATGGCAGGCATTGCTCTCAGAATTTCTACATAGAGATTAATAAGTAAAATGTTGGGGAAAAAAGATGAATCTTGACAACATCACTTGATGGACATTTTGCACTAAACCATCAAGTCACATTTCCCTGAGGACCAGCCCTAAATCGCTGAAAAGAGGTTATTATAAACAATTGAACAGAGATGTCAGAAACCATAGATGACAGATTTTGGCTACATTAATGTATGCACACAAACATACGCACACACACACACAAAATGTATTCTGTGCAAAAAGAAGTGTTATGTAGCTAAAGATAAGTGAAACTTAAGCAATAGCAAGTTGTAGTTCTTGAAGAATAGTATCAAGAGAAGAATATGAAAGAAAATATTGAATATTGTAAAAGATAAATGCAGTAGATAGACAAATAACTATTGAAATAGATAATATCTATTGTTATTCATATGTAGATATTGATAAACACCTACATCTATAGAAAGTATCTCTATAGAAGGATCCCTGTACAGCTTAATGAATCTAAATTGTCATAACTTTTTTCTTTCATGTACTGTCAATTATTGACATGGTAATGACAACATTAAAATATTAAATTAATTGGGCTTTGTCATCATCCTTCCTGAAAATTTGGATGTCACTAACTCTGTTTATAATTTTCTAGGGTTGCTCTTTGTTAAAGAGAAGGGGTTAGTTTTATCCACTTTTGACTTAGGTATAGCTGAAGATCAAATTAATTTTGCTTATTATTTATTAAATACCATGCAAATAAACTTTTGAAAAAAACTTGGACAAAACTTGAACTTTAAATTAAATAATAAAAAGTATCTGTTTTCCTCTTAATTGAGACTGACAATTAACATACTTTAAGGAGGAAGTATATATTTTAGAAAATCACTGTGAGCTTGAGTAATGGACATATGGGTGCATAAGAGCTTATTTTCATAACTATTCCCTGTGCAATGAGTTTTGCATTTCATCAATGCAATTTATTGTCTGACTGCCTCCCATGCCTTGGTGAATTTAACTTTACAGACCTCTAGTGAATAAAACACTAGGTTCAACATTTTGTACCTGAAACTGAGGTACCAAGAAAAAATATTTGCCTTTGTTTTTTTATTCCCCAAGATGCATTGAAAGAGACTGCTATGGAATACCTTAGTGTGTGATATTTAAAAGCAAGCAAGTATTTTATTGTATTATCTGATTTCATTGTTCATAAAAATTATTTTTCTTAAATATCTGTATAGCTAATTTATACTATACCTCCGCTGGAAGGCATTCAGAGAGACTTTTACAAGCTAGATAAATGGGCTAATAGAAATCTCATGAAGTTCAGTGGAGACAAATGCAAAGTCCATCAGCTTGAAATGTTAGACTGGGAAAAAATACTGGTAACTGACTGGCTTAGGGAAAACTTTGTAAAAAAGACCAAGGGTGTTGGTGAACAACAACTAGGATGTAGAAGCTGAGTCAACAGGGTACACTTGTGACAGCAAGGGCTAACCACATAATGGGCTGCATTAGGAGCAGTTTATCCAGAAGGTCATGGGAGATTATTATTCCCTTCTAGTCAGCACTCAGAAGTCCACGTCTGCAGTACTGTGTCCAATTCGGGCCTCCCAATGCAAGAGAAATATTGAAAAACTGGAATGAGTCTGAAGGAGGACCACTGAGGTGACTGAGGGGTAGAGAACATGATATATGAGGAGCAGTGGAAGAATTAGATTTATTCAGCCTGCATAGGAGAAAGACAATGGATGAACCAAATTATGTTTTTTCACTATCTTAAAAAGGTGTCACAGAAATGAAGGAGACAGACATTATTTTCAAAAGCAAAACAATGAGAGGTAATAGCCAAGCAAATGAAATTCTCATTGGATACAAGGGGCAAAAAAAATCACAATGAGAGCAGTTAAACACTGGAACGGATTGACCAAGAAGGCTGAGAAGTCTCCATCCTTGGAAACTCATCTAGTAAAAAACATTATCAACCTCATCTAATTTTGAAAGGGGCAGCAGGACCAGATAACTTAAGGAGGTCTCTTCCAACCCCACATATTCTATGATTCCAGTTATTACCATTCCATAGCCCAATAGGATGTTTATCCCTCTGCTGAATGTAGTTTAAAATAGATACAACACCAAAAATATACACATAAATATGATAACTCTGAACTACAGCAGACAGGAACTACTATGGAAGGATTCAAGAATTATAGTCATTCAGACTACTTTGAAAATCTTGATGCTTTTTTCTCATGTATGTTGAGCTGTTCAGAAAACTCCAAAGAGTCTTAGTATGCAATTCTTTATAGAGGTTATCCAACTCTTAGCTAATGCTATATTGAAGATTAAGTTCTCATCAACATTATCCCACATTATGAAACTTTAATGGAAAGGTCAAAAAAAAAAATTTTTTTTTTCCTTTTGAGTAAACCTCAGAAGAGATAAAATTCTTTTCTCAGTTCCTATCACAGAGATCTTATTATTTAAAAATCCATATTTAATAGGCAGGACTACTTAATGCTTTCTATTTTTTTGATCAAGTTTGTGGTTTTTGGTTTATTTTTTGGTGTGTTTTTTGTTTTTTTTTTTTTTCTTACTGCATTAAAAAAGGCATTGACTTAAAAGGAAAATATGGGTTTAATACATTGCTTTGACTTACATGATGGAAGATAAAATCAAGATAGGAAGGTAGTTCACTTTTTAAAAAAAAAGTTACAGAATATATTATATGTGCCATTGTTTGTTAATAACCACACTTCTCTCATGACTTTCATCTAAGTTATTCTGAATGTCTCAAAGGACAAGCTTTAACCCAATCTGCAATGTCTGCTATTTCTTTTCCGTCAAGTTCTGCATACTGAAATTTGATTTCACAAGTTGCTTACTAAAGCATAGTTCTTCAAATATCGACAGCATATATTGTCTTCCTTGGGCAGAACATATGCTGTTAACAAAAGTATGTCCGCCATCAATTGACTGAGAGAACTGTAAGTAAATAATTTTTTGTCCCTTAGTAGGACCCATGAGCTTGTCAATTCTTTCTCTGAGTTGATAACAAAATCTGTTTGAAAGTCAGTATAAAGGAAAGGAAAATTAACAGTCATTCCTAGGATTATGAATCGATATTATTCAATTATTTTCTTGTCTCATACTTCCCATCATCCTTCATTTATATGCTGTGGATACAGCTCTGATCCTATAAATCAGTCCTGTACTGGAAAATCATTTATTGTAATCTATGGATATCTGGGCGCAGAGATCTGGATATGTCAATCAACTTGTCACACTGGTGTCTCATACTATGAACTCCTTGGAGGTTGGGATCTTGGTTTTTATTACAATGTCTCTTAGTGTTTAAGGAGTATGTTGTTAAGTAAATATATGTAAATAACCATGAAAACTAAAGGGATATAATTCATGTCTTTGGTATAGTTAGGGATGTCCCAAACAGCTATTGCCTTTAATGATTACTTTAAATATCTTATATTTTCATTAATTAGTTGAGGTCAGATTTCAGTACTGTCATAAAAATGGTTGAAATAATGGAATTTAAAAAACAACAAATAATCCAGCCTTTTTACAAAATCTTGTTTTATAATTCTGTGATCTTCTAATTTTACTGTTGTCTCTTAAATAGAAAAATAACAGCTAGGGGTTTTTTTATGTTTTGATGGTGACCCATTATATATAATTTATCTTGAGTAGGTTAGCTTATTATTTTTTCAAATTCTTCATTTTGATAGGAAGAATAAGATTAAGAGGAATGTGAACAAATTAAAACTCATGGAGCTACTTCAGTCACATTTGTGACTAACTTACTTGAGATTAGTCATGAATCTGCTTCCGTTCTTCTCAGCAAGAAGAAATTTCATTGAGCTTCCCCTGATCCTGCAGACACTCACACATCCAGTGCAACAGATAATTATGAGTTCCACTTATCTTTAGTAAATTATTTTCTTTGGAGACCATGCATAGTAAAGGATTTTGTAACATTATGTTTTAGGAATGTATGGGGTGTTTGAGGGATGGAATTTGAAATATTTATTGGGTTGAATAGAACTAACAACAAAGTTGAAATCTTGAGCATAATATGAAATTACTTAGGAAGGCAAAAAGTAAAGATCTTAAGGGAGATCAAAAAAGCTGGATGTATAGAGAAGACTATGAACAGTCTTGGAATAGGTAAAATTTACCATTTAATATGCCATGTAGGAAATCACTTTTACTATTTAGCTAAAATGTGAACAGATAAATAAATAAATATTTTGTAGTCAGTAGCAATGTTTTCATTTGTTATTTAAATAAAATCTTCAATTTTATTTACAAGAAATTATTACCTCCTCCTTACCTGGAGTACCTTGCCATTGTTCTGACTAAAGTTTCTATTTACAAACCCATATTCATGATCTCAAGAAGTCTTCAGTCTATGTTTTGGGCATATGTAATAAATTTACTGGTGAAATATACAGACCTTGAACCTCTAAGGCATCAGACATGGACAGATTCTGATGATCCAGAGAAGCAGCATGTTATCAGCACCAAAGATCTAACAAGGTAATCAAAATGCCAGTAGCATTCAGAGCTTTCAAAGTTGTTCAAATACATGTTCCTTGTATCCACAGTGAGTGGGGCAGACTGCAGGCTCATATAGTTTATGAAGAATTTGAACTTATGAGGCTCCTAAGGAATTCACCAGCCCTTCCTGAACGCCACTAAATAGAACACTGATTTTTTTAATCTGTCATCGCCTTTCAAGTTGTAAGCTGCACTGTTAAAACAATCAAATGGACAGACAGCTAGCAGAATGAAAACACAGTTGTAATGCAAGGAAACTTGACCAACTGCTTTTCAACATTTTAAAGAATTATACATTACATATATTTCTCTTAATAATTATAACTGTTTGTACTTAAAAGATCTTAAATTGTTTCTTAAATAATTGTCTGACATTTTTCAATAGTTTGTCAAAGGTCTGAAATTCTCTAATTAGATATTTAGTATTCCATATTTGTAAACAGCTTATTAATTTTAGAGATTTTGGTTTTGTTGTGTTTAAAAAACAAAAAACAAAACAAAACAAACCCACCAAAGTACATTTAAGCTGACAGCTCATTTATCAAGCTTCAGCCTGATGCAATTAGAAGTGACTGAGGCATTTAAAGACCTCTGCTCAGGACTTTGATTGTGGAAGAGTCATATCAGTTTTACATACATTGCCTTTTCTGGCAAAGTGATTATATCAAAATAGAACATCCAGAAGGATAAATGTTACCTGCCTTAGTCATGCTGCAAAGAAATGGAAATAGAAACTGAAAAAACCCCAAATATTTATGAAGAATAAAAAGACTTATGAATGCAGAAATGGAAATGTAGACATGGTAGTTCTTTCAATCATTTGATATATCCTGTGAAATCATTACATATAATATGACATGGTACATACACCAGACATTGAGTGTAGTATCTGTCATACTGTATACATTCTGTATATTACCACAGTATCATAAATGTTATCTATCACAAGATACTGGTTTTATTGTTTTTGCTATGGTTATAAACTAAAGCTGAAGAAATAGCCTGGGAAAAAAGTAGCAATAAAGAATAGCAAAGGACAAAAAACACAGGAGTAATGCTAAGATTTTATTGCAAAGGCACATACAAAGTAGGTACGCTGCACTACCACACTCTGTTTCTAAGCTGAATCTCCCCAGTAGTAAATTATCCAGCTTTTCTGTCAAGCTGTGAAGTTTCAAGCACTGCAGTAAAACACACACAGATTTTACTCAACTTTATGGCAAGCAAAATGCCACAGAAAGTTTCAGAGAGTTTTCTTCAGCTTTTCAGTGAAAACACTTACAAAACTATGGAATTCCATATCAACTGATTTTCTGATAGGGTTTAAACTAGGTTTCAGTTAAACAAATTTTGGCATTTTTTAATGAAGTCTGTGCATTAGACTGCACTTAGAGCTAGCACAAATTAGGAGATTTCACTCAGTATAATTCATAACTAGTCAAAATTTTCACCAACAGTATTAATAAGTAAATTATGTATTTACGAAGCACAAAATTTATTTAGTATTGTGAAAACATCCATCAGATATTTGACAAGGTATAATGGATTGCATAAAAAAAATCAGATTTCACTGTATCTGCCCCACAGAACAGACTCCTGAAAACCTTTCCATTTACCTTAAATAGGTAAGAAAAAGATACATGGTTAGGGGTAAATTATCAGATTTGTGATTCATCAGCTTCTTACCTCCAGAACTGTTTGGAAAAGAAAAAAAATATGAAAAATGGATGAAGAAAGCATCCAGTCTGTCACTCAAGACATGACATTGTAAGCTGGAGAAACATGAAGCAGTGAACTGAATGATTGCTCTCATCAAATGGTGCTTAGAGAAGAAAAATCTTAATTTTTGGAATCAAAGAATGAATAGAATTTTCTATTTGTAATATACAAAGTGTAATGCAGAGACTGTAGTCTACAAGCACCTTATACCTTGTTGCATAATAGACAAGAAAAGAGAAATAAGTTTTCCTGGATAGTTTCCACAGAATAAAAGCGTCCTTAAATTTGTTATTTCTCAATAAGTGTTCATGTATTTAAAATCTTTAAACTACAAAGAAAATACAGTGAAAATATAAAGACATCATATAATGGTGTAATTGCAGAGTAAAATCTACTCAGGTACTAAACTAGAATAATGTAGTTGTCTAAATAAGATATTTAATTTACAGAGAAGTTTAGCACAGATACTTTTTTTTTTTTTTTGAGCTCTTGCACCATGCTTATCATCTCAACACCTCAGTAGCTTCTGGAAAAATGTTAAGCACTCAAACTTTTCACCTTTATTTTCCATCCTTCCACTAGCTGAAACAATATAAAAAGTAGGAAGTTTTGATGTGGAAAGTATGCATGTCAATTTAGACATATTTTGAAATTTTTTTGTTTTCTTTAAACAAACAGGTTGTGCACCAGATGGAATGCGATGAGGTCAGTAGTAACTTTAGTTCTTTCAGCAGTCTAATGTGTTGTCTTGGCTCTGAAGAAAGCTTAAGATCTGTTTTTGTGAATGCCCTTGAGAAAAATTTAAAAAGGGAAAAGGAAAAGGAAAAGGAAAAGGAAAAGGAAAAGGAAAAGGAAAAGGAAAAGGAAAAGGAAAAGGAAAAGGAAAAGGAAAAGGAGGAAAAGGAGGAAAAGGAGGAAAAGGAGGAAAAGGAGGAAAAGGAGGAAAAGGAGGAAAAGGAGAAAAAGGAAAAGGAGGAAAAGGAAAAGGAGGAGAAGGAAAAGGAGGAGAAGGAAAAGGAGGAAAAGGAAAAGGAGGAGAAGGAAAAGGAGGAGAAGGAAAAGGAGGAAAAGGAAAAGGAGGAAAAGGAAAAGAAGGAAAAGGAAAAGAAGGAAAAGGAAAAGAAGGAGAAGGAGAAGGAGAAGGAGAAGGAGAAGGAGAAGGAGAAGGAGAAGGAGAAGGAGAAGGAGAAGGAGAAGGAGGAAAAAGAAAAAAATCAATATCAAAAAGAAGAAAAAAAAGAAAAAAAAAAACCTTTCTCCTTTCATTGATACCTATAGCATTTACATTTTCCTTGGATATTGCCCTTTCAGTGACCCAAGAATTAATATCGACAGTGAAAGTAACAGCTGATAGAGAATGTGCAAGCTTAGAGGAGAAAGCATAGGAAAGAGCAGTAACTGACCTATCTATATTTCAATAAAGCAAAATAGCAAAAGAAACAGAAAGAGGATGGGTACCTATATATGTACTAGTATGAATATTTTCCATAGTTTTAGACATTATACATGCTGCTGAAACCAGCCAATAACAAGTTGGCTTGCACTAGAAAGGTTAATCATCACTAAATTGGGGTCACTTAGAAACTAAGATGCATTTCCTCTCTTATGAGATTTGTTTTTTTTTCTTTTTATTTATTTTCATGTATAGACCCAGACTCTGTCAAGGGACAAGCCAATAATTAATTCATAAGCAGATACACCTAACTGCATCTATTAGTACAATTTTATATTTTTATTGAGTCTAAATTGTCTTCTGAGTATGTTGGATGAGTGAATACTGCATTCATATTAGATAGCATCTAATTTACACTATATGCATGTCAATTTAAAGTTTCAGTTAAGGACACTTATAGCCAAGAGCAGTCTATCAAGGTTTAATCACTGAAGTTCTTTTGTGAAGCTCAAATAATGCGTCAAATTGCAGACTGAAATTCTGCTGTCAGTTGGTGTTATTCCATCAAATCAAGAAGAAGACAGAAGAAAATGTACCTTACTGTTAAGCTATGAACAAATTTCAGTGAGAGTGAAGTACCAGCAAAAGCACTGAAGGTTTTCCAGCAAATGACAAGAACATCTGACTGGGAAAGGTGAAAGATCAAAGAAAGTTGAAGCTTCAAGAAACAAAGAAGTTTCAAGAAATAAAGAAGCAACTTCTATCATCTCTGAAGCACCAGGCACCAGGCATGGTCAACAAGTAGTAATGTATCTCAGAGTTTACCACCGTCCGGTTGTAAATCATTGTTCTCTAAAAGAATATGCGTAAGTGATTTGAAATCTAAGGAAAAAGTTCACCCTTGGGGATCAGTAGCATCATGTTATTTTTATTTTTTTAAAATTTAGCTGTCATAGCTATGAATTTATACATACCTGTTCATATAGTCTTTTCTTGCTAAAACACCCCATACATTTAAAAAGAAACAGAAGCACAGAAAGACTGAGGTTGGAACAGATCTCTTCAGGTCATCTGGTCCCATACCCATGCTCAAGCAGGGCCACTTGGAGATGATAGCCCAAGACCATGTCTAGATGGTTTTTGGATATCACAGAATCACGGAGTTTTCAGAGTTGGAAGGGACCTCTAGAGATCATCTAGTCCAACTCCCCTGCTAAAGCACGATTGCCTAGAGCACATTACTCAGGACTGCATCCAGGCGGGTCTGGAAATTCTCCAGAGAAGGGGACTCCACAACCTCCCTGGGCAGCCTGTGCCAGTGCTCTGTCACCCTCACCGTAAAGAAGCTTTTCTGTGTATTTGAATGGAACTTCCTGTGTTCTCACTTGTGCCCATTACCCATCGTCCTGTCACTGGGAACCACTGAAAAGCGCCTGGCTCCATCCTCCTTCAACCCACCCTTTAGATACTTGTACGCCATAATAAGGTCTCCCTCCCCTCAGCCTTCTCTTCTCCGGGCTAAAGAGTCCCAGCTCTCTCAGCCTTTCCTCATAAGGGAGATGCTCCAAGCCCTTAATCATCTTAGTTGCCCTTCGCTGGACTCGCTCCAGCAGTTCCCTGTCCCTCTTGAACTGGGGAGCCCAAAACTGGACACAGTATTCCAGTTGTGGCCTCACCAGTGCAGAGTAGAGGGGGAGAATGACCTCCCTCGACCTACTGGCCACACTCTTCCCTATGCAGCCCAGGATTCCATTGGCCTTTTTGGCAACAAGGGCACATTGCTGGGCCATGGATAATTTACTGTCTACCACGACCCCCAGATCCTTCTCCTCTGAGCTACTTCCCAGCAGGTCCGCCCCTAACCTGTACTGGTGCCTAGCATTCTTCCTCCCCAGGTGCAGGACCTTGCACTTGGTTTTGTTGAACCTCATTAGGTTCTTCTCTGCCCAGCTCTCCAGCCTGTCCAGGTCACGCTGGATGGCAGCACGGCCCTCTGGGGTGTCAGCCACCCCACCCAGTTTGGTATCATCAGCAAACTTGCTGAGGATACACTCTGTCCCCTCATCCAGGTCATTAATGAATATATTAAACAAGATTGGACCAAGTATTGACCCCTGGGGGACACCAGTGGTTACAGGCCTCCAACTAGACTCTGTGCCGCTGATCACAACCCTCTGAGTTCTGTCCCGCAGCCAACTCTCAATCCACCTCACTGTCACCTCATCTGGCCCATACTTCCTCAGCTTCCTAATCAGGATGTTACGGGAGACAGTGTCAAAAGCCTTGCTAAAGTCAAGGTAGATGACATCTACGACTCTCCCCTCATCCAGCCAACCACTTATAACATCATAGAAAGCTATCAGATTGGTCAAGCATGATTTACCCTTGGTAAATCCATGTTGACCACTTCCAATAACTTCCTGTTCCTCATCGTGTTTGGAGATGACATCCAGGATGAGTCGCTCCATTACCTTCCCAGGGACAGAGGTGAGACTAACTGGTCTGTAGTTCCCTGGGTCCTCCTTCTTGCCTTTTTTGAAGATCGGAGTGATGTCGGCCTTCCTCCAGTCCTCCGGCACCTCTCCTGTTCTCCATGACCTTTCAAAGACGATGGAGAGTGGTCTAGCAATAACATCCGCCAGCTCTCTCAGCACTCGCGGATGCATGCCATCAGGGCCCATGGACTTATGAATATCCAGCTTAGCCAGTGGTCTCTGACCCGATCCTCTTGTCTTTAACTGCATGGCCAAGATGAGTTCTGATTGAGCTTTGGCCCTTCTCACTTTCCCCCTACATAGCTTTGTTATATCTTGATAGTCCTCATAAGTTACCAACCCCCTTTTCCAGAGAATGTAATCTTTCCTTTTTTTCCCTGAGGTCCATCCAAAGCTCTCTATTTAACCAGGCTGGTCTTCTTCCCCGTCTGCTCATTTTTCAAGACACAGGGATGGCCTTCTCCTGTGCTTTTAAGAGCACCTGCTTGAAGTATGCCCAGCCTTCCTGGGCACCTTTGTTCTCAACACTGCCTCCCAAGGGACACTCTTGACCATGCTCCTAAACAGGCTAAAGTCTGCCCTTCATAAATCCAAGGTGGCAGTTCTGCTGGCTCCCGGCCTTGCTTCATCAAGAATTGAAAATTCTATCATTTCATCATCACTCTGCCCAAGGCGACCTCCAACCTTTACATTCCCCACAAGACCTTCTCTGTTAACAAACAGTAGGTCCAGTAGGGCACTTCCCCTAGTTGGTTCCTTCACCAGCTGTGTTAGGAAGTTGTCTTCCACACACTCCAGGAACCTCCATGACTGTTCCCTCTCTGCTGCGTAGTATTTCCAGCAGACATCTGGGAAGTTGAAGTCCCCCACAAGAACAAGGGCAGATGATCATGAGACCTCTGCCAGCTGCTTATAGAATACTTCATCGGTTTCTACATCCCAAATGGGCGGTCTATAACAAACTCCCATCACGATGTCTGCCTTATTGGCCTTCCCCTTAATTCTTATCCATACACACTCAACACTGTCGTCCACACTGTTAAGTTCCAGACATTCAAAACTGCCCCTAACATAGAGGGCCACCCCACCACCTCTCCTTCCTTGCCTATCCCTTCTGAAAAGTTGGTAGCCATCGATGACAGCACTCTACTTGTGTGTGTCCTCCCACCACATTTCTGTGATGGCAACTATATCACAGTTTCCTTGCTGTACAATGGCCTCCAGCTCCTCCTGTTTATTCCCCATGCTGCATGCATTAGTGTAGATGCACTTCAGCTGAGCTAATTGTCCTGCCACTTTCTTGAGGGGACAAGCCATAATTCACACCTGATCATGCTCAGACACTACTGTAGTTATCAAATTATCCCTACCCCTCATGTCTTTGCTGCCACACAATTCACCATCCCCCACTGTCACTGGGACAGGCTGCAAGACCTTGCTAACACTTTTACCCAGAACCACTGGTACGCTTCTCCCAGGCACCACTTTTGTATTCCTGGTTTCATCCCCATCCCCCTTCAAACCTAGTTTAAAGCCCTATAAATATGTCAGGGAACAAGACTCCACAATGTCTCTGAGCAACCTGTTCCCGTGCTCTGTCACCCTTATAGCAAATAAATGTTTCCTGATGTTCAGGAGGAACCTCCCGTGTTTCACTTTGTGCCCACTGACTATGGTCCTGTCACAGGGCACCACTGAAAAGAACCTGGCTCTGTCTTCTTTGCACCTTCCCTTCAGGTATGTATATGCATTGCTGGCTTATGTTCAATTTGGCATCTGTCAGGACTCCCAGGACTTTTTCTGACGAGCTGCTTTCTAGCTATATAGCCCCCAGTGTATATTGTTGCATGGGGCTTATATTTCCCAGGTGCAGGTCTTTGCACTTTACCTTGTTGAATTTCGTGAGGTTCCTGTCAGCCTGTCACAGTCCCTCTGGATTGCAGCATGGCCCTCTGGCATATCAGCCACTCCTCCCAGTTTTGTATCATCAGCAAACTGACTGAGGGTATATTCTGCCCCATCATTAATAAAGATGTCAAACAGTGCTGGACCCAGTACTGACCCCTGGGGTACACACCGCTAGTGACCTGTCTCCAGCTAGTCTTTGTGCCATTCATCAGCCATCCAGCCAGTTTTCAAACCACCTTACCGACAGCTCATTTAGCCTGGATATAACTCCCATGAAGTGAATTAAATTACTATTTATATTAGGGGCATGTGCTTTTTTCAGCAACAATGTTAACTCCCTTTATCCGGAAAAAAAAAATATAAACTATATTTGTACCCATTCATCTGGGAATATTATGTGCACAGAAAATAGTGGATATAACCAATATAGAAAAGCTGAGAGGTTAAAAGATTTGATGTGTATCAACTCCGTATGTTGTCTCACTGACACAAGTTTAATGGCCTCCAGGACCCTCATCTTGAACAATCCTGTCAATACACAGGTAAATGGGTTTATGAATTACAGACTTGAAAATGTGGCTCACAAGCTTATCTCACTGCCAGATATTACAATGATTCTTTTCTTGGAATCTAAAAAAATTCAAACAGGTGACAAGCAAGAAAATTGTCAAGATTTATTTCTAGGCACATTGCAAGTAGCTTCTTTTTATCCTTTTTCAGATATCAAGGAATCAAAGGCTGTGAAAACAGGCCTTCACTGAGAACTTTTTTCTATGCTCAGTGAAAGTAATTTCTTTCTTTTTTCAGTTTACAACCTCTTTTTCCACTTGAGAAAGAGAAAACATGAAATCCCTAATGTAGAGCACTATGTTATTTCAGCATTCAAAATTCTTTCATCACTACTTATGATGAGTTTAATTCTAACACTTTTTTTTTAAAGTATAAATATATGGTGAATTCTATGCAACACAGAAGGCAATAGGAATTTAGTTGGGCTATATTTATACTAAAGGACACATGAGCATTTCCATGCTCCCTTGAGCACTGAATGAATGAATTTCTTGTTTTGTTTTGCTAGTGTGTGTGGCTTTTGCTCTACCTATTAAACTGTCTTTATCTAAGTCCACAAATCTTTTCTCACATTCCTCTTCTGGTTCTTTCCCCTACCCCAGCTGGGGGGAATGAGTGAGCGGCTGTCTGGTCCTCGTTACCGGCTGGGGTTAAACCACAACAGTCCTTTTTGGCACCCAACATGGAGCTCGAAGTATTTGAGATAATGACAGATTTGATTGGAATGTGCTAGATCGAATTTATAGCTGTTATTGCTGTCTAGCTATTAATTGGCAGGCTCCTCTGCTTGTCATGGGCTTGCTTGCCTTACCATATGTTAGAGTCTAGTGCTCATTATTGGCTGTTTTTTTTCTTTCACTGCTTCCTGTACTGCTGTACTGCTGATCATCTTACTCTGCTGTGCCTGGGAATGTTTTGATAACAGCAATGGAGATGTGCCTGGGCTGGCAGATGGCCAGGGCTGCTGTTTTTCTGTGCTGCTGTACTGGACGTACTGGAACTCCAGTGTGAACTCAGGTCAAAACAACTCTGCAGACACTAAGGTCAATGAAGAAGAAAAAGGTGCTTTAGGCACTTGCAGAGAGATTCCCCTGCAGCCTGTGGTGAAGACCATGGTGAGGCAGGCTGTCCTCCTGCAGCTCATGGAGGTTAGGGGTGAATACCTGAAGGACTGACTGCACCCTGTGGAAGGGACCCACGCTGGAGCAATTCATGAAGAACTGCAGCCTGTGGGAAGGACTGACATTGGAGAAGTTCACAGAGAACTGTCTTCCATGGGTGGGACCCCATGCTGGAGGCAGGGGAAGAGTGTGAGGAGCCCTCCCCCTGAAGAAGTAGTGCCAGAGACAATATATGATGGACTGACTGCAACCCCTGTTCCTTGTCTCCCCTGTGCCGCTTAGGGGGGAGGAGGTAGAGAAATTGGGATTAAAGTTAAACCCAGATTTGAGTTGTATGTTTTGGCAATTACTATAGCAGGAACCCCTTGTTGCTGGCCAGGCTACAAGCGAAAGGAGGAGTTCGTTGCAATGTTAAGCTCTATAACCTCACCCAAAGGCAGTGGAGGTGGAGATTGTAATGGATAGACCTTTAAATTGTTGTAACCCATGATTTGAGTTGCTGTAGCAGGAACCACATGAATCAATGGAGAACAAGCCTTACAAGAAGCAGTGCAAGTGCAGCAGTGACCTGACCTGAGCTGGCTTTGGTGCCAAGTAACTCCACGCAACACCACACACCATCTCTCCTGCCTGAAAGACTGTTATGACAGATGAAGCCCAAAGTCATGAACTAAATGAACTCAATGGACGTTTTGTGGACATTTGTGAACGTTTATGGACATTTACAGACATTTTACATCCCAGCTGAAACCATGACACCCCCCAGCTCTAAGTGCAATATATAGCTTCATGCAACTTCAAGTCGTAGTGAAACTTGCATTTTCACCATTTCCCTGCATTTCCATTCAGAAATGGAGGCTGGCAGTGTAAAGAAGGTGCAGTTGTCTCTTGAGGTGAAACTATCAAGACTGTGGTCCATGCCGTGGCAATTCATTGAACTATTTGAAAGCAAACTTTTATCTATTATTTTATTTTCTTAAATTTTGGTAGAATCCTCACTGAGAGCTCATGGCACAAAATGATTTAAAACATAGCATCAAGTAATGATTACAGTTGGAAATAATGGATATAGTGCAAGAAGAACATCATAACCTAGGACTTTGTATAAGCCATTTACTTGAGTGGAATTTTATTTTAGAGAATAAACAATAAAGAACTATAGTAAATGAGGCCCTCATAACCTATCAGCTCCTGAATCAAATCACACACTGGAAATCTAAATAACATCCTGGGAAGCATCTCCTAGATCTCATAACACATTTAAATATGTGTTGTATTTTGGTGTCTTTTAGGAAAGCTTTAGTCATCAATTAGTATTGAAGTTCTTTTTTATATGCTAGGCACCCAATGAAAATCAGGGTATAATTTAATAGAAAATGTACTATTCACAGACAAAAATATGGTAATAGGAAATTTGCTTTTTTTGTTTGTTTGTTTTTATGAGCTGAATTGTGCCAGTAGATGAAGGAATGGTTAGTGAATGAAAATATTTATTTGGCTACAGTGCATAACTAGTACTCTCAGATTTCCACATAACACATACAAAGAGTCTCATTTGTATCTATCAGTTCAATTTTATATTCATTTTTTTCCTGAATCTAAAGAAATATTACTTTCAAAGTAAACTTTGGTTCTCACTTAAGGAAATAGTACAACTCGGGTGGTGATTACATTCTGTAATGTTATGTTCTGAGATTATTTTAAAATTAAGATTAATTCATGTAAGATATTTTAGGCCTTGGTTTGAAAATCTTGTTTGCAGCTGCTGCCTCAGAATAAATAAGCAGTCTGATGGATATATATATTTATGTTTTTTAAATCATCATTCCACTATGTTATAGCACAATTTGCTAACACATATGTCTCAATATAAATCACACTGAAACAATAATATGAATTAACTTGGGTCTTGAAATATTCCAGAGAAGAAAATATGCACTATTCTGCTTGCTCCTAATTCTGAAGACCTGTTCCTCATTAATATTCAATGGTTGTTTCAATATTTTTTTTTTCAGGTATTTTGTATAACAATTTCTTCTACCAGATGCTCTGAATGAGGTGTGCTTCATGTGCTTTGTTTTAGATAATGCTGCATTACACATTTATCAAAATAGCATAATGGAGGTTTTAGGAATACAGTGTTATAATCACGGTCCTACAGATACTGTCCCCATCTTAATAGCAGCACAAGACTTTAAGAACTAATCTAAAAACAAGTTAACTTACTTATACCAGATAGGTTGTATTCAAGATAACTATACTTTAAGCAATTAGAAATAGTAATTCTTGAATCATAGGAAGCTCATAATACGAGAGAGAAGACCATTATTGTCCTCTCCCCTTCCCTCCTACCATCAGCCTGACACTTAGTGGTCTGTTCTAGCTGTACCACACCATCCTTGTCCTCCCCCAGTTCCTGACAAGAATACCCAACCTTATTTCCTCATGGGGCAACAAGCATTAAGATATTATCTACAACGGAGGATTATTCTCAAGAATAACTCTAGACATTACCAAAGTAAAATAACTGTTCAGGTTATCACACTAGAGAGATCAATAAAATGGCCAGGATACAGTATATGTTTTGTCTATATGGAAAATGCAGAAACCATAGAAATCATGGGAAACTGGGCAGTGTACTCATTGCTATTGAAAGGAGATTATAGAACACATATTTATGATTCTGCTCTTCGTTAAATTATTTCATACTATCTTTAGGTATTACATTTCTTATCTTCTGTATTTCCTGGATATAAGATTGATTTTCTGAATGTGAACCGAAATATGGAATCTGAGATGTAGGTAAGTGTTGCATCTGAATGTAAGTCTCATTTTGTGGAAGAAAATTTAGACAAGTACTATATTGGCTGTCCATGGAAAGGTTTTGGTAGCAGAGGTTCTGTTTTGTTAGCAGGGATGGCAGCTTTCAGAAGAGGTAAAGGGCTCTCCTGTGCCAGATGCAGACCACAGGACACAGCTGATCCCATCAGCAAGCTATGGGCACCTCTGTGTTAACTTTTTAAGAATGATCAAAAAACGTCAGATAGAAAGAAGGGGAGGAACAAAAAGAGAAAGAAACAACAGAGGGAATACCATGGTCCAAGGAGGAGAGGAGGTGCTCCAGGCACCAGAGCTGGTGGTCTCTTGCAGCCCATGGAATTGTCCAAGCCAAAGGAGAGGAAAAGTGAGAAGGAAGAAGTGAGAGAGAACAAGTACTGTGTACTGACTGTAACCCCCGCATCCCACCTGCACGGCTCAGGGCAGGGTAAGAAGAGGAATTGGGATCGAAGGAAGGAAGCTGAGCCTGGAGGAGGGTGGAGGAAAGGTGTTTTTTCAGTCTTTGTCTTCTTGTTTCTCAGTACATAAATCTATTTGAATAGAATAGAATAGAATAGAATAGAATAGAATAGAATATTTTCAGTTGGAAGGGACCTACAATTATCATCTGACCACATTATCCCTGATCACTTCAGGGCTGACCAAAAGTTAAAGCATATTATTAAGGGCATTGTCCAAACGCCTCTTAAACACTGACAGACTTGGGCCATTGACCACCTCTCTAGGAATCCTGTTCCAGTGTTTGACCACCCTCTCAGTAAAGAAATGCTTCTTAATGTCAAGTCTGAACCTTCCCTGAATAGGCAAGAAATAAATTAGTTTATCCCAAGTCAATTCTGTTTTGCCCACAAAAGTGATTGGCAAGCAACCTCACCATCTTTATCTCAACTTAATGAGATTTCTTGTTCTTGTTCTTATTTGTGCCGTCTGCCCCACCAAGGAGGGTGAGTCAGTGAGCAGCTGGGTGGGAGCTGGGCTGCTAGTCAAGGCTAACCCACCACAAGTATCAAGTCAGATAAAAATTCCATATCTAATCCCACCCTAAGTATGGGTAGTTGCTCAAAATTTTCTTTTTAAGAATTTGTCCTTCAGCGACTTTTTCTGTCAAGTTGCTGCTGTCTTCTATCTCAGATTTGGCTGCCTCTAAGGAGAGCTATTGTATGCTTTGCCATGTCAGATCTAAAAAATAAATTGCTACGTGATGATCTGGTCTTAAATGTTGCTTTGGGTTTTTTGTCCAAACAGACAGAGGCTCCAAACAAGAGCTTATTATAATGCTGAGTTGAGGGGGAGGGCGGGGGGAAATTTTAAAAAAAGTGTATCATGTGACTGGAATGCAGGAAAGTCAAACTAAATTGCCAACACATACTTGTGTGAAATGCCTTAGTGACTCAGAAGAATAAATCAATAGTAGTAGTTTTCATTTAGACACTTCCCATAAAATATATCTGAAAGTGGTAGCCCAGGAAAATTTATATTTCAGATTTAGAGATGACCTCCTTTTATGATAAAATAGATGAAAAGTCCTCAAAATGTAATACTGTAAATTGCTGCTGTGGCGGAGACAACTTCAACTGTCAAACAGGATTCCGGACCATTAGAGTTTTTCTATCAAGAATACTTTTTTGTGCATTCCCAAGAAAGAAAAATATTCACTATATCTTTTAGTACTCAGGTTATGTAAGGACTCATAAAGGATTAAGGATAATTATAAACCAAGATTAACCATAGGCTGGCTGAATGGGATGACTCAACTGTTTCCTCTTCAGATGCACAAGGTACGAAAGTTTAAAATGGGACCTCCTCTTTTTGTTTTTCAACACACTTTTCTATTAAAAAAAACCTCTCATCAAGATATTTTTTTTCCAAAATCAGTGTTTTTTTCATTATCCTGCATCACCATTTGGCCCTGTGTTTAACAATGTGACTGTATGGAGAATATTACTTATTACTGGGCTTGAAGTCATTTTCCACATGCCTTCTAAGAAACATTAACATCAACAGAATTTACAAGCATTTTAAACCTCCTGTTGCTACATTTGCATAATAGACCCTGTCCTGGAGCTTTGGAGCAAATGGCCTAAGTCCGTAACATCTTTATTTCTTGACAGGACCTAAGCTCATGTGGCAATGAGCAAATATGTAGCAAAGGTATGGATATCTGGATCACCACTTGCTTCTTTGCGTAGAGGCAGCATTTCTCTGGCATGTCCCTACCAGCAGATCCTTACAAAAAAAGGATGTCAGGTACATATAAGATTGTCTTTCACCTGTAGAAAATGAAATTACTTGCATGCATCCAAGATATATCAACAGAAAACCAGGACACAGTGATATGGACCAAAAGTCATTCTGATTATTACTGGCAGATACCTGTTTTTAGTCTACTGTCTGCAGAAGTAGTGCTTAGTGATGACAGCATGGCATTCCACTGCTTATTCCCACCTATGTAAGATGCAAGTAGATTACAATCCACTGCCTTTGCTGTTCCAAACAGTCCCTCAAGTTCACTCATTTAACTTTTATGATCTCAGTCACCCAATAAATACATTAGAATTATTCTGCCAACAATTACAGTTCTTCATAGTCTTCTCTCTCATACACTTCTTCCTGCCCTCTGAGTGCTTTTCTACTTAGCTTAATCAGTTGATATGCTGCTACCATGACTGGATTGATCCTGTTCTTCCAGTCCTTTTTTCTTGGATTCTGAAGACTGACTCTTATAAATGCTGTCCTAGGGACTGTTATGCTCACCTTCTTGTTAGGAGCAAAAGGGGAAACACCTTACATACAGAGACAAAAAAAATATTTTGTCTTATTACAATTTTAAGGTTCTAATCAAAATACAACAGCTATTATTACTAGTTCACTTACAATGATACAAACACTTGTAGTCTAACATATGTATTACAGAAAAATGTAATTAGTAATACCATTCATTTTTTTTTATAGAAAACACCTTAGCATCTACCCCTTTTTTCTGGTGTGCTATGTTTGCATATCCATTCTGGTGGTGTTAAGGTCTGCGGTGCCAAGCTATCTCAAGCAAAAATGGAGAAAGGATGAGGTACTGTCAGCGTTCTAAGTCCTTTGCTAGGAGGAGTTCAATGCTGGAAGGTGGTCTCCCTCAGATCTGAGGTTCACTGGGGGCAATTTTTCCACATTTTGTTAAAAAAGGGCTATTTTCTTTTAATTGATTCCTAGATAAAGTTTGAAAATTGCACTAGACAGGGAACTTACAGTGGGATATAAAGAAGATTCTAAAATGTATACTTAAGGTGTCTTAACTTTATTGTGTTTCCAGGTATTGTGGTGATAAGGCTTGGATTCAAAAGTTTTCTCTAAAAATAAGAAAGACCCAATGTTTCTGCCTGCATCCACAAACATGCTTAACAGTTAATCATCATGACTAGTTTTATCCATTGAACAGATACAGTTTATTAGGAGAACCTTGAATTTTTCTGGTATGACACGATAGTAGATCATCTGTACATTATACAAATAAATAAATAAAGTATGCAGTATCCTAATCTTTTATCCAGTTTACTGCATGCAACAGTGAACTTCCTTGATAAAGATATATTCACATCCTCAGTTTGATTTCTTCTGCTATCTACTGCACTTTACTTACAGGTAGCAGGATTGATGGTGACAATACGTTGACTCAGTGATCCAGGTGAACTTTTCTGGACCTAAATAGGCCATGAGGGCCCTCTTTTCCTATAATTTTCAAGTATGAATGCTTATGAACTCTTAATAGAAGTGTGTATAATTTAAACTTTCAATGCCAGTGTTTTCAATTCCATTCTGTTAACACACATTTCAGGACTCCCTTGTCTGGCTTATCAAGATGTATGTCATGTTGTTAATAAAAAAGTGGATTTACTAAATGCAAATCATTCAGAAGTGCAATGAGAAACCAATACTTTGAAATTGTTTAAGAAAAAATACCCAAGGAAAAGCGTAATTTATGGACAGGGAGAATTTCATGAGTAGTTTTTACATTCTTTGTTTTGATATTTCATTAAAAGCACTTTTTTGTAAAATACTTTGAAAACAAAAGTAATGCTAAAATTTTAAAACATGGATATTTCCAAATCCTATGGTAGTATAGATATTATTTTTCGTTTTTTTCAATTTTGTTATTTTCCTGCCTTTACATGAAAGAAGTACATTTGGATAAGATCTTTACAGTTTCACAGCAAAAGTAATTGTTTTTAATATGGCATTTCCCAATTTAAAGCTCTCTGGAGAATAGTTTTCTGTTAAACTCTTAAGCATCACACCTTTTGAAAATCTGATCACAGTTGTTTGTGCTCAGCATGATCCAAGGTCTGTCCCCTACAACATGAAACAGGATAGCAAATTCTATTTAGGTAAAAAGTTTAAGAAGGTGATTACTCAGTTTTTCATTCTCCTTCTCTACTTTATCTTTTTGTCAACAGTGAGTATGTTTATCCTCTTCTGAAAAGCATAATTCCAAATTTTACTGTGGAACCATATAACCATAAGCATGGCCTAGAGGAAAAAATAAACCAAAGCAAATGAAAAGAAAAAAAAATTAAGAAGGAATTGTAAAAAAATTAAGGAAGGAACAAAAACATACACATATAAACTGAGAGCGGTATTCTGAATTCTATCAAAATATTCCTCGGACAGTAGAGGATAATAGTCAGTGACAGAGTGAGTGCAGTCAAGCTTAAATCACCAGTAGGTAAATTCCCAATCTATTAAATAATCAGGAGTAAGGGACTTGAAAGTAAACTTTTTGAAATTTCCACTGACAGCTGTGACATTGATATGTTTTTCTATCCATATGAAAGCAATTCATGTTGGCTTTAACATATTTGGCATTATAAAGGCTAAGCTTTTAAGGCAGGAAATCACTACAGGCGCGGCTTTGAACTAGAACACCATTTGTCTCTGGGCTGTGCTTATGTATCATCTTCTCAAAATCTCTAGTTGTCTGGTATCTCTTATGAGTTCAGGACACCTACTTTCTTCCCCTTACCTCTGTTTAAAAATCATAGTGACATCACTGACAATATTTGAGCTGATTTTCTTCTGGTCACAAGCCAAGGACGCTCTAGGCATCTACAGCGCTTGTGCCAATATTTAATAATCTGCAGAAACCTGCCAACACTTGCATACAATCTAAATGCGATGCACAAACTTTCAGACAAATCATTCTCCTAATTCTCTTACTTCCACCGCCCACACAGAAAAGAGGTCTGGTTTTGGATGGTAGAGAGGAAAGATCTAAAATAAATTTACAGCAGCACTTTGAAGTCTAAACCATAAGTCTATACTGCTGGAGACCACACAGCTGGAATCAAACAAAAATAAGTATCTTCAAATAAGGTGGGAATGAAAATATCTCAAGACTAGTCACATCAAAATAAAAGGTCCCTTGTGTTTGGGAAAGGAATGTGGCTTCACATAACATCTTTAATCTGCTTCACTGCTTGAGTGACACTTGTTTGGATTCACATTTCTCTCTGGATGAAAAAAGAAATTGTTAGACAAATCTGTTTCCAGGAAAATTAGTGACAAACAAACTTCAGAAATATAAACAGATAAACCCTAAGGAATTTTAGATTCTTATCATGTTTCTGGGTCTTTTTCATTTTCAAATTATTCTTCCTCAACAGATTAGCCTTTTGTCATGGTTTCAGTTGGGAGAGAGTTAACCTTTTTTATTAGCAGGTGGTATACTGCTACGTTTTGGATTTGGGATGAGAAATACTTTGATAGAGCACTGGTGTTTTTAGTTGTTGCTAGGTAGTCAAGGCCTTTTCTGCTCCTCATATCACCCCACCAGCAAGCAGGCTGGGTGTGCACAAGAAGCTGGAAGGGGACACAGATGGGACATTGACCCCAAAAGACCAAAGGGATATTCTGTACCATGTGATGTCATGCTCAGTATATAAAGCGGGTGGAAAGAAGGAAGAAAGGGGAGACATTTGGAATGATGGCATTTGTCTTTCCAAGTAACTATTATGCACGATGCAACCCTGCTTTGCTGGAGATAGTTGAACACCTGCCTGCTGATGGGAAGGAGTGAATGGATTCCTTGTTTTGCTCTGCTTGTGTAAGTGGCTTTTGCTTTGCCTATTAAACTGTCTTTATCTCAACCCACGAGTTTTTCCTCACTTTTACTCTTCCTATTCTCTCCCCCATCCAAACTGGAGGGACTGAGTGTGTAGCTGTGTGGTTCTAGCTGCCAGCTGGGGTCAAACCTCAACACCTTTCTTCTCGTCCCCTAATCATTTATTTCAAAGTGTCTTATATCCAACTAATTAAATAAGATTTACTGGTTTTTTAATGTTTAAATTGGGAAGCAATATCAAGTCTATTAATCTCTGTGTGGGTACAACCGCTAGTTTTAAAAGCATGCTGAAATGATGTTCCAACATGCAGGGTCTTCCTGATATCTGCCACATCTCAAAACATATGAAATAGCAACGAAAATGAACATATGAACATGTGAATATGTTGAATATGAAAATGAACACATAAATTTACACCAATTTCAGCAAAAGCTGGATAATTAAGAGAAAATTTGCCCAAAATCCAAGCTCAATAAAGCTCCAATAACTGCTTTGTCTCAAGTTATGAGTGATAATATTTTAAATAGTTTGTGGTTGTTCTCTAAATTATTTCTGATTCACTAAAAATTATGCTAACTAAATGAGACTGTTACCCTGAGGAGACTGTGTACCAAATTCTCCATTTCAATAGGGCAAACATGGGGGATCTTTCTGTGTTTCTGAAAATATTTTTTCCTTTGTTTCAATCCAATAGAAAGCTATGAGGTGTTTTGAAGGTCTGAATAGACCTAGAAAATAGGAAGGAAGTTGTTTAGCACTGTTGCTATAAAACATGCAATCTTAATACTCCAACCCTTATCAAACAAGTGGAAACAAAACAAAGGTATAACAAATAAGCCTTAGCGTATACCAACAAAAAAAGTTTACCAAACTCAAACAAAAAATCATTTGATCTCCCATGAGAGCTGTATGTTTCTGGCTTTATACTGCTTTGCTTTGGAGTTACCCAAAGGCAAAGTTCCCAGGCATTCGATACGAGCATTTTGAGATCAATCAGAAGTTGGTCAGTAGGAAGATAATTCTGAGCCTTCAGAGGGTATATACACATGGAGTCCTGGAGGAAGAGAAGGAAAGTATCAGTCTTTTGATTACAATCTACATGTTTCTGCCTTGATTTTTGCATATATTCTCTTAAGAGAAAATTTGTGCATTTGGTATACTACTTTCAGAATACAAGTTACACTATAGAGAAACTGCTCATTTTTTTTTTTTATTTTTGTACTTTATTGACATCTATACATTTGTATTTGTTTATATATATTTTTTTCAACATATTTTGATCTTTTCAGATGCTGACCATACCTCTGTTCACATACTATGATGTGATGCTGGTCATATTTATTCAGCTTTCACTCACATTATTGCTGTCTAGAAGACAGAAAAGTTACTGCAAGCTAATTCTGAAGAGATGCTGTCACTTCACTGATTTTTTATAGATTTCTGCAAAAAGTTATACAAATCAGCTCCATTAAAACAAAACAAAACAAAACAAAACCAAGCAAGGAATTTCCCCCCTCTTCTCTGACATCTCTTTCTCTTAGAATAATTTTTTTTGTTACTTGAATTCCAAGTAATATTCTAAAAAAAATTGAAACAGAAATGGTTATTTTTGAAACATTGGAAATAAATTTTTCTTTGTAAATGGAAATTTTTCACTAAGAGAATTATTTTTCTAAATGCTTCTTGTTGTCTGTTGCTGTATTGGTATAGCTAATCAGATTGTGTATATAAACCAAGGAAATAAAAGCTAAAATTAATAAGCATATGCTTATTCTATTTTTTTTTTAAATCTATGCAAAAATAACCCAACATATGGTAAAAGCAATGAAAATTGAAATCCAATAGGAAGCAACTTAATGCAAATATTAATTACTATTTTTCATACAGGTTCATTGCCTTAGAAATATCTGATTTTGAAGTAGAATGGAATTACTGAGAAATGTTTTCTTTCCATGATGGTGTTAACAATATTATCTCTGATCATTAATATAGTATAAGAATGTTTTGCATAATGAAACAGGAATGTTTTAGAATGGAAATATCTGTAAGTTATACTTAATAATTAACAGAGACCGAAAACCTAATTAAAACCGCAAAATATCGTTTTCTTTCTTAGCTTCAAATTCTTCACCCTTCCAAAGAAGAAAAGTTTGGGTTTTTTTTTTTGAAGCATGAGACAGATAACAGAGACAGCTTTTAGTGTCTCTACTTTGAAACAATTCAACCTCATTAAAAAGGAGACCCAGAGGTTAGATAATGGTCAAACAAGAGATCCCTTTAATAAGAATGCCCTACAGTTACATCTGGAGAACCTCATTATTATCAGTCAGAAGGGCATGAGCTGCAAACTATCTGGAAAATAGCAAGAACTCTGCCAGTAAAATAACATTGTGTCTGCTTTTGGATGCAGATACTTTTTCACTTCCCGCAGTACGGTAATGGTACAGGAGAAACTAGGAAAAATTGTTTTGAAATAAAAGAAAAAGAAGAATACATTGAAAGGAGCATAAGACCAATGAGTGAAAAACTCAACAAACAGGAGCTTTTCCCTCAGCATACAATAAGTTGTGAAATAAGTTGATGTTTCTTTTGAGCTTTTTTTAATGCTGGCTAACCTGAAATTCCAAGTAAAGATTACTGTCTAGTAACTAGACTTGGAGCCCACACCCATGGCACTATATGTGTCTTGTAAACCAAGTAGATCCAGGCCACAAGATTAGTTTAATACTGTTTAAGTGTCAGACAATTATTTTGCATAGTTTTGGTCCAGACCCAAAAACATTCTCTAAAACAAAGGTCAAGGGATATTTGGAGGACAGCATGTGTCAGGAAAAATTTCTTCTAAGTATTTTAATGTGCTGCGTTTGTTTGTTTTGGTTTGATTTAGTTTGCTTTGGGTTTATTTGAGTGGGAGATGTATCAGTCATTTATTTGTACTATTTTCTTCCCCAGCTCATTTTATTTGCTGATGTAGGTATGGCTGTCATAAAGTCAGTCAGAGAGTCTTCCCAAAATGTTGACATAACTGCATTGAGTCTACAAGGGAATTCCTGGAATGATAGTCAAATAATGCCATTTCATCGTGGAGGATGTCTTGAAGTAGACACTGTTATCAGCCCACAAAAAAAATGTGAAGGAGAATATTCACATTATTCCTGTCCTCTATATAAGCTGAGAATGTGAGTATACCTTTAGATTCACAGTCCTAATGAATACTCAGTTTTCTTCCTGCCTTATTCTTTGAAGATGTTTTTCTAGTGTAAGATAGAGTGAATACTGTTTTGTCAGCCCAAGTGCTTAAAACTGGGGAAAAGAAATGATGTCTTGACACATCCCGTTCACAGCAAGAAATGGAGAAGATAGCCGGTATGCAGCAGAGTCCATTGATGAGGGGAACATCATCCAATTTCATATACAGGGAGAAGCAAAACTGCTATGTTTAAAATAATATTTATAAAAGAGGGAGAAAATTGCAAAAGTGGGTAAACACATTTTCAAAATGTATGGATAAATCTGGTAAATCCCAGCTTTATAAAAGTTTGAAACAATTTTTTTTTTAATAGTATGCGTTTAGGTTTTGTACAAAATATTTTGCAAGAGTCCTTTTACATCCTTTGGCTTATAAAATGATATTTTCCATGATACCTTTAAAAAGGAACTTTTTTTTTTTTTCCTTTCATTTTTCACAGCTCTAAAGCAAAATACAGCTTTAGAAGGAAAACCCTACTGCAAATCAAAGCAGATGGGTAAGGTCTTGTAAATACATTCACATATTTCTCAAGGAAAAATACATAAGATTTTTTTAAGTCTTTTTGGGGGGGGGGGTCACAGTGCAATGTCAGGCAGTTCGATATGAGTTTGCTTTTAAGTTTCATTGTATTTTTTAATTTATTACAAAGATTATGGATGATAAACATCAACAATTCTGAATTAGAATGATCGTAGCAAACTAATTTTATTTAAGACAAAAGAAAGGACTAATAAAAATGTCACCATCAACTAAGAAATTGTTGCTCAAAACATGACTGATCTGCGTGACTTAGAGTCAAGACTGATTTCAAAAGTGTCAAAATATGTGTGGATAATTCAACTGAAATAGAAATAAAACATCTTAAAAGGAATAAATGATCATCAAGTGGATTCATGATGGGATTGAGAACAATTTTCATCCTGAGTTTCTGTGAATCCACTGTGGAATAATGATGGAAAGTTCATGTGGCCATATGCCCACATCTAAGATTTTCTAAGAAAATCAACTGGTATAAAAAGATTTTTAAAGGAAGCATAAATAGTGTGGTATAGTAAGACAATTGAAAAAGCAGAAAAAATGGTTTCCATTATTAACAATATCACTGATTGGTTTGTCAGTGGGAGTGGAAGAAAAGTCTGTGTGATAAGTGTGATAAGAACAATAGGGTAACCACAGAAATGAATGTAATACGTAGACAAAGTTTGAAAGGAGTTTGATAGATTGTCTTCTTTACCCTTCCCTTTTGTATTTCTATCACTTTTTTTCTGAGTCTCCTATTTTGAGCATATGCAAATTCCTTTTTTTTTCTTTTGGGCAACATCATCTGGATTGTATGGAAAATCTGTCAATACTAACATGGGTTAATTGTGTCACTTCTCACTTGAGGACTTGTGTACAAGATTTAGAGCCAAAGGTCATTTAGTAGGGTACAGATAAAAAAAGCTTATGAACATTTGCAAGAGAAAGTATTTGCTGGGTGTTTTTGTAGATTTTGTTTCAATTCCTATGCTGAAGCAAAACATTGTACCAGCTATTGGAAAACAAACCCCTGAGTTTGTATAAATTGACTCAATCCTTGTGGAAGTCTTGTGATTAATAGATTAGCATTTCTTACACTATTGACAATAGTTCTTGCAAAACTAGTGCAGATAGCAGATGTTAGAGAGGAATTCTTCCTGTAGATTTTGTTCACAAAGCAGAATGCACAAAACCTGGCTGTACAGCTAAACTCAGCCTTCCTGTTTGTGGCTTGAAGGCACTCTGCTACTAAGTCTGCAAACAAAGCGAGTTTGTAAAGTCCTGTTCTAGACAGAGGTAGAAATTGGATAGGAATCAGAAGCTTATTTTATAGATGAGTAATTGAATCTCATAAGCAATACAATCTGCAATACAATTTTGCAAGAAGAATTATTAAATTTTACATTCCTCCAGGTGTGGCTTCAAAACTAAGAGAATTCTTAAGGAAACATTTTAAGAAAAACAAACTAATATATATATAAAAAAGAACATTTCTTCTAAAAGACTGTTTCTGGAAATATTAATTGTGGAATATTGTCATGGAGAATTTTGTGTAGGGCAGCTGCAAGAGCTGGGCCACACCACACTGTGACATATAACCTAAAAGTTATTTACTAAGCAGGATAGGCAAAGTGAGTGGATAGTAGTTTCTATTTAAGATAAAAGTCTATTTTTATTTCTGTTCATAGAATCACAGAATCTTTGAGGTTGGAAGGCATCTCTGGAGATCACCTAGTCCAACCCCACTGCTCAGAGCAGGCTCAAGTATGATAAATTCCTCAGGGTTGTGTTGAGTTTGAATATATCTAAGGATGGACACTTCACAGATTGCCTGGGCACTGTGTTCCAGAGCTCAAAAACCCTCACAGTAAAAAACAAAACAAAACAAAAAAGTTTTTCTTATATTTAAATGGCATTTTCTTTTTTTTTAAATTTTTCCCCATTGCTTCTTGGTCTCTCATTGAGCACCACTGAGAAGAGCTTGGCTTCCATTTTTGGCTTCCCCTCATCAGATATTTGCATACATTCATGAGATTCCCTCTGAGCCTTCTCTTGGGACTAAGCGGTCCCAAGTCTTCAGTCACTCTTTCTATGAAAGTTGTTCCAGTATGTCCATGTCTTTTCTACTGGGGAGCCCAGAACTGAACACAGCAGTGTGGGGGTCTCACCAGTGTTGAGAGGAAGAATCACTCATCCTGCATCTGCTGTGTACATGGTTGCTGAGAGACCCCAGGATGCTGTTGGCCTTCTTTGTCACAAGGGCACATTGCCGGCTCATGTTCAACTTGTTGCCCATCAAGACCACCAGGGACTTTTCTGAAAATCTGCTTTCCATCTGGTTGGCCCCAGCATGTACTGGGGCACCAGGTTATTTCCCCCAAGGCGCGGGACTTTGTGTTTGCTTCTGTTAATCTTTGTTAGTCTCATCATGAGATTCTACGTACACACTTCACATTTATGTTGATCAGGTGCCAAGCCTCTCTTGTCCATTTGTGATCAGTGCCACGGATCAAACAGAACATGATACTTCCTTCAATTATGTCATGTGTCCCAGTCCTGGATAGTGGTCTGGCCCTTATGTGCGGTGGTTCCATCTTGGGCTCAGACTTGAGTATGGTGTCATATGTTGGATGGATATGTTGCCCCATGTAGGGCTACTGTCTTAATAGTTTATGGCTTTTTCAAATTAGATTGTGGGCATAAGCTGCCAATGGATTTATAAGTTAGGTAGCTTCAGGCCGTTCTCTCTTACTTTCACATTATACAAAGTCAATTTGCAATTGTTACCTGGGTGACTATCATCCTTTAGCCTCTGTCCCAATTGACTGAGAAGAATGTAAATTTGGCAACAGTTACACAACAAAAGTCTTCCATGCTTCTCTGTTTTCTCAACGTATACAGGAGTAATCTAGTCAATTAGATACTGACAGACGTAGTCCATGTCTCATTTATTTGAGCAGCACTTTCAGATAAGCTTCTTCCTGCAAGAAATACAGAAGAATAATTTAAATATCATAATGTAGAGGCTTCAAGTCGTTGAGAAACAAGGTAGGTAATAAGTCTTCTAGGGCTAAACTTTGTCCAAGCTTCAGAAAAAGTTACAAGAAAGTGAGGACTTTCTTATACCTGCAGGTAAAAATGATAGTATAAAGAGACGTCACTGTCAGAAACACCTTGCTCTAGGTCAAGTCCTTCTTCTAATCATTAATGTAAACCACATTATTATAAATAGGAAAGATTGATGTAAGTACTGTGTCATCTGTCTCCAAGGAAACTAACTTTGAGTCTAACTCTCATATTCTTCTAAAACTTTTCTGATCCTGTTCTATGATCGTGCTATTGGTGAAAATGTTACTGCTTCTTGAGCCTCCCATTTATGGCCATTTCCTTTTATTCTTCTTCATTTAACAAGTCTTGTTAAGCTAATTTAGGCTAGAGCTTAAAACTTATAAAGCATTTTCATGTCTACAAAAAAGCTTACAAAGCCTATTAGTATCATTTCAACTCTAGCACACTCTGTGTCCGTTTCCCATTTGTTCCTTTGGTAAGGAGCAGTCTTTTTAGTTTGTTAATACTTGTTTCATAATTGGGCTTTCATTCACAATTTAGATTCCTAGTACTGTCAAAGGTTTGCAAAAATATGGTCCGCAATATAAATTAGAATAGTTGCACAGCACCTCAACATCAGATCTCCAGTCCTTTGTACATCTAAGTATAAAAGTAAGTGGCTTTAAAACTTCAATGTCTCTTCACACTGACATTTGATAACAGCCTAACCGAAGCAATTGTAATGAAACTGGTTGACTTTGTGTGTAAATGAGGTCTACAAAAAAGGGGATATTGTGATCTTATATATAGAACTCATCAAGACTTTGGAAAAATCTTCAGATTTGGTCTTTTTTTTGGCAGATCTTCTGTAACCTTTCCCAAAAAAATGAAGCTATACTGTGGCTTATTACCTGTGCAGATGGATTCACATGGGAGGAAAAGATATACAAATATCTTGAGGAATATATTGCCAGTACTTTACATTGTTTCTACATTTTCTTCTGTGACTAGTATCCCAGTGGTTTTCAGTAATTAATGAACAGAAGAGAAAGAAATTCTTAAATATCTCAAATGATGTTTTCAAATGAATAGAGATATACTGCATGATACATGAAGAACAGCAGTGAAAAGTTTTATGGACTTTTTTATGGACTAAGGAAAATTTAGGAAATTTAAAATATTGGAACACTTTCCCATTTACTAGTGGACAGTGGAAAGAACTCTGTTTGAAATATGTCCTGCAATATTTTATTTTAAGGTTTGCATCTGTCCTGAATTTCAGAATGTCAATTTCTTTCACACTGACAACAAAAGCTCTTTCATTTTGAGCTTGCCTACAATTTTCAGTTTTAAGTGTCTGCTTAGTAAGTTGAAAGATTGATGAATACAATAATTTATAAGTAGATACATGTCTTTCTGAGTGACGAGAAATGTACTTTTATTATCGTTTATATTTATACTGTTATAGCTTGTACATATACTTCCCTATAAAGCTTTCATATATTTCTGCATAAAACTGAATTTTCTTAAACAAGAAACTAGCATGGATTAGACAACATAGAACTGTTAAATTTGACTCTAATGTGTAGTCACAACAAAAAAAATATTTATAAAATAATTTCTTCTTATTATTTTCCTTGCTTTGCGAAGATATGGAGTGCATGGAAAAAAATCAGACAACAGGAACATATATAATAAATGATTACTTTAAAGACATGTACCTATAAAATGTGTATCCACTTCCTGAAAGTAAATATTTTGGTTATTTTGGGGATTTGTATGCTTTGTGGAATTCTATGCCAAAATTCTGTTACTAATTTTTGTGAAAAAAATTAGATGTTATCTGCAGTTCATACTACCATCTGGTGTTTATTTGGTTGCTGAAAAAACACGTATAGGTGACCTAGATTTCCGAAAGGTCATATTAAAGTACTGTATTTACTGAATATATCATAAGTTCATAAGAGATCCAGGATCGCAAGCATACTTATGTGTAAGGAAATAATGAAGATTGCCCAGGAACTAGTAACTGTGAAAATCCAATGTCCATTACACAAATGGATGCCCTGTGGTTTGTCCCTTGCAATAGTCATCTACTTTCTGCAGACAATTTTGAGGATTTTGAGGAATGCAGAGGTAGGGAGATTTGTACCTAATGGAAGC
Organism: Vanellus vanellus; assembly: GCF_965231255.1. Taxonomy (NCBI): domain Eukaryota; kingdom Metazoa; phylum Chordata; class Aves; order Charadriiformes; family Charadriidae; genus Vanellus; species Vanellus vanellus. The sequence continues at coordinate 151,771,585 of NC_138906.1, forward strand.
AAACCATATTTTGAAATAACATTTTTATTTTTGACTGGGCACTACTACTAAGAACATTCATTTGTAGGGAAGTAGTAGAAAACTGAAAATTACAGCCTTTGTAATTTGAATAAATGTTAAAATGATTAAATACTTCTAGAGCAGATGAAATTATTTGCTTTGTAGAACCAATTACTTTACTTCTGAATATTGGATTGGTTACAGAAGAAAAAAAAAAAAAAAGACTTTTTTTTCATAGAATCATATAACTATAGGACCTTAAAAATAATCTAGTTCCAACCCTCCTGCCATGGGCAGGGACACCTTCCACTTGACCAGGTTCCTCAAAGGCCCATCCAACCTGGCCTTGAACACTTCGAGGGATGGGCCTCCACAACTTCTCTGGGAAACCTGTTCCAGTGTCTCACCAACCTGACAGTAAAGAATTTCTTCCTAATATCTAAGGAATCTTAGATATTATTTAATTCCTAACATCTAATCTACGCTCTTTCAGTTTGAAACCCTTACAACTTGTCCTTTCACTACACACCCTGATAAAGAGTCCCTTCCTATCTTTCCTGTAGACCCCTTTAAATATTAGAAAGCTGCTATAAGGTCTCCCCAGAGCCTTCTCTTCTCCAGGCTGAACAGCCCAAACTCTCTCAGCCTTTTTCTCTTTTTAAAAATGGGCATTATGTTTCCCCTTTTCCAGTCAATGGGACCTTCACCAGACTGCCACGGCTTCTCAAATATGATGGACAGTGGCTTAGCAATTTCATCCACCAGTTGCCTCAGAACCCACAGATGTATCTCATCAGGTCCCATGGACTTGGGCACCTTCTTGTTCCTTAGATGGCCTCAAATCTGATCTTCTGCTACAGTGGGCAGTTATTCATTCTCCCAGTCCCTGCCTTTCCTTCTGAGTCTTGGGCAGTGTGACTAGAGCACTTGACCATGAAGACTGAGGCAAAAAAGACATTGACTACCTCAGCCTTCTCCATATCCCAGGTAACCAGGTCTCCCATATCCTTCTGGAGAGGGCCCACATTTTCCTTAGTCTTCCTTTTATCACTTACGGACCTATAGAAGCTTTTCTTGTTGCCCTTGACATCCCTGGCCAGATTTAATTCTATCAGGGCTTTAGCTTTCCTAACCTGATCCCTGGATGCTCAGACAATTTCTCTGTATTCCTCCCAGGCTACCTGTCATTGATTCCACCCTCTGTAGGCTTCCTTTTGTGTTTGGGTTTCTCCAGGAGCTCCTTGTTCATCCATGCAATCCTCCTCGTGTTTTTGCTTGACTTCCTCTTTGTTTCTTTCTTTCTATCATAAAGCAATAATTTCACCCACTCTAAGAGTACTTTAAAGTATTTAGAGTACCCCTAAAATCTAAATAAAATAGTTAAATTGGCTTAATAAAAAAATTGGATGTATTAACATTCAATACAAAACAGAATGTTATAATTTAATTTTAATTTTTGGTTGTTTTTTTACTCTGTAAAGTTTTAAAGTCAAAATCTCTCTAGGCTGTTTTCTGCTTTAGTCATCACCAGTTATGTTCCAGGTGACAAAATCCCACCATATATCCCTTCACTTCTGCGTATGTGAACCATTCCCATGAATGTGTCCTGTGCTACAGTATGCCTTCTATGACACCAGTTATGAGTCTAATGTGCCTGAAAGATTTCTTAGTAGTTTTCATACTGTTCTGTTCTTGAGGGACCATCAAATGTGAAATGTGTCATAAGCCTTGCGCAATGCTTTGTTATTTGTTATTTTGCCTCCCCTTGCCTGAATGACACACATGCTACTGTGCCACCCCAGGTATTTAACTCATTCTGACGTTCACCAATACCTGAAACACAAGTGAAGAAAAAAGAAAGATTGGAAGAAGCAACACGTACTAGAGCAGGCCCAGGACCTGTGGGTTATTAGCCCTCCTTGCTGCTCCCCAGGCTTATACTGCAGCTGTACAAGGTATCCCACGTAAATGTCCCAAAGAGGATGGAGGATCCTTGTACTCCAGGTTTCCATGGCCAAACTACTTTTCTGCGCCTTGGGATCCCATCATAATTTCCCAGGTGTGTGACCTTGGCTCAAATTTAGTGCTGACCCGCAAGGCCTGCTGTGCTTGGCCAGTGTCACCTAAGCTCTAATGTGATCAATTTTTATGAGATAAGTAGGTGTTTTGAAGAAAAAAATCCACCCAGAGTCAGAGATGTCTGTCTTTACAAAAGTAACAGTCAGAGCAGCTAGTATGTAAAGCTGTATAAGACTGGGCTATGTTATAGCTGTGTAGGTTCTTCTTGGAGGCTTTCTATTCATCATTGAGGGTTAATGATTTGATTGTGACTACACTCCTTTTCTAGAAAGTCCACAACAGTGTTGTCTTGCCACTAGGTGCCATTCTGATAGTATATGATTTGCCTAGTAAATAAGATAGTTGGACGTGAAAATTATGAAAAGGACACTAAAAATTGTAAAACGGGGACAGGTAAGAAAGGGGAAGGATGGAATAAGTCAAGTAATAACTAAAAGAAAAGAGACATGGAAGATTAATATGAAAATCAGTTTTGCTAATGAGATTGTATTTCTTGTTTTTTTTCTTTAGTACAGAGCAAAATTTTTGCTTTAGCTGTGGTTTCTTTTGCAAATGTTATCAATAGACTCAGGTGAGACCTATGTCTATATATGTGTGTTATCCATATGTTGATTTAACGGATTTCTGTACTGTGACGTATTCAAGCTAGCCAAGAAAAGCAAAATTGCAATCATAAACTCCTGAAATAATGATCTCTGGCAGATGCTTCCACTCAATTACACTTAATTATTAAGCTATTTTAGCCTAAGAGCTACAGTAAGAGATTACAGAAAACTGAAATATAGTGTACGATGAAGATTTCAGAACTATGCTTCAAGCTAGTGTATTACAGTGATGGACTGCAGAAAAAAAGCTTGAATGTGAAACTCAAACAGTGCTGTCCTTCCACTATGTAACTCCCCCATCACCTTTCCTGTGAAACTCTAATTAGGCTTTTTGACTACTGTTGGTGAGTGACTGGTGGTTAAATTCATCTTAACAGCTAAATTCTGCTTTGTTTTATATTCAGAGTGATTATGCTGAAATCAGAGTAAGTCAGTGAAGAATCTGATGTATTTAGAATCCTGAACATGTTCTCTCTGTATTTTAACTACTCAATCTGTATATTCATGCTGTATGACTTTTCCTTTTACTGTGTCACTTTATATTTCTGCAATAATAAGTAGGAATCATTTATGAGGACACAGTTAATGGGTATTCTTAACCCTAGTTGAAACCAAATATAGGTTCAGGTAAAAATATGGCATTATAACACAGTTGGAGTGCTTAGCACACTGTGATGGGAGTTGCAATGCAGAAAGGCTTATTCTTGTACACAATGTAAAATGGCAATTTTCTGATGGCTGTATCTCAGGAATAATTAGAGCTGTCATCATAAAATATAGCATGTAGCACCAGACAAGGTCAGTTCCCACAAATGTTTAGTCAAATTTTGTTCAGACTTTTCAATTTTGCAAAGAGGTCAAGGTACTGTGAGATTTATGTACTCGCTGAGATGTCATCATCCATTAGTATGAATAAGAAACCATTTCCATTAGCAGAAAAAGCGGAAAAAGTTGAAATTTGACTGACTGAAGAGTTTACCTAACCAGAGCATTTTGCATTTTTGTAGAAATATTTTATATATAAATAAACAAAAGTACTCTGGCAGGAAATCAAATTAGACAGACAAACATCAGAAGTTTATCATTAATTAAAAGTGAATTTAGAATTAATACAAAAACATGAAGTTAACTCATGAACTAAACTCTTAAAAAAAAAAACCAAACCTGTTGCAATAATTAATCAATTTTTGGGCACAAAACAACTCCTATTTTAGTCAATGACAACACTCATTTGCAGGGAGATCAGACAAAGGGCAGGCTCTAAACAGAAAGGAAGGATTAGAAGATTTTGTTGTCTAAAGAGGGATTAAGCAACTGTGCAAAAATATCAAAATGCCAAAGGTAGGGTTAGCATGGTTAGATGGATATAACTTAGCTCCCTCAATGTAGGCAGAAAAAAGAAAAAAAAAACCCAAAGGATATAATGAGTTTCTTTGTAACCTCATTTCCATGAATTATAAGTTTAGCATTGCTTCGCTGTATTTCGGCGTGCAGACCTGGCAGGTAGTCCCTGCCAGATTAACAGCAGGCGTAGCAGGCTGACTCCATAGCGGAATCAAACCAAACTGGTGATGGCGGGAGCTGCAGGTGGGGGTGGTTGTACCTCTGGTAGGGAACTACAGTATGGATTCCTCTTGACAGCAATTGACAAATAGAGGAGAATTAAGTGCTAGCATTCTTGAAATACAAGTAACTTGAGTCTGCATCTGTAAAACTGTAAATTAAATGTGCCAGAGAATGTCTGATGACACTGTGGACAAGTGGCACAGTGTGGCCCACATCCGTAGCTTCAGATCTCTGACAGCCTGTAACAGGATAGCCACATCTAAATTCATTGTGCAGAATGGTCTCCCGCCTCAGCTAACTTCTCTCTGTGCCCAAGTTGAGTGAGAGCGAACTGGAAGAGGTGAACCAAGACCCTGGAGGGACTGTTTCAATAATATGAAACTATGACGGTTTTCTTTTCTTTCCCGCCTTTTTCCTCTAAAATGAAAACAAAAATGATCACATCCCTACTACTGTCAATAGCAAAACAGTCGAACATAACCTGCAAAGACAGCTGGAAAGGCTTTCCTTTTTTTTTTTTTTTTTTTTTTGTAGAAGTATGAAGTACGATATAGCTCTGTGTGTAAGCTTTACCATAGTCAGATTTCTTACAGAGAATATCTTATGAACAAGTTGAACTAGTCTTTCTTGATGCTACAGGCCCTTGCAGAAAGCTTTACTATTAATGTATTGAACTGTGGAAGAAAAATAATTTTACATTCCTAGACATTTATGAACTTTTTGAGATCTATGAGCCTTCTGAATTTCCTTTCTACTTCCTTAAATAAGATGCTGAGTAACTTAATCTCCAGAAAACAAGTGTGAGCGACTATAAATTTAAAGTGACTTTTCTCTTCATTTTTCTAAGGATTTTCTCTATTAGCATGTTTAAATATTTTGAATTAAAGTACAATCAAATTCCTGAAAAGGACCATTCAAGAAAAAGTACATAACTGATAGATTTTACAGTATCTCGATAAACTCAGGTTATTCTAATGCTTGATTTCAATATTTTACAAGATTCTTGTTCCTTTATTTCCAAATTGAATTAATTTTATTGTGCTTATTTCACTGAAAACCACAAAAAAATACTCTGCAGGTAACATGACGTAAAGGAACACCAGTTCTGTTAAAATAATTCTACACCATCTTTAAATCAGTATTCAACTTACATTTTTTAAAAACAATATTTGACTTTTGGAAAATTGAGTCAAGGTCATACCAGTTTTCTCTTCCCTCCATTTGAACTGTTTTACCTTGTCATGCCTCCTTTACTCCTACTTGCAACAGAAAAATTTGAACTGAGCAATCCAATTTGCTTTCTGTAAGGTTATTTTGAAGATCTTTTTTATCCTTTGTTGTTTCACTTTCAGTCCAATGAGGTCTCATGTTTTCAATTGTGATACTTCTGACAAACATTGAATTCCTTTCCAGTGAAAAAAATTTAGAAGTGTTTTCACAGAACTGAGTGTTCATCATAAGCAAAAGGGGAACTGTTAATGGTCACAACTTGTGAACAAAAGCACCTAAATTCAGACCCTGGAAGTTGCACTGCAATTCCCAAAGACATGGTCAGACAGCCCATTAAGAAATTAAGTTAGAACATTTTGAGAAGTACCACCCTCAGTAAGGCAAGATAGTGGTGTATATTCCCATAATATTTCACTTTTCTGTGGTATTTAGAACATATCTTTGTTTATAGAGTCTCAGCTGAAGGATGCATACTTCTAGTTGGTGAGATTTGAACTACATTTACAATTAGAAATTCTTAAACAAAGAGCTTGCAAGTGACTTGATATTTCAGCAGTGCTGAAAACCCAGCAGCTGTTCATGGCATAAGGGGTCTACTTAAAGAATGAAGCTCTGCGCCAGATGAATAAGAGTGATAGATTTTGGCATTTTAAAATATAATCTTTAAACTGGCCAAGTTTTGCTAATAATTCTACATACTGATATACACTGATCTTTTCGTATCCATCTAGTGCAGACTACTTTAAATTTGGAAGATAAACGTAGACAATTTTTATTGCTTTTGTGAGAAAGACAATACTAATACTTTTGCATTCTTATCAACTTCTTTGGCTAAAAGCATCAATCCTCCAGCCAAGCCACTCAGTCTGACAGCCGGCACAATACTGAAAAAGATGTTACCCTGCTATTTACCAAGATAATCTGACATGTGCTGCAAAATACACTTTGGAAACAAAAAAATCACAACAGTTCTAATGTATTTAATGTGTTCAAAATAGAAAAAAGAAAAATAATTTTTTTGGTGTCCTTGCAGCAAATGAAAACAGTCTAATTTCTTCTTCAGTCATATAAAGAACTGTGTTTTTCTTTTTTGGTGAATACTGTATTTGAAGCTTTAAGATCGTACCAATCAATTACTGTGATTTACCAGATTTTTAAATAATGGCTTACATAACATACATCAGCATTAACCGTATACAGGCTTCAAAGAGGGACTTGATCATCCTTTTTAATATCGGACACAATAATTAATGGAAATTTAAGATGTAAATTAGTTTAAAAATATGACCAAAGATTACTTTTCCTGATATTGTATTTATTCTTTCATAAGTATTATCTGTGAGAAATGCCAGATTGACAGTTTCAGTGGTTTAACTCCCTTCCACTTGCCTACTTTTAAAGTAAGAACATAGATATTGCAATTTTCTCCCAGCTCTAGACTGAAGGGATTTACACAGTGAGAACTGAATGGATTTTGGATGTTGATGGGTTTTTCTGTCTTTCCAGACAAATAACTCCACCAACACAAGAGTTACCAAGGTCAGGAACAGCAGCCATAATGTCCTTTAGGTTAGCAGAAAAGTTTTGTAATGTTACTGTAGCTATTATCTTATCTGCTTGTCACTTTATTTAATAGCCTAAATTGTGGTACTGTTATGTTTCTTAGTTGGGTCTCCACTATTTCAGGAATATCATCAAAATTCTGCTTCAGACAACACCTCTTTTGAGATTTATCTTCTTTCTTACTAAAATGTTCAATGTTTTTGTGAGACTTCAGGGAGGCAGAACTGACTAGATTTTACCCACAGTTACATTTACAGTAGTGCTATACCTTGTGAGCCACATACGCAAACTGGAGTTAAAAAAGAACACCTTATACTGCACTTCTCTATGTTCATATGATCAGACATTTTCTCTAGAAAACAATTTAGTGACTTTTTCTTTTTTAAGTCAGCTGCCTGATAGTTTCCCTATTCTTGTATTTTAATATTAAGCCTGCCAAAATTATTTTAATCATGGTGCACTTGTTTTGAGAATATCTACTTATTTTCCCTCTGACCATTATTAATTAATATTGTGAAGTTCCCTGATTAGTACATTAATACAATAAATCGAAGTCAGCTAAACACACAGAGAATATAAAATTGTGTGCATCTTTTTATTCTGTGTTCTGTGCCAATTGCCCAACAGAAAATTGCTTCATTACTTGCTTCATGATTGAGGTTGCTCATTGGGATTAAAGTATAAATAACAGTATAAAAGCAGCATTCTGTATCTACTAACCTCTGCTTTTCACTAGGTTTTCCTTAATTTCAGCATTGAAAAAAGTCATTGGTGTAGGGCTTTGTTATGAGCAAAATGGTCTTGACTCATGGAATTTAACTGAATTTTAATTTATTGCCAGTTACATGAATCTTTAATTACTGATTTGGTATTGAGATACAATGAACACAATAAATTAAACAGATACATAAGGAAAATCGTTTTTCTCCTTTGCCTGCCTCAACTTCACTTCAGACATCTCTCCTCCCCCTTCCTGGTCTCCATTCCCCTTGCTTTTGCCACACTCAGCCCCTTCAAAGGCAATGGACAGCACAGGAGGAGGGAATCAATGAGCAGCAGTTCCTTCCTGCCATTCCTTGTTCCTTACTCTTTTTCTTCCCCCTGCTCTTTTCTCACTTGTTTCTGCTGCACTGGTGTGGGTCATACAGAAGCTGCAGTGCCTTTCAGCGTGTACCTGCTCTGGCATGGGTCGGCCATGGGCTGAATTTCCCTCAGATGCATACCTCCTCCTGTATCTCCTTCAGTGTGTCCTCACATGCATCCTGAAGCCTCTCCTCCCATGACCTCTTTTGTGTATCTTTGGGTGTGTCCTCACGTCACCTACACCTGTATCTCCTCATGTCTCCCTTTGGGCCTCCAGTGGATACCACCACTTATTAAATATGTTTTTGCAGAGGTGCCAGGGGCTTTTCTGACTGGTTCCAGTTTTGGTGCATGATGGGTCAGCATCGTCCATTACAGAATCAGCTGGAACCATCTGTGATCATCACAGGGCAGCCCCTGAATTCCTCCCACCCAGGTCATACCTGCAGCTCCCTGCTACCAAAAATCCTGCTGGCTATGCCCAATAAAGGTAATGATTATTGCTGTCACATATTTTCATTTCTTCCTCTGTAAGTCCTTTAAATTCTGCTTCTATAGGTTTTCGAGAGCATGATCATTGTATCTGTCTGCATTTCCACTTGCAATGAATGATCAGATCTTCTCTGAATCTCTATGAATCTATACTGGACATCATTATAGTGCAGTGTTATAATATCTACTCTTATAAGAAAAATGAAGTCATTGTTATTATTCCAAAAAGTAAGAGGAAGATTCAGAGGGTAATTTCTACAATATGAGTAACCATCCTAAAACGTGGCTAGATCTTTCTCAATGTAAAAGTCTTATTTCTACTGAGTTAATAAAACAGGATGATTAAAAAAAATAATCTCTTGGAAGTATGGCACTTGACAGATAAAACTGTACTACTATCCTATAAGTATAAACATATGCCTAATCATGATATTATCATTTAAAATGACTTAATGTATAGATAAGTGAATAGTAACAGTGGTTAACACCTTTCAATGTGGGTGTACCTTAGATATTTCATAAATAAAATGTCTAAATTTTGTCCTAAAATTTCCCTTACATAAATTTAATAAAACCATTGCTTTCAGTTACAATTGGAGTGGAACAGATGCATAGGAATCTGCCCACATAAGACCAGTAAATATGTTTCTTTACATAAAGTACATTTTCTTCTTTCTTTTTGATGTGTGCATAATGATACAGTAAAATGGTGGTGAAAGAAGCTTTTTCCTTTATGTTGCTTGTCATAATAGCATCTCAGTCTTACTTTTAAGCTTTTTAATGATATTGTAATACCAGTGAAGACAGCCTTGGAGTCACAGCTGTCTGAATGCTACAGAAGGCATTTATTATGTATTGTTTTTCTAGTTTTAGCAATGCGCGACTAGTTGTTTTAAACTGACACATTTCACTTCAATTTATTATCTTGTTGATAGTTCAAATATACCTGTGAAAATTTCAAATACAGCTATTAAGTCTGCTTAAATTTACTTTTAATATTTTTTTACTACCTTATTTATTTATTTATTTATTAGACTTGAAGAAATAATTTTATTTCATCTCCTAGTGTTCTGTTCTGTTCTGGAAAACAAAAGCATATGCATAATATCATGATAAAAAAAAGATAGGTAAAATAAAGCTCCAGGCTTCTTTTCCTGAATCAGATATATCTCTCCAAATACCAAATAGGGATATAAACCACTGAAACACTCATGCTGTGTGCCTGTAGATATTATTGAACATTTTATAACATAAAAAAAGATATTTTTATGTTTTATAGAAATTATCAATTTATAGTTTAAATGGAATTCTAAATTTGTATGAAGTAAAAAAGCAAAGGACTTTAGCAAAATACCACTAATTTGGGTCAATGTTGCAGTAGTTCAACTTCCACTGAGATTTAGTTGCTGAATACCTATGTACACAGAACAAATGTGTACCTTATTTCCTCATAATCAAAAATAAAATACACTAAGGCTTCATTAGACATTTCAGTTAACAGTAAGGATGTTTGTGTGGGAGACAGACTGTTGGGTAGGGTCTTGGAGTTCAGGCTGATATGAAATAGAAAGTAATTTATAAAGCTTTGTTTTAATACAGCTAGACCTTTCAAGAGACTTAATAAGTAAAAAAAAAAAACAAAACAAAACAAAAAACAAAAAACAAACAAACATAAAAACAAATCCCCCCCCCAAAAAAACACAAAAAACCCAACCCTGCCCCCAAAAAACCAACACCCCACAGAAATCTTATTCTGTGCCTATCAATTACAAGCAACCAAGGATGTGACAAAGACATAGATAAACACGGCAAGGTTACCATCTAAATGAAAGGAAAAGCCCTTTTAAGGACAGATTAAACAAATGCCTTTGGGGTTCTACCATCCCCTAGGCCCCAAGGAGTAGCCAAGCAGCTGAGGACCGTTAGGAGTAGTTAAGACTATTTAGCTGCATAACCGGCCCCGAAGGGAAAAGATATTTCCTCCCCGGTCTGTGACAGCTATCCCCTATGTAGAGGCAGAGTCCCATTAGCCAATAACCTTTACCTTGGGTTTAGGAGTGCAGGCTATTCTACTGTATGTTCTGTGATTTCTGCATCTCACATCCACTTCAGACTTAAGGCTTTACCCACCTTTCTGTGACTTGGAGCTTTCTCAAAGAAAGAGTACATTTTGAGTAGAAGTCAGGTAAATTTGGGCTTCAGAGGATAACTCTGCAAAATTAAGGTTTCTTTTCATTTCAACATCCAGAGCAGTTCCCTGGCTGTCTTCACTCTATGAATGAGGAGGGACTCATTTCCCTTCTGGTAGCAGCACAGCAGAACTAAAGTAGCTTTGTAACCACAATATCAGCATGTCTGAGAGCAATGACACTGCAGACAGTTTCCCTCCAACAATGGAGTTAGTAGCTCTTCAAAGAATCATCAAAGTTGCCATGCAGATGCAGTCTGATGTTTTCACCTTTGATGACTTTTAGCCAGTCTCTCGTCATCAGGGGAAAACAGATTCTCTGCATGGGTGAACCTGGACAAAATCATACTAGGGAAGCACATGAAAAGAAGTGGTAGGGGACCATTTAGTCATCAAAACACAGTAGCTCACAGGAGAAAAAAAAAAAAAGGTATGAGAGACTGAAATGCTGACAAATTTTGGTCTCAACAAGGGGAAGAAATGATGTTAGATCTCTCTGAGAGAAATGTAGTTTGCGATTTATATTATCCTGAATACTTTAAGTGTTTTTAAGAAGAAAACATTTTCAGGCTACTTACAATATTTCAGAGTCTACACAAGATGGAATATATTAAACAGGCTTTTTTACTAAGAAGGATTTTCAAGAGTACTTTGTCTTCTCAGCACCTCAGGTATGCAGATTCAGAAAAAGCAATGGACAGCAGCAGTGCATGAAAAAAAAATAAGCTCTGTGTTAATAACAGCATTTAGAAATGGCATCAGTGTGTTTTGAATTGTCATAGGGTCAGTACATAACATAAGCCCTTCACTCTATGGATTTGGATCTCATCCTGTATTGAAGCTAAGGATATAAATACAGCATCAAAGTAATCTTGTGTTTGTTTTGGTTCTAATTTCATGCATTTAAGCTTCTTCTAAAGACTGGGGAAGAGTTGAGATGTTTTACTCATTTGATACTTGAACAGACCAAATCACACTTTCATCGGTGAACACAGTTGCACTTCCTGAAGGTACTCTTCAGTTTCATATCGATAATTGAGCTCTGTATTACTTACATACAGAACTGATCTGCTGAATTGATTTTCATGACAGGATAGCATGGATCAATTAGCCGGTTTTACTGTTGAACAAGGAGTTTCTTTTGGAAAGTTGTAACAGTTTATACCTTTAGCTGTGCATTTCTCTTCTGTTTGTCTTGCTAAGATGTGGTCCATGCTAATTCAGTACCCTTATTCTAGCCGTTTGCCATCTGTGAAATGTAATCTTCAGTTATCACTGGGTACTTAGGGTTCTATTCATCATAGATACCAGAGGGGTTTTTTTGTTGTTGTTGGTTTTGTTTGTTTATTTGTTTTTCTAAAAATAGTAAGGTTAAAAAAATCCAGCCTTTTGAAGTTTTCCTTTTTGTTTCAGTGGCTTTCAGAAGCAGGTTTTTTCTGCAAATATTTCAGATGTTTTGTATTTGTTAAGGAGCACCTCTCTTTACCATGTAAAGATTTGCTTCGGTAACTCCCTTGCTCTGTTAGCACTTCTAGATATGTTTCTTTCTTCAAAAAACCCATATAAAAATGTTACTTTTATTATTCTTCAAGAAAGCTGTAGTCTTTCCTTTCACACTATATTTTTTTCCTTTGCCACTTGTAGAAATAAACAGTCCATTACCTGTACACAATTAACACAATACAAGTTCAACTGTAGAGGGTTTTTATCAATAAAGCTTCCCAAACACAAATTCTGGTATTGAAATTCCTTACAACACCAAGAGAAAAAGAAACAGCAACAGAAAATTCCTTCTTGCACTTGTCTAGTTGGTTGGTAAATCCCTTTCCTATGACTGTTATCCTTACTTTCCTCCCTTTTTTTTTTTTTTCTTTTTTTTTTCTTTTTTATTCTTTTTTTTTCTTTTTTTTTTTTTTTTCTTTTTCTTTGTTTTCTTGAAGGGTTAAACCAGCAGTTAATGTGGTGACCTGGGAGTATCTGTGGCTGGAGAAAGAAGTTAGACTGGATTGACATGCCTTCCTAGATGCTATCTGTTTAGTTTGGAAGTGTATACGACCAAGTTAATAGATTCTGTAACACTGACCAGGTAAAATGCTCTCATTTCACCAGTTTGCTACAGAGTGAAACAGGTGGGTTTGGGAGAACAAAGAGTTCATGGCCTTCAAGGACATGACACAGCAATGTCACTGCATTCAGCTACCTTAGTTTCTTTCCCAGAAAGAAACAGGGAAATCTTTGGCAGATGAACAGCACAGTAGCCCTCTGAGAAAACTAATAATTTGTTTTGAAGTATTAGCAGGGATTCAACCCAGAGTAAAGAAAGAAGTCACTCACACCTAAAAACCACTCTCTGGATTGAGTTATTAATAAAGTTTAGCCTGTGGCATCACAAGCAATAAGTTGAAAGATCTCTGTAAATTTAGAAGTATAAGCAATTACGCTTGTCTACCTGCAAAAGGCTTCACTGATCTGACAAAAGTGTTTATTCGCTTAAGAGATAAAAAGAATTACAAAGAATTAAACTAACAAAGAAATGGGGACAACTCCCCTTTGCAGTCTGCAGTACTTTTGTTCTGAAATGAAAATACTTTTTTTCATTCCCTCTGATGCTTTTCTTTGCACCTTGTTTACATTTAGTGTTCTTGCCCTCATCTAGGGTTAAATGTCTTCTTGTCTTATCGTGTTTCCATTCCTTCTCTCTCATGAAGCATATCATGTCAGCTTGCTAAATGCAGGTTTTTTCCTGTTTTTCCAACTAGATCCATGCTTTTTCTTTTGTTCTCCTAGCTCTCTCTTGCATAACAAATGCTTTTGATGGTTAAGTGAAAAATTTCTTTTCCTCTTACTTGGATCCACGTTTAAGAAAAAACTTCCCTGGTGCTTTAAAACATTAATCAGTGATATCAATAAACTTATTTTTTTTTATTATCATTTAAGGAGAAAAAACCTTAATTGCAAGTGGATTTACCAAACAATCTTTTAAATGTTACTATGTCAATTGCATTGCTGCTTCCTACTGTTTAGCCTTCTTACCACATCATATCTGAAAAGATTAGAGTGAAGAACCTTAGTCTAAAATACTGAATTTTCTCTTTGCAGCCTTTTTGAGGATGCAAAATTATATATTAAATTAAGATATCAAGATCTGTTTTTATTTCCCATGCAATAGGTAAGAGAAGAAAGATGAGCTTTGAATGAAGGACTGAATAATTGTTTCGCTTATGTGAGCATTGCCAAATACAGTAGAAGTGTTAGAAAATTGGGATTTAAACTTTAGTTACTGTCTGAGCATTCAACCCATTATGTGTGTGAATTTGGCTCCGTGTTGTCCTACAGTATCTGAGTAAAAAGTTAAGTATGAAGATTAAGAACATAAACCATTTTTGTCATATATTTGAATTTTGTAAATGGTGCCTAGAAAAGTGCAAAACTGAACATTTTTTCTTATGAGGACATGGTTTCATTAAAAAATGTTTTTTCACAGAACTTTCTTACGCTTGCCAAACCTAATGTATGTTTTCTAATTGATTAATGACTAATTGAACAAGTTCACTATAAAATACAGGGAAGAGGCTTTTTGTATGGATGAAATACAAAGCCATACAACAAATAAAAATTCTGATTGAGATTTCACTGAACTCTAAAAGCAAAATAGAAGTAATGTTCTCTCAGCTGAAAATATTCTTCAATCACTTCTAATACTAAGACTATATTCCCATATATGTTTGGATACATTTGCACCCCGATACTTTCTCACACATGGATATTTTAAAAGTGTAAAATACTACTGACTATTTTTGAGATATTAGGGAAAGAGTAGTCTTGCCTATTTCATTAATATATTTACTCAGAAGTTTATTTTTTATAAAATGAAAGGAGGAAACATCATATATGTGTTTTCATTACATTTCATTTTTAGTTTCTTCAGGAGTTCCTGGTGAACTTGTTTAAATGTAAGATGTCAAGTTTATTCCTGAAGGACTAAAGTTTCTATGTAAAGCACAGATTGTTTACTTGTGTGTGTGTATGTATTTAGAATAACAATCAAGGGCTACTGAGCAGAGGCCTAAGAGTAGGGAAAGCACAAGTACCTGGGCATTACCAGTCACACATTACAAGGATCTTCCTTGTTAATTAACTTACATTTTCTCCTAGATTTATATTGGAGAATGCTGCTATAGGCAGCAGCATCCCTCAAAACATTTTTTTTTTTTTTAATAGCATGATTTCATACTGTGGAAGCCCCAAGAAGCTTGCTTTTTGCATGATTTGCAATATTGCAGCAGCTTTGAAAAGGCTAGACGCAGTGTTTTCTGTAAAAAAAAATAACTTTAGGGCAAATTTAATGGACAAATTTTCTGATTCTCTGAAGAAAAACTCCTAAAAATGGAAATTCTTGCAAGTGAAGGCTTTTTTAAAAAAAGAACAATGAGCATGATAAGCCAGTCAAAGCATTCGGGTGTATTCCCTGCCTCGAGTCCTTTAACTAGGAAAAGTATGCCTGTTTTTTTTCAGGGGATAATGACACTTAGAGTTTGGCCCAGCAAGGACAAAATTGTGTAAAACCTGGATACAGTTCATAGATCTTCACCTCCTCAGGATGTTTAACAATACACGTAGTTTACATGAACCATATAAATCTCTAGGAAATGCCGGTTCTGTCTAATAGGATGAACACTCCTATTGGTTTAACATTTAGCTTAGCAGCTTTAAATCTTACTATCCTGTAAAGGAAAATAAGCTCATGAGAAGTACCAGATGGGCAGATGTGACACTGGAACATGCAACCATGTGGAGAAGGGTAAAGGATGAAAAACAAAGTTAACATTCAGATAATCAGCACCTGTTTTCTCAATGATGTCAAATTTCACCTTGTGCAGGGAGCATGCACCTTATTGTGTTCTCATAAACATTTGTATATCAAGTGTAGTGTTAAACTGGGATAAGAGCAACAGTCAGAAGAATACCTCAAATTAGGTTATCTATGTTTTGAGTAAGAACAGCCCCTGTTTCTGTTGTGTTTGTGTTGTTTGAGAGAAAAAAGATTATCTCAAAATATGTTTTCACGTTGGAATGAAAAAAGGCATAGAAATAGCCAAGGGATTGGAACTTTGAGCTGGTAAATTCATGTGGTGGTGTGAAATACTGTGTAGACCTTGTCAGTGGGGAGCCTGTGGCAGAAGCACCCTCCTTCCTCCTCCCCCCACTGTGGGTCTAATTGTGCAGTACAGAGGCATGGGGCTAGTTTGGTGGGAAGCTTGTTAGCTGATGGTCATGTATACAAACAACCCCCAATCACATACTCCAGATACCCAAGCCCTAGAGACCACCTCGGCCAATAAGCCTGCCTAGGAGATCCCTCGACCGATGAAAGCTACATGACCACAACCAATAGATCACTGCAGTTCAGATCTGACCAGGCTATAAAATGGGACCTCTGCTAGAGACACCCCCTTTGAGTGGTTCTCATTGGAGCAGCGGGTATGTGATTGGAAGCCTTCCCTTTGGGTTGAGACATTGTCCAAAGTAACTTCCCTGAGATTGAGTGTCCTCACCTTTTAGGTTAGTGGTCTGATCATTTTGAGTCATCATTCTAAGCTTAGATTTAATACACGCTGTGTAGTATTAGTTCCCATCCGACATCCTGAATCTGTAAAAAGTTATGTCTGCCAAAGTGCTTGTAGTATAAGATGCCTGCTAAATTTTACCATTCTACTTTTTCATGACACCACTAAACCTGATTTTTAGAATGTACTTTGCTAGCAGGTCTTACACTTCCATGACAGAGCCCAAGAAATCATGGATCCAGTTTTGTGAGCGTGAACTACGTGCCACATGTGTGGCCCAAATCATCGCTAGCTTTGCGATCTTTGCCATGGGCATTATTTCTTGGGGTAGACTAACTCCAAGGAAAGACTTTGTGTCAGTCTCTCAGTATGATTCAGTAGGATGTACAAAAAACACAACATAAACTACAGTAGTACACAATTAAGTAGTGCAAGTTTGGTGCCCTGTTGTGCTTCTGTACTTCTCCTTATCATCATACTTAGATGTGCCATCCACATTTGCCATTTAAAGTCTGAGAAGGAAGTCTGAAAATTAATTTCCTTACTGACAGTAGTGAAGGGGCAGCATTTGGCTGCCTGTGCTCAAAGCCAGCTCCTTGATAATGAGGGCTATTCAAAAAGCCTCAGCTGGCCTTAGAGGTCTTCAAGAAAAGTCTGGATGAAGCATCAGAGAACTAGATGCCCCAAATGCCTCTGCCAGAAGCCTCAGAGGGTCCCCTTCCTTCACATGGGAGCTGTTTTTAAACTGAGGCTTTTGTGTATGGTCCTGGCCTGAGCTATGTTGCAGAAACCTTACAGATATGCCCATACCTGGCCAGTTACATCCTTGATCCAGTCACTGATAGTAACTCACAGATTTGACATCCAGCTTTGACCTCAGACTTGCCTCATCACAATGGACTTGTCTGGCAATTGCTAGATGGTGTCTGATCCTGGCTACTCTTTCCAGACATATTCTGACCCTGACTTGCCAACTCAACTGCCTGGGTTGACTTCAGGCCTGATTTATCACCGGGGACTTGTTTGGCTATTTGGATTCTTACTGATCGTGATTACCATCACCAGCCCAGTTCTGCTTGCCTTGCTGGGGTACTGTGGAACTGCGCACATTGTGATGCAACTGCCTCTGACTCCCCTGGTGTCACCCTTGAATCCTGCCTCCACTTGCTACTTCCTGACAGATCTAATTGCAGTCTTCCATGACCTAAAGACCGGGGTGTTTGGAGAAGATGGTGCCAGGATCATCTTATATGTTCGCAGGGCAAGTACAAGAGGCAATAGACATAAGCTGTTTGAAATTCCCACTGAATATAAGGCAAAAAGTCATAATCAGAGTTGTTAAGCCCTGGAACAGGTTGCCCACGTTTGTTGCAGACTTTCTGTCCTTGAAGATTTTCAAAACTCAGCTGGACAAGACTTTAACTTAATCTAATTTTCCACTTAGCCCTGTTTTGAGTAGGGGTTTGGACCAGATAACTTGCAGAGAAGTCACTAGGTAACATCCAAATTATTTTTTTCTAGGATATTTTACATGATACTATGCTCTTGGAGACAGCACAGAATAGCTTGGATATAGCCCTATATGAGGATGTTGTGCAATGGTAGCACAGATTACAGTTTTTGAGAGGTAACAATGATTATTTTGTTCAAAAGGTAGAATGAAGTACATAAAAAAAAAAAAAAAAAAACTCCCAAAACAAAACCCAAACAAAAACCTCCAGTAAATCTTGTATACTGTTCCTACTATGTATTACTTCATATCTTGGGAAAATTGTGGTGCCATTTATGATCCAATTATTCCCGGTCCCTTTTGGAAATCATGGTTTTAGCACCTTTGCTCTTGTTCCAGTACAAAGACCACAGCTGTGATGAGCTTTCATAGATTGTATGGCTATGCAATTATCACCCACAGTCTACATTGTTATAATGAAGCAGGTTGAGTGTGATACAGACCCACTAATTGTTAGTGGTGACTTTCCTTCTGCTCTGTCTGCTCTGTGAGTAGGGGCCAAGTTTTCTGAAGAAAGGAGGAATAAATTGTATTTCCTTTATTAATTTGAAATTGAATAGTTACAAAATCTTGTTCTAAGACAGCAACAGATCTAAGAGACATTGTTATTATAAAATAACCACAAGTGAGTCCACATAAGCCAATGAAACAAACAAGTAGCACACCTGAATGAGATAAATATTTATGTAAATTTCACATTGACAAGAAACAAACGGGTGGAAAACCTGCATATTTTCTCTTCTTTGCAAATTAGCTTAATTCAGGTAATTCTGATTTCCATAATTTCCTACATTTCCAGGTTGTAACAGTAATTTTTTAAGGACGCTGACAGCAACTGGTAAAATGTATCATTATTATGCAAACATGAATCTATGTTTCCATATTAATAGCAAAATTTATCAAATTAAGTGAGCCCTTTTTTTTTGGATGATGGGTAATGAAGATCAGTGACATTATGTCTTCAGTAATGATTTTTCTCTAATTAATTTTCTCAGCGTATTTCTGGCTGATATCAAAGCTCCTAGCAACAGTGGGTTTATGTAACCGGACTGATATCACTCCATATCCCACTAGACTTGCTTTGCAGTTCAATGTAATACTACTCTGTCATTGAACATCCAATTACATGAGATATTTTCCCATTTTCTATGTTCAGTAAATCAAGCTTTTTTAAAAAATATTTTTTCTCTTAATAATACCATAGTCTAAACAAAGGTGAATTCCCTCAGGCCATTAATTTAATGTTAATCAAATTGTAATTAATTTTCATTTTTAGCAGTAATTTGCAATCATTTAATTAAACACAAAACAGATTTGCCAGCATGGTGATTCTGTAAGATGGGAACTGCACTAAATGGCTTATGTCTCCTTTTTGTTTTGAACAATATTTTTTAGAACAAAAGCTCTTTAAAACTCTAATAAATACCAGATATCTTTGGTGCTTATCATGATCTTTGTATTGAGTATTCCTCACTTAATCTTGGTCCTGATATTTCAATTTTAGACATAATAGAATTGCAGTCTAAAATTCAGAGGATTTTTAATTTTGGGGGGATGAAACTGTAGATGAAACAATTCTCCAGGTGCAGGAGATACAGACCTTAATCTTAGCTTTGCAGTGCTCTCCTCTGTTGCTTTCAACAAACCTCTTCATCGGAGTATCTCCATTTCATTTCAATTTCCTTTAAGTGTTAGTATAAATCATAAACTCTCCCTTTGTTGAGGTGACTGTTTCCTGCTGTGGGGTTTTCTAACTCGTCTCAGTAGAAAATTCCTAAATGGTCATACTGGAAGAACACAAGTTATTATTTACATGTGCAAAGTGTTCGTGGTACATTTTGGTAAATTGGACTGTTGGATACATTTATGAGTGTTAAAACAACATTATTTACAGATAGGCACAGAATTTGAAATAAATTTTGACACATACAACCATTCTAGGGTAAGTTCTACCAGTTCCTTAAAATTTTTACTTCGCTTTGCTGGGAGAAGCATGAAGCGGGGGGTTCTTCCTGCAAACCGCAGGATCGTATTTTTTCTGTCACACTTATTCTATGCTTATTCTATGCTTATTCTGTGTTTTCATTGGTATCCCTGTATCTGATTTTCCCAGCACCTGAGGTTGTATTCCTATAATGATCAGTAACCACTGGTCATCAAAGGTTGCAATTCTTTTAAAACAGAGGTACCACTTAATCTTGTGTGGGATTAATCTATTCAGAAGTTTCTCACAGATTAGGTAATCATATACTTAAGCTATTAACAGATATACACATTTTAATGCTATTTTTTATTAGAATCTGTGATACTTGAGGCAGCAGGAAGAACTGTGTTACTACTTAAAATGGACAACGAAGGATGCGAGCAACACAGCATGACTGGTGGCAGTGAACCTTGTTCCCCATGGTGCACATGTTTGACCCTGATATGAACTATTGACCCACATTTAAATGCTAATTCATGAATGACACCTAAATATTAAGGTGTTAAGTTCCTCTGAGCAGGTGTCTTTGAAATTTTTAAGGTTCAGCTCTCAGACCTGACCTGTGGTCATAAAGCCAGCAGAGATACAAAGCAGTTCTGCCTGGGCATTTTCTGGGATATAAGTATGTGGTGGTAAGCTGAGACTACTGAATACAGTCCACGTTGATTTATTGTTAGTAAATGGCAGCACTTGATGAAAGTTAACAATGAATTTTTTTCCTGTATTTTCAAACTGTAATTACACTAATAAACGATGAATAAACTGCGGGGGCAGGGGGGGAGGGGGAGAAGGGAGGACCAAAACCAAAAACCAAAACCCACACACCACTGACTTTGTATGATGTCTCCAGACAACTGTGGAGCTATCTTATATACCACTTTGAGATATCTGAATTAGTCATCTAGCATTGTAAGTTTCTGCGTTGCATTATCAATCATTTAACACATTCATCCTCCTTTCTGAAAGTGGTAAGACATTTGAGGAGTATATTACAGATAATGACAACAGGCAGTGTACAGATTTCACTCATTTCATTCAGTATTCAGCCCTGATTGCATGTGAGTTATCTGTGACAAACTGCAGATAGTCTTTTTGTGACTCTCTAATCTTAAAAGATGTCCACAAATTCCTATAATAAAACTTAATATTTATAGACTTCAGCAAATGGGTATAAAAAAAAAGTCCATTTTCTGACTTTTATTATTTATTGAATAGAGCTGGAGATGTGCAAAATACTCTACTACTTCAGTGACCTTACAGAAGAGGACAAAAATAATAAAGGAAAGAACTTGAATGGAAGTAGATACAAATAGTGCCACAGGAAAAATTATTCTGAAAATGTCCAGGAAAGACTGTGCTCAGTGAGGAGATCATGGTTTCTTTTTTTGAGCCTGATTAACAACACCCATTAAACACTGCAAGAGTGACAATGCTATCATTACTTAATTATCCTACACTGGGCAAGCAGAAGGTTCAATATTTCCCTTGAATCGATTGCATACCTGGAGGTTTATGTACTTTCAGAATTATTGGTTGTCCCTGGGTGCTGTTGTCTGCCTTAAGAACTAATTATAGCAGACAGAATGGTTTGGGTTGAAAAGTATCTTTAAAGGTCATCTAGTCCAACCCCACTGCAATGAGCAGGGACATCTTCAACAAGATCAGGTTGTTCAGAGCCCTGTCCAACCTGACCTTGAATGTTGCCAGGGACAGAGCATCTACCACCTCTCTGGGCAACCTGTTCACCACCCTCATCATAAAAATTTTCTCCTTCTGTCTAGTCTGAATCTACCCTCTTTTGGTTTAAAACCATTACCCCTTGTCCTATCACTACAGGCCCAATTAAAAAATCTGTCCCCATCTTTCTTATAAGACCCCTTTAAGTACTGAAAGGCTGCAATAAGGTCTCCCCGGAGCTTTCTCTTGTCCAGGTTAAACAACCCCGTATTTCTCAGCCCTTTCTAATAGGAGAGATGTTCCATCCCTTTGATATTTTTTGTGGCCCTCCTCTGCACCTGTTCCAACAGGTCCATGTCTTTCTTGTACTGAGGATTCCAGATCTGGATGTAGTACTCCAGGTGGGGTCTCAACACAGCAGAGTAGAGGGGCAGAATCACCTCCCCTGACCTGCTGGCCATGCTTCTGTTGAAGCAGCCCAGGATACAGTTGGCTTTCTGGTCTGTGAGCGCACGTTGCCATCTCATGTCCAGCTTTTCATCCACCAGTACCCCCAAGTCCTTCTCCACAGGGCTGCTCTCAATCCACTCATCCCCCAACCTGTATTGATATCGGTGGTTGCCCCGACCTGGGTGCAGGACCTTGAACTTGGCCTCATTGAACTTCATGAGCAATCATGGGCCCACTTCTTGAGCTTGTCCATGTCCCTCTGAATGACATCCCGTCCCTCAGGTGTGTCAACCACACCACTCACTTTGGTGTCATCTGCAAATTTCCCAAGGGTGCACTTGTTCTCACTGTCTATGTCATTGATGAAGTTATTAAATAGTACTGGTCCCAATACAGACCCCTGAGGGACACCACTCATCACTGATCTCCATCCGGACATTGAGCAATGGTCAAATTAATTGCAGAAATGTACAAATTCATTATGGGAATGGTCAAATTCATTGTGGGAATGACTGCATCAATGTCTTCAATGAATAAGGCAATAGGGAACATGGTATTACTGATTTGTTATAGTATTTTCCATTCTATATGCCATAAGATGAACTTGACTATATTAAAGTGTGGAATGGAAATCTTATCAGGAATTCTCTGTCTCAGCTTTCTTTCGCACTCTGAAATAATGACAATAAATGGGCATGTGGTTATCTTACAAACGTAAAAAATTGTGATTGTTGTTGTCTCATCATTTTACTTTGCTATATGATCTTTTTTTTCCTGCTCTTTGGCTAGCTAGGTAGATCACCAAATGTCGCTGTCTATATTAGAATAGCTACTCATTTCAGGACATAAAATCTAAACTCATAGATGTTTCATATTCATATTTTGTTAAAATAAAAATCTAACAGTAGGTTTCCAAAATGCACTATATATAATTTATACATAGCTCTCACTAAAGCAGAAGCTATATTTAAGTTCATTGACAGGAAACAAACAAACAAAAAAACCCAAACAACTCCAAAGAGCTCTATCAGATAACAGAGTTTTTCAAGATTTTACTGGAAACACTGAAATTTCTACTAATGTAATCCAGAAGTTAAATTTGACAACCATGGGGTCTAATAGTACCCAGAATAGAAACTGTTCTTGAGAAGCAGAAGGACATAGAATCATTCCACGTTGTCTCTTAAAATCAGACAAGAGTTGGACTCATAGCATTCTGTGACAAGAATCAAAGGACAGTACTTTGTAATGCACATACTTGTTAACCCTGAAAAACCTGTACAGACTTCTCAGTAATGAAAAATTCTACAGTGATCCTTCTGGTTAGGATTCTTGCAGTTCTGCCATTTAGGGACAGAAAAATGTGATTTGAATTTTTGTAACAATAAATTGGATTCATATAGTCCCTCATATTCATTGAAGTATCTTCATGATACCCCGGTGAAATGGATTAAGTGTTTAATGAATTTAAACAGAGGCATGATCGTCTTCAAGCAAAGCAGAAAGGAAAGTTTCATTTTTCATTTTATTTGTCAATTGTTCTGAAAATCTTATAAATACTCTTATATTTCTTTAGTGATTTTTTTTCTTCCATTTATCTGTGTAGACACTAATATTGATGGCTTATGCATGTTGACCTATAGAATTTAACACACAGTTAAAATCCTAGTGTGTGATATAATGACTTAAAATTAATTTAGTGTCTGTGAAAACTTTCACATCAACATAGAAAGCAATAATTGAAAAAAATGAGCAGTAAATGAAAAACATAAAGCATTGTTTAACAGGAAAAGGCATAAAAGAATATATGTTTTAACCTTGATGCAAACTCATTTGCCTCATTTAAATGATTACCCTCAATAATACATTGCATTCCACCCTTTAATGAGTCATTTGTTATGAATAGTATTTACAGACCTCCCCTACAACACATTTTACAATTTTCCCTCGCATCGGTTAGTGTTATTTCCACTATAGTTAAATCCACAGAAATACTAATTTAACAGGTAATTACAATGCTAAACTAGGAAAATATTGTTGGTAGTATTATAGTATTATTTAAGCAATTATTTCATTGTACTAAGGCCTCTGAGATTGTGTATAAATGTTCTCTTCATTTGTTAATTTTCATTTACTTTCTTTTCACCATTATTTTCTAGAATTGATAGTAGCCCTAAGTGATGCTCTCTGCATCAAGTATCTCTGACATTTATGCTTCCACTCCTGCTCGGCTGGAAGGCCTACCTCTGCACAGTAAATTTCCTTTAAAACGTACACGCTGTTTCCCGCCCTCCTGCTGTTCCCTTGGCATGTCATAGATTGCCAATCAGTGGTTTGTTTTTTTTTTTTTTTTTCCTCAGCACTTTTATCAGCCTGTATCATGTCGATTTTCAAGTGATATACCCTACTTTAAATGCTTCTGCTTTGTTTATTTTTATTTTTTTTTCTCACTAAATTTTAGCAGACGTGATTGGGGCAACTTCATCTTCTGCATGCATGATTATAATTTTTCCTCTTCATCAAAAGAGAGAACATTTCCAGAAGCAGTGCATTGGTCAAATCTTTAAGACTCTGAACGCTGTGAAAAATAGTGAGCAGTCCTCCCTCACTTTGGAATTACAGATATTGCCTGACAACACATCTTGAAAGATGAGACAGACACTAAATAAAAGAAAACATTATGCTGTATATGCAATTTTAAGCACTAAGTACACTCCAGATGAAGCAACACATTTCTTTAAAGATACAGCTTACATTGTCTCCTACTTCAATTCATCTTTGAATTGTACTGTATCCATAATATCAGTCAGACTATTCTTAAATCATTCAAGGACATCCTTACAAGTGCAAGAGTCTCAGCAGACTCTTCCCTTTTTATGGTTTTACTGTAAAAGGGTATTGTAACATTTTCCTATTTGTCTCATTCAAGCAGTGCTTTCCCACACTATGCACAAAGAAGCAGTGAGAAAATGGCTGTAGCCATGTATGATTGAGAAAAGCTGATACCAGCACTCTTGAGGCTGCTGTACTTCAAAGGATTTGAAAGTTTGTTTTGATAAAAGATAAAGGAATCAAAGTTCAAGTTCTGTGATCAGAGGCACAAAAAAGGGTATCTTCCGATAAGCTTCACTTGTTAGCTCTGGACTGTGCGCTCAGACTGTCAAAGTTGCCAACATGGCTAAGCTCGATAAGAAAATAAGTGACACAAAGAAAATAAGGGCCACAAGAAAGTCAGATGAGAAATATATGAGCACTTGTCAATGGTGGGAATCACAGGAGAACGGAGTCTGCTTTGGTATGCCTAACTGATTTGTACAAGAAGTATTTCATAGGTATGAACCGTGCAAAAGGCAGTACTTGCAGGCTCCCTAAACTGGTAAAGTTTGCCTACAAAAAGGGAGAATCACGTTACAGACAGGTTACAGAATGGATTCGCCTGCATATATATATTCTCTCCAAGGCACTCCTTATTTTTCTGGTGGGGACCATGACATTGAGATTTGAATTTGATTCCACAAATCATAGGATCACAGTAAAATTCAGCCTGGAAGAGATCTCCAAAAGTCATCTGGTCTGACCTCCTGCTCAAAGCAGGTTTAATGTCAAAGTTCCTTCAGTCTCTTGTCGTGGCATGGGCTCCAGTCCCCTACTAACTTGTTAGCTTTCTGGACTTTCACTGGACTTTCTCCAGAATGTTAGCACTTGTCTTGTACAACGTGGACCAAAACTGGAGCTGATACTCCAGATATAGCTCTGTAAGCGCTGCGTGAAGGGAATTAATCACCCTCTTTTGACCCGCTGGTCACATTCTTTTTGATGAGACCCAGTATGCTTTTACTGTTTGTTGCCCCAAGGTGCTATATAACAACAGAAGATATCCTCTCTGACAGTCCTGGAATTCCCCTTTGGTCAGTTTTCACCCATTTATGCTACTTCTCACTCTGGTAATTAAGTAATTACCCACTGAAACTTAAACTACTGTCCTTGCCATATTGTTGTCAGGGAAGCTGGCATATGTAAGAAGTTACTAATGAAAATGATGCTTAAATCCAAACACCTGAAATGTAAAAGTATAAAAATGCAAGCTACAAAGACAAAGATCTTGGCTGAATGACAGTTTGCTGCTTTTTGACTGAACCTTTTTAAATGAGACGATCTCTGTAGTGATGAATGATTTTATCATGTTCTTTGTCTGCACCAGGGGCTAGCTCCGTGGGGCAGATCTATAATTTTCTCTCATTTACCTTTTGCTGTGATGTAAACTAGCTCATTGGTCAGCAGCCTAAAGAACTTTAATTTGCTAAAGACAATCTTTCATTTGTTAAGATTACTTTAGAGTATGCCTGCTATTGTGTTTAAGGTAGAATGAATCATAGAATCGTAGAAGGGTTTAGGTTGGAAAGGACCTTGAAGATCATCGAGTTCCAACCCCCCTGCCATAGGCAGGGACACCTCCCACTAGACCAGGTTGCCCAAGGCCACGTCCAGACTGGCCTTGAACACCTCCACGGATGGGGCCTCAACAGCCTCTCTGGGTAACCTGTGCCAGTGCCTTACCACCCTCAAAGTGAGAAACTTCTTCCTAATGTTCAATCTGAACCTGCCCTCTTGCAGTTTAAAGCCATTCCCCCTCATCCTACATGTCCTAGTGAAAAGTCCTTCCCCAGCTCTCCTGTAGGCCCCCTTCAGGTACTGGAAGGCCACAATAAGATCTCCCCAGAGCCTTCTCTTCTCTAGGCTGAACAGCCCCAACTCTTTCAGCCTCTCCTCATGGAAGAGGTACTCATGGAAGTCAGCTCTCCCAAAGTCCAAGGGTGGTCAGCCTGCTGTGCACCTTTCTCGCTGCCTCGAGGATCTCAAAATTGACCATTTCATGGTCACTGCAGCCCAGACTACCCTTGAGTTTGACACTGTCTACCAGCCCCTCCTTGTTGGTAACAAGGTCCAGTATAGCTCCTCTCCTCGTTGGCTCCTCAACCACTCGGAGAAGGAAGTTGTCCTCAATGCAATCTAAGAACCTCCTGGATTGTCTATGCCTGGCTGTGTTACCCTTCCAACAGATGTTGGGGTGGTTGAAGTCACCCATGAGGACCAGGGTCTGTAAACATGATACCGCCCCTATCTGTCTATAGAGGCTTCATCCACTCGATCTTGTTGGTCAGGTGGCCTGTAGCAGACCCCCACTGTAATGTCTCCTGCTCTCTATTTCCCTTTAATCCTGACCCATAGGCTCTCAGTTGGCTCTTTATCCATCCTTAGGCTGAGCTCCATGCATTTCAGCTGCTCCTTCACATATAAGGCAACACCACCTCCTTGTTTTCCTTGCCAGGTACTGGAAACGTAATGCAGATAAAAAACTAAGCACAATATTTAGTATGTTCTTTACAATAGTTTTTTTTTGTGTTTTTTTTTTTTTCTATTTGTTCTATAGTCTCTCAGGCACTAGAAACACTTCTGGAGTTTCTTTTCAAAATGGGTATTATGACACATTCTTGGTCTTCAATTTTAAAATTACAGTTTGGAGAACCATTAAGAAAAAGAATCCAATAAACACTCTTGGAAAAGTAAGAAGTCCATTAAAAAAATCCCCAGGTTTTATAACTGGGAGCTGATCACACTTAAAATGAAGATTCACTTATTTCATGGTTTCAGCTGGGATAGAGGTTACTTTATTTCTAGCAGCTGGTATATATGTTTTGGATTTGGGATGAAAATAGCATTGGTAAAACACTGATGGTTTTGGTTGTTGCTGAACAGTCAAGGCTTTTTCTGCTCATCGTATTGCCTTGCCAGCGAGTAGACTGGGAGGGCACAAACAGTTGGGAGGAGAGACAGCTGGGACAGCTGACCCCAACTGACCAAAGGGGTATTCCATGCCATATGACATCATGCTCAGTATAAAAAGCTGGGGGAAGAGGAAGGAAGGAGGAGGGCGGGAAATTTGGAGTTAACGGCATTTGTCTTCCCAAGTAACCATTACGTGTGACAAAGCCCTGCTTTCCTGGCTGAACATCTGCCTGCCGATGGAAAGCTGTGAATGGATTCCTTGTTTTGCTATGCATGCATGAGTGGCTTTTGCTCTACCTATTAAACTGTCTTTATCTCAACCCATGAGTTCTCTCACTTTTACTCTCCTGATTCTCTGCCCTATCCCAGCTGAGGGGAATGAGCAAGCTGCTGCGTGGTCCTGGTTTCCAACTGGGGTTAAACTGTGACAACTTATCACTTCAGTGTACACTTCTCTGTGTCTTTCACTAATGGATAAATCTTTTCATTTTATTTTGCATTTTTAATTTGAGCTTTTTCCTTGGCAGGTTTCCATCTCTTACAAGTTAGGCTGTGGTAGCTCCCTAAATAAATTTTCATATGTTTCCTTCCTTGAAAACTAATCAATTTAAAATGACAGCCTGAGAGAAGAATAGTGCTGTCCTTTAGAGATATTTTTTTTTTCTAGATGGTATCTGGCTTTATTGGTGGTAATTCTAAGGGGATTTTTAATCAGTCAGCATTGATTTAAATAGTTGAAGTAGTCAATGTTGCCTTAATAAGTCCTCATGCAATGCTAAGAAAAATAGACCCTATAACGCTTTCTAGCACACATTCAGATTAGCCTATATGCCATAATGTTGCAGTTTTGAAAATAAGTATACCATAATGAAATTTAATATATTTCTTTTATGTCTCTGTTTTTTAATCCCTACTTGCACAGTAAGAAAAATGTAAACTAAACAAAGCAATTGACTGAATGTGTTAGGAAAAATTACCTAGGAATTAATATATAATGGCTTTTAAAGGGTTGTTCCTCTGTAGTTCAATTGATATTGTGCAATTTTGCATTTGAGATTTCTAGTTCAAAATTAGAGGTAAAATCCTGTGGTACTGGAAAGTATGAGAACAGAATGTTAAATATAGGCATTTTCTGCATTAGCCTCTTGCAGTTCAATTTTCTGTTCCATTAACTTTCACACTTTTGCATGTTTGTTCACAGGTAGATTTCTAACTAACTGACAATCAGAGTTTTAAGCCTCATATAATGTTTATATAGAAATATGTGGTGCTGAACTCAACTTCTCCATCGTGGCATCTCCAAACTAAGGATGAAGAGAACAAGCTAGTCTAAACTGGCATTAGTCATGCATGGCTGGTCAGAGGTGTCTGCTGGTTTACACTGAGCATTCTGAAGTACATACTTTTATAGCCATAATAGTTTGAGAAATATTGGAAGCATATGTGTAAAAAAGGTGAAGGACAGCATTTGCAAAGTGGTTCTAAGAGATTTGAACACAATTTACTGTGCAGGTCCTTGGAATCATGCATATCTGAAGCACCCTTGGGGCTTTAGTGAACAAGAGCGCTGTCTGCTAGAAATGGAAATGCTGTTTGAACAGCCCTTAGAATATTTCTGTATATGGGATTTTTTGTGATGGATCTGTGTACTAACAAATGCTAAATTCACTAAGAAGCATATGTACATAATTATTACTTAGGATGCCTGATGCAAACATTCAAGTGGTAGTAAAAATTTAAAAAACTCCAGTAAGATGTAGCCTAAACATGTAACCCCAAGCCCAAGTCATATCTTCTGTTTAGGTTCTATTAGATTTTAGTTGTTTAAGCTTTTCCTGGAAACAGGTGTAGTCGTCTTCCAAGACTGATTCATTCCACTCTGGCGTGTCTCTTTGCTGTTCATTCAAGGGATCCAAATGTTATCCTTACATAGATACCTAACTGTCAGATACTTAACATTCATTAAAAGAAATACCATGTCTTAATATATTAGCTGTAATATAGATATTAGATATTAGAGTTATTCATGAATGGTCTAACCACCAGGTTATGATAGGTCTGTGATGGGTTTCTTTTAGTATCTTCTGATGAAGTTCTTGCACTTCATAAGGATTCCCTCAATACACCGAGAACATGAACAAGTCATTAATTCTTTAGTCATATGGTCATCACAGAATCACAGAATGGTCAGGGTTGGAAGGGACTTCTGGAGATTAGGTAGTCCAAACCCCACGCCAGAGCAGGTTCACCTGCAGCAGGTTGCACACGATGGTGTCCAGGCAGGTTTCGAATGTCTCCAGAGTGAGAGACTCCACAACCTCTCTGGGCAGCCTGTTCAAGTGTTCTGCCACCCTCACAGTAAAGAAGTCCCTCCTCATGTTTAGATGGAACTTCCTATGCTAAAGTTTGTGCCCATTACCTCTTGTCATCCTCAGCTTGGAGATGCCACAATGGGGAAGTTGAGTTGAGCACTACATATTTCTGTATATACATTATATGAGGCTTAAACTGTTTCCAGATCTAGGTCACATGTGATCTAATGATATTTTCCAGCTAGAGGTTGCCCACAGAGCTCCAAACATACCTAACCTGAATAAAAGATCAGGAAGAATGAGGCTACTGCCTCCCTTTCCTTTAAAACCCTGACCAAATTTGTGTTAATGTAATTAGTCACTGAGAAGGGCTCAGATACCCATTTTTAAAAACAAACGTGCTAACCATATGGGTAGTGTCGTAATTGTCCTATGAGGAGTGACTAAGGATTCTGGGTTTGTCTAGTTTGGAGAAAAAGAAACTGAGAGGCAACCTTGTTGCTCACTACAGCTTCCTGCAGAGGGAAAGTGGAGAGGGAGGTGCTGATCTCTTCTCCCTGGGATCCAGTGACAGGACATGTGGGAATGGTTCGCAGCTGCACCAGGGGAGCTTTAAACTGGGTCCCCAACATAAGAATGACATGGATCTGTTGGAGCAAATCCAGAGGAGGGCCACAAAGATGGTCAGAGGGCTGGAACACCTCCTTTATGAAGACAGGCTAAGAGAGTTGGGGTTGTTCAGCCTAAAAAAGAGAAAGCTCTGGGGAGGTCTTATAGCAGCCTTCCCACATATCAAGGGAGCCTATAGGAAAGATAAGGAGGGACTCTTTATCAGGCACCGTAGCAATAGAATGAGGGGTAACAGTTTTAAACTGAAAGAGGGTAGACTTAGATTAGACATTAGGAAGAAATTCTCTACCATCAGGGTGGTGATATACTGCAACAGGTTGCCCAGAGTTGTGGATGCCCCATCCCTGGAGGTGTTCAAGGCCAGGCCGGATGGGGCTTTGAGCGACATAGTCTAGTGGGAGGTGTCCCTGCCCATGGCAGGGGGGTTGGAACTAGATGATCTTTAATATCCCTTCCAACCCCAACCATTCTATGATTCTGTGATTAGGAAACATTTGTTTACTGAGAGGAGGGTCAAACACTGGAACAGGCTTCCTAGCGAGGTGGTCAGTGCCCCAAGCCTGTCAGTGTTTAAGAGGCATTTGGACAAATCCCTTAATAATATGCTTTAACTTTTGGTCAGGCCTGAAGTGGTCATTAGACAAACCATCATTCTAGATCCCTTCCAGACGAACTATTCTATTCTATTCTATTCTATTCTATTCTATTCTATTCTATTCTATTCTATTCTATTCTATTCTATTCTATTCTATTCTAAAGAATTAATCACTTGTTCATATTCTCTGTGTATTGAAACATTCCATACGATGGCAAAGAACTTCATCAGAAGAAACTAGCCTGGTTGTTAGACATTCACGAGTGAGCTCTAATATCTAATATCTATATTTCAGCTAATATATTCAGACTACATCAATTAAAAGCATTACAATTGTTTTAATTAGTATAGGAATAAAATGAAATTGTGATAATGTTTTAGCATGAACTGCAATGCTGAAGTTATTTACTGAGTAAGATGCTATATCTTCCTTCCAACTATTGGTCATGGTAATGATCATAACCAGTTTTCCTGACTGAAAAAAAGGAAAGTTTCAAAAGTGGCAGAACTTATATCACTCCAGTTATAAGAATGGCAAGAATTTTGAGGATCTAAGCAGCTGATAATTAAGATCCCTACATCTGCCTGCCTGCCTACGATGTGATCAAGTAAATAACCTGCTCAGGCAAGTGGTTGAACTGAAGGAAGAGGTAGAAAGGTTAAGAAGTATTAGAGACTGTGAAAATGAAATAGATTGGTGGAACCATACCCTGAGGCAAAGGCAGCAGGAAGAGGCTCTATCAGAAGTGGATGATCCCCTTCCCTCCTGGCAACAGGCAGGAGAGAACTCAAGGGATAAGGGGGAGTGGAGTCGGACCCCTCCTCAGAGAGGCAAACAAAACCCCTCACAGCCCCCCGCACCATCCCAATTACCCTTGCATAATAGGTATGGGGCTTTGGAAATCGAGGACCAGGTGATTGAGGATGGAAAGGATGATCCATCCAGTGATATGCCCAGTGCTGGGCACTCACCCCGCCACCTCAGGACTTCCTCAACCAAGAAAGAAAGGAAAGTAATTGTAGTGGGTGACTCCCTTCTGAGGGGAACAGAGGGCCCTATCTGTAGACCAGACCCATCCCACAGGGAAGTCAGCTGCCTCCCTGGGGCCAGAATTAAAGACATAAGGAGAAAACTCCCTTCCCTGGTTAAGACATCAGATTACTACCCACTACTGATATTTCAGGTAGGTGGTGATGAGGTAGGTACCAGAAGTCTAAGGGCAATGAAGAATGACTTTAGGGCCCTGGGACAGCTGGTTAAGGGATCGGGAGCACAAATAGTGTTCTCCTCTATCCCACCATTTGCAGGGGTTGACAAGGGGATAAACAGGAGGAGCCAGGAAATTAACTCCTGGCTCCGAGACTGGTGCATCCGGCAGGACTTTGGCTTTTTTGATCATGGGCTGATCTACAGGAAACCAGGCATGCTGGCAACAGGTGGGGGAAGCCTAACCCGAAGGGGAAGAAAGATCCTGGGACAAGAATTAGCAGGGCTCATTCATAGGGCTTCAAACTAAGTTTGAAGGGGGATGGGGATGAAACCAGGAATACAAAAGTGGTGCCTGGGAGAAGCGTACCAGTGGTTCTGGGTAAAAGTGTTAGCAAGGTCTTGCAGCCTGTCCCAGTGACGGTGGGGGATGGTGAATTGTGTGACAACCAAGACATGAGGGGTAGTGATAATTTGATAACTACAGTAGTGTCTGAGCATGATCAGGTGTGAATTAGGGCTTGTCCCCCCAAGAAAGTGGCAGGACAATTAGCCCAGCTGAAGTGCATCTACACTAATGCACGCAGCATGGGGAATAAACAGGAGGAGCTGGAGGCCATTGTACAGCAAGGAAACTGTGATATAGTTGCCATCAGAGAAATGTGGTGGGAGGACACACATAAGTGGAGTGCTGTCATCGATGGCTACCAACTTTTCAGAAGGGATAGGCAAGGAAGGAGAGGTGGTGGGGTGGCCCTCTATGTTAGGGGCAGTTTTGAATGTCTGGAACTTAACAGTGTGGATGACAGTGTTGAGTGTGTATGGATAAGAATTAAGGGGAAGGCCAATAAGGCAGACATCGTGATGGGAGTTTGTTATAGACCCCCTATTTGGGATGTAGAAACCGATGAAGTATTCTATAAGCAGCTTGCAGAGGTCTCATGATCATTTGCCCTTGTTCTTGTGGGGGACTTCAACTTCCCAGATGTCTGCTGGAAATACTACGCAGCAGAGAGGGAACAGTCATGGAGGTTCCTGGAGTGTGTGGAAGACAACTTCCTAAGACAGCTGGTGAAGGAACCAACTAGGGCAAGTGCCCTACTGGACCTACTGTTTGTTAACAGAGAAGGTCTTGTGGGGGATGTAAAGGTTGGAGGTCGCCTTGGGCAGAGTGAATACGAAATGATAGAATTTTCAATTCTTGATGAAGCAAGGAGGGGAGCCAGCAGAACTGCCACCTTGGACTTCCGAAGGGAAGACATTAGCCTGTTTAGGAGCATGGTCAAGAGTGTCCCTTGGGAGGCAGTTTTGAAGAGCAAAGGTGCCCAGGAAGGCTGGGCATACTTCAAGCAGGCGCTCTTTAAAGCACAGGAGAAGGCCATCCCTGTGTCTCGAAAAATGAGCAGACGGGGAAGATGACCAGCCTGGCTAAATAGAGAACTTTGGCTGGACCTCAGGAAAAAAAGGAAAGATTACATTCTCTGGAAAAGGGGGTTGGCAACTTATGAGGACTATCAAGATATAACAAAGCTATGTAGGGGGAGAGTGAGAAGGGCCAAAGCTCAATCAGAACTCAGCTTGGCCACTGCAGTTAAAGACAATAAGAGATTCTTTCAGTATATCAATAGAAAAAGGAAGACTAGGGAAAATGTAGGCCCACTGGTGAATGAGACAGGTGCCCTAGTGGTGGAAGACACAGAGAAGGCAGAGTTACTGAATGCCTTCTTTTCTTCGGTCTTCACTGCTAAAGCTGTCCCTCATGAATCCCATTCTCTGAAGGCAAAGGGGAAGGTCTGGAGGGAGGAAGATTTTCCCTCAGTTGAGGAGGACCGTGTCAGAGACCACTTGGCCAAGCTGGACATTCATAAGTCCATGGGCCCTGATGGGATGCACCCGCGAGTGCTGAGAGAGCTGGCAGATGTTATTGCTAGACCACTCTCCATCGTCTTTGGAAGGTCACGGGGAACAGGAGAGGTGCCAGAGGACTGGAGGAAGGCTGACATCACTCCGATCTCCAAAAAAGGCAAGAAGGAGGACCCAGGGAACTACAGACCGGTAGTGG
Source organism: Vanellus vanellus (assembly GCF_965231255.1). NCBI lineage: Eukaryota > Metazoa > Chordata > Aves > Charadriiformes > Charadriidae > Vanellus > Vanellus vanellus. The sequence goes on from NC_138906.1 coordinate 151,806,172, forward strand.
GGTCTGGTAATGGAGCGACTCATCCTGGATGTCATCTCCAAACACGTTGAGGAACAGGAAGTTATTGGAAGTGGTCAACATGGATTTACCAAGGGTAAATCGTGCTTGACCAATCTGATAGCTTTCTATGATGTTATAAGTGGTTGGCTGGATGAGGGGAGAGTCGTGGATGTCATCTACCTTGACTTTAGCAAGGCTTTTGACACTGTCTCCCATAACATCCTCATTAGGAAGCTGAGGAAGTATGGGTTAGATGAGGTGCCAGACAGGCAGATTGAGAGTTGGCTGCGGGACAGAACTCAGAGGGTTGTGATCAGCAGCACAGAGTCTAGTTGGAGGCCTGTAACCAGTGGTGTCCCCCAGGGGTCAATACTTGGTCCTATTTTGTTTAATATATTCATTAATGACCTGGATGAGGGGACAGAGTGTATCCTCAGCAAGTTTGCTGATGATACCAAACTGGGTGGGGTGGCTGACACCCCAGAGGGCCGTGCTGCCATCCAGCGTGACCTGGACAGGCTGGAGAGCTGGGCAGAGAAGAACCTAATGAGGTTCAACAAAAGCAAGTGCAAGGTCCTGCACCTGGGGAGGAAGAATGCTAGGCACCAGTATAGGTTAGGGACGGACCTGCTGGGAAGTAGCTCTGAGGAGAAGGATCTGGGGGTCGTGGTAAACAGTAAATTATCCATGGCCCAGCAATGTGCCCTTGTTGCCAAAAAGGCCAATGGAATCCTGGGCTGCATAGAGAAGAGTGTGGCCAGTCGGTCGAGGGAGGTCATTCTCCCCCTCTACTCTGCACTGGTGAGGCCACAACTGGAATACTGTGTCCAGTTTTGGGCTCCCCAGTTCAAGAGGGACAGGGAACTGCTGGAGCGAGTCCAGTGAAGGGCAACTAAGATGATTAAGGGATCGGAGCGTCTGCCTTATGAGGAAAGTCTGAGAGAGCTGGGACTCTTTAGCCTGGAGAAGAGAAGGCTGAGGGGAGACCTTATTATGGCGTACAAGTATCTAAAGGGTGGGTTGAAGGAGGATGGAGCCAGGCTCTTTTCAATGGTTCCTAGTGACAGGACGAGGGCTAATGGGCACAAGTTAGAACACAGGAAGTTCCGTTCAAATACAGGGAAAAACTTCTTTACGGTTCAGGTGACAGAGCACTGGCACAGGCTGCCCAGGGAGGTTGTGGAGTCCCCTTCCCTGGAGATTTTCCAGACCCGCCTGGATGCAGTCCTGAGTAATGTGCTCTAGGCAACCCTGCTTTAGCAGGGGAGTTGGACTAGATTATCTCTAGAGGTCCCTTCCAACTCTGAAAACTCCGTGATTCCGTGATTATTTTTCTAATTTTATCTTAGTTCCTACCTGAAGACCAGAAAATTCTGATCTGCTAGATTCAAGACAGACTTGAGGCTGTATTTGAAAGTTTTTAATGCTGAGAGAAAAAATATTTTGCAATATATAAGCTGGAGGTTCAGGAACTCAATACTGTGCTAAGGAGAAAGACATGACTCTGAAATGGTCTTGATTAATTGACTTTTTGTCCAAAATATATTTCTTAGAACATTTATGGTGAATGAAATCTAAATACTTGCAATGAGGGAAAGAATGCTCACATTTTGATTATTTCCTTTTTTTTCCCCCTGCCAATAGCTAGATTTCTGTTGATGTTGCAAAAGCTCCATACAGTACAGCATATCCTAAGGACTTGCAGTGAACAGTCTTTAAGTTATATATTCCATTGTGGATTTATTTATATTTCCTTACAAAAGTGCCTAAAGAACAAACTGAAAATCTCATTAAAGACCAAGATTTTTTTTTATCAAATCTGATAAAGCAGTTACAAAAAGATGCACCTCCACTTTTGAATTACATTTCTCATTCTTTGTGTTGCCAATACCTTTACCCTACATGTTCTTGGACTTCTTTCACTTTAATCAGTAAAATTCTTCATATGAAAATAAAGTATCATAAAGCTGAAGTTGGTATTAATTATTCACTTTCTCTGATGTCTACTACAGAATTATAAGTTTAATCATGAATATTTTTATTCTTTTTTTGCTGGATATTAAGTATTTTATAGGTGGCCTTTTCAATCCGAAATATGCTGCAAGGTCACATTTTTACTAGTGTCTCTCTCTATTGCCTGTCTTGGAGAGCTGGGCAGCCTTACCCTTTTTTAACATCTGTCTATACCTGTGTATCTTCTTAAGATTCAGTAGCCTTTTGGGGCTTGTTTCTTTGCACCCTTTGATCAGCGATGTCATTCTCCATTTTTACCACAAAGAACTGCTACTATATAGAAGTTCTAGCCTTCTTTTTCCTTATTTCATATTCTCCATTACACTAAATACAAGGGTAGCTCATCAAAAGCACTGAAGTTGTAATCTCAATAGAAGCATTTATGTTTCACTGTCATGATGTTTAAAAGTGTATTCATATTTTAAATATATTCATTCCTCCCTCTGAGGAAAACCTACAATCTATGTGATTTCTTATATAACTTGGATTTTTTTTTCCCCCCTTTTGCAACATAGAGGATAGGGAACCTAATGACTTTACTGTACTATAGTACTGTATAAAAGATTGTTGTCTGTATAGGTCATTTTTCCTTAGTCCTCAGTGACATATTCAAGCATTTCTCTATGTTATTTGCTAAAATTGTTATTCATAAGACATTTTCATTCAATTGTTAATTTAATTTTTATCTGATTTTTTTTAACTATAATTTAATGGATAATATGCAGGATTAAAATCCAACATTTTATTAATTGGAATACAAAATAAGACCTTTTTTTGCCAAAAAGTTAACAACTGTAACATTGTTCTGGTTTATTGTGTATCTTCAGATTTATTCTAACAACATGCATAGTTTAAAGACATTATATATGGATGCATATCACTCTGGTTTGATATCCTAATGCGAGAATTGATAGAACTTTTGACTCAAGTCACTTTATCATGAATAATATGCTAGTGGTGTTGGTTTATGTTTCAATTTATATGACTCTGACTATTTGTTTTGCAACTTTTGCTTATTAAAATAGCAACTTCCACACCTAAGATAAGCCAAGTAGTCTACAGCAGAAACATAAGAAACAGGATTTTTCTAGTGAAAATATTCATTTTTTCACTTTATTTTTAGATGGAAGCTAGTCCATCCCTAGTTTGCCACTCTGTGATCAGGTAATTACATATATTAATTATGTCCTGTGAGAAATATATCAAAATATGCAACTATGAAACACAGTTCAGCATGGAAAAGCAACATTAACTGACAGAGAACTCCCCTTGACAAGATCAAATGTGTCTACATGGGTATTCACATTGTCCGAGTTAAATCAACAAAGAACTTCTCTTGCATTTTGCCTACTCCTAACAAACATTTACACTAGCAGAAGCTGGTGCAGTGGTCTTTCAAAAAGATAAAACAATATGGAATAAATAGGCATAGTAATAGAAATATAGAAGGCAGTGATAAATTGAAGATACAAGTAATTTTGTTACAGAGATATGGAGTGCAGAAAAGGAAGCCAAACAAGACATGAGGATGGAGAAGACAAAAACTAAGCACAGTTGAAAACATGAAAACCTCTAATAAAACTCAGAGATTAAGAAAACAGCCATGAGGAAACAGGATGGAGAAGGACAGTACGTAGTCAGGAGCTGCAAGATGTGAACAACAATGAAGTAAACATTCTTCTCAAAGCACTGCAGAAGGAAAGTAAAATACGGTACCCATGTCTGGGGACATCATGAGCTGAGTAAAAATGGAAACAAATAATATATTCACAGTGAAAAAGAAAACAGAAAAGTATTAAGTAGATGAAGATAAACATTGCACACATTTCTGGAAAATGGTTCTAAAGTTTGTTTGGTTTTTTGTTTTTTTTTTGATTATTACTTTATGTCTGAAATGAGGCACTCATACTTGGTGAAGATCAGTATCTGTTTTTAAGCATTACTTTAAAGGAATTATCACCTGGAAATTTCTTCTTCTGTTAATCAAAATACTAAAGGTACAGAAAGGAACTGAAATTCTACTTACTCTGAAAAGAATTTTACTGTGCAAAATTTTGCGATAAATTTAGCGTGAAAAAAGCTTTTAACTCTAGAACATTAAAGGACTAAAAATCACTTCAAAACTTCATTTATCTAACCAATCAAGACAGAAAGACGAAACAAAATGTTTCTGGTGAAGAAAAGCAAAATGACTGTATGAACAGAAATGCTGTCATGGTTAGTAATCGTGAACAGGCTTTCAAGAGGAGGAGGAGTAGTTTAGTCTTTAAGTATAACTTCTGTCATATGCCTCTGTCTGAGGTAAGAAACAGAAAAAAAAAAGTCACATACATTTATTTTTGTCCTATTAATATAATAATATATTTGATTTCACACAGCAGTACAGGTGAACACAGAAAAACAAAACAAAATAACAACTTATAATGAATTTTGTACCTCTGCTTTTGTACCTCTGTTTATATTAAATGTCTTTGGGTATGAGAAAAGAAGGAAAATAAACGTATGCTTTCTAAGGGAATTAGCTGCATGTCATATATGCAGATATGTCCTAAAGTTCACATACAGGTTTTTCACTCTCCTCTGTTGTACAGAATTTCAGAGGGTACAAGTACAGATCTTTTGTCTCTTGATGCTGTATTCAATGTCTTGATTAGCAAAATGAATAATACTATGCATAATTATTTTTTTTTTTTAATATTTTATGATGAGGGCAATGTTTTCTCACTTCAAGATCAGGGGAACAATCAATCAAACAGGAAATGCTCATGATTTATCATTGTTTGCTATTTCAACATATGAGCATGCCTAGAACCATAGAATCATAAAATCACAGAGGTTAGAAAACACCTTCTTGTTCAAGGAGGGCCACCCAGAGCTCGTTGCCCAGGACCATGTCCAGATGGCTTTTGAATATCTCCAAGGAGAGATTCCACAACCCTGCTTGGGAAGCCTGTTCCTGTGCTCAGTGTTTCTTGATGTTCAGAGGGAACCTCCTGTGTTTCAGTTTGTGCCCATTACTTCTGGTCCTGTCACTGGGCACCGCTGAAAAGAGCCTGGCCCTGTCTTCTTTACATCCTCCCTTCAGTAATTTATATGTGTTAACAAGATCACAGAATCACAGAATCACAGAATCATCAGAGTTGGAAGGGACCTCTAGAGATCATCTAGTCCAACTCCCCTGCTAAAGCAGGATTGCCTAGAGCACATTACTCAGGACTGCATCCAGGCGGGTCTGGAAAATCTCCAGAGAAGGGGACTCCACAATCTCCCTGGGCAGCCTGTGCCAGTGCTCTGTCACCTGAACCGTAAAGAAGTTTTTACGTATATTTGAACGGAACTTCCTGTGTTCTAACTTGTGCCCATTGCTCCTCGTCCTGTTACTTGGAACCATTGAAAAGAGCCTGGCTCCATCCTCCTTCAACCCACCCTTTAGATACTTGTACGCCATAATAAGGTCTCCCCTCAGCCTTCTCTTCTCCAGGCTAAAGAGTCCCAGCTCTCTCAGCCTTTCCTCATAAGGCAGATGCTCCAAGCCCTTAATCATCTTAGTTGCCCTTCGCTGGACTCGCTCCAGCAGTTCCCTGTCCCTCTTGAACTGGGGAGCCCAAAACTGGACACAGTATTCCAGTTGTGGCCTCACCAGTGCAGAGTAGAGGGGGAGAATGACCTCCCTCGACCGACTGGCCACACTCTTCTCTATGCAGCCCAGGATTCCATTGGCCTTTTTGGTGACAAGGGCACATTGCTGGGCCATGGATACTTTACTGTCTACCACGACCCCCAGATCCTTCTCCTCAGAGCTACTTCCCAGCAGGTCCGTCCCTAACCTATACTGGTGCCTAGCATTCTTCCTCCCCAGGTGCAGGACCTTGCACTTGCTTTTGTTGAACCTCATTAGGTTCTTCTCTGCCCAGCTCTCCAGCCTGTCCAGGTCACGCTGGATGGCAGCACGGCCCTCTGGGGTGTCAGCCACCCCACCCAGTTTGGTATCATCAGCAAACTTGCTGAGGATACACTCTGTCCCCTCATCCAGGTCATTAATGAATATATTAAACAAAATAGGACCAAGTATTGACCCCTGGGGGACACCACTGGTTACAGGCCTCCAACTAGACTCTGTGCCGCTGATCACAACCCTCTGAGTTCTGTCCCGCAGCCAACTCTCAATCCACCTCACTGTCACCTCATCTAACCCATACTTCCTCAGCTTCCTAATGAGGATGTCATGGGAGACAGTGTCAAAAGCCTTGCTAAAGTCAAGGTAGATGACATCCACGACTCTCCCCTCATCCAGCCAACCACTTATAACATCATAGAAAGCTATCAGATTGGTCAAGCATGATTTACCCTTGGTAAATCCATGTTGACCACTTCCAATAACTTCCTGTTCCTCAAGATATCCCAAGCCTTCTCTTGTCCAAGCTGCACAATCTCAGCTCTCTCAATCTTTCCTTCTATGTAGAGATGCTCTAGTCCCTTAATCATCTTAGTGGCCATTTGCTGGACTCTCTCCCATATGTCCGCATCTTTTTTGTACTGGGAAGCCCAGAAATGGACACAGTACTCCAGTTGCAGCCTCCCCGGTGCCGGGGAAGGATCACCTCCCTCAACCTGTTAGCAACACTCCTCCTAACACTGTCCAGGATACCATTAGTTTTCTTTGCAGCACGGGAACATTGCTGGCTCATGTTCAACTTGGTGTCCACCAGGATGCCCAGGGCCTTTTCTGCCAAGCAGCTCTCTAGACAGTTAACACCCAGCATATTCTGGTGGATGGGGTTGTTCCTCCCTAGCTGCCGGACTTTGTACTTCCCCTTGCTGAATTTCATGAGGTTCCTGTCAACCTGTCTCTCCAGCCTGTTGAAGTCCCTCTGAATGGCAACAGAACCCTCTTGTGTACCAGCCATTCTTCCCAGTTTGGTGTCATCTGTAAACCTGCTGAAGAGAATAACCTTGCAGGCTTTTAGTTTTTCCTGGAGTAGCTAGAATTGCTGATCAGATCAATCAAATTTCCCGGTTAATGTGCAATGTGAAATAAAAAACTATGGAGTATACACTACAAATCCTGTGACTAGAACTGTCAACTGGATTAAATATATGAGGGATGGTAATATAGGATAACAATCTAAACTTTCATAGACTAGGCGGGTGCAGTTTGTAATTTGTATTTTCAGTCTGCACTTGTAGAGGAGAATTTTAGGACAGGTTTTTAATAACTACAAGATGTTGGATCTCAAGCCACGTGAACATGAAAGTCATTAAAAGAATATAGTATATTATGGTTACTTACACATCAGGATATTCTTCAGTATCTTTAAAGAGACTGATCTTTCTTTCTGGATAGATTCTCTCAGAAGCAGCCATTTTGCTGTTGTGCTCAGTATGTTACAATGGTTTGCACCTGTACAAGTTTTTTTTATGTCTGTTGACAACTTTAAAGACTTCAAAGAAGTCTTTTCTCGTCTACATTTGGATTTCATCCCAGAAACTTTCAGGATCTGTTAGAACTAACTAGTAAGTTAATTATTCAGCAATTCTCATAAATAGATCCAAAAAGGTATGAAGTGGGTCTAAGGATAGTATCCAAGATCATCTGAAAACAAGTGTAAGTATAAACAGTTAGGATAGAATAATACACTTCAATGGAGAGCTGAAGACATAGACACACTCTATGAAGGCAGAAATGAGTCTGTTCAGGTAAATGTGATTGCAAATATACTCTGGAAAATTCTTTCAAAGAGGAATCACAATGGGAAAAAAAGGACCGAATGAAATTCTATCCAGGTTTTTAGAACAGGTAAAGAAATGGACTGTTTGTAATTGAGAAAGTTTGCCTAGATGGTACTAACTAAAGGAAAAACTGAGAGAGTTTTATAGCATAAAAAGACAGACTCTTGAATTTGATTCTGTAATTGTTTGAGAACCACTAAAGTGAGAAAAGATCCCTGATGATCAAAAAAAAAAAAAAAAAGAGAGAGACTTTCAGAATAATATGTCTAAATGTTCTGTAGTGTTGTGGAATATGAAATCTGTAAATATAAAGAATTAAATTCTATGGCATTATCAGCATTATATTTCAATGATTAGTGGAGTGCTTAAATAAGGATATTTCTGTTTGTATGATGTAAGTAATATCTTGTGCGCATGTTCATTTGAAAGCATTCATAGTCTTTGACATTTCATTATAATCTCATTGGCTCAGCTATGATTATTCAGTTGTAAACTTTATTTAAAATTCCTAATTTCTAATATTTATGGAAAAAGGCAGCATGACAAATACCAAGATATCATTCTCAAAAGAACTGCAAGCAGGGTAAGATATAGCTACCAAAATATCAATTAATAATTCAGTTTGCATGCTGATAAAGACAAGGGTGACCAATGTGAACAAAATTGTCAATATGATTTAAAAGTCTCTACTTAAGAGTCAATATTAAACACAGGAAGAGACTGATGTGAATTCATTAGTCCTTCAATGGATTTATACTGTTGTAAAAATTGAAGTAAATATGAAGAGCGTGAGAATTCAGTCTTGTATTTGTAGTTTAAAATATTTAAAATGTGAAATATTAGTCTCAAGAAAAACAGTCCACTTTTAATTGTTGACCATTATAAAATGATTTATTTTTAATTCATATAAACTGTTTATATGTGATAAAAAATAAAATATGACATGCTTTACTTAAATAAGAGAACATACATTATTATGGCTGATATGCTTTTCTATAAAGGGTGTATTCAGATGACAGTCTTTACACTGCTTAAAGACCAAGAGAATGTGTAAAATTTTTGGTTAAAGATATCTTATTAAATTATGATTAATTGACTGTCACTGTATATTTTATGTAGCAATTTTACACACTGAGGCATGATATTGTTTCAGAAAATAGACAAGCACAAAAATATAATTTATTTCATAATTTTCTATATTGGAGTTCTTGCTTCTCCTTCTGAAGCAACATGCAGTCCTCTGTCAGCTAAAAATTACCAGAGTTTATTATGTCAATCTTTTCACAAGAGGTTTCTAAGATCCTTATCTGTAAATCTTTATGGTTAAAAGAAAAATAAAACAATATAGCAGTAAAAAAAAAAAAGGCTAGATCTTGAGATGTTTTCAGACAGTTTATTATCATGACTATTATTCCAACTGTCTGATGATTTGAATGATTTGGATTCTTTCACCAGTGAGGTCTAGCTGGCAGTGGAGCAGACAGAGCCTATTGCAAGCACATCACCTCCTGGCTGGATAGCGGACCAATATAAATTACCAAATATCACACTTCTTCTCTTGCAAACTTTCATGCAAATTGAGATCCAATTTTAATTATCTGAGATTTGTGAAGCCAAGATCCAGATGTATATGGAGAAGTGTTAACAAAAATAAACTATGGGGAAAAAAAATGAAGAAAAAAAAAAAAGAGGAAAAAAAACAAAACAAACAAAATAAAAAATAAACTGACTAGAAGCATTATCAGTCTTCTAGGGGAATAAGGCACGGATAATTCTCAGACCACCAGTGCCTTACATTTATGTCCTAGAATTTTTTGTCAATCTCATAATTATTGTATTTTAATTTGTCACCTCTGCTGTGGAAAACTTGCCTTTCACATGTCTTGTAAATCTAAATTACAAGTAATCTAATGACTTTATACTTCACATTAACTTTTAAGTAAGCTTAAATAGTTTTATCTCCAAAATTTGTAGACAAAACTGTTGCCACAGGTGTGCACTACATGAATTGTAGTTTCAACCAACTTTTTAAATTTCCATCTGTAAGCAGAAAACCTGAAGCCTCTGTGATTGGAATGATATGTTACTCTGAGACTTTCAAAACCATGAAAAATAAAAACTTAAATTTCTGAAACAGATGTTTAGTAGTTTGGGGGTGTTTTTATTAGCACTGATTATCACCTTTGTTCTTGCTCTTTGTGTCTAGCTTAGCTTTTCCTTTCAATGAAGTAGGATAATGAAAAGTCACTGCCTGTGCATGTCATGAATTTTAGAGTGGAACAGATGAGTATAAAAATTCTATAACATAAAAAGTTCCATTTTTTATTCCAAAAACTTTCCCTTACTTTTTATCATTTATTTTTCCAAACTAATGAGCCAAGATATTCAAGAACCTCATAAATATATGTATGATATTTGTTTTTATAAAAGAGATTAATTTTCACTCTAAAATGTTGCATAATTATTTAAAGTGTTACTTTTATGTTATAACAGCTTAAATAGCAGTTTACATTTTGGTTTATGTTTTCTTACACTGAAGTCAAAATACTATTTTTTTCATTTGTAAATGCAGTTTAAAAACCCTAAAACATATAAAAGAAAGTCATACAACTCAATTAACAGAAAATTATATTGAAAACATTATTGATTTGCTATTTGATATAATTTTCATGAAAACACATGATATGGAACAAATTTCATCCTTTGACAGTAACAGGTTGAAAATTCTTTTAAGGTATTTACAGGAATATAATTTTTTCTCTTTGGATGGAAATAAGATGAGACTGCTTGTCTTACACATAAGATTGATTGTTTTTTTCCTTCTTACTAAACTAAACTAACTTTCATGTATTAAAGCGGTGTAGACAGAAGTAATAAATGATATATTCAAAGAAGAGCTGAGGAAAGACAATCATTTAGTCGCAGAATTTTCTATGAAGGCAACTAATATCACTGAAAATGGACTCCAATGACTTTTGCATTAGACTTTATGTATGAATAAAGTTAGAAACTGCACTGTTTACCGTGTGGATAAATTTTCACACACAAAGTCACACAGAATGGTAGGGGTTGGAAGGACATTTGGAGACCATCTAGTCCAACTCCCCCTGTCAAAGCAGGTTCACCTACAGCAGGTTGCACAGAATCACATCCAGGTGGGTTTTGAATATCTCCAGAGAAGGAGACTCCACAGCCTCTCTGGGCAGCCTGTGCCAGTGCTCTGGAGTAAAGAAGTTTCTCCTCATGTTGAAATGGAATTTCCTGTGTTCCAGATTGTGCCCATTGCCCCTTGTCATGTCACTGGGTTCCACTGAAAAGATTCTAGCCCCATCCTCTTGACACCCGCCCTTTAGATATTTATAAGCATTGATGAGATCCCCTCTCAGTCTTCTCTTCTCCAGGCTAAACAGACACAGATCCGTCAGCCTTTCCTCATAACAGAGGTGCTCCATTCCCTTATCATCTTTGCAACCCTCCGCTGGACTCTATCCAGTAGTTCTCTGTCCTTGAACTGAGGGCCCAGAACTGGACACTACTCCAGATGTGGCCTCACCAGGGCAAAGTAGAGGGGGAGGATTACCTCTCCTAACCTGCTGGACGCCCTTTTTTCAGTGCACCCCAGGATGCCATTCACCTTCTTGGCCACAAGGGCACATTGTTGCCTCATGGTCAACTTGTCCACCAGGACTCCCAAGTCCCTCTCTGCAGAGCTGCTTTCCAGCAAGTCAGCCCCGAACCTGTACGGGTGCATGGGGTTATTCCTCCCTAGGTGCAGGACCTTATTTTATGTGTGAGCAGTGTGCAATGGCACGTGTAGGTGTGAGATGTGGACCACATTAGCGAGGACTACAGAGCTCCATAAATTCAACAGTTTCACTTTGTAAGTCATTGTCTCAATATTTTTTGGCTTTTTTAATTACATTTTTGCTTATTTTCAGTTTCAGTAAAGAAAAATTCAGTAATCTGATTGTCATATTTATGACTAAAACTGAAAACTCACACACTGTACATTTATATTCAACTGCAACCTGCTAGAAAAGGCTAAACCTTTTTTTATCTTCTTTTATTTCTTGCTGTTATCTATAGTTTATTCTTATATCATTTGCCATCCTAATTTTCAAAATGGTAACTAAAACTATCCTCTGTATAACATATGCAGCAAAGCATATACAAACTAGCAATACTACTACTTTAGAAATAAGTCAGACCTTCAAGTTTTAGGAAATAGGCTTCTTCAGTTAAAACAAGCTTTATCAAGTGATAAAACCAGAGATTTCAGATGTAAGGAGGAACCCTTTGCAGCTTGTGTGAAGTATATGCTTCAGATGAAACTAGACTATGCTCAATGCAACACGGTTAGTTGGCTATTGGATTTCAGAGAAAACTGAGAGACTGACTCTGAGATAAACACGATTTTTTAAGGAGCTTATCATAGAATACCTTTAAATGTATCAAAAAGGTTATGTATTTTCTGGTTGCAATCTCATCTTTACATTTGATTTACGTATATCACACACATAATGTGAAAGCTTTGTAAACCATACATTGGTCTGTATTAATTCAACTTGGAGGCTTATATCAAATATTCTTTAACGCAGATATACAGGTACTCAAAGTAGATTACTCACTCTGAATTAGGTTGCTTCTGACTTTTCTTAAGCTACTGTGAGAAGGCCAAAGCCTCACTTAGCTCTGACAAAATGAAACTATAAAAGAATGATTGTATAGGATGACCCCATGCAGTTGGTATTCAATCCTTTTCTTAGTGTGAAATCAGACCTACAATGTTTCTTATAGCTTTTTTTTTTTTTTTTTTGTGCAGGACTCCAATGAGACAAGCCTAATAGGGGGGGTCTTGTTGTTTTAAGTGTCACCTTGCTTTCCCTCTTCATTGGTTTTAAACAAGATGTTTACTGATATATGGTTACACTTAAAACATTACCAGCAGAATAAAACAAAACAGGTGGGTCAACAAAAAATACCATGACAAACTTATTAGGGCAAAACAGGAGACAGCAACACCGGTTCAGCAAAGGACACATAGAAAGTCTCCAACAGAGACAGAAATTTAGAGACTTCACTATGTTTTAACTATGTTTTCATGGAAACTCATAGTCTGTTGTGCACACACACAAAAAAACCCAAACACACAAACAAACAAAACCTAGCAAAAAGAAGGAAAGCAAGGTAGAAGAGCTTTATTTTTGAACTTTTTCTGTGTTTGTGAGAGCTGCTGCAGAAAAAAAAGAAGGAAAGAAAAAGTTTAGAAAGCTAGAATCAAAATGTTTTCATTTTCTCCCTGTCTTGCCTGACTCCTATTCAGCTCTGTTGACACACACCAAAGAAGCTTGTGAATTCAGAGGGCATGGGCAACTTAGATATCAGAGAAGTTTAGCGAATGAATGTTAAAGAAAAGGGAGTGTGAACTAACAAGTGATTTCACTCAAGTCACAATATTCTACTGAAGATTACAAATAATAAATATTTTCAGAGAGAAGAAAGTTCATCCAAATTTTCCTCTGACTTGATAGCTTATTAAAGAACAAATAATATCTGGAAAATTACATTTAAAGGGTTGGATCTTTAATTCAAAATTGTTAACTCCTTTTTTTACCCCATGGGGCCAGTCCATAACGGAAGACTTCCAATGAGATCTTTGTTTATAATATTTCCAACTGTCTATCAGAGCTGATTAACAAGGTGGAAAACAGAATCACTGGCACTAAAGAAAGGTGAAAAAAAAAACACCAGACGCTAAAAATGTGGAAAAAATCTATAAGAAGGGTCTGACCCACAGAAATGTTACTAGATTACTCACAAGTTATTTCACATGTTTTAAATAAACATTTTTTTTTTAATTCTCCTTAAAATGATATCCCAAATTTTGGGCTGATGAAAATGACATGATACAATAGTGTCTGTGAAATATGACACCTCTAAATCTCAAAAGGTTAAGATTTGCAGACAGGTAAAGTATTTCTTTGCTCAAAAAAAGTCTTTATTTTGATGGTCATCCCCAATGACACATACAAGACACCTGCCAGATGGCATACATTTTGATTTGAGCAAATGATCTTGCACAATAGTCCCTCAGTGTTTGGCAAGTCCCTCTTTTGATTTTGTATTGCAACATAACATTATTCCTAACTTAAAATCCTTAAACAGAATAATAAAACAGTTGCAGATAGTCAAAATCACATAAAAAAACCTGTTTTTCCTGTTCAAAAATCTGCATAAAACACTCTCAAATTCTAAGTTCAAAATTTGCCTTTTTATGTTATTGGTCCATCTGTCATGCAGAACAGCCATGGGCAGAGGGAAAAACACCTGCACTTGAGTAGAAAAGCTGCCAGTTTAGTCTCGCCTATGGCAAGGGGAATAAAAATTCAGTTCTTGCAGACAGGATTGTCTTGTGGCTGTCATCATCCACATGCTCATTGGGACTGTTTTCAATTGCTGAAGCTAACAGCATTTAGCATTTAAATACTGTTAGAGGCTCACAGTCATTTTTCAAGCATGTTTAGACTTCTTTTTTTAAGTAAAGCCTCAAAAAAGAAACTAATGAGCAATGGATTGCCAGAATAAAGGAACTGATGCAAGAAAAATTGTAACAAAAACGTACTTCAAAGAATTCTGTAAACGTCAAATCCTGATCTAATGGAGCTGTGAAAGCAACAGGCTGTAGACCTATGATGATTCTGATATAACATTATTGTCAAATATTCCTAACTTTTTGAACTGGCCCAGCCTCAGTTTATTCAGGATGTCTCCATCTGTTAGATACAAAAACATACCAGCACAATTAGAATGTCCCTTATTCCTATGGTAATCCATGATCAACTACTATAGGCTGCTGAAAATTTCAGGTAATTATTAGAAGTAGTGAAACCAAGGGGTCACAAAAATCAAACCAGTATTCTCCCCATGGTCTTCTCTAGTCAAAAGAACTTTATTTAAAATAATAAAGCAGTGAGACTAAAAAATGAGACTTTACAAAAGTAAAATGAGACTATGTTTAGATGACAATTACTCTGACTTGGTTTAGACATTTTTATTAGGCTGACTTGAATTATATCCCAGATGTACCCATTTCATAGAATTATGGAATCATAGAATGGCTCAGGTTGGAAGAGACTTTAGTTCCAACCCTCCTGCCATGGGCAGGGACACTTTCTGCTTGACCAGGTTACTCAAAGCCCCATCCAACCTGGCCTTGAACACTTTCAGGGATAGGGTATCCACAACTTCTCTGGGAAACCTGTTACAGTGTCTCACCACCGTCAGAGTAAAGAATTTCTTCCTACTACCTAAACTAAATCTACCCTCTTTCAGTTTAGAAACATCACACATTGTCCTATTGCAACAATCCCTGATAAAGAGGCCCTCCCCACCTTTCCTGCAGGCCCCCTTTAGGTACTGGAAGGCCACTATATGGTCTCCCTGGAGACTTCTCTTCTGCAGGCAAAACAACCACAACACTCTCAGCCTGTCTTCATAGGAAAGCTATTCCAGCCCTTTGATCATCTCCATGACCCTCCTCTGGACTTGCTCCAGCAAGTCCATGTCCTTCTTATGTCGAGGGCCCCAGAGCTGGGTGCAGTACTCCAAGTGAGGTTTCATGAGAGCAGATTAGAGGGGCAGAATAGCCTCCCTTGACCGGATGGCCACGCTTCTTTTGATGCAACCCAGAATGCAGTTGGCTTTCTGGGCTCTGAGTGCACATTGGCAGCTCATGTTGAGCTTCTCATCAACCAAGTTCCCTAAGTCCTTCTTGGCAGAGCTGCTCTCAGTCCATTCTGTGGCCAGCCAGTATTTGTGCTTAGGATTACACTGACCCACGTGCAGGACCTTGCACGTGGCCTTGTTGAACTTCATGAGGTTTGCATGGGCCCACTGCTCAAGTGTTTCAAGGTCCCTCTGGATAGCATGCTTTCCCACCAGAGTGTCAACAGCCCAAACAGCTTGGTGTTGTCAGCAAACTTACGAGCATGCACTCCATCCCAACATCCATGTCACCAACAAAGATGTTAAACTGCATTGGTCCCAATATCGACTCCTGAGGAATTCCAGTCATCACTGGTCTCCAGTTGGACATCGAGTCATTGACCACAACAATTTAAATATGACCATCCAGCTAATGCCTTATCCACCGAGTGGTGCATCCATCAAATCCATATGTCTCCAATTTAGAAACAAAAGTGTTGTGCAGGACAGTATCAAATGCTTTGCATAAATCCAGCTAGATTATGTCAATTGCTCTTCCCTTATCCACCAACACTGATGTAGAAGGCCACCAAAATTTGTCAGGCACAGTTTGACCTTAGTGAATCGATGTTGGCTGTCACCAATCACCTCCTTCCTTTCCACGTGCCTTAGCATAATTTCCAGGAAGATCTGCTCAATGATCTTGCCAGGCACAGAGGTAAGACTGACTGACCTGTAGGTCCCTGGGTCTTCCTTTTATCTGCTTTTAAAAATGGGGGTTATGTTTCCCCTATTCCAGTGAGAACTTCAACAGACTGCCACAACTTCTCAAATATGGTGGATAGTGGCTGGGCAACTTCATCCACCAGGTGCCTCAGAACCCTCAGATGTATCTCATCGGGTCCCACGGACTTGGGCACCTTCAGGTTCCTCAAATGGTCTTGAATCTGATCTTACAGCGGGCAGATCTGCATTCTCCAACTCCATACCTTTGCCTTCTGAGACTTTGGCAGTTTGACTAGAGCACTTGTCCGTGGAGACTGAGGCAAAAAAGACATTGACTACCTCAGCCTTCTCCATATCCCAGGTAACCAGGTCTCCCATTTCCTTCCAGAGAGGGCTCACATTTTTCCTTGTCTTCCTTTTATCACTTATGTACGTGTAGAAGCTTTTCTTGTTGCCCTTGACATCCCTGGCCAGATTTAATTCTATCAGGGCTTTAGCTTTCCTAACCT
This sequence comes from Vanellus vanellus, assembly GCF_965231255.1. Classification (NCBI taxonomy): domain Eukaryota; kingdom Metazoa; phylum Chordata; class Aves; order Charadriiformes; family Charadriidae; genus Vanellus; species Vanellus vanellus. The sequence goes on from NC_138906.1 coordinate 151,822,854, forward strand.
GATCCCTGGATGCTCAGACAATTCCTCTGTATTCCTCCCAGGCTACCTGTCCTTGCTTCCACCCTCTGTAGGCTTCCTTTTTGTGTTTGGGTTTCTCCAGGAGCTCCTTGTTCATCCATGCAATCCTCCTGGTGAAAACAGGACTTCGTCTGACTTCCTTTTAGTCGGGTTTCATCGCTACTGAGCTTGGAGGAGGTGATCCTTGAATATTAACCAGCTTTCTTGGGCCCTTCTTCCATCTAGGGCTTTATCTTATGATACTCTACTAAGCAGATCCCTGAAGAGGCCAAAGTCAGCTCTCCTGATACCCAGGGTAGTGAGCTTGCTGTGCGCCCTCCTCGCTGCCTTAAGGATATTGGACTCCAACATTTCATGTTCACTGCAGCCAAGGCTGCCCATGAGCTTGACGTTCTGCAACAGACCCTCTTTGTTGGTGAGAACTAGGTCCAGTATAACACCTCTCCTCATTGGCTCGTCTATCACTTGCAGAAAGAAATTATCATCAATGCTTTCCAGGAACCTCCTGGATTCCTTATGCCCTGCTGTGTTATCCCTTCAACAGATATCGGGGTTGTTGAAGTTCCACATGAGGACCAGGGCTTGTGAACATGAGCCTGCTCTTAACTGTCTATAGAGGGCCTGATTCAAGTGGTCCTCCTGATCAGGTGGCTTGTAACAGCCCCCCACTATAATGTCACCTGTTTCCTTTAATCCTGACCCATAAGCTCTCAGTCAGCTCCTCATCCTTTCCCAGACGGAGGTCCATGCACTCCAGCTGGTCTCTGACATAGAGGGCAACACCCCCTCCTTGTCTGCCCTGCCTGTCCTTCCTGAAGAGCCTGTATCCTTCCATTCCAACACTCCGGTCATAGAAACCCTCCAACCATCCTTCCATAAAGCCAATGAGATCATACTCTTGCAGGTGTGCACACATCTCTAACTCCTCCTGTTTATTCTTGTTTATTTCTCTCTGACTGGTAAAAAACTCAGTAACTATCTCAGTTAGAGTCGTCTGCATATACTCCTCTCTGTGGAAGATCAACATCTTGACAGATGAATCTGTCATGATTTGGACTGGACTGGCCACTGAAACGAATGACAGATGCTCTCCCCCACCTCTCTCTTCAGGAACAGGATGAAGAGAGAAAGAGGCTAGACTTCTTTAATGAAATATTAATAATAAAAAGAAAATGCAATGATATCAAAAAAGAAATAATGGAATGTATACAACATATACAAAACCAGTATCAAGCTCCCAGGATGACAATCACATCACTGCCAGGCACAGGGAAAGTCCCAGACTGGACTCAGTGACAGACAGGAACTGGATTCTGAATCTGGATTCAGGAACATACTGATCGGGATCGAAGGCAAAGATGAACAGACGGAGTCCTCCTCAAACGCTGGCCATTGAGGGCTGACCCTTTACACTGAACTTGCTTTTACACTGAGCATGATGCAGATGGGATGGGATACCCTGTTGGTCAGTTTTGGGTCACCTGTCCTGTCTGCTCTTCCCTGCAGGTGGGACCCCTCTACGCTTTTCTGCTTCTGACCCTCCAATAGGGCAAATAATAAAGTTAGCTGCCCTTGGGTGTTGTAGCAATAAGTATAAGAGCATCTCTGCATACCATTCCTTGGTATAAACTATAAATAATCAGGTCTTCTCACTTTGGAAGTGGATGATGTCAGAAAAATATGCTGTTTTGTTAGTTAGAAGAGGCTTAACTGAAAATTAAAATACACAACAGAAATTTGGTTTTGTTTTACCTCAAACCAGGACAGGATCAGTCTTGTATTATTCAAATGTTTATAGCAATATATTTAATTTTTACAGAATAAAATTGGTCTCTTTTTTGCACCAGGAGCTGCATATTTGCCTGCATTCTGCTCCCATTACCACCATGTAATGGTTTAAATACCTACAGTAACAGCATTAATCTCAATGGCTTTTCCATGCATTCAGAGTAGTTTCCTTATTTTGAGAGCCCTCCACAATCCTAGACCTTATTCTTTATTTTCCTACCCTCTCACCTCTCTTATTCAGCACTTGAACCACAAGATATATTGCACATTCAGACACATAAGGTTCAGTACTATCTCATCTGGCTGGTGCCCTTTGCAAGTCTTTGCTTCTTCCTAACCTATAGGTTCACTAGGCTAGGGCTAGCCACCACGCTACACCCATGGCATAGGAGTAAATGCAACAACATTTCATAGAGAGGAACTGAAGAAGCTGACAAAAAATCCCTGTCTTTTTGTCTTAACCTGACATGCAACGGTTCTCAGGGCTTTGGCTATTGTCCCAAGCCTTGAACTCCTTTTGTTCAAATGAGCCGTGCTGCTTGATGTAATTTGAAGATTCTCTATGGGGAAATCTTGCTAATAGCGTTTCTCTTTCTTTTTCTTCTCATTTGATTTGACTGTGTCTTGTTCAAAATCAAGCAGCTGATACTGAGGTTTATTCAACTTCTTGAAATGAAAATAGTTAAAGTTTTCCTCTGACAGCTGTGACTGTTATATCTGTTCATACAGCACCATGGATACATATATTGGTTGTTTTCTGTTCCTTTTTAGAATATAAGCAAAACCCCAGTGACTGCGATATTGGGATTTTCTGTTTGGATTGATGGCTGACAATTGCAGTGATGCTGTAAAAGCTGTAGTAGCAGGTAAAGAAGCGAGAACAGGCATCAGTATACAGCTTAGTGACTGGTATAGATGAAAAAGATGGAGTACCATTATTCACAATGTTTCATTATACAAGAACTTGCGTTGTTCAATCACATCGGAAGGTAATCTCTGTAAGTCATCATTGTCGGGCAATATTGTACTAGGGTGTCATGGCTGGCAGCCGCTTGCTCACCCCCTCTTCCCCTCAGAAGGACAGGGAGAAGAAGGAGAAAAGGAAGGAAAAGGAAAAAAGAAAGAAAACCTCATGGGTTGATACAAAGACAGTTTAATAGAACAATAAAGGAAAAGGAAAACAGCAATAAAAATAACAATAATAACAATAATAATAATGACACAGGTCACTCTCACCACCGGGTGAATTGACACTGGCCGGAGCAGTGATAGCGGACCCCCCCCCCATCCCCCCTAGCAAACCCCCATTTATATACTGAGCATGATGTCTATGTTATGGAACATTCTATTGGCCACTCCGTTGTTCTGTCTATGCTCCTTCCCAGCCTCTATGGGAAGCTGAGAAGAGTCCCTGAAAAACATAAACATCAGATCAAAACAACTAAAACAATATGCATTATTAACATTCCCTTCACAGCAATCCCTAGAAAGAAAATTAACTCTTTCCCAGATGAAACCAGGACACAAGAGTTCAGCAAAATCAAACTTGAGTTTGGGAAGGAGTATAAGTGAATGCAAAAGTTAACAATGGAAAAATGTCAAAGGATGATATTAGATTAAAAAATAATTTTCTTTAGCACAAAGACCTAATGTAATATACAGATATGCCCACAATTTATTTTATTTTTATAAATTTCCTTTTTTCTATGCACATGTTAGATTTCTGTTTCATTGATTTTTAAGGACATTGTTTGTGTTTATACACTAAAGAGAAATGTATGCAGTATTCAGCATTTTGGAGTCACAAACTACTTTTGGCTATTTTGTGAAAAGAAAACTTCAGTAGAGAGAAGCTGACATTTTAAAATGGGTGGGGCTACCGGAAGAAAAAAGGCAAAAGGACAACAACGTTCACTGGAAAAAAAGAAAAAGTAAAGGCTAGTCATCAGTTGGGACTGCTCCTTGACATTAACTGCAACATATTTTACTAAGAAAATGGATTAGCGTTATGACATATTTTATTAATTTCCAGAACTTCTGGGGTTTTTTCACTTTTAGATTCTTACTGTCTTACACAAGACTGATGCTTCATGCTCATTCTTGTCTACCTTCTCTTTCACCCTCACAAATTGTATTTTCAGTGAAAAATAATGTGACAAAAGGTCAGGTTGGATGGGTCTTTGAGCAACCTAGTACAGTGGAAGCTGTCTCTGCTCATAGCAAGGAGGTTGGAACTAGATCATCTTTAAGGTTCCTTCCAACTCTAACCATTCTATGGTTCTATGATTTTCAATAGGTACAATATGATCCTCAAGCAGATATTTTAGTCCCTATTTTATAAGAATGTAAGGCAGAATACAAATATAGTAATAAGATAAAGTTTCCTTATGTATATATTTAATGATACTGTTAACCTTCAGATATGTTTTATAAACAACAGTTCTGGAGATTGTGAAAACGAACATGAAGTTTAGTTTTCCATCCTATATTGAACCTTCTTTCAAGACTTTGTTGAGAATGGTGGAAATTATGTCTTCTAAAATTGTTTGTTTTAAATGGCTGACAATTGATTAAATGACTTTGCTATATATAGCAACTCTTCAGGGAATATTTAACTAAGTCAAATTAAAGCAAAAAAATATACTTCTCAGGCACTCAGGACTACAGGGAAACCAAAAGACATGTAGACGAGAAACCCATTATCAAAGATCTGTTTTATACAAATTAAAATTGACTTATTCCAAATAGACTAGATGAAATGAACAGCCTATGTCTTTGCAAATTAACATAGTTCAAACATACTATAAAATACAGATATTAAAATATGAAGTATGTACTCAATTGGGATATAAAACTCGTGCGTAATGACAACACCCAAATGACGTCTAAAATTCAGATGACAAGAAACCTCAACAGTAATGCAAGTACTTCTTTTTTTTTTTTCCTCTCTTCTTGTGATTCTGTATCTGCTCCTCAGCTCTGTAGATTGTATGCAGTTTCCAGAGTGTGTTAAGCAGTACATAGAAGTGAGCTACGTTGTTACTCTTCACTCTCAAAAATAAAACTTGAATAACTATAACAACATAGCAGGACTTTCTTATTACTTTCATTGCACAGGGACAGATCAGCCAATTGAATCAATAAAGTCAACACCTTCTACAAAATGAAATGCTGATCTCTTTACTTAGTCACTTAGAGACAGGATTCTGACTTTATAAATTAGATTGGAAAATACTGGTTGTTGGTTGTTTGAAATGTTAGCTTGTGACTCTATAGGTGGATAAAGACATCAAAGAAACAAGTTGTCCATGCTTGACTACAGAAATTTATGACAACAGGATCAGAGAACATGAAATACTCAAAAAGGAAAAAATATAGTTAGGGTAGTGTCCCCAAACCATGACAGGCAGGTACAAAATAATACTTTAGAATGCAGTAAAAGTACTGATTTCATGTTGGGTTCTTAGTACATGGTACCATATGTGTTTTTATCAAAGATATCTGTTAGTTAAACTACCATTCTTGTAAATAGTCAAGTCTCTTCAATTTTTTTTTATTGACATGATCCATGAAGGATTTCTACAAAAATGAGGTCCTGTCTTCATGTCTTCCCTGACTTTCTGCTCCATTTATCCTAAAGTCTACAGGTCAGATACACAGATAGTATAAACTTGACTTTACTTTTTCAGAAGACATGTTCTAAGAATATTGGCTGTTTACAGTCTGACAATATTGTTTCTCTGTGTCGTTTTTGCTTTTCTGGCACCATGGAACTTTACAAGCATTATTCTTCATGATACATGTATAATTAAATAATGAGAAGGAAAAAGAAAGCTGACAAGAGGTTGTAAAAATAGATTTGTTCTTGATGAACATTAACATATGTTTCACTCTCATTCCACTGTCCGACTACCTGATTTTGCTGTGTTTTTTAATTAGCATAGAACAAAGAGATGTGACTTGTACAGTGTAGGTTATTGGACAGGCTTCTTACACAGTCCAAAAGAAAACACTGAGGCATTTGTTCTTCCTTCTGTTATTTTGCACCAGTGACTGTACATCAAACTGAGTGCCCCTGCACTAGCTCTTGTGGACTAACAGATTGGAAACTTACAGGCTCTCTGGAGTCTGTCCCACTGACATCATCTTCATAGATTAAAAAGGGAACTTCTCTAAATGAACACTAAAGAGCCAATAGAGAGATAATAGTTCAAAATAAATGTTCTCAACAGTTCCTTACCATCTTTTAGAAGACTGTATATAAGTCGTCCTTTCTTCTTGATCGATTTACCTGAGACACCAGAAAAGCAAGTAGAATTTTTAGATTCTTTAGAGGAGAAGCCTAAGGATTAAATGTTTTCACCCCTGATATCCTGGGATTTGCTTTTATTCACACTTATTAAGATCATGCTGTGTTCATATCAGGGACATAAATCCTTTGCCATAATTCCATTAACTCCCATTCACTTTCCTGAATTAGCAGTTGGTTTACTTATCTTCTGAAGGCGGATAATCTTCTGTGTTGTTCCATTTTTTGGCACTCAATTTACTAAAGCATTAACAGCTTTGAAGGGAAGTAGTAGTCTTCAAGATAGTAGTCTGACTAAATGGCTGACACCCAGAGGGTGTTGGGGTGGCTGACACCCCAGAGGGCTGTGCTACCATCCAGCGTGACCTGGACAGGCTGGAGAGCTGGGCAGAGAAGAACCTAATGAGGTTCAACAAAAGCAAGTGCAAGGTCCTGCACCTGGGCAGGAAGAATGCAAAGCGCTAGTATAGGTTAGGGGCGGACCTGCTGGGAAGTAGCTCTGAGGAGAAGGATCTGGGGGTTGTGGTAGACAGTAAATTATCCATGGCCCAGCAATGTGCCCTTGTTGCCAAAAAGGCCAATGGAATCCTGGGCTGCATAGGGAAGAGTGTGGCCAGTAAGTCGAGGGAGGTCATTCTCCCCCTCTACTCTGCACTGGTGAGGCCACAACTGGAATACTGTGTCCAGTTTTGGGCTCCCCAGTTCAAGAGGGACAGGGAACTGCTGGAGCGAGTCCAGCGAAGGGCAACTAAGATGATTAAGGGCTTGGAGCATCTGCCTTATGAGGAAAGGCTGAGAGAGCTGGGACTCTTTAGCCTGGAGAAGAGAAGGCTTAAGGGAGACTTCATTATCTAAAGGGTGGGTTGAAGGAGGATGGAGCCAGGCTCTTTTCAGTGGTTCCCAGTGACAGGACGAGGGGCAACAGGCACAAGTTGGAACATAGGAAGTTCTGTTCAAATATACGTAAAAACTTCTTTACGGTTCAGGTGACAGAGCACTGGCACAGGCTGCCCAGGGAGGTTGTGGAGTCCCCTTCCCTGGAGATTTTCAAGACCCGCCTGGATGCAGTCCTGAGTAATGTGCTCTGGGCAATCCTGCTTTAACAGGGGAGTTGGACTAGATGATCTCTAAAGGTCCCTTCCAACTCTGAAAATTCTGTGATTCTGTAAATCTCGAGGTACTATCTTCTCTCCTATGTCATCTATTTCAGAATATACTTAAAAAAAAAAAAATTACATTGTTTGAGCTATTGAGTTTACATATTTTTTATTTACTTGCTAATATATCTCATATACCTGAGTATATATGAGATAAATACATCTTTTCCCAACACATTCAATTAAAAATTAAGAATTTATAGCTACCTAGTCTCACCCTGCCCCAAATTTTTCACAGATTTTAAAAAAATCCCAGTGTTTCAAAGGACAATTCTTCAACAGAGATCTGCCCATTTCATGAGTTTGTTCTTATAAAAAATAAGTAAAAGCAGACTCACTTGTGCAATTTCATGATTTATCATTCTAGATATTATGATGAAAAAATAATTACTTTAAAAGCAATAAAGAAGAATACTCCAATTTCAAGATGATCTTTCCTAGCCTTTCAGAACTTTTTTCTTCCTTTCCCTTTATTGGCTTTTGTCTTAGTTTTCTGATGAGAAGCTTGTTGTTCACACCTGGACTACACATTCAGGAGATCATGAGCTACCTTATCTTGGAATATTTCTTAAAGTTGACTGTCATCCAGATGTATATCGAAACAGCAATTTGATGGGATCTCTGCTACCTCATTCGTGTTTTCTCAAACCTGTCTGTCTATGTCACTCACCTGCTTGTGTTATCATGCTAGAACAACAGTTCTTAGTGCAATGACAATTCATAGTGTATACCCGCCTAGCACTGATCGCTTGAAGGTAACTGCTGGAGGCTCTTACCAACATTTCATCTGTTGCAGGAAGGTAAGGGGTTGATTCCGTTTTCCTTCTCCTGCAACTACAGATTCAACAATGTCTACAGAAGGAAAGAACAAACTTTCCCCAGTGAGCATACTCCTCATTCCATGCTTATTGCTATAACTTCCACTCTCCTTTGTCTTGTGATTCATCAGTCAGTATCAGTAAGATCTAAAACAGCACACACTTTTCATAAAATCTAGATATTCAAATAACTATTCAATGGTCTTTAGGAATTATTTCCTTTCCTACACCCTCTCATAACTTAGAAGACTTATCGCCATGTGACATTGAGACTGTAATTATAAAGTCCAAATCTACTGAACTTTCCACATTGGGCTGTTTTAATAACTACATCAGGCTACTTTCAAATGTAGTTCTTTTCATTTTCTCTTATGACCAACAGTGAAGCCACAAACAGATAGTTATTTAATGCAATGATAAAGAACAGGACAGGCACCTTAAAAAATGAAGGTTATATTCTCATGCAAAATTCCTGTGGTGTTGAATAGCCAGAAACAAGAAAAATAGCAAATAAAACGTGAACAACTGGATGTTTTATCACAGAATACTCTTACTGTTTTTCAAGGAGCTATGAAACACCTTTATAGATATAAAAACAAAAAACTTAAATGATAGACAAAAAGACAGATGTCAACTCTGGCGGCAGTTTAATTTAGGAATTGTGAGTTTGATGTTGAAAGTACTTTTAAATATGAAAAGAATCATAGTGAAGATTTTCCTGTAAAACTGACAAAATAATCTAAGCACCGATTCCTTTACACTATTATTTTCGATTACTTCTGAAACAGCCTACAGAACATATTTGCTATATTTTGAAAAGGAGAATGTCTTGATAACTTTTGATAAGATATCTATCCTAAGTCAAGCAACAAATTAAACGGAAAAAAAAAAAAAAACAAACAAACCACCAACAACAGCAAAAACCCCCAAAAAACCCAAGTCATTTTGAATGGATTGAGAGGGATTTGGCTGAAGACTGAGACATGTACTGGTCGTCTAAATTTTTGCTAGAATCAATGGCCTAGTTGGTAATGTAGGTTATTAAGGAAATATTTGCTGCACCTCACAAGCTATGGATATGGTCTGTGCAGTTAGTGCAAGGCTTTACTACACAGATAGTAGTGCCCAGCACACACCTGGCCAAATAAGGTAGTAAACAAAAAAACAGAGGAAAAAGATGACCTTGTAATAAAGAATGTTTTACTTGTTAAAAATCTAATTTAAGGAGAACATAAATTAGCTTAAAGCAATTTTGAAGACTGCAGGAAGTAGGGCAGAATGCAGGGTCACCTGTATTTGTAGTGTGTGATAAAGTTTCAGAACAGATAGAAGAAATTGGTTCTGCATAAGACGTAAAAGCTTATAAAGAATGACTCTGTAGGAGTATGAAGAGATGACAGCAATGGAAAAGAAGATCCAAATCTAACCTCAGCAAGGAATCCCACAGCATTAATGAACAGCATCATGGCCAGAAAAACAACTTGAGAACCTGGACTCCCCCTCAGCAACCTGTACGAGCTGAAAAAAAATTCATTTAAACATAGTTTAGCTTATCTATAATAGACATAGATCTAACTCAACAAATTCTGCAGTTATTGATAAAATCTCACCTTAGTTGATGTTGTATGTCACACAAAGTATGCTTTAAAGTGGCATTGTTAGCTGAAATAGGTAAGTTGTCCTTTGTGTAGGGATGCCTTGCCCATCTCCTTGAATGACCAACTGGTGAAAGGACTGAAAATATTTCCTCAGCTGATTGATCCCATTGGTAAATACAGTGTTTCTCATTGCAGCTAATTAAGGGTGGGATTTTAAGTGATCAAGCAGGTAATGTGTATTTTAGAATGAACTAAGTTGCTTTGCATGGGATGTTTCAGTTTATCAAACACAGATACATAGCATTATTTAAACTATCACAAGCTGTTCTTATGTGGCCTCTAACTGCAGGTCCAAAATGTTAGTCATCTCCCTAGTGTGTATCACTATTTCGTGTATCATATTTTACATATATCTACAGGTGGCTTGAACACTCTGCTGCTATTATAATGGCACCTTTTGTTTGTATTTAAGCAACTGACATGAATTCTGCCCTTTGGAAAACTGACTCACTCTAGGCTCTGACTCCTATTTTGATTCAGACTGACAAAAGGCAGGCATCTCTCTTGGACTGGGGAGCCCAAAACAGGACACAGTATTCCAGTTGTGGCCTCACCAGTGCAGAGTAGAGGGGGAGAATGACCTCCCTCGACCTACTGGCCACACTCTTCCCTATGCAGCCCAGGATTCCATTGGCCTTTTTGGCAACAAGGGCACATTGCTGGGCCATGGATAATTTACTGTCTACCACGACCCCTTCGCGGGGTGCACTCACGGGTGCATCCCATCAGGACCCATGGACTTATGAATGTCCAGCTTGGCCAAGTGGTCTCTGACACGGTCCTCCTCAACTGAGGGAAAATCTTCCTCTCTCCAGACCTTCCCCTTTGCCTTCAGAGTATGGGATTCATGAGGGACAGCTTTAGCAGTGAAGACCGAAGAAAAGAAGGCATTCAGTAACTCTGCCTTCTCTGTGTCTTCCACCACTAGGGCACCTGTCTCATTCACCAGTGGGCCTACATTTTCCCTAGTCTTCCTTTTTCTATTGATATACTTAAAGAATCTCTTCTTATTGTCTTTAACTGCAGTGGCCAAGCTGAGTTCTGATTGAGCTTTGGCCCTTCTCACTTTCCCCCTACATAGCTTTGTTATATCTTGATAGTCCTCATAAGTTGCCAACCCCCTTTTCCAGAGAATGTAAGCTTTCCTTTTTTTCCTGAGGTCCCGCCAAAGTTCTCTATTTAGCCAGGCTGGTCTTCATCCCCGTCTACTCATTTTTTGAGACATGGGGATGGCCTTCTCCTGTGCTTCTAAGAGCACCTGCTTGAAGTATGCCCAGCCTTCCGGGGCACCTTTGCTCTTCAAAACTGCCTCCCAAGGGACACTCTTGACCATGCTCCTAAACAGGCTAATGTCTTCCCTTCGGAAGTCCAAGGTGGCAGTTCTGCTGGCTCCCCTCCTTGCTTCATCAAGAATTGAAAATTCTATCATTTCGTATTCACTCTGCCCAAGGCGACCTCCAACCTTTACATCCCCCACAAGACCTTCTCTGTTAACAAACAGTAGGTCCAGTAGGGCACTTGCCCTAGTTGGTTCCTTCACCAGCTGTCTTAGGAAGTTGTCTTCCACACACTCCAGGAACCTCCATGACTGTTCCCTCTCTGCTGCGTAGTATTTCCAGCAGACATCTGGGAAGTTGAAGTCCCCCACAAGAACAAGGGCAAATGATCATGAGACCTCTGCAAGCTGCTTATAGAATACTTCATCGGTTTCTATATCCCAAATAGGGGGTCTATAACAAACTCCCATCACGATGTCTGCCTTATTGGCCTTCCCCTTAATTCTTATCTATACACACTCAACACTGTCATCCACACTGTTAAGTTCCAGACATTCAAAACTGCCCCTAACATAGAGGGCCACCCCACCACCTCTCCTTCCTTGCCTATCCCTTCTGAAAAGTTGGTAGCCATCGATGACAGCACTCCACTTATGTGTGTCCTCCCACCACATTTCTCTGATGGCAACTATATCACAGTTTCCTTGCTGTACAATGGCCTCCAGCTCCTCCTGTTTATTCCCCATGCTGCATGCATTAGTGTAGATGCACTTCAGCTGGGCTAATTGTCCTGCCACTTTCTTGAGGGGACAAGCCCTAATTCACACCTGATCATGCTCAGACACTACTGTAGTTATCAAATTATCACTACCCCTCATGTCTTGGTTGTCACACAATTCACCATCCCCCACCGTCACTGGGACAGGCTGCAAGACCTTGCTAACACTTTTACCCAGAACCACTGGTATGCTTCTCCCAGGCACCACTTTTGTATTCCTGGTTTCATCCCCATCCCCCTTCAAACTTAGTTTGAAGCCCTATGAATGAGCCCTGCTAATTCTTGTCCCAGGATCTTTCTTCCCCTTCGGGTTAGGCTTCCCCCACCTGTTGCCAGCATGCCTGGTTTCCTGTAGATCAGCCCATGATCAAAAAAGCCAAAGTCCTGCCGGATGCACCAGTCTCGGAGCCAGGAGTTAATTTCCTGGCTCCTCCTATTTATCCCCTCGTCAACCCCTGCAAATGGTGGGATAGAGGAGAACACTATTTGTGCTCCCGATCCCTTAACTAGCTGTCCCAGGGCCCTGAAGTCATTCTTCATTGCCCTTAGACTTCTGGTACCTACCTCATCACCACCTACCTGAAATATCAGTAGTGGGTAGTAATCTGATGTCTTAACCAGGGAAGGGAGTTTTCTCCTTATGTCTTTAATTCTGGCCCCAAGGAAGTCAGCTGACTTCCCTGTGGGATGGGTCTGGTCTACAGATAGGGCCCTCTGTTCCCCTCAGAAGGGAGTCACCTACCACAATTACTTTCCTTTCTGTCTTGGTTGAGGAAGTCCTGAGGCGGCGGGGTGAGTGCCTAGCACTGGGCACCTCACTGGATGGATCATCCTTTCCATCCTCAATCACCTGGTCTTCAATTTCTAAAGCCCCGTACCTATTCTGCAAGGGCAATTGGGATGGTGAGGGGGGATGTGAGGTGTTCCGCTTGCCTCTCTGAGGAGGAATCTGACTCCACTCCCCCTTATCCCTTAAGTTCTCTCCTTCTGCCTGGTGCCAGGAGGGAAGGGGATCATCCACTTCTGATAGAGCCTCTTCCTGCTGCCTTTGCCTCAGGGTATGGCTCCACCAATCTATTTCATTTTCACAGTCCCTGAGAGTTCTTAACCTTTCTGATGATGGATGAAGGAGTAGTGTTGAAGAGGAACTATTACAGAGTGATCATAAGCCCCCATTCCCCATAGCCCTGCACAGCTCGGAATCAGGGGTTAAATAATAGGGGAGTTGGGAATGAAGGAGTAAAGTTGAGCCTGGGATAAAGGAAGGAAGGAGAGAAATTGTTGTTTAAATTTCTCTTTGTTTCTTACTATCCAAATCCATTTTAAGTGGCAATAAATTAAATTAATTTTTCCAAAGTAAAGTCTGTTTTGCCCACGATGGTAGTTCATAAATTATCTCCCTGTCTTTTTCTCAACCCTTGAGCTTTTTCATCTTATTTTCTCCTATTATCCTGTTCAGAAGAGGGAGTGAGAGTGTGACTGGGCATCTGACATCTGGTCAAGGTCAATGCACCACAACCATTAAAGACATAAAGAGCCTATGACACTCTTGAATTAAACTGAAAGATTTTTAAGCCATAAAATGTTATGCTTAGATCTTGCAAAAAATCCCAGAATTCCATATGGAACCTATGGTTTCCAGGAATAGGTATTAGGGCAAAGTTAAAATATTTTCTGGGTCTAGGTATGGACTTAAGTGTATGCTTACTGGGTTTGGCTGCAATACAGTTAATTTTCTTCATAGTAGCTCATATGGTGCTACTTTTTGGATTTGTGACTAAAACACCGTTAATAACACACTGATATTTTACCTACTGCTGAGCAGTGCTTACACAGTGTCAAGGCCTTTACTTCTCACACTGCCCCACCAGCGTGCAGGCTGGGAGTGCACAAGAAGATGGGACAGGACATAGCTGAGACAGCTGACCCCAACTCACCAAAGCGATATTCCATACCATAGGAAGTCATGTTCAGCAACAAAAGCTGGGGGAAAGACAGAGAGAAGGGAGGGCTTTCAGAGCTATGATGTTTGCCTGCTCAAGAAAATGTAATATGTGATGGAGCCCTGCTTTCCTGGAAATGACTAAGCACCTGCCTGCTGATGGAAAGTAGTGATTGAATTCCTTGCTTTGCTTTGGTTGCACATGCAACTTTTGCTTTACAAGCTCAACTGTCTTTATCTCAACCCTCAAGTTTTCAAACTTTTACCTTTCTGATACTCTCCCCCATCACGTTGTGGGGAGAGAGACAGTGGCAATCTGCTGCGTAGCTACCACCCTATCCCACAGGAGTATGAACACATAATCTTCCTTACGGTCCAATACTTAAAGTTTCTTTTTATTGTTTTTGTTTTACTTTTGAAAGCCATTCTGAATTCAGTTGTTTCCTCTTTCTTGAAACTGTGGCTCTGGGAGAAATCATATATGACAAATGTGAAATTTCAACAGAAAATAAAGTTTACAAACCTTTCAGATTGCAGAAGGAAAAGAATAAAAAAAAAAAAAGTAAACATCTCATTTTCTGAAATCTTACTTTTTGTCTAGAATATAGCTTCCCAATTTTGGATATGCATGTTTGTTACAAATGTGGTCCTGAAGTCACTCTGCTTTACAAAATGACAAGTATAAGTGGTGAGTTGAGTATTATCAGAAACCATAAAATGTACTCTTTTAATATTTCAAGTACAGATGCAGGTAATATAATGGAAACGTATGTAGGATTCTGGATACGAATTATATTTTTTTCTTTCATTTTTCTAGACTTCATATCAGATGAATACCCTTTTTAGGGACATGTTTCTAAAGATCAGTTCTTTAGTGTTCGAGTTGTACCTGTCTGACTACAATCAGCCTGCAGTGCAGGCCTGACGGGTACATCCAGGAGGCAGGGACAGGGACAAGGTGGAAGACTGGCACTCCCATGGTGTCACTGGGGTAGAGACTCACAGCCATGGGTTGAGCTGAAATGGGGCTGCTTGGGCCATGCACAGGAGGTAGATGGGGGTCCCAGGTGGGGCTGGTCAGAGCCAGTAAGGCCTGTTGGTGCCCTCAAGGCTCTAATAGTACATATGTTCTGTTTCACTAGTACAAGCACTCTTTCTTTCATACTAATTATGTATTAATTTTCCATTTTTATAAGAGAACTATGTAGTGATATTCATGGCAAAATGTAAACCTGCATTTCTCAGACAGGAATACTTGCATAGTTGTTGCAGTTTTGGGGAGTTTTTCAGGTATGGAGGCTTGGATCCACAACTGGTTTCCCTCCTTTGGATTTCCTATGGCAATAAGAACAAATTAAATTTAAGTTCATTAATGGTCTGAAATATGGTTAGCTTTTGTTATCTCAACAGAGACTTATTTTTTACCAGACTTAGATAATGTTCCTCTCTAGCCACCATTTCATTTCTACCATATTGCCAGATGATGTTTTCTTTGTGGAAGTGTTAATGTTAAGCAAATAAATAAGCAAAACATACCAACACTCTTTTTACAGAGCATAAAACCAAGAAATAAATGACAATGGGGACAAAGGAGAATGGAGATAAACTGACCTTTTCAAACTTTCAGCATAGAACATAGTGGAGACAATATGTTCACTGTAGAAGGTAAGGATACAGTACAGGGTCTTACTAGAAATATCAGCAATATAGAAATCATTTCAGTCAGTTTCTTTCCGTTAAATGTCCTCATTTAATGACCTTTAAGAAAGATCTATTCCTTAATAAGCTAGTATAATTACTGTACTGTATATAAAAACTGTTTTACATAATGAAGTTTAATGATGGATGCAAGAGGTGCATATTTTTCTCTTAGCTCTACTGCCATTTCAAATTATATCACACTATCATGTGGAGATGTCTGAGTTTTAGACACGTAGAGAGTTAAAGCATATCTTTTATTTCTTTTTTTTTCAGATGGTAATTCACTTATTAGTAAAGAGACCTCAGGTAAGAAAGAAGGGATTTCTCCTGAAAACCGTTGTAATCAAAAGTAAATGGATGTGTGAAGAATACTTCACAGTCCTCAAGGGACGGTTACATTTTCCATAAGACTGGGCCACAGGAATAGGTTTGTTGAATTTTAACTTGCTTATATTTTTTACTTCCCTAAGGCTTTAATAAATTGTTTTTTAGAACTACATTGCTGTATTGCTGGGAGAATAGGTGATTGTGAATACCTGAGTTCAGCATACATTGTATCCCGCCTAAATTAAGAAGTATCTCTGAGGGTATTGTCTATACAGAAGTCGCGAAAATGAGTGCATATTGTGTGGACTGAAACAGCTGTAAATTAGATCTCTCAGGTACAGCTATCAGTGTGAATATGGAAGCACAGAACTCCAAGCAGCAAACAAGGCAGTCCCAGGAAGCTGGATTACAGCACTGCCGTGGCACTTGGGCTGCACTGACACAGTGCTTGAACAAGCTACTTGAAAACTAGCTCAGATATATGTAAAGAAATACCGAGTAAATATATTTATGAGATTTCTTCTATTTTGATAAGTAAGAATTATATAAGAACCATAGCATCAATTCTAAATTACCATGTCACAGACACATAGAAATATGTTCTGGGGACTTCATAGAAACAAAGGTGTCTACAGGACTGGGAACAGCTGCTGTCGAGAAAAGGTTGTTACTGTAGATAATGCACGTGCATGGTCACAGTAACGCTTTGTACTTGCTTCATGTCAGTGACATTCATTTAATGAACACTTCCACCTGTTAGTCATTGAGTAATGTGTAGGAGTATGTGTTTCTATATGATAAAACTTTATATATGAATACATTATTTCCCATGAAGTGTTTCAAAATTGTGTATTTCCACATTATTAGCAACTCTGTTGCAGAGAATTTAAATCGTGTATGTAATTGATGATAGTATTTGTAATTGATGCTTTCTTGTATATCTGACCTAGATATTTTAGAAAATTGGTTCATTTTCTTTACATGCTGGAGGGAAAATATTTATTTATTTATTTATTTAATGTAATCCATAGAATCTAATCTCTAATCTTTATCTAATAATTCAGATGTTCTCTTGAGCTTTCTCTCTGTCATATTTTGTAATGATTTGATGCCCAATGCAGGCTGAAGTTACTCCTCAGCCCTATCTTTTTATGATCTGATGATTGGGACAAGCTCAGATTCTTTTTGGATCAGCCTTCTGTGAAAGATTTTCTAACCTGCTGTAGATGTTAGTTCTGAGACACCACAGCTAAAGGCAGCACAGACATTGCAAACTGCTGCCTTCTTACATCCATGTTTAATGCTAGCAAGAACCCAAACCTTATGGGTTTCTTAATCTGCTCAGAATTTATGACTGAGGATTTTTGTGCAAATGAGTTTGGGTGCATGTGAATAATTACGTTCTGAGAATATTAAAGAGTATAGTCTGCTATCATGATTGTTCCTTCTCTCCTTAGTGTGCTAACAGTCACAGTTAAATCCTGCCTTTTATGAAAAGTACCAAGATAGCTTGGTGAATGTTCTTCTAAAATCATTATTGACTCTTTGGATTATTGACTCTTTGGATTATTCACTGTTCAGAATCTTTTGGAGTAGAATTTGTATCCTTTAACATTCTGGGATTATTTACATGGAAGAATATTTTTCCTTGATCTATGTAATTGTAAATGCATTTTAACCTGTAATTTCAAATGCATATGGAAGGTAGAGAAATTAAACAAAAATAATATTGTATACAATAATATTTATTGGGAAAGAACGTTATCTCATGGATATATTGCGGGAGTCAGCAAAGTAGGCTTTCCACAGTTATATGATTATGGGGAAATCTTTTCCCTTTTTTGTCTCCCTTCCATTGTCTGTCTTATCATTCTGGAAGCTAAGCTTTTCAGGGTAGTATGTTATGGTTTTGTTAGTGTACTTTAACTTTCATGTTGTTACGTAACACTAAAGTTTGAGGTCTTCCTTGCAAACACAATGGAAAACAAGGGCCATAACCTTAGTTAGTATAAACTGCATAGCACCATTGAAGTTAGCTGATTTACATCTAGTGAAGATCAGATCACAGTGTGTGGGCTGCTTAAAACTACTACTCAGGTTGAGTATTCTATTATCCCATACTTTTGCACAATAGGGATGACAAAAGGACAGTGTTGAATGTAGATTCATAATCAAGTGTCATCACTGAGGCAGAAAAATAAAAACAAATTTACGAATCTGGGGCATTCATAATGTCTGTTAGGAACAGATACATATGATAAACACAATCAGATAAGTAGAAGTTGGTGACAAACACCATTTTCTTCATCTTGTAAGTCTTGATAAAAACAACTTTTCCTCTCCCCAACAATTATCAAATGCTGAACAAAATGTGAAGTATAACTGAATATTACTGAAAGATGTGAAGGCGGATTTACACTAGATATAGGAATAAATTCTTTACTGTGAGGGTGGTGAGACAATGGCACAGGTTGTCCAGGGAAGTTGTGGATGCCCCATCCCTGGAAATGTTCAAGGCCAGGTTGGATCGGGCTTTGAGCAACCTGATCTAGTGGAAGGTGTCCCTGCCCATGGCAGGGGGGTTGGAACTAGATGATCTTAAAGGCCCCTTCCAGCCCAAACAATTCTCTATTTCTATTATTCAATTTAGAAAATATGCCTTATGTTTTGAATACGTCTAGGTACCTATATCTGTTATAATCAAACACAAAATACAAGATTCCTGTACTGAGAAACCGAAATCAGTAGAACCTTAAGTTTTTTCAGTCACATATATACATGCACACATGAAAAAAGTAGAATAAAAAGAAATTTGTATCCGTTTGTTTGCCACTCATGTTTCTGTTTTATCACTGTAGATATATTTGGTACGTATTGCTTCATAAGACTCAAAACACCAAAAACTCTTAGATAAAATCTTGAGCTGTCAACTAAGCCAAATTTCTATCATTAGTATTCTTTTTCTATTCAGATTCATTTGCAATCTTTAAATGTTATCATGAAGGGCAGAGCAAATAAAGGACATGGTTTTCTACAAATGTAGGATGTAATTAATATCCCTTTGTTAAGGATGTAACTCTTTATACTAAGCAAGGGGAGACCTGTGGGCCACAGAATTCAGTCCACATCTGCCTGACACTAAAATTTAGCTCCCTACAGGTCATTAGTAGGTACTAATCAGGCCATTAGTGGTTTCATTGCTCACAGTTTTAACATTAGTATTTTCCTCCAATATATAAAGCTATCTCAAATTAATTGACTCAATCTTGAGCCTCCTCTTCAAAATTGCTGGTTGGTAAATACAAGCTTCTTCATTTGCTTGGTAGAATTGTTCTCTATTAACAAGCTAATTTTCTCTTTGCAGACTATTTAAACAGCCTATCAGTATAAGGAATTTCCTTGTAGAGTGACTAGTATCAGTGCTTCTTCCCAGCAGCATGTTTCATAAACCTGTAATTTACACATTTTCATCTGTTACATCTGTAACACACAGGGCTTCATTATTGTTTACACAATGGCCATTGTATACGATGTTGAAACTAAAAATGGAGTCTTCAGTTTGATTCAATTTCTATTACATAAGCCTAAAGGTTCAGATAAATTACCTTAGTAGCATAGTGCAAAAAATTTCTCTGTAAATGAAAATCATATCCATGATGTCTGCAGAAATTAACTGGTACTTGGTGGTGGTGTTTTGTTGTTGTTTTTGAGTCCTACTCTTAATTTTCAACTCCAGCAATGAATAATCTGGGTCAAAGCACTCTTTTGTGGTTTAGTGTGAGTAAAACCTGCTGTGAAGAAGAGTTTTCTAATTTGGTAGCACACCTAATGGTATCCCTTAATGTATTTCTGGAGTGAACTCACCAAACCTGAAGAAAACGTGTATTCTCACTGTGTGTCTTTTCTATGTTCTTATATTTTGATGATATATCAGAAAGAAAAGTCTTCTAAGTCTATACACAAATATTCACGTTAACAGCTCTGACAGTTTCAGTAAATGCTGAACAACCTTTGGTTTCTCTAAATAAAGGGTGGAAAGATATACCTACTAGAGACTGCACTTAAAACTGAGTTTTCCTATTTGCAGGTCAGACAAGTAGTCACACTTTCATAAGATGAAATATAGCCTTATATTTTCTATGATTTTTTTTTTTTAAAGTTTAACTTTTCAGACATGTTAAAGTTTTTTCACAAAATTAGATTCTTGGTTTTTGACAGCCCTCCTTAATACTTACCAGGTCTGGACATTTCTGGGTCTGACCCATTTTTGGGGGTCATGGTCTGACCTAAAAAAATCTCTTTTCACTTGAACACAAGGGAGAAACTTGATGTGTTCTTTTTGTTTTCACTTTGATCCTTGCCTTTTTTTTAGCAGCACTGATGGTACTGAACTATATTTATGATGTTGGTTACAATTACATTATTTTATGATCCTGAAACTTTCATGAAAATATGTTCTCAGTAATATTATTAAGGAAGACTTTCAATGTGCTTTTTTACCTAAAGCAACATTTTATTTATTGTCTTCCAGTAGCAGTGGTGCTGTATCTGTGTTTATTTCAGAACAATAATAATGCCCAGAAATGGAGCTATGCATAGTAATGAAATTAATCAGTGCTGCAGTCACGCCTAGTAGTACAGAAGAATCTTACAGCAGATGCATTGCACTATGACACTGCAACGCTTCTTTCAAGAAAAACAAATAAAATAGAAACACATCATCTCAGGGACAGAAGAATTTTGAAAAGCAGAGAATTATGAATGGAATTAGCAGAAACTTTAAAATATTTAGAAAACCTCTCCAAACTTATCTGAATGATCTAAATGTCAAGAAATTGATTTATTTTAAAGATTCTGAGCCACTGGATTACTCCAAGTACAGGCAGCAAAGGACATGAGCTGACTGTTCTGTGACATAGTAGGACTCCTCCCTGTGAAGTGAAAATTAAAAATAATTTTGACCTTCATCAAGTAGTGGGTCTTGTTTAACTTAACTTTAAGTACAAAGAAAATTATTTCATATTTTAGATGAAGGAGTTCACTGTCTCAAATATTGTAATAGCTATAGCAACAAAGCAATAGCTATGTTTCTGTTGTGGGTTTTATTTGTTTTGTTTTGTTTTGTTTTTTTCTTTTGAGTTGATTTTGTGAAAAAGATTACTTTTTCATGGATCTGAGTGCAAATTAATGAATATACCACAAGTGGCCCCACAGCTTTTTGCAGCTTTAGCACTCCAGAAAATAGCCTGAAGGATACATGTGATTTAGTAGCCAACTTTACCAGCATAATAAGATAGAAGTGTAGTATCTGTTTCTGTCTCTCAGTAAAGCCACAGAAACAATACCAATTGCGTCTTTGAAATAAAACAATGCTCATGTTCTAATTAGATTTTTTCTTTCTGTTGACATACTGAAGGTTTAATTTCTGTGATTGTCTTCATAAGGCTTACGTTTCTATACCCCGTGTATTGTCAGATGGATGCATAACATCCCAGCGGCACAACTTTCCATAGCAATTAATTTGAATTTCAAAGATAACAGTGGAGAAAGCCTCTAATGTATAAATTATTTCTGCTTGTCAGAAAATCTTTGTTTTAACTGATTTGTGGTGTTTGAAATTACACATGCTGAAAATCTTACAGAGGTACCCCCGCTGCGTTTAATCAGATATGGAATTATTTGCTGTTTTTTAAAATGCTTGGATTATTAGCTGCCTTTAGGTGTTTCTGAATTGTTCGCATTTTCCCAACAGATTTGGCAGAGCATCTGTTTAGTGATTTCCCTCTGTTTAAAGATACTGTAATAGATCCACAGAACTGTAAACTAATGATTCAAATGAGTAAAATATCCATATACGCTACATTTAATAGTTCATAGAAACAATTTCTTTTTTGACAAAAGAAAGATAACTATAATTCATTGGTATGTAGAGCTAGATATTAATCATGCTGAAGTTCCAATCTTTAAAGAATTTTTCTACTTAGAAGGTCAAACATAGTATTTTAAAAATCTGTTTCACGTGGTGAAGTTTTTAATATTTGTGCAGTTCCTGAACAGGGAAGAACTTCAACGTTGAACTTCAAATTTAGAAGTTGATATGTTTTACAATTGTTTAAATTTTTAATTCTAGAAGAATAAAAAGGAACATTTACCACTCATGAACTGTTCAAGTAACAAGTTCTCTAAACACCTTCCAGTTTTTCTCCACACAGTGAACAAAAAAATTCACATTTCAGAAGTAGAATGAATTTTTCAGCTACTGAAATCTGAAGTAATTTACGGTAAGATTTAATTTAAAATATTTAACATTTTATTTAGAAATTATACAAGCAATTAAGCTATGCTTAAAGACCATTCAGATCAGTAGAATAGTTGTTCTTCCTTTCCATTGCATTTTTGAGAAGTCTCATTTATTAAGATGCGTAGGGCATGCCACTGAATGATAGAGCTTAACTGTAAGTCAGGCAATGTGTTTTGATACTGTAGAAGTGCTGCATAAATTTATATTAATCATGGTAAATGTACTACGTCTTATAAATTAGCTAATTTATGGATTAAGAATGGAAATAATTTTATTCCTCTATTATTGGTACGTTGCTTTCCTGATGCAGTAGTTGCCAAAGAAAAGCAATTATTAGACTCACAGAATCAGAATATGTCCCACCATCAAGGACAATTAATAAAGTAAAACTGTGCTAACCCCAGTACTCGTATGTCTCTAGTAACTAGGTAGCAATTGAGCTTTGTATCACAAATCATAAGAGTCAGTTTTCTGCCCACTTTATAGTCCACCTAACCAAAATTTATCTCACCGCTTTGACTGTAAGGGGAGACATTAAACACCTAAGTCTACCTAGGTCTGGTCAGATCCAAGCATAGTTTTGACTTTCTTGCTTCTAAGAAATGATCTTGCAGGTTTTCTCAAGGACCACTATTAGATTTAACTCTACATAGACTATAAATGCAGGAATGTGAAATGCCCTATTTCTGCCTCTCTGCACTCCTTTAATCCAATAGTTCAGTGGTTAGAAAACATCTGGAGAAACAGACGATCTTTTGCCTAGAGAAATCCCCTTTTGCCAGATGTATATTCTACACTGCAAACTAATATCCCAAAGCAGTGGGAGAGTGGGAAGAGTGCTTATTTTTATTCTTTCTGAAGAAAGGCTAATTCAATATTCATTTAACTAGCAAAAGAAGTCACTATATAGCATTATAATTAGACACATCACCCTGAAATAGGGACATGTGGGTTTCAGTCATTATCCCAGTGCATATATAGCATCAGATGTTTAAATATTAATTTCGGGAAGGAATGGAACATCAATATTCTCTTGCAGGTGAGTTTCTTAACATTGTGTAATAAAGTCATTCATGTGTTTCTTCACTGATCTTCCCACTGAGTATGCAATGAGAAATGGAGAAGGAGAGTTCAAGGGAAGCACTGCACTCATGTAAAGCCAAAACTTCATTTTGGAGAAATTTTAATTTCTCAACTCTGTTTGAAGGGGAAGACTCTTTTCTGAGGAGGTGTAGACCCGGACTAAGGCAGCAGAAGAGTCTTAGAGTTCCTTTTGCAGGAAGAGAAATGGGGTGGGCAATGCCAGCTGCTACTTGGAAAGGTCATTCACAGAAGAAATTGCACACAATATCACACCTCATTTGACAGCAGAAACAGCTGATTTCCAGGCCACATAGACAAAAACAGTTAAACAAACATAATTTTGCCACATAACATCCTGTATAACTGTGTAATATGTTGATGCCTGAAGATATCCTTGGGTGACTTAAAGCATTTACTGTATTCGGGAGACAGAAGATGAGATCACATCAGCTTCATCAAAAGATAAAAAATAATCCAAACTCTCCAGTAGTCTGAGTGAGTGTGGTAACCACTGAAAAGCAGGTTTAAAAATGGGGATGGATCCTCTCACTGGGTGACTGCAAAGGCTATAAATTGTGCCAGTGATGTATTTCTTCTGAAGATGACAGTATATGACTAAAGACAACCTTTGTTCACCATTTTATCAGCATTTCTTATTAGCTAACTTAGGCAGCTTCTGACTTTTTACAGTGTTTTTTGAGAGTCTCTTCTCAGGACCCTAATCCTTCTATTGAAATAAAAAGTAGGTTGAATTCAGGCCTGCAGATTCCACCAAACAGGTAGAAACCCATATCCTCTGAAGAAAAGCTTGGGGCTTTGCCATGTACTTCCCCAGTTATGGCAGAACTATGACAAGGATAAACGGATCTCAAACAATTATGTTCTTACTCGTATAGTGGTGTGATTCTCTATAGCATCTATAAAAGATTTCTTCTTATCCACTAAAATCTGTTGTCCAAACATCATTGCTTCAACACATTACTTCCATTTACTTTGACAGATCGCTTTTGTGTAACTTCTTGCTGAAATACTTCTAGATATGTCAGTCTAATTCTTGAAAATGTTTTTAAGTGAGAAAAATGAATTAGGTATCTACTTTACCTGATTTTCTGCTTAAAATGCATCAATGATTTTTAAAATTTCCAGGTCAGTGTAGAGCATAATGCAGATATTGATAAGTTGGTTTGTGAATAATAGAAGAGATGAACAATCACTACCTCTAAAATTCTCTCTTTTCTTACACAACCCTGTACCTTCAACTTTGAATCGAAAATAATTGTATCCTTGCCTGCTTCAATTCTAAGCAGTCATTTGGAGATTTTATTTTTTTTTTAAATTAAGATGATTTTTCCTCAGTTTCCATACTTCACCCTATTTGAATGCTTTCACAACCTTCAGTTAGAAAATTATTAGAAACTCTGATTCATCTAACATTAAAGAGTTCCTTTCCTAAGTTTTTTACCAAAAAAACCTGCCAAACTGTAACAACAGCTGAAACTATTTGAATTTTAATCTATGTCTGAAAACAAAAGAGGATTCAAAGAAGCAAAAAGGATCATGGTGTTTGTGGTGGTTACCTCAGTGTTTATTTCAGAATCCTTAATTTCACTTAGAATTGCATGTTCATTCTTGTTACGTTCCTGGTTTCAAAGGAAAAAGGATAAACACAAGTTTCCATTTTTGCACAGTTTTTGACAAGTGTGTAAAATATTTGCAATGACAGAGTGTCATTGCTTAAATGCACTTTGAATAGTATGCGCAAATGCTTACACGGTTTTCCAAGTGTGGTTTTATCTTGTGTGATGCTTTGGCTAGCTGAGTAAGACCTAATGTAAAAATAACATTGCATGAGTTAAAAATTTGTAATATCTGGCCTGAATCTGAGCTCTTAAAGGACAAAACCATGTTTTCATATATACTTGCATGGCATCTAGCCCAGAAAAATCTTAATTTCTTGTTGCAGCTTTGGGGCATTAATGCCATGAAAATATTAAAGAGTAAAAGTACAACAAAGTATTTTTCTGACTGTCTGGGATTCTTAAAGAAAACAAATTTCATTTTCTCTAGAAACTAAAGCACAAAGTCATTTTGATATAAAAATATATTTTCCTGTTGCTAAGTACACCAGTTTATTTTAGCTTACTTACTAATATTTGTTTGTTGTAACTTCTAGATTGTAGTTATCAGTCCCTCAAAATACATATAAGAAATTACAGCTGTTATATTTGGAAGTAATGAGATAAATGATAGTGTAAATGAAAATTAAGAG
Organism: Vanellus vanellus; assembly: GCF_965231255.1. Taxonomy (NCBI): domain Eukaryota; kingdom Metazoa; phylum Chordata; class Aves; order Charadriiformes; family Charadriidae; genus Vanellus; species Vanellus vanellus. The sequence goes on from NC_138906.1 coordinate 151,848,280, forward strand.
ATGAAACTGAAGTAACAAAAAAGTAAACGAGGGATAATACTTTGCAAATAAGAACAAAAAATTCCAAATATGTACATAGGAGGAATTAAGAAGTCCATTCTGATGTCTTACAGTAGCTGTAAAGATTGATGATCAAGAGTGATAAATTTTTAACATGGAATGCCTAATTGAAGATACAATGAAAAGCCACAAAAAAAAAGACACCACCACACACACAAAAAAAACAAACAAACAGTAAAAATATAAGAAATCTGAAGCTGAAAATAATTTGATTAATTTAGAAAACCACTATTCCTGGGTGAGAATTATTCTCTCTCTTAGACTCCCCAATTCTGCAAACTCTAGCATACGGGTAGTACCATTGCTTTAAATTTTTGAGTGCAGATTAGACATTCAAAAGGTGCCATGGGAACAGTTTATCCACAGATCTGCTGCTCAGAAAGCTTCAAACTAAGTATCCTCCATGAGATGAAAAGAAATTTGGAAAAGTACGTACAAATAACATTGTAATTATTAAATAGATGTTAATAAAAAGTAGTTCAAGGTTTGCATATTTATTAAAAGATACATATGAAAAGTATATCCATATCATTATATATTTTAATAAGATATAGAAAGGTATATATGTGCTCTTTTTTTGTGTATATGTCTTCTTTCATGATTTCTATATTACTTGTATTTCTGGAGCCCTAAGAAGTCAGAAAATCAGAAAGTAAAAAGTATGTATGACAAAAAATTTACTAGATTTTTCTTGAAAAAGGTATGGAAAAGCATCAGTGATATATTTTAAAGAAGACTAATCTACATCTGAAGAAAAAGATACCTTGAAGAACGGTTCACAGAAGGCCAGGTTGGTTGTGAAAATATATGGTCCACAAAGTATCAATGTTACCATATTAAAGAAAATAGGAACCTCCCATAAGAAAACACTTAAATTAATGTTGAGGGATCATACAATTTAACCACACAGATGGTGATTGCAGTTGACCACAGCTAATAGCATAAGTGGAGCCACCTCTTGATGATGTATATCAGGCTCTAACAAACCCCACTGAGTTGTGATCAAGTATGCAGAACTGATCCCTGATATCCTCTATGGTGGTGTTACACATGTCCTGCAGTAGCATGAGCAACCATTCTTTAAGGCCATTAGCACAAAGGCACAGCTAGATGTTTTAGATCTTTTGCCTGGATCACGGATCACGGAATAATGGAATCACAGAATTTTCAGAGTTGGAAAGGACCTCTAGAGATCATCTAGTCCAACTCCCCTGCTAAAGCAGGATTGCCTAGAGCACATTACTCAGGACTGCATCCAGGCGGGTCTGGAAAATCTCCAGAGAAGGGGACTCCACAACCTCCCTGGGCAGCCTGTGCCAGTGCTCTGTCACCTGAACCGTAAAGAAGTTTTTCCCTGTATTTGAACGGAACTTCCTATGTTCTAACTTGTGCCCATTACCCCTTGTCCTGTCACTGGGAACCACTGAAAAGAGCCTGGCTCCATCCTCCTTCAACCCACCCTTTAGATACTTGTACGCCATAATAAGGTCTCCCCTCAGCCTTCCCTTCTCCAGGCTAAAGAGTCCCAGCTCTCCCAGACTTTCCTCATAAAGCAGATGCTCCAAGCCCTTAATCATCTTAGTTGCCCTTCGCTGGACTCGCTCCAGCAGTTCCCTGTCCCTCTTGAACTGGGGAGCCCAAAACTGGACACAATATTCCAGTTGTGGCCTCACCAGTGCAGAGTAGAGGGGGAGAATGACCTCCCTCGACCGACTGGCCACACTCTTCCCTATGCAGCCCAGGATTCCATTGGCCTTTTTGGCAACAAGGGCACATTGCTGGGCCATGGATAATTTACTGTCTACCACAACCCCCAGATCCTTCTCCTCCGAGCTACTTCCCAGCAGGTCCACCCCTAAGCTATACTAGCGCTTTGCATTCTTCCTGCCCAGGTGCAGGACCTTGCACTTGCTTTTGTTGAACCTCCTTAGGTTCTTCTCTGCCCAGCTCTCCAGCCTGTCCAGGTCACGCTGGATGGCAGCACAGACCTCTGGGGTGTCAGCCACCCCACCCAGTTTGGTATCATCAGCAAACTTGCTGAGGATACACTCTGTCCCCTCATCCAGGTCATTAATGAATATATTAAACAAAATAGGACCAAGTATTGACCCCTGGGGGACACCACTGGTTACAGGCCTCCAACTAGACTCTGTGCCGCTGATCACAACCCTCTGAGTCCTGTCCCGCAGCCAACTCTCAATCCACCTCACTGTCACCTCATCTAGCCCATACTTCCTCAGCTTCCTAATGAGGATGTTATGGGAGACAGTGTCAAAAGCCTTGCTAAAGTCAAGGTAGATGACATCTACGACTCTCCCCTCATCCAGCCAACCAGTTATAACATCACAGAAAGCTATCAGATTGGTCAAGCATGATTTACCCTTGGTAAATCCATGTTGACCACTTCCAATAACTTCCTGTTCCTCAACGTGTTTGGAGATGACATCCAGAATGAGTTGCCCCATTACCTTCCCAGGGACAGAGGTGAGACTAACTGGTCTGTAGTTCCCTGGGTCTGCCTTCTTGCCTTTTTTGGAGATTGGAGTGATGTCAGCCTTCCTCCAGTCCTCTGGCACCTCTCCTGTTCTCCATGACCTTTCAAAGACAATGGAGAGTGGTCTAGCAATAACATCCGCCAGCTCTCTCAGCACTCGCGGGTGCATGCCATCAGGGCCCATGGACTTATGAATGTCCAGCTTGGCCAAGTGGTCTCTGACACAGTCCTCCTCAACTGAGGGAAAATCTTCCTCTCTCCAGACCTTCCCCTTTGCCTTCAGAGTGTGGGATTCATGAGGGACAGCTTTAGCAGTGAAGACCGAAGAAAAGAAGGTATTCAGTAACTCTGCCTTCTCTGTGTCTTCCACCACTAGGGCACCTGTCTCGTTCACCAGTGGGCCTACGTTTTCCCTAGTCTTCCTTTTTCTATTGATATACTTAAAGAATCTCTTCTTATTGTCTTTAACTGCAGTGGCCAAGCTGAGTTCTGATTGAGCTTTGGCCCTTCTCACTTTCCCCCTACATAGCTTTGTTATATCTTGATAGTCCTCATAAGTTGCCAACCCCCTTTTCCAGAGAATGTAAGCTTTCCTTTTTTTCCTGAGGTCCCGCCAAAGTTCTCTATTTAGCCAGGCTGGTCTTCTTCCCCGTCTGCTCGTTTTTCAAGACAAGGGCATGGCCTTCTCCTGCGCTTTTAAGAGCACCTGCTTGAAGTATGCCCAGCCTTCCTGGGCACCTTTGCTCTTCAAAACTGCCTCCCAAGGGACACTCTTGACCATGCTCCTAAACAGGCTAAAGTATGCCCTTCAGAAATCCAAGGTGGCAGTTCTGCTGGCTCCCCGCCTTACTTGATCAAGAATTGAAAATTCTATCATTTCGTATTCACTCTGCCCAAGGCGACCTCCAAACTTTACATTCCCCACAAGACCTTCTCTGTTAACAAACAGAGTTGAATGTTAGAAGCAAAGAAAATAAATTAGGTAGCAGAAAGGGGTTATGAAGAGTATGGCAGGACTCGGGGAAAACAAGTCTTCGAAAAACAAGTTTTCTGCCTTTTTGACCTTTGTGGCATTCTGTCCCAAGTTATCTCTCACTATATAAGATTGATTTCACCAAAAGAGAGTATATGGCTTGTTAAAATATGCCAAGTGGATGAAAAGACACTTTTCTCATCCCATTTAAGGAAGTCCTTCTACTGCAGGAATGACTTCTCAGGAAATTTGACCGTTGTCACATAAAATCTCAGCTGCTAGTACCCTGTACCTTATGTATAGCCTTTCCTTATTCTAATCAGTAAGAGAGTAAAATGGTGAGTGAACTATGACATATTCTGGTCTTAGGTACCAGTTGTTATCAGTTTGGACAATTTTAATACCTGGGAAGGATGTAGAAATAGTATTGCTTATGATAATAATTTTGATTACCTCATAGGGAATGAGGTGAAATTTTCATACTCACTGTGCTGGATTTGTGTCTGACCTTCAATACAGGTGATTACAGAACAGGAGTCACCCGTGATGATGGAACAAATAATAAAAGTTAAAGGCAGTACAAAAGCATCCTTTTCTTAAGATTGATTCTTACTAACAGGAATACAAGATATGCTAACTCTTTCTCTGACAACATATTCAACTTGGGAACTTGAAAGAGGGCTGAAAGTAGAAATTTTTCCCTTTTGAGAGAACCTCTGTTTCTTTAATTATATGTAATATGTCTGTTAAGATAATATTTATTATACCCTAAAGACACAGTGAAATGTGGTTGAATGACTGTAAAAATAAAATATAGGTTTGTCTTTGTTGGTCACCCATATGGACACTGAAAATTTTATTGCAAGGAATACCCTTATGCCTGCATGGAGACAGAACCATACCTGTCCTCTTACTCTGACTTATCTTTTGCAATATTTCAGGAACCATTTTTAAGTTCTTATGCCACTTAGATTTCAGTTTGATTTATTCCTTTATTTTTTGTTCAATCTTGCTCCTTTATTTTTTTCTTTATCTCAAACAACTTTCATTTTACTTACAGTTAGAACTGTACTCTGCTGTTCATTAAGCATTTGCAGCTAGCACCAGTGAGTGATTTACTATAATAACTGACACAGAATAAAAACCTACTACCGTAGATGTGAATATAGACTCAAACGTGATTTGGAAATCTACATTTTTGAGATTGCTTACTTTGTAATGATGACTCCATAGCTGCTCAAATTGAAATATTTTCTCTGAAGATAGAGAAATTAAAATGTCAAAACTTTTCAAAAACTTTTTAATTTTTATGTAGCTGAAATGAACTTACTATATACTGTGTATATATGGAAATAGAAAGGCATGATATGAATTATTAGTCAAAATCAAGCCATTCCATCTAATGCATATCATAACTTAATTTGAAATGAAATATTTCCATTTTTCAGATATGAAGTGATCACCATAGGAAAAATTCTCCACCCAGTGCTATATGAATAAGTCAAATACCAGATAATTATTTTCATACTTATTCTATAAAACTTAAATGCAAGTTAGATTCATTATGCTGTAGTTTTACACAAATCTGAACCCATAAGATCATGTCTATGCTTGACCATACACACTGATTCTCAAAAGCTCATTTACTGTGATGGCAGTAGAGTGTATACCAGAATAACACCATTAATAAGAACTGCAATATTCCAAACTTCTGTTTAATTTGTGTATGTCAAGTAATTTCCTGTTATTTTCTGTTATTTTATTGTCACTGAAATAAAAGGCATGTGGAAGCACTTATTTAGACTTTCCCTTTTAAACCATCTCTCTATATTTGTAACTCAGATTTTTCAGCTACTTCTTTCAGAAGCTATTTTTGTGTTTTCCTTTCTGTCCGCTATTCTTGTACTATTATCCTGGTAACACGATTATTTCATACTGGATTCAAGTATTACATTAATCATTGCTTAATGGGTTGCATAACATTCTTGATGCTTGTCTCTGGCTGAAGCTCAACTTTTCTAGAAAATGTACTTTGTGTTCAAGTTTGGGTTTTAAATTCAGGTACCACTGTACTAAAGCATCAAAATATTTTGGTAGTCATTCTTACATTCTCTTCCATTCAGCTATTCAGGCAAACAAAATACTTTAACAATGTAAGAAATTAGAGATATTAAAACAAAAAATAACCACTATAACATGATAAAAAGATGCAAATAATTCATAAATACAGGTACTGATATGCAATATCTTTGGGAATAAATGTGACGAGTAGATTCTGTTGCAATACAAATAATAAATTAATGATGAAAATGCAAATGGTAAGTACTAGAGAAGGGAGGAAAGTCAACAACAGTCATTATTAATTCAAATTCCTCAACCTGAATGCCTAATCTGATTTATAATACTGTTTTCAAAGACATTAAGCACCAGCAACTCCATTTAAATTGTAGGTGTTCCGTAAAATGGAAGGTCAAGATGAGTTTGCTTGATACAGACAGATTTAAATATTTAATGTAAACACACAGCTTCTAAAACTTTGATCTAAATAGAATGTCACTTTGTTATAAAGAAGGATATCTATAACAAAAGGAAAATAGAGTAAGAAGAAGTATGCATGCACACCTGGTATCTACTTAGTCAGGTTTTTGGCCTAGACCCTGTTTCTTCAACTGTCCACAAGCTTCTGCCGTGCTTTCTGATTGAGATAGGAATTTTTAAAAGATGACTTGAAAAGTTCAGGGGACTTTCAAGACACAGAATCTCTGATAAAAATGTTCATATTTTTACAGACCATGTGAATGTTACATTTTCATTTATTTTCTATTATCTATGTTAAAAGGGTAGGTTTCAGGATGTCACACACAGAAGGAAAGATCTGGATGAAAGTAAGTGGTGTGTACTTATGGAATCTCTTCTGCGTTAGCCTTTCTTGATGATAGAACATTCTACAGTCGACAGAAAATTAATAGTGTGTCACATCCCTAAGACAGGAAAGGAATCAAGGTTACTGATTAAAAAAAGAACCAGTTATTCTCCTTTACCATATAGGATGTTAGCAAAACTGTCGTCTATTTGGTAACCAGAAGGCAACTGATCTATGTCATGGAGAGGACCCTCCATGTAAACTCAGTGAACAAACAAAATTCACAGTTTCAATGAAATAATAGGTGGAACTGATCTGACCAAGTTTAAAGATCTCAGGATGATCTGGTACTCTAAACCTTAACAGACATATCTTTCAATTTCTGAGGATTACCCAGTAGCATGCATTCAAGAACAATTCTTCTGTCAAACCAGTGATCTAAATCCAGCATAAAATAAAAGCATTTTACTACACAACTAGAAGTCATATTTTGACTAGTTTAGTCATAGTCCCAAGTCAGTGGTCTAAGGTAATTTTTATAATGTAGCAGTGATATAGCCATAATTGATAGATATTAATAGCAAATAGTTAGCAAAACATTTTAGATACTTATATATACACACACGTATGTGTATATGTATGTATACTTAATTAGATTCTGTTAAGACCACATTACATTATGTTATCAAGAAGTCACATCTTAAAGGCTGACGACAGAAATCTTCAAAAGACAACCATCAGTTGATACTAGCATGTCAGAGGTATAAACAAATCATCAGTGGTCAATTCACGTTTTTACCATTGATAAAACTGGTTTTGAAGGTAAGAAAAGGAACAATGGAAAAGTATCCAACCTAAGTAAAACTGACCATGGTGAAGGGTCTGGAGGACAAACCTTATGAGGAACGACTGAGGGATCTGGGGTTGTTTAGCCTGGAGAAGAAGAGGCTGAGGGGAGACCTTATCACCCTCTACAACTACCTGAAAGGAGGTTTTAGAGAGATGGGAGCTGACCTCTTCTCCCTGGTGACAAGTGATAGGACAAGAGGAAACGGGTTCAAGTTATGTCAGGGCAGGTTTAGATTGGATATTAGGAAGCATTTTTTCACTGAAAGGGTTATTAAACATTGGAATAGGCTGCCCAGAGAGGTGGTGGATTCACCATCCCTGGAGGTGTTTAAGAAAAGGGTAGATGAGGTGCTTAGGGACATGGTTTAGAAGTGGTGGTGTTTTTATCAGGGTAGGTTAACGGTTGGACTTGATGATCTTAAAGGTCCCTTCCAACCTCACTAATTCTATGATTCTATGATTCTATATATAGCAAAATTTGAATAAAACTTTAAGGACTAATAAGGAAAGACCAAGTGGGTGGACCATGTCAGCAAATGTGTAAAAGCAACCCCAAAAGAACACAAATGCAGGGAGGAGGAAACTCCCTGCTTTGATGTCATGTCCCTCCCAGCAAAGAACTTGGGATGCTGAGAACTAAGCATAACCCCCAAAACTTTTTCTAAACTAAAATAAGAAATTTTTTTGCAAAGCAGATTTTAATATGCAGAATGCACCTTACAAAAATACTGTTCTCTTATTTTGGTCAGAATTGATCAAAATGGTTATTTTCTAAAACAGTTTTCAGGGGACACATATATATAATATTGAAAAAGTGATAAGAGAAAATAGATTAAAAAAAGAAAGAAATTAGTACAAAGTATGGCATGGAAAAGGTGTAAATAAGGAAATGCATGAGAAAAATAGGTCATTAATAGACATAAGGTGTCAAAATACACAGTAAAACTGTACAATATACTCCTGCTATAATAAAATTTTCTATTTTATTCATAGCTGTATTTCCTAGGTTCATGGTTCCCAGGTGCATGGTTCCCAACAAAAGCTTATTGCTTTATTTTTTAAATTTTCTACTTAGGAAAGCGGGATAAACAGTCAGGTGCTGGAGCTCCTTTGCAGTCCTAGTTGTTTAATGTGCTAACGCTAAGTAAGGATCTGTACTACAAACACATAGGTTCAGCTCCATATGCTAATATAGACTAAAGCTGTAGGAATGGTGATTAGACTGTACCACTTCTTTTCTTTTTCCTTTCTCACTTGGAGAAACTGCCTGATCTCTTAAGGCTTAAATTTACCATTTTATCCTGGATAATGGTCTACTGTGTTTCTTTTTTATATGCTTAAACTCTCCATCAGTAATCACAGTGACGTAAGTATTTAATTGAACTAAATTTCAGAAGAATTCAATTTGTATAAGTTGTTATATTTCTTTCTGTCATAATATTCATATTTTCAGTTGATCTTTATTTAATGTAGTCAGCCCTTTGTACAATACTCCCCATAAATGATGAAAATCGGTAGGCTAACAATTGCTATTTTGCATTTACCAAAAAAGACACAATTTGGATTAAAACCTAATCAGACAAATAAATTGGAACTTTACAGAAATGTAGTTACTGGAAATCTGTGTCCAAATGAGACTGCAGCTGCCTTGCAACTAAACAGGTGGTAAATGATGGAAGGGGGTAATGGAGTAACAGGTTAGTGTCACACTGTGGTGCCCAAGATGAACTCTAGCTTAATTTTCTCTTCCCTTTAAAACGGTTACTTAACAAAGAAACCATACAGCGATAATGTGAGACAAGTGAATACGTGTACCATTTACCCTGCTTCTGAGAAATGGTATAAACACTACGATCAGTTTGTAAGATTATTAAAATTTTGTTGGTTATCTTGGTTTTGTTTCAGTTTGTTTTCTAATGAATTAGCAATTCATGTGGAACATTTATTTTTAAATAACAAAAACCCAAAATTATACTTTTTTTAAAAACTAACGAGTTTTTCCACAATTTATGATTACATACTTACTTAACTGGATCTGAGGTGCTACTAGGGAATTGATGACATTTAATCAGTTTCCAGTCAAAAATGTTAAAAACAGTTAATCTTAGAGTTCATAAAAGCTAGAAAAGTATATTTTTTTATGTTTTGGTTTTTTTTTTTTTTTTTTTTTTAATGCTTTAATGCTGGCATTCTCAATAGAAATTCCATAATAGTCATTACATAGTTCTGGGGAAATTATTGACTTTCCAAACAAGGTTTAGCTTCATGTTTATAAAACAATTTACCTAAAGCACTAACTCAAGCTATATTGGTTAAAAGAAAGAGCAAATCTGTGTTTGACAGAACGTTTCCCGCATAAATTAGAAGAGAAAAATCCCTACCCAGAAATAGAGTTTAATTGCTTCTGTGTATGACTGTTATAATAAATTCTGCAATATAAACCGTGAATGGTCTATTCATTCCAAAATGCTTTTTCATTCTATAGTTTCCAGATAATGGTGTTTGACAGTCTTCAAAATATGACTTCATTTTAAAAATAATATGAGCTTCTGATGCAACACACTTCTGGAGGCTGGTCACGTTATAAATGATAGACACTATCACACAATAGGGGAGCTGCTCAGCAGCTGTCTATAACTACAATGGTGATTTAATCAAAGAAATGATAAAAACAAATAGTCTGCAACCTGTTTAAGCTGGTTTAGTAATGGAAAAAAAAAGTATTTTCTTTTACTTGTATGTTATTTAATTTTCTCTTTATTTGAACAAATCCAGTTTTATTTGAGCGGCTTTAATTTATCTTGGAACTGAGAAACAAAATTAAGAGGCAGCAAAGTTGAAACACCAGGTGTTAAAAAACTGGAGTTCATTTATGACCACTATCAACTAAGTGACTGGTCTCTCTCTTAATTCTCGACATTTGCCTGTGTTATTCATTTTAAAATGTTTCTCTCACTGTGTACACAGAATAGGATGACATGGTGGGCATCAGTGTTTTTCCATCCAGGAATTATTAAAACAACAACAAAAGTCATAGAATAGAAAGAGGAAATAGAATGTAAGAAATAGAATCACCTGGGACCCTCAATGGATATCTATCCACATTCTGATAAACACAATAGATGAAAAACTCAGCTTGGAGCTTGGCTGTGAAAACCACCTCATTTAATAAATGTCTTGATTACATACTTTTTTTATTTTAGGGAAGATAGAGAACAACAAGAACAAAGAAGTTAAAAGTATAATGTATGTCAAAAGATTACCAGAACTGGATGATGTTATTATATAAAGAGAAAGGATGAACAGAGTAAGAAATCATGTTTGTAAATGCAAACTAAATAAAAACATATTCTGTAGGTGATCTAGGCTTAATTAACCCTGCTTGAGCAAAAGAGAAGCACTGCCTGTGACTCTGTCAAACCCTGTATTTCTTAATTTGAGGAACACAATCTTAAGAGATATTAAAACTGTAATGATGCTAGAAAATATCAGTATTTCCATGGATATATTTGTTAGACTGCCAGGATTATCATGGATGGGTGAAATACAAGCTTAAATGAGGTATTAAAAGAGATTTGATAATCCATTATTTACTTTGTTCTTAAAATAAACTTTCCTGTCAATTAAAATAACTAAGTGTTTCAATAGAAAGAAACAGCTTATATGTATATAATTTCTGAAGTTTATCAGGTATTTTAAATAGAAACTGAAAGACTATTATTACTTCTTGATTACAAAGAAAGGGGAAGGTTATAAAACTGAAAACTAAAATCCTTTTCATGCCTGTCATCTAATCAGCATTACTTTGCAAAATCTATCTGAATTCAGAAATGTGCAGACTTTTTGCCTAAATGACATAACAGATGCTTCTTTGAAATAATGATCAGGTTATGATAAAAATGTAAAAGTTAGAAGGGCAAGAAAACAGAAATTGATCCCCTGGCTGTAGCTTGCTCCCTTTATGTATTTTTTAAGAACAAAACTGTGTGTATAAGATCTCCAGACAGAACTGTTTGCTTTCTTTGGGTCTGCAATACACTGCTCTGGTACGGTAGTCTCTTTGGTGTCAGAAATGTATCTTTGAAAATCCTGCTTCCACAGCATGCATTTTCCCAGGCATTTTATCATTTCCCACCGTTAATCGATCTTCTGGAAATGATGCAGCTCTGAACACTCCCCAGGAACTTGGTGTGTATGATTCTCACATGTTGAACTTGTTTGCCACTGTCCCTCCTTCACACTGTGTCCGCTGCACTGAAGTTCTTTCAGTTCTTGTACCTGGGAGTCAACAGATGATGGGAAGTAAATTCAACAACTCAAAAAATTTTGTTATTCCTTCAAGTTCCAGGAAGGCTTAGTAGGATTTCAAAAAAGTATCATGAGAAAAGAATGCTTGCATTTGATTTTACTGCAACTTCAACAATTGAACTCACTTCCTTATTTCCAACCAACAATACAACTTCATTTTTTTTAAACTTATAACTAAGTGGAGTTCTGGTATTATGTATAACATAACCTCCCTATTGTATTAGTTTTTACCAGCCACCTTAGAGGCACGTCTTCTTGCATGGCAATTTTTACTTTAAAAAATAACCTGCTGTCTGGGTTGTTTAGGCCATTAATGTATCAAGTCCTTTGCTTAGTTATGTTTCCTTTGTTCTTCAAGAAAAATGAACTTATAATGAACAGTTAACTATTGCACAAAAAATTATCCCAGAGTTTAAGCAATTACTTTTTCTATCTATCTTACTGGACCACTAGGGTTCACCTCACCCAGAATCAAAGCTGTTGGCTATTTCTTTGGGTTAAAAAGTTAAAAATAAGTGTGCTAATGAAAATAGAATGAAAGACCCGCCAGAATTTATTTCTGAGTGACAAGCTCTTTATTTTGAAGTTTGAATATCAATTGACTCAGTGAAATATAAGCTAATTTCTTGTTTATAGCAAGCTAAAACAATTATTTGTCCTGACAAACTAAGGTAGTAAGAAGGAAAACCTTGCTTGATCAAAATCTCTATGCTATGGCTCATATGGGCATGTGTCCAGACCCAGGAGAAGCCTAACTGATTTCACTGCTTTTGATTTCATCACAACTGATTTAAAATTGATTGCATTTTATTTTTGCCATGAAGTGGATTTAAATGTAGGTCCATTTCAAGAACGAAAGCAAGGCATAGGGACATTAATGCAAAAGAGAAAGGATCTTCAATCACGTATATAGCTGTCACTGCAAAGAAGAGAATAATCTGTTCCCCAAAGGGTTATGGCATGATGTGACAAGATAGCTTATGGAGGTTCTTCTAGTTTTATGGGTCTTGTAGTTAAAAATCCAGCAGAATTTAGCTATGTTCATGGATCTGCATGACATCCTTCCACAGGTGATACATTGGAAAGATTCAGAAAATTGTTTAAAAAATAGATTGAAACATGATTGATTGTAATTTTTGTTGATATATGTTGTTAATGTATGTGAAAACAATAGAAGAGGTTCAGAATAAACAGTATTAAAATTCACAAATTCACCCTTGTTTCTCTTTGGCTTCTAAAATGAACTCTCAGCTCTGCCATGAGAGTAAAAAATGTTTCACAGCCTGTTCAAGTCAAGCAGTAATGGCTTGGCTTGATTTAAAACAACTATTTGTCAAGAAGAGTTAGTGGTAGTGAAACTTGCTTCATCAATTAACTGGCATATCAAAAATGAGGGATATTGTTCAAAAGTAATTTGCTGTTGACTGCAGGCAGCCCAAATGATCTTCAACATGAGCTTTGAAAATTAACCTTGAAGATGAACTGTGAATGTTTCTTGCAGTATTTTTCACTCTGGCTTCATACAAACAATAGACATTTAAACATTCCCCTTTCTGTTAATAAATGTTATTCAACTAAATGTTCCCAAGGGCTTTAAGTTCAATTTTAAGATGTTTTTTCAGGACTATCCCTACAAATCCCTTTATCCCTACTAACATGTCATACCTAAATAAGAAGACATTTATAAAACATGAAGTTTTTTTTTTTACCATTGCTCCTTTGTTTCAGGCTATTATTTTTCTCTGGACTGTCGTATGCTTTCATGATTTTATTAAAATCAGGATTGTAACTATGTGATTTCAGTTCCAAGGAAGACAGGACGTACAGTAAATTGTCACATCAGATTAAAAATTTTATCTGGATTATATTTATTTTATTTTATCAATCTCTAGTAATCTCATTCTCTATGGTTTGTTTTGGTTTGATTTGTTTGATGTTCTTTTTTACTTTGTGTGTTTGAGTCTACTGACACTTACGGAAAAGTTGTCAAACATATTAATAAATATTATGGAAGGGGATTTTTCAGTTTTGTCAGACCACTTTGCAATCCCATGACTAATTTGAAATCTCTGATAACTCTTAGGTCATTAATCGTGACAATTGTTTGTAGGCAGTTCATCGTAACTAACATGTTAAAATAGAAATATATAAAATGACATATTTTTTTGTTTATTTTTTCCTCAAGATCTTTCAGTGTAATTTTTCAGGTCTTTTTGTTGTTGCTGAATGTGAATATTTCTCATTTTTTTATATCTTGGACATACTTACAAAAGGCCTCAATTTAAGATAGTATTTTAATTTATTTAATATTTATTGCATTGTTCTTCTGCATACCATTAATGGAAATGTAAACATATCTAACACCTGACACTGCAGTATTAGCAGAGAAAATCCATTCAAATCAATCCAATGGTTGGAGGACTATAAATGATGACTTTTGAAATTTTTCAATCTGTAAAGAAAGTTAGCCTATTCTTATTATTATTGCAAACAACCTGGTAAGATATGTCACAATTGTTACTCAAATCCTATGGCTATGTTTCTTTCATTCAGTTGCTACCTTTGTAATTGCACTTAAGATGTTCACCTGCCATATCGTGTTCTGTCTGGGTCACAGTGGTTATGCCTCGCAGTTTGTTTTCTGTGGACTTTCATGGCTTTCTTTTTATTTTCTGCGGAAGGTTACTTTATTAAGGAAAGTTTGAATATGAAAATGTTAAAGCTACTATTCATTTTTACTGAAATTTTAAATTATTATCACTTTGCTTGTGAGCTCCATAGGGCTTTTATAGAGGAACTCAGAAATAATTGCCAGATGTGCAGTAAAGGCATCTCTTAAATCCATTATCACTCAGGAGTGTGATCAGTCTGAGTAGTTTGAATTCAGCTTATGAAAGTATCCATATCCACTAACTTCACCAGGTTTAAAGAGAGTGTCAGCAGGACTTACACAGGGGAGAGAGGGAGAGGCAATGCTCAGAAAAAGACAAATCATGTTAGATTCTTCTAAAATAATCAGAGAACGGGTGAGTGTGGTGTCACTAACTAGCACTTTGGGTAAAATATGGCAGAGTTAACCGGGATATGCGATGCAATTTTTGTAAAGCCCATCAGTTTTGAAGAGAGTGCATTCACTTTGTTACTGTCACATCTGGTATGAAAAGGCAGTCTTATGCCTGTGGCTCTTACCGTACCGGTGAATAAAGGAGCTAACAGGGAAAGATCAGCAGAAAACAGCAGACCTCATGGATGGTTTTTCGGTTTGCTTTTGTTTTCTGTGCCTTAAGTCTTTTCCCAAAGAAGGATTTAGAAAGGATACGTCTGTAAATTGTCCTAGAATATCATCCTTCTACATGCAAATTTATTTTGATCTATTTGTTAAATAGAGCAATCTGATTCATGTATCTATCACTGAGCTGCTTTCTGATAATCTATGTAATGTTTCTGTGTGAAAAACAGATGTTGATTTACTGGTGTAAGGATGAGACACAGAAGTACTGGAGCAAATCTAGGTTTCATTTCCTTGGGCTGAGTTACCTAATCTTGATCAGGATGAAAAAGCTCTATAACTCTCTAACATAATGCAGACGTAGCAGCATCTGAATCCGGTTGCATTTGTTACAACCAGTTCAGAATTGCCCAGTACATGAAGGGTATCTTCCTTTTGTAAGAAAAAGCGCATCCACTTCTCTGTTTTCTCCTCTAAACTGTTTAAAAACTGTGCTAAGCTACTTCTGTCAAAACTGGGTAAGAGGACTCAAGTGAGGCAACAATAGAATCCCATTATTTTGGTATAATAACTCTTCTTTCCCTCTAGCAAATCTTATCAGTCTCTCCCAGTCAGTAGTGTCAGTTAGTGTTAGCAACAAGGGAGCCACATTTTCCACGTGGTATGCTGTCTTCTTCAGCAGGCTTCTACAGCATATATCTGTGTTGCATGAGTTATTCTCCAAATCAATAGCCAGAAGAGATGAGAGCCTTAAATATTAAGGCAGTTATGTCAGCACACTCCATCTCAGCAGGAAAGCTAAGAGCCTGACAAGTTTGGTTCCCTGTGGTTTCCAGTCACTTCCTCACATATGTGCAAATTTTAAAGGTTTTTTTTGCAAACTTTCTTCTTCCACAGCAGCTTTCTCTCTTGCCTTTGTTTCCTGTTTGCTTCTTACTGGTCTTTCTTCCATTTAACTGTCCAATATTTCTTCAGAAGAAATTTCTATGACCAGATAATGACAGAACTGGAAAGAAAACACAAAGAATGTTCAAAGCTGCAGCCTGAGTGTAGTTAATGTTGTCCCTTTCTCACATTTTCTTTGGCATTTACACATGCAAGATAAGTTGCTTTTCAGTATAAATTGTCCAGGTGTCTCTCTTCGCGGGTCTTTCTGTCCTTAAGTGTGCAAAATCTTCTACTTATTTAAAGGCTGGCACCTCTTTTGGTTTTCTTTTGACCTTGTAGTCATTTTATTTAAATTAACATTTTCTTTTATAGACTAAATTATGCAATATTTTCAACCAGTTTTAATTTGCACGCAGGTCAATAATTCACTCTAAAACATGGATTTCTTGCAACTGGAATAAACTGACTGCTTTAACACTTGACTTCTTCCAACCTTGCTTCAAAAGCAGCAGAAGGCTGACAGCTCTCAAACACCTTCCTCATAGATACAAAAGGGACCAACCACTTAAAATTAATCAGATATAGAAATGTATTTTTTACTATCGCTCAATTTTTACTTTCACCATATTTTTAAAAATGTAGATGGTTTGTCTTTGGACAAGAGTTTTGTTTTGTTTTGCTTCTAATCCCAGAAAAATATTTTATTTTCTTTCATTTTCATGTAAATTCCCCCTTTCTAGATCTTTATTAAAAGGAATAAACTTCGAAAATACCAGTGGTACCATTGACAACACAGGTAACCTGTTCCCATTAAATAACTATCCGACAAAGCCTTTGTATGAGTGGTTTTGTTGTTATATTTTTGCACCTTTTCAAAGTAAATATTTAAGCTTATTTCATAAGCCATGGGAACAGCTAGTATGTTCTTTTAAAGGCAAGGAATCAATTATTGATAGGTCTTTTGCTTAAGCATGAAAACCCAAACTTCTCTGTCCTTGAAGCAATTAGTAAAATCAATTCAGCTACTTATTTCATCAGCTAAACATAATATAGAATTACAGGATTGTTTAATGAAGCAAATGGTCAGGTCCCAACCTAAACAGTATCTAAGGACTCTGAGACATAAAGGAAGTACAGTACCTAGGTTTTCACTACCATAACAGTAAAATAGAAATCTAGAACACCAAAACTGGGGATTTTCCCAGGGTGTTTTACCTCTTCTCGAAAATTGTCATTAGTTATTCCTAGGTACACTTTGCTTGAGCAAGTGGACTGGATACACAGGTGGTTTCATTCTGAAATTCATTTTTGCTTTTCTTTGGTTTATGGTCTGTAATACTTGGCTAAGTCCAACTTAATTGCTAAATGGTAGGCATTTAATAAGTAACTAATTGACATTGCATTAAGTAGTCAAACATAGCATCCTGCAGGCTAATAAGCATCTAACACAGAATCTTTTCTAAAGCCATTAATAATATGCACTAGACACTAATAAACTTGTGTGTGTTAGATTCTAACTTTCTTTCTAAGTATGTGCAGGATTAAGTGTTCATTTGCTTTAGGAAGAGAAAATATTAGATATTCCTGACAACCACAATTTTAAAATACATGGCTATAAACAACTATGTGGGTTCCAATCCACAACATTCTCATCTTTTACATTTATCTTTGTATGTGCATATAAATGTTTAGGGACTGTTTTTCCCCAGAGTAATTCAAAGACTGTAATGGCATGGAATAAAATATGATTGCTTTGCCTTGTTGACGCACCATGGAAGAACCAAGTATTATTCCTTAATAGGTCCAAGAACTCACTGAAATAATACATTCATGAAAGGGGCCAAGCAGGTAGCATGGCTCCATTGCCACTGTACTTCTGATGAGCTGGCATGAAGTATCTCCACGACACTGCCTCCTTGTCCTTCACAAGAAGGCAACAAAGGTGGACCAATTTAGTGCTATATCTAGTCTGTAAAAATTCCACATATTATCCACTTAATGACTTATGGCTTCTTCTGCAAGATACTGACTCTCACTATCTAAATGACTGCAAAATACTGACTCTGACTATCTAAATATTTGATGGTAAATCATAGCTATTCAATTGCCTTTATAAAAGATGGATATATCTCCTTCAGTTTGAAGAAAGGTAGAATTTAACTGACAGTAATTAATTTCCTAATGAAGGTGTCACATATTTCATTTTAAAGTATGCTCTCTGATAAAAATTAATGTAAAGCTTTCTTTTAGTTCTTCATCTTTTACTATTCTACAATCAGAAATGTCTCTTCCTATGAAAATTGTTTAATCATTAATCTCATGGTCCAAAAAGAGGCATCTTGAAATATCAAAGGATATTTTTTTTTCATCTACAATAACAGGATTCCTATTTTTGCTGGACAGTCACAGAGCTGCCTTTAACATTTAATTATATATTTTCCAATAGATGGCAGCATTTTACAGTGATTGGAAATACTGTATGGTACCTACAAAGACTGCTGTAGCTGACAAGGTGTTCTGCCTTTCCTCTGCAAACATTGGTTAAAAGGGTTTTATGACTTTGCTGTTTCAGATTAGGAATGGCTGAAACTTGTCATGCGTGCTTTTTATTTTCCTATATGTGTAGAAAATGTCTATGTCTATCTATATCTGCATTAAAAAGACTAAAAGTACTACCTAAACCCAGGAATGAAAAATTAAAATGATAAATGTTTCAGTTGATTCGCTTGATAACATCTGAAGTCAAGATGACTTGAAGCTTTAATTCTATTAAACTGATTGGGGAACAGGTATCGGAAAACCTTTGTGATATGGCTGAGACTGGAATTTCACAGTATTGGAATTTAGATTTTATTTGCATATTTTATTTCAGAGCACTCATACAAGAGGAAACATGCTTTTCCACAGGTTTCCTCAAAATTTTCGTCCTTTTATTAATTGTAAATATTCAGCTTATTAGAATCTGATCCTTCCCCACCCCTAATGCAAATGTATTAGATATAGTAATTCACATATCTAATATACTTGTACATGGTTACTGTAATTCAAAATTTTAAGTGCATTCCCAGACAGAAGACCAGGACTTTGGGCATATGTGAAGTTGAGAACACGACTGTAAGATATAAAACTAGATGAAAAAAAAAAAAAACCAACTTTTTTTTTTGTTGGGGCTTATCCGTGGAGTGATCCTCACTGCTCTGTTATGGCTTCAGTCACTTCTCTACTCTGTTTCCTGTAGAGCGGATCAATATTCTGTCCTGCTCCTTCTTAAAACATGAACTTTTGTTGATTTTTAATTTATAGGAAATCAGACAATGTGAGGATTTGGTTCTCTTTTTCTTTTTTTCCTACAAGTGGCTTTTAATAAAATGTTGACTGGAAAGTCGAAGTTCCTCAATTCTTATAAGAAAAACCCAAAGAACAGGAAATAACATGAGGATAAAAGAGGTATTTTGTTGATCTTGGCCTCAGAAAACTTATTTGAGGGTATTGGATATTTTGTCTTCTTTTATCAAAGAGTAAGTAAAAGAAACTATTAAAATAATTCAGAAGGCTTGATGTATCTTGCTCAGTCCAAACTAATTAATTTCAATGCATACATACTAAAGTTACTGTTCAACAACTTTGATATAAATGGTAATTAATCTTGGCCAATTCTAATATTGTTCTCAAGGAAATATGCAGTAGGTGCTTATCAAGTGTCGTGGTTTAACCCTAACTGGCAACCAGGACCACTCAGCCAACCACTCACTCACCCCTCATTGGGATGGGGAGAGAATCATGAAAGTGAGAAAACTCGTGGGTTGAGATAAAGACAATTCAATAATTAAAGAAAAAGCCGTATACACAAGAAAAGGAAAACAAGGAATTCATTCCCTGCTTCCCATCAGCAAGCAGGTGTTCAGCCATCTCTAGGAAAACAGAGCTCCATCACGCATCGCAGATACTTGGGCAGACAAATACTTTAACTCTGAACATTCCCCCTTCATCCTTCTTTTCCCAGCTTTGTATGCTAAGCATAATGTCATATGGTATGGAATATCGCTTTGGTCAGCTGTCCTAGCTGTGTCTCCTCCCAGCTTTTTGTGCTATCCCACCCTACTCGCTGGTGGGGCTGTATGAGGAGCAGAAAGGCCTTGACTACTTAGTAACAACGAAAAACATTAGCATTTCACCAACACTATTTTCATCCCAAATCCAAAACGAAGCACCATACGAGATGCCAGTAAGAAAGCCAACTCTATCCCAGACAAAACCATGACATTAATTTAAAGTGTTAAGGAAAAAGCATATTTTGGAAAAGATTTTAGCTTTATATTTGTCTTTTAGGTTCAGTAAACATTGTATACCATCAAGCATCATCATAAAACCATTCAGTCACCATGCAATTTTAGATATTTAGTTAAAATTATGAATTTGCTCAGAGGCGGCTTACACAGTTATTTAGATTCCAGTTTTATTAGTTTCTGAGCAAAATACTCCACTTCTATAAGTCATTGAAATTTCATCACCTTCAGTGGTAGTGTCTGGATTGATGCTACCTGGCGAGTCCAGCTGTCTATTATTATTATTAACATCTACTTAGTTTGCATCTGGATTGACCCCAGGTATTGGACAAGATAAAAAGAACTGAGAGCAAATGCATTCTACTGAAAATGACCCATTTCTTTTATTATTGCCCTGAGTATTTAACTGTCTGACTTAAGAAGAATTTTTTACTCGTACAGAGCCCCAGGACAAGGACCCTTAGAGTGCTTATGAAACTTTTTTTAAACTTTTCTTGACAGGCAACAATATTAATTGTTATTCTCTTTAATGATTAGTCAATAATTCTTCGCTTCCCATGTAAATTAATGCACAGACTCTGTCTTCTTCCATTGTTCTCTTTTGAGTAGGTGGTATCATTTGAGTAGGTGGTCAATTAGTTGGTGGTAGCGATCTCCCCTGTTGGAATTACTTTTTACCTACTTCTCCTCTGATCTTGGCAGTTCCGAGTGGTTTTCTCAGTTTGCTGACCAGGCCTACAGTTCATCACTCTCTTGACAGGAATACCCTAATTTCAACAATGCTACATAGTCTGGTGGTTAGTTCCTTAAATGAACTGTAGATAAATCATGTCTAGTTACTATTTCTCTATTTTAATATTAGGTAAATAATTAAATAGTGTTGGGGCATTATAGAGGACTCGAGCAGCAGCACGTTTCCTTGGTGACTTCAATTACATTTCACATTTCATTTTCCTAGTTAATGTCAATTTCACTACAACACTAACATTGAAGTAAGCATGAGTATGCCATTAACAGCGTTCTTAACATAGTCTAAGGACAAATGTAGATGCTACTGCTTTCTACCGGGTCAGTCAGGCTTAATGTTTATCATCTGTCCTAGTCTTGGAGTAGGAGCCTTACTTTTGTCTTTTCAGAGAGCTTGGCATCCCTACAGATATGCAGTGTCAAAACGAGAAGATTGTTTGGCAATAACAAAAAAGTGTTGATGGACAGGAAAGAGAGGATAATGCAGGCTACATTCTAGCAGACTTGTAGAAACAGGAATGTCCCCAGAGCAGAGTTCATCTTAACATTCAACACCGTACTCACAGTCCAGATCTGAAAACTTTTTTTTTTTTTTTAGCCACACAGTTAAGTTAGGTAAATAGGACATACCCCTCTGCATGAACTGTTTCTGGGTTTTCAAAATCTATCATTATAAAAAAGGCCAAATACAAGTGATATAAATTTACGTCAGCAAAGGCAGTTACATGTTTTTTCTACATCTAGCACTGAGAAAAACAGTTGGCTTTATTGACAAATGCTTTATTCAAACATTGAAATATATTTGTTTTTATTCAGCCAAGATCTGATAAAGGTAAATTTCACAGCAATAACTTTAGTTTGATTGTGCCTTTATTTTGATGTGCAGACATATATATACAAGGTGCTGGCACATTCAAAAAGGTACAAATATAATTTTAAATATTAGTAATTTGATGGAACATAGAACTTTGTTAATTGCAATGTTAACTATGATTCAACCCTACATCAAGTAGTCACAGTTTCCACTTGTTAAAAAATATTCCAAATTGTACTGTTATAACTTTCAGAAAACAAAAACATTGAGTGCAGAATTTGTCACTCAGGATCTGACTGGCAGATGTCAATACATGTCATCTCAAACTGTTCAACAGTTATGTAGCAAACAACTGCTTTAGCACGTCTAGGACCAACTTAAAAAGTGTAGTCATTGCAATCTCTATGCTATTGCCAATTTTTTACTTAAAAAAAAAAAAAAACAACGAAAAACAATCTTCCTTTTTACTTTAAAAACTGAAACAAAACACTTAGCCAATCTCTTGCTGAACTGCTGGAAGACAGTGGCTTGGCATATTAAGTAAGGTGTGTGTGTCCATTCTGAGGTTGTGCAGGCCAAACTAATTGTAATTAATGTTTCTTTGTCGTCTCCTCAGTGCCCTCATCCATTTATCAGTCTTTCTCCATCTGTCCTTCCTGTCATATTCCTAAACTGTCAACCATTTTTTATGGACAGCTTTTGCTCTACTAAGTGAAACACGTCTAACATGATAATGCATCTGGATGTGGTTGCAGTAAAATGGGCAAAAATATAATAATGGATAGCTCTGGTCTTTATCACCTTAGAAGACTCCATTGATTTCTTATGTAATGTAATTAAGCATTAGTTATATCCCAAGGCTCCCAAGGCAAACTTGTGGTATTTGTGTTTAACGTGCTGTATTAGTTCTGTCCAATTAATTTTTAATCCCTCATTCCTTTACACATCAAATACTAAAAATCAATGAAAACTGGTTGAAAACTTTCTTTTTGGTTCTTTGGTTTGGTTGTTTGGTTTTAGTTTTGGTTTTATTTCCCCAAGGGAGCAATGCCAAGAATGTTTATGAAGACTATTTTTTTGTGAACAAATTATTAGTTTCATTTTATGTATTGTTTCTTATGCAACTTATAATCTTTTATTTGTCCTAAATATATCTCCAGTGATGATCCCAATGTCCAGTCTTAGAGTCTAGATAACAATGCAGTAAGATTGCTAAGGAAATCTGGCTGAGCACTATGCAAAGTATTTTCCTTCAATATACAGACAGTCCAGCACATTTCTGGTGAAAAAAAATCACAGTCTCTTTCCTTGACATTTGAACTGTCAGGATGATGACCTAGAAACAAATAGGCTGCAGGTTTGTTGTTTTGGTTTTTTTTGTTGGCGGGTGTTCCTTTAAATTGGCAGAAATAGATCTAATGAGATTTGATAGTTAGATGCTGAAACTGGACAAAAGAGTAGGTTTTTAGCATGGAGGTAATAAATCATGGTATAACTGATCTACCGTTATGATGTATTCTCATCAATTTCAGTCTTCTAAGTCAAGGTTAGGCATCATTCCAAAGGGCATGCTATTGCAAAACTAAAAGTAATATTTCTTAGCTGAGGTTCTTTCATTTGTATTATGAAACCCATTAAAAGTAGAGATCAAAATTGGCCTTCTGGTGTGTTATGGTTTGAGAAACTCACAACAATTTATTGTTGTTTAGACAATTATTCTATAACCCAATGACCCCCCTCCTCACTTGGGAAGGGGAATTGAGCAGAAACAAGGAAACCTGAGGGTTGAAATATAAATAGATTCAAGAGAATAAGACTAGATAATTAACATTAATAACACTAAAGAACCAATATTGATCCTGATACCAATATAAAATATAAAAGGATTATACTCAACCAATTATATCAGTAAGAAGCTGTGCATTCCCAGCACCGGACAGAAAGTGTCAGACAATGTGAGTTCTACAGCTTTGGGAGGAAGGGAAGTGAAGGCCTCAGGGGTCCAGCACCAGGGCAAGAAGCTCTCAGGATCGCAGCCATCATGGGAGAGGGAACTTGCCAGCAAACTTTATAATTTATATTGAGCATGACGTTCATGGTATGAAATAATCCTGTTGGTTAGCTTGAGCCGAGTACCCAGGTCTCGCTCCTCCTCATCCCTGTACCTGGCTAACTCGAAAACACTGAGACCTTGAAACCCGCACACCATAGCTGGCTATAAGGTAAATATTTTCACAAATCCAGACACTAGAGTCTTCTAAAAATGAAATTTTCCCTAGCATTAGAAGATGTGTCTCTCAAACTAGGACATGGTGTTAAAAGTTACTTATCTAAAAATATACATATATGGATTAAATTATATGCTGTATGCAGCTGCCAAAATCTGCATATTTGAGATATTCACGATACCTGCTTGGACTCTAGCCTGTGGCCCAAACATAGCATGAATTCCTTCACCTCTTATCTACTAGCTCTGTGAGGATGTTTTGCACGCCATCAGGCAGAATAAATAAATTTTGTTGCCACAAATACATATGTTCAGGCAACTGAATTTATGTCTCTGTCAGACTCTGAATCATGATAGCAAGTTTTTCAAGTTCACTGACAGTTCTCATCCTATCTACTAAGGTAAGCAGGAACTTAGGTGAACCAAACCAAAATGAAAAGGTTCCTCTGTTTTTGAAAGGTTTTCTTGGTTTTGATATACTTTTTTGAGGTCGGGAACGACGTTTGTTTCCTATCATTTTCCCATAACATGTAGTTTCACAAGCTCTTGTAACAGCCCCAGGACCCGGAGCTTCCATGTAATAACCTGAAAACTGTTCCACATGCTGTTGATATATTGACTTTATTTCAACATGCCTCAGACTACATATAAGCAGTAAGTACGTATAGATGAGATGTTAAGTGTCAGCTCAACACCAGAGCAGAAACAGGAACCCTTCTAAAGGCATTCCCCTTTGCTTTAAAGATCACTCCTGATTATTCACCTTCTAGCTTGATATAATGTTGCATTGCGTTCAGCATAATGGCACGACTTTATAAAGAGGGTTAGATATATTCCTTCCTTTCCCCTGCAGAATCTCTCCCTTGATGGTGTTCAGGACATTTCCCCTGTGTACATATGGATCCAAAACAATTGGAGATAAGAAGGTACCGAGAACAAGTTTTCAGTGGTCGGGCTATGTGTTATCACAGATGTATCCTTAAGCAAAGGGAAGATGCTGTAGAGCGTTTTAGTGTCCGTGCTTTCTGGGTACTCTGACTGCAGTGTTACTAGAAAATTCTGTGCATTGAGAAATAGAAAAAAGAGAGAGATTTTGATAGTTTGTTTGGGTTTTAATTACAAAAATGGTTTGTGTGTAACTATTCTGGCTTTTGTAGGAAATCAGAAGTACCCAGAATGTATTGCAAGAAGATTCAATGGAAAACTTTGTAGTGGTTTCTGTAGTTTACTTGTAACTGAGTGGTTGCTGTAGTTCACCAGTTGTCGTAGTGACAGGAAATGCTGTATAAGCCTGCTACAGGCTCAGACAATAATTTGATTTATATCTAAGAAGTACAGGGACAACTGAACTGAAGGATGAGGTAAAGATTTCTGTGTTTTTTAGAGTGGCAGGCATAAAAGCATTATCTATGCCTGGTGTACCTCATGAAGGTGACAGAAATAATGAGTAATAAATCTTTTAATAGATAAAATAATGTTTAAAGGGTATTGTAGGGAAAAGAAATAGAAGAACTTGTCAGAGACTTAAAACTAAAAGGTCAGTCCTGTTAATACAATGTGTTAAAATATTTAATTAAACTGTAGATTATTTCAGGGCATAATACCAAAGTTTATATAAACACTTAATGAGAGATGGAACTGACATTAAACAAGGCAACAAATATATATGCATGCTAAGCAGCTGAACAATTAGAAATCCAAAGACAAGGCCACATGTAAATCAAAATAAGCCAAATTTATTTATATTAAAAGACAAAGATGAACAAAGTTAATTAGCCAAAGTATTAGACATATTTTTTGGACGTTTTTTTTAAATATGCAGAAATAAGTAAAAATGAATATTTTATACCAAGGTGTTCAGAGAAAACAGAAAAGCATGTGTTTAAGTTCCTGAAAGGAGTTTTTTGAGTAAGAAAGCAGAGAATTAAAGGAAGATAAAATTTTAATCTATTCACTGTAAATAACATACAGTCAGATAAATGAAATACAGTGGAGCAGAAGCAAACACAAGAGCTGTAACTGGGATGTACAAGAAACATTTTCAAATACAGGAATACTGAAAATGTCAAATGGAGGGGCAGATCTGATGTTTAAAGACTGTTCTATGCTATAACTTTGTGTGTATGCGCATGTGAGTATAAAGATATTTTAAAGAATGACTGAGCATAGGGCTTACAGATTTGAGCTAGAATTGGTCTGGTCTTTTGATCACATCCAAAAGAGAATCAGAATCTTTTGACAGTGTGCTAAATAGCATCATGGAAGGAGAGAGAGGGAGAGGGAGAGAGAGAGATTTATATGTGTGTGTGTATAATACCATAGCACTGTCTGTCTCTGAGCCAGGGCAAAGAGTATTAGGGCAGTAGAGTCAGTCACTAGTAGTAAGAAGTCCCCAAAGTATTTCTACACATTTCTTTTCAACAAATAGATAGTTTAGACTGAACATTGGTCTGAAATCAATGCTTACCTGTCAGTGTACAGTCTGTACACACCAAATGAACTAGGTCCCCTGGGGTCCTCTGCAGAAGGGAGTGAATGTTCTACTCATTTAAGAATTACAAAGAAGCTTTAGACACTGACAGTTCAGTCTGAGACTTTTGCTCCTCGAGGATCTGGCAGATATGGACAGTATCTGATCTGATCTATGGTGATCTGAATCATCTCCTGAGCTTAGACACTCAAATCCTGCCCAACCTTAATGCCATCTGCCAGTGCAATTTGAACTGATCCCATTGTTTCTGAACAGCTGATTAACTGCAAGAAAGATACCTTCCAAGTAGTAAAAACCAGCAATAATATTAATGGAGGACACAATGTTAGACAGATAACATCCAGAAAACCTATGCTTTCTTTCCCTGTAAAGCATCTGTGAAATAAATCAAATCAGACACAGAGTATACACATTAGTGAAGAGGTGATCTTGACTAGTGAGGGTATTAATCAGACAAAGAGATTACTCATATTATCCCCATTCTTTTCCTTTAATGTCCTTTTTAATCAGTCACAGATAGGAGTACGGGGGAAGACGAATACATATAGCAACATAGAGAAAATAAGTATTATGACAATGTTAATGGAATTTTACTGATGGCTGTTCATGCTGATGCTGTTAAGTCATACAACAAAGAAATACTTCATTGTAAAGGCTGAGGGACTTGGGTTTTTTCAGTCTAGAGAAAAGAAGACTGAGGGAGGATCTTATCAATACTTATAAATACTTAAAGGGAGGGTGCCAGGGGGATGGGAACAGTCTTTTTTCAGTGGTGCCCAGTGACAGGACAAGAGGTAACCGGCACAATCTTGAGCATAGGAAGTTCCATCTTACCGTGAGGAGGAACTTCTTTCCTTTGCGGGTGGCAGAGCACTGGCATAGGCTGCCCAGAGAGGTTGTGGAGTCTCCCACTCTGTAGACATTCAAAACCCGCCTGGGAACCGTCCTGTGCAACCTGCTGTAGGTGACCCTGCTCAGGCAGGGGGGTTGGACTAGATCTCCAGAGGTCCCTTCCAATCCATTCTGTGATTCTGTAAAGCCTTTGTACTAGGATAAAGAGTTAAGCTTCATTTTCGCTGGTGCTGTCATGTTGCATTAGCACTGATTTTCACCTGGCTAATCCAAAGCATTATGAAATATTTTGTGACACATAAGAAGATAAATGCTAAGTTGTTGCAGATAGCTAAATTCTGTGGGTATCTACAATATAAAATCTGTAAAGTTAATGATTTATCAACACTAATATAATCTGTCACACATCATATTGATTATTTATCCTGTTATTACACAGAATATATCACTGCATTTATAATTTGGATTGCAAATATAAGTGATTGAAACTGGATCAGATTTAAGTCAATTCCACAGTTTAATATTGCTAGAAATATGTCAAAGATAACACTCACTTTTTGTTGCTTTGAGCACTGAGAGTCTGTGACTTCAGTTAATTTCTTATTAACCAGATGTGATCTGTTCTGTCCTGTCCAGGTTCAGTACTCGATTTTGATTATCTAGTGGTGACTGTAGTAGTTACTACTGGAAACAAGCAGGTGTCAGAGTCTAATATTATGTGAGGAGGTTCTTTTAGGTATTACACAAGTGGAGGACTTAATGTTGAATACGAAGTTTACTTTCATGAAGTTCGCTGATGCTATAGAGGACTTTGATTTAGAGAAGTGATACAGCAATGTACTTATATCACAACATAGGTACAAATTACATTGAATGGAGTATAGGAATAGCAATATAAAGCTGAATCAGAATACAAATATATTACCCACCATATGCTGTCTGTAACATACTCACTGTCATGAGGCTGGGCAGCCTGGTTGTCAGGAAGGAATACATGGGTTGAAACTACCTCAGGCCCATTGCTCTCTTTGAAGTTCTTTTTGTTGGTTGTTCAATTTTTGTATTCCATGTTGGTCAGACATTCATTGATTTGTCACAGCAGATTGAAAGTACTTACTAACCATTCATACTACTAAATTGCTGCTCTTCTATTTGCTCTACTGTTGGAGCAGGATGACACTGCAAACAGAATTATTGTTTTAATGATTATGCAATGACACCGTATTCCTGCTCTTAGATGCAAACAAGTGGGCAAAGAAAAAAAAAAAAATCCTGTAGAAAACATAGGAAGCGGCTGGGAACAGATATTGGTGAAAGTTATCTGAGATTCACAGAACTTAATATTTTTATAGCAAATCTGCACTCGGCTTGCTGCATAGGAACTGTATTTAGTTTTTGAGGGCCATCAAACATAATGTGAAAGAGCTAACAGCTATGGTTTTCAGTTTTGTTGCAGATAGTCTCTATAGTTTGTCCCTATTCCTACCTCTCATCTTCTCTTTGAATAAAAGAAATGAGGCAGGAAAAAGATAGTTACAATCAGATTATTCTGGTGAAAACATGAATCGTTCTGACAGATTCTTTGCGTTATTCATTCTACCAGAGTAAGGAAAGGCAGAAAAGACTCATTTGTAAAGAACAGCAATCAACTTTACTTTTCATACAGAAAACATTGTTAGTGTTATGTAGTATATAGATAGTGCCACTAACATCTGGACAATTGTTTTTTACTGTGTAGTTTTCCTAAACTTTCATAAAATACTAAGAAGCCCAGCTGTTTTATGGAAGAAATATAATTACCTTGGCTATAGATTCCTCATGAGTATTTTGTCTTCAATAGTGAACATAGAAAATTAGCATCATCTCTTGTAGAGCCACAGGAAACACTGAATATGTTAAAACACCTGTTAGAGTAAAGGAAAATAGCTTAATTTTGATGTGATTTCTAATTCAGATTGTTGTCTGTAGTATCATGTTAACTTAGGGCTTTATTTTGCACTCCAATACACACAAACACCATGCCAACTCAAAAGAATTCAGTGCATCAATTCATTTGATAAATTGAGATCTTATCACCTGAAACTTGAGTATACAAGTAAGAAATCAAAACTAGCACAAACTTTGGTTCTGTCCCCAGAAATACAGCACCTAGAACAAGCTTACCCTACCATGAGCTTGCCTGCAGTACAGCACAGGTTCACCTCCACAAATATGCTCCACTCCTACAGTCCTATGTTATCCTCGGTAGCAAAACATGGTGCAGTAATCCAAGAAGGGCCTACTCTGAGTGGAAGCAAAAACATAAGAAACAGTTGGAAAAGTATGTTCATTTTGCCAAAATGTGATGTGAATGCAAAAGTGGTGAGACACAAGTGAACCAGGACAGATGATTTAGATGAAAAAGCTCAAGTCCAAGAGAGCAGCAAATTGTAACCTACATTCAGGAATTGTTACTAACAGCAGTATAGGCTTGTAATAGATCAAGCAGAGTCCAGGAAAGCCTTCTGTGCCAGCAGCTATATAGTAAGATATTGTTTCTGCTGTAAAGAGTTTACTGATTGCCCTCGTTTCAGCTGGGATAGAGTTAATTTTACTTCTCATGATTGTTATGTTTCAGATTTGGTACGAAAGGAATGTCAATAATGCATATTGTTTTAATTGTTGCTAGGTGATGTTTATACCATTCAAGGACTTTTTTCAGCTTCCCATAGAAGGTAAGAAGGAGCATAGACAGAACAATGGAATGGCCGTTGGAATATTCTGTACCATAGGCGTCATGCTTGGTATATAAATGAGGGTTGGGTGGGGGGCTGGGAATCTGCAATCTCTGCTCTGGTCAACTGGGCAACTAATTCACTGGGCAGTGAAAGAGACTCATGTCTTGTACATTCTTTTACCATTATTATTATTATTATTATTATTATTATTATCATCATCATTGGTATTTCCCTTTTCCTTTATTGTTCTATTAAACTGTCTTTATCTCAGCCCATGTGTTTTTGGTGTTTTTTGCCTTTCCCCTCCCTTTGCTCCCTCTTCTCCCTACCCTTCTTGGGGGGAAGGGGGTGTGAGTGAGCAGCTCCACAGTCTCACTTGACGGCTAGGGTTAAACCACAACACTGATTCAATAGATGAGAAGAATGAAGAGAAAGATTGGCAAGTAAAGACTTGGAAAGATTTATGCTAATGCTTTCTTAGTTTTGTAAAGTGTGTAGAAAAGAGGACCTAATCCATTAGTTCTCTCTTCTGGGAATGGGGATTCAAGTGAACACAGCTTGGGCTGCCATTGTGCTGAGTATTAAAGTAGTTTTGGGGGATTCTCTTTACCTGTCTTTCTATCTTACTTTTCTTGTTTAGACTGCTACAGCTTCAGGACTTAAACTGTTTATTAAAAGGTAGAAAGAAAAACAGCAATCCTTCTCCCACCTTTACTTTCTTTCTAGTCTGAAAGAGAGGTAGTCTCTTTTCATTTTTCAATTATATGTGTGAAGAGATGAAATTATTAAAAGAAAGATAAAAATACATCATTTATGCTCTTGGTTATGCAATAAATTATTCCAGGATCATTACCTCTGTGCCCCAGATAATATAAACTCCCAGGAACAGAGGAATGTAAAGGGACCTTTGCTATATTCCTCTCTGTTGTCTTTCCACCAGACAAAAATGAAGGATTCGGAGAAGTTCACCTTAGCACAGTTTCTTGTCTTGGAAATACCTGTGCTTTCTTCCTATTGCATAATATCAAAACATCAATTTTAGTTTAATATTGTTTTATTGTTTTAAATTCTGAAGCTAAAGAATGACCAAAGGGTCCGGAGAGCTAAAAATTAGGGTTAAGATTTGTGTCACTATTTAAAAAGGAAAAAAAAAAAATAAATTCTTTGTCATTAATAGAATGGCAAGCTCAAACTACATATAAATATTTCAGAAATTATCTTTATTATTTTCTTGATTTTAAATCTGCTGTTCTGCATGATCTGGACTTGTGTGAATCAACCATATTTCCTGGTGGAGTGGATGTAGTTTAAAGTTTGCATGGATCAAAATTCACATAACTCCTGGACATAAAGTGTTCTTATGCAGAAAGCAATCATATACAGTGGGGCAGAAACTGAACTCCAACTTAAAAAAAGAAACATAAATAAGAATTTTACTTAGTTGTAGGTCTGCATCTTATTACAAATAAAAGTCCATGTTTTGCTTTGGGATATTAAACTGGGATGGGGGCGGGAGTGGGAAACGTGCAAATATTTAAAGAGCATCTAATCTTAAATGGAAGAACAAGCCCGAAATGCTATGTTGTTTTCACATGAAATTATGACATGAGAAAAGTCAATAACGTTTAACCCTTATGAATTTTGGAACACATTAAAATTACTAGCTTGCCGATTCTGGGAATGATTCTATGCACAGTATTTGTTTTTGATGGTGTGGATGTGTAGCTTTGTGGGGCTACTAACACAGCACCTTAGTCTATGCCCAGCAGTGTCAAGGCTTTCACTGCTCCCACTTTCATCCTCCCAGGACTCAGTAGGCTGGGGGTGGGCAAGAGGCTGGGAGTGGACATAGCCAAGACAGCTGACCCAAACTGACCAACAGGGGATTCCATGCCATATGATGTCATGCTCAGCCCAGGAAAAGGAGAGAAGGTGGATATTTGTGGTTATGGTGTTTGTATTCCCAGGCAACTGGTACACGTGCTGAAGGCCCTGCTGTTGAAGAAGTGGCTGGACATGTGCCTGCCAATGGAAAGCAGTGAATTATTTTCATAGAATCATAGAATGGTTTAGGTTGGAAAGGACCTTGAAGATCATCGAGTTCCAATCCCCCTGCCATTGGCAGGGACACCTCCCACTACACCAGGTTGCCCAAGATCACGTCCAGCCTGGCCTTGAACACCTCCAGGAATGGGGCCTCAACAACCTCTCTGGGCAACGTGTTCCAGTGCCTTACCACCCTCAAAGTGAAAAACTTCTTCCTAATGTTTTATATAAACCTGTCCTCTTCCAGTTTAAAGCTATTCCCCCTCATCCTATCACTACATGCCCCATTTTATTATTTCATTTTGCTTGCAAGCGTAGTTTTGCTTTTCTTATTAAACTATCTTTATCATAAACTACAGATCTTTTTGTCTTCTCTTTTTCATCCCATCACCTGGGAGAGGGGTGTGAGTGGAAGACAGGGTGGGTGTTTGGCTGCTGTCTAGGGTCAACCCACCACAGCTGAGAATTAGCATGTAGAAATTCATCTAATTACCTTCAGTGAGATATATCAGTCTATAAATATAATTTATTGTCTGGAGTCCTAATAGTTTATGAAAATTTTCATAAAGCATTCAGGAGGCATTGTACTTAGTATTATATATATATTTTTTTTTTTATTTCTTTTCCTGTGTGATTAAGAAACAGTTCCTCTTGGTTTATAACAGTATAAACACCATTACGACTTGAGAATTGGGTCCACTGGATGAAAAAAACCAAGCAAAACAAAATAGAGTTTCATATATTTTGTAATTATTGAAGCTTAAAGCTCTCAGTTTAAAGCAGACTTCACTAAAGGTCCTATTTTTCTTATGTTTCAAGGAGAAATTCCTTCCAAAATAGAAACAATTTCTGTGATACTGAATTTTTCAATTCTAATAAAATTTCTTTTTTACTTCCCTTACAATTTCTGTTACAAAGATACAAGTGTAACAGGGAATATATATCTCTCATGCAAAATAAATCAGTGCATATACATCTGTATAAAGTGAATAGATAGACGATTCCGATATTGTTTACAAATGTCATGTGTGTAGTTGATTAAAGAATGATCCCACAAAATATATCATTTTAAGATCATTCATGCTGCTCTGTTTCACACCATGTTTTCAGAACCAATTTTAATAGTCTACTGGAGTTCTATTCTGAACGTAATACACGTTCATCATGTTATTCTACATTCAGTTTTGTTATTCACCAAAATATTACTTAGATGTTTTGGAGGGTAGAAAATCAGGTATTTTGGTTGCTTGTTATTGCTGTTGTTGTTATTGCTGTTCTGAGTAATGAGTAATGACAAATGAAATGGAAAGCTCACAGAAAAATAATACATACATTTCAATATTTTTACCCTTTTGCACGGAAAGCATATACTTGATCATTCCTAAAACTTATTTGGGTATTGTGGTCAGTAATCATGGAATATACAACATATTGAAGATTAGATGATTGCATTTATTTGGGGGTTATTTTTAGGAAAATTTTTCTGGAGATTAATTCATTATATTGTCAGAGTTACATGTTTGGGGTTTTTTAAATACATTTAATAAAATTTTAATTGTATATAACTATGGAGACCTCTCAACTATCTGTCCTCTTGTTGCCATTTTTCTTTTCCCATTAATTTCATCTTTAGAAATCTTTCATCATAACTGAAGTCAGTACTGGTCAGTATTTGCCCTCTCCAAGAATTACCAAACTGAATTATCTTTATACTACTGTAAGTCTAGGTTATTTTTATACATTTTAATTCAATGGTTTCAGATTTATACTGGATTATAGCTATTATAGCTAAGGAGAGAAATTATATTCCCTTGAAAAAACATGGTTGGCTTCCCTAGTCTTGTTTATTTATATCAAGGCAAAAGTTGTTAGTTGTATGTTTCTAATCTTTTTACAGTCTTGGGTCATTGACTTCAAAAAGTATTAGTGCACTACATGGAGTTATATTTTCTTTCATCTTCAAAATTTCTACAATTGGTTGATTTTCAGTGAATGCTATTTTGCTCTTCAGTCATAAGAGAGGACAGAAATGAATTCCAAGATACTTACAGATGATCCTGATGTGTACTGTATAGTATGTAACAGAGAGAAAATATGAAAATTGCAAGACTTTTAAGCTCAACATTATTTTCCTGATATACATAGTGATTTCTTCTGCAGTACCGCAATAATTATATGTATTTATTTTATATGAAAAAAAAGGTATATTTTTATATTATTTTTCTTTCTTTTAATCTGAACCTAATGAAAGTCATGTTCTGAAGTTCAAAAATGTAATAATCTTCTAATTAAATAATGATTAAATGTTTTCCTAGTCTAATTTTATTAAAGAGATACAAACACCTTTTTATATTATTGCATTTTATCAGAAAAAATACAATGCTTTATCAGAAAAAATACAATGCCAAGGCAATCCCAAGCACAAATACAGGCTTGGTGGGGAATTTTGGGAATGCTGTGGGAACTTCACAGCAGTTCATATCAAGCTCACGCTATTTAGTGAAACCTGAATAGTATTTTTAGAAAATGACTGGAAAGCAGCCCTGAGGAGAAGGACCTGGGGGTGTTGATTGACAAGAAGCTCAACATGAGCCAGCAGTGTGCGATTGCAGCCCAGAAGGCCAACCACATCCTGGGCTGCATCAAAAGAAGTGTGGCCAGCAGGTCAAAGGAGGTGATTCTGGCCCTCTACTCCACTCTCGTGAGACCCCACCTGGAGTACTGCATCCAGCTCTGGAGTCCCCAACAGAAGAAGGACATGGAACTGCTGGAGCGTGTCCAGAGGAGAGCCACGAGGATGATCCAAGGGCTGGAGCACCTCCCCTATGAGGAGAGGCTGAAAGAGTTGGGGCTATTCAGCCTGGAGAAGACAAGGCTCCGGGGAGATCTTATTGCAGCCTTCCAGTCCCTAAAGGGGGCCTACAGGAGAGCTGGAGAAGGACTTTTCACTAGGGCATGTAGTGATAGGATGAGGGGGAATAGCTTTAAACTGGAAGAGGACAGGTTTATATAAAACATTAGGAAGAAGTTTTTCACTTTGAGGGTGGTAAGGCACTGGAACACGTTGCCCAGAGAGGTTGTTGAGGCCCCATCCCTGGAGGTGTTCAAGGCCAGGCTGGACATGTTCTTGGGCAACCTGGTGTAGTGGGAGGTGTCCCTGCCTATGGCAGGGGGGTTGGAACTCGATGATCTTCAAGGTCCTTTCCAACCTAAACCATTCTATGATTCTACGATTCTATGATTCTAGTAAGTAGCATTTTATTTATATTAATAATTAGATGCCAACAATCTGAAAGAGATGTGCAGGAGAAGGAGAAATTTTAGTAGATGCATAAACATCCTAAAGCATCCTTCATACTGAGGGGCCATGGCTGAGCATTTTGCATTCTTGTCTGGTCAGATGAATGTGTAGGGACTCAGCCTTTTCTAGGATAAGATCCAAACTTTACTATTGTATTAAGCCAAAAGATAACTAACATTTATGTAGTTATAAATGATGTATAAGTGTGTATATAACATAAAATATCAAGATTAACAATTAAAAGACTCAATTATGGCCTTAGAGTATGTGATTAAAAAATAGAATGTGTATGAAAGATATGTGACACTTTTTTCTACAAACATTGTCGAGCAGTGGGAACAGTAATGACAGTGAAGACACTCTGCAAGTAGATGAATAAGACGAAACAATAATCCTCTGTGAAGCTGTAAGAAGTGAAAACTAAAGTAATTTTGTCTACGGTCCTAGTTCAATGTACATCATCGTAAAATCAGAGAAACTCTGATGTTTGATGGAAGCAACAAAACATTCCAGTTTCAATTTTGCTGCTTAATTTCTGGTAATTTATTACTTTATTTATTTTAGTATAAAATATGAGGAAATTAAAATTGGGAAATTCAGAAAGCAAATAGGCTGGCTTTCAAGGTATTAGCTAAGTATTGTATAAATCAAGTAGTGTATTGTATAAATAGCATTACATAACCTAAGTAGTAAGCATTTAGCTAAGTAGTGTGTTAGCTAAGTAGGGAAAATAAACATACGGAAACAAACAAATGAGTAGAGAGGGCGTTAGTAGTTGATACCCATTATAATGTGTACGAATGGAATATTATTTTTTTTAAAGCTCCAATTTGATCTCTGAGAAATTTTATGACAAATGTTTTCTCAAAGATGTGCTTCTTAATATTTTTACATTATATAGGAAGGGTAGTTGTGTCCCCAGCAGATTCTGCTCTATTCTTTGAGATGTAAAGGATATAGCAGGCCTAGCTAGTGTAGCAGGATTAATTAGATTTAAAAATACCAAGTTGTTTGAGGTGTTTGGCTTCCTCCATACCAAAACATGAATGGCTTCCTCAGTCTTACTTGACTCTGTATAATGGTATCAATTTTCCCTGCAACTTACTATTGAGATTCTTGGGCATTTTTTTGTCCCCATTAGTTTCTTTGAGGGAGACAAATAGAGAGCTGATTTCTAATCTTCTTTGTTCTGCTTCAGCCTTAGATATATTATCAAAAAAAAAATCATGTTCCATTTAGGAGATGTTAAAGAAGTTAGGATGCAGGCAATGTATTCTTTTCCTATGCCTTCATAAGATGAGCATCTAGTGATCAGGCTACTATCAGATATCTGAGGGCATGCTATTTCTTTTCTGCTTTACAAATTCATCTGCATAAAAATTACCTTTCTGTATAACCC
The DNA here is from genome assembly GCF_965231255.1 of Vanellus vanellus. NCBI lineage: Eukaryota > Metazoa > Chordata > Aves > Charadriiformes > Charadriidae > Vanellus > Vanellus vanellus. The sequence continues at coordinate 151,884,824 of NC_138906.1, forward strand.
TAGGAAAATCTTCCCTAATTTTAGGCACTACTTTCAGGCGAAGATTAACCAGAAATTAGTAAATCTATTTACTTCAATGTTGCATGTGCAAATCAGCCCACTTATATGAGGGCGTAAGTACTTATTTATAGGAAAAATGGCAATATCAGGCACGCTTAATGCTCTGAAAATGGAGAAAAAAAATGCTGTGCTTGTAACATAATAGAACCAAGAACAAAAGCTATGCTTTTGTTTTAGTATCATAGAATCATAGGAAGGTTTGAGTTGGAAGGGACCTTAAAGATCATCTCGTTCCAACCTCCCAGCCATTGGCAGGGACATCTCCCACTAGACCATGTTGCTCAAAGCCCCATCCAGCCTGGTCTGGATATATATATAAACTAGCCTGGTCTGCTCTATATATTCCAAAAAAAGATAAATGCTTATTGTAATAAACTGAATGAAGTACAACTATTTTTTGTTTGTTACTATGCAGAAAAAAAAAAAAAGTACTTAGAATATATTTCTGAATTATATCTAGAAGCTTGTCAATTCAAAAACAAGACCATGTTTAACATTACTTGGTTTCTGCCCACTACAATAAACATTTTTGGAACATTTCAAACTGAAACGGTAACAGATCCCAGGTCCGAAATAAAGGGGGGCCAGAGAGGATGTTTTGTCCTTAAGTGTTGGTACACAACTGTGTTATAGCACGGTAGTCTTCTGAGTCTTATTGTGAAATGATGTGACAAAGCATTGCTTTGAATTATATAATGCAATATATCTTCTTGCTATTTAATTTGCTATTTAATTAGAATAGTGAGGAGTTTAATTTCTGAAAAATCTAATTCCAAGTGGCACAACTTAGATAGGAAAACATATCTGACTGACAGAGAAAATAAATAGTAGTTGAGTAAACTGCCAGTTTGTTTTATTAATAGTTTTATAGAAGCTTTTTTTAGTATGGGACGTAATAGCATTTTACATAGTTCCTGTTGAGTTATATCTGAGGCTTTCATGACATGAAATGATATATTGAAAGAAGGACAGGCTACACTAACAAATCAGAAGAATGCTTGATTCAGATAAGTGTCAAGATTTCAGGGTTTTATTCAAAATATATATTTTTATATGTAATATTGGCCGAGAAATACATCAGGAAGAGTAATATTTCAGTACAAATGCAGATTAAATGTAAGGCACTGCAGGGTGACAGAAATGTGTCTAAATATGCCATTAATTTGCACTTGTCCTGTGAAATAAACAATTACAATGACATGTAGGAAGTTTAAAGAAAATATCTGCTGCACTGAAACAAGTATATTTGTCCTACATAACACCTAGTAGTGGAAGTAAAGTCAGATAAAAGGATTCCACTTGTGTGCTTTGCAAATGAATGCAAGTCATCATACTTTGTGAAATATTGGAAGAATATTGTATTCTAAGAGTCAGCAAGAAACTGAGCTGAACAGACCACAAGTAATGACAGAAGTATTTAGAGTGTGTCTTAGTCCTTTGGAATTAATTCAACACAAGCACCTGATTTTAGAAAGAATTGGGTTGTTTTATGAGCAATTACGTTTGTAATTCTACTTTTTAAACTAAAATAAAGAAATCAACATTTTAAAAAATCAGCTACTAGCTAGACACTGAAATCTTTTATTTTTTTTCATTCCTACATATGACATTGCACAACAGATAAGATATATTCTGAATGCAAATATTAAAATATCAGTGTCCTTAAAATTTATGCATACACTGTATAAAGAAAGATTTTGAATTACTAATGGGATTTACCATGACTGCTTGACCTCTAATACTCAAAATGTTGTCATTTATTGTTAAACCCTTCCCTTGCAGATTCATATAGTTTACTGACAAGAAATTCACAATTAATGTGTACATAATATAACATAGAATATAATCAAATAGAATAGTTCAGTTGGAAGGGATCTACGATGATCATATAGTCCAACTGCATCATCTAGTCCAAGCGTGTGATCGGTTGTGTGTGTCATTTCCTTCTAGACAGCTCTCTGTTACCAGGAATAACTGCATGGACGGCTCCAAGAGCTGCCATTTGTGATGGCGTGTTTTACTCACACTGTTTCTAGAAAGACAAGTGGCTGTCTTATGAATCTGTCTGACAATAAAATATTACTTGCTGCAAAATGAAATCCAAGCTACAGTTTTGTTTTAAGGTTAAAATTGTATTAAAATATTAATGATTTATCTCAGGTCAAATGTAATCTTACACAGTATGTACCCTAAGTTTCAAAAACAGTTCATACGATAAGGTCACTAATAAGCATAGGAATAGATATGTTCTTTTCATTTCTAATCAAGAGATGTATTCTAAAGGATTCTATTGATAAGGATCTATTAACAAAGACTTGACGTTGCTAGGAGCTGCTAGTCAGACCTGAATTGCAAACAGGGAACTCATTTGTAAAACAATTACTGGTGTTGTATCCCTGATCTCAATTAACTGCCAGCTGAAGTCAGATTCTCTTAATGTGATTCATTTTAACATAACAAGAGTAAATAGTTTTGCCATGCAGAACAAACTGATTTTTTCAGACACAGTGGAGACCTTACTTAAAATGTCAGCCAGATTATGAATTCATGCTAAATAAATTAATGAAAAGATTAATATCAGTGACAACATTGCTTCCAGACATAACTCCTTATTATGCCTAAAAAGGAAGCTCTTATCATTTTTTTTTCCTTCTTTTTTTTTTTTTCCTGGCTAATAGACATTTTCTTTGAAATGCATAATTTCCTGTACCACTTGAAACTAATTGGTAAGTGGAGAGTTTCATCTGTTTTCACCAAGATAAAAAAATACATATATTTCTATGGATTACTCTTGTTTCTTTCCTGTCCTTCGTTATAAGAGGCCGTGATAGTAGGTAAGTGTCTTTACAATGTATAACTTGTACTCAAAATAGTTTCAGTGAACATCCTCAGTTAGGATTTATGCAATGTTTAACCCTCACCACTCCAATGCCTTGATTAAGCTAGTTTTATTAAAGGAGGACATTGATTCAGGCTCTTATATTTCAACATATAAGTGGTGCTGTGGATTTCAAAGCACATATTTTCTTCCTCATTCTTCACCAACTCCTTTTATTTTTCCTGTTCTTTGTTTTATCTTCTTTCCTTTTTTTACTTGATTACAGTTATAGTGTGTTCCCTTAAAGATTCTTAAGAGGTTATATGATAAGAAATTTACTTTATATTAGAATATTAAATGAAATAATTAGCTAGCACTGTGGTGTTTCGGCAGAGAAGAAACTCGTAATCCTTCACTTAGTGTTCTCCATATCGTTTTTCCTGTTCAAAAAATAAGGGAGAAATCTTCAGACCTTTACTTTCAAAACACTCAAAGGAAAATAAAATGCTAAGTAAATAAGAATTTAATATGTCAATGTTAATTTCAATTTAATCTGAAAATTATTGACATAACATTGTAGACAGGTGTGCTACTTTAGACTGTTGTCAGTCCTTACTTTTGTAAGATTTATTCACTATGTTTGCTGAAAATTTTTTGCCAGTATTCACATTAAGTGGGTGAAATTAATTAGAAAAAATATCTGATGAAACAAAGATTATCTTATTGCATAAGGTATTCATAGCTCTGGAAAATTAATTTTCCCTGTTATTCAGTCAACATGGCTACCCTACAAATAACAGTATTACTTATTAGTAATAAGTTTTATGTGTTCCTCTGCATGGTGCATGTTTTTACATGTCAATGTTAGGGAGTATTTAATTTAACCACATCACTAAGCATTCAAGAAACTCTGAAAAAACATTTTCTGAATTTAGAATGTTTAATCAGAAAAACACAGAGACGAAAACATATTTTCTGCTAATGTATTAGAAACTTGGAGAGATAGAGAAGCACAAAATGTTGCTTAGCTCTGATATTTTCCCCTAAGATATACTATTTTTTTCCATGACTTAAATTAAGAATTTATTGGAGAGCTGCATATCAGGAAAGTATATTATGCTAACATACTAAAGCTTGCTCATCTTCTGGAAAATAATTTGTAATGCATGTTGCTGGAAAAGGAATAGCTCCATTCCCTCCTTCTACTAGCTTTGTGAATAACTGAAATTTATAAAAGGATTATAAAACTGAGTAGGAATGGTCCTACTCTTTCTTAAATCTAGAATCATAGAATCATAGAAACATAGGATAGTTTGGATTGGAAGGGACCTTTAAAGGTCATCTAGTCCAACCTCCCCTGCCATGTGTAGGGACATCTTCAACTAGATGAGGTTGTTCAGAGCCCTGACCAACCTGTCCTTGAATGTTTCCAGGGATGGCTTATCTACCACCTCTCCAGGAAACCTGCACCAGTGTTTCACCACGCTCATTGTAAACAATTTCTTCCTTATATCTAGTCTGAATCTACCCTCTTTTAGTTTAAAACCATTGCCCCTTGTCCTATTGCAATAGGACCTGCTAAAAACTTTATCCCCATCTTTATTATAAGCCCCCTCTAGGTACTGAAAGGCCACAATAAGGTCTCCCTGGAGCCTTCTCCAGGGTGAACAACCCCAACTCTCTCAGCTTTTTCTCACAGGAGAGGTGCTCCAGCCCTCTGATCATTTTTGTGGCCCTCCTCTGGACCCGCTCCAACAGATCTTTTCTCTGCTGAGGGTTCCAGAGCTGGTCACTATACTCCAGCTGCGGTCGCATGAGACCAGAGTAGAGGGGCAGAATCACCTCCCTCGACCTGCTGGACATGCTTATTTTGATGCAGCCCAGGATACAGCTGGCTTTCTGCTCTGTGAGCACACATTGTCACCTTATGTCCAGCTTTTCATCCACCAGTACCCCCATGTCTTTCTCCATGGGGCTGCTCTCAATCCATTCATCGCCCAACCCGTATTGATACTGGTGGTTGAACTGACCTGGGTACAGGACCCTGTACTTGGCATTGAACTTCATGAGCTTCACACAGGCCCACTTCTCTAGCCTGTCCAGGTCCCTCTGGATGGCATTGCATCCCTCAGGCATGTCAACTGCACCACTCACCTCGGTGTCATCTGCAAATTTCCCAAGGGTGCACTTGATCCCACTGTCTGTGTCATTAATGAAGATTTTAAATAGTACTGGTCCCAATGTTTCCTTTTTTCCAGTCACTGGGAACTTCACCTGACTACCATGACTTTTCAATTATCATAGAAAGTGGCTTGGCAACTGCATCAATCCTATAGTAGACAAGATCAACCCTCAGGGCTCAGGGATGCATATTGTCAGGTGCCATAGACTTCTGTTTGTTCGAGTTCCTTAGGTGGTCATGAACCTGACCTTCTCTTACAGTGGGAGGGACTACAGAGGCAAAAACATAGTTGAGTACCTCAGCCTTGTTGCTGTTACTGGTTTGCCGCTCTTACTCATCAGGATGGGTACCCTTTCTTTGACTTCCCTTTTCCGGCTGCCATACCTGTAGAAGTTCTTATTCTCTGTGTCCCTTGCAAAGTTCAGCTCCAGCTGCACCTTGGCCTTCCTCATCTGATCCCTACACAACTGGGCAGCATCCCTATACTCGTCCCAAGATACCTGTCCCTGCTTCCCCTGCATGTGCATCCCTTTCTTGCCCTTAAGTTTGACCAGCAGGTCTTGACTCAGCTTTGTTCATATTTTTTTCCCTAAATATATGCAAAATATTATTGATGAGCATATATACTAATAGAAAAGAAAAGGATAGACATGAGCTTTGTAGCTTTCAGTAGGCTTAGGTCTTCACCGTTATGTAAAACAATTGGGAGGGTGGGATGAAATGTTATTTAAATATGGTGAAAAATATCCACCAAAACCCAGAATCTATATTTGAAGGTTACTGCCATAGTCACTTATGAAGTGATACGTTACAGAAATATTTAACAGTATGGTGTAATACTTTCCCTGATCATGCATCATAAACTCTTTGAGTCCATCTGTTAGACATTGACAGTATTGAGAAATGTACTTTAGGACCTGAGTTTCAGAGTCACTGCTCTATCAAACAGAGCAATGTATCCTTGAGTATTTGAATATGAGGGATGGGGGGTTGGAACTCTATGATCTTCAAGGTCCTTTCCAACCTAAACCATTCTATGATATGTTTTTCTCCTCTCAAGGGCTGAACTCTTTTCTAGACTTTGTCAAAACATCTTTTTTTTCAGCATCTGTGTGGAATTTTGTGTAAATGAATAGAGTACGGTACCAGGGAAGAAAATGTAGGTCCAAAAAAAAATAATATTCAGCAATAGTAATGCTGTTGTTGTCACTGTCTGGAGAGCAAATCTAAAACATTTTAAAAATTCTCATTGTATGGTCTTCAAACTATCTTTATTTAATTCAAAAGGCGTATGTTACAGCTTTTTTGTTTCTAAATAGTGATGATGAAATATGAAAATGTATTTTAGGAGAGAAAACCAGTTGCTTTCTTTCAAGACATATTCTGTAAATTCTCACATATTACATCATATAAGTTTTATTCTGTTTTTCAAAGAAAGGTGAATATCCACAACTGCTAATATTGCGTTTTCAATATTATTAATTTCTTTACACAAAATCTGGAAAAATCCAGAAATTATTCACTGTCCATTGTTAGAAGTGTGTTTATATGATTGGAAAAAATAAGAGGCAATAGATGTCTAGACAAAAACGTAAGGTATAGGCAGTTGTATATCCTCTAACATCTCTAATCCGGTGACTGTGAATGTACAGTTTAAGAAAGGGAACCAGACACTGGTTTTGCTGACATGCTTTCCCCGAATAACTTCTCCTACTGTCACTATGCTAGACAGACCACTGATCTGAAGGACCAGAGCATTTCTTAACTGTTTATTTCTTCTGTTTTTAAACCCCCTGTAAAGAGACAGCATAGATTGAGGTCATGAAGATCCATGGGAGACCCCGTTAATTTGTCTCTATTATCTCAGTTTTTCCACTACATCTCAGGTGCAGACATGAACCCCTATATCTAACCAGCCTAAAGGGACAAAAATAAAAATTGTGAAATGAAAAGAATACAAAATCTGTGAGAATTTTATGTTGATTAACAAGCATTTCAACTATACAGGTTAAATGAAATAGCTATGACTTATTGAGAAGCTGGGACCAGCTGTCAGAGTATCTTTAGCTCAAGAAGTAAGCTATCTTGTCTATTGAAATACAGTCTAATTGTGAAATAAAGCCTTTGCTGAAGGAGATGGTTGAGTTGCAGGAATAACTTCAGTGCCATCTTCTTAAAACCTGATTCTAAACTGGTGACTAAGTGTACCACCACATTTAGTAAACTAGTATATTTTAAAGAATTCTTGCCTTTTGTATCATGAGAAGACTAAGCACAAGGTGTTCTTAAACCACAAACACTTATGTTGTGATACCACATTTAGTCCACTAGTCATCTCAGTCTTACTGCAGCAATGACTGATCAGAAGGAAGCCAGCAAAACAAGCAGCTTGAAGTTACAACGTTATCTAGTGTGAAGGAAATTTTTGTTCCTATTTTCAATAGTTTCTATTTCAAGCAGTCTCCTCCAAGACTCATTCCTGTGTGCATGTTATACAAACATAAAATATATTACTTTTGCCATTACAGTTTAGGATATTTTAATATTCTTGCAGGCTCTATGGAATCAACCAACATCACACATTTATTCTACATTTATCATTGGCTATTTCCACTCTACTGTTTATTACATTGTTGTTTTTTTTTTTTTTCTTTTCTGTAGCATGATATAAAAGGTAATGACATAGTTAAATCACCCATCATATTAGAAAAAATAGTAATTTTACCCTATATTATGATTCCAGTTGTATTAAGAGTATTTTACGACACAACAAAAAAGATGTAATGAAATGTGAATGGATATTGCCCTCCTTTAGATTTCATCATTTTTTTTTAAAGTTAAAAGGTCCAAAAGGAGCCTTTACTTTCAATTCTGTGGCATTTTTCCTATGAGTATTCATGCGACTGCTTTGATACATAAATATGGAATAGCCACCTTAACCTTCTTTCTAAAAGGCTGTCATGGTTTAGGCCAAATCCACTACTGGGGATGTGGGGGACCCCAGATGGGACCGATGGATGCTCCCCTCTACCCCTCTTCAAAGAGAGAGGCAGAGGAGGGAAAAGGAGGCAGTCCCAGGCTGGACTCAGTGACGGATGGGAACTGGATTCCGGATCTGGATTCAGGATTGGGATCACAGGCAGACAAACAGAGTCCTCCTCAGACATCAACCATTGAAGGAAGAGCACTGACCCTTTGATCCCTCAGCTTTTATACTGAGCATGAGGCAGATGGGATGGAATACCCTGTTGGTCAGTTTTGGGTCACCTGTCCTGTCCGCTCCTCCCTGCAGGTGGGACCCCACTATGCTTTTCCGCTTCCGACCCTCCAACGGGGCAAATAACAAAGTCGGTTGGCCTTGGGGGTTATAGCAATAAGTATAAGCAGGAGCCTCTCTGCACACCATGCCTGGGCATCAGCCATAAACATTGGTCTTATCACTCCGAGAGAGTGAACACTGTCTGCACAATATGCAGTTAATTTCAGTAGTTAGAAGAGGCCCAGCTAAGAAGAGAAGTTACTGAACAAAATTGGTCCTGTTTTACCTCAAACCAGGACAAAGGCGTGATGATTCCACTCATTTTTGTTTTATAAAAAACGTAGGAATACACAGGCACTAGGAACTATCCCCATTTGCTCAAGGGTTTCATAAGTGAAGATTTGTGCATACCATAAAAATAGTTTCCTATAATTTATTTAAGCTTTTCTCTATTATGTATCATATATTTGCAATAACAAGTGACATGTTTGATTAGTGCGATTTGACATGACATGTCTCACTTTGAAATTTCAGAAAGGAATGAAACTCAATATTAGTCTATATCAGAAATGACACGTATGTCACCACGTGACTAGTTTTCCAGAAAAGGCCCAGGCATGGCTTAATTTCCTTGGGCATGACAAGACTGACACTCAAGAAAAAAAGATGATGCCTGTCATGTCCTCCTTTTCTCCATAGAAACTCTTCCAAAAAGCCTCTAGGGCTTTACTCTTCTCTTCCAAGAGACTACAAAAGGATATTTGATCAACACTTTGCTGTGAGAGACCTACTATTAGTTGAACCAAGATCACCTTTGAAAAATGTATTTGATATTACTGGGATTTTGTTTAAGTGAGGGATTCTTATAAAGATGAAGAGGGAAATAGAGATACCTGTTTGTGAAAACACACAAATATGCATACACATTTATTTAATTTATGTAATTTTGTATAATCTATGTGTGAAAGAAACATTTTGTGAAAAAGCCGATTTACACGTAGTTCTGGATACCCAATTTCACTCTTAATTGTTCTAAATATGTAGGTTTTATTACAATTATTTTAATCAGTACCATAAGAGTGAACAATAACTATAGAAAGCAGATTAAAATACTAACATTTCAATGCTCTTCACTGTAATTGAAAAAAGATATGAGTAAATAATTATTAGGTATAATATAGTATTTAGACATTTGTATAAATATGCACACATATATGTATATAAACTCACACACCTATATTATATATACAAATGCAGGTACTCACACATATCTTTTAGTGCAATTACTTCTCTGTGGAGAACAAACAGGAATGAAAACTCTGTGAGACCTTAGTTGCCTTTGGGCTATAGAAGCAGTTTTTGAAATCTTTACTTGAAACCACTCACATGTTCAGATAGCAAAAAGCATTAGAGGTGCCTGCAAGTGACTTCCAAGCTGGTATCTGACATGGAGTAGAACAGCTGTACTTTTTGTACTTTTGGTTTTTTTTTTACAGCAAAAGATATGAGAGATTGTAAGAAAGATCTATAAATTGTTTCTGACTTTTAGTTCTGAATCAATATTATGCAATGGCAGTAACTTTCATAGTTATATGTGCTGAACCCCTTTTCATGGGGGTAATATGACTTAAAATGCATCTCACCTTGTCAATAGCTGTTTTACTCTGTGGTATATTACACAATGACAACAGGACTTAAAGTCACGAAGAAGGTCAACTCTTCAGGCAGTGATACCTTGGGGAAACAAGAAAGCGTCCCCACTTCTAAGCCTATGCAGCCACTTGCATCCCAAATAATCACAAAGTACTTCACTGCCTTAGGCTATTTCAGAGGCAGAACTGCTTAATTCTAATTAAAATATGTCTACACTCCTTAATAAAAAATGGACTTTTTACAAGAGTAAATTTTTGTGTACAAGAAATCCTAGTAGTTCCTCTGAAAGCTACTTACATACAGCACCATTTATTAAAACAGTCTCCTAAGGAAATGTAAAATGCTTGAATTGGGAGAAAATGTGGTAAGAAATGACTAATGAACTCATTTTAGCTATTCTTACAAAGAGACGAAGAAGCAGCATAGGTGCTGCTATAAGTCTTAAAAAAAAAGAAATCTAAAGATAGGGATCAATTCTTCTCAGGATCCATCAGTAAATTATTATAATTTGTCCCTGAATATTGGAACTCAAATAAATATATATATCCTTCTGTAACCTACACTACTCTTATTTTATGTGAATTTCAGAATATGACTAAGGATTTTGGTATTGAAACTGAAAAGAAAAACTTAAAATTAAAAGGAGAACAAACAAAAACACTAAACAAAAACAACCAATGTTTTACTTGCCTTCCTCCTTCTCTTTCTTTATTATGTTTTCTGAGTTAAAAACAAGGGAAAATAATGTATCTCCATTAACCAACATTTAGAAAACCTACTTACGTATTGTCCATCTCTTCATAGAAATTTTTTTCACAGAGCACAATTATATTTTTAAAGAAGAAAAATAATAAATGTTGGTGTTTTTTCTAATATTAAACACTGGAGAAGAAAAAAACTTTTCAAAGCCAAATTTGACTCTTTTATCAGAGTCTAAGTTTGAAAACATATGTGTAAGACGCTTGAATTGTCTTCTAGGATGGAACTCAAAGTTATTCTGAATGCATGATGTACTGGCAGTTATGTGATAAGAGTTGAGTTTCTGGGAAAAAGGAGATGAAGTCTTGTCATGTAGTAAGCTGGTAGCCTGAGAAAACATGCTAAAGATACAAAGGAACTCAGCTGAAATTGCATGAAGACAATTAACCAAACAGTAAGAAAATCTGATTTAAAAAAACAGATTCATAAAAATACTGTAGGAAGATCTATGCTATTTTTTTCCATCAGTAGCCCCAAAAATGAAATCAAGAGTGCTGTAACAATGTCGTATTATATGTGTTTCCTTTAATACTGATGAACAATCTAACAGCTGAAGAGCATAAGCAAACAAAACCCAAGGTTATGAGGATGCACATGCTGACACATAATTCATAACATTCTGTCTGCCTGTGTCAGAGGAAGGGTGCTTACCTTGTGGGATAATATAATCTGCAATTGAAAAAAGCCAGAAAAGCTTTTCTTAATATTGAAGAATTGAAGGAGATTGAAGAATGATGTGATTTCAGACAGTAGACTGCTACAGATTGTCTCCGTTTATGTAATTGTTGTGGACTATCTAAAATGTAGACCAATGTCTAGAAAACTAAAGTAGAAGAAAAACGTAAAAACTTCAAAGGTATTTTAGTTTATCATAACAAAGTAAATTTGTATAAGCTCAGGTGCAACATAGGACTTTATAAATTAAGCAGTTAAACAGTTCTAAAAATAATAATTTAACCTGATGAATTACTAGGTTTCTGTCACGTGAACTGAAAACAAATGAACTTATTTGCTTCGTATTTTTCATAGATCTATTTAGAATTTAAAAGTGAACCTTGAAGTCATGTAAATGCAGATCATTTTATGCATCCTTTAACTATTATATAATTTTACAATAAGTATTGTATAACCTCTATACTATTATGTTGAGAGTTTTTTTTTGTAAAATCGAATACACATAGAATAGAAGAAGAAATCGTCTCTAACCTTTGTTCAAAACTCTTGCTGGAGTTTTCCTTTTAGTGGCTTAAAACAATATGATCTTAGCCTTGGACCATAGTAATTTTAACCTACAGTACCACATTACAAGTGTAATTATGCATTTCTTATTCATAGAAGATTTGTTGATTACTACTTACTTGTTTTAAATGTGTCAGTCTTCTGAATAATCCATGCTGTCACTAAGACCTCTTGAACTCAGTTCTTCATAACAGAGGTCTAACACATTCATCAGGAGCGCAGTGGGCATGCAGTGACATGCTTCCAACACGGGGAGATGGGCTATGAGTTAACTGAATAGCAAAGTGGCACTGCAAGTAACGGCACAACTCACACCTTATTTAGTATAAAATGAGAGAAGAATTATAAGTTCTGTAGCAAAATGTTGTTATTCATGTGCAATATTGCAAAAAAAAAAAAAGCTAAAATTTTTATGATTTTAACATAAGTAATCTAACATTAGCATTTTCAGCTGTGAGTGTTTTTGACTATTTTTCAATAGTCATTTTGTTTAAGAAATCACATTGTATTGCGGTATGGCAGGCTGAGTTCGTTTTAGTTTAATTTGTTCTTGAATGTAATCCCCAGGAAAACACAAATGGTTTCCTTAGATCTTAAACAAACTCAACCCTTTCCTAGAGAGTTCCTTCAAGTTTTTTATAAGAGCTTATTGATTTTCTGTAACCAAACTTTGGTTTCATAACGGGGTACCAGAACGATCTTTTCAATTATATGTCTAAGATGTTTCATAGGAATGATGACACTCTAATTATTCTAAATTTTCCCGGACCTTATAATACATTTTCCAAAAACTTTTATTAGAAAAAGGAAATTAAATTTGTGTGGATTTCAGTCAAAACAACTGAGCTTGTAAAACTATCTATTAAATTGCTTCAATTTTGTTTCTAGATTTCTCAGGTTGAATAATTTGTTATTAAAGTCTTGTGCAATTTCAAGTCTATTTTAACAACTGTTTTGGTTGTTAGATACAAACAAACTGCTTCATTAGCCAGAATTATTTTTTACTAAATAGCTGTCCGTTCAACTGGCTAGGGTTGCTTGAAGTTAATGTATAGAATCATTCCCTTATTCTCTGACTTTTTATAGACCAATATCCTTTATAAATAATTCAACTGAATTGTTCTCAATTTCAGATGAAGCCTTAGTCTCACTGAAGAATGGGAGCTGTATAATTGGCTTTAAAGAGGCCATTGGGTGGTTCTTCAGGTAATACTTATGTCTGCAAACACAAGGAAATTAGAAACAAAGATTTTCATACATTAAAGCTGAAGTAGGAGCTACGAATGAATTTTCTTTTTCTTTTCCTGCTTATGGAGTAAGTGACATAAAGTATTGAATATATCAATGTGCAATGTGCTGTCACAGAGGGAATGCTGATGTAATGCTCGCTGCTCGATAGGACAAGTCTTCAGCATCCTGTAGAACCTGCTCAGAATTCTTGAGCCTTCCTGCACCTCATTCAAAAACTGCAGAAAGATTTAAACAAGGTTCTGTCCTCATTTTTGTAGGACATAAATTTTTGCTGCTTTGGCATAAACATGCATGCTTGGGTATGGAGGATACTGGTGTTTTCAAGGTATCAGCAAATGCTTGCCCAGAAAAGCAGTGAGTGCCCACAGAAAACACTATGTTTGCTATTAAAAAGGCAAATATTTCTAAGTATTTCTAAAATATTTCAAAAAATACTATTATTTCTAATATTTTCCTGACAGTGTTAGGAACCACATTCGTGCTCCATGTATTCTTCAAAACCTGTTAGATATAGCGAGGATCTTTTGCCATCACAGTCAGTGAAATCACTGACCAAGACAAGCAATGGAAGGGTAAGCATGACACCATGAAAAAGGGAGAGAAGCTAAGAAGTGTGTGACACAATTTTAATTGTGTTATAAACTAAAGTTTTTTCTGTATAGAATTATTCTATTTAGATTTTTATTCTTTCTTTTTCCGTTATTAGATCTAGACTAATAAAGATTCTTGAATTAGACTGTTAAGATTTCATTTACACATGATAAATCCTTGGCTTTGCATGTATCTACCTATCTGTCTATTTATCTATCTAATATAACAATATTCTATCTAGTAATGATATTTTACTAATGACACAAATATATTTGGAAGGTAAACATGGAAAGGTTAAGACTAGTTTTTTCATTAGTCTCTGTAATTCAGTATGTCCTCTTCTCCTCAGTTTGTCACAACAGATATTTAATGATCATAGAATCATAGTATGGTTTAGGTTGGAAGGGACCTTTAAAGATCATCTAGTCCAATGCCCCTGCAAGGACATCTTTCACTAGATCAGATTACTCAAAGACCCATCCAACCTGCCCTTGAACACTTCCAGGGGTGGGACATCCACAACTCTGGGAAACCTGGTCCTGTGTCTCACTGCCCCCATAAAAAAATTTCTTCCTTATGTCCAGTATAAATCTATCCTCTTTCATTTTAAAACTGCTAATCCTTGTTGTGTCACTACAGGCCTTGATAAAAGTCTGTCTTCACCTTCCTCATAAACCCCTTCTATATACTGAAAGGCCACAAAAAGGTCTCACTGGAGCTTTCTCTTCTCCAGGCTGAAGAACCCCATCTCTCTCAGCCTTTTCTCATAGGAGAGGTGTTCCAGTCCTCTTATCATTTTTGTAACCCTTCTCTGGACCCACTCTAACAGGTCTATGTCTTTCTTGTGCTGGGGACCCCAGAGCTGGACACAGTACTCCAGGGGAGGTCTCACCAGAGTGAAGTAGAGGGGCAGAATCACCTCCCTCTACCTGCTGGCCATGTTTCTTTTGATGCAGCTCAGGATACAGTTGGCCTTCTGGGCTGCAAGTGTACATTGCTAGCTCATATCTAATTTTATGTCCAATGTCTATTCTTCAGTGATGAAGGATGTTGATAGCATAATGCTTGTGCTACTGTCTTTCTCTGTCATATTATCTTGTTTTGAGAAAACCAACCAACCAACAAAACTTTATCTCTTACATTCTACCATTGCCATTTTTCTGATGCACTACAGTAATATCTCATCAATTCACCGGTCCACTGGTAATGTATGAAAGTTAATGTGTAATCAACACACCATGATTTTGATGATAACTTGCTGTAATGAATTATAGGGGCAATGCCAGTGGTGCATACTAATTACTGATTGTTGATGAGTTTCTTCTCTGCTTTTACAGGCAAAGAGATTGCTGAGGATGGTCTGACAGTCTACTCCTGTAGAAGGGGAACTCCTGAGAGGTAGAAATGCGATTTTAAAACCCTACTGTTACTGCATTTTTACTTTCAAAATCTTCTTGTTGACATAGAGAACCACAAGCAATTCCACCTTACAGTTATAAAAAACTGTGGGCAACAAAAAAAAAGCTAATTTTTCTTTGTGTTTGCCCATTCAAGTGTTCTGTGGGCATTCCAAAACTGAAATTAATTTTCAGTGCAGATTTTCATGGCAATTTGTGGTAGATGATATAACAAGCAGCCATAAATTGTGGGTTGGGATGTTCAGTCTGTACATCAGAAAGGAAAATTTAACCTGGAGTGTAATGCAGCACTGGAACAGACTGGCTAGAGATTATGTAAAGTCTCCATCCTTGAAGGTTTTTCAGGAGCTGGTTAGACAAAGCCAATGCTGAATGACCTAGGACTCAGATCAGCTCCTCCAAGGTCCAAACAACTTTTCAGTTATTCTGAGTTATCATGAATAAATATATCAGAAAGCGCTTATCCCACGTAGCTATCTTTTCTGTAATGATGACAGAATTTCCTCTGTGTAAAACCACTTAGTATTTACTATGAATGCACTGTGAAAATATTTGTAAGATTATTAGTTGCCCATTCGTTCATGAAGTGTAATTAATTATTAAAACTAATTAGAGAAAGAAAGATCATGTCTAATTTGCTTTGGATTGGAATAGGAACTGTTACTGCCTTCATTAAATTGTTATATAAATACTATTGCTTAACAAGTATACATCTGTATAACAATAAAATGATTGAGGTGGCATATTTTAAAACATGGAATAAAACAGTAAGCCCACATAGCAACTAAATAACAAAGGCCAAAATTGCTTTTCAAACAATATTTTTTCCCCCAAAAAATTAAAATAGAAAGTTTTTTCATAACCATACATTCTATAGCAGGAATGTAAAGACAATAATAACAGGCAGTAATTACAACTAAACCATAATGACAACTTTATACAGTAATAAGAGGCTGATGGACTTTGGGGAGCAAAATCTCAAAAGATGCATTTCTAAGAGAAATACAGATTTCTCTCCCAGGGCTTCTATACATACTTAGACACTGTATTTTATTGTAAATTGAGGTAAGAATCCACCATACTGAATTAGTCTCTCAATAGTAATAACTGAGTAGTAGCAAAACATCAAGATGATCTTTTATCTTGTAACCAGTAAAAAGACACACATAAGACGATTAACCACAATAAACACAAAAGAAGAGTGATGACAAGCAGTATGTCTGTCCAACATGGAAATTGAAAAAGAAAAGTAATTAAACAATAAAAAGTAATTAAAAATTGCTTTTTGGTTTCTTGTTTTATATATTAAAGATTTCCTTAAACAAAAATTACATTTTATAAAGTCATTTTAACAAATACTTCTTAGTGCTTTAAAATTATTTAATTTGGCTATTTATGTAAACACAGTCCTTCCTTTTCTGATAGAAAGCTGTTTGCAGATATGTGGTAAAAATCTAAATGCAAACTGAACACCATTTACATATGCTCCTAATGCATTTACAAATACTTTACTGATAGAAAATTTGTATTGTTCTTTTTATTTTTTCCATTTCTTTACAGTATTGCACCGTGGTTTTGCCATTTTATGGACAGCTAAAAAGGAATTATTTTGACAATTTTAACATTTTCCCTTATGCTTATTTGATGACCAGACATCATCAGATCGTCAACCATAAAAAAGTCTACACCTACATTATCTCCCTTTAGCTTCTGCAAGAAATATCCAGGAGACACTTTGGTGTTATTCATGTCTACTTTCATGCTTTTCGCAAATGAATTTTTTTGTAACTGATGAGAAACTGGTGGATGATAATTTCCCTACAGTGTTATTTAGTCCATATGGCTGGTCATAGAGCTAAGTTACACTACTTTCAATACCTTACAAAAAAAAAAAAAAAAAAAAAAAAGTCTGAGCTCTTTAATATGCACAAAATATGTACACATAGAATAAAACCTAAACCAAACACCAGTTAAATAAATAAATAAATAAATAAATGCTTTGAAGAACCATTCCTATGAAAAAGCTAATAAATGCTGCTAATATCTTTTCAAACAGTTTTTCTAAGTTCTTTTAAGCTTCGTGATTTCATGATCAAGAGTTTTGATTATTTCACATATAAACTTTTAATTGTGTCCTTCGGACAGGTAAAAACATCTGATGTACTATTTTGGTGCCCATTTGTTATGACTTCTGTGCAGTCCCCGTTCTCTAATCATTTGTGCAGAGCAGAACTGAATGTGTATGTAGATTCTCACTTACTCAGTAGGTGCATGGGTAAAAGTTAATTAAAGTATCCTGCTTTGAAAATTTAGAAATAGATCTTTTTGTTCATCTCCATAGATTTCCCTACTTTAATGAGATGCTGTAATGTAAAGCCTTCCTCTGGGAATCCCAAAGCATAAGGAGAAATTGTGTGTGGTGTTGGTTAAATGGTAGAATTTAACTTTTGTAATCAAGCACAAGCTGTACAGCTTAGAGTGGTGTCAAGGCTGACAAAAGCTTTCTAAAAATGAAGGACTACTGGGATTTAAATACTTGTAAGACTTTAAAGCAAAGAAACAAGTACAGTGGAATTTCAGTGATTTCTATTTGCATTCTGTGGATTTCATCTGAAATGCTGGCACCTATAAAACATCCCAATTTTCCTTGTTGTTTTCACACAATTGTCCCAAGTTCTTACTATAAATGGAGCTACAATTCATTTACAAGGGGACCATAACTGGTAAATAGATTGATGGTGTGGGAACTGTAATTGGCCACAGTTAGTTTTGGATGTATGACTGTTAGCCAGACATAGAAAGTTAAAATTCTAGTTAGATTTTCACTTATGTGGATAATGCATTGGAGAGATTTGCTAAAAAGAAAACTTTCAGCTGCTGCCAAGAAAAAGCTAATTTACTTGAGAGCTTTTTTTAAAGCTTTCCAGTGCTGTTACTGTTTATTATTTTATTTTTCCCATTGCAGCAAATTCAGATCATATTCATTAACCAGGGATTTTATTTTTTTTTTACTTTTTCCTTCTGGGTAGCATACCTTTTATTGATAATCACTAGAAATATAATCTCATAAATATTCAAGAATGAAATTCTGAACCCACCAACTTTATTAGGAATTTTAGCATAGTTTTCAATTGAGGTAGTTTGTAAACAGGTGAAAAAATAATAATTAAAAAAAAAGGCAGAAACACCAAAAAGACTAATTTTATTTTTTCTTATTTTCCTTTACTCTACTGCTTATTCATAATGTTTTGGAAGTATTTATAATACTCATAAACATCTATTAATATTATACAAAATATAAACATATTTATTTTTATGTATAAAAGTTAATTTTTAATTAATTCAATCTATCTTAAAATTGTTTGTTCCAATAGGATACCAGGAAAGTGTATGATTCCTTTTAAAATCTTATTCCAATACAATATCAGAATAAAGTAGGATTTTATTTTTTTTTAAATCAGTGATTACATCACATCTGAATATTGTTATATTTGAGATTTGCATTATTTTTCAAATGAAATGGGACATTTTAGGATGTTTGTTCGTGGTTTTTTTTTTTTTTTTTTTTTTTTTCACAAAGTTTGACCTAATTAAATAGTAAATTAATTCATTTTTATAATTTCCTGGAAAATTTTCAGGGAGGAAGGCAAACGTTAGAAGAAAGAAATATTAAGGGGCACAGGTCTTAAAATTTCATCCCTCCATTCTTCTCCTTCTACCAGTTGTTATCCTTATGTAAACTCTATAGTCAAGATTTAAAAAAAAAAAAAGAAAAAAAAGATCATAGAATCATAGAATGGTTCAGGTTGGAAAGGACCTTAAAGATCATCTAGTTCTAACCCCTCTGCCATGGGCAGGGACACCTCCCACTAGACCAGGTTCCTCAAAGAACCATCCAACCTGGCCTTGAACACTTCCAGGAATGGGACATCCATAACTTCCCTGGGTAACCTGTTCTAGTGTCTCACCACCTTCATAGTGAAAAAATTTCTTCCTAATAATCCTTTAATAATCTGATCTAAGTTTTTATCAGCTGTCGTGGTATGACTCTAAAGCAAATTCTTTCAAAAAAAGTAGCTTAGGATGATGTTGGAGGGTTGACCTTGGCTGGATGCCAAGTGCCCACCAAGCCACTCTATCACTCCTCCTCCTCACTTGGACAGAGGGAGAGAAAAATATGACAAAAGGCTCATGGGTTGAGATGAAGATGGTTTAATGAAGCAAAAGCAAAGGCCGCGTGCAGAAGCAAAGGAAAACAAAAGATTTATTCTCTATTTCCCATCAGCAGGCGATGTCCAGGCACTTCCCAGAAAGTAGGGCTTCAGTACATGTAGTGGTTGCTCCAGAAGACAAACATCATAATAATGAATCCCCCCCTCTCCTCCTTCTCTTAGCTTTTATTGCTGAGCAGACATTATATGGTATGAAATATCCCTCTGGTTAGTTTAGGTCAGCTGTCCCTGCTATGTCCCATCCCAACATCTTGCTAACCCCCAGCCTACTGGTGAGGGGGTTGGAGAGACAGCCGTGATTCTGTGTGAACACTGCTTAGAAGTAGCCAAAAGCATTGCTTTGTTATCAACACCTTTCTAGTCACTGATACAAAGCACAGTACTATGAGGGCTGCTACGGGGAAAATCAACTCCGTCTCAGTAAGACCCAATACAGGTGGCTTGAATCTGAAGAGGTCAGCTAATGATAGCTGAATTGTCAAACACATATATTTGGTGAGCACTGAATTATTACTTTGCTACCAAAACAAACACCGTCTTCATGACACAAGGTAAAAGTACAAGGAGATTCCAAGACAGTGCATAAAGACCTTATCCAGATGTAAGTTCTATCCATGCACCTGGAAGGTTCTTGATAATGATTGTATCCTTAGTGATAAAAAGGATGCAGAAACGGAGCTATTGTATTTTTAGCCAAACTAAAAGCTTTTTTCCTATTTAGAATTGAATTTGATAAATTTGTAACTTAAGACTACTAAATTCCATAGAAACAGTGCAAGCATTAATACATACAGCATCTGCCTGCATTGTGTCAGTAAACCTGTTTATCCCCCAAGGATGTACTGGGTTTGTCTGGGATGGAGTTAACCTAGCTCGTATGTTTTGGATTTCTGACCAGAACAGTGTTGGTAACACAGGGAAGTTTTAGCTATAACTGAGCAGTGCTTACACAGTGTCAAGGCCTTTTCTACTTCTCATGCTCTGACGCCAGCGAGTAGGCTGGGAGTACGCAAGTGGAGAGAGAACATAGATGGGACAGCTGACCCCAACTGACCAGAAGGATATTCTATACCATATGACATCATGTTCAGCAATAATAGCTGGCAGAAAGAAGGACGAAGGGAGGGACTTTCAGGATTATGGAGTTTGTCTTCCCAAGTAACCACTATGCCTTGCTTTCCTGGAAATGGTTAAACAACTGCCAGCTGATGGCAAGCAGTGAATGAATTCCTTATTTTGCTTTGCTTGAACATGGAGCTTTTGCTTTACCTATTAACTGCCTTTATCCCAACCCATGAATTTCTGCACTTTTACCTTTCTGATTTGCTTCCTCATCTCACTGAGGGAGAATGAACAAATAAATGCCTGTGTGGTGCTTAGCTGCCTACTGGGGTTAACACACAATTCCCTATTTAGAACTTAATTCTGTAAATTTGTAATGTCAAAGTACTTAATTCCATAGAAACAGTGCAAGCATTAGTACATACATCATCTGCCTTCAATGTGTCAGTAAACCTGTTTATCCTCCAGGGACCTTAATGAATGTTACATTCTGGCTCTGCTTATAGGTGAGAGAGCATATGAGATCATTGGATTGAAAAGGGGAAAGGAGGTAACTGATGCTTTTAAGCAGGTCTCCAGGCTGAATGACACCATCCTGAAACACAGAGTACTTCGCTTCTCCAGCTCCCTGACCACAGCTGACATAATCATAACTTCTCAATTTCTCTTAACATATGTGCAGAATATCACCCAAAGTATTCAGGGATCTGATATCTGTCATTTGAGCTATGTTTTCTACTACGTTGGTCATCCTCCTTATATCTATGCCTTGGGAGATCAAAAGATCTTACTACTTGTTGACTACTTAACTAATAGTCCCAAGTAACAGTTCTTTGGGATTTTTAATTCCTGTTCTGGAATATACAGGTATATAGGTACACACATACACTCTGGAAATAACACTCTGACCCACAGACATGAGGTGGTGAGGCACTGAGTGTTTCTCTTCAGAATGCAGTAGCAGTTGACTCGATGCTTTTCAGTTGACTCCCAAGGGCACTTATAATAAAGAGCCCTAATGCATCTGTAGATTTTATGGAAGTTATAAGGAACTGACCTATGAATTTATGGAATATTCCATCTTATTCCTGCACTGAAAACATTTTCGAGTACAAATGAAGCAATCATGTACTTGGCACAGACTTGGAAACAGCAGATATGAGAGTCACCAATTGACACATAAGACAAATAGTCTTCCCACAAAAGAAGAACAAACACTTTCTATCAGTGGCATCACTCAGTTAAATACAGCTACACTAACACAGAAAGACACAGAGGTCAAATTTGTCTGTTTAGGCCACTTATTTCTAAATAAATCTCAAATTCAGTAACAAAGAGGATCCTGGTTTTAAGCAGGAATTTGCAGCTATGAGATGCTAATTTAGGCATAGAAAAATTTGGTACAGACAGAGAAATAGACTTTGTTTGCTTGTGAACAAAGAGAAAGGGGTTTATTAGCTTAGGCATAAACCTATACTTATACTCTGATCAGAACTTGTTCTCACCTACTTTGCACAGAGTTTGGAGAAGAAAACTTGATTTTCTCCACACGCATACCCATAAATATATTATAAATCTGGGAGGAAAAAAAGGAACTATATTTTTAATTTAGCTTTTCAAATTCTCGGTCTCAGATAAGCCATGATTCTGAATTCCATTTCAGGTGCCAAGATATTCCCATTCTCACCAGAGGGAGTATTGTAATATAACAGGTTTCTAAATTCCACTATTCAAGTCACATCCTGATTCCATTCTGTAACTGGGCTGTTGAACACTGCCCTCTCCCTTCCCCACCAGCATTTTGTGACTCTATTCTATGAATCCTCTAACCAGTCAGTATTAATGAGAACTGAAAAAAATTAACATTGGGTAAATTATGCTCCAGCTTTTGAGTTGAAGAGAAAAAGAGAAAAACAAGAAATAAGTTGTACAGCAACCATCAGTGGGCCATCAGAACAGCCACTAATCTTTTATTTTGCTTGAAAAATCTTATATTGTATCTTTCTCATAATTTCTCTCTGTTTAAATTAAGACCTCACTCACATCTCCATATCTCACTCTGTTTTATCACAAAGTCTGTTCCCATGCTAACAAAAAGTAGGATCTTTCATCCACTGTTGCTCCAAGAATTTTGCTTTTCTACTGTACCTGTAAGTGGTAATTAAGGATAGCAGGTCATATAGGGAAAGCAGGTGTATAAGCCAAACAAATCTGGCATCTGAAGAAACATTCATTAGGGACAAGTACTCCCTCTTCAGAAATTCTGCCTCATTAAGGGATAATCAGGAATGCATCAATAAAGTGACATAACTGATTACTTGTGCATCTGTCTCAATAATTTTTGTGCTGCTTAGATCTGCAAGCCGTGGCAAGAGGGAACAAATTGCCACTGCATTATAATGTTAGATTGATATTAGTGGAGTTACAATTGATGAATTCATTTTGATTTAAATGGTAAGATCTTATAAAGTTGCTTTATGCAGATGCAGTTGAACTTGATGCACAGATGATTACAGCTGACACAAAAATGTCTATAAAGGTCATTAAGAGCCTAAAATCTGAATTCTATTGAATAACATCATTATAATTTACGTGATTAATATTAAAGGATGGCTGTTGTATACGCAGAAGTTTCTAAAAACAGAATCTGCCAAGTGTTGCTTAGTAATCCTTATGTATATTTAAATGCAAGGATATATGTTGGGACAAAATTAAATACTATAATTATTAAAAAGCTAAATTAAAATTCAGAATTGTTGAACTTCAACTTAACTTTAATTTTAAAGTACATAGGCATTATATACTATATGAAAAAAATGTTTGGGGTTGTTTGTTAACGAGACAAGCAGTTTCAAGTTGGATGTAAGTGAAAGGGAAGGGAAAAAAAAAAGCAGCAAGAGCCTTTTTTCTTTAAATTACATATGAGTGGAAGGAAGAACAGTAAAAATTCCACCCAAAATATCACTTTTACTCTTGCCTTCAATAGGTCCAAGGAAGATAAAAGATGATCTAAGACCTCTTAGGTATCTATAAGTCACTAGAAATTTATATGAAGAAAACATCCTTTTGATGCCACAAGATGATCAGAATCCAGTCCCACTTCAAAGATAGGCCTAAGAGAGTGAGGCTGACTTGCCTGGTTACTGTTTTCACTGTCTTCCATCATGGAATTGTTAGTCCAATTCCACCAGTGTAAATCTAGTGCCTGTGCATGCAGAAGCAGAAATCCACAGTCTCACTTGATTCTTTTTCTCAGCTTCTATTTCAGAAGTATCAAAAACCATGTTATTCCCCTGTATTCGTTTGTTGGTTTGTTGTTTTTTTTTTTTCTTTGTGATTCAACACTGGAGGGAAATATGAAAATTCTGTGACTTCCTGTATATATTCAGGCAGAATAGATAGTCTCAAAGCCTGAAAGAGAGGTAGGCATTTAAATCCAACTGACATTATAGCTTAGACAAGGTGTTATTCATTGAAGAAACCATTGCAAGTTATTGCATTGTCTTTATAATTATTTTTTTTAACCAGACAAAAATAACATTTGAAAACAGCAGGTGTAGGGCTGAGTAATTTGATGTCTGACTCATTAAATATTTTTAATTTTTGTATTATTATTAATATTATTAATAAGAATAAGAGTGAATACAATGAAGGGGTACTGTATATTTTTAAAAGCAGAATATGGATTTCACATGACTTAAAAGTGGGGCTATTAGGGAAACCTATCATATTTCACTTTACTTATGATAATAACTTTAAAGTTAACTGTCCTTATAGTAAGAGAACAGACTTCTGTGTAACAATCTCAGATTTCTGAGACACATTTGCTGGTTACATGCTGCAGTCATTGCAGTTGTCAATGGTGTCTTGTGACAGACATGCAACATTCAAAATAGCTATTAAAATGCATTCTGTAATTCAAAATATACCAGAAATAGTGGTGGACATTGCTAAGACACTGTTTTATGAAGGCTAGGAAGATAATTAGAAACAGAAAAAAACTTTAAAAACATGAATAAGTCCCGAAGTTTTACTTCAAAGGATCCGGATTCCCTGTTCTTTCCTGAGCTCTTATCTAATCTGCATACTCTATTTCCAAGTTTAACCTAGATTATTCTAAATGTTAAGAACACTTACTTTTTTTTTCCTGAAGTGAAACATTCTTCATAACTGTCATGTTCTTTCACTGCATAATTGAACTACCTATCAAAGGATTTTATTATATTCTAGATTCTTTACTTATCAGAGACTCACTTTAAAACACTCTTCAGATTTGCCATGTCATACAGAGCATATGCAAATGAAAGGGGTTATTACACAATACACTTCCATTAGCAGACAGCTCAATGAAGGATTGGGAAATATCCAGCTGCTAATGTGTTTTAAATTACATACCCTTATACTGTGTGCTTTCTAATATTAGGAAAATTGGTACCCTCCCCCTTACACTCAGACAAAAGTAATTCATTTAATCTCACATCAGGCATTTTAGTTTTTCAGAACATAATCAGGAATATCAATTTTCTAATCAAAAAAATAGAAAAAAAGAAAAGGATTCTTTTTGTAGTGTAGCAGAAGCAGAAAATTCAGATGTAGGTGATTCAGACAATAAAGGCAAACATATTTCTGCCAAATTAAACCAATTTCCTTCAGTGTCATAACTCCTGTTGAGTTCCCCTGTTAAGTTCTCCCAACAGTGCTGTCTCAGGTCCTGTTTCTAGAAGTACTGATATGCTGTAACACAATTTTTTCTATGGATCTCTCCAGAATATTGTCTGAGCCCTTCTGTCTGCGTGTTCCCTTTCCACGGTTTCAGATTACTGATATGGAGTTTCATATCACAAAATTCTTCAAGACTCCAGATTATGTCTTCATTTATACCTAAAAAAATATCAGCAAAGTGGAAAGTCTAAGCCATAAGGAGGCAAGTGCAGCTGAGCTCTTTTTCATGGAAGCTAAATAATGGGAGAAGGAGTGGTTTCATCCACACAGGGAGCTGAGGTGTTTGGGCATGCAATTGACCCCAGAAGCTATGATACGTTCATTGGTGACATGGGGTAAACGTATCTAATTGATTCCAGAGATACCTTTGGAACGAATTAGAAGAGAGAAGTGGGAAACATGATGCTTTCACATGAAAATGAGTAAGTGGAAAGTTTGCAAGACTTAGATGAAACAGTGAGGGACAAAAGTAAGAAGGTAGGATTGACACAAATAGGAAGGTAGGATAGACACAAATAGGAAGACAGGAAGGAGATTAGAGACCTACTTGCATGATATCTTTAAGTACAGACACCAGACAGTTACTGAACTGCTGCTGTCTCTCACACAGTCCACAAATCAGTTGAAATCACCAGTGATGTCTATACTTAGTGACATTGTATGCCATATGCTGAAAATATAAGGATATGGAATTGTACTGGAAAGGAGATTGAAGAGATATACAAGAAGATAAGTGTGTGTGCTTGTGTGTGAACATAGTTTACAGCTTCAATTGGTTCTCCATCTTTGCACTTTTAAAAGTCTATGAATGTTTTTTAATTATTGCCACACGTATTATCAAATGGCACTTTGAATACTGGTAATATTTTTTTATTTTTGTTATCTACTGACAAGCAGGTTTCAAATTACTTGTCAAATTGGGCATTACTTTAAAAATATAAGCATTTTTATTACATTTTACAGGTAGGTCAATAAGGCTGTGAGTAAATAAATTGGAGAAGTTACATGAAAATGATTAAAGGTTTGGAAAATATGAAGAGAAGTGAGAAGTTCAAGAAATTCAACCTATTTAGTTAGTCTAAGAGAAGACTAAAGGGTGACATCAGGATCACAACCTATAAAAGCCTACAGAAGGAATGAAAATTTAATAATAGAAAGTTCTCCATTCTAGGTCACAAACATAACACTATCCAATCACTTCAAATTAAGGTAGAGAAATTCAGACTAGGCACACAACTTCAACTGTCTTTTCTGAGCCATTGCAATAGCATCTCAAGAATTCTGGTGGCTTTTCTGTTGCTGGGAACATTTATATCAAGACTAACCATTTAGCTAAAGTATGCTTGACTTTAGCACCAGCTGTAGGACTGAAAATTTTATCAGGAAACTCATTAGGTTCCCATAATGTCAGAGTTCAAACTGCAGGATTACAACAATTACTTCGAGTCTGGAGTTTATGAAGGATGTGACAAGAAAAAGATGTGTCTGCTTCAGTACAGTATTCCACAGGCTCAAGAGCACTGAAGTTGCTGTTAGCCTTTAATAAGATTAGGATTTGTATACGCTACTTAGAGTCTCCTATTGACATGTATATTAGTGTATGCCAAAATCCCTTTTTTCTAGTGCCTTGTCCCTCTGTTCAGTACAAGAGCTCTTCCACAGATGATTTGACCTTTTACACTGGCAGAAAACTTTCACTAATTAACATTTATTTAACATTAGTGTTTGTTAAATAAGATTGAGTAATGCAGTGTATTAATTTTAAACACAGGCTAGGTATAACATTTCTAACTGTGTCTTTCTTATATTTACTTTAAACATAGGTAAGACCTAAGGGAGAAATGTCTGTCTCTGCAGATTAATTATTCCTTGGCAATCTCGTTCTATTCTTTAATAAGGACTCACAACTGACATCATGAAACATATTTCATCTCTAGTACAAAAGGATTTTGAGGCTGTTTCATAAGCTTCACATTTGTAGGTTAATCTTTTGACTGTACCACTATGCATCTGATTTTAGGGTCCTCTACTGTACTTCTCAGTTTGAAGGTCTTAGATCTTAAGACAGGAGATTTCCTGAACTATAGAAGTACAGTTTTGCTGACTATTTGAACACCCTATAATTAGATATTGTGAAGGAACCAAATGTCTGAGTACCGGGGGAATGCTTCCAACATGAAGATTAATCAGCTATCAATAATCACATGAATTATTTCTTTTTCTTCTTTCATTTGCAAGTAAATTACTGTGTGTCAAGCAGACATTTATGGCATGAGTCCCAGTCCTGATATGTTCGTCTTTGCCCGGGAAGAAATCCAGGAGTAATTCAGGGACAACATTCAGTCTTCAATCTTCAAGAAAAATAATGCCATCATTCAGCAGAGACTAACCTCACTTCTTAATTAAGGTAAGAAGTTAGTGATCTTGAAGAGAGTGGTATCCTGTATCTTACAAAGCTGACATTAATTGTACAACAGCTCACTAATGGGAAGCGCAGAGCAGAAATATAGTTCCCCATCCCCTTTCCTTCCCTCCCATCTCAACCTTGTTCTACCACCTTCTTTCTTGTATCTTCCTTCTGAAAAAGCTTTTTATCCCCAAATCTTTAAGAATATATATTTTTGCATTCTATAATATGAAAAAATATCTCTGGTGGGTCTTCGGAAGCTGAAGATTTTTGAGACTTAACATCATAATTCCATTTTCTGTCATGTGCTTCTGCCTGTAAGAACCACATAATTATGTATGACACTGGCATGATATTCAATATGTTCCACGCTCATTTTTTTATTAATGTGCATCTAAGGTATCTTTTTGTTCAAAAGAGTACCAGGAAGATTCTTTATTATCAATATAATTTCTTGTGATTTAAGCGTTCAGAATATCATCTACCCAAACTGGACTCTTGTTGATTTTTACACATATGACTACACCATTAACTCATTTATTACAAAGCTGGTTTTCAGGTCTCTTGGATAAAATACACAAGACAATCAGTAAAGAAATCCACACTTTTCCACAAATTAAATTCATTTTTTACAGGAGAAGATTGTTCATTTTTATTCCCTGTGAATTGGACTTGGTGTAAGGACTAATTTGTAGCAAAGGAATTTAAGATTATAAATTAGGTATAACATTCTAGCAGAAAAGACAGTTGAGCACTAGATTAGACTATCTCTGCAACCTGCAGCACTGGAGGTTATTGTTAACGCTTGGGCAGGTTTGCAGCTTTGTACTAGATGTAGTAAATTTAAGTTTAAATATATTTATAATAAATTTAAATTTTAAAAATGTAATAAATCATGTTTGCGATGAATAAGCTAATGCTGCATTCACATCTGCCAAAATGAGATATTTTTAATACTTGTGCTGGAATTCGGGAGCTGAAGCTCCCCTGTGACTCAAAGGTCATAGTATGAACAATCCTTGTAAATTCTTCTTGCTCTGTCTTATGCTGTTTGGTTTTTTTGACATTAACAAGGATTGGAATTTGTGATGTTGTCAACAACTGTATCTAAGGTTTAAGGGAAAATTAGTGTTACATATTGAAATTCCATCATAAACATCAATATTGACTCTACCATTACTGTCTAGACAAACCATAGCGATTATAACTTAAAAAAAGAAAGATTAGCTGTTTCACATAAAATGAGAAAACAGTGAGGTATTTTTTAACTGCACGGATGAAAGAGGAAACTGTAGTAGCCAGCTGAAACACTTTGCAACCATGAAAATAAATCATTAACAAGAAGAGATCATAAGTGAACTAAGTTCTGATGTCATTTTCAAATGGCAGCAATGAAGTGGAAAATTGTTATACTATGGAGAAGAATGTTCACTCGTACTATAATAAATCATTTACTGAATACTATCACAGTTTAAATTAAAATCATTTATAATTAAGTGTAAAGGAACTTTGAAAATATTTGATTTCAAAGACAAACTTGTTTCATACAGCTCCTAGTAAATGTTATCCCACTGCCTGTTAGCTTAAAGGAAAATACTAAAGATCTCATTTAAAAAGATCCTTTATAGTAGGCTTCAAGTATTTTTTTCAATCTCTGCTTCCGTTTCTTAGCCTGAGAAGACTTCAGCTATGACCCTTGTTACAGAAAGGAGTAATTCTGAGAAATATTTTCTTAAAGATTGCTCACAAGATGAAAATTTTATATAGAAATACATACAAATTAAAAGTAGGTTGAAATAGCATTTGAAATATAATTGTTGTGATCAACTCCAATGTGCTATTCACAGTACATAACCAATGCAATGAAGTGAGTAAAATTGTGTTCTGTAACAAAAGCAAAATCAAGTGATGTAATTGACTCACTTGACCTTCAGCGAGTAATTATGGATTCCATAGAGAGTAAGACAAGAGAAAAAAATTGTAGTGCCAGCACTGAATAACAAGCATTTTCTGGAATAAAATTTAAAAATTATGTTATACGTATTTACAATTTTTCACAGTGTCTTTGACAAAACTAATACTGTTGAGAGGCTTTGAGGACTTTCCAACTCTGCTAAAATCAAAGTAGGTACACAAATTGGTATTCTTATTAGCATAAATTTGAAGATGTAAACAGGAAGGTTTCCAAACCACATGCCTAAGGAGCTCCTGGGTAAATGGAATAACCATCAGTGTAATTCTTCATGTAATCATAAAGATATTTCATAGATTGAATGCATGTTAATGTGGAGCTATAATTTTCAGTGAATTTTGTTTTACTTAATGACATTTTGTTAAAATGTGTCATAATAATTATGTATTTGCTTCTTACTTTTAATTCCTTTAACATTGTTTATAACAGTTACAGTCAGTATATGTATATAATGGATATACACACTCATCTAGAATGTAGAAAATGCTGTATTTCAAGAACAAACGCTACATTTTTGCTTACTTATAAAGATAAATAAATACTGAAAACCAGTAAGCATAGCTTTTCATTAAACCTTATTCTTCTTGAAAAGTGAGCAATTACTGAACACATTTTGAAGCATTTTTATATCTAATCTAATGCATTTTCACCTTATGAAAACTGAAGATTGTGTCTTAACTTTTCTCTAAATAAAAGACCATATTTTATTATTTCTTATTCTAAATTAATTAGAATAACCTTTTTGGATATTTTGATGTTATGTTTGATGTTAGAATGTTTGGAAGTTTAGTAGTTCACAGCTTTAGCATATAGGACAAATTATTAGTCCTGTAGACTTAAACTTTGTTTCATTAGATTAAAAACCAAAGAAACAAATGAACAAACAAACAAAATGCTCATTTTCTTTCTGTACACCCATTTTCTTAAGATTAAAACATTGTATGCATTAATTATTTTGCCATCTACTGTATTGAAGATGATGACAGAGATGTCTTAAACCACTGGCATCCAATCAATTTGTAACTTAATCTTTAGGGACTTGCTGAAGATTAACATTCTAAGGGGGGGGGGGGGGGAAGAGAAGTAAAATGCTTAGAATTAGAAGCAATTAACCTGAATGAACTTAACTTTGGGACCAGTTCCGTTTAATATCTTTATCAATTATGCAGATGAGGGGATGGAGTGCACCCTTAGTAAGTTTGCTGACAACACCAAGTTGGGAGGGAGTATTGATCTGATTGAGGGAAGAAAGATTCTACAGAGGGATCTTAACAGACTGGATCAATGGGCTGAAGCCAATTATATGAGATTAAACAAGGCCAAGTGCCATGTCTTGCACTTGGGTCACAACAACCCCATGCAGCACTAGAGGCTTGGGAAAGAGTGGCTGGAAATCTGCCTGGCAGAAAAGGACCTGGGGGTATTGGTCAACAGCTGTCTGAATATGAGCCAGCAGTGTGCCCAGGGGGGCAAGAAGGCCAATAGCGTTCTGTCTTGTATCAGAAATAGGGTAGCCAGCAAGACTAGAGAAGTGACTGTACCTCTGTACTTGGCACTGGTGAGACAGCACCTCAAATACTGTGTTCAGTTTTGGGCCCATCACTACAAGAAAGATGTGGAGGTGCTGGAGTGTGTCAAGAGAAGGGCAACGAAGCAGGTGAAGGGTCTAGAGTCTTATGAGGGGCGACTGAGGGAACTGGTGTTGTTTAGCCTGGAGAAAAGGAGGCTGAGGGGAGACCTTATCAGTCTCTACAACTACCTGAAAGGAGTCTGTAGCAAGGTGGGGGTCAGTCTTTTTTCTCAAGTAACAACTGATAGGATGAGAGGAAATTGCCTGAAGTTGCACCAGGGGAGGTTTAGATTGGATATTAGGAAAAATTCTTCACCAAAAGGCTTATCAAGCACTGGACCAGGCTGCCCAGGGAAGTGGTTGGATCACCATCCCTGGAGGTATTTAAAAGTTGTGTAGATGTGGTTTTCAGGGACATGGTTTAGTGATGGATTTGGCAGTGTTAGGTTAACAGTTGGATTCAATAATCTGAAAGGTCTTTTCCAATCTAAATGATGCTATCATTCTATGACAACAAAAATGAATTGATTTCTGGTTATTGCATTTAAACTATCTCAATTTTGATCAGTTGCTAAAGTCTGTAACTCTGTAATGTTTAGACCGTTTACATTATTTGCAATCAGTCATCTGTACATTGAGCTAGAACATAGGTTACTGTGGTTTTAACCATTATGATGGCTTCTGTAGAAGCTCGGGGAAGATAGGAATGTGTGCACAATCAAAAGAGAAGCTTGCCTGGTCCATGTTCCACAGTAGCTCAATGTGAGACACCTACAGTTTAGAAGCCACAGAGCCTTTTTGAGATGTATCTGCACAAACAGCTGTAATATCCCACTCTTAACACCAACATAGTTACACGGCTCCTGGGCAGATACTAGTTTGTAGCTGGCTGTCTGGATTCATAGCCCACCTCTTCTGCTTTCACATCCCCCTGTGAGGAATCAGCTAGTCTTTGGTCTCTTCTGTGCCCTTGTTTCTTGCCTCCACCTGTCCTGACAGTTTAGACTGAACTCTGGCAACCAAATACCATATTGTACTATGTATATTTACAACACTTAGGATAAAGGCTCCCAATTTGTCCAGAGTATCTGAGCACTCCTGTAATGACTTTGCTGCTACATCTGGCAGGATGGCATTTGTTTTGCCTCTGATCTGAATTCTGCTGCTGAAAGTTTTCATAATATTATTAACGTATCTGTTGGATCATAACAGTTCTCAAAATCTCATGTTTTATAGCCTTTTTATTTCTTATCTGATCCAGATATCAAGCCGGATGACATCTATCAGACTTAGACTTTAATCATTATTATTATTTTATGCAAATCTTAATTACTCAGTTTCTTGCCTCTGATAATGATTGGTATGTGAAGAATTGAAGCAAGGACACTGTCTACAAGTCACCTAATTGTTCACTGCATGCTGGGTAAGCTTTTCACTGCCCAGCCGAGCCACAAACATACCACTGTAAATTTTGTATTTTGGATGATTCTGACGTTTAGTTGTTGAATTTCTTCTAAACTGTTCTTCAGATTTGTTTTTAAATTTGTGCAAGTCTTGTGGTTTTCAGTTTTGTTGACTATAACACCAAGACTAAATAGCAATATTTTCATTTTACTTATTTCACACAAAGGAAAAAAAAAAACCACAAACATTATTAATAATAATAAAGGAAACAAAACAATTATATTGATGCATTTCAAGTATTCATTCTTTGATTGATCATTTTGATTTTTTTGTAACAATTCCTTTTTTTAAGAAAAATAACTTCCAGCAATTGCTAATATTCTTTCGCAGGCAAATCTCATGCAAATCCTGGAAAAAAAAATATATAGTTTTATGCAGTCTTGTTTATTGAATCTTGTTTATTTTCCAGTTACTAGGGAACAGATGTGCCCCCTCTTGCCTACAGGAATGACTTGAAGAAAATAGTTGCATATTTAAAGTAGCTTCCAGCTCTTATTTTGAAATCTAGATTATTCATCTTTCCTACAAGAAAACAGTGATTGTATTAAATATTCACATAATATATATAGACACAGCATTTACAAAGATGGATTCTGAACCAACAAAAGGGACAGACAGGCTATCTTAGAAGAACCAATATGATTTTTTAAAAAGACATAAAATCCCTCTTAATATAAACTACTTATATATCACCTTATCATGCTTTGGGAATCTGAATCTGGTACAGAACCAAAGAAGCGTTCTTTCCCTCAGCCTGAATTATATGAATATTAAAATACAATAGCTTACAGAAATTTTGTCTAAAATTGAACTGATTCATTTTTCAAATTGATTCATTTTTTCCAAAAAAAATCAATTCAAAAAAATGGAAAAAAAAGGGTTCTGGCAAAATGAAATAAATGTCTAGTTTTCCTTATGACTTTATGATGAGGTTTAATCTTTACCACTAGTTATTCTTTCTGATTAAGGCATAAACATCATGAGAAACAGGGCTATCCACATTCTCCCCTTTGGTTAACTTATATAATCTCTTCCTTATTACATAAACAAATTAATACAGACTCCTCATTCATATTTGAAACATATTTAACTTCTCAGGTATTTTTTTAAAGTCATATTCCTTCTGGCAATAGTTTTTCTTTGTTTGTTTCGTGAGTTAGACTGTCCTACTAAAACAGTGTCCCTAAGAAACAATTTTTGGTATGTTCTGTTCTGATGCAGGTAACATAGTGAGGAGAGTTATTATGCAATGGAATCAGTAGAGCTAGAAATAGAGTTTATAAGGAACTTTGTCAAGAAAAAACATCAGTTTCTTGAAACTAGTACTTTATACAGCAATGCACTATTTTTGCAAAACTTCTGTTGAAATGTTTTTCAGGGTTGGAATGAAATTTCCATTTAACAAACAGAACAAAATGTGAGCTATCTACTCTAGTGAGTAGTCAGAGCATGCCCTGGAAGATAAGATGTGACACTGAACTATACTGCATGAACTTCTGAAACTTGAATATTTTTCCTTCTATCTGTCTTTAATTTTCCTTTTTTTTTTTTTTTAACTGCATATTTGGATACATTTAAAAATGCATATATCTATATCTGCATATAGATATGTCCGTGTGTGTTTATGTACATATATAGACACAGACATATACATAGAGATGAAATCTTCATAATGTTGCATGCACTTATGTCCTGCGGTCGCGGCAGTACTGTAACTGCGTCTTTATGTCTCTTTATCGGTGTTACTGTTTTTTCTTGTCCCATTTGCTGTTCTGTTAAACTACACCATCTCAACCCACGAGTTTTGCCTTTTTCTGCCTATTTCTCCCACGGCTGTGGGAGTCGAGTGAGCAGCCCCGTAGTTCTTTGTTGCTGGCTGAAGCCAAACCATGACAACTTACTAACTTACTTTCTTTCCCATGCCTTTAAACATTTCCTCAAATCCTTCTTCCCATGTTGTATTTGCTAGATTTATAACCAGAGAGACAAAAATGTCCTTTGATTGTAAATTAATTGGAACCAGCCTTTCCCAATTTTTTTTTTTAAATATAAAATAACAAATTATTATGAAAGACATTAATGTACTTAGCAGAAAAAAAAAAAAATGAGAGAGAGAATTAATTAATTGTAATAATTATCCATTTATTTCAAACACCAGTACAGAAAAAAGATATGAGGAAATATCTGTCTGGAATGAATCATAGATATTTGACTCCAAATTAGGACAGCATACATGTGTGCAGTCATTACCACTATTTTTATTCTCTGATGAGGATGAACTGAATGTCACCTAGTGAAAGTATTCTGAACATGTTCAATCCTCCCCAGCTGTAGAATGATGAGAAAACTGAAGTGGGGACACAGTATGCATTTGTTACCTTGTCTGGATCTTCTGTGCATCTTTTGTACTTTTTAGTGCAAAGAGAGCCCTCTTTGTGTAATGAGCTTCAAAAACAATCCAGAATACTCAGAAGATTTATATAACATGAAAGGTGTACCTTGTTTCTTAGATTTTTACGAGTGTCCCATCACAGATGATCTAATGAAGATTTTTTATGATGTTCCACTGTTGAGAAAGGAGGTAACAGACAGAAAGCATGACATACATGAAGAGTATGACACAGGTCAAGGACTAGAAAAAGATGTTTCAACCTGCTCCGATCAGGTAGTTTAGTACAGAAACTTGTTACATGTCTAAGCAAAGGGAAAACAGCTTTCCACAAAAAGCAGTGGAACTCCCAGACATGCTTTTGCATGTGATGTGTTACAGGCATAAAAACAGTGGTTGCATAGCCTCCCAAAATGACAAAGCCAAAAAGATTAATTTCCTGAAGTAATATTAATTAGAAGAAATTTTCCACTTCCCACCCATCACCCTACAACATTCAATGAAAGGTATTTATCAAGAAAGATAACTATTTTTGTTGTCTGCATCAGAAAGGAAGTTATAATAATACTTTAGATCATTAGATGAAAGGTACTAGATAAATGCTAAGCACGATCATCATAATGCATTTTTCTATAGTCTGGTAACATAATTATGATGTTCGCATAGTCTTTTCAACAAACCCGCTATAAAAACTACTGAATTTTGAGATATTTCTACTTACTGGTGTTAGACTTCAACAAGGCTGAATTTTCTTTTCAGGTTTATGTCATTTACAAGTTCATTTATCATTGCCTTCTTGGCACTCAGCTAAGTGACTAACTTCTGCTGGATTTTCCTGCCATGTATATTTTCAGTAATGCAGATGAATTTTTTATTTAATCTTTTTCTAAAAATATATATATATTCATATATATTGTGGAAATATTTGTCAGGACCTTTTTTTTTTTCCCTTTTTTTTGTTCTTCAGTATCAGTATGTAGATATTTCATTTCAGATGTTGTATCAAATGATTACACTGGTGGGTTTGGGGATTCTTTGAACCAGCTCATTGCAAATGCCTAACCCTGAATACTGTAATGCTGTAATTTAGGGTTTTCAAATTCTGATCCAAGTAGGTCATCTATATCTCCCTTACAGGTAATTAGAATGTTTTTAAAGATAATTCATCACATCCATGTTGGGTGTGCCCTGTCTTTCTTCTTCAAGAGTTACTGAAGGAAGGTGGTCATTCATTTAAAGAACTTCTATTTTTAAAGTGTAACCGGAATAGCACACAGGTTTTTCATAAAGTATTATTTTAAAGTTTGGCCTCAGGAAAGCAGCTGAAGGAGATTGCACTAGTACTCTTCTTCCCCCTATAAAATGCCATCTTCTTTAGAAATATGCTAGTCTGATTCATATAAAGAAGGACTATCCATCTCTCCAGAGAAAGCTTTGCCATTATGAAGAAAATAAATCAAGTTCAATAAAGAAACCTAAGTCATATTTGGAGAAAGGATGAAGGAAATGTTGCACAGAGAACAAAATGGAGCATGCTGGCTAGAAAGTGGGACACAGTCGCAGGGAGGTTAAGGAAACCAGGGTTCAGGTTTCTGCTCTCAAACTCTTTCTGCATTTTATCCAGTGACAGTTTAATGGCAAAAGTGGGACACGTGTGACTTGCACAGTGATAAATCTCTAGACCCCTGTAGACATGCAATGAGAAAAAGTTCAAAGAAGTTAGTCAGGACTTTTTAAGAGTTACAGTAATGCAGTTAGGAACATAGATCTAAGTTAGTAACCTAAGAACAAAAAAATTTTTGAACACTAATAATATCATAGGATTGTTATATCATAATATAATTACTTTTCTCCAACTCAGAATTCTAGTTTTGCTTTTGTGTTGAGTGCTACTAAATGAGATTGAAAAGCCACTCCTCCACAAAATAAAAAATTCTGGTGAAGCAAAAGACATTGTCTGTACTGCATGTTTAAATAACATTAAATTATTTTATTTTTATGTCAAAATATTATACTAAATATTAAAAATATATCATAATATTAATTAAGTATATTGCATGGCCTGAAAACCAAGATTTAATCAGTTATAAATGTAAGAAGATTGAAACGCTAAATCTTATGTTTCTACCTTATTAGAATGAAACGCGTCAATACTATTGAAAGGGGGAAGTAAAAACAATTTTACTTTTTCCTTCTGAAACTTTTGAGGAAAATTTCTCAACTTGAATTTGAAAATAATAATAACAAAAGAAGAAGTATTTTGGTTATACCTACACAACAAGTAGTATGGAATTTTGATTTGTTACAGCTCCATCGTTATTTATCTTTTATTGTAGCTGCAGTTTTTCCTCATCCATAGGGCATAATGTAGTAGCGCTATACAGTACCACACTGTAAACACAATTCACAATTATCAACTGCTTAAAACTATTCAGTGTTACACTTAGTTACAGCCAATCAAAATAAAAGGTTAAATTATTAATAGATACATAAAATATAAGTTTCTAGAGCCTAATACGTGGTTCTATTTATGGTTCCCAGCTTTGGGATAGATATGAAGTTTCTGTACTTAATGCATAATTATCAGGTGCCAGAGAAAACTAGGGTAAGATCACCACTTTTTCATGTAAATTGAAAAAAAATGACAGGAAATAGTGTGAAATAACATAATACAGTATACAAGACAAAGAAAGAATACCAAACAATGAGCAATATGATTATACTAGAAACTACTTAACGTTAAAACTGTGATGTTAATTGGAAGTCTGCAGATGCATATGCAGATTTTATCAGTTCATCATAAATTCATTCTCACTGAAAATAAATGTAGGGTCACAGAGGAAAAATCCATTGAAACAAACTATATAAGTAATTATCACCATGACAAAGGTAAATTAGAAAACAAGAGAGATTTAGTTCTACCTCCTAGTGTAAAAAACAAGACAGAACTTGCAATATACAGATAAAGTGACAGGTTGATAAATCAGGGAAAAAAAGGAGGTAAAGTGAACAGGCAGAAAACATCCAGTTAGGCAATGTCACTGCTAAGACATATTCAAAGAGAAGATCTCTGTGCCTCCTTCTGTATTAGTAACTTCACTATCATAAAGAACACACAGAAGTTGGCATAACTATGCTATAAAACAGATCTTCACTGATGTAGGAAAGGTGATCCAGGTTATCCAGTGAACAGATTACCGCAATTCACTAAATTTGTGAGGTTCTAATGATTTAATTTCATCTCTTACTTGCTGTGTGATCTCAAAGAATTCATATCATAGCTCTCTACTTCTGTTTCCCCTCTATTCTCTTTTTGACTTGTATTTTCAGAATATAAAACTCTAACTAGATGTATGCATAATGGGGTCTTAGTTTTAATTGAGATTCCAGGCTCAACTCTAATATACATAATAAATAAACTGGAGTATATTTCATAATAGAATAGACTTTTGGAGGTCCAGTCACTGCTGCATGGACTCATGGTCATGTAGTGTGCTGAATGTTTCTGCAACATACAGGATGCTCTCAGTGTCAATGCTTATCAATAGGAGTTAAAGGAGTTACATACTATGTTGGGCTGACTCACAGAATCAGATGTATTCAGCTCATAGCTTACAGTATGAGTGCTTAAATCTTTGCATGAAGTTGCATGATTTGTGGAAGACTTCAGTAGTATGGTATAAAACTGTTTTCGTTTTATATTCACTTTCCTCCTAGACACTTTAATGAATATTGGGTCATATTCTAATGCCTTAAAAATGTAATATATGTCCTTGAGTTTAACCCTTCAGTCTCTGATCCTGAGCCTTTTTTAAGGAAAAAGTTTCATTAGTACTTATCCCTTTCCCTTTGAATGGCATTAATAGCTACACAGAGAAAGACACTGGTCTATTCAAACTCAGAGCATCCCTTCACTTACCAGTGAGAAGGAAAGTGACCACAGAAGTGTCTGTTAAATCATTTAAATGATCTGTGCTATTGTCCATGTATAATTTTCTGTATTATAATTAATCATTCCATTCTTACTATCAGTACTTCAGTTTAACTTCCTATCTCTGCAGTAGAAGAATGTAGTCTCTTAGCTTTCAATTCTGTCCTCCCATTATCACCCTTCAAATAAAACAATTTATCTACACTATGTGCAGTTTCTAGCTATCAAAAATACTGTCATAGAGAGTCTTGAGTTCATTTGTTAAAATGTTTTTCTTTGTTTCTTCAAAAGAAAATTAGGAAATTGCTATGTTCTAGTGTGAAATACCACAAAAATCAATGCTTAAGTTGTATCAGCAAAATTGCTGCACAAAAGCAGAAAATGAAAGAGAATAAAATACTTCAGCTAGCATAAGATGAGCTTTTAGCTATTACTACCATCTTCCTATTTAATTATAACATTTCTGAATAGGATGTTTCTGTTATACTTGGTAAGAGTTAACTTTGTTGTGTTTGGAAATCCTCTAAAGAGAAAACTAGTAAGCATGTGTAAGACATCCGTTCTGCATCTGGTTGATACCTGAGGCTTAAAAATCAAAGATTCTATAGATTCAAAATAGATGTATGTGAAAATAAAAAAAATCTGTATTTGAGCTATTCCTGCTTAATATACAATACCTGTAATCCTTTCTAAAAAACAGTTAGCAGGACTTCATTTCCTGTTATATTTCCTCAGACTTTAATTTTATGTTACTATTATGAATAGGAAGGTTAACTCTATCAAATAAAATGCTAGTACATGAGAATCAGAATATCTGACATAAATTGCTATAAGGTCAAATTAAACTTCTATGGCTCAGAGGAATAAAAAGGCAAAGGGGTCTCAGGAGAACAATTTCTTTCCTATTTTCCTGTTACTGTTGAAAAAAAAACCCACTATGATTCCTGACAGTATTCTCCATTCACAGGATGTGCTGCTCAGCTCATTCAAGATTCAGGGTTATAGGTCTGTTGATTTCATTCACAGACATAACTAAAACTGAGATGAAAGAACTTTCAATAGAATAGGGGCCTGGTAGAGCAAGACTTTGTGGTTCCTGTGCTGCTCCTGTCTCTGTCTCAAACTCTTTTAAGCTAGTGTGTCCCACTAATATATCCTAGTAACCTGAAACAGAACAATGAGTAAACTGAAGATGTAAAACTGAGGATTAAGTGGCTTATCATGGTGGCTATAGCACAAGTATTGTAAAAATAAGAATAAAAGATTCAATGTGTATAACTGGCTTTTTAAAGAAATTAGTTTCTAGCCTAAGTTAGTTTTCAGAACCAGTTGATATTCAGAAAAGACAAATAAGTAATCTGTAGATCTGAAATTCCCAAAGCTTAAAAAGACAAAAAAATACTTACTGAAATGGTTGCTTTGGGTTAGAAACTCTAACTTCAAAACTGTCAACCATGGGAGAACTGAACTTTAACATAAAATAAATGAAAAATTATTGAAATTTATTTGCTGAGGTAATAAAGACTTAGAATATTACAGAAATGCACTATAGATGAACATCTTTTCTGCGCACCTGAATTATTTGACTAGTGAAGGAAATTTTGCTGAAGAGAAAAAAAAATGCAGAGACTTTGAAATAAAGTGAAAATATACAGAGGAAATAATAAATTTATGAAGGTTATTTATTACAATCAGTGGAAGGACTTTCATTCTGAAAGTCCAGATTTATCATCTGTTTCATATAATCTGTATTTTTAGTAAAATCTTGAGGGGTACATAGAACAAAACAGATCAAAAGATCTACAGCCAGAATCTTCAGGCAAGGAAACAGCATTTCTAAGAGCTGAAAAATAAGTAGTTTTTAACTGAAAATGTGATGGGTTGAGTAGAGAAGTTACTATGCAGAGTCTTTGGCCTTGCTGAGAGGGAGGCAAATCCAGGTGAACAAATAGCATAGGTCTTTCTCATTTTAAAAACTATGAACTTCAAACCAGCTTGTGTTTTCGTTGTTATATAGGCATATTTCTCTTCATTTCCCACAGCATAAACCAAAGTGTTTTGTTTCTAGACCAGGACCTCTCCAGTCTTGAGTAAACTGCACAGTTGCACTGTGATTGCTGGGTTGATAGAGTCCTTCTTTCGGCTCTTGAATGTGGGGATGTCTACCAAAGGGTGGGTGGATGTAAAAGGTCATAGGTTTCTGTGTGAGAGCTTCTGAACTCAACTTCAGGTTACATTAAACAGAAAAATGCAGAAGATAAGTTAAAAATATAACTTTAAGAGCAAATAAGTGAACTGAAAGCGATGCCAAGTATCCATTTCAGGAAGGAATAGTCCAGTTTCAATTCCCCATGCAGTTAAGCAGTCTTGAAACTGCTGGTTTCCTGCTGATCTACTAAACTGTCTAGAGGCTAGTTCTCACCTCTTGCTACATTGCTACTTAAACCTGATTGTGAACTGAACAGAGCAGAGTATGGAGGAAGCAAGGTAGCACATTCCTAGGAACCAGGCTGTCTGAAAATAATTTACCTGTGTTCCTAAAATCTATGCCTTGTTTTAGTTTGTTAGCTTTGCACACTGCCACAAGAACACCCTGAAACTATTCCAGCCTCATAAGTCCACATGTTATTGCACCTAAGAAAGGCTTTTAGTTATTCTCAGTGTGAACATGCTCACAGATCTTTAGGCGTACTCATCTTACCTGGAATTTGTATCTGTATCACATTTCTTGACTCCTGGAAGCCATTTTGAACTACACGGATCAAAACGACTGGAAAAGATAAGCCACAAGTCGTTTCAATAAATCAAGGTCAGAATCTGGCTTAACAGTTTAATTGAATTATAATGTTCAGTATTAGTTGTTTAAACACAAATATCAAGTTTGGTTGGTTTGGGTTTTGTTTTAGTTTTGTTTTGTTTTTTTTTTTTTTGTTTTTTTTGTTTTTTTTTTGGTTTTTTTCTTCAAATAAGCACTTTAATTTGGTTAGGTAGGGTTTTTTTATTTTGTTTTGGTTTTGTTTAGTTTTTTTTTTTTACATGTATTCTGTGTTTTTAAAGGCTTTGTAGAGAAAACTGATGAAAGTGAACTTCCACAGAGTTGAAAACGACCTATTCTCCACATTTTATAAAGACTGTAAAATACAGATATGTGTATACCCTTGCAGACATGGAGACAGTCACAACTCTGCATCAGAAACTTTGTCTGTTTCAGTGAGAGCAGACAATTATTTGTTAAAATATAAATGGAGATTACCTTGACAGAAGCCAAATCATTTTCAGTAAAACAAGCATTCAAATTAGCAGAGGGCCCAATTCTGCTTTCCTTTCATTTATTAAGTGATAATTTATTTCTGGAAATAACGCTGCTAAACACTGGAATTAACTGGGGAGTAAAATACAATTTGAGTAAGCTGCCGGTCTGAATTGCCTCTGGATAAGTAAGTACTAGATAGATAAGGATGTAGCAAGCCTCTAAGTCAAGAAGATTTTTGGTATTTTTCTTGCATAGTTGGTTAATTTGTTCCAGTAAAGGAAATCACATATAGCCTAAAGAGTCATGCAACTAAATATGAAAGAGAAATAGCCAAGAATGAAGATAGCTACCTAGAGAAAAATCAAAGAAATCTTCATTTTGAGAGAAAATTGTAGTCTATATTTGATTTCCATCTCCAGTTCATTTAGACATTGAAAAGGCCAGATGCCAGCATTCACACCTCATTATTACTATTTTTATTTTCTGGTACCTAGAGCCAGTCTCCATATATTGCTTATAATATATGAACCCAGAATTTAGATTTACCAGAATAAATGGAACAGGGATAACGCTGCTCTGTATTTGCAGTAAGAGGGAAACTTTTCCGTATTAAAGATCCTATCAGTCAAGGCCCCTGAGGTATTGTGAACAATTAATGGTGTCCAAATTGAGTAGATCATTGGTATCAAGTATTAGAGGTTTCATTTGATGGCTATTTTCCAAAAACAAATATGCAGTTTCTGTATATTTTATCATCTTTCTATTCCTTCCCCACCCAAAACCTCGCTAGTTTCACAGAGGCTATCATGGCAGTAAGAGGTGGTCCAGAGTTTGCAGAGGAGACTAAACCATGTTATGGTGCAATATGGAACCTGTGAATAACATGGTCAACTTCTCTTTCAGAATTCAAGATGTTCAGTATGAACTCATGTAGACAACTACCATCCTTATTAAAAGAGGTACTAGGGAGGATCAGAAAATATTAAGAGACTAGTTAGAGATATCTGCATGTGCATTTTTTTTTCATTTGGGCCAGAGAAGATAAACACAAGTTACAAGTA
Source organism: Vanellus vanellus (assembly GCF_965231255.1). NCBI lineage: Eukaryota > Metazoa > Chordata > Aves > Charadriiformes > Charadriidae > Vanellus > Vanellus vanellus. Next base: position 151,928,117 of record NC_138906.1, read on the forward strand.
GCGTGGAGACATTACTACCAGTTACTCATCTTCTCTGAGGTATACTGCCACAAACCATACATGTGTCAGATCCTTAGCTGTTACAAAATAATGGCTTCAATTGAGTAAATTAGCTTTATTTAAACTCTATTTCATTCAAAGTTGTAAAGGATGGAGTGCCAGCAGCATGGTTATTATCTCTCCACATTTATTCCTAATCTGTAATGCACAATCCAGTAAAATGTTGTTGCTCTGTATTTAATTTTTGGATCATAAGGTTCTGTATGGGGAAATGGGATTATTTTCCTGGAGGATATCTACACCATGCATTATTAAGTCCTTGGCAGAAATGGAGTGCAAAATTCACAAAATCATAGAATAGTTTGGTTGAAAGGAAACTTTAAAGGTCATCTAGTCCAACTTCCCCTGCCATCAGCAGTGATACCTTCAACTAGGTCAGGTTGCTCAGAGCCCTGTCCAGCCTGACCTTGAATGTTTCCAGGGATGGCATTTGTACTCTATATTGAAAAAATTAATTTCAGCACCTAAGGATTTCACTTGTTTGAATGTTTCTTAAAGATGTTCACAAATTTTATAATTGCATCAATAAGATTTCTAAAAGAAAAGAAATAGGTAGGAAGAAAAGGGAACGCAGTTAAGTTTGTTCAGTACTGTTTGTCGATAAACTGCATTGTTGTATCTAAATGATCTTCAAATATAATAGAAATAAATCTAGAAATATTCCTTAATATGTCCTTGTTTTTTAGACTTTCTTTTGAATCTCAGCTTTTCCACATAGATATTTAAATAAGGTTGTTCTTGAACAAACACAAACATTTCAATTGAGCATTCTTTTTATACCTACTTTGAAACTTCTGATATTTAATGTTTTTTTCTATGCTTCTGTGGAATAATTGCTGGAGGTGACTTAGAAATTAAACATATATTCATATTTTAAGGAAAGGCACAGCATCAAAGAAACTTTCTGGGCAGACTGCAGCTGATATGCAAGGGATACATTCCACAGAAGTTCCTTAGGCAGCCTTAGATATTGGTAAAGCCAGGGGACCCTGATGTGCTGACTCTAGGAGAAACTGGACAAGGGATGGAGAAGAGTGAGACACTGTGGCCAAGCTCTGTGATAAAAAGGGAACTTGAAGGTCTTATGGAACTCTTGAAGATTTTACAGAACTGTTAAGCTGCCTAATTTCTACCCTGAGCCAACGATCTATCATTTTTTGACTAAATGCTATCCTTTGGGTGAATTTTGCTCTTTATAATGTCATCATAATACCAAAACACACCTCCATCCCAAAAGCTACCCGCCTCCAAGATGCAACCATGCCTCACTGAGCTTGTGCTCTAAATTTTTCCAAATCTTGTACCTTTAAAAGTGAAGCAAGAGAATTTTACACTAATCATAAAAAAAGTATGTATGACTAGAGTCCCTCAAGCTCCGCCTGAAAGGTACAAAATTGTATAAAAATAGCTTAAGAGAGGAGGGATGTCAGGGAAGCTACCATCGCAGTCAGGAAGGATACCATTGCTGACCACGTCTGACTTCTGGGATCAAAAGATGGGCTGAGCCTCTCTTCCTCCCCCTAGGGATGCTTGTGGGTAAAGTTTGAACACTTGGTTATACCGAGTGGTTCCGGGGAAACTTAGAAGTCTCTATGGAGTCGCTTTATGACTTAACACGGTTGTAGCCAGGCAATCCAAAAGAATTTGTGCGTCTGTTGCTTCACTAAACTACACATTCTGTTAATCTAGCCATGAGAGTTCTCATTGAACGTGACCAAACTCCTTAAGTGTGGCCATGCTAATTCATGGAACACAGCTAGACTGAAGATGTATGGTGTTATTAGTGCATCTGTAATCCTGATAGTTCAATATATTGAACACGACCAGACTTCTAACACCGAATTGGGCATTCCTCAGAATCTAAGATTAGCTGCCCCCAGCCCCTCTGATATCTGAGGACAAGCTGGAATGCAAGGGGGTTTATTTTCTGCCAAATTACTTTGCCCTTTAAAGCAACAGCTTCTACAGTTATTCAAGATTTGTCTGTCTTATTATGGAATTTCTGAGATCATCCCATTTCTGTACCCATTTTAATCGTACATGTTTTGCTCTTGTGATTTCACATTTTCCAGGGTCCAGTGTAAAAAATTATTTATTTCAAACCTAGAATGTCTTAATTCAATATAGGCAATATCCTCATTTAGAAACGGGAAAATGCATAGCTCAAAAGTGCAAGTACTTGAATAAAATACATTGGAACTCAATTTTACACTGTAAATTTAAGCAGACTTAATCAGTTGTCTACCTCCTAATACCTAATAATTAATGAGTCTACATAAAATAATTTCAGAAATTGCTTTATTTTGAACTCAGAACCATAAGAGTAGTCCTTGTAAATGTTGGTTTTCATTTTATATTGTCACAACAGTACATAAAAAAATACCATCAGCTTTCTATTTTGGGATCCCAGTGCAAGATGCATGCTTCCAGCATTTCTATTTATTGCAGTATCAGATTCCTGAACTTCTATTGATCTTTAGTCCTTTACTGAAAAACATATTGCTGCTTCTTGCTTAGATTTTGCTTTATACAGTCTGTCTGAAGAAAATACTAAATGGACACTCTTCAACTCTGCTTTCTCATGTTTTCTTTTCATATGGACCTGTCAGACAATTCTTGAGACCTCAGTGCTATTTTGAACAACGGTCTTTATTAAATTTTAGAGAAGCTTATACCGTAACCAGAATCTGCGCTGACCATTAAATAAAATACAGACAAAAGTGCAGTAGAAAAAAAAGATCACATTAGCAGGGAGTGATGCTGCCTGTTTGCTTTCTTCCTCCTAATTTTGAATGCTTAACCTGGTATTTCCAGATGGGTAAAGAAGCCTGAATATACTTATTCATGGTAAGTAGTATCACTGATCTTAATTTCAGTATGACAGCTATTCAGAGTAAAATTTGTTATTATTGTTTTACATTTAAATTAGCTTTAAACTATTAACAAGACAAAGAAAATAGCATACAACATTATTTTTTTTTTCTCCAACCCCCTCAAATATATAGTCACAGAATCAAAAATTAGATGAGGCTGGAAGGCAACTCTGTAGGGTATCTAGACGAATCCTTGCAGCTCAACTCAAAGTCAGCTAATACAGGTTGCTCAGGAGCATGTGCAGTTGGGCTTTGAATATTCCCAACGATGGACAGTCCACAACTTCTCTGTGCAACGTGCTCCAGTTCTCAACTATCCTCACAGCAGAATTTTTTTTCTGTATGTTTAAGTAGCATTTCCTGTATTTCAATTTTGGCCTATTGTCCCTTGTCCTGTCACTGTGCACCACTGAAAAAAGCCTGGCTCCACCTAATTTACCACCCACCCCCATGAGTTTTTTATATGCGTGGATAAGACCCCCCTGAGCCTTTTCTTCTCTAGGCTAAACAGTCCCAGCTCTCTTAGCCTCTCATATGAAAGATACTTCAGTCCCTTTATCATCTTTGTGGCCATTCTGTATACACAATGCAGTATGGTCATATCTCTCCAGTAGTGGGGAACTCAGAACTGGACACAGTACCCAGAGATACCTCACCAGTGCTGAAGGAAGGATCACCTCCCTCAACCTGATGGCAGCACTCTGCCTAGTGCAGCCCCAGAGGCTGTTTGCCGCCTTTGCCACAAGGACATTTTGCTGGCTTATGCTCAACTTACTGTCCACCAGGACCCCCAGGACCTTTTCTGCAAAGCTGCTTCCCAGGCGGCTGGCCCCTGCCTGTACTGCTGCAGGAAATTATTCACCTCCAGCTACAGGACTTTACAGTAGTCTTTGTTGAACTTTATTGAGTTCAACTTTGCCCATTTCCACAGCATGTCAAGGTCTTCTGAATGGCAGCACCACTACTAGTGAATCACTCTTCCCACTTTTATATCATTGTAGCCTTTCTGAGAGTTCATTCTGTAGCATCATACACGACTGATGTGCATCAGTTTCTTAGCTCTGTGGATAAATCTTGATGTTGTTCATAATAAAACATGATGGCTGGCAGTGTGTTCTCTTTCTCGACCCATCAGTAGGAAACAAACTTCAAAAAATTAAAAAAATATATAGGGTAATCTGCCACATGTCTACATGGTCTGACAAGCCTGTCATTTTGATGACTCAATGTATCTTATGAAGGAAATAATAATTTCTAAAGCTATTGGCTTTCCTAGAGGGAAAATAAAGCTGTCCACCTTATGTCTTTTAATCAGATATTACTTAGTGAACTTTGCTAAGCAAGCTACTCAGAGTCTGGCATTCTCTTTCTAATTAAAAATGGTATCCCCATGAGTTCAGTGGAAGTCTTATTACGATTAAATTTTCAACGGTTGTCTGTTTCTGTTGCTGACTCTGTTTTACAGTGTCAGAATGCTTACTATCCTGGAGCAGCTATTTGTAGACAGATTTACAGGGAACAGCTGTAGGTAACAATCAATCATATTTGGTTCAGTGACAGAATTTAATTAGCTGACAACAAAGTGAAATACTCTATAAAATAAATGAATTGTTATTCGTGTACAAATACATTTCCTTTTCAGGTCTTTATTTAACATGTAAGAGACAAGTGAAAGATAAGCATGTAATGATGATCCATGACTGACTCCAAAATCAGAAGTAAAAGTATCCCCCCTCCCCTCTGCCTATTGCCAGAATTTCCTCTCTGTAATTAGTAATATTCAGCTTCTTTCACCACCAACACTATTTCTGCTTTTTTCTGCTCAGTGTTTTTTCTGATATATCTGCTTTTTTAATTGATTATTAATGTAAGATGTCTCAGCTGGTTACAGACAGCTTAATTCCAGACAAATGCAAGAATTGTCTCTGCATGAGTGAAGAGTGGGGTCAGATATTGGAACAGTCATTCATGAAAGACAATTAAAATAGTAAAGTATCTATTTTCTTGCCATTTTATGATCTAGCTGAATTTACACACCATTTGGTTACTTTAGACATTAGGAAATCAGGTATAGCATAAGAGAAGTTCTCTTGAAAACACTTTTAGGAAGAAAATGGCTATAACAGGAAAAATTTATATTCACCTGTTGGAAAGGACAAAAAAGAGGCAGTTAAATTTTTTCTGTGCCTGACTGTTACATTTTGCCCAGAACGCATTAAGTGAAATTAGACTTTTCTTGGGGTGGTGTCAGGGAACAACAGCAAGAATTTCTTGTTATAAACAATGGTGAAGTACTGAGTTGAACTTAGATTTGGAGAACTGTCTTTATGTTCTTCCTTTTGACATCTTAGAACAGTATTTTAATCATCTATAGAAAGTTTTGAAAGTAGGCTTTCTGAATGACTCTTCGCAAAGTTAATACACTCTTTGGAACAAAAAGAAATTAAAAGTTACAGAAAGCATCATATGATTCAGCCAATAAACGTTCAGACTCTCTGGCCCAATGAAGCATTATCCTACCAAAGCTTGAAACGTATAAGAAAACACTAAGTGGTTCAGTGACATCAAAACTTTGGTAATTTTTTTTTGTGTTAACTCACTGACTAGAGGTAGCATATTTCTGTCTAGAATTCCCTTAACAGAAATATGTGCACTGTGCCATTCTTCCCATATGTACAAATTCATTTCCCAGATGCATTAGCTTTCCTTTCTCACTTCTGTAATACAGTAAAATGAACAATAGCTCTGATCATGTAGGGAAGGTCTAGACCTGACCAGCTTGCGTATGCTTTGGGGACAGCCATGTTTCCCAGATATATGAAAGATCAATCAAAGGTCCAACACAGATCTTAGAAAATATACAAATTTTCACCAGGTTAATATGTACAGATACATTTTTTTTATGGAAGGAGATATGTGGGAAGACTCAGATGTATATGCACAGTATTAAAAATATACTGGGTGCTCCATACTTTCTTCAAATTTATGTAGACTTAACTGCCCAAAATTTATCATTTTTCATTTCACGTAGTAGCGTAGAGATGACACATGACTTTCGTCTAATCGACCCTCTCAGCATTCTAGATAAAGAAAAAGGAGCGTATTATGCCTGTCTTTATCCTATGCTGTTCCTGAACAATGTTTATGCTCTTTAGTGACCTCTGCAACCTAGCATTAGAAGGAAGAGCCCTTAGATTATTTAAAGACAGCAAACAAGTGGCCTGCTCAGAAGAGAAGGCAATGCAAAGGTGACCTAAAAGTCACATTTTCACATTCCTTCTGACTTGCCCCCAGTGATCTGACACACCACTAGCACATACTATTCAAAGAGCACATCATCTATAGAAAATTTGCTTTTGTGAAGTACCATCAGACTCAGACTACAGTTACTCTTCCTTTCTCAAGAACATTTTTTTTTTTTATAAAATCCTTATTACCCTGAAATGTCTTGGAAAAACTCCTCTGTAACTGTTCTCTTACTGCTTGTCTCTTTTCTACAGTTCTGTAACTCATTATTGAAAACAACAAATGTAATTTTGTGTGAACTATACCATGAAAGGTATGAGCGTGTGAAATGATGGTGTGTCTTTATCGTTGAAGAATCAAGGAAATATTAGTTATTGGTAATATACTGAAAGTGAAGTTCTCACACTTTTAAAAAAAATAATTAAATGCTAGCAGTAGTAAGAATAGTTTGTGGGTTTCTAACACATTTATTTAAAAATTCTTTCATTTATTTAAAACTTCCTTTACTCTGAAGGGGAAAATATAAATGTGATACCTTTTTGTGTGGACTTTGCTACCATAAAGTTAAGCATAAAGGGTTGAAAGAGTGACTAAGCAAATTATTTTTCAGGAAAAGTAGTTTGGTCAGAAGTAAATTCCTGATTTTACTGGTGTGTTGCTATTGATCTTAGAATAGCCCTGATTTCACCCTTTCATTTGTGGAGCTGAAGGGCAGAATTTTTAGCCTATACTTACAAGACTGTGCAGAAAATGCAGCTCAGTTATTCTGTCTAATTTTGGCAGCTTGCTAATTGAGCAAAGGGACAGATTTCTTCTAATATCAAAAGATTATTGAGAATTAACTGGGTTTTATAGACCTGAATTTTAGATATATTAGACATGCAGTTGCATACCTACTCTGCAAGATCAGTTACCCTAATTGCATATACCAATTGGGTAACTGTAGGTTTAAATGTCTATTTATATGCAAAAGCAGCTTATCCCATCTACATAGATAATTACAAATAAAGTATACGTAAGCGGAGTTCACAACTGTGCCTGCATAAAGCACATGGGTTTGTGTACTTACTTTGTTTAAACATAATGATTTTGGCCAAAAAATCTCCTGCTTGATGTGTGTTTTATTTTATGGTTCTTTTCAACTCTGGAATTATAAAACTAGACAAAATAATCCAAAATGTAAAATAACACAGAACTTCACTAATGTTAAAAAAGAAGAATAGTATGGAAAAGACATAAAGTACTGAGGATTACTCCAAATAAGATGTAATAATAACTTCCTGAACATTGTCTGGAAATAAGAATCACTATAGTTTCTTAAGCACATGACAGTTTATTTCTATACCCTTTAAACCATGCAAAGATGTGAGACATACTGCACTGGATAATCATGCAAGAATAAGAACAGAAAGATTAATATGTTTCTAACAGCCATGAATATAAGAACATCATTCGCCTGTCATTGTAGCACGAGTATTTATGTGGGTTGAGAATATACTGCTGCTTAAAAGTTTTCATTAGCTACATTAAATCTGATCCATTTCTGTATTTAAACCTTCTTTGAAGAATGCATGAACAGTAAACTTTGCACACAAAGTTTAAGTGGCAGATAAGGAAAAAGTGAGTTAGTATCTTGATATACACTGAAAAGGGAGTACAGCACTTTGGTCTACAATATAGCATGCATGAGGCTCAGACTTTCCTAACGGAAGCCATGATATTATGTCCTTTCAGCACTCAATCATGTGGTACAGGGTCAAGACCAAAGATTGTTATTGTCTCCATCTGTTTCCAGCTGAAGTACAATTTCTGACACAAAAATTGTGAAGTGATATTCACCTCCTGGGGGCGTTGTCTAGTTAGTGAACATGGAAACGTTACCAAGCCAATTCTGAATCAATGCAAAGGGAACCTTAATAAATGGAGTATAACATACCTACATTATCTATCAGGGGTTGATTTATTTTTTTTTTTCATTATGGAGATGAAAAATGTTTTAGGAGGCAAAAAATAATTCTAGTGAAAGTATTAACTCAGAGGTGGACCAAAAATCTCTCTTGGGAGCTGGCGTATATTATTGCTAAGTCCGGAAGGAACTGAAAACAACATATTTGTTTACTTCTGGGAGGAAAATGGCTTATACTCACAGGATTTGTTGGAAATCTGTTTTCCCCCACTTGCATGAAGGAATGAGTAAAATGTTTCCTTTAATATTCTCCATCTAATTAGACAGACCGATTTAAAGTAGCCCTTCCTTTTTAATTATGTGTTTTTCTTGGTTTTAGTCATCATAGATACAGTAGATTTCTTCTCTGTTACTGCAATTAAATGTAATGTTCAAACTTTACCAGCCAGAAAGGAAAGTACCTAGCTCCCTTCTTAATCAACAGGAAAATTCCCTTTTACTTCAGCAGCAGCCGGATCAAGCTCATGGACAAGCCTTTCCCTGTGTGCACACATTTCATTTAGGGCCCTTGGTGTTTCTGCCCTGACTATTAAGTCATTTCATATGACTGAAGAGTGGTGGAGCTGCTGGGCACGTTGACGAAGTGTGACCAAGAAGGACCAAGAGACCTGGCCACCACTGGGGGAGTCAGCAGGGAGTAGAGGCAGAGGAATTCGACTACACTGCTTCAACGATGCTGCCCGGTGCAGGGGGGACTGGTGGTGCCTGGTGGGAATGTGTGAGTTCAGCCATCCCCAACAGCTCTCCACCTGGCAGCACTCAGCTTCCAGCAGGTCCCTGGCCTGGCAGTCTGGAAGACATAAAAGTCCAAGGCCAGGCACAACTGTGAGATCTGCCTGCCGGGTTAAGGCACCCCAGCTCTCGGAGGACCCTTTGTCCCAGTCTGCTCATTGCTCAGGGTCAATGCAAGCGTGACTGAGTCTGTCTCTGCATGTGTTTTCCCAATGAATTCTGCACCTTCTTCACCTCTGCTTGAGTAGGCTACTCTCACTGCAAATGAAATGGAGAGTAACTTGTATCTGTTTATTCCTTGGCCAAGGGTGGTAAAGGGATAAAATAAATAAAGATAGGCATCTAAGGTCTCTAAAAAAATTAGGCAGGCTTTTTGGATTGCAAGAGTCAGTGGAGATGGGAAAGCTGCTTACATGGAGACTCAGAAAAGAGGCTTAACCAATAGTCCCTGAATAACTGCCTGTACAGATCTTTATTTTTCCTTCTCTTTATTGCCTTCCAACCTCAGCACCTAGTAATATGATGATTCTAAAATACCAGTAGTCAATGTGAGGAAGGTAAGAGAACTTCTCTAATTGAGGGATGACTCAGAAATAAAGTAATTATTCTTCATATCACTTGAAGGCCATGAAGGTAAGGAAGAAAACAGATCATTTTCCAATACTTCAGTGTTTTGCACTTTGTAACTCAGCAGATTCCCTATTGGCCTGATTAAAAGAAAACGAAGAAACAAGTGGTTGAATTTGGGAATTAAATTAAGTCTGACGTGATATCTCTCTTGCAGTTATCTGCTCAGATGGAACAATTAGTTCATTATTGCTTAACATCTTGTTTTCTAAAGAAGTGCAATTTGATGAAATTTTAAAACTCTCCCTCAAGCTGCTTCAAGAAGCTATTGTTTTTTTACAAAAGCTCCCAGTATTTATTGGTTTGCAGTCTCAATCCTACAGGAAACCCAGATACTGAAAGACAGTTAGAAAATGAGGCATTATGTGAAAGAATTAAATGCCTTAATTATTAAATGAAATCTCAAGAGCTGAGATTTTTCAAAGACCTGATCTTGTGTCTTATGCTATGCTTTCTGAGTTAATTATATTCCAAATCAACACATTCTTTTATAAGTGTGCATTTAATCCATTGCAGACAAAAAATATTTTTAAAAGGTTTTCAGGAGGAACAAATCCGTGTTTAATTGATTTAAGAGTAATCGTGTAACTCCTAAAGGAGCAAACTCAGAAATATGTACTGACATCTGTTTACGCTTAAACAAAAAGTCCTTTGATGCCAGAGACTGTATAATTTTTATAAGGTTTCTAGTGCAGCCACAGATTTCAGTGGAAATTTGTTCTGTAAGTAGTCTTCAAGAACTGACATATATATATATTCAAGAAATATTTGCCTTTGCAATCTTATGGATGAATGTTTGTGTTAATCAAAGACATCAAAAGTAAATTTATTGTGAGGTTGTCTATGATACTTAGAGGTAACATTAGGTACAGCTGGCAAATTTAGACTTTGTAGGAATATGCTTGCTATTTGTCATCTTGTATCTCTGTGGCTGAACAATGGCAAGTTTATCACTTCCGTTCACCTTTTGGATGTTTTCTGATATTAGTTGAACTTGCATTCACCTTGGAAAGATATCAGAGACTTTGGATAAATTTTGATAACCTGACAGGTTATATTTAGTTTCATGTTGCATTTGAAGGAAAATCAGACATAAAAATCTGTTTTTCTATTAATTATCCTTTTTTATTGATTAAAAGAAGAAAGGTAGGGTTAGAAAATGCTTGACTTTAACAAATGAATCTTGAAAAGGAGGATCATGTTAAAAAAAAAAAAAAAAATAAAAGGTAAGACTGAAAGGGATGGTCTAGATCAAACAGATCAGGAGTCATTACCAATACTCTTTCTGTTCGCCTCATTTAAAGTATAAACTGTAATACAAACAGAATTCTGCATTCTGTAATAAGGGTTAAACACTACCAAAAGTAGCAGATAAGAAAAAGCATTATTTTCAGTGATAGTTTGTAGGATGCAGCAGCTATGGATTAGGGATTAAATTATTTGTCATTCTAGGGATGAAGAGGACTGTGTGTATGTATTTGTTCTGCATATGAAATTATTTGGTAACTGTTAATGTCACATGAAGCAGGAATGACTTTTGTCACAGGTTGCATGAGAAGGGCAAGGTATAAGGCTCTGGAGTGCAGAGAAAATTAAAACAAGTTCTACCTATTATTAACAATCAAACACTTACAAAATACACTAAATAACAGGGTCATGGACAAAATTGCGTAATTGAGACTGCTTACATTTCAGGAGCCATGTGACTGATACAAGGGAAGCAGGCTACACACTAATCAGACAATTCTGTAAAGCTGTCTGAGCAATGTTCCCAGAGGTACTTAAAAAAGGGGTCATAGGGCCGAATTTCAAAGATGACTTTGACCCTCCTCCTCATATGACTCATTTCTGTAGCATTAAACCTCTAAATAGGGAATTATGGCACCTAAATAATATAGTCCCAAAGTAACATTGGAGTGCCTATATATTTTGGAGGATCTTTGATTTAGGATCCCTTAGTTTTATTATCAGAATCCTAAATGAAGTCCTGAAGAAGCAAAGCTTTTAGAGGACTGCTAAGTGGTATGCACCACCACGTGTAGTTTTTGAATAGTGACACACAACACAGAATCTCGATTTTGTATTACCTGTATATCACCTTTAAGAACAGGGTGGAAGACAACCAAAATGGTTGGAACAGATTGCCCAGAGAGTCTGTGGGATATCCATCCTTGGAGATATTCAAAAGCCATCTGTACACGGTCCTGGATAACACGCTCTAGATGACTCTGCTTGATTAGGGAGTTGGACCAGATGACCTCCAAATGTTCTGAGATTCCCTAAGCAAAAAGTTACAAAGAGCCAGGAATAGGAAACACTGAAGGCAGGATTTTTGGACACTAGTGGCATGTTGGAGATATAGATTTATGTGCCCTTTGGGTGGATATCCTCTCTCTAGCTTCATTGAATAGCTAGGTTTGACTGGGAAAGAAAGTAGATACTGGCAGTGTGATGTGTAATTATCTTCTGTCAAGTACAGTAGGTGTACTATGGAATTGAGTGCATTAGGACAACTAGGGGAAAATATCTTAACTTTTGTGTCAGTCAGGATTAGCACAAGTTACTCTCAGTTTCTGCTGTCTGTCAGGCCAGGGACAGTTCTAGGCACCTGTGACTGATAAGACCTATTTGCTTTCTATCTGCTGTTTACAGTTTTATATTAAACTTTGTTCAATAAAATAATAAGCTGAGCAGTAGAAAAGAAGGCTATAGAATTATTTTGGGTGAGGATGACATTAATTCTATCCTGAGAGATTTATGTATGCTCGGCTGGGAAAACCCTCTGGACTTGGTGTGGAGCCAGCACCTCCTGGTAAGATGTAAGACCAGAGGCATGGGGCATGTCAAGGTTGGGGAGCATCACTATGGCAACAGGAATCTAAAAGAAATAATTTTCCTAGGGATTTAAAAGGTATTCTATGACTGTGGTTTAACCCCAGTGGGCAGCTCAGCCCCACACAACTGCGCGCTCACTCACCCCCAGTGAGATGGGGGAGACAGAAAGTGCAAAACCTCATGGGTTGGAGGGTTGGGATAAAGACAGTTTAATAGGTAAAGCAAAAGCTGCATGTGCAAGCAAAGCAAATTAAGGAATTCAGTCACTGCTTCCCATTGGCAGGCAGATGTTCAGCCATCTCCAGGAAAGCAGGGCTATTTTTTTTAACTGCCTAACAGTTACTTGGGAAGATGAATGCCATAACTCCAAACATCTGCCCCTTCTTCCTTCTTCCCCACAGCTATTATGGCTGAATATGATATCATATGGTGTGGAATATTCCTTTGGTCAGTTGGGGTCAGCTGTCTCAGCTATGTCCTCTCCCAACTTCTTGAGCACACCCAGCCTATTTAATGGCAGGGAAGTGTGAGAAGCAGAAAGGCCTTGATGCCCTGTTAGCACTGCTCAGCAATAATTAAAACATTGGTGTGTTATCAACACTGTTTTCATCACAAATCCAAAACATAGCACCAAACAAGCTATTATGAAGAAATTTAACTCTACCCCAGCGAAAACCAGTAAATCTATACAACCTATTGCTATCTAGAAAAATCACTGAAAATTGCTGGTTTGAGTAAAAATCTTGAAAGAAGGACCCAACAGGAAAGGGAAGAGGTAAAATTAGTTTTCAAGTTTTTGTTGTTTTTTTTTTTTTCTTTTTAATCGCTTTACCTGAATGTTTTATCTGACTACTAGGCACACTTCTCTTTCAGTATTTCTGTTTAAAACTCACTGTTTTCTAGTTTATGATTTATTAAAAATTTCTGCTAAGAGATGTAAAATTATTTTGATTTTTTTTAAATATATTTACCTCAAGAAAATGGTACAGTTAGTCATCATTCAGAGCACTGACACACAGAGTCTTATCACATCGTGCAGAGATACTCAACCATAAGAACCAGAGGAAGGCTAATACTGAAAATAGATTGCCTGGGTTGGACAAGGGTTAAGATATGTGGGAGTGTTTCAGGATCACTTGGGTTTTTTTGCTATATGTCCAGAACTCAAAGCAGACAGACTGGAAACATTAAATATCATAAGTACCTTAGAAACAAGCAGGCAAAACAGAAGGAGAAACAGAGAAGCCTCCCCTTTTGAAGTTGGTACTTCATGCCTTTGGCTCAGTTAAACCTTTACACATGTATTTGTTGGGTTTTGGTTTGTTGGTTTTTTTTTTTTTTTTCCCAGAAATATTGCATCCTTCTTTTATAACTAATCCTAGTATACCACTAAAATTGGGGTTATGTTTTGTTTGGTTTTCTGGGGGACATACTACTAATTTTTCCGAGTCTAACTTACAAGTTCCAATAGGATGGAACCTTGGAATTTTTTTTGAATACTTATTTTAGTTGGAGCATTATTATCATTAAAGTAGCTATACTTTGTTGCTGCAAAATTTCATTGGTCATCAAGGCAGAGAATGGTTCAGGGCAATGTTATTTTAGATCTTAGTAGTGGCATATGATTTCTCTGCTGCAAATAAAATTCAGATTTTACTTGGCTTTGACATTACATTTAATTTGAACTTCAGCTGCATATTTTGGCTTATTATTTCTGTAAAACCCAAGTAGAGTAGAACATAAGAAAGGAGCTCTGACTTTTTTTTTTTTAATTTTTTTTTTTAATTTTTTCCTTCTTTATAAGATATTGATGGTGGGGTTATTAGCTTATGTGAAAATAATACAAATAATTAAAGAAATTTTATTCATATTTTATTCCAGAAACAAATTTACAAACAAATGATGAAAATAAGCACTTTAGGGGCAATTTTAATGTTCAGATCACTTGAAAGAATGAAAAAATACTATATTTAAAACGTTGACATTTTGAGAAGATGGTCATTACTTCTCCATATACAGCTACATATATTTCACCATATACAGTTTCCATTATTCATATATATATTTCTAACTTAGTATAAGAGATAATTTGACTCTTTAATGTATTTTTTTTACATACTGAGTTCAATAATCAAACCTAATCTGTGTACCTTGGCTTATAATTCTTGCTTGCATTGTTGTTTTTCTAACCAATGGACCCAATCAACTTAGCCTTATGAACAAAGAGATGTTCTCTATCTTCTTCTAACCCATATGCCTTTGTCTGCGTGTGATAATTTCGGGCAGGTATCAGTCTGTTGACTGATCCTAAAAACTAAGCAAGCTATGCATTTCCTTCACCCAGAAGGTCAGAAACAAAAGCAGGTAAGCTCTATTTTGAAGAATATCAAGTGCCACTTGCTTCCCTGCTCCTTTTCACTATTGCGGCATACTCGGTTTCGAGTCACTGGGCAAAGGAAGAGTTTCTAAGTGTTGTGCAACTAAAATATTGAACATGCTGTTTGGTACTAATGTGTGGTGTTATATCTGTATCACTCTTCTGCCTTTCTGATAAGCTTTAGGGCAAGATCATGTCTGTCTCCTGCTCCATGGCTATCTCTATAAATTACTTGGCAGCTTGTGGTCACCTAACTGTGAAGTAATATTGTACCAATGTGGGCCTCTGTCAGATACATGTTCAACATATTGTTCTCAACTGGAAAAGCTTTAGGCGACCAGTATGTGATAGTACATCGTGGGTTAGAAGATTTCTTTTTAATACCACTTCCAGCTATTCCTTCAGCTGCTGCTTTGAGTTTATTTTGTGGCCTGTTCTCGTGGTAACCTAACAAAGCATACATCTTTAAGCATACTAAATACATTTGATAAAGCTGCTTGATAGATCTGTTAATTTATTTTTTAAATGTGTGAAAGGAGAAAAAAAAAAAAAAAAAGCTTGAAATAACCCTAGTGGTAAGACGTTTGTTTTGTTGTAAGTTCATGGCTATGATTTTTACAGCAGGTCAATAAAAAAATAAGGTACTGTTGAAGCATACTGCAGGGGATTGTTTTCCTCATGTTGTCATGTACAGCATTAGTTAACACAGACTGGGCCTTCCTCCTTTAAAGAGATGATATACACAATGTAAACATTTGACTAAATTCTCCGATAACAGTTCTGTCCTGGAAATACTAAGTTATCTGGAATTGTAAACAGGGATTTTTTTTAGTTTCTTTTAATTGTTGTTTTGTTTTTAATACTTTGTATACTGTTTTTTTAAAGTAAGGATTTGGAAAGGGTAGGGAAGGAAATGTACAGGGATAGAGATAAACACAAACACAGAAATCAAAATTGCCAGTTAAGATCAGTGTGCTCTGGAAATACAGTTACACTGTTGTCTTGTTTTCAGTATGACATGAATTAATGCACCAGGTTTTATTCCAGTGTTTATATATGGCAAAAGAAGTAGCTATGTTTCTTCATGCTGTTTTAAAAAAGAATTAATTTTAAAAATCCAACAAAAAGTAAGAAGAAATATTATTTTCTGCATTAATATTTATATTGCAGATTTCATGATCAGAAAGAAAATAACAAAACAGAAAATTAAAAAGGCCTTTCATATAAAATATGGGGGGTATTTTTATTTATAGAATTATTTTTTATATTGTTTACTTTTTTTTAAGTTATTTCTGCTATTTTCAAGTTACACATCCCACGCTTGACAATTTTTCACAGAAATTTAGAAATATTTGCTTAACATTAATCCAGTCCATGACATGCAAGAAAGGAGGTATATATTTTTATTATTATTTACACACTTATTCTTTCTTTATTTAATCGTCTAAATTTCAGCATTGAATTTTGATGGAGATCAAAGGTTTTATGTTGAGCTGAGACAGAGCGCTTCATGCAACTTGGTTCTTATTTTAATGAGTATCTTCAAAAGACTGTCTATGGCAGCACCAAACCCAAAATAAGTCGTAGACAAAACTAATTAGCTAAAATAATCTAATTAGCTAAAATAACGTCAGGTCTTGTCTCAGTTATATTGCCAAAAGAGAAATTCTAACACATACCCTACTGAGCATCATTGAAGCAAGCAGAGATTTTATTCCAAGTTAATTGCAGGTTTTAAAGTTGGAAAACATTATAATGAGTTTCTGAGAAGACAGTGCAACATCCATTTTTAAAGCATTTGATGCATTTAATGCATTTCCTTACAATTACACAAAAAGTTTTGAGATCTGATGTGTTAAAATTGCTGTGGTGCATTTCTTCCAGTGATCCACCCTTAAAACAACCATTATCAGACAACTTCTATAAATGATCTCTGTAATTGGAGCTGTGCTGATTGATTAAGTCATGATCAACCTATGAACCGCACTATTGCAACACTGTACAGAGCCATTCCCTTTAGCAGACTTGTGCTTCTGGATATACAAATTCTGCATTCTTGGGTGCCCCTTTTCCTTTACCTCATATGCCAATTTACAGATTGATAGGTAAAAGTTATTCTTGGAATATGAAAGAGAAAGATGTAGTTATCATCAGGTTGGCTGGAGCTTCAACTCAAGTATTTTAAGTTCAGTGAAAATGTTCAAATCAGTAGGCTTTACAGAAAAGAGGTCTATGTTTTCTAATTAATGTTGTGTGTTTATTATAAGCATTTGTGGCTTCAAGTCTTGCCTTTTTTGATTCAGTAAGTGTGTGCAGGAGCACTGTAAATGTTAAGATCAGTCCCTTTTATAGTCATTGGTAGTATTAAACCTAGCGCCTATACTTAGATTTAAACCCTAGTCAGTTCTGTTTAGGGGATACATACTAGTTTTCAACTGCAATCAGTAGGTGAGGATTCAGATCCAAGTTGAGTGAAATCCAAAGGATGGAATTGAATCCAAAGTGGTGATATTCAGAATAAACACTCTAATCAGCAAGTACTGGATGAAAGGAGGTCACCACTACCTTCTCTCTGAAAGATACTTTTCCTGTTCATCATGGACATAAGGTTACATAAGAGATTGATTGCTGGAGGTGAGAAAGACAGAGGAACAACTGATGTTTTTGTTTTTTTTTTCAAGTAAGGCTTTAAAGGCTCTATTTCCACACTCAGAGACTGTGGGCAGTCTGGAAGCAGAAGGAATCTTATCAGCAGCAAATGGGATGCTGGGGCCAAATAAGCAGCAGTGAGAGCAGTTGCACTATATGCCTAATTTATTGAACTTTGCAGCTATCATTCTTTTTTGAGACATTTAAAAGAGTTATTCAACAATTCAGACCTCAGACCACAGACTATGACTGAAATAAAGAAAATGAGACGCAGCTCTGGAGTGAAGCTTCTGGGGTGGTTTCATATCCATATTTCATGGAGCAGGATGTTAATCACCAAGTCATAGGATGTTCTGGACAGAGCTGCTCTAGATACTCTGTGATGAAGTTGCTCTTTTTTGCAATAATTTAACAATGGACATGAAGGGAAAGATTATCGGGCAACCTCATTTCAGAACTTTCTTCAGCTTTACACTTGAAGAATTATCTAACATCAAACATATACAGAACAGAATAAAAGAAAGAGCAGTTTCATTTAGACAGGTATAAGTTTTAAGACTAGCGTTCTTGAAAAATTTAAATTACCAGATTTTATTAGGTAATTCCTTTTACAGTATCATAGTTTTGGTGAAAAATAAGATTAGACTCTGGTTTAAAAATTCTGTGTAGATATGAAAGCTGCACTAGGATATAGAATATTATCAACATGGTTTCTGAAAAGAGTTTTGTCCCTTTAAAATTTATTTCTGTGATAAAGTAAACATTTTTCATATTCTGAAATAAAAATCTTTTTTAATCTGATATTTTTTAAGTATAAAAACAGAACTCTGAAATCATCAGACTCCATGCTTCAGAATTTATTTATATTCAAGTCAGAGCTACACTTATTTGTACTGTTAAATGGACTCAATAAATCTGTTCCTACTAACTGTAAGGATTATTTCACAAGGTAACATATTCTGCAGCTGCTGTTTTGATACACATTTTTATCTTGCTGTAGCCCATCAGCACCTCATATTACTACGCTACTATTACTTTTTTTCCGTATTAATTCAAAATGGCATAATGGAAAAAAGTAATTATAGGCATGAGAGCTATTTTATGCTACTTTTTCCAGTACAAACACCTTCCCCTGTGTGCACAACTGTAGTAATTAGTTTTGGTTTGTTTTCTCCCTCATCTGGGAGTTAGCAGGAATTTGGCCATAACTAATAAGTGCCTGATTAGTTTAGAACCTTTTAATCCATACACTCCTTTCTACTGACATCCCTAATAATATTTCTAGAGGCTCCACTGGGATTCTGAGTGGTGTAATCATGTTAATACAATCACAAATTACATTCTAGTAATCCTGCATTTATTAAACAGGATTCGCATTAGAAGAATAAATGCAGCTAGTCTCATACTTCACATATTTCAAGAAAAAAAATACCTTGCTTGAGGTCTCCAGCTCTTTTAAGTGGTTCACTAGAATTTTTATACAAATGTAAGATTTATTCAATGCAGCCAACATACACTGAACTCAAATGTAATTTCTGTTCCCGTGATCATATATACAATAACACTTACTGGTAATAAATTAGTGAGTTTGTGGGATAATTAAATAAAGGTTTGCTTTGATGAGGTTATTCTCAGATCTGTTTCAAGTCAGAGTGAAACGTTTCATGTATAATTACTGCCTTATGTCAACATTCAGAATATGTAGCTAAGACCAGGAACCTCCACCCTCTTAGATGTAGAAAAATACAATGAAAGCATGTCCTTGCAGTAAAAAGTTTGAAATGGAAAAAAGAAATACTGGTCGCTTTACAGACTGGAGATGAAGAAAACAGGCTAAGTGACTCACACAAGGTAAGCAATAAGCCTAGGACAGGAATAAAAACCTGCTTTACCACAAAATTATTTAACCAGTGTTTTCTGACAGTAAAAAAAAAAAAAAAAAATTGAACATAAGATGTATTCTTAGATATTCCTTCTGTGCAAATATAGTAGTACCCCTTCAGTATTATTACTGTTAGCTTGAGTACTTGTAACTTCTGTTATACAGCACATACCAGCTAGGGACTAGATGGTTTTGATTAACC
This sequence comes from Vanellus vanellus, assembly GCF_965231255.1. Classification (NCBI taxonomy): domain Eukaryota; kingdom Metazoa; phylum Chordata; class Aves; order Charadriiformes; family Charadriidae; genus Vanellus; species Vanellus vanellus. The sequence continues at coordinate 151,947,566 of NC_138906.1, forward strand.
AATAAATCAATAAATAAATTTTGAATAAATAATAAAAGATTTCTGGATTGCAAAAAAAAAAAAGTATATGGGAAAGGATAAAAGTTTTTGCTTTTTTATTGAGGTGCGGTGAGGACAACCAGATGATCAGTCCCAGTCAGCATGGGTTTATGAAAGGCAGGTCCTGCTTGACAAACCTGATCTCCTTCTATGACAAGGTGACCAATTTAGCGAATAAGGAAAAAGTTATGGATGTTGTTTACCTAGATTTTAGTAAGGCCTTTGACACCGTTTCCAAAAGCTTTCTCCTGGAGAAACTGACCGCTTGTGTTTTAAATTGGCATATGTTTCACTGGGTAAAATACTGGCTGGATGGCCGGGCCCAAATACTTGTGGTGAATGGAGTTAAATCCAGGTGGTGGCTGGTCACAAATGTTGTTCCACAGAACTCAGAATTGGGGCCAGTTCTGTTAATATCTTTATCAATAAAGTGGATGAGGGGATCGAGTGTAACTTCAGTAAGTTTGCAGACAACACCAAGTTGGGAGGGAGTGTTGATCTGCTTGAGGGAAGCAAGGCTCTACAGAGGGATCTGGGCAGGCTAGATCAATGGGCTGAGGCCAACTGTATGAGATTCAAGAAGGTCAAATGCCAGGTCCTGCACTTGGGTCAAAACAATGCCATGTGGTTTGGGGAGGCTTGGGGAAGAGTGGCTGGAAAACTGCCTGCAGAAAGCAACCTGGGGGTGTTGGTCAACAGCCAGCTGAATATGAGCCAGCAGTGTGCCCAGGTGGCCAAGGTAGCCAATAGCATCCTGGCTTGTATCAGAAATAGTGTGTCCAGCAGGACTAGGGAAGTGATTGTCCCTCTGTACCTGGCAGTGCTCAGGCCACACCTTGAATACTGTGTTCAGTTTTGGGCCCCTCACTACAAGAAAGACATGGAGGTGCTGGAGTGTGTCAAGAGAAGGGCAACGTAGCTGGTGAATTGTCTAGAGCACAAGTCTTATGAGGAGTGACTGAGGGAACTGGGATTATTTAGCCTGGAGAAAAAGAGGCTGTGGGGAGACCTTATCATTCTCTACAACTTCCTGAAAGGAGGCTGCAGTGAGGTAGGAGTCGGTTACTTTTCCCAAGTAACAACTGATAAGATGAGAGGAAATTGCCTGAAGTCGCACCAAGTGAGGTTAAGATTGGATATTAGGAAAAATTTCTTCACTGAAAGTGTTGTCAAGCATTGGACCAGGCTGCCCAAGGAAGTGGTTAAGCCACCATCCCTGGAGGTATTTAAAAGGCATGTAGATGTGGTGCTTATGGACATAATTTAATGGTGGACTTAGCGTTAGGTTTACGGTTGGACTCCATGATCTTAAAGGTATTTTCCAACCTAAATTAAAATTATTCTAAATGAAATGTAATGAGGAGTTGGCCAAGTAGAAAGCTGAATAACTTGTGAAGGTGTTAGTAACTTTTACAGAAAGTATTTTTATTCTAAATGTATAATTTATTGAAATTATCTTGCTTAGATGTGCAAAGTAATATTGTATTCCATTTGTACTACTGTAGTGCTTTACTATTGCATCATACAGTACACTTAATGAGCTATTTTATTACTCTTACTGAGGAGGTTAATCTCATCATAGTTGGACTCTAATGTTCTTATGGCTTTTTTGGCACATGATCTAAGAAAACTTGACTTCAGTTCTATAATATATTGCTTTTTGTTCTAGGAGTCCTTTCAACCCTTTTTTTTTTTTCTTTTTTTTCTTCCCCCCACTCCTGTGGAAGAGCAAATAATCAAGAACATGTCAGCTGAGGGGGGTCATGTTCCATGAACTACTCTGATTTGGAAGCTAGTGAAGAAAATGCAGTCAGAGGGGACACGTCCTCCAGAGTTCAAGCAGAGCCAAGACATTCCTGAGTCCTGTTCTGGCAGACGCTTTTACCTTGGGACAGCACTGCACCTCTAGATACAAGGGTACTGGTGAATCATTCTGATGAAAATGAAATTACCTTTTCCTTCTTTTTCCTCATAACTGATCCAATTCCTGTGTTTAGTGTGTTGAAAAGAACTCTGAATGTTTAAGGCAGTCATAGACTAATTCCTAGGAAAATGTGCTTATCTGGAAAGAATTTGTATTGCTTCATCAGTACAGGATGCTAGTATCAGCTCTTCTTCAGTTATTATGCCACAAAGGGAAAGAAAATCATCTAACTATTCCTCCTTAAGCAAAGTTTAAAAGACTGCTGAAATTTATCGCCTTATTCCCATATCTTGTATGACAATAGAAGAATACTGAAATAAAAGATATGAAAGCATTTTTTTTTTTTTTTTTTTAAGGGAGGATAGTTTTGGCCAATGTCACAAAACAGTGAATTACTTCTACCAGTAATGAATTTATTTTTTTTTTTCAATTTTACTAAATCAGACATCTTAAGTTCTGCTAGTTATAGAACTACTCAAATTCTCCCATAAGAAGAATTCCCCTAACCATACCTAAGATGAAACTGCTAGCAGAGCAGGAAGTAAAACCATACTAATGCGCAGAACAATTAACAGGAATATAAAATTCTTTACCTTGACTCCTACTCATATTTATTTATAAACAAACTATTCCTGCTGCCTAGAATTAGAAAAACAAACAAACAAACAAACAAACCAAAAAAACCCCAACACATGAATTCCTGTCTCATAACTTTGGTAACCAGGAGACATGGACTTGATGCTAAGCATTGACCCGGTGAGATTTCCCTGCTACTTATTTTTCAGCTACTTCTGAAATTGCTTTTTATAAGAGAGAGTATACTGTACTGTTCCAGCACTGGGCTGTGCCTAACTGATATAATTAAGTCACATTTATCCATTTTGACTATGATTTGTCTTTAGGCCTTACCAGTTCTCTGAGAGTGGATTTTTGTTTATCTGTTAAAAGACTTGCAGTTTAGCTGCAGGTCTGGTTTCCATTCTTCACTGATATTTCCAGATTTCACAGATCTGTTAGATACACATAAACTGTGAGATTTCGGTGAGTCATCTGCAAAGCTGTTTCATACTCTTTTCCTCCAGAATTTCTCTTAAACAGATGTGTGTTAAATTGCTCAGTATTAATATTGTCTGTGTCTTATATGTAAAGACCTCAGGAAATTAGAAACAAAATACAGATGAGCAAAACTAATGTTTCTGTAATTTTGTTTCTGAAGGGACATTAGATTATTTTTAGAGAAACTCTTGAACAGCCTTGTTTGTGTTAAGTGATCACAGCAATGGTGTTATGAAGTATCAATCATAAACATTCATTACTTACCATTTCTCCAGAAGGTACTTCTACTTCACTTCCTATTTTTCAGTCTTCAGTAATGCATTTAGGCACAGCGGGCATAGGTACTCACTCTGCACCAACAATTTAAAATAGCATTGTTATCATTAATTTGCTAAAAATTGGCAATTTGTGGAAGGAGAAACTGGATTTCTTTCATGCAATACTGAGTATTCTAAAATACCCCAAATATGTGAGGAGCTGAGTAACTAATTCCCCTGTCCACTACTGTCAACTCATTTCAGACCATCTAGCCTCCAATCACTCTTCAGAAACTTTTTTCCTGAATGTTTTCCCCTTGCCTGGTTCTTCTTCCGCATAGTCTCATGAACTGTTGGAAAAAAAATGGGCAGAGAAACTACTTGTACATGTGTCTGTTTTGAACATAGGTTAATGGCTGCTTTTACAGAGAAGGAAACCATTCCTGTCTACCTCACTGCATAAAAAATTTTGCTCTGTTCATTGTTACATTCTCTGGAAAAGGGGGTTGGCAACTTATGAGGACTATCAAGATATAACAAAGCTATGTAGGGGGAAAATGAGAAGGGCCAAAGTTCAATCAGAACTCAGCTTGGCCACTGCAGTTAAAAACAATAAGAGATTCTTTCAATATATCAATAGAAAAAGGAAGACTAGGGAAAACGTAGGCCCACTGGTGAATGAGACAGGTGCCCTAGTGGTGGAAGACACAGAGAAGGCAGAGTTACTGAATGCCTTCTTTTCTTCGGTCTTCACTGCTAAAGCTGTCCCTCATGAATCCCATACTCTGAAGGCAAAGGGGAAGGTCTGGAGAGAGGAAGATTTTCCCTCAGTTGAGGAGGACCGTGTCAGAGACCACTTGGCCAAGCTGGACATTCACAAGTCCATGGGCCCTGATGGGATGCATCCACGAGTGCTGAGAGAGCTGGCAGATGTTATCGCTAGACCACTCTTCATCATCTTTGAACGGTCATGGAGAACAGGAGAGGTGCCGGAGGACTGGAGGAAGGCTGACATCACTCCGATCTTCAAAAAAGGCAAGAAGGAAGACCCAGGGAACTACAGACCAGTTAGTCTCACCTCTGAACCTGGGAAGGTAATGGAGCGACTCATTCTGGATGTCATCTCCAAACACGTTGAGGAACAGGAAGTTATTGGAAGTGGTCAACATGGATTTACCAAGGGTAAATCGTGCTTGACCAATCTGATAGCTTTCTATGATGTTATAAGTGGTTGGCTGGATGAGGGGAAAGTCGTAGATGTCATCTACCTTGACTTCAGCAAGGCTTTTGACACTGTCTCCCATGACATCCTCATTAGGAAGCTGAGGAAGTATGGGCCAGATGAGGTGACAGTGAGGTGGATTGAGAGTTGGCTGCGGGACAGAACTCAGAGGGTTGTGATCAGCAGCACAGAGTCTAGTTGGAGGCCTGTAACCAGTGGTGTCCCCCAGGGGTCAATACTTGGTCCAATCTTGTTTAATATATTCAATAATGGCCTGGATGAGGGGACAGAGTGTATCCTCAGCAAGTTTGCTGATGATACCAAACTGGGTGGGGTGGCTGACACCCTAGAGGGCCGTGCTACCATCCAGCGTGACCTGGACAGGCTGGAGAGCTGGGCAGAGAAGAACCTAAGGAGGTTCAACAAAAGCAAGTGCAAGGTCCTGCACCTGGGGAGGAAGAATGTTAGGCACCAGTATAGGTTAGGGGCGGACCTGCTGGGAAGTAGCTCTGAGGAGAAGGATCTGGGGGTTGTGGTAGACAGTAAATTATCCATGAGCCAGCAATGTGCCCTTGTTGCCAAAAAGGCCAATGGAATCCTGGGCTGCATAGGGAAGAGTGTGGCCAGTAGGTCGAGGGAGGTCATCCTCCCCCTCTACTCTGCACTGGTGAGGCCACAACTGGAATACTGTGTTGAGTTTTGGGCTCCCCAGTTCAAGAGGGACAGGGAACTGCTGGAGCGAGTCCAGCGAAGGGCAACTAGGATGATTAAGGGCTTGGAGCATCTGCCTTATGAGGAAAGGCTGAGAGAGCTGGGACTCTTTAGCCTGGAGAAGAGAAGGCTGAGGGGAGACCTTATTAATGCATAAAAGTATCTAAAGGGTGGGTTGAAGGAGGATGGAGCCAGGCTCTTTTCAGTGGTTCCAAGTGACAGGACGAGGGGTAATGGGCACAAGTTAGAACACAGGAAGTTCCATTTAAATACACGGAAAAACTTCTTTACGGTTCAGGTGACAGAGCACTGGCACAGGCTGCCCAGGGAGGTTGTGGAGTCCCCTTCCCTGGAGATTTTCAAGACCCGCCTGGATGCAGTCCTGAGTAATGTGCTCTGGGCAATCCTGCTTTAGCAGGGGAGTTGGACTAGATGATCTCTAGAGGTCCCTTCCAACTCTGAAAATTCTGTGATTCTGTGATTCTGTGATTGTTAATGAAAATGGCATAACTCCATTCTGAGAATCCTATAAACACATCAAATCTTGCCCATAAAGAAACCACCAACCAACAACAACAACAAAAAAAATACCAAACCACTGACCAAAACCTTTCAGGAAGTATTTTTTTCACCTGAAATCGGAATTAAAAGCTACACTGAAGTGGTATTTGCATCTTTACATCAATCCATTAAATAGAAGATGATGTTATAAAGAAAATCTACTTCTAAACATCTAATTCTGAAATAGACATTATTTCCCATAATAAAATAATTTGCTTTGTAAATTATTCATTTTGCCTCAATGAATGTAAATTTTATTAGTCTAGAGATATAGACAACAAATACATACCAAACATTCTTACAGAGGTGTAGCAACCAGTGAGTTTCCTGATCCATCTTTATACAGAGTGCATTAAAGAAACACTTTCCTAACCAAACCAACAAACTAAAACCCTAAACACAAAAATTCTAAGGTCTTTTTTCTTTCACAGTGGGTGATTTATGCTCTGTGTATATCACTTTTAGTTTCTGAGGTTTTCAAAGTATATTAAGAAGAATTTGTTTCTGAGGTGGGCAGACAGCAGTCAGACAGAACGCACAAAGCTTCCCTCCCTGTAGTTGCCAGTTAGCTTCAGCATCATTTCCTTTGTTTACAGTGTTTTGCAGCATGGTGTGTTTTGCTAATGAATGATAGCACCAACAAAAACAGCAAAATGAGTTCCAGCATTTTGCCAATGTATGTCAAAGATGATCTGTAAGATCTCTCCCCTATATTTTAAATATGGGACACTTTGGGGGGAACTACACATTTTGATAGATGGTGCAGTATGTTTACGACAGTGACAAATTGGTGTCTGTTCTGAGAAGCTGAGACAATGCTGTGCAATAGACCGAGGTAAAAACATGCATTTCACACATCTCATATGATCGATGTTCAAGTCTGCATGAAGCAATGAAGCCACTAATAAATCTAGTATCCTAAGGTTTTAAAATGAATATAATCATATCTGTTTTTTAGAAAGTTAGACAGATTTAGAGAAGTAAATAATTCAGTCCAGATTTGGCACTTTATTTAAAAGAAAATACGCAAAAGCACACTTCAATATTTCTGTTCAATCTAATTAAATCTGAGGGAAGACACATATCTAAACTCTCTGTGAGGCCTGCTTTGTTGGCAGATACTAAGACATATGTGAAAAATGAAGTCAAAACCCCCAGTACTAGCTAAAACTGATATTAAAATCTAAACATACTTTGCTTTTCTTTTTTTTGCCTCCCCCGCACCCCGTAAAATCAAAATCTCAACATACCACTTTTGTTCTGGGTATTTGGACCTATCACTGTGCAATATCTGGAATTTTACATGTTTTAAGTAGTGTTTTAAGTAGTAGCTTATAAATGCCTCGAAGGAAGCCAAGCCGTCTACATTCTTAAAAACAGAGGTTTATTTAAATGCTTTCAGGAAGAGCTGAGCTTGTTATTAAACTAAGTAAGCAAAATTGTGGAAGGTTGGATTCTACTGATAATGAGATAAAACAAGAATAGCTATAAAATCTAATTCTTGTAATACTGTATGAATCATAAAAATCTGACATGATGCAGTAAATATAAATTGATTCTCCCTTATGACAATGAAAGTATACTGACCAAATAATCTCCATCCATTACAAATGGAAAATCTAGCTTGTACAGATACTAATTGATGCCATTAGTTGGACACAGCAGGCACAAACACAAAGACCCATTGCACTGACTTTAATTAAACTGAAACCCTAGAATCAGTTCCTCAAGAATGTGATGTAGAATTCTGATGTGAAAATGTTTCACAGATGCCAGCCCTGGTTCACCTCTGAATATAAATGCCGACAATTAATTACTATGACAACCACTTTTATGAGTATTAGTTTCTGTGACAATAAACACAAATGCTTCATGAATTATGTATCAAATACATCTTATAGACTGTTCTGGGCCTGCTCCTATTGAAGAAATTACACTCAAGTCTTGTTGATATATAAGGAAGGAAGAAAGGAGCCTCTTCTTGACTGAAGAAGTGAAGTCACTTAGATGAAACGTCCTAACTTCTCATGTTCCCAACCATTAAAAAGGCAGAAAAGGATTTGCTTAAAAGATTCTTAGTCTCTCTAGGTTAGAGTGATACAGCATAACTATACTTGGACAGTCTTCAGCATGAGTCCATAAAGTTTCATTAACTGTAGGTTGGATGATGCTAATGTCAGGAAGCAAAGCAGATGGTGGTGGTGATGTAAACCTATATATAGCTTTACCAATAAACTAGGTATACTGGAACCTTGTTCCAGATGCCATTTATCCAGCACATGAAATACTTTGACCCACTGTAGCAGCCACATGCATTGAAAATATTACTTATTTCAAGGATGAACTGACAAAGTCATGCAAGATGCTGCATCTCGATTTCAATGCATCTTTATAAATGTGCAAACGTAGGTCTTAGAGCAGTACTAAATACAGAAAAAAACACGAATAACAGATTTAAGATAAAAGTTCCTCTGGAATGCCTGATTTTTTCCAAGTTCCCTGTGAATGGTCTTGAGACTACCAGCATGGCTTCACCAAGGACAAGTCTTGCCTGACCAACCTAGTGGCCTTCTATGATGAAGTGACTACATCAGTGGACAGCTACAAATGTCATCTATCTAGACTTCTATAAGGCCCTTGATATGATCCCCCACAACATCTTTCTCTCTGAATTGGAGGGATATGGATTTGATGGGTGGACTGTTCAATGGATGAGGAATTGGTTGGATGGTTGCATCCAGAGGGTAGTGGTCAACGGGCTCAATGTCCAGATGGAGATCAGTTGGTGTCCCTCAGAGATACATATTGGGACCAGTACCGTTCTGGTGAAGACCAGTATCTTCATCAACAACAAAGACAGTGGGATCAAGTTCACTTTTAGCAAGTTTGCAGATGACACCAAGCTGAGTGATGCAGTTAACACGCCTGAGAACTGGAATTCAATCCAGAAGGATCTCGACAAGCTCAAGAAGTGGGGCCCTGTGAATATCATGAGGTTCAACAAGGCCAAGTGCAGGGTACTGCACGTGGGTTGGGGAAATTCCTGGTATCGATACAGGCTGAACGGTGAATGGATTGAGAGAAGCCCTGCTGAGAAGGACTTGGGGGTACTGGTGGATGAAAAGCTGAACATGAGCCAACAGTGTGTACTCACAGACCAGAAGGCCAACTACATCCTGTTCTACATCAAAAGAAGTATGTCCAGAAGGTCAAGGGAGGAGGTTCTGCCCCTCTACTTCACTCTCACAGAGCCCACTTAAAAGTATGGTCTCCAGCTTTGGGGTCCTCAGTACAAGAAAGACATGGACCTGTTGGAGTGTGTCAAGAGGAGAGCCTCAACAATGATCAGAGGAGTGGAACACCTCTCCTATGAAGACAGACTGAGACAGCTGGGGCTATTCAGCCTGGAGAAGAGAAGGCTCTGAGGACACCTTATAGCAGCCTTCCACTACGTAAAGGGGGCCTACGTAGAGGTAGGAAAAAGGGTAATGGTTTTAAATTGAAAGAGGGTAGATTTAGATTAGATATTAGGAAGACATACTTTACTGTGAGGATGGTGAGGCACTGGAACAGGTTGCCTAGAGAAGTTGTGGATGCCCCATCCCTGGAGGTGTTCAAGGCCAGGCTGGATGGGGCTTTGAGCAACCTGGTCTAGATGAAGGTATCCCTGCCTAGGGCAGTGGGGGTTAGAACTAGATGGTCTGTAAAGTCCCTTCCAACTCTAACCATTCTATGATTCTAACTTTCTATTCTTTTATGTGTCCCAATAATAAAATTTCTTGCACTGCTATATGCAACACTTGCATTTCTACCTGCATTTCAACAGCTTAGATTCAATTCAGTAGTTCACAATACTGTCTTAACATTCGCTGTTGTCTGGTGGCTGTTGGACAAAATCATGAATGAGACACCATGCATTTAGCTCAGATAGAAGCATGCTTTTATTTGCTTTGTGTTGTAATTTAGATTATTATTAAAAGACAAGACATGTTTTAAAATGATCTTATCATATATTTTTCCCTGATAGTTGCTAAAAATCAGTGTTTCGATTGTTGATCCCATCCCAGTGAGATGCCTATACTGCGAATATCTAGATAAGAAAAGCTACTGTTTTGAATCTGTTTCTTAGAGACAAGAACAAGAGAAACTATTGATTAGGTTTCAACAGAAAACAAAAAATGAAATTTAGGAAAAGTTTGGAAGTATTGACATTGTCTTCTTCACTTTCAAAAGAACTTAGTGATTAGCACAAGAGAGAAGTTCGGCTTTGTGGAAAACTTTAGGCAAAACTTAAGGCAAAACTTAAGAGAGGTAGAATATGAATGAAGAGATACAAAGCCTTTAGTTGTTAATCTTGGTTTTCTATTCTATTTGTAAATAATAGCTTAAAAGAAAGAATGAACCTGGCTATGGACAAGCATGTAGATAAACAGTGTTTTTGTGTTTTATTTTTTATTTATTTATTTTAAAATGAACCAAATTAGTGGTTCCTCATTGAAAATGTGTTGAGTTCATCAAACAGTTTTATCTGATCTTTAATTAATTGATACAGAAAGCATGCAGCTCAGTAAGCTAACTTGTAGAAAGAGGCTGTCTCCCATCATTATGACTTAAGAAAACTAAAAATAAAACTTTATTTTCTGTTAATTTTGAAATACTGCAATTTTATTTGGCTGTAGAATAGTTTTCAGTTTGCTCTTTAATTTTTTCCATGCAATGTGATTTTGCTGTGAACAGATCACCAGCACAATGAAGTCCAGCTGGAGAAATGCTGGCTGCTTTGCTTTTTTCAGTTTACCAAAAAGATGATAGTCTCCTGGAAAGTAACTGTTTTCTTAACTATTATCTGTCTAATCAATGGTTTCCTATGTTTAATTGTTCCTTGAAGGAATTTAATTTCTACAAAATGTAGTTTCTTTTAATACACTAGTGTTTTGTATCAACTCCCTCCTTTCTCTTTTTTTTTTTTTTCCTTTTTATTCCAATGCAAAAAGGAGCTTCTACTGAAAGATCTTTAAACTAGATTTGAAGGGGAAAGGGATAAAAACAGGCTGGCTAGAGATAAGCCTGAAGGCAGCACACCAATGTTTGAAAGACAGTGTGCTAGCAAGGTCCTTCAGTCTGCCGTCTCAGTGGAGGTAGGACATGGAGATCTATGTGGTAGCAAAGATGCAAGGGTTATCAATGTGTTAGAAACCAAGCAAGCGCCCGGGAATGGTCACATAGGAATTAGGGCTTCGGCCCCAAGAAGGTGCCAGGATGAATAGCCCAACTGGAGTTCATCTACACCAATGCATGCAGCATGGGCAACAAACAGGAGGAGCTGGAGGCCACTGTCCAGTTGGAAAACTATTACATAGTCGCTATCATGGAAACATGGTGGGATGACTCGCACAACTGCAGTGCTGCAGTGGATGGCTATAAACTCTTCAGAAGGGATAGGCAAGGAAGGAGAGGCAGTGGGGTAGCCCTGTATGTTAGGGAGTCTTTTTCCTGTATAGAGCTTGATAGTGATGAAAGGGTTGAGTGTTTATGGGTAAGAATCAGGGGGAAGGCGAACAAGGCAGATATCATGGTGGCAGTGTGTTATAGACCACTTAATGAGGATGAAGAGGTGGAAGTAATATTCTATAAGCACCTGGGAGAAAATTCACAATCTCTAGGCCTTGTTCTAGTGGGGGATTTCCACTTACCAGGTGCCTGCTGGAAATACAATACAGGGGAGAAGAAATAGTCTAGGACGTTCCTGTAGTGTGTTGAAGATGATAGCTTCCTCACACAGTTGGTGAGGGAGCCAACTAGGCAGAGTGCACGGCTGGACCTGTTGTTTGTGAAGAGAGAAGTACTTGTGGGTGATGTGATGGTTGGAGGCCATCTTGAGCATAGTGATCATGAAATGATAGAGTTTTTGATTCTTAGAGAAGTATGGGGGTCAGCAGAGGTGCTGCCTTGGACAGCTACTGGCCACTTATGGCTTGGATGGGTGTACTCTTCACTGGGTGAAATACTGGCTGGATGTCCAGGCCCAAATACTTGTGGTGAATGTAGTTAAATCCAGGTGGTGGCTGGTCACAAATGTTGTTCCACAGAACTCAGTATTGGGGCCAGTTCTGTTAATATCTTTATCAATAAAGTGGATGAGGGGATCGAGTGTACCTTCAGTAAGTTTGCAGACAACACCAAGTTAGGAGGGAGTGTTGATCTGCTTGAGGGAAAAAAGGCTCTGCAGAGGGATCTGGGCAGGCTAGATCAATGGGCTGAGGCCAACTGTATGAGATTCAAGAAGGTCAAATGCCAGGTCCTGCACTTGGGTCACAACAACGCCATGCAGCGCTAGAGGCTTGGGGAAGAGTGGCTGGAAAGCTGCCTGCAGAAAGCGACCTGGAGGTGTTGGTCAACAGCCAGCTGAATATGAGCCAGCAGTGTGCCCAGGTGGCCAAGGCAGCCAATAGCATCCTGGCTTGTATCAGAAATAGGGTGGCCAGCAGGAATCGGGAAGTGATCATCCCCCTGTACTTGGCACTGGTGAGACCCCACCTCAAGTACTGTGTTCAGTTTTGGGCCCTTCACTACAAGAAAGACATGGGGGTGCTGGAGCATGTCCTGAGAAGGGCAACAAAGCTAGTGAACGGTCTTGAGAATAAGTCTTATGAGAAGCTGCTGAGGGAAGTGGGGTTGCTTAGCCTGGAGAAAAGGAGACCTTATCACTCTCTACAACTGTCTGAAAGGAGTTTGTAGAGAGCCTGGTGTTGGTCTCTTTTCCCAAGTAACAAGCAATAGGACAATAGGAAAGAGCCTCAAGTTGCACCAGGGAAGGTTTAGATTGGATATTAGGAAAAAATTCTCCAGTGAAAGGGTTGTCAAGCACTGAAACAAACTGCACTGTGAGGTGGTTGAGCCACCATCCCTGGAGGTATTTAATAGATGTTTATATGTAACACTTAGGGATGTGTTTTAGTGGTAGACTTGGTATCGCTAGGTTTATAGTTGGACTTGATGATCTTAAAGGTTTTTTCCAACTGAAATTGTTTTATGATTCTATGATTGTTCTGCCAGTTACCACTCACCTTTTCCAAATCATCACATTTAGACTTTCACATTTAGACACATGTATTCTATCTTTACTGTGAATGTTATTTGGAAACAATTTATTTCCATTACCAAAGTATTTTACTTTTGTGTACTTGCTAGTCAACCCCTTTGACATATTGCCTTTAATAGTTTGGCAACTTATTGAAGGACAATATATTCTCACCAATTAGGATTAAGGAATTTTGAAGATATCGACATTTTTTTTTTCCAAAAACCTTCTAACATAGGGGTGCTGGGAAGTGACATTGTACCTTTTCTAGTGAAATTCTCTTTTTTAAGTTAGTCTTTAGGGCCAGATTAAAAGAGATAGCTGCCTAGAGTAGTAAAATAAAACAAAATGAAAAGCCTAGCTCCAGTTCTTTCAGTTAAAAGGTTTTTATACATCTCTCAATGGCCTATTTTCTCATTCTCACTGGTGTCTTGGCACTTTTAACTAATATCTTGGTCCTGTTTTTAAGATTGCTAAAATGTATTATAAAGTGCATATAGTAGCTAAGGAAATGTGTTCTCTATGGATTTGCAAACTTTTATTCAACTACTTGGAGCAGCTGGTGAAAATAGGGTAGAGAGAAAGGCAAAAGGGAAAGGACCGGAAATTATCTAGTCCCAGCTACAGTAATGCAATGCTCTGGTCTTGATTCTTGGCTAACTAGTATGTTAGCAGAAAATTTTCTAGGTATTCCTTAGATGCATTGTCTGCATTAAGAAATCCTTTGTATTACAGAGCCAGCATAATGTATTCTGAAAAACGTTCATGTTTTTAACTAATTTAGTTGTTCAAGTTCCTTGGCTTTTGACAAATCTTTTCACATCTGTGGCAGCATATATAGACACCCACATTAGCTCCACTCAAGACAGTGAGACTAAAGGAACATCTTTTCCAGGTTCATGCAGTAAATGAAGACTTAGGCTTTGCAAAAGGATGGTATTTGGCTTATGCTTCCAGACATATGACACATATGGCATATTTAGGTATACCTATGCCATGTAAACTTACTGGCTTTGGTTTCCTTTTCCTGTTAGCTGTCTGGCTCAGTGTGTAGGACACGAATACACTTATAGTTTGTCCATTTTACTGTCAAAACCTGAGAACACTTAGCCCTAACTTATCTAAAAAAATTTCCTTGCAGAGGCTTGTTGTTTTGCAGAAACATGATTTTTCTCATTCCCAGCAACCAAAAAAAGCAGGTTGTTGGCTGGTTTGGTCAACAGAAACATTCACAATCCCACATAGAATCCCAAGGCTATTTATTTGCTACTGCTATGATCATGAGGAAAGAGGAAATACAATAATGTTTCTTAGCTCCATCTCACACTAAGTTAGGCTGGACCACTAAAGTGACTAAGAGCAACTACATATCATGAGAATGCCTTTCTGTAAAGTGACTGAAACAATGTCCTAGGATGCTTCTTCCAGTGTTTCTGAAGTAAGAACACTTGATGGTAGGGTGGTATATCATCATTTCAATTCCTTGCTTTTAAAAAAATTGATTAGTAGAAATTCCAGGTATGTTCTAGCCAAAATGAATACACAAAAAGTATGGCAAATAGAAATTCTCTTATTAATTCAACAAAGTCAAATTGTTCCAGGAGTTGTAAAATGCAGCTTGTATAAAATAGTGTAAGTTAGAGTAAACATTTGTATTTTCTTCAAAAATTCTGAAAGACCATGGTCATAATAACTTCTTATAGTTATAATACTTCTTACAGTAACCTGTATTCTGTATATAGTCTATGTAAAATGAATATTGTTACAGTCCACCTTAGACCCATCTGAGACTCGGTAGAGGATAATAGCTTTTCTCTTTTTTTTTTTTTTTCATTTTTTACTGTATCTGATAGATGAATTGTGCTAAGTTTTTTCACATTAGCACTAACTTAACTTCCAGTGAAAAGTTTTGCAAAAGTAGTTAGGCAATGAGGAAGATTTTATGTTTATAGTTAAACGATTAATATAACCACCAGAACTTCTTGTTAGCAAAGGCACTTATCTTCATTAGGATTTTGTAAATAACAAGAGAATCCTGAGTTCATTGTTTTTAGGAAACATTTCAATTCCCACTTCAAACTGAAGATTTTAAAGTTTTTAGTATACTATAAGTAATTTAGTAGCATGAAAATACTTTATAAACTCCCACCCACCACTATAGAAGCCTTTTTTTCACTCAACAAGCTGTCTACACGGAACATTTGCCAAACTAAGGAAGGAGCCCTTAAATTTGAGCACTAAATAGAATACTTTACTCCTGCAAAAATACTATCATTCAGAATTCATGGATTTGTCTAAAATTCATTAAAGTTAAAAGTTAAAAGTAATGGAGTTGGATGTTGTTTTTATGGTAGAAAACTAGCACATGTGCAACGTTAATTATTAAAAGGAATGTTGTAAAAAAACCAAAGAGTTGTAAAAATCTCTGCAGTGAAGTCAGGGCAAGTAGCTTCCAGTAGATCTACAGAAAAAGAAGGGCTAGTAAGAGTTACTAGCTCTAGTACTTCCAGCTTGCTTTCTTATGGTATTTAGATAATTCCCCAGAAATATTTAGACTAGACTAGACTAGACTACAATAGTCTATTCCAGTTGGAAGGGACCTACAACAATCATCCAATCCAACTGCTTGACCGCTTCAGGGATGACTAAAAGTTAAAGCATGTTGTCAAGTACATTATCCAAAGTTTCTTAAACACTGACAGACATGGAACATCGACCACTTCTCTAGGAAACCTGTTCCAGTGTTTGACCGCCTTCTCGGTAAAGAAATGTTTCCTAATGTCGAGTCTGAACCTCCCCTGATGCAGCTTTCAACCATTCCCACACATCCGATCGCTGGATCCCAGGGAGAAGAGATCAGCACCTCCTTCTCCACTTCCCCTCCTCAGGCAGCTGTAGAGAGCAAAGAGATCACCCCTCAGCCTCCTTTTGCTGCATGAACAAATCATTGGCTTCTCGCTTATTGTCTTGTCTTAGTGCAGTTGGTTATCACTTCTCAATATAAGTTGTGTTCTGTTTAATCGAGAGATGATAAATATTCCCAGACTATTTACATGTAAGGTTAAAACGGAGTAGTTTGAGTTCCTTTCAGTTTCATTGTATTAGTTGAGAGGGAGATATCCACATTCTGAGGCAGTAATATCTGCCGGTCAGTTTAAAGTAGTCTTCAGGGGAATATCTTACAAAGTCCCACAGGCCCTATTCTGACTAGAACCAATGCTATTGCATCTGCATAAATATGCAATGGGTTTCTGTAATTGCATGCCTGTGTACACATAGTAGTAAACCAAACTAAACCAAAAAAAATCTCATAAAAATTGAAAAACAAAGAATCTGTGTGAGGGAACTCAAAGCAAACATATGTGAAGGGGGGCATTAGGCCATGATTTACTCTAAAATGAGGGTTTTTTTACACTACTAGCAGTTCCTAAATCTAGTTGCCACTTCTTCTTCCAGATTGTAAACCTCAACTGTGATGAATTTTTGTTTCAGATAATATCTGGGTTTGCTTTTAAGTAATCAAGACTGGAAATATTTGAAAGTTTTCTGTTCATTTAAACATACCTATTATTGAAAAATCAATATACATCAAAATGCTCAACTTTATCATCCATCAAATAAGAGATATTTTGGCCTAGTTTAATATCTTTTTAAACTGAATCATCAAAATAATTATTTTTTTAGACCAGTACTCTTTCTCTTCAGTAGCTAGTAATGGATGCTTAGATAAAATTTACAAGAAACAGGGCATATATAATGTTATAGTTTTCCTACCATATTCTTGCAAAATAAAAGATTCAGAAGGAAATTCTGATCTAGATGTTTTTGTTATGCTATTCTGATTAATAGTCACTAATAGTTTTATTAATTAGTCTTATCCTTTTAGGAACTCCTCTGTATTTTTAGGCTCAGTAATACTCTGTGGAAATTTCCTTGTGATGCATGGATAGTATTTGATTTTGTTTTAACGGGAGTTCACTGGTCTTAATCTGTGAGAAATAACAAATGGTCATTCCCTGTTAATTAATGGTCATTCCCTCCTTTCTGTATTTACCTGTGCTTTTATAAACCTTTGTCATATCTCTCCTCTGCTATATTTTTTTCCTCAAAGTGAGGAGCCCCCAATCCATTTAGCTTCTTCTCATATGAAGAGGCTGTTTATTGCCTGACTGCAATCTGCTAATCACTGCCATATTTCAGTGTTATTCTTTGAAGATGGGGTGACCAAAATTCTGGACAGTATTGAAGAGGGGGCGGCCCATGGGTTTATACAGTATCAGAAATGTATCTTCAGTTTGGTTGTCTTTCACTTTCCTAACTGTATTGGTATTCTACATGCATTGTTGTACCCCTGTAATTTCAGCTGGCATTTTCAGAAACAGGTTTCTGGATTCTCCAAAGGCTTCATTGCTGTTTTCCCCTTAATGTAAGTAAACAATTGAAAACCCCTGAGTACATGTTTATACATATTGTTATTTACTTATTTTGTTATTTAGTGCTTGTCATAGAATCAAAGAATGGTTTGGGTTGGAAGGGACGTTTAAAGATCACCTAGTCCAACCCCCCTTCCATGGGCAGGGACATCTTTCACTAGATCACGTTGCTCAAAGCCTCAACCAACCTGACTTTGAACACTTCTAGGCACGGGACATCTCCAACTTCTCTGGAAAACTTGGTGCAGTTTCTCACCACCTTCATCATAAAAATGTCTTCCTCTTGTCTAATCTAAACCTACCGTCTCTCAGTTTAAAGACATTATCCCTTGTCCTGTTGTTATAGACCTTGGTAAAAAGTATCTCTCCATCTTTCTTATAAGCCCCCTTTATATATTGAAAAGCTGCAATAAGGTCCCCCTGGAGCCTTCTCTTCTCCAGGCTGAACAACCTCAACCCTATCAGTCTTTACTCATAGGAGAGGTGCTCTGATCATTTTTCTGGCCCTCCTCTGGATCCACTCTAAGAGCTCCATGTCCTACTTGTACTGAGGGCCCCAGACCTGGGAGCATTACTCCAGGTGGGGTCTCACCAGAGCAGAGTAGAGGGGGAGAATCACCTCCTTTGACCTGCTGGCTACATTTCTTTTTATGCAGCCCAAGATGTGATTGGCTTTCTTGGCTGCAAGAGGACATTTGGTGGCTCATCTCAGCATCCTGACTCTATACTTCACTTAGCCAATACCCCTCAAGATTGAGAATTGCACCAGACCATGATCACTGCAGCCCAGACTGCCTCCAATCTTGACATCCCTAACTCGTTTTTCTGTGTTGGTGAGCAACAGGCCCAGTAAAGCTTCTCTTCTGGTTGGGTTGTCTATCACCTGGATTAAGAAATCATTGATTCTCACAAAGAATCTTCTGGGTGGCTTACAGCTTGCTGTGCTTCTTTTCCAGTGGATGTGAAGGTGTTTGAAGTACCCCAGAACTATCAGAGCCTGCTCCCCGTAGTTCAAGTAAGAATGCTTCATCTACAGGCTCCCCTTGGTCGGGCGGCCTGTAGTAAACACCAACTACAAGGTTTCCTTTGTTGGCTTGGCCCCCAGTTTTTACCCATAAGCTCTCAACCTGTTCATCGTTGTTTTTCAAATACAGTGCAGTAAATCCATTATTTTACATAGAAGGTAACCCTCCCCCAACCCTCTTTCTTTGTGCCTTCTGAACAGTTTATAGCTATCAATTGCAGAGCTCTAGTTGTGTGATTCATCCCACCATATTTCAGTGACAGTGATTACATTGTATCTTTCGAGCTGCAGAATGGCTTCCAGCTTCTCCTCCTTGTTACCCATGCTGCGTGCCTTGGTGTAGAGGCATTTTAGATGGGCTGTTGACCCTGTCACATTTTTAGAGGAACACAGCCTAATTCCTTTGAGGTATTTCACCCGTGTTTCCCTGTTGGTTCCTAACAGATCAGCAGTCCCTGTCTGTTCTCTGTTGCTCAAAACTTCATCTCCCATTTTCCCATTAAATTTAGTTTAAAGCTCTCCATATAAGACTGGCCAGCTTGTTGGTGAAGATCCTCTTGCCCACTTGGTCAATTGAGTCCCACCAGCTCCCCACAGATTTGACTTCTCAAATGTAGATTCATGATCACTGAAGCCAACAACTTGAGTATGGCACCAGTCATGCAGCCAGGCATTCAGGTGCTCATCTTTGCCTTCCTAAACCCCTTCCTCTGACTCTGGGTATAGAGAAGAACGTCACCAATGCTCCAGATCCTTTTAACATTGCTCCAAGCGACATATAGTCTCTTTTGAAGGTTCTAAGTTACCTCATCACAGTATAATTGGACCCTACATGGAATAACAGGAGTGGATGATAATCTGTAGGGTTCACCAGTCTTGGCAGCCTCTCAGTGGTGTCACAAATGCAAGCTCCTGATAGGCAGCAGAATATTAATATATTTTCTTTTTATTGTTAATATTTCATTATAGATGTTTTAGTTTTTGTTTTTTTTTTTTTTTTTTTTTCCTAACCCATAAGTGTCTCTCCTTTATTGTCTCTCCCTTCCCCTTTTGGGAAGGGAGACGGGTTAATAGAGAACATCTGTTGTATGTTTAGTGGCAAACCCAGCTTAAACCTTGCTACTGTCCCCAAAAAATATTTACTCATGTGTCTTATAGTTTTGTTTCTTCTTCTAGGACTACAAGTTGGTTTCAAATGGAAATTGCTGGTCTATAATTCTCTGGAAAACAACAGGACATCTTTATGAACTCTCATTTTATTTGCCACATTCTCTTCTTCTCATTTTGACGCTAATTTAAAAGGTATTTCTTACATCTTCATTTGTAGTTCAGTGAGTTCATGTTCCTCTAGCATTTCTTCAGTGAATATAACCAAGTGGTGGTAACTTACTATTATTTGAGTTAGTAGTTTTGAATCCCTTTTGTTGACACTTCTATCTGAGGCAGTTCCTCAGATTTCTTCTCTTTTCTCTGCTTTAGAAAGTCCTTATATTTCCCTGTAGTAAACACTGAAATTATCTTCTTTGAGTACAGCTTTTCTTATGTATGCTACTTTTTCATCTTAACTATATACTGGGTTAGTGCTAGCCTGTAGAAAGCTGCTTGCTTATTATAAGACGAATTTTTTATTATTACTTTTAATGCCTTGAGCAATTTTCTTCTCAAAATCTTTAAAAGGTGCTTTTCTATTCTACTCATTTTGATATGGTTTATACTTTTAAAGGGTATTTTTTATCCACTAATGGCCTCTTCTAGGCTGATGTCTAATCATGCTGAGGAATTATTTCCTTCTTTATGCAGTCTTTTTAAAGTCCATTTTGTATGGCAATCTACATTTAGCCTAAGCTTCTAATATTGTATTCTTCTGCAAGCATGCCATGAATAAGCATTTTATTCTTTCAGGTGAGTTTTAATTCCTTTCTAATGTGCCTCTTCATCTTTAAAGTGCAAAAGTAGAAATTTTGGCCTTCCCAGCTATAAGAAAGATGGTTTTATGTTCCTTTTTTCCCTAATGTGAAGTGGCTTTTATATTCTAACATCTTGAACTAGGTGCTGGATACTTTTCAGGATTAAATCAGATATTTTTTCTTATGTGAATTTTCCAAGTAATTAGTCCAAGAAACAATGAGTGATATTGTCTAAACACTTAATCTTCATCATATCCATTATGTGTAATTTTTCTGACCTGCATAGTGCCAGTCTACAGTTATTATTTTGTTTTCAGTATTGGCAGATTGTCTGATCTCCTGTAGCACTTCATGGTCCTTGTCCTAATCATTCACCTATGCCAGGGAATACATGCCAGGTCTTTACATACATTGGAACCTGGTCAGGCATATGCAGAGTGGAACAGTGGATTTACTGTCTTGTTCCAAACTGCTGCATTCAGATGCAGAGCTGCTTGACGTGGGCCATCAAACAACACTGATCACGTAATTTGTCACTCCTTATATTTCCTATTTTTTTTTTCAAAAACATTTATTTTCCTTGGTTCTTCCCCCTTTATCCCTCTCAACCCCTCCCAACTAAAGTCTCTTAATTACTTTTTTTTTTTCTTCATTGTTCCCAGCTTTGCTACATCCAGTATCAAGTTTAATATTTCTGATACTCCTAAGTGGGTTACCTTGGCGGTGCACAACATTACTGGCATGATTACCCTGGTGCTGCTCACCGTGGGTAATTGCACTTCCTGAGGGGCTTCAGCACCTCCTCCAAGGGTCTGTGAGGCTTAGTCCTTTCCTACATAACTCTTCTTGCATGCTCGTGAGATCCAGACATCCTTCGCAGAGCTGTCTAACTTTTGTCAGCTTTTCACAGTCATCTGTTTCATCCAGTGTTTTTTTTATGTCAAGTACAGTGGTTTCTCATGTCCAGTTCAATTAGCTTAACCTCAATCTAGGGCCAAATAAGCATATCGGACATATGTCTGCGGCCTTAACACTCCAGTAAAGCTCAAAGATATTGATGCTCCCCAAAGCTTAAAGGAAGGGTTTGAACTGCTCTCAAAAAAGTGTCAGATCTGTCACTACCTTCTATTGTAATTCTATTCATTAGCAACAAGATTTTAGGGATTGGATAGCTTGTTTACTTATATTTCTAATCCCACTGTTTCCTCTGAAAGACTACAGAAAATATAGACAACCACCACAAGGTGAATGTATTATTGTACCAGATCATATTTAGCAACACTCAAGAAAAAAGAGAAATAACAGAGAATGAAATGAGTGACTCCTTGGCTGACACATAGAAACAATAATAAACCCAACTGACTGAAGCTGAAGAAGAGACCAAACAATTATTTGCAGATAAAAAGTTGTGTTCTCCTTATAGCTTTAGAAAATCTTTGGAAAGTATGAAAAAAATCCAAAACGCTGGATACAGAGTTTCAAAGGGTATCCAGGGATTCACCTTCAGAGGTGAATCCTGGGAATTACTATGGGAAATCTTTGAAGCCTGAGCTAGAAATAGAGTGAACCAGGTAAACAGAAAATGTAAGAACTCTCCTAGTCAAAGGTATTAATCAAGAGGTAAAATGAACAAGATAACTGGAACAAATTTGATGGTGTTCCCCATTTCAGAGAAACAAAAGATAGCAGTATTAATGTTTCACTGATCCGTCCTAGAACATTACAGGGCTGTGTCGTATGAGTGTAGATTTTATTGCAGTGGATTTCTAGTAAATAAAAAGTATTTATGCCCTCCCATAGCACGAAACCCAGAAGTATCACTGGAAGCTTGTTCTGGAAAGAAAAATCCACACATGCAGGGGCCATATGCTTCCCAAGAGCTTAGAATTAAATTTTGGAAATGATCAAGTAGAAACTGAAGTCTGGCAGGGTGAATGCAAAAGGCAGTTTATCTAGTCAACCTTAGACACAGGTTTCATCAAACCGGTTTGATAGTTTTTAGTTTCAGCATTCTGTCTCCAGGACTGATGATGTTATTTTTACTCTTCCTTTCTGTTTTCTAATCCAGCTAATCCCTCATCATCTATAATATAGTGGCTTTTTAAAGAAGTTAAATGTAACTTCTAGGATGAATTTGATATGTGTATTTGGCTCGCTTGGGTTTTATATTTTAATGTATTCCCTTTGCCTGTTTGGACAGTGATGTGTAAAAATGTAAACACTTCACTTATAAGTGAAGCCAATACTTTATTATTGGTTTACTTAAAATTTTTACTAGTGTAAACAAAATACAATAAAACATTATTACTATTAGCCCAGTTACAATGATGCTAACACTCACTATCTAAATTTTAATACCACAGAGATCTCATTAACAACACTAGAGTTGCAAGTTCTTATACAAAAAATGCCTAATATCTTCCCCTTTTTTGTTGGTATTGCGTTGTGACTTTTCCAGTGCTCCTGAGAGTCTTAATGTCGACAGATTCTGTCTGGAGGGGAGAATTGCAACAAGTTCTCAGCATCACAAGTATGACGTCTACAGAAAGCATTTTTTTCCTTTTTGGCAGGAGCAAGATGTTGATATTCATGGTTTTTTCCTTCCTCACCTTAGAATTTTCTTAGGATTATTCCTATTTGTTTGATTTACATGTTTCACAGGTTCTTTCTTAAAATCATAGAATCACAGAACAGTTTAGGTTGGAAATGACCTTTAAAGGTCATTTAGTCCAACCTCCCTGCAATGAGCGGGGACATCTTCAACTAGATGAGGTTGCTCAGAGCCCCGTCCAACCTGACCTTGAATGTTTTCAGGGATGGGGCATCTACCACCTCTCTGGAAAACCTGTTCCAGTGTTTAAACACCCTCATTGTAAAAATTTTCTTCCTTATATCTAGTCTGAATCTACCTTCTTTTAGTTTTAAACCCCTTGTTTTATCAGTACAGGCCCTTCTAAAACTTTGTCCCCATCTTTCTTATAAGCCCCCTTTAAGTACTGAAAGGCCGCAGGAAGGTCTCCCTGGAGCCTTCTCTTCTCCAGGCTGAACAACCCCAATCCTCTCAGCCTGTCCTCATAAGAGAGGTGTTCCATCCCCCTAATTTCCGTGGCCTTTTTCATTGAAACACCATGTTGTATCTCACTTTTCTGCCTTTGGCATGTTTTACTTGTGTTAAGTAAATGTGGGTTTTCAATTTTATTACACCTAAAACTAGTTTTGTCCAGTTCTTATGTTTGCATTATTATCAATATATGACCAGCGGTGTCTTCTTGATAGACTTAGGGTCTCCAGTGTCATCCTGTGCTCACGCTTTCAGTTGTCACTGTATACCTGTATTCCTTTAGCTGCATCTTTGTGCTACCATCACTTCCCAGCACCCAACATAACTACTTGTTATTCCTGTCTGCATCAAAAATTTTAACAGTACTTGCCACACTAATACCCCAAGTTAAACAAAGCTAAAGGAAACTCAGGAACAGCTATATGGTTATTAGACAAATGTTATTACACTTAAATAAGCTAGAACAAAGCTATAAGAAAGACAAGATAAGTTCAAAGAAAATCAGTGTGATTGATAGACCTGGTCCTGACACATGCAATGTTAAGTTAATACAAAGACTGGCCTATTGTTGTTTTTACCAGTACTTTATTTAATGACTACAGAGCTGAAAGGTCTTTGATAAGGGAGACCTCCTTCCATCTTTTAAATGTTTCTATTAGAACTGAGTTTTGTTCTTGCTTGAACTCCAGTGCTATCACAACAAGACAAAGAAAAGCAGACTTTTCATAATAGAAGAGGCCACCCTGCACGCTGGAATACTGTCATGAAGAAGTCATAGAGAAGTTCAGGGAAGAACTGACTCTAGGGAAAAATTTACTACAAATGATTCAGAGCAAATGTGTTCACTTATCCTGTTGTATTACATACACTCCAGCACCTGATATAATAGAGCGCATAATGAGGAATTAGAACATATTAGCTAAGAACTCAAGTTGAAGTCTCTAATATAGCAAAAAGTAAACTAAAAAAAAAAAATCTAAAGGAAATAGCTTGTTATGAAGATTGAACGATCTTAATGACACACAATCAATCTGCTCATCACTTAGATTTGAGCAGAATGAGCAGGGGAGTTCTGAGCAGGGGCTGTTACTTTTCACATATGGCTTCTTAAACTATCAGATGGCAGTCATTGCTTCTAAAAATAGAGTACTAAAAATACAAGCCTCAGAAAACGTCATATAATGCAATCAATACTTTCATATACGTACTAGAATTCATTTCAGGTTTAAATTTGTTGTTTTCATAACTGCATAATATTATCAATTCATGGTCATATTGTGATCAACTTATATGTTCACATATTCTCCTCATATTTTAGATGATGAAATTTCGGTTTATCTGAGAGATTCTTACTAGTCTGTAAAAGTGAGAGACATGCATTCAATATATTTGTTCTATTTCCTTTGTCTGTTTTCAAATTCAGACCATTTTTAAATCCACTCTTTTTCTTGATACTTTTTTATATTGATTATTTGCCCTTTGTGCAATATCACTAATGGAAATATTAAACTAAATAAGTCCCCCTGAGGGATACTATTTTCCTCTGTGTTCCAGATCTCCAAGTTTTGTGAGATCTACCTGTCAGTAGATTACGCTGTTGTTTCTTTGATTTTCCTTTGTCAGGCTACATATCTTTAACAGCAATTTAAATTCCTTTCTATTAATTCAGATTCTTTTTCTTTTCAGTGATCTACGGCATGTCATTGCTCTTATATTATTTCGGAAATGCTGGTTAACTGAACTTTCAGTTACTGGGGCAGTTCTGCATCAAAGGTTATAATCAAGGGAGACACAGTCTCTCATTTCTAATTTCCTCTAATGTCAAGAAAAGCTAAAAAATATATCAGTATCATGTGGTTTGTAAATCTGTCTTCAAGCATGTCATTCCATAAACCAATTTCCTGATACATAAACATACTCAGCAAATAAACATCTGTCATGTTTACCATCTGTGCTAAACCCATCAATAGTCCTCTTTAAGAAAACAAAGTAATCTCCTTTCCAAAGCAATTTTACCAAGGGACAATGTTCTTTCCCTGAAATATTTTTCTCAAAAGAAAGAGACAATCATGCATTCAGCTCATGAAGCAGAATATTGCTGTCATGTGGGTGGGAAATCAACTTATTTTGCCGTGTAACTTACTCTCATCAAGTCTGTCATTTGCTTCATTAAATGCTACACATCAAAGGATGTTGTTTGCAGAGTTGTGGTATATAGCATGAGTTCCATTGCTGTTCCCAAAATGCTGCCCAACATCATCCTTTGGTGTTTTACATGGGCAATGTTGTGCTAGTTACTTGGTCTAGCATGCATATGGAGGAAAAATGGATGTGACAGCGCAGAAAGAGTTGAAAGACTGATCTCACAGTAGTGAAAAAATGTGCATGGATTTAGAATAGGAAAGACAAGCCTCTAATGATCTAATGGCCATCCGTTTCATGAGAGAAGAAGCAAGTGTGTGTGGTAACAAGCTAGCTAATAGGCAATGGAGAAGAAAGAACTCCTGACAGAAAAGGAGGCAAAATATCTAGATTGTATCAGGTAATAAATGGACCAGGAACAGAACTCTATCAATGGAGCGCACAGAATGGCCCCCATAGGCTGTGAAATAATAAGCTCTGAAACTTTTGCTACCATTTCGTGAATTCAAAACAAGAAAATCTGTAGCTATAAAATGCTACTGACTTACTTCTAAAATATTCCTATATTTTTTGTAAGACAAACTTGCCTACAAAGTAAATAATCCTTCATTAATAAAATTCATTTAATTGTATTAAATTGTGGTTATTCCTTGAGGGTTTTGTTGGGTGGAGTTTTTTGTTTATTTGTTTGGTTTTTCTTTTCCTTTGGGATTGGGGGCAGGGAGATGGTGGCATGATGTGAATACTGTCATAGAAGAGGGATTGAAGAGATAAGGGATAACGGTGCTTGGACAGCCTTCAAAACAAAATACAACCCTCCTTTGATATAAAAGCCATCAGTTCCCTAGTTATAGATCTTCCACAACAATCTAGCCATTACTCCAGCAAAAGAGCTATCATTGTAGATGGATCCATCTATCAGCTTTCTTGAGAAAGGCCATTCAAAATACTCATCCTTTTCTTCACCTAACTCCACCCACAGATAAATTCTACTACCACAGGTCTTTTAAAACTGATCCATCAGTCAATCCCATCCATAATCACTCTTTTCTTTACTCACTTCTCAACCTTATTTCTCCATTGTGAGCACCTTTCCAGGAAACAGGACACTGTACAGCTGAACAAGTTACTATATAAGGATGAAACAGAAAAAAAGGTAAGAAATTCCAGAGTAGTGCAACCATTGCATCCAAATTAGAATCAAGTCTCAGGGGTGCCAGACCAAAACCACCACGACACTTACATGGGATAAAGAAACATACCTTGCATATTAACCCAGAAATTTACCAATAGTCTCATTAGATTCCCAGTAATCTAGTCAAAATTTATTGTTATACAAGTTACAATGATGTGCTAATATTTATAATCTTTTTAAAGTTCCTAATCATGTTATAGTTTAATCCAATGTACACCGTCTTTCTTGAATCTACCCTGTTCCTTTGGCATTACACCCACCCTTCCTATACCTTCTGTGTCATTGAGCTATTTCACTCAAGAAAGCAGGAAAAAGGTTTAACAGGTTTAACAGTAATTTATATGCATCATAACTTGTTTTCCAGAAGGATGGTGACATTGGCGGTAAACATTTCTTTTTCCACACTCTGGAATCTGCTTGAGGTTATGTTTATACATTTTTCTAACATGCTTTGCACCTTGGTCTTCCATCACTGGTCAGCAATTCCACATGATATCAGAATTCACTGTATGTGCTACCTTTTGCACATGCTAGATACTTTTTCTGTGTTTCCTTTCTTACCCCTAATGCCAGTATAAGCCATCTCCCAAGGCCTCCTTCCTTTAATGACCAGTAATTGACCATTAATAATGTGTTAGTTGCCTGGAGCTTCTGGTTTCTTCTTCTGTTTATATTTTCAATATCTCTGCTATCATCCTATGCTTGTACTCCTCAGTGTGAACACACATAATAAAACCCTAGCTATTACTTCCTATTAGTAACAGGAACGTATCAAAATTATAAGACCAATAGGTGCTACGCTGCACAATTGCCCAAAGCTAAACCAAAACTGTAACAGGTAATAGTTATATGGTCATTACACAGTTGTGAAAGATAGACAAGCAAGATCCTGGCAGGCCAATATAATTCCAGACTAAGGAAGCCTTTCTAATCCTACTTCTGACGCCTTGCAGAGTTAATAAAAAGCCTCTTATCTTTTAATACCCATGGTGATAGCGTATGACAGGACAGAGAAAAGACAGGTGGTAGGTAAGGGAGGTGAATTCCTCATTGCATATTGATTACAGGTACAGGGAATGTATGGCCCTTACAGATTGAATGCATTTTAAATCATGCGGTAATATGTTGCAATGTGAGAGGGAATGTCTTGACCGGCATCTTTTGCTCAGCAGAACTCCCTTTGACAGATTATATAAAAAATACTGCATATTTGTCACTAGCACTAATTATAAGAGGATGTAGCTGCTATAAAGCAATTATGTTTAAATTACATGAGGCTTGAAAGGTGATAAGAGCAGTAACATTGAATGAAGTATTATGGAATAATCAAGGCTTCTTAGGTATACTAAAAAATTATGATGGCAGCTGTCATTATACACTATTCTCAGCTTATAGTATGCCTTGTCTTAATATTTCATCCTGAAAATGTCAGGTTTGTCTTGAACCTTGCAGTGTTCTCATATGGTAGAATTGTGCCAGGATGACTACTCTGTGTCCAGTTTACTATTTCACCACTCGTTTAAACATGGAATTTGCTTTGAACTTCATGCCAACCACAAAAAGTAGAAACACTTCTGTTAGACTGAACATTGATCTGTATAGTTTTCTTCATCAAGTGTATCCATAGCTTCCGCTTTCATGCCAACTCAGAGCCTTATCCTGATTTAATCTCCAAATTCCTCTCTGTATTTTTAAGACAGAGCTCCAAATGGGGTTCTTTCCTATCCCTAATGGAAAAGAACAAATCCAAAAATCATTGTTTTAGGATTTTGAACAGCATTATCAGAAAGAAACCTAAAGCAAGATAGCTGTTAAAAGTTGATCATAAGCAGTCCTACTTATAGAATATTATCATGTATTTACCTTCAACAATAATTTCTTTGAGCGGGCTCTAGGCTAGTAAAGACACTTACATTGGGAGTCTCTTCCAGCTGCACTAAAAGCAAGACTGGAGAGAAAAAAAAAAAAAAAGATTGAGCAGTGTTTTTTTATAACTCAACATGCATGTATTCAATTGACAGTATTTTCAAGGTCTGATTTTCAGGAAGTGTTTAAGGAATCCTTCTGAAAAGACCTCTTACGGAAGTCTCAAATTGCTGAGGATAATCACTTCTATATGACAGAAATGCTCTTTAACTGAGAGTCAAGATGTTCGCATTCCCTAAACAGGCCCCTATTTCTCCAAGCCCTCCAAACTCTTTGGGAGCTTTTGTTTTGATATGTTTTTTGGTTTCTTTTTCTTTTTTTTTTTTTTTTTTTTCTTCTCTTGACCTAACATTCTGACCAAGGAGAGAAAGTCCTTTTTTGTTCCTTCAAAAAATATAAAACATATACTGTATGTGTCTATACCTCTTTAGAAGCAGAGGACATGGTAGCCTACATTTAGACTTTCAGTGTTTACAGACCTTTGTCTGGTATTTCACATCTCCAGGCAAGCGCACAGCTTGTTTTATGGACTCTGTCAACTCCAGTTTACTTCATAACACTTTTGTCTGTCACAGATTGCTTGCAAACAGACTGCCTTAGGAATGTATACTCATGTCACATACATTTAAACATCATAAGTGGTCTTCCTTTTGTAATAAATTTTGCTGAGGGGAAGTCATAAGTGACCAACAAATTTATCTCTTTTCTTTGGTCGCTGTCAAATATCCTTTGTTTGTAAATAAAAATTGTAAAATATCTTCTTGCTATCTATCTTAACCAAATATGTTGCTATATATTGTGATGGCAACCTGACAATGCTAACAGTATTTATCTGCCGCATATATCAAAGAAAAAATATGGATTTTTCCCCTCACCAAGTATTCTTAGAATAATTACAAGATCTCTTTGGGATATTTGCATATGAAGAAAAAGGCTGTTTATTTGTTATATATTATTTCCATTAATCACAAAACTTCCTATTTTGTATTTTTCAACAGTTGTTGTAAGAATCAAAACACTGCTCAATGGCTGGCTTGTGATACTGTATTTAAAATCTTCAGCAAAATCTAGCACATTGTAAACAGTATCTAGTAGTCATAGTAGCACTGCACTCAGTAGACAGCCTTCAAAAAAGAAGCTACTCAGTGGGCTTAGGTTGTTTGCAGTCAATATTGTTTGCAACATTCAAAATTGCAATATTTTGACTGTACAATTTCAAATCAATATGGGTGAAAAGAAACCTAATAATAAAACCTTTTTGCTATCTTTCTTTATTGTATTTGCCTTATACAACTATTGTAATTACTGGGGTTTTGGGTTAGTGTTTGGTTTAGATTCTTTTTCCTGTTTAAAGGAAGTTAGATACAGCCCTTGTTATTTTCCTAGCCCTTTTGGCCACAGTTTGTGTCTTTTTATTTGCAAAATTGTAATTTTAGACACATTTAGTGAGATTTTAAAGCACATTTGATAAATGTCAATAAGCAGAATAATGGTGGCAGGAAGAAGCTTTGTCAAGAAAATAAAAACTATGGTCAGTTATTTGATTAAGAGCTTTATTTTACATGGATACAAGTGACAGGTATATTATTTCTCACTTCCCTGAAATTATGGCTCTGTTGCTTAGGAGATGTGGCATCTCTGAAAAGTCTCAAAGAGTTAGAAACGAAAAGGAATTAATACACTCTGGGGACTATGTTAATAAATATTTTCAAAATTTGAACTGCTTTTGATTCAATCATGTCTGTACCTGTTTATTTTCTCTACCACAAGCTCTTGTGAGCAGTTTTTATTTGCTCAGATCTTTGAAGGAATATTTTTCCTCCTTGTGTAGCAACATTTGCTCTTTATTTTTTGAACATCTTTGGTCTTTCAAGTAGAGAAAAATACTAACGCGTGTGACTGTCTTCTATTAAAGCAAGTCTCAGAAAGGTTATCTGTGGGAATACTATGCTCAGAAGACTATCAATGAGAGGCGTAGCTGAACAAACCTAAATGAATGAAGTTTGATTGAAGTATCAAGTTCTAAAAGCAGGAGTTTAGTTCTTCTTCAGAGTTTCAGACCAATTGACTTGGTTGTCAGGCTCATCCTTGCCTAGTGATACAACTCCCTTAAGGGAACAAAGCTCTTGTATGCTTCATCTGTAATGTAAAGGGAAGCGTTATGCCAGGTTGGTAGACGCTATACAAAGATTTGAAAATCTGTGTTAATTCTGAACTAGATTATATGGTTACTTCCACATTGCTAAATGCTTCTGCTACAAGGAGTAAACCCCAGCCCCTACGTCAAGGCTGTAACGTGCTTGTGGTTCACACACCTTAGTATGAGCTGCTTCCAGTGCTGATTGAGTCTTACATGATGTCTGGAGGTTCTCAGACATAACTAAAATTTCAGGGGACATTTCAATTCTAAGTTTTGGAGGTAAAATGAAGGATAAAGCATGCTCCAGTGAGATACTTCTGATACAAACCAGAGGAACTGAGGTGTGACAGAATGTCAGAAAAGCTCTAGAGGTGTTCAAAAGTGCAATATCAGACAGAGTAGTGTTAGTTCACTAAGTACAGCAGAGGGACATAAACATGGTGCATTCTTACCTGTAAACATAATTGAAAGGGTACCTGGAGGGAACTATCCCCAGAATCAAACAATTGCATTTTGTTTTGGAAAAGATTGTTTTTCTTCATGGAAGGAGAAGCCACAGTGGTATGCAATGTGGACAATTAGGAGACTGAGAACTGGGAGTGAACTAGAAAACTGAATCATTTCACAGTGCAGCTGTTTTCTCAATTTGGTAGGGAGCACAGAAAAACAAATAATAAAATGAAATTATCTTATTCTAGGATATTGTTACAATTAGCAAAACACTGTTACCTGATAAACAAGCATCATTTCCTCAGATTTCCAGGCTCCATTGCTATACCCAGAAAGGCAGAGCTGTGTAGTACAATTGTGGTGCTTCACAAATGAAGGGCCTGTCTGTACCCAGAAATGGCAAATGTCCAGCAGGGAAACCTGGAAGACTGAAAGGAATGAATGCCTCGAAGAAAATACTTTGTTTAGGAGCATTTAGATTACTGTGTTAACATAGCATAGCCTGGAAGAATTACCAATGTTTTCACAGGTAAAATCAAATACCTCCTTCCACAGAAGAAAAAAACCACACCTATATTTGTCAGTTTTGTCATTGTCACAAATATAGTTGTATGAGGCACATCCAGAATCCTAGGGAATCTGGTTTGCAGCAGACAATTCTTTTAACTAAAATGCCATGAAAACTGAAAGAAAAGTCCCATAATTCTCCATGCTTACTTGGTCAGCATGTCTTTGACTTTTCCTGGAACTAGAAATTACTCTATTTAGTGTGTATTTTGTGCATTGTAACTATTGAAGATAAGCTGTTTAATCCCATGTGTATATCATCTGCATAGAGATGTGAATAAACTGGATTGCACTCAGCAGTAATGATTATTTGCACTTCTGCAATAACTTGCACTTCAGCGCCTTGATGTGTGCAATTATTAATAAGTCACACAGCATCATTCCTATTGTAAGAACTGTTATCCTCTATATTACAAATAGTTTAGACATGTCTTAGACAATTTCTATTTGAGGTCCATCATAAAATCAGTTAATTATAAGCATTTCACAGTAAATACACTCAGAGAAAATGATTGAGTTATCTAAAGTAGCAAAATTTTTGCATATTGTTAATGACACTCACTCCATTGCTCTGTGATGTCCATCTTCGTGATTTATACAGTATTGGCTGTGTACAGCTGACAAATGTTGATGTTCTAAGAACAACAAGACTATTGAAGAAATAAAACTTGAATTTCTCCATCAATCTCTTGTAGCTTCAATACCAGACACATATGACAGAATGAAATGTAATCCACTTTGGCAAACACAATAGGAAAAAACCAAAGATGGATATTGTAATGTGGTCTGTATCTTGGTGTTTATCATGTCTTCTGTAACCTGTTGAAAGAGCCAAAAGGAACCTCAGAGTATCCTGAAATACAAAAATATGTGACCTTTCCATTTCTCATCCCACATCTTGCCTGAAACCCATGTGGATGGGAGGAATAAATAGAAGATGCATCAAAAGTAATGAATTATCTTTTAACTTAAGGTAAACACAAATGTTTTAGTGTCAGCTACCAGAAAATATAAAGCCCATATAAATGTTAACTCTGTTATATTTACATATTTTCTGCAATATTTTCCTCAAGACAAAATAAATGAAAGCTAAAATGAAAATTGAAACTTCATGAAATTGGATTTTTTTTTTCAGTTTTGTGGGGTTTTCAGAATTCTGTTATAAAGAGGTATTTATGATCTAGGTAATGACTGTAATAAACTAAAATAGGATATGAGTAAAGATTAATCAATTTTATGAAGTCATATGGCACATAATCCTTCTTAAAATTTAGTAATCATAATGATTTAATGAAGATTGCCATGATGAAATCATTGCCTGGCACTGGTGTTGTCAGGTGGAAGTATGGGATAAATTCTGTTACTGATACTCAGAGATAACAGTTATCTAATATTCAGAGGGAACCTCCTCTGTTTCAGTTGCGCCCATTGCCTCTGATCCTGTCACTAGGCACCACCTTCTTCGCACCCTCTCTTCACGTATTTAGATCTATGAATAAGATCCCCCCCTGAGTCTTTGCAACGCTGAACAGTCTCAGATGTTTACTCTAGAGATGGTGTTCTGTCTTTTATCTGTCTTCATATTATTTTTGTTGGTATGATTAATCAGAACAAAAGGAGGAGGGCAGACGAAGGCAAAAAAGCTGGTGAAAGGGCTGGAAGGAATGTCCTGTGAGGAGCAGATAAGGACCCTGGGTTTGCCTAGTTTGGAGAATAAGAGGCTGAGGGGTGACCTCATTGCTCTCTACAGCTTCCTGAGGAGGGGAAGTGGAGGGGAGGATGCTGATCTCTTCTCCCTGGGATCCAGTGACAGGACACATGGGACTGGTTCAAAGCTGCATCAGGGGAGCTTTAAACTGGACATTACAAAGCATTTCTTTACCGAGAGGGTGGTCAAACAGTGGAACAGGATTCCTAGAGAGGTGCTTGATGCCCCAAGCCTGTCAGTGTTTAAGAGATATTTGGACAATGTCCTTGATAACATGCTTTAACTTTTAGTTAGCCCTGAAGTGGTCAGGCAGTTGGATTAGATGATTGTTGTAGGTCTTTTCCAACTGAACTATTCTATTCTATTCTATTCTATTCTATTCTATTCTATTCACTGTATTTTAGTCGTAAATCTGATCTCAGTTCTCAACTACCTGTCTGACCTCTGACACCTTCTTTAAGTGCCTTCAGAGTGTCTTTAACTGGTTTCTTTCCTGGGAATTTCAGTTGGGTCAGTCGAGTAATTGACTCTTATAGGTTGAGGCTTTTAATTTGTACATTTCCAAATTAAATTGTGCTTGCCTTAGTAGATAGAAAATTACCCAATAGCCTTCCTGCTCTTCTTATGGAAAACACCATTAATTAATGTGATCTTGTACATCATAACTTTACAATTATAAACCACTTCTACATCTGTCTTATGCACTGATACTCAACTAATTGTTGTCATCTAAGTTTCTTGGAAATCTTTAGTAATTCTAAGGAATTTCATATAAGTCCAGGATCAGTTGGTTTTGGTCAGTGTCACTCTATCAGTTCTTGGGTGAACTGTAAAGCCAAGATACTTGATTTAGGTAAAATAAGTTTTTGCTCCTTCTCTTGCGCGAGGGGAGGGAATGCAAATTAAAAAAAAAAAAAAAAATGTATTATTTGACAATATTGAAGTTTTGGGTGTTTTTTGATTGTCTCCAACTGATTTTAATACTACAGAAGAAAGTTAGTTGTGCTGGGCGTCCAATTGCTAACATGTTCTTAAAAGTGTTTATAAGTTTAGTAAGATAGTTTGAATATTCCAGGATGTCTTAATGCCTGTCACACCATTCCTCTTAAGTTTTCACGGTGAATTTAACTACAGACTAAAAGATCTGATATATTATATATATGATGTAATGTGCTTTTTCAAGAGAGTTTTACATCCTGCCTGGAAATATAATTGTGTGAACTTAAATTAGAAGTTTGATACTGACCTCCTTAATAAAATGTCTGAAGATCTCCTCATGAAAAAGGTTCTATATGTACTAAAGATTACCATCATACACTATGTTTGGCAAGGAGGTTCCTAGAAGTACAAAGAAAGGGTATGAGAAGTCAGTGATATTTATAGAAACATGAAATACCACTTCAGATTAAGAAAGACTATCTCTTATTAATATTGCTGTACTCATGAGTAATGCTGCACTTGAATTAATCTCTATGTTCCTGTTTTTAAAAAACTTTAAAAATATAACTATAAAAATGATAATGATTCTAGGTCATGTTTTCTATGGCATATTTCTTAAGCACCGTGTAAGTTATCATCAGGCCTGTAGACATTCCCTGGATAAAAAAAAACAACAACAAAAACAAAACAAAAAAAACAACCCCCCCGCAAAAAAAAACAAAAACCCAAACAAACCACCACAAAATAAAGAACAAATCTAAGCCACAGCAATGTCTTGCAGTTCAAGTCAAAATTAACAAGTTTTATGTATACGTACACTCTGTGAGTCTTGTTCTTCTTTAACACTGGACAGTATCTAGATGATGGTGATAAGGGGTACTGAAGTTTGGTAGGTATTCTCCTTTTATTGCCAGATATTGCCTTGCCAGCAGGGATCTGAACAGTCTCTCTACTTTCAGCCTTTACAATTTTTTTTGCAGAGAAGATACACTATTTCAAAAATTTATTTCATGGTTTGACCATATAGTCTATATGCAAGAACTACATTTCAGTTTTAAATGTGAACTGTTAAAATTCATTGAGTGAGGGCAGGATAAAAGAAGGAAATTAGCACTGTGTGGACAGGAGAATCAAACCATTCATCCTACTTCTCTGCATTGCTTTCTTGGAACATGTATTCTTTTCTTCAAATATTTGACTTTATGACATACAAAAGTGAATTATTTCAAATAAATGGCAAAAAGTTTGGCCTGAGAAACTTACTGTGTAATGCACATCAGCAAGTACAAAGCAAAATAAACAGATACAATGATGCAGCTGGAATGGTCCATTGGAAAAAGGGTATAAATTTGTTCACTTGGTTTTATGTCATATTTGTGATATTCATCCATGCTCCAGAGATATGTCTTAAGCTTCCTTCTCAAAACTAAACAATAAAGGACTAGCAAGATTTAGCAAATGTGTTTAAGTAACTTGATTCTCAGCTCTGCAGTGCCTAAAAGTTAGCTGGCATAAGATCCTGCATGAAAAGAACAGCAAAGAAAAAGATGTTTTGACTGTGATTTCCAGCATCTGTCAGCAGCTAAAAAGTGTGTAAGAAACAACAGAGAAAGGGCTCCCTTTATTTTCTTGTGTGACTCTGTGAAAATGTGGTTGAATCTCAAACATTGTTATTGACTTATGCACATAGTTTGCTACTTTAATCTAAAAGACTGGTTTACATGATGGCCTAAATGGGTTGTTATTGCTGCTTGTCTGGCACTTTGGCACTTTGTTGCTTTATGCAACTGACTACCGTATGTGTGCTTTGAAGCTGACCTCATAACCAGAATGAAAAGTATTTTCAATCTTTCCCACTGATGCTGGGTCATTACAAAACCCGGTTGCGAATTTCATGGAGACCAAAGGTGAGCAGAAAACAGCCCTGCTTACCGAGGCAGAAGGATTTGAATGTTATTTGTTTAATGCAGAATATATGAGGAATACATTGTAACACTGAAAATTTTGGCTAGATATAAGGAAAAAATAAATCACAGAGACAGCGCTTCAATAGGATGGCCAGAGTCTGTGGAATCTCTACCCTTGTAGATATTGAAAATTCAGCTAGACAAGACCCTGAGCAACCTTACCTAAGTTCAAAACTAGCCTTAGTCTGAGAAAGTGGTTGAACTACATGACTTCCAGCTGCCTCTTTCATCCTATATTATTCTGTGAGTCTGAGTAGACTTTCCAAAGAGAGGTTTTAAGTTCTGAAATACCTGTTTTCTGGATCCTAAATAGCTCTTGGTAGTAATTAGATGCATGGTCAGCAATGGCTGTGACCTTGTGTGTCTAATGAAGATTTAGAGCCCTATGTTTTAGAAAGGGCTTTTCTAACCTGTTCTCCTGAACTGAAGAAGCTATACTATGATTAAATTACAGCTTGGGTAATCTAATGGTCCATTTAAACACCTTGCTGGACTGGTCTTTAAGGTCTATAACTACTAAAAATCCTAAACCAAAATAGTTCTCCACAAAGTGCATGGGGAAATTTTAGTGATGTGTGCAATAGCCATACAACTGTATAAGAATCCACCAATCGGAAACAGAGAAGAAAAGCAATATGTACATGCTCCTTCCTCATATATCTACATATGATTCTGGGTTGTGAAGGGTTAGCTATTTCAGCTATTTCTTCTTACATAGAAGTAAGCTTACAAAGAGGAATGTTTATCACTTAAAACACAGCAAAGGATGATGTGATAGAATAATTTCTAGGGTGTGGGACATTTGCAATTAATGTTCCTTCTGATTGGAGGATTGAAATAACTTTTTGTTTCTTAGAATATTTCTCTGACCTCTTAGCAGTGGATTTATGATTCATTATGCTAGAGAGAAAAGAAATATGATTGTGTAGCCTCGTGGATATTCTGTTTATGACTGCTTATGCTTCTGGTTCCCCAGATGTAGTAGATGTGAATTGTGAGATCCTCTAATATTAGTTACATCGTCAGGATATACAAGCATAAAAGAAAGTTACAGTGGAAAGGCAAATTTTATTGTTAGTTACAGCATCTTACTTGCTCAACATCATTTTCCCTGGGCTTGAAAAAGTTGGGGATCACTGGTTTACTCACACATTATACTCCAACTAAATAAAAGGAAGAGGACAGTCCTATATTAGGCAAGAAGTTGTAGCAATGCCTTTAGTCCATTATTAGAAAGGAGTAGAAGGTATGTTAACAATTAACAACACATTATTGCTTTGGAAATGTAGCAACATCACATGCATGTGTCCCTTGTGTATGAAATATTTTTCTACTTCTGTAGCAATACAGAAGGTTATTAGGTAATGTCTGTTAGGAATAAACAGTTTGAAATCAGCAAGCCTGGATTTCTTGAAGCTATGTGTCCTAAAAAAAGTATCTTAGGACATCTCTGGCATACATCTTAACGTGAAGCAACACACAGCAAAACTCAACAAAAGTAATAAAGATATCATCTGTAGGGTATTTCTGTTATATCATCCAGCTGATTTTCAAATATGTCCAGGAACTAGCGGACACATCCCAAGTTTATTGACTTTAATGTAAGGTTCTTTCATCAGCTTCAATGTTCTGTGTATCACACTGCAGTTACTCAAGAGGCTCCTAAAGAAAATTGATAGATTAAAAATCCAACAGCTGTTTATAAATTTATGTCTGCCAAATCCATCTTCTGATTTGATTGATATCCAGTGCATACCAAAATCCAGAGGAAACCCACAAGCCAAGATTTGTTTCACCTCCTTTTCTTTCTGATACTAAAACTCTTGCAGTTTTAACTCTGAAAGAACATTTACAGTTTATTTTAAAAGGTCAGTCTTCACAAATGAGCTTTCATGTTAACTAATATTAGTTATTACTTTTAAGACTTTTGAAAGTCTACCAAGCATCTGCAAAATACAGTAAAACCATTATTCAATGTCAAGACAAGCATTAGTCTTCAGATAAACGTGCTAGTCTTAGCCTTTCATCTAGTTGTCTGCAGCTAGTATTTTCGTCCATTATCAATAGTATATCTCCCCACCTAGATTCATTAGCTCGAAAGGAACACTTTATAGGTCTGAAAAAATGAATACAATGCTAACTAATGTATCTGAAGAATGCACACTAAATATATATAAAAATCCAACAATGAAAATCCCCAAATCCCAAGGCAGTAGAGGATTTAGATATGCTACTTCTACAGGCTGGTCGTGTCTCTCAGCTAAGCACATTAGTTTTCCACAATTCTCTGTCAGACCAGTCAGTACAAAGAGGATGGGAGATACTTATGTCTTAAAAAATAAGTCCAGGGGTAAATGCATAAATGACAGGAAATACACTGCCTATGTCTCCACACCGCTTTTGCCTACACAGTTTGCACACAGGAGACATAGAGTCTTAGGGTCAAGTAGGTAGCAAGAGGTCTGTGTCTACCTGTCATTCTCAATAAGCTTTCACTAAATATAATATTGTTTCATCCTGGGAACAAAGGGAAGACAATTCTGTGTTGTGGCACCTCTGGCTACAATTCACTATGCTTTCTTTTGTAAGGTAGGAGTGTCAAATGAACAAGAGGTTATGTTAATGATTCTTTTATTATTATTATGTAGCCATAGCTGCATGTGTTTGTCTCCTTGACATGTTGCAAATATCATTCTGCAGCACCAGTACTAGACACTTTAAGATTTTATTTTTATTTTTTTTACAAGGAAAAAGCTAGTATCTAAAACGGAGTTACTCAGTACAAAACATGGATTTGGAATTCTCATCTTGCACATCAAGAGTGGCAAAATCCTATTTAGCTCTACTTGATGAAGGACTTAATACAAATAAAATCACCTGATTACAAACATAATCTACTATTCTATGTTGAGTCAATACATATTCATAACTAAACATGTGCCTACAGCCATTTTTTAATCTGCACTCAAATTGTTTGGGGCTATGGAGCACCTTTTCCAAAGGCATACTTTACAGTACCAGTTTAAAACTTAAATAGCTCTTTAATTATCACATTTTTATTCTTGAAATTTGAAATTCAAGCAGCCCATTTTTCTTTATACTAAATTACTATCTACTCATACATTCTGTCCTGCTGATTTAGAAATTAAGAGCATACAGTAATTATCTTCTAGTTAAAAGTATGAAATGGTAACACTCACACAAGGTAAAATACGTATAAAGTGAACTAATTTTTCCTTGGAAAAACTGTAACTTTTCAATTTCCTTGTAACATTTTAATTTCTAACAAATAATTTTTAATTATTTGCCTTTTCATTGGTCTCTGCTTATTATTATTTGTTGTTTTGCACCTTAACTCAGCATTTTTCTTATTTCTTTCCCTGGAATACAGACATCTTATATCTATTAATTCCTCAAAAGTGTTTCATTGCAACAACTTTTTGAAATATTTGCCCCATGTGTGTCTCTCTGTCAAACTCAGACTATTGCATCAACAAATGTTGGAGCTGGAGCAAATCATCCCCTTTAAACACATTTCTCTTTAGCTGCTGCAACAGCAGTGGGAATGGTACTAGTGGGAAAGAGGATGTGATGGAAGAGAGTAGGCAACCGCTGCATTGCTTCCTACTGCAGCCCTTGTGTGACAGTTTTATGTAGGGCTCCCAAAAGAGAATGCATTCTCCCTCAGGCTGAAATTTTACAACAAGAAAGCAGTAAGAAGAGCAAGACAGGAATTCACATAAGCACAGAGGTCTGGCAATTTGTATGACAACCATGATGAGGGAACGTCCTTCTTTACCTCTGCAGGCATTGGAAGTCAGAGAATGTGGTTTCTACTTGGATGGAAAATAGAAAAAAAAAAAAAAACAAACAAAAAACCAAACAAACCAAAAACCAGAAGTGGAAGTTGACGGTACAGTTTTTTTACTTAACTTTGAAAGTTTCTAAGCTGAGTTGTTATTTGGGCATTAATCAATTCAAAATAGTCATCTGACACAGTGAGAAAACGATGCACTTTGTCTTAATTGGTAGGCAATTTTCTTATGAAATGTGCTAGGTAAAATTTGTCATAAATTTAAACTTCATAAAATCCAACTTTCCACTGGAATAAGCACAGCCATTTCAAAATAAAAGACACTTGTGGCAGCACAGGTGGTACCCTGATGAGTAACACAATCACCAGAAATGAAAAAAACTCATCTTCCAGACTGTTGCTAAAGACAAGTAGAGAAGAGCTTTAAACTGTTTTCCTTTGACTGTTTTGAACCCCTTTCTATGATTTAGGTTGAGTTGTTTGTTTATTTTGAAAAATCTTCAAGCTGAAGCTGAGCACACTGGTATTTGTATGAACTGGAGAATGCAGCCCAGCTCTGGTCACAAATAATAGCTTCCTAACAGTATCTGAAAATTCTGGGGTAAGGTGATAAACTGCCTGGTCATTTTAATTCTCATTTCTAGCTACCTCTTTTTCTTACTATTGCTGTTGTTATTTTATTTTTTCATTGAATTACTTACTGAATATACTACAATACTGTTTGGTTTTCGTCTGCTGCCAAATCATTTACCTGATTGGAAAAAGAGAAAGACATATATATCACTATATATCAGGATTATTAATTTGAACTTCATGATGCTCTAACTCTATATCAGTTAAAATAATACCCTTGGCACCTAAAAAAAAGAGACCAGACGATAGTGGGAATTTAGGCCTGGAAATCCATAAAGATCACATAGTAGGACTATGCTTCACTATAACTACAGATAGTTGTGGAGCAACTGCAGTACCTTGCAAATTAAATATGTGCTGATTTTTTCCTCACTGTAAACTGTGACTTTGAACAAGACTGCTTTATCTTTTTTATGAGAAAGTGTTTTAATTTACATTCATGTAACTGATGCTCTTTTATTGTGCATTTTATTGCCATTTCAATAACCATGGGCTTTAAAATGTTACAATGTTAAACTAAATGCCCATAAATAGATGTATGGAATATGCTATTAAGATCCATGCTGTTTCAAGTCACGTTATCTGCAAGAGTTATTTGAATCATAGAATTGTTTAGATTGGAAAAGGCCCTTAGGACCATCGAGTCCAACTGTAAACCTAACACTGCCAATCCCACCATTAAACCATGTCCCTAAAAACCACATCTACATATCTTTTAAATCCCTCCAGGAAAGGTGACTTAACCACTTCCCTGGGCAGCCTGTTCCAATATTTGACAACACTTTCAGTGAAGAAGTTTTTCCTAATACCCAGTCTAAACCTCTCCTGGTGAAACTTAAGTCCTATGACTTGTTACTTGGGAGAGGAGACTGACCCTCTCCCAAGACGAGAGTTGTAGGGAACAATAAGGTCTCCCTTCCGCCTCCTTTTCTCCAGGCTAAACAACCCCACTTCCCTTAGCTGTCCCCCATAAGACATGTGCTCCAGACCCCTCACCAGCTTCTTTGCCCTTCTCTGGACACGGTCCAGCACCTCCATGTCTTGTAGTGAGGGGCCCAAAACTGAACACAGTAGTCAAGGTCCAGCCTCACCAGTGCCGAGTACAGGGGGACAATCACTTCCCTAGTCCTGCTCACCACACTATTTCTGATACAAGCCAGGATGCTCTTAGTCTTCTTGGCCATCTGGGCACACTGCTGGCTCATATTCAGCCGGCTGTTTACCAATAACCCCAAGTCCTTTTGCACCAGGCAGCTTTCCAGCCACTCTTCTCCAAGGCCATAGCACTGCATGGGGTTGTTTTGACACAAGTGCAGGACCAAGTGTTGAACCTTATACCAAGGAGGTTCCTCTCAGTTGGCGAGGAATGCAACAGCAGCAACAGTAAGTTCTGTGCCTGAACACTAGATTGAGGTCAACAGGGGAGGTGCCAGAGCCAGAAAAATCCAGCGAAGAGCAGAGAGCCCCACTGGGAGCTGGCAGCTCTTGTGAGTGAGGCTGAAGCCCATGAGTGTTGCTGGTAGCAACTGTGGGAGGTTCAAATGGCTCTAGGGAGCACTAGGGTCCAGGAGTGTTGCCAACAAGCAGACAAACAGAGTGTTGTGCTTCAGCCAGGTTGTGGCACAGAAGTTTGCATGGCAGTTCATGCGGGAGGGCATGCAGGGAGGGCTCTGCAACCTGCTTGCATGTCCAGAGCCCAAGGAAGTGTTCTCAGTCAGTGCCAAAATGGTGGGCACTCACCTCAGAGCTAAACCCAGTGCTCCTACAGAGAAAGTCCCTGACATGTCTGAAGCACACACCTGGATGGTACTGGTAAGCAAGGAGATTTCAGTACAGGTGGTAGGTTGCAGTGAGTGCCCAGACACTTCTCTTGGTGAAAAGGTAAGTACCTGCGTAAGGTACAAACAGGTTGATAATCTGTTACATGAAGTAACTGAGTTGCAGGAAAGAGTTAAAAGGCTGTGCAGTATTCAAGGAGCTGAGACAGAGATAGGTAGGTGGTTTCATAACCATATTCCTGTAGCAGGCGTCACTGAGAAAGAGGTGCCTTGGACCCTGGTGACCCACAAAAGCAGGACTTTGCTTCAGTCTCCACCCTCCAGCATCATAACCATAAAAAGATATGAACCTTTAATAGCTATAGACACCTATGAGCAAGAGCTGCAAGGGGAAACTACCAGCAGCACACAGTGGATACTGCTATCAGTGGGTGACGTTCTGTTAAAGGGCACCGAGGCACCCATCTGCTGACCTAACAAGGAGTCACGAGACGTATTGTGGCTTCTAGAAGCTCAGATCCAAGACAATGCCACAACTCATCAAAAGCACGGACTGCTATCCACTGTTACTCTTTCATGTACACCGCAAACCAGAATCTGGGCAGAATTAATGAAGACTATTCATCAATGACCTGGATGAGGAGACAGAGTGTATCCTCAGCAAGTTTTCGATGGCACAAAACTGGGATGAGTGGCTGATACAGCAGAAGGCTGGGATGCCATTCAGTGAGATCTGGACAGGCTAGAGAGTTGGGTGGAGAGGAACCTTATGAAGTTCAACAAGAGCAGGTGGAGGGTCCTGCACCTAGGGAGGAATAACCCCATGTAGCAGTACAGTTTATGGGTTGACCTGATGGAAAGAAGCTCTGTCGAGAAGGACCTGCGAGTC
The DNA here is from genome assembly GCF_965231255.1 of Vanellus vanellus. NCBI lineage: Eukaryota > Metazoa > Chordata > Aves > Charadriiformes > Charadriidae > Vanellus > Vanellus vanellus. The sequence continues at coordinate 151,990,990 of NC_138906.1, forward strand.
TGTGTGGACAAGATGTGCTCTTGTGGCCAAGAAGGCCAATGGTATCCCGGAATGCATTAAAGACTGTGGCCAGCAAGTGGAGGGAGGTTATCCACCCCCTCTACTCTGCCCTGGAGAGGCCACGGTTGGAGTATTGTGTCCAGTTCTGGGGTCCCCAGTTCAAGAAAGACAAGGAACTACTGGAGAGTCCAGCGGCAGGCTACGAAGATGATCAGTGGACTGGCACATCTCTCTTATGAGGAAAGGCTGAAGGATCTGTGTCTGTTTAGCTTGGAGAAGAGAAGGCAGAGGAGATCTCATCAATGATTATAAATTTATAAAGGGCAGGTGCCAAGAGGCTGGGGCCAGGCTCTTTTCAGTGATGCCCAATGACAGGACAAGGGGCAACAGGCACAAACATGAACACAGGAAGTTCCAGCTGAACATGAGGAAAAACTTCTTTACTTTGAGAGTGGCAGAGCACTGGAACAGGCTGCCCAGAGAGTCTGTGGAGTCTCCTTCTCTGGACATGTTCAAAACCTGCCTCTACGCGATCCTGTGCAACCTGCTCTAGGTGAGTCTGCTTTATCAGGGGGTTTGGACTAGATGATCTCCAGAGGTCCCTTCCAACCCCTACTTATATTGAAACCTCTATGATTGTAACTCTGTAAATCATTTGGGTAAATGATTCTTGACAAGACAATGGGATAGACTGAACAAGCAGACCTAAAACCAGGTAGCAGAAACTTCAGCGGCCTGGTTGCCCAAGAAACTTGGCTATACCACATGAAATGTGTCCTTAAGGTGAACTTGACTAACTATAATATAAAACCACTCCTCTAAGGATACCCGCCTCTGTTTGAAGACCCTCACTCACTGAGCCTGCACAATAAAATTAAGAGACATTATACCTTTAATTGAAGATGAGGACATTTTACACCAATCAACTTCAAGATAAGGAATTATAAGCACCAGTAAAAAGTTGATAAACAATGAATATGTTAATTATGCTTATTTACAGTATATAAACGAATGACTTTCAATGCCGGGTGTGCTAGCTTTATGGAAATACACCCTAGCACTCTTTTCTACACAGAACCGTTAATAAATAGTTAATACCTTGACTCTGCGTGTTATTGGCTTGCACACCAGGTAAATGATCCCATGAGTTTTGGGATTCTGTGAATTGGCTTCAGCCCATTGACCCAGACTGTCTAGATCCCTTGCAGAGCCTTTCTACCCTCAAGCAAATCAACACTCACTCCCAGCTTGGTGTCATCTGCAAACTTACTGAGCGTGTACTCGATCTGCCCCATCCAAGTTGTAAATAAAGATATTAAAAAGAATTGTCCCCAACACTGAGCCCTGGGGAACACCACTTGTGACCAGCCACCAATTGGATTTAACTCCATTCATCACCGCTCTTTGGGTCCAGCCACCGAGCCAGTTTTTTACACAGTGAAGTACACCCATCCAAGCCATGAGCAGTTAGTTTCTCCACGAGAATGCTGTGGGAAACAGTGTCAAAGGCTTTACTATAGTCTAGGTAGACAACATCGACAGTCTTTCCCTCATTCACCAGGCGGGTCACCTTGTTATAGGAGATCAGGTTTGTCAAGCAGGGCGTGCCTTTCATGAACTCATGCTGACCGGTCCTTACCTCCTGGTTGTCCTGTACGTGCTCTGTGATGGCATTTAAGATGATCTGCATCATAAAATTTGTTAACCTGTAAATTTTCTCCATAAAATAAATCGACTCATAGAAGACTTTTTTTTTTTCCCCACATCATCTTTATAGTTAAAAGACTGAACATTTTAAACTCTGTGAAGAGGGAATACACCTAACTAACTGATATCTGGCTAAACTGAATGCTCTTTTCTGAAACAATAGTTCCCTTCTATTATCCTCAATATTAACATGTAATTTTAGTACTACATGGATGCTAGAAAGTTATGGCCAATGATTGCAGATGAAATGTGAATGCAAATTTTCTTGTAAGGCATTTAAATAAGGTATTTAATATAATGAATTAATAGTAGTGGCATTTCTAGTTAATCATAAATTTGATGATAATGGGTATAAATCCTGTGAGAATTTTAAAAAGCTGGTTTTGTTATACTTCTGAATAATTGCAGCATTAACATTTTATTTAGAGCTATTTTAAGTTCATGCCTGTCATTGCTAGTAATTATTAAAAAATTTCACCTATGTAACTGAAATGAAATACTAACCCATCAGTAATTATAAAGACGGTCTCAGCATAAAACCAACTTGTGTGGTGTTTTATGATTTACTTAATAATATTGTAATACCAGTGTCATTGTTTGTGCTGAGCTGGCTGCTAAATGATTGACAGCTGCTCCCTAACCCTAACCCTAACCCTCTCCCTTCCGAGAATAGAAGAGAGAGAATAAGGGAGAGGGACTTATTGGTTGAAAAGAAACTGAACTACTCTAATGAAATATGAAACTAAAAATATTAACAATAAAAAGAAAAAGTAATAATATTAATAATAAAATAATGAAATTTATATGCAATATATAGAAAACCAGTATCAAGCTCCCAGGATAACAATCACATCACTGGCAAGCACTCGGAAACTCCCAGACCAGACTCAGCGACCGACAGGAACTGGATTCCAGAACTGGACTCAGGAACATATGGATGAGGATCAAAGGCAGATGAACAGACAGAGTCCTCTTCAGATGCCAGCCACTGAAGAAGAGGTTGACCCCTTTGATCCCTCAGCTTTTACATCGAGGATGACACAGATGGGATGGAATACACTGTTGGTTTGTTTTGGGTCACTTGTCCTGTCTGCTCCTCCACAGGTACGACTTTACACTCTTCCACCTCTGGTCCTCTGATGTGGCACATAAGAAAGTTAGCTGATCTTGGTTGTTATGGGAATAGGTATAAGTAAGAGCGTCCTTGCATACCATTCCTTAGTATTAACGATAAACAACAGACATTATCACTCTGGAAGCAGACACTGTCTGAAAACTATGCCCTTAATTTCAGAGAATCTAGTTAGTTAGAAGAGACTTAACTGAAAAGTAAAATTACTGAAAAGAAATTTGATTCTGTTCTACCTCAAATCAGGACACCCAGCATAGCACTTTCATTGATGTTTTCAAAGTTCTTGCATTATTGTCATTTGAAACTTCTATTGCTTATTGCTGAGTTTCTCTGGTAACTTTCTTTTTTTTTGAAAGGACCACATAAAACTAGCATATTTTTTCTTTCCATATATTATAACATTTTCTTTAAACATTTATTTGTATTTAATTTGTGGCTGAACTTCTATCTCAGGCTAAATTACATTTATTTATTGAAATTCAAGCCAAATCTGTGCGTAAGGTTACATGAATTATGATAGGGGAAAATGTATAGAATTTTTTTAGGAGGTTTGGGGGGGTGGTGGTGATTTCCTTTGTGTTTTTAATAAATAGTAACAGTACTGTTTTTCAAAGTTGCAACTTGACATTTGAAAGAAGGCATTTCTCCCTGTTGGCTCTCCCAAAAAATCTTCCTAACTGTGAATGTGAAAAGTCAAACTTCATCTGTTTTCAGCCAGTTTTTGACAGAACATCACAAATTAGTTAACCTATTATGCCATGCAGACTAAGCAACCTCTGGCCTAGAAATGAGCACTGTCTTTATCTGATACAGAGAATGAAATCTTTGCACAAGAAATGATAAAAGACAATTTTTGTCTTCTGTGTTGTTAATCTGCTATTATGGTAACTGGATTTCTGAAGTGGCCTCAGCTTGGTACAGGAAGGAGATGAGGGTAGAAATCTGGTAGAAATTCTGAGTCAGGACCGACCAGAGAAACACACTCTGAACTAGCCAAGACAAAAAAAAAAAAGACAATTATCTGAAAGGACTGTGGTTGCTGACTGAGCACCTGCTGAAATTCCACAGTACTCTCTTAACTGAATGAAAATAATTCCATGAAAAAATACATTTTCTCACTCTTTCCTCAGTAAGCTCTATTTTTATGTTAATCTCTCTGCCTCTGCTCACCATCTGTGGAATTAGGATAATAATTGACAATGATATATAATTATACTGATTACATTTATGAATTAAAATAATGAATCATAATTCCTTTAACAATGATGCTGTAGACTTCAAATATACACCTTGGTACCGTAACGTTTTCCAGTATTAGGTGGAAGATTCTTGAACTTGTATGCTCTTACATGCTCACAGTTTTTTAGTATACCCAAGAACACAGCAGAATTCTGTAGAGGAAGGTCTGTTTTTTTTGAAGGTCCTTCTACTGAAGTCAACACTGTAGAAGCTGTGGCTTTGATCCTTTGATCCCTCAGTGACTTTTGGTCAGGGAGATCTCTGCAGCAACAGAAACTTCCTACCAGGTAAGCTCTAGAATAACAAAGCTGAAGACTGCAACCTGTTGACCGAAACACTGAACAACACTACAGCAGGAGAGCAGAGGCTCTGAAAGTGATTTAGGTGGCATGCTGGAGAATGAATAGAACATAAGCACTCATTTAATGCTGTGAGAGACTGGGTCACTCACATCTTGGATAAATCAATACAAGAATAGTGAGCAGGTCGATAAATATGAAGATCAATATGAAGTTCTTGTTTAAAGTTTTGATATCTCCAGCAAAAACACTGAAGATTTGAGGACAGTACGTAAAAGTGATGATATAATGGTTCAATAACTGGAAAAATGCCCTTATGATAAATTTACTATGCTTAATTTATTAAAGAGATTATGTTGTAGTACACTCAATAATAAAGAGAATCCTTGGTACAAAATATATTTTGAGTGCAGCAAAAAACAATGTAATAATAACTAAAAGATGAGAGCTGTAGCCAGTCATTTTGGAAATGTGGCCCTCTTCAAAGGCAAAATGATTTAATACAGAAACAAAATTAAAATCCTGGGGAAAATGCCATTGGAAGTGGTGCACTGAGGTCTCCATTCCTTATAATGTCACACTAAGATGAAATATTTTCTGAAACTTAAGCTTTACCTTAACACTATTCTTAGGGTTAATATGAGATTGATAAAGTAAAATACTCTGTTGTGATATTCAGAAAGTCAAACTAGATTATATAATGGTCTTTATACTGTTGAAATCAATGTGTGAATAAAGTGATGTCAATTTCACCTGAGTATATGTTTTGCATTATATCTTTCCTACAATGCTGCTTCATAACAGGACTGACTTTTAAGACATGGAGCTTTTTTATTTCATCTTCCTATTGGGAAGTGCTTGAAGATTTTCCTGTTCTGATTAGACATCTTTTATCTTATATTTGAAAATACTATTTTCATGTTTTAAGAAGGTTCATAACATTTACGTACAAAGTACATTTATATAGAAAGTGCCAAGTTGCTTGATTTTACTAGCTATTCTAAGTTGATGCACAGAGTAGAAGGTGAGCAGACAGAGCTTGGTCTGTTTATTTCCTATCTTTTGTATCTTCTTGCCTTATATTTTGTTCAGTAGTACGCATATGGAACCCATGATCACATATTTGAGTAAAGCTACGTTCAGGAAAACATCTCATACATTTTGAAGATACTAAACCACAGATATTTCACCATTTCTTGTGGCTATTCTTTATAGAAGTTAAACATTCTTCTTAACAAACAAACAAACAAACAAACCCACAAACCCAACCAAACACCAAACCAACTTTGGACTTCATTTCCATTTGGGCTTTTCAGTTCTAAGTCCCAGACACTATTTTTTTCTTATGGCTTTTTCTGTTGCTTTCTACAGAAATCTGTCTTATTTCTGACAAGATGTGCGAACTAATGTAATTTCTTTTGGGACTTTTTTTTTCCTTTTTGTTGCCTTTTTATTGTTTCTTAGACTCTTTTCAGTTTCCTTTAAAAATATGCACACTAAACTCACTAATGTCATAAGGGAGCTAAAATCTCCTTCTAACTTTTATTCACTATTTTTGTATTTATTCCTCCAAAGATTACCCTACTTTTCTGCAGTGTTGCACAGGAAATTGCCTTACCTCTAGAGCCTGTTGTAGTCGCTGTTTTCCATGATAGAGTTTTCTAGTCTATACTTACAGCTTTCATACCGTATTCTTAGTAGATATTTTTTTTCTTTAAATGAGGCCAGTTCATTTTTCAGTACAAATCTTCCTGTATGACTAATCTCTCCTCATCATTAATTATCATCTTGTCAATCTTTGTGTCATCTGCAAATGTAATCAACAGTGAATTGATATTTACTTTGAGAACATTCATTAATAGCATTGGTTTTAATATCAATCTGTTTGGACTGCCCATAGGAAAATTGCTATTCAAACACAATGCCGCACAGACAGCTATGTTTTGAAATATGTCAGTACAGTAATACTTAATCCATGCAATATTTCCTTCTTTTCACAGAAACACAGAACGGATGATATTCAAAGACACCTCTGGAGATCATGTAGTCCAAACCTTTCTCCTTAAAGTACGGACAACTAAAGCAGGTCACTCCAAGCCATATAGAGTCAGCTTTTGAACATTGCGAAGGTGGGAGGATTGTCCACAACATGGACAATCTCTTGTCGAAATCTTCCAATATTTGATTCTCACAGCCTCTCCCTGTATGACAGATGCTCCAATGCCTTAATCATCTTCACAAACCTACTTTTCTTAAAAAATAATATATTTTTAAAAATCAAAATGTCACAACTGTGACATTGAATTGTGAGCTGAACAAGGGTACAATCATTTGTGGCTTTGTCGGTCTCATCAAAAAAAAGAGCCAGGTTTTTAACAGTAGCATTCTCCAGAAAGCCATTCTGATTATTATGAATTTTTTGTCTTTACTTTAATACCTTACTTAATTCTATATCAGGTTTTCTATTAATATACCTAAAATAAAGTATTAAGTTAATTAGTTCTAGAATTACTTCAATCATCTTATTTATCCTTTCTGAATATTGGCATAATATAAGCATAATTTTGTTTCCATTTTATCTTCCATATTTTTCCACGTAGTCATGGAATCATAGAATCATAGATTGGTTTAGGTTGGAAAGGACCTGGAAGATCATCGAGTTCCAACCCCCCTGCCATAGGCAGGGACAACTCCCACTAGACCAGGTTGCCCAAGGCCACGTCCAGCCTGGCCTTGAACACCTCCAGGGATGGGGCCTCAACAACCTCTCAATAGGGCAACCTGTTCCAGTGCCTTACCACCCTTAAAGTGAAAAACTTCTTCCTAATGTTTAATCTGAACCCTGCTGTCTTCCAGTTTAAAGCCATTCCCCCTCGTCCTATTACTATATGCCCCAGTACAAAGTCCTTCCCCAGCTCTGCTGTAGGCCCTCTTTAGGTACTGGAAAGCTGCAATAAGATCTCCGCGGAGCCTTCTCTTCTCCAGGCTGAACAGCCACAACTCGCTCAGCCTCTCCTCATAGGAGAGGTGCTTCAACCCTTGGATCATCCTCATGGCTCTCCTCTGGACACGCTCCAGCAGGTCCATGTCCTTCTTCTGTTGGGGACTCCAGAGCTGGATGCAGTACTCCAGGTGGGGTCTCACGAGAGTGGAGTAGAGGGGCAGAATCACCTCCTTTGACCTGCTGGCCACCACACTTCTTTTGATGCAGCCCAGGATGCAGTTGGCCTTCTGGGCTGTGATCGCACACTGCTGGCTCATGTTGAGCTTCTTGTCAATCAGCACCCCCAGGTCCTTCTCCTCAGGACTGCTCTCCAGCCATTCTCCGCCCAGCCTGTATTTGTGCTTGGGATTGCCCCGACCCAGATGTAGGACCTTGCACTTGGCCTTGTTGAACTGCCTGAGATTGGCTTGGGCCCACCTCTGCAGACTGTCCAGGTCCCTCTGGATGGCATTCCTCCCCTCCAGCATGTCTACCTCACCAAAGTGCTTGGTATCATTGGCAAACTTGCTGAGGGTGCACTCGACCCCACTGTCCATGTCGCTGACAAAGACGTTGAACAGTACAGACCCCAGTACCGACCCCTGAAGAATTCCACTCGTTACTGCTCTCCACATCGAGCTTCCCTTGCCTTGCCTTGCCTTGCCTTGCCTTCCCTTCCCCTCCCCTCTGTCAGATCACTCTTTGAATGGGGACTTAGTATGCACACGCTAATATTAATGTATTGGCTTGTCAATATAATGATGACAAATACCTTTGGGAAGGAATTTCCTTACTCTCTAACATATACTAAAATACTAATGTTGCAAATATTCAAATACAATGCCAATTATTACATCATACTTAGGATTAAATACATTGATGAAAAATTGATACAATCTACTGAATGTCAGTCACCCTGGAAGAAAACCTGCTTCCCTGATACTGCCTTATTAATACAGGCTAGTATTAATATTTCTAATTCAGAGACCAAAGCAAAACCTAGCTTACCCATTAAGAAATAACTTCTAAAATCTCTACTAACCACTCTCTGAGGAAGCAGAATTTCAGCAGATATGTACCCCCAAACTGAAAAGAAATCAGTCTCTTGCCCACATATCCTGGATTGTGTAGAACATGGTAAAAGTATTGTGACAAAAACAGACAGGAACCTCATCTTGGAAGACATTTAGTTGTGCTGTCATGTTAATTCTAGCAGTCCAAATCTGGTTTTACAATACTACCTCACTTGGATGAGCCATTCTACATTATGATAATTAAAAACCATAATCAAAAGAAAATGCTGGAGGGAGACTAAAATTTAAAATAGCGTAAAGTGACTTTGCATAACAAAAGTGTAACCAGATAGTAGTCTAAGATGGAACCAGTTAAATATATACATATATATGTACTATATGTGCATTTATACAAAGAAAGAGTTAAAGAAAATGCACATTATTTACTTTCCGTAGGCTAAAAGTAAAAAGATTTTAGTTTAGTACAAAAAGGTATTATTAAGTGCATAGAAAAATGGCATCCAACCTTTGATAGAAATGGGAAGAAATATGTGTTTTTCCTTTAAAACAGTAAATGGTGAAAACTGTTTCCACTTACATCTATTTCAGACAGGACCTTGACAGCTGTTGAACAGCATAGGTAAGTGTAACACAGCCAGAGCCATCACCTCAAGCTGGTGACTTCAAGCTGAGTCACTTCTCTGTTGTAGACAGAAAAAAAAAAAAAAAAAAAAGAAAAAAAAAAAGAAAAAGAAAAAACGAGGAAATCTAAAAAGGGAGTGACCAATAATAATACCACCTTTCACCTGCAGTACTTGTCACCTTTAACCTCAGTTTGAATAGGGAGGGAGAAGTCATGAAAATTTTTCTTCACCTATCTGCCTTGGATTTCCTTTCCTTATAATATTTTTTGTAAAATGGATACACAGTTCTGAAACCAATTACTGAGAGTATCTCAAGTGATCTTTTTACGCTTCATTAAACTACAATGGGTTAGATCTTGTGTACATTGTTGGAGACATTTGAAATCATCTTTGTAACAGCTTAAGCAGAGTCAAATACAGACACTATTTTATTAGTAGTATTGAGTTTAAAGAAAAAGTCATTGATAGAATATCAGGTTCAACTCAAACCTATACCAGGAAAAATCCAAAACTAGAGCTATCTTCCATCTAAAGGGTATTTGCTTTCAGCCTCACTAATGGTTAAATATGCAGCTTCTTTCTTGGACATATTGATTTAACTGATATAAGATATACAAAGACAGGATCTTTACTTTATTTCTAATCCAAATCCAATGAAGCAGATGTCAGAAAAAAAAATGCGTGAGGACTTTATAAGCTATTCCCACAAGAAGAAATCTTTGGAAATGCAGGCTGCTATTTTTGAACCAATCATTTAAAAGCACTTGGTAGCCTCTAGAAAATGTTAAAAGCATAGAGGATAGCATTGGAATGAAAGTTGTTTTTTTTCTTTTTCTTTTCCAGTTTTCAGGTAACATTAGTCAGTGCATATGTTTTGCTATAGTGCAATATAATGTTATTAACTTTATGGTTTTGAACTATTTCAGTGCATTAGAAACTTGTATTCAATATCTACAGAGATGTTTTTCACTCTTAATTCATGTTATAACAAACAGGAAGAGCTAGATCTATCACTCATCCATGTAGGCTTCATTTGGTTTATCACAAATAATTTTGCTGGAAACTCTTTGTTTAAGAAAGGATAGAAAATATTTAATTAATGCAGAGATGCTATACACAGTACATTTTTTTTTTTAAATAATTGACAGTATGTGGGTGTGCAGATTATTTTTTCTAAAGGCATTATTTATTTCTGAAGAGCAGAAAACTTAGTAAATCTGCAGATGACCTTCTAACATACAGCAACTACTGTGGGGGAAGAAGCTCCTATTTTTATAAAATGTGTTTTAAGTACAAAAGTTCAGAGTCTAACTTATCCCCAGTGTAAGGTGGTATGTAATGAAAAATGGCCTTCAGTGACTACACTGAAGAGGACAAAAAGGTTAGCCATCACAAATATTACATTTAAAGCAGAAATAAATCCATATTCTTTCCTTCTTCCTTCTTAAATATAAACTGGATTGCATTAGTGAACATGGAATTGAATAAAGTTTTGCAGATAGTACTCTGCGACATTTAGACACTTGAAGTGAGAAGACCTGTGTAAAAACTTGCTCCCTTTGAATTTTTGATATGTCAATTTTGGGGAAACAATTATTGTAACAAGAATTTAAAATATACTTTGCAATAAAAGTTAAAAGATATACTTGGAAAATATAAATACACTCTGCATTCTACGGTGTTCACAGCATATTTTCTGCATATTGGTTTCATTCTGATAACACCTACAAAAAGACACTCCATGTGGTGAAACATTGCGCACCATGCCTTAGAAGTCAGGATGTACAGTTATTTTTTTATTTGTTTTTAAACAAATTTTGAGAAAGGGAAGTTGTGAAGCTTGTTATGCAAGAAAAAAAAATACTCAGGGACAAATAAATGAAGGCCAAGATGCTCAAGAGTGATAAAGAAAGTACAGAGCAGTCCTTCTCACAATGTTAAATTGTTAAATTGTGTCAGGAAGGATTCATACAGATTGAGGTGCTCGAGAATCCTAGTTATTCTGATACGTTATTAGTTATTCTAACACATTATTCTAGCATGTTGGTATAAGAATATAAGCAGACACATGGGGAAAGACTGAAGCATAAGATTCACTTATTATGTATGATATAGTCTCAGAGCTGATATATTATGGCAATTTGACGTGACAGGCTTGTGGGCTTTTTTTGGAGGGGTATGTTAGATTTTAGTTGAAAAAACATAATATAAATGCCTTACTATTTTTAATACCTACCTACAGTATAAAGAATCAAAGAAGCAGCTTTAATTAAGTGAATCTGTTTGCACATATCTTTATTTTTAGTTTGCAATTATAAAACCAGACTGTCCTATTCAGGCCAATTATCACATTTGTAACTAAAGGCATTTTAGAAAATAGACAACATCACCATGAAAAATAGATGTCTCTGAGTTTCATTAACAATATAAGTTAAATTAAGCATGAAAATATTTATGCTTAGCAGGAATTAAACAAAAATAAAATCATATGAATTACTACATTTATGCTTCATTAACTGTTAGTTGTTTTTATCAATGCATCAGTTTTATTTTATTGTCCATGTCGACAGTGTTCTTAGTGTGTATGTGTCCCATTGCCTAATGTTAACGTTATAATTCATTAGGTAATCAGAATAAGCAATTTATGCCCTTTCTAATACACTTTTAATTAAGCTATTGTAGTAGGCAGTAGAATAATAATAAGTATTTGTGTCGAATGAATTTCAATGGATGAATTTTGTAAATATTGAAATGACCTCAACCTCTACACTCTCAAGAATAATACAACAATTTGAAATATTTGAAATATTTTTTAAAATGTACAGTTTCATGCACAAAAACAATACAGCCAACCATGACTAGGTAGCATCTGGAATAGCACCACTGTGGCAGATTCCAGATGAATTTGTATCATGTCTTTCACAGTGTACTCTAAAGATATTTTATTCTATGAAGATACTTATCATTTACTGGAATTTAAAATTTAATATTTTTAAAATACAGTCCATTCTGAATATTGTTAAATGTGGTGAATAAGGATAAAATAAAATAGATAAAAATTTTCTTCCTTCAAAAAGTCTCTTTTAAACATGTTAATGCTTGTAAGAAAACTGTTGAAAAGGTGCTGCATTCCTGAAGAGATCCAGAATTAACTAGAAGTTACTCAGCATGCTCTTTTGAGCAAGAAGATGGCATTTCTCTTAGCTTTTTGGACAAATTGGTTATAAGCATTTGTTGTATAACTAAAACATAACAGTCTGAAATACCATACCAGCACAAACAGACTTTTCTCATAACAGCAGTGCTACCTTTTGTTTAGAATCTCCTAAATTCAGTCAGGCAATAAGTGTTAAAATATTAAATCATCAAGTCGTTAAAGCAACAAACTTCTTAAGTGAGATATTAAGCAATGCCCTCACTAGTGCATAATTAACATCAGCTAAAAAAGCTTAGCTTAATTAATAACATGCTAAAGATGCTTTGAAGTGAATGGAACACCTCAAAAACTGTGTTCAGTTTTGGGCCCCTCACTACAAGAAAGACATGGAGGTGCTGGACTGTGTCAAGAGAAGGGCAATGAAGCTGGTGAAGGGTCTGGAGCACAAGTCTTATGAGGAGTGGCTGAGGGAACTGGGGGTGTTTGGTCTGAAGAAAAGGAGACCTTATTGCTCTCTACAACTGTCTGAAAGGAGGTTGTAGCAAGGTGGGGGTTAGTCTCTTCTCCCAAGTAATAAGTGATAGGAAGAGAGGAAATGGCCTCAAGCTGCACCAGGGGAGGTTTAGGTTGGATATTAGGAAAAAAAATTCTTCACTGAAAGGCTTATCAAGTATTGGATCAGGCTGCCCTGGGAAGTGGTTGAATCACCATCCCTGGAGGTATTTAAAAGGCATGTAGATGCAGTGCTTAGGGACAAGGTTTAGTGCTGGACTTGGCAGTGTTAGGTTTACTATTGGAGTTGATGATCTTAAAGGTCTTTTACAAACTAAATCATTCTATGATTCTATGACAAAAAAAAAAATAAAAATTATTCCAAGCAGAATCATGTAGACTACTGAGTGCAGGGGGAAAATATTTTATCAGAAAAAAAATCTCCAGATCTCAAGGATACTGGTAAATATTTATTTTAAAAGTTTGTATATTGTCAACTCTTAATAATAAATTCCATATTTCCAAATAAAATTATACTTTAAGTAAAAGTAGTGTATTTCGTCATAAATTTAAAATAACTTGATTAACTCTTAACTGGTTCATTTTTTTTTTTTTAAATTTTAAAATGTAAAGGAGAACTTTAAACTTGTTTTTTTTGCAGGAGTGAAAAGACCTTACAACTTACTTATTATCTTATTATTACTGAACCAAAGGTATTTCCAAGACATTGGGGACGGGGGGGAGGTGGAAGTGGGGAAAAAAAAAGAATAGAAAAAAAAGGTGTGCATAAAAGATATTTTTCTTTGAAAGCACCAAAGGTGGTAGACTTTATGGCAAAATGGATAACTTTTTTATCAATAAAGTTTGGGAAGATTCTTTTAACAAATGTGATAAAATGATGTGTCATGATGCATTATCATGATTCTCATGACCGTCATGATTAAATACATCTGGGCAATATCGTAATTCCAGAAACACTTAGTTTGTCTGTACTGCTATAAACCTAAATCCATCAAAAGTAGATATTACACATGTATATTACCTTCAATGGCTGTGATGTAATAGTAGGTTAGATAAAACTTTGCTGTCCTGAGATTTATAGCTCAGCTTTTGGGAAAAACAAAACATCATAGCTGAGTTTCTGATAACAGCACATAACTACATTCAGTTGGCTCTGGTATTTGTATAGCCGTATTCACTGCAAACACTTCCCACGCTACAGAACTGACTCACTTCCAGACAGGTACTTAGTTATATCTTAATTTTACATGTTTGTTTGGCTGACTTTTGTTCCCCAGATTTATTTATTCTGCTCCTCCTAGTTCATTATTACCGTGAAGTTATTAAAATTACATTAGAGCAAATCCAGAAATTATTCCTGTTAAAATGTCATGTCTATTATCACAGATAAAATATGATTGCAAAAAGAGTTTGCCAAATGACAGTGTACATTAGTCATCTCTAGGGTACTTTTTGTACCTTTTCTATCATTCATTTTTATGGTTTTACACAAAGACAAATAAACTGGATAATATTAAAAGATTACCTTTCATTAACACACATATCTCCATGAATTCTTGTGACCTTGGTATCACAAAGCAAGCGATTTACTTTGATATCACAATCACCATAAATTGATGAATAATGAAATTTTAATGCTACCCCTTGTATTTCTTATGTGTAAACAAAGACTAAGTTTAAATTAAATATTAAGTTAGCTTGCATTCTTAAATCAGGACATTTGTATATTTGTCTTTTGATAACATGTGCATCTGCTGTACTTTTTTCATACTTCTTATTTCAATTATCAGTTGTGTAGCTGAAACCTAACTTTTGTTGTTCTTTGAATTTTTCTTAACTGTGTAACCTTCATGTTATAAAAGAAAAAAATAGTCTTGAGTTCACTTGTTTACTTTTCTTTTCTTTTTTCCTTCCCTTCCCTCTTTCTTTTTCTTCTAAAAATGTGAAGGGGAAAAATAAACAGAGTGAATATCCTGCTTTAAGAATAAGGAACAAAAACACCCAGCTGAAACCAGTTGTTTGCACATTTGTAAAATATACTTCTTGTTAACTTACCACGCACCAAATAGCACTGATGAATAAGGATGGGATTCTGTATATGGTCTGAATTTTCTATAAAGCTAAACACCAAAAACCTCTACAAAAACTGTCCTCTTTTTCCTTCCTGATGTTCACAGTTTTAGAAACCTGAACAGAATTTTTTATTTTATGATCTTATAATAATTAGAAAGAGAATTTTCAAATTTTCCATGGAAAAGTATGGTTTAGGATTAAACTCTGTAGTGTCCCCTAAAATATTATTATTGCCCTTATTCAAATTTGATTAGGAAGAATAATGTTGTCTATTAAATGTTTTACTTCTCTATTTTCATAGTGGTTTCTATTTACATATTAGACTCTAGCATAGTAAAAACAGTATTAAATTTAGCGGTTTGTATCTTCTTATCACAGAAAAAAAAACAAACAACCTTAAACATTAAATTATTTGTATTATAGGAATAGTAGAATTAATTTTATTATGGTTGGGCATTTTAGGAGGTAAATAACCGAAGTAATTCTGTTTAACCACGGAGGGTAGTTATGGAAATTCTTTTAATGACTGGGACATCTTAGTGGTTATTTCTTTTCAGAAGAAATAAATACACACAAATTAAACTTCATAACCCTTTTTGTCTGGGGCCATACCACAAAATGTGACACATATATGTAAAAATAAACAGAAAGCAAAATATTTATTTACAGCTTCCATAGCAATCCAAAAATTCAAAGTTGTTATACTTAAAGGAGATGAAAAACTTAATAGAAATAACACCCCAGTTCAGAATGCCTGGAGGTATCTGCTAACTTAATTGTAAAATTTCATTATATAAGACAAAAGAGCTGTACCTTGCCATAATACATTTTAAATGTTGGTTTATTTTTTTCCTTAGGTCCCAGGATAATGATTTTTCAGTTATGGAGAATGCTTCTGTGTAAATAGACTCTTTCTTCAGGAAAATAAGAAATGACTAATAAACAAGCTTGGCATTTTCAAAGGCAATTAGTGCAGCTTGAAATTAGATATGCAAATTAGCAATGCTCCAATAAATTGGTGGTTGGTGCACAGATTTTTCTCTTTAGAAATACAAAAAGCACAAGCCAAACCACAAAAGGAATGAATTTATGCTTCATTTTACTTTGAACTAGTCTAGAGGTTTTAGCATTCTACTCATGGCATGTGACAGAGTTTATTATCGTAATTTGAGGGTGTTTCTTGTTTACGAGGCAATAACCATATTCTAGAACAATAAATTTTGAGGCCAAAGGTGTTTATTAGTCTCTATACAACTTTTATTGAACCAAGTACTACTCTAAAATCACTTTCACACTGTAATGCTAGTAAACATATATGTTGTTGTTGCTGTTGTTGTGGTGGCGGTTATTATTATTGTTGTTATTATTATTATTGTTGTTAATGACAGGTCTAGGAATTACATTTTTTAGACATGCTAATAATTGAGTTAAGACTAATGACATCTCTGAACAGGACAAAAAGCTAAGGGACTCTTGCTATTACATTCTACTAGAAAAGAGCTGGGCTCATCGGGCCTTATGTCTGATTCAGGCATTTATCAGTTTTTCAGAGAGCAGGAAATTTTAAGCAAGGCTATTACTGGAAATTAGGGCTAGGCAAAACGGCTTGGAATTATGCCTTCTCCTCCATCCCTGTAACTTACAATACCATTACAAAAATCAGATTTTGAACTGACTTACTAAAAAGTTAACTGGGGAAATCTGACCCACGTTATTTTAGCCTAAAATTGATACCTAAATTCTGCAATAACTGATTCATTTTAGGAAGTAACTGTTGAAGATTGTTAGATGATCATGAAACTTTAGAGAAAAAAAAATTATCGGGAATAACTGGAAAGGTTTAGTGGAAAAAAGGGACAGCTGTTGCCCCGGACCATGGAGGGGGACAAGGAATTTTATGGCAAACTTATGTTACAACAACTGGAGAATTTAAATAACTGTAGATAAGCATTGTTATATATTTCCAAGAGCTCAGCTAAGATGCTTCAATATTTTCTGGGCAATTTCCTTAAGTATTATTTATAATAATTAAAATAAATTTTTTTATGAAAAATTCTATTATGATCATATAATCCAGTTTTATGTATAATATAGACCAAAAATTCACATCAGGTACTTTCCTCATCAAATACATTCAATGAGGACATTCCATACTTTCAGGAAGGTCTTTTAGGCTTCAAGTGACAGAAAATACACTGAATTTTCTGAGAAATTGTCTCAATAGGTAATGTCTTACTAACAAAACTTGCAGCATGTGTCCAATCTTAATGCATAGATTATTTTAATTGGAAATAAAAAACCTGAGCTTTGCTATTAAGAATTATCAGAGAAATTCAGGACTGCTTTAATCTATGCTCATCTGATTCAGTTGCCATGACAGAGTTTCTGTTAATATTAATATGAAGCTGTGGCTATACTGTTAGAAGCATCCAGAGAAGAGCACAAGGTTTTTTCCACCCCTGGAATTGAGTTGAAACTCTCTGGTTCTGAAGTATTTTTTTTTCTTTGTTGACTTTTCTTCATTTGATGTTTCTAAATGTAATGTGAGGGCAGCGTAATGGACACTGCACTGGGATTTTTAGTAGCATGACTACAAGACCAGGACACTCTGCACCACTTGGAGATGTTTCAGGACTTGAGATTTCTTTTAATAGTGTTAGAGGACTGCATAAGATAGAGATTGGAATATTTACTCTTTTTCTATGCACGCTGTCCATAGGTGAAGTGAACCAAATATGACTCCTATCTTCAAGAAGGGCAGGGAGGAGGGTTTGGGGAACTACAAGTTAGTCAGCCTCATATCAACGCCAGAGAAGCTGGTGGAGTTTCTTCCTGGAAACCATCTTCAAACACATTTAACACAAGAAAGTCATCAGGATTTACAAAGGTGAAATTGTGCTTATCCAACCAGATATCTTACTGCAAGATGACTGGCTTGGTGGATGAGGGGAGAACAGTGGATGGTTCTTGGCTGATGTCTCCCATAACATCCTTATAGACAAGCTGGTGAGGTAAGGGCTAGATAAGGAGACAGAGAGGTGGGCAGAAAACTGGACGAACTGTCAGGCTTCAAAAGGTTGTGATCAGCGTTACAAAGTCCAGCTGCAAG
This sequence comes from Vanellus vanellus, assembly GCF_965231255.1. Lineage (NCBI taxonomy): Eukaryota > Metazoa > Chordata > Aves > Charadriiformes > Charadriidae > Vanellus > Vanellus vanellus. Next base: position 152,008,859 of record NC_138906.1, read on the forward strand.
CCAGTGGCTAGTGGTGTACCTTAGTGGGTCAACACTGGGGCCAATATTGTTTAACATGCTTGTTAATGATCTGAACAATGGGAAAGAGAGCACCCTCAGCAAGTTTGGAGACAATATAAATAGGAGTGGTTGATACACTAGATGGTTGTGCTGTCATTCAGGGACCTTGACAGGCAGAAAGAAAAAACAACTCTTAGTTTGAGGGTCTAAACTGGAAGTCAAATCTAAGCTCAGCAGAAATTTTTCTTCAATAGTTTATAACAAAATAATTGTGTAAACCAGGAAAAATATCTCATCCTATGGAGAAGCCTATCTTTTCCACATTTCTAGGAATGTGAAGAATAATATGAGCTCCTGCAGCTGTTAGTCAGAAAAGGAAGACAAAAGAATTTGTGACACCCCTAAAAAATGAGACAGGGAATATGATGAGAACTGACATAGAGAAGGCTGAGGTACTCAAATAATTTTTTTATGTCTCAGTTTGCACTGACAATTGCTCTTCCCATATCTTTGTAATGCAGAAGAATAAAAGTTTGCAACAGCAAAGACCAGAAGGAGGAAGAGGCTTCCCCCGGAGTCTGAGGTGCCCTTGCAGAACCACTTCACTACTCTGCATACTGAAAAGGTGAGACCAGTCACACCAGGAGAGACACTGGAGCTAAGACAGTCTGATCTCTCCCCGTGTAATAACCAGTGAAAGTAAGAAAAAGTGACAGGTTATAGCAGTAGCTGACTCTCTTCTGCAAGGTATGGAGGCAGCCATTTTCCAATCTGGTGCACTCCTTAGGGCGATGTGCTGCTCACTGGGGGCTTATATCAGGGATATCACCAGGACACTACCAAGCCTCGTATACGCCACTGACTATTATCTGCTGCTGTTGTTTCACATGAGCATCGGTGATACCACCAGGAACAGTCTGAGGAGTATCAAGAAAGATTACAGAGCCCTGCGAGTGGTGGTAAAGGACTCTGGAATTTGTTCATCAATCCTCCTGGTCAAAGGGAAGGGGTTTGAAAGAACCAGTTGAAGCTGGCAAGTCAACAAATAACTAAAGGGCTGGTGCTACAGCCAGGGATTTTTCTGTTTAGACTATGACACTCTCTTTTAGAAATCAGGCCTACTGGGGGCTGATGGGGTCCACTTTTCAGAGAAAGGGGAGAGCATCTTCAGTCATAGGCTTGCCAAGCTGGTGAAGAGGGCTTCAGACTAAAGCTGCCAGGGGAGGGGAACCTCAATCCATCCCACTCCTATCAGTTTGATGCCAATAACAGCAATAGATGCCCAGAACCTGGAGAAGGGTCTCAGGTAACAGGAGAGCACCTGGAGGGTAGCACACAGGAATACCAGCCACTCCAGCCAGTAAGTTAGCTTCATCAGATGCCCAACTTAAATGCCTCCATGCAAATGCACATAGCATGAGGAACACACAAGAGGAGTTAGAGATGTGCACACGCCTGCAAGGCTGTGATCTAATATCAGCATCACAGAGACATGGTGGGATGGCTCCTATGACTGGAGTGTTGGAATAGAAGGATACAGGCTCTTCAGGAAGGACAGGCAAGGGAGACTAGGAGACGGTGTCACTCTCTATGTCAATGACCAGCTGGAGTGCATGGACCTCTGCCTGGGGATGGATGAGGAGCCAACCCAGAGCTTATGGGTCAGGATTAAAAGGCGGGGAGGGACAGGTGATGTTACAGTGGGGGTTGTGCTACAGGCCACCTGACCAGGAAGACCAAGCAGATGAAGCCCTCTACTGACAGATAGGAGCAGCATCATGTTCACAAGCCCTGGTCCTCATGGGGGACTTCAACCACCCTGATATCTATTGGAGAGACAACACAACAGGGCACAATCAGTCCAGGAGGTTCCTTGAATGTGTTGACGATAATTTATCCAAGTGACAGAAGAGCCAACAAGTAGAGGTGCCATGCTGGACCTTGTTCTCAACAATAAGGAGGGGCTGGTGGCGAATGTCAAGTTCAAGGATAGCCTTGGCTGTAGTGACCATGAAATGGTGGAGTTCAAGATCCTTAGGGTAGTGAGGAGGGAGCACAGGAAGCTCACTCCCTTGAACTTCAGGAGAGCAGACTTTGGCCTCTTCAGGCATCTGCTTGATAGAGTAGCATGGCATAAAGGCTTGGAGGGAAGAGGGGGCCAAGAAAACTGGTTAATATTCAAGGATCACCTCCTCCAAGCTCAGGAACAAAGTATCCCAACAAAGAGCAAGTCAGGCAAAAACACCAGGAGGATTGCATGGATGAACAAGGAGAAACTGGAAAAGGAAGCCTACAGAGGGTGGAAGCAAGGACAGGTAGCCTGGGAGGAATACAGAGAAATTGTCTGAGCATCCAAGGCTCAGGTTAGGCAAACTAAATCCCTGATAGAATTAAATCTGGCCAAGAATATCAAGGACAACAAGAAAAGCTTCTATAGTTATGTTGGTGATAAAAGGAAGACTAGGGAAAATGTGGATCCTCTCCAAAAAGAAATAGGAGACCTGATAACCCAGGACGTGGAGAAGGCTGTAGTACTCAATGACTTTTTGCCTCAGTCTTCACGAGCAAGTGCTCTAGCCTCACTGCCCAAGTCTCAGAAGGCAAAGGTATGGAGTGGGAGAATGAAAAAACACCCACTGTAGGAGAAGATCAGGTTTGAGACCATCTGAGGAACCTGGAGGTGTACAAATCCATGGGACCTGATAATATGGATCCATGGCTTCTGAGGGAACTGGCAGATGAAATTGCTAGGCTCCATCATATTTGAGAAGTCATGGCAGTCCAGTGAAGTTCCCACTGTATGGAAAAGGGGAAACGTAATCCCCATTTTCAAAAATGGAAAAAAGGAAGACCCAGGGAACTACAGGCCAGTCAGTCTCACCTCTGTGCCTGGCAAGATCATGGAACAGATTCTCCTAGAAATTACACTAAGGCATTTGGAAAATAAGGAGGTGAGTGGTGACATCCAACATGGTTTCACTAAGGGCAAATCGTGCCTGACAAATTTGGTGGCCTTCTACAAGTGGGTTACAGCATTGGTGGACAAGGGAAGAGCAACTGACGTCATCTACCTGGATTTGTGCAAAGCATTTGACACATCCGCACAACCACAGAGCATTTGACACACCCACATGACATCCTTGTCTCTAAATTGGAGAGACATAGATTTGACAGATGCACCACTCAGCGTATAAGGAATGGGCTGGATGGTCACCCTCAAAGAGTTGCACTTCATGGCTCAATGTCCAAGTGGAGACCAGTAATGAGTGGAGATCCTCAGTGGTCAGTACCAGGACCAGTGCTGTTTAAAATCTTTGTTGGTGACATGTACAGTGGGATTGAGTGTGCCCTCAGCAAGTTTGCCAACAACATCAAGTTGTGTAGTGTGGTCGACATGCTGGAGGGAAGACATGCCCTCCAGAGGGACTTTGACAGGCTTGAGAGGTGGACCCGTGCAAACCTCATGAAGGTCAATGAGGCCAAGCGCAAGGTCCTGCATGTGGGTAGGGGCAATCCCATATACATATAGGCTGGGTGGAAAATGCAGTGAGAGCAGCTCTGAGCAAAGGAACTTGGTGGTGTTGGTGGATGAGAAGCTCAACATGAGCCAGCCATGTGCACTTGCAGCCCAGAAATCCAACTGCATCCTGGGTGGCATCAAAAGAAGTGTGGCCAGCAGGCTGAGGGACGTGATTCTCCCCCTCTACTCCACTCTGGCGAGACCCCACCTGGAGTACAGCGTCCATCTCTAAGACCCCCAAAATAAGAAAGACATGGATCTGTTGGAGTGAGTCCAGAGAAGGGCCACGAATATGACTGGAGGGCTGGAGCACCTTTCCTATGAAGACAGGCTAAAAGAGTTGGGGTTGTTCAGCCTGGAGAAGAGAAGACTTACAAGGAGACCCTACAGCAGCCTTACAGTACTTAAAGGGGTCCATACAGGAAAGATGGGGAGGGAGTCTTTATCAGGATGAGGGGTAATAGTTTTAAACTGAAAAAAGGTAGATTTACATTAGATATTAGGAAGAAATTCTTTCCTGTGAGGTTGGTGAGACATTGGAACAAGATCCCCAGAAAAGCTGTAGATGCCCCATTCCTGAAAGTATTCAAGGCCGGGTTGGATGGGGTTTCAAGTAACCTGTTCTGGTGGAAGGTGTCCCTGCCCATGGCAGGGGAGTTGGAACTAGATGATCTTTAATGTCCCTTCCAATGCCAACCATTATACGATCCTATGAATCTATGATCTCTTAAATCCCCGATTCTCAAGGCAGAAACAAGGAGAATGAAGTCTGACCTATCATAGGAGATCAGGTTCAAGACCATCTGAGGAAACTGAATGTACACAAGCCCATGGAACCCAATGAGATGTATCCAGAGTCCTGAGCGAACTCATAGATGTAGTTGCTAAGCTGCTCTCCATCATATATTGAAAGTTACAGCAATCAAGCAAAGTCCCCAGCAACTGGAAAATAGGAAACATCACACTCATTTTTAAAAAGGGTAAGAAGAGTACCCTGTGAACTACTGAGCAGTCAGCCTCACCTCTGTGCCAAGTAAGATCATGGAGAAGATCCTCCCGTAAGCTTTGTCAAGGCATATGGAAGACAGGGATTTGATTAGAAAGAAGCAATGTGGCCTCACCAAGCAAGAAATGTGACTGACTAATTTAGTGGCTTTCTACGATGGAGTAACTGGGCAAAGGAAGATCTATGGGTGTTATCTACCTAGACATCTGTAAGGCCTTTGATATAGTTGCCTACAACATCCTTGTCTCTAAATTTGATAGTTATGAACTTTATGGAAGGACTACTAGATGGATAATGAATTGGCTGGATGGCTGCATCCAAAGAGTTACAGTCAATGGCTCAATATCCAAATGGAAATCAGTAACAAGTGGTTTTGCTCAGGGATCCATAATGCGACTGGTATTGTTCAAAATCTTCATCAATGACATAGATGGTGGGGACTGAGTGCACCTCAGCAAGTTTGTGCATGACATCAAGTTGAGTGGTGCTTCCAATTCACTAGACGGAAGGGATGCCATCCACAGGGACCTTGACAGGCTTGAGAACTGTGCCAGTGTGAACCTCATCAAGTTCAACAAGGCCAAGTGCAAGATTCTGCACCTGGGTGGAGGCAATCATCAGTATCAATACAGACTGGAAAATGAATGGATTGAGAGCAGCACTGTGGAGAAGGAGTTGGGGATAAAGGTTGTATTGGTTTGAAAAATTGGACATGAGATATCTATATCCTCTTACAGCCCAGAAGGCCAATTGTATCTTGGGCTGCATAAAAAGAAGTGCAGCCAGCAGGTCAAGGAAGGTGATTCTCCTCCTCTGCTCTCATGAGACCCCACCTGGAGTGCTGCATCTAGTTCTGGGGTCCCCAGCACAAGAAAAACATGGAGCTTTTAGAGCAGGCCCAGAGAAGGTCCATAAAAATGGTCAGAGGGCTGGAACACCTCTCCTATAAAGAAAGGCTGAGAGAATTGGGGTTCTTCAGCCTGGAGAAGTTTCCAGGAGACTGGAGCATTGCAGCATTTCAACATATAAAGGGGGCTTATAAGTAAGACGGAGAAAGACGTTTTATCAAAGCCTGTATTGACAGGACAAGGCGTAGCGGTTTTAAACTGAAAGAGGGTAGATTTAATACATTGGATATAAGGAACCTGATCTAGAGAAAAATGTCCCTTGCAGGGGCTTTGGACTAGATGATTTTTAAAGCTTTCTTCCAACCCAAGCCATTCTTTGATTCTGTGAAATGGAGCCTTGAAAATTTGGTTTTCAGATGGCCTAAGTTAAATGACATGAAACTTAGTTTTTGCATGCTAGATGCATAATGAATAACACATGAAAGGAATCCCATAATAAAGCTCCCGGATTCCTCGAACAGAAGCAGCTCTTTGGTGAGAAAGCACCAGCAGAGCTGAGCCTAATGCTCTAGCAATATTTTAAATAATGAAAGAAAAGAATGAGAATAATGGACAAGCTATTTTACCTGCAAATTAATTCAATCCAAATAACTGAGTATGGCTATGAAATAAATGTGTTGAAACTTGTTTAAAAAACAATAGCAGTTCCTGCTACTTACACATTATCTGTATGTGCTAAAGAGAGAAACAAGTTATATGGCCAGCTCTGACATCTACCATGTAGCCACTGCTACTGATCCTTTTTCTAATTACCATACAGAATCTGGCAATAAAGCAAAGTACCAATATTTATTTAAGCGATATGAGTCAATTCAGAAACAAGTAAAACAGATCCTCGTCGTATTTCTTTCAGTAAGGTTTCCCTCAGCATATGTTCAAGCACTTTGTTTAGAGATTTTAGCCTTATGTACCTTAATTGACTGGATTTTACTGCTTCTTCTGAGATATTTTTCCAGACATAGACCTTCCTAGCTGGATTTTTTTTAGCAATCAGGTTCAGTTTTCCATTTCCATAAGCAGCATGGTATTAATACCACATCATTCTTTACTTTCCTTGATTGATACAAATATTCTCCATATTTTTAGAAATTAATTGAGGGAGAAAAAGGATGCATTTCACTGGTGATTAGTTGAGCTTTCAGTTCCAATATTCAGACTGTGAATGCTAAAATAATGCACCTAGCACTTATAACTTTAAAGTAATAAAAAATAAATATTTGTAAGTCAGTTACCCTCTTATATCAGAAATATCATTCGGCTTAGTTAATTGTGCTAAAATCCCAGGATTAACTGGTCATATTTAATTTTCTAATGCTATTTGTTATTTTATTAGCATACAGTTTTAGTCATTCAGTGGCATAGCTGAAAAACCTCCCTTAACTTTAAGATTCCATGGTGATACGTGTATATAAATCATCAGAAGCATGTTAGAAGGAAGAAGTGAAACAGAGGTTTGCTGCTGATAAAGGATATCATATCGACTATGGAGAAGAAACATTTATGCTCAAAATATCACAGAGGAAATCCAGCTTTGTTGTTGGAAACTTGTAGGTGTAAACTTACATCCTTTATGTGTACCAGAAAAAGAGAGGAGGGTGGCACTGCAAGAGTTGCTTTCCTTTTGAAAGAATCTGGTGAGGATCATTGTAGCATAGGGCAGATGAAAAGATGTTTTATACATGGTCTGTAACAACTGACTAGAATATCAACAGCTTCAAGATTAAAAGATTGGTCAGAAGGGCTTCATCAGCGTCTACCATAACGATATCAAAATACTGCAAGCTGAATGACTAGATTCTCCTCATTATTGGCATACACACTACACGTTGCAGGCTTTGCTTTGCTGCTGTGATGTGTTTTACATTAGTACCTGATTCTTTTACTATGTTATTTTAAATAAAAAAGGTATTCCTGTGTAAACTCAAATGGAAGACTGAGTCCTCACAGAAATAACTGCAAAAGGACACTACCACTGAGGCAAATTAACAGAGTGTAAATTATTTATACAGTTGTGAACCTGTTATGAAATGAAGTGCTTTGGTTTGGGGTTTGTTTTTCTTTTTGGTTGTTGGTTTTGCTGTTTGTTTTTTTTTTTTTTTTTTTTTAATAGGTCTAGATTGATATATTACAGAGTATCCTTGTGTGTGTGTTTTTTCATTAGAAGTTCTAGAATTGGCTTGATAAGTTAGCTGGAGATTATGTGTTTTGAGACATGATCAGAAATATGTGAGAATGAATATAATGTCTATCTGCTTCTTCATGTGATCAGTTTCTTAAATATTTGTGGTTTTTGGTTTTTTTTTTTTTTTTTTTTTCTGTAGGCGTATATGGCTGTTTTCCTGTCTTGGTGAAAATGAATATGTATTATCTCATTAACTGCCTACTAGTCCAGGCAAAAGAAACATTCCCTGCTCCATGACATGATTTCCTACACTATTTTCATAAAATCTTTTGGTTGTAGTCATACTTAGAGATTTTTGTCAAACAAGATGTTTCTTTTTGCTTTGTTTGAGGGTTTTAGTTGGATTTATTTTGCTTAATAGCTTGGAGGAAAAGAGCCATTAAAGTAATTAGGTTAAAGCTTGTACCAACTGCATGCATCTTTTGAGTGAGTAGCCAGATATGATTTCTTCTAACAACATCAGAACTAAAACACATATAAGAATAAATTGCTTTAAAGGATTTTGTCTGAATAAACAATAGAATCATAGAATTGCCTAGGTTGGAAGGGACCTTTAAGATCACTGTGACCAGCCACTAACCTAACACTGCAAAAACCACCAATAAACCATGTCTCTAAGTGCCATGTCTCCCATCTTTTAAATACCTTCAGGGTACTCAACAACTTCCCTGGGCAGCCTGTTCCAACGCTTGACAACATTTTCAGTGAAGAAATTTTTCATAGTATCCATCCTAAAGTTCCCCTGGTACAAGAGGCTGTTTCCTCTTGTCCTATTGATTGTTACTTGGGGAAAGAGACTGACACACACCTCTCTACAATATCCTTTCAGATACTTATACAAAGCAACAAGGTCTCCCCTCAGCCTCCTTTTCTGCAAACTAAACAACCCCACTTCCCTCAGCTGTTCCTCATAAGACGTGTTCTAGACCTGTCACCAGCTTTGTTGATTTTCTTTGGGCATGCTCCAGTTAGTTTCTCAATGTCTTTCTTGTAGTAAGGGGCCCAAAACTGAACAAAGTAGTCGAGGTGCAGCCTCACCAGTGCCGAGTACAGGGGGACAATCACTTCCCTCGTCCTGCTTACCACTCTATTTCCGATACAAGCCAGGATGCTGTTGGCCACCTCGGCCACCTGGGCACACTGCTGGCTCATATTCAGCCAGCTGTCTACAAATACCCCCAGGCCCTTTTCTGCCAGGCAGCTTTCCAGCCACTCTTCTCCAACCCTGTAGCATTGCATGGGGTTGTTGTGATCCAAGTGCAGGACTTAGCACTTGGCCTTGTTGAACCTCATATCATTGGCTTCAGCCCATTGATCTAGCCTGTCAAGATCCCTCTGTAGAGCCTTCCTAGCCTCAAGCAGATCAACACTCCCTCCCAACTTGCTGTTGTCTAAAATCTTATTGAGGATGCGCTTGATCCCCTTGTCCACATTCTTGATAAAGATATTAAAGATGACAGTCCCCAATACTGAGTCCCGAGGAACACCACTTGTGACCAGCCACCAACTGGATTTGGGTCTATTCACCACAATTCTCTGGGCATGGCCATCCAGCCAGTTTTTTTACCCAGTGAAGATTACACCCATCCAAGCCATAAGCAGCCAGTTTCTCCAGGAGAATGCTGTGGGTAACAGCGTCATCAGTCTTTACTAAAGTCCAGGTAAACAACATCCACAGCCTTTCCCTCATCTACTAAGTGGGCCACCTTACCATAGAAGGAGATCCAGTTAGTCAAGCAGGATGCGCCTTTCATAAACCCTTGCTGACTGGGCCTGATCGCCTGGTTGTCCTGCATGTGATGAGTAATGTCACTCAAGGTGATCTGTTCCATAACTTTCCCTGGTACCAAGGTCAGACTGACAGGCTTGTAGTTCTCAGGATTCTACTTCCAGCCCTTATTGTTGATGAGCATCACATTTGCTAACCTCCAGTCAACTGATACCTCCTAGGTTAGTCAAGACTGATGATAAATGATGAGAAATGGCTGGTCAACCACTTCTGCCAGCTCCTCCAGTACCCTTGGGTGGATCCCATCCAGCCCCATACACCTATGTGTGTCTAAGTGCTATAACAGGTCACTCACCATTTCCCCTTGGATTACAGGGGCTTCATTTTGTTCCCTGCTCCTGTCTTGTAGGTCAGGGAGCTCTGTACTCAGGGAATAACTGGTCCTACTACTAAAGACTGAGGCAAAGGTGGCATTAAGTATCTCAGCCTTTTCCTCATCCTTGGTCATTATGTACACACAAACCCCCCAACTAATAAAGGATGGAGATTACACTTAGTCCTCCTTTTATTGCTAATGTATTTATAGAAATATTTTTTATTGTCCTTAACAGCAGAAGCCAGATTTGGTTCTAGCTGGGCTTTGGCCCTTCTAATTTTCTCCCTATGTAGCCTCACAACATCTTTGTAGTCCTCATGAGTGGCCTGCCCTTTCTTCTTGTTTAAGGTTACAGTAATTTGAGTCAACCTGCCTAACAGAGAACTAAAAAAATATTATAGCAATGATCCACAGCTGGAGGCATCTCCCCTAGTGTATTGACCTCTCATCATGGGTTCAGAGTTTTTGCCACTTGGTGTTACTTCATGTACTATATTCTAGCAGCAGCTACATGACTTGAAGTCATGGACCAAGAATCTTTCCTGCTATACATGGTCCAAACAGATAATAAGAATAAAGAATTTTGCGCAAAGAGAAAGCAATCTGAGAAAATCTAGTATTAATGCAAGCAGGAAAATATCCGCACCATTGAGACTAAGGTATAATCCATTCTCCTCTGGAAAATTAGAGCTGGTTTAGTCTTTGCAAACTCAAGACCTTCAACTTTGTAGGTTATCTTGTTCTATGTGGAACATCCATTCGTTTATCACTGCAAACCCTGAGTAGTGCTGCTGATAAAAGAACTTTCACTATCAACAATTCAGAATGTTTAAAAAGTAGAGTAATCTAAGTCTATGAGACTGTGGCTTCAAAATTGCAGTAAATGTGATCATACATTTACTTTGAACATAAACATTTCATGGCAAATCTCATGTTGCCTCTTTGTCCTCTTGAAGAATATAACATTGTGCAAGTTGTACAAAGAAGTACATTGGCATATTAAGATATAGCAATGTTTTTTCACAATGTTACTATGTCAAGCATAGTATAATAAAGATAAATTTCAACACTTTAATGTTACATATTATTCTACCTATATTTTGTGAAAAAAAAAATGGGAAAAAAGGGTCATACTGAGACATATAGATGCAAATATATTGAGTGTTACATGGTTAACACGTCTCACTAGAATCAGGAAAGAAAAAACTCCCTACTTGTAGACAAGAGGCAGTATTGAAAGCTTGTGAAAACTGCAAGTTCTGTCAGCAGTAGCATCGTATTTTCTGGCAATTTTATTACTGAGTCTGTCTGTCTCTCATTACCACCCTATTTGATAACTGAAGTTTGTTCCCCAGTCATTACAGAAGCCTATACATCACTTTCAGCTTATTCCACCTCTTTCTTTCTTGCCTTGTTACTCTTTATTTTGTCTTCCTGATTCTTCTATCTCTTCCTGTTGTTTTCTTTGCTTCCTTTGTTGTCATTTAAGTTTGTAAGGATTCAAGTTCTGGTTCTTGTGTTCATGCAAACTTTGAAAATTTGCAAGTAGACTCCTACTTACAACTCTGTAGAATGCAAAAGATTTTGTTTTGCTTTCTTCTCTAGAAACTCATTGGTGGTATTCTTACAGCATTTTTTCTGAGTAAAGTCAGTTTTTACTAGACATCATCAAGCTCATTGGAGAGTTCTATCTTGTTCTAACCATAGGGAAGCTTCAATCAGTGTTATGTCTCATAAAACCATAGAGCATAGTTCTCAGTCATTTTTTCTCTCCTGTGTCTATTCAATGGTATTTGCCGCTTATGTGGATTCTTCAGTTATGAAAGAGAGAGTTTATGCTTTAGCAGTAAATAAATAAATTCAAACACTATCAATAGACAAATCCATGGAAGCCACATTTGAATAAGTTATTTGCCTTCAAACTATTTGTTTTATTAGTTATTCCACAAAACTAGTTGAGATTTCATTATGCAACCCCTCACTAATCATCTACTTCATTGGGAAATAATATTTTGTATAAGCCTACATAGCCCAAGAAGTTCAATTGGGATTGTCATTGAGATTGTGAGACCCAACTAGTGCCACCAACAGCACAAAGTATTTATATCAATTGACAAGATTAGGTAAGGAAATGTCATTATATTAAAAACACAGACAAGCAAACCCATAACTTAAAGGATTATACTTATTCATTGAAACTATAATGCAGATTATTGAAGCAGATTCTCAGCTACTTTAGTACCAGTAATTCCAAAGACTAGACAAGGATGATGTAAGGCAGATAGGACAAAGACGATGAAACTGGGTAACAAGGATGAAGAAACTGGATAAATACGGAAGGGGACATCTGAGTTAAGGGATAGAGAGTTACCTGAAGTTTGTGATTGAAACAGTAGGTTGTAGGAGGGACAGAAGACAAAGTCAGAGACAAAGGACAGCAGAAAAACTAAGGTAAGTTTACCAAGCTTTGCTTATTTGACATTTGCACCAGTACTTATAGAAATTGAAAAGATGTTTATTTTCTTTTAACGTAAACTAAGTTCCAAATCATTATGCTAATTGACATAAACTCAGTTCAAACACAAATATAAGTTTTTCTTCAATCCTGATTCAATCATTTAAAGTCACATCACCATGAAAACTTTGCAACTTTTTAACTTGTTTGGAGAAGTTTTTCAGTTCTTCTCTTGTACCTTCACTCTTAGTTGACTTAATGAATCACAAAGTTGTTTTCTTTACGTGACTGATCACAATAACTGACCCGTTTAAAATATCAAAGAACCCAGTTTCTAGTACTGGAAGGGAAAAAAGATAAAGTCAAATCTTGGGGCTGAGGATAATTTTAAAATATATGATGATTCCTGGGTGAAATTCTGTCCCTGCTAACCTCTGAGGAACAACCTTGTAGATTGCCTTGCAAAATTTCACTTATGACTATGTATAGGAAATTCAAGGAGAAGATGGATGTCATTACAGAGAAAAGCCTTACATACGTAAGAAAACTTTAGCTTGGCTATGTGCCTTCTAGTCTTTTACCAAAACAAGAATTTACAAATCCAATTGTTGATACTCTGAAGAAAGCAAAACTGTTTTTTTCCATTTAGTAACATAACACATCTTTTCAGATAAGTAGTAAAAGTACTTCAGGAGGTTAATATAAAAACGCCACTTAAGAATAAGCATGTGTTGCAGCATAAGATGTACAAGTACTCACTGATTTTGCAAGTTATTTAACAAATTCTTTTGTTAGACTTTTTAGAATTCAAAGTCTTTCTCTGGGAAATAAATGAGACCAACCTCTTAATAGAATGTTAACTTACTAGCTTTTCCATATGATCATCACTATGTACAGTCCTTTGTACAACTACCAACGAAAACAAGGTGTCCAAAATCTGCTGGTTAGTCTGATATATTAAGTATTTTGTAATTATTTTAAATTGGATCCCTAGCAACCAGCTGCTTCTTTCTGACAGGGTTTATTTTTTAAAAAGAAGTCATTAGTTGAACCAGTCCTCAGGGATACAGAAAATGATTCTGTCTTCTCTAACAGCCATTTGGCTTCCAAATTTCAGTTTTCACCCTTTTTCAACAGATAAAAACACGTAACTGCATCCTATGAGAGTCTTATGTAGCACTGCTCTCTAAAATCACCCTGAAACTGATTTGACAACGATGAGTACTTTCAAGCTAGGATAAATATCTAATGATATATTTGTGAGAGTATGGTTTACAAGGGTATCTTTGTGACAGCTATTCACAATAAAGGCAAAACCACGAAACAAGTACAATAATAAATTAAAACCCAGATACACAAACCATAAGGAAGAGTGGATTTTGGAGAAAATAACAAAGACCAGAACTCTTAAGTCAGTAACAGTTGGGTCTTTGAAGAAAACAGAACAGCACAGATTTGAAGAAGTTCAACCAGTTCTGTTCTGTGTATCTGTGTGCATGTGTGCGTCCACGTAGGAATTTGTGTGTGTGATTCGATACTTATCCTTCAGCTGAATTGGCCAGCAAGTTAGAGACAAGAGTCTGGGAAAAGCCAGGGCCAGGACTGAAGGCTAAAGGACAAACAGAGCTCAGGGCAAGGGCAAGGACTCTGGGCAGATGTGATTGAGACGGACTCACCAGGGTTTGAGGGCCCGCAGACGTACATGTGTCAGTGGATCTTGAGAGTTTTAGAGGTGGGGGTAGTGCTAACTGAGGAACTCTTGCCCTGGTAACCTGAAGAAAAGGAGCAGGATTTGGCTGTGTTGTTCATGTCTTTGTGAGTGCTGCTGGGGTTTATGTGGGTGCCAGGAAGAGCACTGCTCTCTGTCTTTGTCAGTCTGCGTAGCTGGAACTCTGTACATTCTGTGTGTGCGCATCTATATTTTTCAAGCACATGGTCAGACTTGTTGCTGTCTAGACATCCAGAGGGGAACAGCAGCAAAAAGACTGGGGAGAAGGACTCCCCTGAGTCCCATATTTGGCCTGACTTTAACAATGTTACTAAGTACTGATATATTACTCACTAAAAAAGAATCTACATTCTTTAATTTAAATGAAAACTACAGCCAAGAATTGGCAAGATAATAGGTAAAATATTTGTGGAAAAAGACTTTCCATTCCTGAAAATCTAAACCACTTTAAATCTGGTTTTGGGAGTTAGTGAAAATTTTGAGTCAGTGCTATACTACTAATTAGACAGTAACATCTGGTGAAGAAATTGACTCATAACAACTGACTGCCCTTGATTTGGATTGTGACATTCCTAACACTGTGTATCTCTAGAAAAGATTAATTTTATCCAATGCCTTTAAAACATAGGACAATGAAACTTTACTGCTTGAAATGTAGAAGATTTGCATCTGAATAACTAATATTGATAAGCTGAGGCAGATAGAGGATGCAGAGAGCTTTTAGTGAAATTAAAGTTTTTTTCTCATAATGATTGTCTTTGACCACCAGTTACAGAAAATCATAAATAAAATACCCAGGCTTGCATTCAAACAGTTTTACCTTTTTTTCTTTTCAAAACAAGATTGTAAAGAGGACTTAAGAGACAGAGTATATTTCAGCAACTTTATTATCAAATACTATCAAATATGACATTTTAACCACGCATGTGGAATAGAAAAAAACCAAACCCGTGACTGTAGAAGATCTAAATATTATTGCAGATAGATGATGTTCAAAGTACAGCATTTTACAGTGGCACTCCCTAAGGTTTCTAGTATGGTTTTTAAGTCATAAAGTTTATTACTACATTATTAAGGTAATGGGTAGTTAAAGACAAGATTTTTTTTCCCTTCTTAGCCTTCTTTTTTTATTCCTAGTGTCCACTTATAAGACAGGTTCTCCATTTTCCTAGTCATCCTGCTTGTCTTTCTCTCCACTTGTTCCAGTTCAGTTCATCTTCATGGCCACAGAGAACCAGAGCTATATACAGAATTTCAAATGAGTTCTCAGCTGTCCTGCATAAAAAAAAAAATAGTAGTTCTCAGTTCCTAATGAAAGTATCTGTCTTGGAGTATCTTTGCTACATGATCTGTTTTCATTAACAAGTACACCCACATCCTTTTCCTTCTCAGTTATTTCTAAGTAATGAGCACAACAGCTTACAGTTTTTTTTAATAAACCCTAAGACAGTAAATTAAAAAAAAAAAAAAAAAGAGATAGGGAAGAATGGACATCTTAACATCACATTGCTTTTCACTATCAGTCAAATGATCCGCAGTATCCCTTTCTGTCAGTTTTCTTACCAACTAAGCAGTAAATGTATGCATGGACAGTCCGAACTATGTTTAAAAGAGAATGGCAATATTTACGTAACACGAAAAACTGTCTATCATATAGTGAAATTGCACAGGAAATAGTTTTTGGGGCTGAGTTTCTGATGCCAGTACATTGTGCATCTGTTCAGCTTTGTTATTTAAATGCCTGAATCTCTTAGTCTTTTCCGTAGAAGAATCATAACACCTTCATTGGAAAATACAAATGGATATTGCATTTCTAAATGTTATTTATATCACAGTATTAATATTCTTCTGAATTAAACAAGAATACAAGGAATTGTATTATATGTTAATTATTCCTATAGGACTCATAGTAACTATATGTCACATGGTTTGGACAACTCCTTCCTTGAATTAAGATTTTTAATTATGCAAATATAAATTTCAAGTAAGTATATTTGGATTTTAAACTAATAAGAGGATTTAAAATTAAAACATAAAACTAAGCATTACCTATTTTCTTGATTACATGCTTAAAGAAGCCTACAACAAAGCTCCAAGTTAGTAAATCTCCAGGATCATTTCATGGGAAGTCTGAGACTACAGATATCATCTCCACCATTCTTTATATATAAAATAGAATGAAAGTAGTGCAAGATAACCAACTCCTAGCTGATGACTCTTTTTCAAAAGCACACCAATTTTGTTTGTTAAGTGAGATAGATAGAATTACTGCAAAATTATCCTAAAACCAAAAATCCCTGAACACACATTTCTATTTTCATAATAAAGCTGCTTACAGTTAAGTTAAGCAAGCTAGAACTATGTAAGAAAATAACAAAAAGCTCACAAAATATTCAACAGAAGATAGAAAACTTACTAACAGAGATGGAAAACCCCCTAAATTTATCAATACACTATACTTTTTTGTATTGTTTACCAGTTGCATAACTGATTAGAATTTAATGCTAGTTTTGCTTTCACAGTTTGAGTTATTGTTTCAAAAGACATGTAATCATACTTTTTATAACTAAATACAATGCGTACAGGTGCAACTCTTAGGAGGAATGCATATTAGGAAGCAAACAGAAATAGGGAGAAGCAATATCAATATAGTTCTTATTCTAAACTACATCATTGATGAAGTTTTATTTCGCTGGTGTTCAGATTATCGATACTTTTAACTTGTTTTAATATCCAGGGCTGAAAAGCATTATGCAAATATAAAAGGAGTATTTTATGTAATGGTATGCTTAACTGTACCTTCTTCCCCTTACGTATCTTGATGCTATAAAAATATTCTATCTACATGTACGTTTGGGGTTTTATAAGTGGGTGGAGAAAAATCTAGCTATACAGCTCTTCATTTCTATACTTGCAGGCTTGTTTCTACTTCCTCATAGCTACGCCAAGGAGCAGCAGATCCAGGCAGCTCTGCAAGGAGACTGAAGGGTGACAGTCACAGCAGGGCAGGTGGGGAAGGGACTAGGCTAGCGGGTGCAGTCCTGCCGTGGCTGAGCAAGATGAGCAGGGCAGCTCTGGAGCCAGCAGCCAGGGTCAGATGAGAGCCCAGTATTCACTCTACACACCCATAGTGCAGGGCAGGTTCAAACTCCAGATAGAAAGGAAAGCCTGGGGGTCAGGTCAGACATATGAGACGAGGCTCAAGGCAAAGCTGCCATGTTGGCCAGAGACACACCAAGGGTGAGATCTTGAATTTGAAAAGAAGCCTCAAGCAGAAGAGGGGCTGAACTGTGCTGAGACATCACAAAGCCTACCACTTGCATGTGTCTGAGCTGGCTGTCAGCCCAGGCCACCAAAGACCCACCTGGGAGAAATGCACTCACAGCCCTGGGACTTGATCAATTTTCTAAAGTAAAAAACCTGTGATCCATATTTTAACAAATGAAATCCTTTTGTAAAGATGATCTATTACCCTAATCTCCTGAGGAACCTTGACACATTTTAATGCATTGCTAAGTAAAATTTATTAAGAGAAAAAGAAGCATCAGAAAATGTATGCTTGAGGTACACAGTTATAGCACTGCGGGTTATGCGTTATCAGCAAAATTTTTTTAACAGGCTTTTTTTGTAATTCATCATTCAGACAGTGCAACTTAAACCTTCCTACTCCAAACCAGTACAAGAATAAAATATAGCACAAATTACAACAGAATACATATATATTTCTACAGATTTATCCAGGGTTCCTATCTAGCTTTAATAACAATTATATAGGTAGTGAGAAAACAGATTACTTTCTATTTTTATGGCATTGCCAAAAGAAGGAACATTAAAGTTTAGACAGGAGATGTCACACAGATTTTTTAAAGGGTTCTGGGCCTCATTTATTTCTTTGGCAAAGCCAAACCATTACAATGTCCTGAGCCAGTGGTTAGGGAAGACACAAGATAAACAGGAAGTCCAAGTTTCTGTCTTTGTTCTGGTATAAAGGCAATGGCCATATCCTGTTCCACAACATTCAACAACAATGGCTAGTATGCCTTTGTAGGATGATTAGCATTGAAATGCAAATCTCTGGTTTGAATCAGGCAAAACAGAGCTTTTGTAATCACACTTTCCTGTTAAACATCCTCACCAATGATATGACTTACTCAAATTGCTTCTGGACTATTTCTTGTTCTCTTTTTGACTTTTTTCAGGATGCAGAATAAGAAATTTCTTAAATCTCAAAAAAATTTAGCGGAGGTTGGAAAAAAAATCTGGCTCAGCTCCCTTTGAAAGCAATGCAAAAAAAAACCACATGATAACATTTCAAAATAAGTATAAGAAATATAAGTGATAAAACAAGAATAATAATCTACAGCATAATCTGAACTAGAAAAAACTACTACTTACAAAGCATGTACAGTAATCACAAAGGAAGGAATGTGAGGAAAAAACTTTAGTTTTCAGAGCTTCTTGTTGGTGCCTTCAGCACATCAGTGTAGTCTTCTTTAAGAAACCAATCCAACTTCACTGAAACTTCAAAATTAAAGACAATGAAGCATTTTAAATGGATGCTGTCATGTTCAATATACTGAATCATAGAAAATAATTACTTGCCTTGCTGAGAAGACAGATGCAGGCAATGCAAAACTTTAGTATTAGAAGATACTGTCTTCCACAGACTATATGGAAGTTTAAAAGCCAGTTTCTTGCTTTATCTCCAGTTTTACATCATAACTTCTGGCATCAAATTGTAAGCTAATATCAATGAAAATTACATGTACAACACCATCATACTGCTTAGACACTACTCATGGTCCCATGCATCCAGCAGTACTGGGAAAGCAAAATAGTATAATGTACATGCAAACAGATAGTTAGATTCCTAACTAGCCTTATTACTGTCCTGGTTTTGGCTCAGATAGAGCTAATTTTTTTTTGCTAGCAGCTGATATCATACTATGTTTTGGATTTAGGATGAGACTAATGTTGATAACACACTAATGTATTTAGTTGTTGCTAAAGCAGTCAAGGACTTTTTCAGCTTCCCATAGAAGCTGAGAGGAAGCATAGACAGGACAACTGACCCAAGTTGGCTGAAGGAATATTGCATACCATGCACACCATACATGTCATGCTCAGCATGTAAATGGGAGTCGGCAGGGGGCCAGAGATCCGGGATCACTGCTCAGGGACGGGCTGGGCATCAGTCAGTGGGTGGTGAGCAATTGCATTCTGCATCACTTGTGTTGTATATTCTTTTATTATTATTACTATTGTTAATACTACTACTACTACTGTTGTTGTTATTGTTATTATTATTATTTATTTCTTCTCTGTCATATTAAAGTGTCTTTATCTCAACCCACAAGTTTTTTCTTTTCCATTCTCCTCCCCACCCCACTGCAGAGGAGTATGGTGTGCGAGTGAGCAGCTACATGGTGTTTAGTTGCCAGCTGGGGTTAAATCATGATAATTACAAAACATTTTTTGTGTTTACATAAATGAAAAGGATATCACAGAGTATTATAATCACATAATACTATAACTGCCCTTTTATCAATATAGATTTTTATTCAATGACTATTAAGGGAGTAGCCTATGATTGTGGTTTCTAGATATACTAGCAAAAGTTATTCTGAAATTTGTTAAACTGTCTAAATCTAAAATTATTTGAGTACGTACTTAAGCCCATTAAATCTTATATTAATAAATTAAAAACATTACAGGAAAAAAAAACTCATTTTTTGTTGTGAGTAAACATTTATTGTCAAGAGAGAGACAGAATAAGTACTAACTTAATAATTTGTACAACAATCATAAAGTCACTGATTATAGACAATTATGTGTAACATAACAGATGCAACAAAGAGCAAATACACAGAGAGCAAAATATGAAATAGTCCCTTGGTGTATTACAAACCTCTTGCTCTTAAAATAATTTTTATGACTTACCTTTTGCCTTTTTTAGTTATGCTTCTGATATTCCCTGTAGAATTTCTATATAAAATTATTATCCATTTTAATAATTTAATTATGTCATATAAAACTGATTCCCCAAATGAAAGGAATAGTTCCTTTAACAAGCTTGTCATAACTGTGTAATACTCTTCTATGATAAGGAGGAAAATTTACAAGCAGAACTGTTGGATAGGGACTAATTTACTAGGCAGTAAATTGCTGCCCTCCAATAGTAATGTGTAATTAAAATTATTAGACTAAACATTTATAATTTCATCATTAACTTTATTTAGAAGTTTTATGAGGCATTACTTTGTATTGCTTCAGCTAAAAGATATTAGGAATAAACAAACTTCTTTTTCAAAATATTAGTCACTGCAGTCTTTCCTAAAATGTTATTTGCAGCTCACTGGGGATTAACTGACATGTGATTATGTTCTCTTGTTTCCAGTAGCTAAATAAAACTAGGAAAAGATAAGGACATTAAAACTTTACAAATATTATGTTTCATGCAAACAATTGACTTAGTAGTGAGAAAGAAGAGATTAAGATTTTGGACAGAAGATAGTTTATTAAAGTAGGATCAAAGAATCATAGAATCATTCAGGTTGGAAAAGACCTTTAAGATCACCTAGTCCAACTGTAAATACAATCATTGCTATGAAATTGGTGGAGATCCCAGTGTTCTGAATTATAACATCCTAATTAGAATGCCAAATTTTTATTTTTTTAAAAATTACAATTTACCTGGTTTTATTTATATTTTTTTTTTAAATAAAGGTGTTTCAGAGGTGTGTCAATTGAGTTGAAATGACAGGTAGAGTATAACACTCTGAACATGCTTTTTTTGACAATTCTATCTCAGAATGTAAACTTTACATTTCAATAAACTGAAAATATATAATCTAAGTTTTTTATCTGACTTCTGTCATATTAAGTCCAGTCTTGCTTGTTATGGAATGGTTGAAATTATGCTGAGACTAATAGGTATTTTTCCAGCAATTAATTTTAGGCATATAACTTATTCTGGCTACTGATTCCAGGCAACCAGAAATGAACATGTATGGTATGATGGTGACTATAAGATAAAGTTTTCTTCAGATCCCTGAGCATACAGCAACACTACAGCAACACTACAGCAACACTATAAAATACCAAAGTCCCACTGATTATCCTAATAGTCCCTAAAATACCTGGGAAGATCTTAGGTTTGATGGAGTAGGCATGTACATAGGTACCCATAGTACATGGGTGGGGAGTATTTCTGCACTAGATTTGCTAACAGAGCACTTGTCAGTCTTCGTGTTTATAGGGGAATGTAGAGAAAATAAGGAATTGGATATATTTCTGAGACACATTTACCCTGCATTACCCATGACCATGACCATAGTTTTCCCGTTTTTTCAACCACTGTGAAATATATGCCATATAAGATTCTTAGGACTCCTTGGAGGCACACATCCCTACCTTCACCTAGTGAAATTGCCCGTAAAATTTCAATTTGCCTAGTGAAGTTGCCTGTGAAATACCACTGTTATATGCTCAGTCATTTCTTCAGGACTTTTCTGTCCTTAAAATACCAAAAGGCATTCAACATCACTTTCCTGAAACTATACGATTCAAATGACTCTAGGATGATCTGAAAAAGGGCATAGAAGCAACACAACTTAGATTGCCGTGGATTATGAAGGACCTTTCCAGTTGAGAAGGGAAAAAGACAAGGGTGCTATAGTTCTTTCACACATGTTTAGCAGATTCCAAAGAGATAAGGGTTACCAGTCTGAGTAGTGGAGAAGGTGAGTGAGTTTTATCAATTAAAGGAGACATTAATGTCTCTGATCACCTCTCTGGTGGGTGGATACTGGTGGACAAAAACTTGGATAAGAGCTGGCAATGTGCAATTGCAGTCCAGAAAGCCACTCATAGTCTGGGTTGCATAAAAAGAAGTGGGGTCAGAATCACCTCTGAGGGAGGTAATTCTTCCCCTCTGCTCTGCTCTCATGCAAGCCCACCTGGAGTACTGCATCCGGCTCTGCGTCCCTAGTACAAGACATATGTGGATCCATGTAGACTGGGCCCAGAGGAGGGACACAAAAATTGCCACAGGGCTGGAACACCTCTCCTATTAAAAAAATAGCTGAGAATTGGAAATGTGTAGCCTGGAGAAGAAAAGGCTCTGGGGAGACCTTTTTGTGGCCTTTCAATGTTGAAAGAGAGATTATAAGAGAGGTCCCTTCCAACCCAAGCCATTCTATGACCTTATGATTCTATAATTCTACGATTCTATGATTCTATGATCATGAGTGGACTAATTAATGCATGTATTTAAATGATGTGATCACTAACAGTCAGATGGGAAATTTTGGGGTTATAATAGACAGCTTCATGTAAACATCAGCTCAGTTTTCAGTATCAATCAATAAAGCAAATAATGTTGTTTGATAAGAATGGTGTATATCATTACTATAAACCAACAATTTACCTCCCAATTAATACATTTTGCAGCGCTGTTCAAAGCAAAAGGAAGGCATCAAAAGTATTATTGTTTACCCTTGTTTGAGAAGGAAGTTGGACTAGAGAATTTCTGATGTTCCTTCTAATTGAACTATCCTATTGTCCTATGAATTGTTATAGTCCTTCAGAAATCACCTGTAGAACAGGTGGCAGTGTTTAGCAGATGTATAAAAATACAACACGAGCATGGGAATCTATCAGCTATTAACTGCTCAATTTCCTTTCGGTGCGCAAAGCATTGCTGAAGTCTTTAAGATAACTAACAACAGAAAAGGTCCAGCAATAGAGTCGTCTACAGAAAACTAAGACAGGACAAAATGTAGGCAAGGCAATCAAGAGGCCAAGGTCCCAGTAAGCAACAGCACAAAAATACAAGTAAATAAATTACTTCAGAATCTGCAGCGGAGTCGTTACTTGTTAACTAGATATTCACTGAGACCAAAGTCAGACTAAAGATACACCACTTGGGGAACCCTGGATGAATCACTGTTAATTGGAAACCAATAAAGCCACTCTGACTATAGCCTGTAGGCAAATGTTCTGTTTGTCAAGATATTTACGATCAGGTCTGTGGCCTAGATTTCAGAATATGATTGCAGGGCACAGACACTGTGTAATTTAACAGATATAAATTTTCCATGCTAGATGATGACTGGGAAGGCAGTGTTGCTAAGCTATGTGTTTATACTTCCCATCTTGTGCAATAAGGTGTAGAGAGGAACAGAAACTGAAGGGAGTAATAGAACCACTAAGATGACTGTCAGGGAAAAGAACAATGAAGCAATGATTTTTCAGGGAGCTTGGGTCTTTGAGTTATAATATGGCTACAGAAAAAAAAGAGCAACAAACAACTCCAGAGACCCACTAGCATCCACATATTCATCTCGTAAAAGGTCACTGGGGTTAAACCATCTAGAAGCTGTCTCTTCAATTACTTTAAAAGGCTAAAAGAACGATGATCTTTTTCTAAGGCCTTGTTACACTGGATAGTCCCTGCAGGTGAAAAAAGATAATCAGACTGACAAAATTCAGTGAATGGACAGTTAGTGCTCTGTACTGCATAAGCCAAGAGCCTGGAGACAAGGGAGGAATGTCAAGTCCCAGTTTATTTTTGCTTCACTGGGCTTGTTAACTGTTGCTTTTTCCAGTTGCATAACATTGATGATATTTTGGATGTCACTTAAATGTGTTCCCACATGCTCAACTCCTCTTAAATGTTTGCTTTAAGCACTGGAGCTAACTGCAATCTCAGTTACCACAGTGTAAATCAAGAGTAACTCCAATATAGGCCCTTGAGTGATATGGTATAAGGCTAAACTCAGTTTAGACAGAAACTCACAGAAATATGCTTTCTGGCACAGAGGTACATGTGAAATTGTCCCTGAAAAACCTTTATATAGCTATTCAATATCTCTAAAGCGTGCATCTTAGTTCTTCCTCCTGCAAATAACAAAGCTATTCTTTTCTGTGCTCCTGACTCATTCAGTCACTCTCCCACTCCCAGATTTTCTACTATGCTTCAGTGCCTTGTAAGGAACAGAGATGCTGAAAAAAAGTCTCTAAAAATATTTCCAAGAATTTTAATGCCAGAATGAGAAAGGATTATGGATATCTTTTCCATAGGTTGTTACACTCAAAATCTTGTTTATGGGCAAAGGGAAAGAACACTTCATATAAATATAAAGCAAATATTTCATTGTTAGTATAGTTAAAATCCAATAATTGTTAGCTAGAAATTATTACAGGAAAAGAAAAATACACTTAAAATTGTTAAATACACAATTCTCAGCTTCTATTCCTTCTCCTGGTGTTATGGTCACCCTTCCCCTGCTCCTGTATCCTAAGCTTTTTTCTGGTGGTTTTATGTGTGGTGGAGTGTTACCATGAACTGTTAGTGTCTCGAGTCCTTTACCAAGACAGACAAATATGATCTTCATGTTGATAATTTCTTCCTCCTCTCTCTATGGTCCACTTGGAATCATTTTCATATGTTTGGTAGTGTGCTCTTTCTTCAGTGGCCTGCAGCTTGAAGTTACATCCTAATTGGTTATATATGGTGGTTTTTATATTTGTTAGGTATATGTTTTCTCTGTTACCCCCAGAATCAGTTCTGTCCAGCTCCAGGTCTGCATTTCTTTAACTGATTACAGATAAGCTGTTTATAGACAAGGGGTGCCTAGTGAAAAGCCCATGACCCATGTCTTATCACCCCATGCCTATACTCTATGTTGCATCCTGTTTCTGCACTTTTCAAGGACTCTGTTACCATGCAATAGATGTATTTCTCCACCCTACATCACTTCTACAATGGAGTGACTGCATCAGTGAACAAGGGAAAGCAACTGATGTCATCTATCTTGACTTCTGTAAAACCCTTGATAATGGTCATTCACAACATTCTTACATCAAAATTGGAGAGATATGGGTTTGAAAGATGAACTGTTTGATGGAGAATGAATTGGCTGGATGGTTGCATCAGAAGTTACAGTCAGTGGCTCAATGTCGAAATGGAAACCACTGAACAAAACTCCTTATCTTCATTAATGATATAGATGGTGGGACTGAGTGCACTCTCAGCAAGTTTGCGGATTACACCAAGTTCAGAGGTGCAGTTAATACACTGGAGGGAAGGGATGCCATCCAGAGGGACCTTGACAGGCTTGAAGAGTGGGCCAATGTGAACTTCATGAAGTTCAATGAGGCCAAGTGCTAGATCCTGCACCTAGGTTGGTTCAATCCCCAGCTCAATAGAGACTGTCAATGTGTTGAGAGAAGCCCTGTGGGATATTGAGGATATTGGTGGATTCAGACAGAGCAGACCCGACAAACCCCAGTCCTGAGCCTGGCCATCTCAGGATAAAGTTCACAGACTGCCGGGGCAATCCCAAGCACAAACACAGGTTCGGTGGGGAATGGATTGAGAGCAGCCCTGAGGAGAAGGACCTGGGGGTGCTGACTGACGAGAAGCTCAACATGAGCCAGCAGTGTGTGATCACAGCCCAGAAGGCCAACCACATCCTGGGCTGCATCAAAAGAATTGTGGCGGCCAGCAGGTCAAAGGAGGTGATTCTGGCCCTCTACTCCACTCTCGTGAAACCCCACCTGGAGTACTGCATCCAGCTCTGCAGACCTAAACAGAAGAAGGACATGGACCTGCTGAAGCATGTCCAGAGGAGAGCCATGAGGATGAGCCTAGGGTTGAAGCACCTCTCCTATGAGGAGAGGCTGAAAGGGTTGGGGCTGTTCAGCCTGGAGAAGAGAAGGCTTTGGTGAGATCTTATTGCAGCTTTCCAGTCCCTAAAGGGGGCCTACAGGAGAGCTGGGGAAGGACTTTTTACTGGGGCATGTAGTGATAGGACAAGGGGGAATAGCTTTAAACTGGAAGAGGGCAAGTTCAGATTAAACATTAAACAGTTTGAGGGTGGTAAGTCACTGGAACAGGTTGCCCTATTGAGAGGTTGTTGAGGTCCCATTCCTGGAGGTGTTCAAGGCCAGGCTGGATGTTGTTTTGGGCAACCTGGTCTAGTGGGAGTTGTCCCTGCCTACAGCAAGGGAGTTGGAACTCAATGATCTTCCAGGTACTTTCCAACCTAAATCATTCTATGATTCTATGATTCTATGACAATACTATATGCCAAGGTTATAGATTAACAAATGCAGCTTGCAGTTCCTGCTCTGGCTGATACTTTGTGGCTTTATGGAAGAAGTCAGCAGCTGGTATGTGATATAATTGGATGTGCCTGTATCCCCTAAGCTACTAATATATTTTGCATTATTTACTTTCGATTAAGAGTTTCCTTTTTTTCCACTGGGAATGGACCATGTAGACTCACTGCTTCTCAAATAGGCAGAGAAATATAGAATGTCTGTCATTGTCTACATTTTGCTTATGTGAAGACCACAAATACATTAAAAAAAAAAAAAAAAAGATTATTGGCTCCAGTCCAGAGTAAGTGAGAGGAGCTACAATATATTGGAAGAATTGCAGAATATGAGCTCTTAAAATGTATGCAGCTATTGAAAATTCTTTATAAAGAGCTAAGTCATGAGATCTGTTTTTCTTCTCTACTCTATACTCTTTTAATTGATGCCATTTCCCCATCTCTGCTGTTTGCTGTTTGCCTGCTTCATCCTGAGGAAATATTGCTGAGATAAAGTATGTTTAAAAGCATTATGAAAATCAGCTAACTAATTTGGATTTCTAAATTGATCATAGTATAAATTGCAAGGATAATGACAAAACTTCACTCTCTTTGGTCATGAAAAAACTGCATAAACTCATGATATCAAATATAAGTATTCACAAAAATTATCAGCATTATTAGCATTCTTCGTCATATCATTACACATTTGTGCTCGTTAATTAAGCTACTTTGCAAGTATGTTATCAAGTAATTGCAACTAAAACTTTCCATGTCTTGGAGAAATAAATTAATTATTAACCTGGTATTTTCAATAGTTTGATAGCAACAAGGTTTCTGTGGATCTCTTGGATGTACTATAGAAACGCAGAGATCCATTCACAGTGATTTGAATTCTTTTCCAATATTTTCTATAAACAAAGTCTTAGGAACATGGTTTTAAAAAGTAGAATAAAATAAAGCTGACATTCTGAAAATATAATTTGTCTAGCAGCCAAACATCTCAGCGGAGTTTCAAACCATGAGTTAAGTACCTGATCAATGTGGAGGCAAGAGTTAAACACATCAAAGCCCTAGACATACACCTCCATATTCATATTTCAGTAATTTCTCCTAATTACATACACCTACACCACATTTTGAAATAATTAAACAGCTAGCTCTCTTTTTCTTCAAGGTACTGCGAAGTGGGGTTTACAGAGCATTTAGACCCTGAGTAAGTATTTTGTTCTCATCTCTCTCTGCATGAACTCTGAACCAGTTCTCATATCTCCTCATAGATTCTCTACTCATTATAATGTTATAAGGCACTCTGCTATCATCTCTTTCCTGTGGAATCAGCTCCATTTCATTCCATAATTAAAGACGAGGGGAGAAAGAGTCAGAGAATATCTGCTATTCCAGCACGCTGTTCAGAGTCACCTGGGAGTAGGAGGCAGAGGTTCTAGCTTGCTCCAGGTACTGTTTATAGTCTTATGGTTTTTACAATGACTGTAGCTTTAAAATATAACTTGTCTTTCATGCACAGTAATAGAGTTTAAACAAGGGAAAGGGCCTGCAATATCCTTCAAGCAGTCCTAAGGAAGACATGATTTTGCTTTGTTAGATTTGAAACTGAGGCAGTTGTATCCACTGTAAGCATAATGCAAAGGCTTATAGCAGCCACAGTCCTATTCTCTGCAGCATCCTGTACAACAAACATTCTCTGGTGGGTTGGGTAGATGACCACCTAATTAGCTGATTCCAATACACCCAACTTACTATAACAGTGTCATGCTACTTAAAATTGCCAATAAACAGAATTTTATGTTACAAGTTTTTTTAAATAAAGAACATTTTAGATGATATTGAATTCTAAGTGTTTCTTTGTTTTAGATTGTGGATGCGCAAGAAATTTGGTTTCTTAAAAGTTCAGATACAGGCAAGTAAACTGGTCTAACTTTCTGTGCCTGGGTTCTCATTTGGGTGGCAGTTATAGCAGGTAACTTGATTAGAAAATATACTATCTATCTACTGGCTTCTGGGCATAGAATTAAATTCAGGAAATATACTTCCTCCATTGCTTTGCAGATCTCCAGTGTATGTATATGTAGTCATGCATATTAGCATGGACAATTTATTTTTTACAATCGTGAATACAGAAGGGAATAAACATGAAAAAAGAAGAGAAAAAATATTTATGATTGCATCTAAAATCCACTGATATAAATGAAAACCTGGTTGCTGACTTAAAGGCTTTGAATCAGGTTCTCTAATGACTTAAGCTATTATTAATATGTATCATATATTTTCAGCTTTTTTTCCTATAGATTTTACAGAATCACAGAATCACAGAATCATCAGAGTTGGAAGGGACCTCTAGAGATCATCTAGTCCAACTCTCCTGCTAAAGCAGGATTGCCTAGAGCACATTACTCAGGACTGCATCCAGGCGGGTCTTGAAAATCTCCAGGGAAGGGGACTCCACAACCTCCCTGGGCAGCCTGTTCCAGTGCTCTGTCACCCGAACCGTAAAGAACTGTTTCCGTGTATTTGAACGGAACTTCCTGTGTTCTAACTTGTGCCCATTGCCCCTCGTCCTGTCACTTGGAACCAATGAAAAGAGCCTGGCTCCATCCTTCTTCAACCCACCCTTTAGATACTTGTATGCCATAATCAGGTCTCCCCTCAGCCTTCTCTTCTCCAGGCTAAAGAGTTCCAGCTCTCTCAGCCTTTCCTCATAAGGGAGGTGCTCCAAGCCCTTAATCATCTTAGTTGCCCTTTGCTGGACTCGCTCCAGCAGTTCCCTGTCCCTCTTGAACTGGGGAGCCCAAAACTGGACACAGTATTCCAGTTGTGGCCTCACCAGTGCCGAGTAGAGGGGGAGAATGACCTCCCTCGACCTACTGGCCACACTCTTCCCTATGCAGCCCAGGATTCCATTGGCCTTTTTGGCGACAAGGGCACATTGCTGGGCCATGTATAATTTACTGTCTACCACAACCCCCAGATCCTTCTCCTCCAAGCTATCTCCCAGCAGGTAAGCCCCTAACCTGTACTGGTGCCTAGCATTCTTCCTCCCCAGGTGCAGGACCTTGCACTTGGTTTTGTTGAACCTCATTAGGTTCTTCTCTGCCCAGCTCTCCAGCCTGTCCAGGTCACGCTGGATGGCAGCACAGACCTCTGGGGTGTCAGCCACCCCACCCAGTTTGGTATCATCAGCAAACTTGCTGAGGATACACTCTGTCCCCTCATCCAGGTCATTAATGAATATATTAAACAAAATAGGACCAAGTATTGACCCCTGGGGGACACCACTGGTTACAGGCCTCCAACTAGACTCTGTGCCGCTGATCACAACCCTCTGAGTCCTGTCCCGCAGCCAACTCTCAATCCACCTCACTGTCACCTCATCTAGCCCATACTTCCTCAGCTTCCTAATGAGGATGTCATGGGAGACAGTGTCAAAAGCCTTGCTAAAGTCAAGGTAGATGACATCCACGACTTTCCCCTCATCCAGCCAACCAGTTATAACATCATAGAAAGCTATCAGATTGGTCAAGCACGATTTACCCTTGGTAAATCCATGTTGACCACTTCCAATAACTTCCTGTTCCTCAACGTGATTGGAGATGACATCCAGAATGAGTCACTCCAATACCTTCCCAGGGACAGAGGTGAGACTAACCGGTCTGTAGTTCCCTGGGTCCTCCTTCTTGCCTTTTTTGAAGATTGGAGTGATGTCGGTCTTCCTTTTAGTATCAAAATTTTAAGAAGTAACAAAAACTCACAATAATGTAAACAATGGGTTAAATTTACATTGATTGTGCCTATGCTCTGTCCTGTTCAAAGTTAATTGACTGTTGTTTGTAATAAAACACATTACAAAAAAAAGGGTTTGCTAAGAAGCAGAATTTTTGAAATTAATTTTTCATGGTAAAATTAATTCTTTCTAGGCGTCACATGCTGAAAAAAATTCTCAAAAGGTGAAACTTATGGTTGTTCATAATTAAACAGTTGTACATATATTTTTTAGAATTGTAGAATCATAGAATCGTGTAGGTTGGAAGAGACTTTTAAGATAATTGAGTCCAACCATCAATCTAACACTGCCAAAACTACTACTAAACCATGTCACAAAGCTTCATGTCTGCCCATCTTTTAAATACCTCCAGGGATGACAATTCAACCACTTCCCAGGGCAGCTTGTTTCAGCGCTTCACAACCTTTTCGATGAAGAAATTTTTCCTAATATCCTGTCTAAACCTCCCCAGTGTAACTTGAGGCCATTTCCTCTTGTTCTATTGCTTGTTACTTGGGAGAAGAGACTGACACCCACCTCGCTACAACTTCCTTTCAGGCAGTTGTAGAAAGTGATAAGGTCTCCTCTCAGCCTTCTTTTCTCCAAGCTAAACAACCCCAGTTCCCTCAGCTGCCCCTCATAAGACATGCTCCAGACCCCTCACCAGCTTCTTTGCTCTTCTTTGGACACACTCCAGCACATCAGCGTCTTTCTTGTAGTGATGGGCCCAAAACTGAACACAGTATTCGAGGTTTGGCCTCACCAGTACAGCAGGATGATCATTTCCCTGGTCCTGCTGGCCTCACTAGTTCTGATACAAGTCAGGCTGCTATTGGCCTTCTTGACCACCTGGGCACACTGCTGGCTCATATTCAGCCAGCTGTCAGCCAACACCAGCGGGTCTTTTTCCACCAGGCAGCTTTCTGGCCACTCTTCCCCAGGCCTGTAGTACTGCATGGAGTTGTTGTGATGCAAGTGCAGGACCTGGCAATTGGCCTGGTTGAATATCACACAAGTGGCCACAGCCCATTGATCCAGCCTTTCCAGATCCTTCTGTAGAGCCTTCCCAGCCTCAAGCAGATCAACACTCCCTCCCAACTTGGTGTTGTCTGTAAACTTACTGAGGGTGCGCTTGATCCCCTCGTCCACATCTTTGATAAAGATATTAAAGAGAACAGACTTCAATACTGAGCCCTGAGGAACACCATTTGCAACCAGCCACCAACTGGATTTAACTCCATTCACCACAGCCCTCTGGGCATCGTCATCCAGACAGCTTTTTACCCAGTGAAGATTACACCCATCCAAGCCATGAGCAGCCAGTTATTCCAGGACAATGCTGTGGAAATAATATCAGATGGGATACTGGTGATTTGTTAATAAATGTTGACTTAAGTTTTGTTTGCATGATATAAAACATCTCAATATTTTAATTTAATTTAATTTATTCTTCACTTTCCTAGTTCTTTAGTCCAAATTGTGTCTTTTACTTAGTAGAGAAAAAGAGGGCTTTAGATTGCAGATTCTGTTTGAAAAATGATGTATCAGGATATGTCTGGACACCTTTCAGACACTTTTCCCAGTCTATTTGTTGGAGATAGTCTTCTTATTTTGGAGGCGAGAGAGTTCAGAACAGGCAGTATTTGAACACTTGAAGCCAATCCATGGTTTGACAGTAGTATAGATGCAGCCACTGAATCAATTTGTGGAGGTGAAAATGTAAAGGAATAACTGATAAGTTCCTAAACATAAATAGCTAATTAAAAAAAAATTACAAAAATTTTAATATATATAGGAAGCCATGCGAATTTTATGTTTATTCATGTATGCATTTATTATGAGAAATAGATCTGGTAGCTAAGTATTCTATTGCTTTTAAAATTCTCCCAGTCAAGTACAAAACCAGCAACAGAGGACCCCTGCAATGACTGCTAGCATGTAGTGACTGAGTGAATAA
The DNA here is from genome assembly GCF_965231255.1 of Vanellus vanellus. Classification (NCBI taxonomy): domain Eukaryota; kingdom Metazoa; phylum Chordata; class Aves; order Charadriiformes; family Charadriidae; genus Vanellus; species Vanellus vanellus. Next base: position 152,040,603 of record NC_138906.1, read on the forward strand.
ATGAAGAGGGCTAAAAATCAAAAAGGTCAATAACCCTTCACATTCAGACCAACTTTTAAAAGCTCTGTTGCTAGATATATATATGAAGAATTATAAATAAAGCCTTAGGAGTATGAGTTCTACAGATGTTTACCCCAATAAGTAAATAAAAATATGCTTATTGTAGTGAACTTTACACAATTTACACAGTCTGACCAATTCAAGTTTAGTGCAGACCCAATTGCATTGTACATCCCAGTTCAATCAACCTGACCAATTTTATTTTCATATCTTTATTATGATTGATGGAATAAAAAAGTATGGAAAAGATTTTTGGGAAGACTATCTTTTTCAGCTTACTGGTCCAAAGGAAAAAAAAAAAATAGAAGATACTTCTAATTTCAAATTGAACAAAAGAAGACCCAGATTAAAAAGATTGTGTTTTTTTTCCAGCAATTGCAGCAAATTTTGTTCTGAAATATTATTTTGGAAAAACAAACAAACAAACAAACAAACAAACTCCCAATCCCAAAAATGGAAGGGTTTACTTTTGTTTTTTTCCAGCTGAAACTTGGCCATGTTCAGCAAGAAGAGCCTGAAACAGTTGCATTTTGTAACAAATGTATCTGATAAAACCCCACTTCCAGCTGTGGTCTCTAGTTAATACATTGATCTATGGCTTTGGCCTCAGATCCTGGTTATTCCAGGCTCAGGCGGCCTGTGCTCTCTTTGACTATCTCTATAATCCTGTCGTGGTTTAGGCCGAATCGGCTACTGGGGACGTGGGGGAACCCCCGATAGGACCAACAGATGCTCCCCTCTAGCCCTCTTCAAAGAGAGAGGCAGAGGACGGAAAAAAAGACTTACGAGTTTAGAAGGAACTAAACTACTTTGATTCAATATTAATAATAAAATAAAAGGAAATAATGAAATATATACAAAACTGTATCAAGCTCCCAGGATGACAACCACGACACCAGATGGCACTGGGACAGTCCCAGGCTGGACTCAGTGATGGACGGGAACTGGATTTCAGATCTGCATTCAGGATCGGGATCACAGGCAGATGAACAGACAGAGTCCTCCTTGGATGTCGGCCATTGAAGAAAGAGAGCTGACCCTTTGATCCCTCAGCTTTTATACTGAGCATGAGGCAGATGGGATGGAATACCCTGTTGGTCAGTTTCAGGTCACCTGTCCTGTCCGCTCCTCCCTGCAGGTGGGACCCCACTATGCTTTTCCGCTTCCAAACTTCCAACGGGGCAAGTAACAAAGTTGTTTGGCCTTGGGTGTTATAGCAATAAGTATAAGCAAGAGCCTCCCTGCATACCATGCCTGGGCATCAGCTATAAACATAGGTCTTATCACTCTTGAGAACAAACACTGTCTGCACAATATGCTTTTAATTTGAGTAGTTAGAAGAGGCCTAGCTAAGAAGCAAAGTTACTGAACAAAATTGCTCCTGTTTTACCTCAAACTGGGACAAATCCCTAAGAAAGAATTTTGAATACTCTCACTTTACCTTTCAAGGATTAGTTTCAGTACATTTATATTTGAATACATATGAATTAAACCAGTGCAGCAGTGAAGAAGAGCACAGAGCTGTTATAAGGGTGAGCTTTTTGAGCCTGTTGAAGTAACTATAAGATTTCTGACATAAAAGATAAAATATGAAAGCTCAGGCTTGCTGTATTGGTTACGTTAGCAGCTCCAAAAAGCATATGTAGAATCTTTACTGTACTCTGCAGTAACTTTCTGGATTGTATAAACAACATGAAAGAAAGTCTTCATTGTCATGTAATGGCACCTAAGTTTGATATTATGCAGCAAAAATGGACACACTCTAGAAGGTAGATTCTGTCTGGAGTAAATTAGTTGACATGTTGGGTAAGCAGGTGATAATTTGGAAGTTAATACAGCCACATCAAAGTAAAAGTGCTAATGAGTGTTATCAAAATCTGTTCATTATTTAAAAATTCCTTTAATAATTCTGATTTGCATAATATTTGGGGGTTTTACATATAACACATCATCTTTAGCTATAAAAACCTCTTTTACTCAGTGGCTAGCACTTGAGTGTAATACATTACATTACATTTTCAGATATACCTAATTTGGTCTGAATGCATGCAGTTCATCAAAGATATATGTGATCAGAAGTTGTGATCACAGGAGGCATAAGTATTTCTATGTTTTGATTTGGAAAGCACAAGTAGCCTCTTCAATGAAGATGTGAGAACGGATTTTTTCTAAACAATTACAGGTCAATCTTTCACTAATACTTTTCCCTAATAAGACAAAGCCTCAACTATATTGAGAACTTTTCAGAACACTTCCTTCTACTAGTTTTAGGAAAAAAATAGCAACCACAGGCCACCTCCATGTTACAGTTCCGACTTCAGTTGTAATGTAGACATAGCTTAAGATAACTTGCGTGCTTTTATTTATGAATGTATAAGATCTGTAACTACAAAATTTACAGTCTTTCACCTAATTCAGTTTCAGATTGCTCAGTGGTAATATTCACACCAACCTCAGTTTTACTTTCTGAAGGAAATGATTTCTCTTCCTGAAGACGGTATTTAAAAGAAGTAAGGTTTTAACTTTGAAAATAATTCTAAAGACTACATTATGGTATAAATATACTTTGCTAAATCTTCTATTTTTCAATTCTATTTGTATCAATCTCCCTTTTTTAAGCTATACCTTAGAAAAATAAAGATGAGTATCCAGTTTAATTTTAATGGGCAATTCTAGCATGTGTTTCTGGAAATCTAAGTTTTGAAAGAAGAGCTGAGATAAAAATAGATATCTAACACAGCCCAACTTCTTTGGGAATGTAAAAGGAATTTAATTCTATACTTCATCAAAACCTTAGCTGAACAACTGCAGTATTTACATTTGAAGTAGCCAGCATTAGGATCTGAGCCCATTTCATAGAAAATAGTAAGTGGGTGAGAAATCCAGCAGAGTGTAAGATGCAGATATATAACCCAGCCAATAGGAAAATTTCAAAAAGGGTAAGGCCCAAGTAAGGTGTAGTGACTTGAGGATACTAGCTAAAACAATTACTGTCAATGTATTTTGACGTTTCAAGGTGTCACAAAATGAAGCCACAATCTACTCACAGTCATAAGCAACCAGGATCACAACCATCCAATAAAAATAATAAAATAAAGTATAATAAATTATATTTAAAATAGTTTTTTCCTTCTTGAATCATCTTTAAATTGTTCCTCTAACCCAGAAAATGGTATTCATTACATGGGAACTTGAATAGCTTCATCATGAGACACTAAAATAGATTGATACTTGTGTAAATTTACCTAGTGTTCACCACCATTTTTTTTAATTTCACCACTATGTTGCTTCCAAGATCCTGCTGAAGTACTCACACAGAACTTAGGAAGACCTTACAGTCTGCTAAAACTCCCAGTCTCAAGTCAATGTCCTGGAAGATCTAAAGGAGTATTTAGAAATCAGGTATCCTCTCCATCTGTTTCAACAACGAGGTTAATCTTGGTAGGCTTTGCTAAGCCAAAAAGGTAATTGTGAAAGAAAGAATATGAGAATGAATAGTCAAGGCAATGTTTAATAGTTGTGTTACTAGGTTTTCTGACTGATTTGAAGAAGACATCTGTAATGACATGTTTATCTGTCTTCATTGTTGATGCTGTTGGGTACATAGAACTTACCCTCCAACACTGGAGGAATGTTGGAGCACAAACCACTAAAAAGTGAACAGAGGAGCAAGGTCTGAATTGAAAGGCAGACATCTCATGACAAATTTAGCTTAACTTTATCACGGCATGAAATTGCCACATTGTAAATGAATGAAGATACTTGAAGATTTCTCATTGCCTGACTATGGATCAAATTCTAACAATGCAATAATAAATATTTCTAATAGAGAAAACTAATATGTATTCATCAGTGAACAACAGTGACTAGGCATAGAAAACCAGTAGGACCGAAAAGATGGAATTAAATCTCAGGAATGGCACAAAAGTTCATGAGGACTTGAGACTAAGCTGCATAAAAAGTAGATATTTAAAGAGATTTATGTAATCATAACTTCAAAACAATTTAAGAACAAAAGTTAAATTAATTAGGTTTTCACAAATTTAATTTTTCAAGTCTATCATTTTTTAGAACTCAGAAATGTTTATGCCATTTCAGCTTTAGGAATTAGCTGAGTTCACCACATACTGTGTCTTAGTCCAGTTTAAAATTACTTAAAACTTCCAGTGTGGCCCAAGATAAAAAGTTGTGTGGTATTTTTTTTTTTTTATATATATTTTTATGAATAAGAAACAGGCAGTTTTGCAAATCAGGCATGATAATTTAAGTTTTAGTCACTGGATAGTATATCTGAGCACCTGCCTTCTTGTCACCCACACTACTATACTATTTGTTCATCCTCACTGAATATTACTATAAATATCATCTCAAACTCCAGCAGCTGTTTAAATTATGCAACATGCACAGCACTGTGCATATTAAAAGGAACAGGTAATTGATAGATTTCTGATTTTGATCTTGGTGTATCAAAATCAGAATTCTATGAAACGGCTGTTTTAAAAAGAGAAGACCAAAACAGGAGTTATAGTTTTTGTTTACGAGAGCAAATAAACACATTGTGACTTCATAAGATAAAAATGTTTCTGGACAGAGAATGAATTGAAGTACCGAGATTAAGGAATGCAAAGGCAACTGTTGTAGGAAACGTGTTTCTTGAAAAGAAAGAACAAGAAATATTTTATGCATATGAGAAAGGCCTTTAACAAGGCTTGAAACATGAATCGTTAGGGATTTTAACTAATATGACATTGAGTACTCTGGAAGGACGTGTATTCTTGGAGGTATGATATCCTTTCATAGATTTTTGAGAAATCTTCAAAACCAGAGGGTTTTAGTGACAAGACTTTAAAAAATGAACTATTTTGTATGAATAAGTAGAAGCTGATAATTTTATTAATTACTTTGATTTAACTATCAATTACTAAGAAACATCCTGACATCTATTAAAATATCTTGAAAGTTTATAGAAAGGTAGATTTCAGAAATACGGAAGGAGGAAGAATGGTATTTTAAAAGAATACTGGTCTAAAACCTGCTTGTTCAATGTTCAGATACCTCAGTGATTAGTCTTACAAAACCTTTCTTCATTTAGGAGGAAACAATGGGAGTTTGGAAGTAGTTATAGAAACAAATTCAAACTGTATTAAAATTAAATAAAATAAGTACTTCAAGAGGAGAAAGATCTAATAGAAAAGAGGAAAAGGGGCATAATGGCATCAGGCACAGGAATAAACCATAATTAAAGTAAAAAGATGATTAATGAAGATTAAAATGCAAATGTAATTTGCATTTTTACGTAGTCATAGTCGTGTGTGTGTCGTCCATTGTCACCCCCCTGCCCCCCCACCTTTCTTTCAAATGCCTGCTTTCTTTTTTTACCCACACCCTTTGCATGTGAGAAATGTTGCTGCTATCCTGCTATCTTCAATGGAAGTGAAGCTTCAACACTGAACATGACTTTCAGGATGGCATATAGGTAAACTTCCAGTAATTTCCATAAGGGATTCATAAATTTCTGAGGTATGAATTCAAGACTAGACACAACAAGAGACAAAGGAACTACATGAGATGAGAAAGGCAGAAGCCACAGCAGCACAGGAAGAGGTTGCTCAGCAATTTTTTTTACTAGAGCCTATTTTTCGTTCTCATAAATTTCAAGATCTCCAAGATATAAATTGCCCCAGATGGCAGTTCTTAGGTTGAGGATATGAAAGAAATATAGAATCACAGAATCATAGAATGGCTTAGGTTGGAAAGGACCTTGAAGATCATCGAGTTCTAACCCCCCTGCCATAGGCAGGAATATCTCCCACTAGACCAGGTTGCCCAAGGCCATGTCCGGACTGGCCTTGAACACCTCCATGGATGGGGCCTCAACAACGTCTCAACAGGGCAACCTGGTCCAGTGACTTACCACCCTCAAAGTGAAAAACTTCTTCCTAATGTTTAATCTGAACCTGCCCTCTTGCAGTTTAAAGCCATTCCCCCTCATCCTAACACTACATGCCCCAGTAAAAAGTCCTTCCCCAGCTCTCCTGTAGGCCCCCTTTAGGGACTGGAAAGCTGCAATAAAATCTCCCTGGAGCCTTCTCTTCTCCAGGCTGAACAGCCCCAACTCGCTCAGCCTCTCCTCATAGGAGAGGTGCTCCAGCCCTCAGATCATCCTCATGGCTCCCCTCTGGACATGCTTCAGCAGGTCCATGTCCTTCTTCTGTGGGGGACTCCAGAGCTGGATGCAGTACTCCAGGTGGGGTCTCACGAGAGTGGAGTAGAGGGGCAGAATCACCTCCTTTGACCTGCTGGCCGCCACAATTCTTTTGATGCAGCCCAGGATGCGGTTGGCCTTCTGGGCTGTGATCGCACACTGCTGGCTCATGTTGAGCTTCTCATCAATCAGCACCCCCAGGTCCTTCTCCTCAGGGCTGCTCTCAATCCATTCCCCACCAAACCTGTGTTTGTGCTTGGGATTGCCCCGACCCAGATGTGGCCTCGTTGAACTGCCTGAGATTGGCTTGGGCCCACCTCTGCAGCCTGCCCAGATCCCTCTGGACGGCATCCCTCCCCTCCAGTGTGTCTACCTCGCCAAACAGCTTGGTATCATCGGCAAACTTGCTGAGGGTGCACTCGACCCCACTGTCCATGTTGCCGACAAAGATATTGAACAATACAGGTCCCAGTACTGACCCCTGAGGAACGCCACTCATCACTGCTTTCCATATTGAGCTGTTGACCACAACTCTTTGAGTGTAAACGTCCAGCCAGTTCTGCATCCACTGAGTGGTCCATTTGTCGAATCCATGTCTCCTCAATTTAGACACCAGGATATAGTGTGGGACAGTGTCAAACACTTCGCACAAGTCCAAGTAGATGACATCAGTTGGTCTTCCCTTGTCCACTTCCACTGTAACCCCTTCGTAGAAGGCCACCAAATTTGTCAGGCATGACTTGCCCTTGGGGAAGTCATGCTGGCTGTCACCAACCACGTCCTTGTTTTCTATGTGTCTCAGCAGAGTTTCCAGGAAGATCTGCTCCATAATTTTGACAGGCACAGAGGTGAGACTGACTGGCCTGTAGTTCCCTGGGTCTTCCTTGTTTCCCTTTTTGAAAATCGGGGTTATGTTTCTCCTTTTCCAGTTGGCAGAAACCTTGCAAGACCTCCATGACTTCTCAAATATGATGGCTAGTGGCTTAGAGACTTCATCTGACAGTTCCCTCGGTGGTCTCGCACTTGATCTGCACCTACAGTGGGCAGTTCTCCATTTTCCCAATCCTCGGCTTTGCATTCTGCGTCAAGGGCAGTGTGGCTGCAGTCCTTGTCAGTGAAGACTGAGGCAAAAAAGTCATTGACTACCTCAGCTCTGTCTCTGTCCCAGGTAACCAGTTCTTGTGTATCCTTCCGGAGAGGGCCCACAGTTTCCTTAGTGTTTCTTTTCTCGCTGACATACTTAAAGAAGGAGTTTTTGTTTGTCTTAATGTCCCTGGCCAGATTTAGTTCTATCTGGGCTTTAGCTTGTCTAACCCGATCCCTGGCTGCTCGAAAGATTCCTCTGTATACCTCCCAGGCTACCCACCCCTGTTTCCACTCCCTATAGGCCTCCTTTTTCCTTTTGGTCATGTCCAGGAGCTCCTTGTTCATCCATGCAGACCTCCTGGCTTTTCTGCCTGCCTTCCTCTTTGTAGGGATGCATCGCTCCTGAGCTTGGGGAAGGTGGTCCTTGAATATTAACCAACTTTCTTGGACCCCTCCTCCCTCCAGCACTTCATCCCATGGGACCACACCAAGCAGATTCTTCAAGAGGCCAAAGTCAGCTCTCCCAAAGTCAAGGGTGGCCAGCCTGCTGTGCACCTTTCTTGCTGCCTCAAGGATCTTGAACTCAACCATTTCATGGTCACTACAGACCAGGCTAAATATCATGCAAGACTTGTGTTAAATCCGAATGGCTATCTTATTGTTTACATTTTTTATTTGCTTTTGAATATCTCAAAATCCTAAATGTCTTACATGGATCCCTAGAGTCAAAATTAAATCATGTGGCTGTTAGCGTGCCCCAGCTGACTGAGATGGCTTAACAACCCACATCTCCACCTGTGCGAAGAACTAAATGACTAGGAACCACCAGATCTGACTTTGAGTTTCTCATGGATCTAGCTGCCCAGTGCAATCCTAGAGTACATAAGTCGGACCTATGAAAAGCCAGTACAGACTCTGCAAGTCTTTGGCTTTTTAAGGTATGCATATTACAGCCACTTGGCTTCTGAAGATTTGAGTTTGTGGCTCATAACATCCAGGGGGTTTAATACTACAATCCTATGGGATGTGTCAGTGAATCTTGCCTTTTGTTCACTTGCAATCTATTTCTTAAAGATTCTTTCTTGAAGTATGAGATGAAGGCCATAGGAAAAGGAGCTTTTTGCCCTACTCAAAATACTCTACTGTGCTGCATTGCCTAGAAGGTCTTTGACAACTCTGACAGTGCTGTTGTTCTAAGATCAGGATCCAAACTTCTCTTCCCTCCACCCATCTTTCTGCCTCATCTACTGTCATCTATTCATATCAGAGTTGTAAGGAAATTTTAAGGAGAATTCATGTTCCAATTTTGCATTTGTACAGCACAGTAATTAACATGGTTTGTGGGGAAGTCTACAAGGTACTAAAAATGCAAATATGAAATTATAATTTATTGATTCAGTACAGTCTGAAACAACAGTGCTCTAAGCAGTTTAGCTTGCAAATTTATAGTGCAATAGTATAAATAACTTATGTTCTTTTTTTCTGTTCTTTAATGAACAGATTTAATTTTCATTTATAATTGCCAATTTAGAACAAATGTTTTGAAGTACTAGAGTTATTTTTCATTTTTAGATTAAATAATTTAAAAACAAATGCAAAAAACTATTATCTAACCACTTCCCTTCAGCAAGGGAGTGGATTTTATTTATTTTTACTTATGTCTTTTCAATTGCATCCCATTAAAAATCTTCATCAAAAGAAAACAGATGAGTAGACTAAGTTTAGGCTTCTGTTGAGACAGGGACTACTTTTTGTGTGATCCTGAGTGTTCTCAAAGCCTTAAGGAAATCTAAGTAATCTGTGGGGTTCAGGCTGGTAGATTTTCAGACAGTTCATTTAATGTATACCACAAATATTCAATTGCTGCAGCTTTTAGAATAACACAGCCATAGGAGCTATGGATGGTTCCTGTCTCACATCTAACAACTTAGGAGCTAAAGAGTCATCCATGACAAATTGGTTTTAAGACTTCTATTAGGTAAGCTAAAGTTAATCAGTCAGTTCCCAGGAGGCATACATTAAATATTAGTTTATTTTCATTAGCTACCCCCTAATTCTACTTCTATTATTTTCTGAAGCTGTGCCATTATATAGGAAAACAAAACAAAACAAAACAAAATTGCATGTTTCTTGGGGTGAAATGTCAAACAAATAAAAGACAACATGACTCTTTAATGTACTAGCAGTCAGAGTATTCATGTGTTCAGAGAAGTAAAATTTTAGAGTTTCTGGTCCCTGGGTTCTCCTTGCTTTTGGATTAAAAGACTTTAAGTTTAGAAATACAACACACAAACAAAACACAGTCAGGCAAGTGCTTAAAAAGATGTTTTAAGAAGCTGGAGAGGTCTGAATCCAGGAAGGGCACTGAATTTTCTGCTCTCCTGCATGTTGAAACTTTGGGTCATTATAAAAAGTTGATGGTATCTCTCCTCCTCTACAATGAACTACATTTTCAAGCAAATACGGTATTGGCTTAATTTCTGAAATGTTCTGAATCTTCTGGCATGTTGTAGATTTCATCTAATCAGAACTTAATGAATTGGGCCCCTGAGAAAATGCAATTTTCCTCTGCCTAGCTAGCCGTTCATTATTTTTTCCTGTAACTCAGGCAGGATGCAGATAGCCATCTGCTGAGATATATATGCTCTAAAGAAGATCAGATGGCTAGAAGCAGGAAACAGTGATGTGTTTACTGAGTTTAGGTAATTCCAGGGCATGGACCTGCTGAGCAGAGGGAGGGCTCAGTTTTTCTTTTATTTAAAGTCTAAACAAGTCTTATTTGGATCTGGGGGCTTAGTGATTAAGACTAAAGTATCCTTTATTTTATGATCGGAAGGCTTGAAGTTACAGTGTTTGGGAAGAATATTTTGCATTACTGGGCAGCATGTATCTCTGGTTTTATTTGTAAATTCAATACTCCTGGCAATATTTTCTGACCATGAGGTCATGGCATTCCAGAGCATGGCTGCTCTGGAATGGTTGTCTTTTCCATTGTAGTGTCATAGTCTTAACTCTGCTATGAGCACCTAATCCCTTTATTCTTGAGCAAAAGGGACGTAAAACCAGGCCAGTATCGGTATGGATAATGAACATCCTGTCAAACAGCGAGGTTAGACCAGGAAAACAGATTCTTTATTAGGAGGTCTTTCATTTGAGAATTTTATTGTCCTCTTATTGTAACCAGGATAAAGTAAATAAACTAATATCCAGTCTAGAACAAGAGAAATTAGTATTCTGTGATTATAACCATTTTCTTTCATGGCCCAAAATGTCTGTCTTTAAGCTTGAAGAGTTCTTTGGACCTCTCCTTAAATAAAAAGAAATAGTAAATGTATGGCCTTACATGCTGTATCTACAACAGAAAATTACGCACACCTTGGACTATTCTCTGGCACTAAGAGCATCCGTTGTCCAAACTACCTGATCTTGTTTCACTGAATAGCATTTCATCACACCTAAACTGACTATGGGAAATTATCTCTAGCCAATATGAACCTCTGAGCCTTGATTGGGATTTGTTTGAGAAAGGTTTTGTGAATCCAAATCAAACCTAAACTGTGAGTTTTAAGTCCATATTCTAACTAGGAATATTCTCTCAACTTCAAGAGAATCGAGTTCCAGTCTCTGGAAATATTACCTGAGAGCATACTATTAGAAATGTAGACTGTTCTCCAGCCAGTTCCAATTCACTTCAGAGGAAGTTGTGAATATAGCGTTTCAACAAATATCTTGGCTGTTTTCTCTTTAATAGATTTTCAAGAAATTATGCATAAAATTACAAAACATGTCAAGTTTGTTACAACTATTTTGTCCAACATCTTGTGCAAACTGTGCAACAAATGCAAACTTAATATACACTTCCAAAGGTAATTTTCAACTAACTAAAAAAGATCATTTATAGTATTATAATCTCCTGGTTCTAACTGCTTAATTTTAAGATTCAGTAACAAAGGGACACTGTTCTTCCAGATAACAAGTATTCTATACTACCAAGTTTCACTTACAGAACAATTCTATTTCTGCACAGAAAAAGGCAGAGATCTTGCAGAAAATATGAAATCTATAATCTCATAAAGACAATATTGCAAAGAATATATGTAAACAAATTAAAATATTAAAGCATTTAAAGCATAAATGTATGAAATGAAAGCTATACACATGCTATACTCATTTTCTAGCTTATCATTTTCTAGCATCATTTCATAAATGTATGAAATGAAAGCAATACACAAGCTATACTCATTTTCTAGCTTTTGAGGACTTAAATTATAACGTTAAGAACTTAAACAATAGAATTTTGGAGTTTAAAGTCATCAAAGGTATATGTGCATGTACATATATATGCTTGCAGACATATTGGCTGATGTTACAGTTTCAGATTAAAGTGTATATTATATTTTTATCAAGAGAAATTTGTGTATACTCAGGTATGCAATTGACTTACATTATCAAATCCAGATATGAAGGTATACAGTAAAAAAAATCTGGTTTAATATAGTATACGCTGCTAAAAATTCTCAGCATTAAATACCAGGAACTATCAAATGAGGTCAGAAAATGATAATCGAGCCACTTAATGTACTGTGACTAGTTGGGCAAAATGAAGCTCTGTCATGCTGCATGGATGAAAGTGTTGCCTGATGTAAAGCTGCTAACAGAGCCATTTGTAGAACATGATAATATGAAGCTTTTATCATGTGCTTTATACATTCTCAATCCACTGCATGATAGAAGCTAACATCTCTTACATTGTTTAACATTTCCTTTATTTATAGCAGTTTTTTAAGCTACCTATGATGAGTTAAGACACAAACTTTACTGGCAAAATACGTTTGTTCTTTAAAGAAAGGACAGTTATATAAACCTATTAGCTGAAAAAAAAATAATCTCCCTAAAAACTGAGAAAGTTCCTGTTTTTTTTTTTTTTTCAGAAAAGCGACATTCTATATTGATGATAGTTTAAAAACAATCATTATAGATGAATCAGTACTTGTAAAAGACAGCACTTCATTTTGTTTTCTTTTGTGACCAATTTGTGAAAATGCATTTGAAATGTCTAATCTTAGATTATGCAGTGAGCTCTTCAGAGGCTATCTTGTAAGCCTTTTTTTTCAAAAGCTCCTCGGGGGCACAGAATTAAGTCAGAAATCATCTAATATAACTTTAAGAGCTTCAGTTTTAACTTCAAAATCGAAAGAATTATACTTAAGGCAGGGAAAGTTCTCATGTCTCTGACTTTTCCATGTAAATTAACAGCTCTGATGACTTCTGAACAATGACATACATTAATGTCATCAGTCGAATCACACCGAACAACTTTGACTTTTACCATGAGTTCATTCATTACCTCAAGATGTAGGTTTATTTCTGAATTATTGTACTTTATTTGCCTGAAATCAGACTATGTTTTACTTCAAACGTGCATGAACATATTTAATTCATAAACTAGTTCTTCACACTCAGACTACTTAACACTAAACAGACTTAAAGAAGTAATCTAAATCTAATTTGTTCTTACTTTTTTCAGTGTCTAAAAGAGGCATAGAATGGCCTGGTGATGACAACCAGATTTTAAGATGTTAAAGGATGAGTGAACATGACATGCAATTTTAGAAAAAATGGGCAAAAAGGGCAAAAAAAGTAAAGCTAACACAAAAAACGCATGTGTGTACATATACATACACATATGAAAAGATATGATGATATGATACGATACGATACGATACGATACGATACGATATGATATGATATGATATGATATGATATGTTATGACATGACATGATATGACATGATACGATACTTTATGCTTCATATATTTATGCATACATATGAAGCATAAGGTAAGCGATGTAGACAGATACCAAAGCATTCAGGCAATAAGATTTTATACATTTTACTTTCAGGAAAGTGAAGCAAGCCAGAAGAAGAAAGCTGTCATCGTGAAAATGAGATGAAAGGTAGTCTTGAATGAGGAAATACAATACAGTAGAAATGAAGTTATGGAGGTGATGACAGACATGTTTGTAATCATTGATGTGAGAGGAGAAGGAAATGGCAGATCAGCTTCAAATAATGATGGAAGCACAGAATACAGTTATACTTCTTGTTATGTATAATTAATGTAATAGTATTAAGAAACACCCAACGAAAAGTATAAAGAAAAGAAGTTCACCAAATATAATGGAGATGAAGTCACCAAAGGAGTGATGAAGTCTCCATTGTATTCTGCAACCCTTACTGGGTCACAGAAGGACCTTGATGACTTCATAAATCATAGAATCATAGAATGGTTTAGGTTGGAAGGAAACTTAAAGATCACCTAGTTCCAACCCCCCTGACATGGGCAGGGACACCTTCCAATTGACCAGGTTGCTCAAAGGCCCATCCATCCTGGCCTTGAATATGTCCAGGGATGGTACATCCACAACTTCTCTGTGTAACGTGGGCCAGTGTCTCACCACCCTCATCGTGAATTTTTTTTCTGATATCTATTCTGAATATGCCCTTTTCCAGTCTGAATCCATTACTGCTCATCCTATCACTACATGAGCTTGTGAAAAGTCCCTCTCTTGTAGTCACCCTTCTTGTAGGCCCCTGTCAGATACTGGAAGCCTGCTATAAGGTGTCCCCAGAGTCGAGTCTTCTCCAAGCTGAACGACCCCAACTCTCTCAGGCTGTCTTCATAGGAGAGGTGCTCCAGCCCTCTGATCATCTTCGTGGCCCTCTGGACTCACTCCAACAGGTTCATGTCCTTCTTCTGTTGAGGGCTCCAGAGCTGGATGCAGTACTCCAGGTGGGATCTCAAGAGAGATGAGTAGAGGGGCAGAATCACCTCCCTTGACCTGCTGGTGAGTCAGGGGTATATGATAGAGACAATAACACAGTGGGTACTTATTGGCTAGTAGTGATTTATAACCTAAAAGACAAGCCTGATTGTCCTGGTTCCGGCAAGGATGGGGTTAATTTCCCCAAGGAGCCAGCAGGGGAGGCAAGTATTCCATACCACGTGACCCATGCCCAGCTATAAAAGGAGCTAGCCGGGGGCGGGGGAGTCAGGTGTGCTGCGCGGTGGTACTGTAATCACGTTCTTATATTCCTTTACCGGTGTTATTGTTTTTCTTTCTTCTTCCCTTTGTCTGTTCTGTTAAATTATAATATTTCAACCCACGAGTTTTGCCCTTTTCTATTTATTTTTCCCACAGCTGTGGGAGTCGAGTGAGCGGCTGCGTGGTTCTTTGTTGCTGGCTGAGGCCAAACCATGACAGTCCTTTTTGGCACCCAATGTGGGGCACAAAGGGTTGCAATAAGGACAGATCTGACCAGAGCTTGTTAAAACGGATTTCTTATATGCATTTCTCCTATTAGTTAAATAGTTGCCGGTTACAATGTTGCTTCGTTTGTTTACATGGCTGTGTTATGTAAATTCTTATATGCTGTACGTACTCCCTGTGATGCTGGCTGTTATCTCAGGGGGAGGGATCAGGACTATAATTTTGCTGTCCTGTGCAATATCAGCTTATGATATGGTAACATCACTATTCAAGTGGCTTTGTTGGGGTTTCTATGCAGTATTGCTGTCTGTCCATACCTTGGTTACCGTCTCTCAGAAGTTATCAAAAATCACACCCAATCTATGGGAGAAACAGGGGCAGATACTTTCCCCAGCTCTTTTGGCTCCTTTTTCTCCTTTGGGCCAGGTATAACACCTCTTGAGAATTTTGAATATCCTTGGGACGCTCAAACCAGCGTGTTCCTATTGCTATGTCTCCTGAATGTTTTTCAAGTCTTGTTTAGGGTAAAACAACTGTTTAAGACTACCACTCAGAAATCTGTCCCAAGGCCAGATAGTCAGGGGTGGCATGGGATGTGGGAAAACATGGGCAGGTATCTAGAGAACTTCTCACCTCCAATAGTTTGGGACTTCACCCTTGAACAACTACAGGATCCTGATAAAGTAATAGAATATTTGAAAGAAAAATGCTGTGGCTATTCCAGAGAGGCACAACTTATGGCACTGTGTTGGGCCCTGGCCAGTATCTACCAAACACTGCTCAGTACTATGCAGGACCCTCAGGGGAAAGAGCAGAGAGCCAGACCAGCAGGCAATGCGGCTACTCCAACCCCGGTGGCAGGCAATGCGGCCACTCCAACCCCAGCGGCAGGCACTGCAGCTGAACCGGACAACCAACCTGTGCCAGTATCAGTTGCTCCTATACAGAAGGAGAAATACACCAAGAAATCAGTTCGCATAGTAAAGGATGATGATGAACCAGGGCCATCAAAGGAACAGGAGGAAGAAACAGAACCAGAGGTAATAACCCGATCCCTATCCCTGAGTGAGCTGCGAGATATGCGAAAAGATTTCAGTCGACTTCCTGGTGAGCACATTGTCACCTGGCTGCTCCGATGCTGGGATAACGGGGCCAGTAGCTTGGAATTAGAGGGCAGGGAAGCTAAGCAGCTGGGATCCTTGTCTAGGGAGGCGGGCATTGACAAGGCAATTGGGAAAAAGACACAAGCCCTCAGCCTCTGGAGGCGACTCCTGGCAGGTGTAAGGGAAAGGTATCCTTTCAGTGAAGATGTTGTATGTCGTCCAAGCAAGTGGACCACCATGGAAAAAGGTATCCAGTACCTAAGGGAATTAGCCGTACGAGAGATGATTTACTTCGACCCAGATAACGCGCAGTTACCCACAGATCCTGATGAAGTCCAGTGCACAAGGCCCATATGGCGGAAGTTTGTACGGAGCGCACCATCATCATATGCCAACTCCTTGGCAGTGATGGAATGGAGAGGTGAAGAGGGACCAACGGTGGATGAGGTGGCTGGACGACTCCGTCAATATGAAGAAAGCCTATCTTCCCTCCTTGTTTCAGCTGTGGAGAAACTGTCCCAGAAGGTCCAGCAACTTGAAGAGTTGAAGAGTCCTACTCCCCACCTGTACAGGCCAGCATCTCAGCTATTAGGAGCAGGCATTTCTCTACTCAAGAGGGAAAGTATAGGGGGTACACACCACAAGGCACCCTGTGGTTTTACCTGCGTGACCACGGAGAGGACATGAGGAGGTGGGATGGACAACCTACCTCAACCCTAGGGACACGGGTACGTGAGCGGCTGTGTGGTTCTTTGTTGCTGGCTGAGGCCAAACCACGACACTGATAAAAAACTAGATGAAGCAAGAAGTCTTGAGACATTGCCAAGGAGAGCTCCTGATAACGACTAAGAGCATGTATTGAAAAGCGGTTGAAACCAACCCTGCAGTCTGGTCAAAAACCAAAGAAGAACTGAATCTACGCAGGGACTAAAGGTTACTTGCGTTGATGAAGAGGAATCAGCAGCCTTCATCCTCAGGACCGTCAGCAACCACCACCAGGAGGCATTGCACAAGAGCAGTTGGGAGGAGTTAATGAAAATGACTTCTCAGAGCTAATTTTAATACGAAGCGGGGACAGGTTATGCATATGTATAGGCGTATTGGGAAGTCTTATGATTATGTAATTAAGTACTATATATATTTGAGAAAGCCGCTGCATTGGGCGTGCACGATTGTGGTGGGGCAACCCTCCGTGCTGCCCAGCGCTGAATAAACATATCTACTTTACAACCTTCTCAGTTGTGGAGTCTCTGGAGTCTCATTTCCGCACGTCACTGACCATGTCTCTTTTGATGCAGCCCAGGATGCAGTTGGCCTTCTGGGCTGCGAGCGCACATTGCTGTCTTATGTAGAGTTTCTCATCAACCAACACCCCCAAGTCCTTCTCCTCAGGTCTGCTCTCAATCCATTCTCCACCCAGTCTGTATTTGTGCTTGGAATTTCCCTAACCCACCTGCAGGAACTTGCACTTGGCATTGCTGAACTTCATGAGATTTGCACAGGTCCACCTGTCAAGCCTGTCCAGGTCCACCTCTCTAGCCTGTCCAGGTCCCTCTGGATGGCATCCCTCCCCTTCAGTGTCTCAACTGCTCCACACAGCTTGGTGTCATCAGCAACTTGCTTGAGGGTGCACTCCATCCCAAACTCCATGTCACTAGCAAAGATGCTAAACAGCACTGGTCCCAGTACCTACCCCTGAGGACTACTGTTTTGCCCTGTATGTCAAGACCAATTGTACATCCTCTGGAATGTATAATACAGAGTGACAGATATTTGTGAGTCAATAATTTACTGCATGGAAAGAGTTTACTTTTACAATTCTAGAAGGGCAGGAAGATACAGCTTTGTTTTAGAAACAGGCAGAATCATGTAAAGGGTTGGAATTATTGGGTTTGGGATACTTTAACTGCCTAGTGAGGGACTGTGAGAGGCAGGACAGCATGACACGTATGGTAGAATTATTCCTCACCTAATTCTGGCTAACTACATGAGTGCTTGTCAGCTAAACTATCTCTGGGGGAATAAATAAGCTTAGATCACATCACTTGCAACACTAGAATTGCCTTTTTTTTTCTTTAGTGACTATAAAGAGAATCTAGGTGACTGATGAAGGTGTAGTAGCTATTGGCAAGGAGGTAATGTTTTGTGAACTGAATTTCAGTGAAAGTTTTTGAACCCATAGTGATATGTAACACCTCCAGAACAGGTTGTCCTACATTTCCTTCAAAAAGTAGGAAGACTGAGAATATCAAGAAGGAAATTAACTTAGGTCAGAGTGGTCATGAAATGAATGTTCATCATTCTTGTGGTAAGGAGCAAAAATAGCATCAAAATACAGTTTATAAAGGAATTGAATATGTTCATTTACATTTTTTAGCGGAAATACAGAAATAGAAATATTTTATATTGTATCATGTAGGTCAAAAGTGGTAGAGAAGTCTCACAATATTGTTAGTTTTAAATGAACAGTATTGAAAATGCACATACAAAATGTCCTACTGCAAGAAAGCTTGGGCATGTTTTAAAAAATCAATTTGGCTAAATCAGGATGTTTCTTCATGAATCTCAAACACAAAAAAGATGCATAGAAAAAAATGAAGTGTAGGAGAAGGTACTAAGGATAATTTGACACGAGCAAGATCAGAAAAGCCAATGCATAAATGAAATGTACTAAGGAAAGAAGAGATACAAGCAATTTTTTTCTAAGAATATTAATAGCAAGGTGGAGACTATGATATTAGTAATGCCAGTAAAAATTAAGTGAATCATATTATACTGAATTGATGAACACAGACCAAGTGGTAATTACAATGAGAAATATAAAATCCTAGTCAGGCACAAGCAAACAACAACTTAAAAAGTACTCAGGTAATTTGCATATTTTCCTTTTATAGGTTAATTTCATATAAAGATACTTAGACCTTGGTTAATGAAATCTCAGAGGGAAACTTGGTGAGATATACTGAAAGACTGGAAAAAGCTCTACGGTCCTTATTTCTTCAAAGTCAGAAAGGAGGAATCAGTAAATATAGGTAAACTTGGTTAATATAAGTTCCTGGAAAAATATTGAGACAAGCAATCAAACCAACTATATTTTCCAATTTTCCTGTTTTGCATGTATGTATGTGTAGCATGAACAACGACTGTAGCAAAGAAATTCAAGCCATAAAACATCTGGTGGTAAGGATAGAACAGTACTGCACTGGATTAGGAAGAGTGTGGAGCCTCCACCTTCACCTCCACCTCCGCCTCTGTTAAAAACAGAGTTGAGAGAACATCTGCCAAAAATGACTTAAAGCTATTTAAACTTAGAGGGAATTAGATACCTTTATGAGATCCCTTACAACCCAGCAATTCTGTGAATTAAGTAAAAAGATTAGACAGAAAAATATTCCAGTAGCAGTAAGGAACCATTCAGTATCAAGTTGCTATAAAATACTAGGAGTGTCCATTTATAGAAAGAATGAAATGGGTTTACTTATGTAATTTATGTATTTTTTTAATTGAGTAGCAGCTGACAAAAATAACATGAATTCTCCTTCCCTTGATTCAAAGAATATCAAATCTACACTTAATACATCTAATAAAGTCTTCAGTGTATTGTTTATAGTATTTTAAACTACTCATATTACTGTAAAATTAAAACCGCATGTCTTTATAAATAGTCATAATTCTGACATTACAGTTTACATTAGCTGCCACATAATTTCATGTTTATGGGCTTGAAATTCTTTTTTTCTTGATTACTTTTTTTAAAATCCATTACCTCTTTTGCTTCATTTCAAATATCATTTACCATGATTTTACCAAAAGTTTCATAGATTGCACTCCATATAATAGACAAACTTAACTTTTATTTCTTTGGTACCAGTTCAGAGAACAACTATCTTAATGATACTGAAACAATGTCTTAATAACTACTTGCTTTTGACACAGAATTTTCACTCCATTTGTGCCTTTTCCATTGTTCAGTAATATATTCATATTACTTAAGTAGAAAGGAGAAATAGTTAAGGAACAAGTCACAGATTCATTGAATTTAATGCCAGAAGGAATCACTGGGTTGTGTAGCCTGAACTACATTTCCCCCCTACTTAATCTGTATGAAGCCCAATCACTCGTAAAGTCTTTTATTTTTTTTTTTTTCCCCGAGGAGTCATATAAGGAAGCTTCAAAGATGCTAACTTTATCTGATGAAGGTTAATCTCCTAGTCTCCTTGAATGTTGAATGTAGGGAAATCAAACTCTGAAAAGATGCTCTGAGGGAGTATAAAGACATTAACTTTTCGACATTAAAGATGGCATTTGCCAATACAATGAACAGTTTTCATTGCTGTACAACGAAGACAAGGAGGATTGTCCTTGCTAGTTTCTTTCCTCAATGACAAACACATATGTATAAAACCCATTTGTGTGCACATGGGTGTGGACTATCTCTCTGAAACCTGCAAAAACTTTAGGCGTTAGCATTACAATGCAGTGGTGGAAGGCTATTTATATTCTTGGCCTCTAAAATAAGTCATAGAAACTGGAAACTAGCCAGAAACTACTGGAAGAGAATGTAAAACTGTCACTGATGTACAGAACAAGGCAGGGATAGTTCAAGGAGACCATTTTTTAAAAAGCAAATAAAACTGGGGAGTAATTTAGAAAAAAAATCTCCTTGTTTGCAGAGAAATTACCTATGGAAATTTCCACTTTTCTTTGCTATGTGATGCAAAGGAACAACACAAGAGGGTAGATATTGATATAGGGTAAACCAGGATGATAATTTCAAGCAACATAAAGGCTATAGGCAGTCAATTTTCCTGCCTCTTAAAAAGAGAAGTTAATTCAAATTAACTTAGTTTTGAAATGTCTTGACCACTTAAGAAGCTGAAGAGATTGCTTATCTACAGCTTTGTCTTAGTGACTCCTTGTTATCTCTTCCTCTATTATTTTGTGTTTAATCTTTTTATTATTTTTTTTTTCTGCTGAAATTTTGTACTTTTTCTTGTATTTTCACTTCTCTATTCTGTGTCACACTGCATCAGAGATCAAAAGGTATATCCTGCTTCATGTCACATTATCTGTGGTATCTATTGACTTCCATATGATCAGGATCTTCCAAATTTTATTTGATGTGATTTTACTTGATTATATGACCTGTAATTTATTTTTTTTATTCATATTACTACATGTATTTTTTAAATAGTGTGTAGTATAGATTTTTGAAGTGTGGATTAATATATGGGTTTTTTCTCCTGTGTTTGCATAGTACCTGGCACAACGACTGTCTCCTATGTCATAATATAATAAATAATATTAATATTATTAATATTTTATTAATAATTAAAATATATTACAATTATAATGAGTATATAATTGCATAATTAACAATAGGTTATTAATAAAATGCCTATGTATACCTAGATGTATAGAGAGACACAGAGACTTTTATAGTTGCATCTTCATTTTTCAGCTAATAAGAGAAGATTAGGAAGTCCCTTTAAATATGCCTTTTTTCCTTCTACCTCAAAAAACCTACAAGAAACAAATTGTAAAATCTATGATTGACACCTGTGCACCAAATATGAGCAGGTTTAACTAATATAATTAAATTGCAGCATTTATAGTGTTAGCATTTTACCCAACAAATACAACAAGAATGAAATTAGTTCCAGTTCCCCCAGTTCATTTACTAAGTGTAAAATCATATGAAAAGAAAGTTGCTGACATGACTGTTTCATGGAATCATAGAATTGTCTAGGTTGGAAGGGAGTTTTAAGATCAATGAGTCCAACCATCAACATAACACTGCCAAAACCACCACTAAACCATGTCCCTAAGCACCTCATCTAACCCTCTTTTAAATACCTCCAGGGATGGTGATTCAACCACTTCCCTGGGCAACCTGGTCCAATGCTTGATAACCCTTTCTGTGAAGAAATTTTTCCTAATATCCAATCTAAACCTCCCCTGGCACAACTTGAGGCCATTTTCTCTTGTCATAATACTAATAATACTTTGTGAATCTTTGCTGAAGACTTCACAACAATCTTTAATTCCATATCACAAATCAATAAACTGGGCTCATCTGGCTGGTGCTGAAGGAGATGCACACACACACGTGGAGTCCTCACTGAAGATCAGTTCATTTTCTAGCAAATATATTCTTTAAGAAGAGGAGAAGCTCTCTCTCCTCTTATACTATTGGTAACACTTGTCTCTTCCAGACGCAGTAGGGAAGATAACTAGCCTCCAAAAGAGAGAGAATACTTCCCAGTCATCACACTTTGGCATCCTGAAACATATCTGTGTGCAATGAAGTTCACTAGGAGAAATTAGAGTATAAATTCCTTTTGCCTTGATCTTTTAACATTCATCATTGTCTGAGAGATAATTATTTGTAATCACACATATTTATATATAAAATACACATATAAACTTTTATGTATGTATGTAAAATATACGTAGTATATATTAGGTGTGCATATGCTCATACATACATCAATTACAATAAATCAGTCTTAAAATTCATACATCACATGTTCACTGTGACTTTCTATATAGGCTATTACAAGTACTGCCATACTGACGCCTAAGGAGAGGGTTCATCTATACTTTTCCCTTTGTCAGCTTTTAATAGATCTAATTGCCTAATTATCTGCTCCAGTACAATGGTGGAGTGTTGTAATGTTTCTCCTCTCCCCCAGGGAACATGCACAGTCTCTGGGAAGTTGCCATCTGCTTCCATTTAGAATACTGGTGAAACACTCATTTAAGCACTGAGGGTTGCCAACTTCATCTGTCACTAAGCTCCATTCAGAAAGGATTGACTGTTTTTTTTTTTTTTTTTTTTATTCTGATTCCTGTTAGATGTTGTAAAGAACATCCTGGTAGGAAGACCAGTTTGTCATAAGAAATGAAAAGATGTATTCGTAACTGAAAATGGCTGTGATACCAACAAACTCACTGCAGGTAGAAAGCAGCTGAAGTCAGACATTTCACAATTATTATTTTCACTTTGCTGGTCCTGGTTTTATCGGTTTATGAAACGCATGTTCTGAAATGTTACAATGATCATGCACAGCAGACATTAAAAACAAAACAAAACAAAACCACCACCCCCTGGAAAGTAAATATTTCTGGTCTATTTATAGAGTGCAGTTTCACTCTGTTCAGTAGCTCAGCTCGTAAAATGTGGAGGAACTAGAGTGCTCTAACAGCCCATATGATTTGATGTTTATTAAATGGCACAGCTGAAACCAGTGCTGGTGTAACCTGCCTGTGCTTCTGCCCAGAAATTTCACTTCCATTGTCTTGGTCTGGGCAACTTGAAGACATGGAACTATTGTACACATATTTTCTAAAAGATTAACAGTAGAAATAATGACAAATATTTTCTCTGAAGACCTGTCCATCTATGCACTCTGTTAATCGAGTAAGTGCAGGTACTGGTTGAAATTTTTCCATTGTTCTCCACAGTGGGGTTGGACACTAGTCAAATATCAGGTCCTGTACCATCTAGCATTTTTGTAACCAAGAGACATAACAGCTAGGTACATTCAGAAAAAAAATCAAGCAAACTTTGACTGAGTCAGTAGTTCTAGTAAAGAAAAGTTTGCCTGAATTAAGATCATAGTCATAAGCTAGAGATCTGTAAGGTCAGTCTCTGACTTTCCAGTTAAGATTTTAGGCCTTATAAGGAGCTTTTCCAACATAAATTCTAACTGCCAGTTTCCCCTCTCATTTTTAATTCTTTGAAGTGGTGATCCTGACCTTTGCATCTCACCAGGATGCTTCCTCATCCAATGTCAAGGCAGAGCCCCAAACTTTGCCTTTTTCAAGACATTACTTCTCTGGGACACATTCTACATGGCTGAACTGTCTACCTGTGGCCTTTACAGAACAACTGAGGTAAATTTGAGAAGTGTTATGCTACTTTGTGTAGCTAGGGATGTGTTTATGAAGTAAGCTGTAAAATGTTGTGGGAAATATATTCTTAATTTTATATGTTTAGATACCAAGGTAATGGGCATAATAGACTTTACATTTATACAAAGTTGATCATCCTGCTATGTCATGTGTTCTTTCACACAGCTTCCCTAAAAGTGAAAATAAAAACTGCTACAAGAAATCAAATTCAATGCCACAGGGCCTTTGTTTTATACTAGCTTACAATATGAATTCTGTGCCAGTAGATTAGCTTTATTTTCAGTTTTTCCAAAACTTATGTGGAAGTGATTAATTGTACAATCATGTTACTGCAGCACCAAACTCCTCTAATATGAAGTAATTTTAGGTTGTTAATTTTCCCCAGAAGACACATTAATATAATTGTTGAAACCATAGAGTTTGTATCTTTATTACACCACAGTGTGTCTCTCTTTACTAAGATTAAAACCGTAAAATAATTACTAATTATAATCACTTTGAAATTGGTGTCCTACTGCTATTATGCAGTGTTCACACAAAAGAATTCAACTAGTGAGTTAAGAAATCTGTTTTTAAACTTATATTCAAGAAGCAGTAAAGAATCTTTATCAAAAGGGGAGAAGCTTCCATCACGAAGCAGGAGTGATATGATTGCATTGTGATTGTCATGTTGTCTTTCTGCAAATCCCGACCAAGACGTTTTGCATAGATAAAGACCCTTGGGATAGAACAATAGGGAAGCGATGGAAAAAAAAAACACCCAAAGAGTTAATTAAAGTTAGTTATAAATTAAAAGAAAGGAGGCCCCTTAAACACTCTGAAACCAAACTGCATTGTTAAATGATTACATCATCTTCTCGTCCTCCAGACCCAAAACAGCTGAACAAAACTATCAACATATAAAGTTTAATTTACTTTTTGCTATAAACCATTATTTATATATTTTTATAGGATCTTTTTTTTTTTTTTAAGGTACTTAATGTTCTGTAGTTACAAATCCACACACTCAAAGGAAGATGACTACAATAAGTCTTTGTCCTACCCTGAAATGAAACTGTGATTACACTTATACAGATCTATAGACATCGCCATCCATGTCTTCTTTTTCATATCTTGATTTCCCTGCAGATCCCAGTTCCCCCAGATTTTAAAATTTTCTGAATACAATAACAATTATTTATACTTTCCACTTTCTGGTCTCAGTTCTGCTTTGCAGTTTACAGGCATGAGTTTACCACAGCAACATGAGTTTACCACAGCGACAACTGGGCTGTGTGGCTCCCTTCATCATAGCTGCATCTTCTTCAGCTCTATACAGATTAGCATACTTTATGAGATTAACTGTAATAATTTAAACTTTTCAATTTTTACAAGATCATGCCTATTGTTTACCACTAAAACATTGTTCAGGTGTCGTTATTTCCTTGAAAGAAATTTCTGTTCAAAACCCAGTAAACGTTCAAACCCTGCATATTTCATTTTATTGTCAGAGTGTTTTGATGGTGAAAATACATATTTTGATACTTGGTTATTACTGCTACTTTTTGTTGCATCCCACTCATTCTCTCTACATTGTGCATTTTTCTCCAAAGAACCATGGTTTCAAAAGCGGTTTTAATACATCAATAAAGTATACTTGCTATCACTACCAAACCCAAAAGGACTGCTGTCACCTAGTCCTAATATTCTAAAGCTTTGAGGACATCTTCCAGTTTGATTTAGAAATCCTCAACAGTTGTACCTCTATATTGTCAACTGCTTCCCCAGTCTAAACAACTTGATGTCCAATTTCAGTTAGGTTCCAGAAGCTTGGCACAGCAGCACTTAAGAACCCTCAGGACCCTGATTCAATATTCTCTCACTAAATTATCTACCATACCTAGACAGGATAAGATCTTCACACAGTGAATCTTGCCATCTTCATTTTGAATTCACGGCCATTGTGGTGGCAGGTACTTTTGCCTTTTATCTGTAAGAGTAAATGGGTAAGATTCAGAAGTAGCTCTGAGGTCAGGGTCAAGCACTCAACTTCCCAAACAAATTCCTTTAGCAAGAGTCAATAAAATCATTCTCTGTCACTTCCTGAATCCATGAATAACTATTTCTTTCTAAACAGTGTCAGAACTTAAACAGGAGGGGTTGAGAGTTTCTGCTTTCCTCCTTCACTGTTTCCAGTCCAGTCTCTGCTATGGCCTGATGTTTAAAGAAGCTCTTCTGGGAGATAAGAAACATGATTTGCATCCAAGTGTCCTATTTAGGGAGAAAGCATGCTATCTGCTGAGAGTTCTGAGTTCATCGAAGGGATTTATGTCATCTTATGGTAGCGTAGCTAAGGTGACCACTGCTACAGCAGGGTGGGAATTGAGTCAATTTTAATGAGTTCATAGCTGAATTCACAAGTCTATGTGTAATTATCTCTAGTTGCAAACTTGGCAACACCACTAATTTCACGCATCGTTCTGGTGTTGCTGCTATTTTTTGATTCATCCTTCACTTTAAATCTTTCTTTTACAAATACATGCCCTGTTTTTCCCCCATTTTGAAGCTCTATTACCATCAAATTGTTTTTAAAAGCTTGAAATGATTGGTCAGGTAATAGAAATTAAATAAGTGCTATTGAATTGTTTTCTTTAGGAACTGCACTTTTTTTCCTCATATCTTATAGGTCTTGTTTGGCTATTTGTATATTTATCTTCCTTACTTATATGTTTCAGAATTGCCATATACTCAGGACTCATGAGGAATTTTTGCTGGTCAGTGTTTCATATCGTCATATTTGGTAGCAAAGGACGCATATCTGAGTGTGTTTCTTCAGATACTGGGTGTCCAAGACATATTCATATAGCATCAAGATTTTTGTGACAAATTTGCCCATTTTTCGTTTTATGGTGAGATTTGATTCCATGCAGGGTCTGTATCAGATCAGGGTAACAGTTGCCATGTAACTCACTGAGTTCAAAGAAGATAAGCAGCAGCCAAGAGTCAGTTAAATCATTGAAGAGTTCATCTCTTCCATGAGGGTGTTGTACACGCCTGGTAACAGCAGTTCAAAGCCATGACATGCAGAATTTTCATGGAATTTAATGAATCTTCAAATAATGGCAATTGGAGAGTATAACATTGTAGGTGACATTTATTTGATTCATTTCCCATTTGAAAGGAGAATTTTGGCTTATGTAGCTGTTACATAATATGTAAAATTTTCTTATTAAGAAACGGTTTCTCATTAAGGTGTAATAAAAATGAGAACTTGTATTCTTCTAACTTTGAATTTTGAGGATTACATGATTGTCATTATATCATCAAAAAGGGTGCAGTAATTTAGAAAAGACCCCAACATAGGGCTGCCTGGAGAAGCCTAGGCTGCTCAGAGAGGCTGTGTCCCACTCTGGAGACATTCAAAACCCGCCTGGACACTGTCCTGTGCGACCTGCTGTAGGAGACCCTGCTCTGGCGGGGCAGTTGGACTAGATGATCTCCAGAGGTCCCTTCCAACCCTGACCATTCTGTGATTCTGTGACAGAAAAAAAAAAAAAAAAATCTGTATTTAGCAGTGAGCATGTATATTTTAGTTCAAATATCTATTTAAACTTGATATTGAATCAAATTATTGCCTAATAACTTGTGCTCTCCTATGGCATTCCTTTCAGAAGGAACTTTAGTTTTTCACCACTTCTCTTCATACTTTATTATGAAGTTAATCACCTACTCTGTAACAAACACAATTCTTTATTTGACTTCCTGTATACATAAATTTCCAAAGCCTTATTTATCAATATGCCTTATTTTTCTAGTAACCTACAGTTCTAGTGTTTTCATCCTGTGAAAGTAGTTTCCTGTTTAGAGTGCATGGAAAAGAATTAAATATTTGGAAACTTTCTTTATTTGAAAAACAATGTAAAAATCATATATCTAAATATTTGACAAATAAGAAGAGCATTAGCAAAGGGTGAAGGGCACACTGATATCACATCTCATGTTTTATTACTAACAAGACAAGCAGATTTAACTCCTGGGTAAAATACACTGCAGTGAAAGTTTTAGCTGCACTTTTGTGGCCTCTCCGATCTCACCAATCATCAAAAGAAGAACCAGTAGAAAAGATGTTCTGAAGGCGAAAATACAGGAAGATGAAGACCAGGACTTCTTCAGTAACATCCTCTGAAGTGCTCATATGACCAGAAAGAAGAGAGACTGTTTGAATGGTTGGCAGAGATAATAGTATAAGAAGCAGATTCAGCAGGAATTAGAGACACAGGAAAAAAGGGTGCCAGTACAGGAGAAAATGATTTCGTTTGAACTGTAAGGGAATCAAGCTGCTGACACTTACAGTGAAGAAGTTAAAGAGATGGAATTTAAACTGCAGAATGGGAGAAACCTGGAAAACACAGAAGCACAAATATTTTGGGATTATCTTCCTGTAACAGATTAAGAAATTATATTTTGTATCTGTTAGAGGATCTGTTAGATCCAACAGCCTGAGATAGGTGAAGCTGCTGCAGTTCTGTGGCCCCAGGTTCAGCCAATAGAAAAGCTGAAAAACACAAATACACGACACATATACATATACATATGTATGTATATATATGGTTGGCCACACAGATCACAGATAGCCACACAGAGTACTCACACGAATGTAGACAACACCCCCAGCTTCATCCTGCTTCCCTCACTGGCTGAGCAGGACAGAGTCTCATTAGTGGAAAAATGTACATCATCATCATCACTTCTTCTTCTTCCTCCTCCTCCTCCTCCTCCTCCTCCTCTAATATATCTTTACTAGCACTTTCACGTATGATCCTCCAAGGCCACAGCCCTTGTCCAGTTGCTGGAATACTCCATCTCACTCAGATGTGCACACACACAGAGCTGGCTGGGGCACCCTTAGTCCCATAGTCAATCCCCTTGTGCTCTAACCCTTAGAGACACACAGGTGCTCCAACACCCAGGATTATGCTTTAAAGACCCCCATACACTTCTAGCTCCTAGGCCACTCCACCTGCTCGCCAGCTGGTCCAGCTTGATCACTGCTAGTGATCCTACACTCACTCACTCCGTTTGCTGGCACCATAGATTCCCACACACACATGCACATAGAGTAAATAGACAGTTACCAGAAAATAGTTGAAGGTGGTGGAGTTTCATAAGAAGACAGGACAGACTGCACTGACCAGGCCTGGGGCATGGTCAGACAAGCAAACTATTTTTGCAACAGGATCTTTTTATCCCCTTAGGCCTCTATTTTCCTATGCTTTTTCCTCCTCAAATCAACTAGATAATCTTTTACCACATTTGTTTCCTCTTGTAAACATCCAATAAGTCCTGTGTGGTTCCAAAATGTTCTTGCCCTGCATCCCATGTTTCTCACCCCACCCTGAGTCTCAAAGGTGATCCACTGAACTGCTCCTAACAATTCATCTGGATGGGTTTCACACCTGGACACTGGGGCAAAGGTTCTCTTGGGACTGCCATATTAGGGGGCTGGACACTGTATCCTTCCTCTGAGTCTTAACTTGTGTTCCCACCTGCCATTGCGCCCCTTGCTCCTCTGGGCTTGTGAAGATGGGCCTGTGATAGGCTGACGTCTCCTGTGATGGGCCTGGGAATAGCTGAGCAAAGTATTATTTGGGCTCTCACTCCTGCTATTATCTCCCTGCGCTCTTTTGTGGGTGCGCAGATGAGCTTTTACTGCATGACCTAACAGTATCTTCATGCAAAGGATAGTTTAGATGATGGAAATAATCAAATAAGAAATTGAAATCAAATTGCGAATTACAGAGTCCTAACGGAACAAGAACACTGGTACACATCACTATACAAATTCTAAAAGAATAATATGGGAAATAAGACATCTGGGTCTTCATGAAGATATTGATATATTAGGCATACTGGGAAGAGAGCAAAAGGCAGCAATATAACACTAATATTGTGATATAAAAATAAGACAAGGCAGATTATGCTAGTCAAGAACTGTACAATATCTTAAACAAGACTTTGAATCAAAATAACAGTTAATTAAGGTAAACACATTTTAGTAAAATTTTCAACTAAATATTCCTTTTCAGTTGTAATACTGGACAACAGTAACATATTCATTATATCTTTGTGCCAAAAATGCAACATAAAAATATACTTCAAAATTTCTTCTAAACATATAATTACAAAAAAATGATATAGCTCTCTACATAACATAATGTATGCTGTGCTACATATAGTCCCCTCGACTGATAGATTTACTAGACAGAAAACATATATTTACACCAGGTTCTGAACTGTTTTTAATGGGTCCTACTAAACCAATTCAATATAAGACCTCTGTTAGTTTAACAGGCTGTTATGAAAAGCTTAATGTTTAGACTAAAATTGATGTTTTTTCATTTTATTCTATTATAGAAAACTTTGCACCTTTTCCAACAGCACTGGACAATCCGTCTTCACTTGTGCCTCTATAGAAATCTTTTAAATAGTTTTCTTCTCCACTTAATCTAAATTTGTTTCAGCTTACCAGCGTCCTTCTTGTAATTTAATGGCAGACTTGCGTGCCCACTGAAGTGTTCCAACCAGGGTCACACAAAAACCATTATCTTGTTCGATTCAGAGTACGATGTCTCTGGACATCCACTTGTATGCATCGATCAATATCAGTTTTTCCTCCTTCCAATATGTCTTAGCTTCACTTTGGGAATTGCAAAAAAGAGGAAAGAGGATGTTTTATTACAAAGGACAGAGACGTTAAGTCTTAGACACAAAATTCTAGCAGAAGATACTAGGTCCTAAAGCCAGCATAGTATTTGGAAAAGAGAGAAAAGAGACAGTAGTCATCTGTGTGTTTATGAGAAAACATACCGATCTGCAAGATATTGAATTATTGCCTTGAGGTCTATGTAAGTTGAAGACACCTCTTTACAGGACTGGGTTTATTGTAAGAAACAGCAAATATAACAGTAAAATTAACCATCCCTCAGATCAAAAAATGTGACATGAAAGAAACATCAGTTGTGATACCACATCCACAGTGGGTGTCTTATGAAGTTTTCATGAACTATTTTGAACCTTATTGGATTGCGCATGGATATTTCCCTGACTTTCTTTAGAATAATAGAGAAGTTGAAATTATTCCAATATTATATGTCTTGCCTGATGCTTCTGAGATGCCCATCTAAGAGGTCCACAGATGCAGTACTGTTCAAGTACTATTGTCCAGTGTATATTTGTATAAAATTTAAAACATTTTCATACTCTAAAAATGTAAATTACTTCCAATATTCCAAATGTTAGTAATCTGACTGCTAACTATTCATAGTCTATAAATGTCTGTGGTGCTTATTCTTGCATATCAGATTTTACAGATCACAAGAATTAGAACGAGACCTAGAGATCCTTTTAAGACAGTATAGGAGTACCTCCTGTCTTTATCTGTTTTCAGAATAAGTTCATTTCCAGCAGATACCCTTCCAACAGTAATGAGCTACCAGATATTAATATAAATTTTTAAGAGATATAACAGTATCTGATCTCTGTCTGTGTATGCGTGTTTACTCCTCTGAATTTTGTGCTATGTTTTAATGGAATGAAAGCAATTAAGATGTATTTTAAAGACCAACAGGAGGAAATGTTGCTGTGTTAAGTAAGAACTATAGGCCAAAGAAAAAAGTCACTTTAAAAAGTGCATTTTATAACATAGTGTTGGTTTGTTTGTTTTTTTTTTTCTCTCTTCTGGAAACCAGCTTCTGCTACAGTAATAACTAATGACTTTTTTTTAAAATACTAGCATTTCTGGGTGTAGTGCAAGTAAGCATGGTTTTGATTTCAAAAGATAGAAAAATGATATATTTTTATAAAATTTATCTTGCTGGAAAAGTAATGATTTATTTTGCTTTAAATGTTATGGTATTCCCATTGTTACAGCCTTTCCATGTCATTTATCATAATGCAGACTATTAGAATTTGATTTATAGAACATTTTTCAAAAAAGGAACTGTTTTGTAAAAAAAACAAACCCACAAGAGATTGGTAAAAGCACACACATTCTGATGTGTCTCCTTCAGTCATCATTAAATAAAGAGAAAGGAAAGAACCTACTTAGGTATTTATTTTGTTTTCCAAAAAGTCCTGGACTTCACCAAACTATACAAGAAACAGAAGACCAAATACAACACAAAAGTTACTCACCTAAATGTATTGCAGAGGAAAAAAAAAAAAAGAAAAAAAAAAGAAGCAACAAAAAAGAACAAAATTGCATCAAAAACACCCCCCCAAACACATTAGAGGCAGTGAAGGGTTTCTTCCTGTTCCTGAAGTTTTTTTTTTTATTCATACATTTTAAATATAGAAGCCTTTCAGACAGAAACGATAAAACTTACATTTTAAATGTTATTTTCAAATCTTCAAGAAAACATTTCCTGACTTCTAAATAAGAAAAAAAAAAACCATTTCAAAATTTAAACATTCATGAAAATTCTAAAAAAAACATAAACAAAATTTAACAATTGTTGAATTCATATTCTTTGGTTTTAAATCTCAGCACCTATCTTTTGCAAAAAGTTCAGGGGAACAAGTACATGAACCAAAATAGGCAAGTTCAGCTTGTAGAAGTCTAGAGGTAGACAACAAAAAATGGGGATCTCTGGACTGATTTGTAAACTCTTGCCTTTAGTGCTTCATCTAGCATTAAAGAAAGGTGTTTCTACCCCCCCTGAGAAAACTAACCTGAAGTCCCACTCCTTAAGATAGATGCTCATAACTCTTCCTTCCAAGTAGGAAACAGGTTCTGCCAATATCCCGAATGCATGTGGGACTGTAAGGTAAGGATGTACAGGATCCTGACAAGCAATTTAAGTACTGCGCTAAGGATCATATTAGTACACTTAACCAGACTAAAGGAGGAAGGTACATGTAGCACCTGATGGCACAAAGAGAAAAAATCTTATGCAGATCTGGAGATGTTAGTACAGACCACTTTCAATTAACAAGGATGAAACAAACTCTTGAATGACAGTCTAACTGAAACATTGAACTTGGTTCTCTGTGAATGGGGTTTCCATTTATGTTTTTCTTTACCCAGAAATTTTTTGGTATTTTGTGGGAAAGAAAAGGATATTTTGGAACAAATAAACTGAGAAAGGCTATGACCAGCTATGACCAGATAAGAAATGCTGTAATTGAAAGGGCCTTGATTTATAGTAATGTTCTGCACACCTCCGTAGAATTGTAACCTGATTAAATATATATTTATATTTATATTTATATTTATATTTATATTTATATTTATATTTATATTTATATATTTATTTATATATATTTTTATATATATATATACTGTCCACTTGTGGTGGGTAAAGACAATTTAACAGGTAAAACAAAGCTATGTGAGCAAGCAAAATAAAATAAGGAATTTGTTTACTACTTTGCATGAACAGGCAGATGTCCAGCGACTTCCAGGTTAGAAGGTCGTAAGCATGTCCTCTTATCCAGTACTTGGGAAGAAAAATCTTGTATCCATAAATGGTTCCCCCTTCCTCCTCCTTTCCCCAAGCTTTTACTGCTGAGCACAATGTCCTATGGTGTGGAATATCCCTTTGAACAATTCCAGTCAGCTGTCCCCAATTTCTTGTGCATCTCCACCTTATTCACTGCAGGGTGCAAAGTGGGAAAAAGAGAAAACCTCTATGCTGTACAAGGACTGCTCAGTAATAACTGAAACATCGGTGTGTTATCACCACTGCTTTAATCCCAAATCCAAAATACAGCACCATACAAGCTGCTATGAGGAAAATTGACTTCATCCCAGCCAGATCCAGTACACCACCATATCCCAGACTGAAACTCACCTATATATCACAATATATATATATACATATTGTATATATACAACTCACTCATCACATGGCACATGCAGGAGAACAGGGTGATCAGGCCCAGTCAGCATGAGTTTGTGAAAGGCAGGTCATGCCTGTCAAACCTGATCTCCTTCTATGACAAGGTGACCCACTTGGTGGACGAGGGAAAAGCTGTGGATGTTATCTACCTGGATTTTTGCAAGGCTTTTGACACCGTTTCCCATAGCATTCTCCTGGAGAAACTGGCTGCTCATGGCCTGGACAGGTATACTCTTTGCTGGGTAAAAAACTGGCTGGATGGCCGTGTCCAGAGAGTGGTGGTAAATGGAGTTAAATCCAGTTGGTGTCCAGTCACAAGTAGTGTCCCCCAGGGATCGGTGCTAGGGCCCGTTCTCTTTAATATCTTTATCAATGATCTGGATGAGAAGATCGAATGTACCCTCAGTAAGTTCGCAGACGACACTAAACTAGGGGGCCATGTTGATCTGCTTGAGGGTAGATTGGCTCTGCAGAGGGATCTGGACAGGCTGGACAGATGGGCTGAGGCCAATGGTATGAGGTTCAACAAGGCCAAGTGCCAGGTCCTGCACTTGGGTCACAACAACCCCATGCAGCGCTACAGACTGGGGGCGGAGTGGCTCGAAAGCTGCCTGGCAGAAAAGGACCTGGGGGTGTTGGTGGACAGCCGGCTGAGCATGAGCCAGCAGTGTGCCCAGGCAGCCAAGAAGGCCAACACCATCCTGGCCTGCATCAGGAATAGTGTGGTGAGCTGGACTAGGGAAGTAATCATCCCCCTGTACTCAGCACTGGTGAGGCCTCACCTCGAGTACTGTGTTCAGTTTTGGGCCCCTCACTACAAGAAGGACATTGAGGTGTTGGAGCATGTCCAGACAAGGGCTACAAAGCTGGTGAAGGGTCTGGAGGACAAGTCTTATGAGGAACGACTGAGGGATCTGGGGTTGTTTAGCCTGGAGAAGAGGAGGCTGAGGGGAGACCTTATCACCCTCTACAACTACCTGAAAGGAGGTTTTAGAGAGATGGGAGCTGACCTCTTCTCCCTGGCGACAAGTGATAGGACAAGAGGAAACGGGTTCAAGTTATGTCAGGGCAGGTTTAGATTGGATATTAGGAAGCATTTTTTCACTGAAAGGGTTATTAAACATTGGAATAAGCTGCCCAGAGAGGTGGTGGATTCACCACCCCTGGAGGTGTTTAAGAAAAGGGTAGATGAGATGCTTAGGGACATGGTTTAGGAGTGGTGGTGTTTTTATCAGGGTAGGTTAATGGTTGGACTTGATGATCTTAAAGGTCCCTTCCAACCTCACTGATTCTATGATTCTATATTAATCTCTTTTTCAAAACAGGAGTCTAATAAAAATATGGTCTGTCTTCATGGAATCATAGAATGGTTTAGGTTGGAAGGAAACTTAAAGATCACCTAGTTCCAACCCCCCTGACATGGGCAGGGACACCTTCCACTTGACCAGGTCGCTCAAAGCCCCATCCAGCCTGACCTTAAACACTTCCAGGGATGGGGCATCCACAACCTCTCTGGGTAACCTGGGACAGTGTCTCACCACCCTCAAAGTGAATTTTTTTTCCTGATATCTATTCTGAATCTGCCTTCTTCCAGTTTGAAGCCATTGCCCCTTGTCATATCACCACATGCCCTAGCAAAAAGTCCCTCTCCAGCCTTCTTGTAGGCCCCCTTCAAATAATGGAAGCCTGCTATAAGGTCTCCCCAGAGTCTTCTCCAGGCTGAACAACCCCAAATCTCTCAGCCTGTCTTCATAGGAGAGGTGCTCCAGCCCTCAGATCATCCTCGTGGCCTTCCTCTGGACCCGCTCCAATAGGTCCATGTCTTTCTTATGTTGAGGACTCCAGAGCTGGATGCAGTACTCCAGGTGGGGTCTCATGAGAGCTGAATAGAGGGACTCTCATAGCACGACCTTCTGGCCACACTTCTTCTATGCAACACTTTATAAAAAGAAAAAGTCTTTGCCTTTTTAGGAATGACTTATTTTGACAGCTGACCTTTTTTTCTTTAAAGCACTTTATCCAAGCCACATAGTCTTCTTAAAGTCCAACTGTGTTAGCTTTGTATTGACATATAGGAAAGGGCAGTGAATGTCATAGATATCCTGCTGTCAATACAGATGAGACAGACAGAAATAAGAAAACTAAATTCAGTAAAGTTGGTAGACAGGATCATACTGAAGATCACTTTCAGGACTGAGAAGAGCTCCCAGATCTTTTGACTCCTCCCACAATGATTTCATACTAATAAAAAAATTGGATCCAGTCATTTTGTTTTAGAAGATAATGCAAACAAATGCAGCAGAACTACACTAGTCCCATGAAATATTAATACTTTTGTTGGATAGTGAGGTGATAAAAATATTTTTCATATCTATCTTTTGAACTTACCCCCTCATTTGATTGCAGTTTTACCTGTGTTTCACTAGAATATCTTTAGACCTGCAAATATATAGTAGATATAAATGTAGACATACATGAAGTAAATATATATGAAATGATTTAAAAATAACACTATTGAATGTCTCTGCAAAAATTGTGTTTCATTTCTTGAAGAATTTTTATATGGCTTAGTTGGAAAACTTTATTTAAAAAAAATGCTTATGTACATACAAATTTGTACATATAAAAATAAATTGAAAAGAGGTTGCTTAACAGATCTTTTAGTACAAAATTTATGAGTTAAAGTATTTCAGAAGATTCAAGTCATAATTTAACTATGAAAGTTAAGAAGTAGGAAATATTTGACCCTTCTCCGGTTATATTTTTTCCTTGCAACAGAAACAGAAAAGTTTTATCCAAAAAACAAGTGATGATTAAGACTTGTATTATGAATTTAAGCAAGCCTGCATTAATCTTAACATTTCCTATAAAGCAATATATTTAAAACAACTAAGCTCCCATCTTTGCTTCCATTTAAACTGGACTTCAGCCATATATTCAACATAAATATCCAAGCCTTGCATTCCCTGCTCCTTTGTTAAAGTCAGAGAACCAAACCATCGACTGCTCATAATTCCACACTGTTTGGACTGAGAATTTATGATGACAGATATTATTGTTACGGAGATTACACAATTTTCAGACTTTTGAGGGGTAAGGCCTTATTTTCAATGTACTAATGTTTGTCATATGTAGAAATGAGAAGTGCTAGCACTGGAGAAAATAAGGAAAAGAATCATAGAATCATAGAATGGTTTAGGTTGGAAAGGACCTTGAAGATCATCGAGTTCCAACCCCCCTGTCATAGGCAGGGACATGTCTCACTAGACCAGGTTGCCCAAGGCCACATCCAGCCTGGCCTTGAACACCTCCAGGGATGGGGCCTCAACAACCTTTCTGGGCAACCTGTGCCAGTGCCTTACCACCCTCAAAGTGAAAAACTTCTTCCTAATGTTTAATCTGAACCTGCTGTCTTCCAGTTTAAAGCCATTCCCCCTTGTCCTGTCACCACATGCCCTAGTAAAAAGTCCTTCCCCAGCTCTCCTGTAGGCCCCCTTTAGGGACTGGAAAGCCACAATAAGATCTCACCAAAGCCTTCTCTTCTCTAGGCTGAACAGCCCCAACTCGCTCAGCCTCTCCTCATAGGAGAGGTGCTCCAGCCCTTGGATCATCCTCGTGGCTCTCCTCTGGACATGCTCCAGGAGATCCATGTCCTTCTTCTGTTGGGAACTCCAGAGCTGGATGCAGTACTCCAGGTGGGGTCTCACAAGAGTGGAGTAGAGGGGCAGAATCACCTCCTTTGACCTGCTGGCCACACTTCTTCTGATGCAGCCCAGGATGCAGTTGGCCTTCTGGGCTGTGATCGCACACTGCTGGCTCATGTTGATCTTCTCATCAATCAACACCCTCGGGTCCTTCTCCTCAGGGCTGCTCTCCAGCCATTCCCCGCCCAGCTTGTATTTGTGCTTGGGATTGCCCCAACCCAGATGTAGGACCTTGCACTTGGCCTTGTTGAACTGCCTGAGATTGGCTTGGGCCCACCTCTGCAGCCTGCCCAGGTCCCTCTAGATGGCATCCCTCCCCTCCAGCGTGTCTACCTTGCCAAACAGCTTGGTATCATCAGCAAACTTGCTGAGGGTGCACTCGACCCCACTGTCCATGTCACCGACAAAGACGTTGAACAATAAAGGTCCCAGTACTGACCCCTGAGGAACGCCACTCGTCACTGCTCTCCACTTGGACATCGAGCCGTTGACTGCAACTCTTTGAGTGCGACCATCCAGCCAGTTCTGCATCCACTGAGTGGTCCATTTGTCGAATCCATGTCTCTTCAGTTTAGACACCAGGATATAGTGTGGAACAGTGTCAAACACTTCGCACAAGTCCAGGTAGATGACATCAGTTGATTGTTCATTGTCCAGTTTCGCTGTAACCCCTTTGTAGAAGGCGACCAAATTTGTCAGGCATGACTTGCCCTTGGTGAAGCCATGCTGACTTTCACCAATCACCTCCTTGTTTTCTATGTGCCTCAGCAGAGTTTCCAGGAGGATCTGCTCCACGATCTTGCCAGGCACAGAGGTGAGACTGACTGGCCTGTAGTTCCCTGGGTCTTCCTTGTTTCCCTTTTTGAAAACTGGGGTTATGTTTCCCCTTTTCCAGTCAGCAGGAACCTCGCCAGACCTCCATGACTTCTCAAATATGATGGCTAGTGGCTTAGCAACCTCATCTGCTAGTTCCCTCGGGACCCGCGGATGTATCTTATCAGGTCCCATGGACTTGTGCACCTTCAGATTCCTCAGGTTGTCTTGCACTTGATCTTCACCTACAGTGGGTGGTTCTCCATTTTCCCAATCTGCGCCCTTGCAAATTTTAGACAAACTTTTCCAAACAGATGAGGACTGACTAGATACAGAGATTTAAGTATCTATCTTGCCCTGAGCAAACAAGCAGGTAAATCTTTTACAAACTTTACTTCATAACAGTCATGTTATGAGGCACCCGTGTTTCTGAGAGTTGGCATATGCACCATGGGGAATGTTTCAGAGGCATTATTTAGACTTCAGCTCTTTCAAAGAATAAATTGAAATTTCACTTATTATTATTTTTTTTCTGGCTTATGGCGTGAGCACATAGTTCACTGTAAAACAGGCAACAATAATCATGCCAGTGTAAAAATATTGGAATACATAAATATCATTTTTAGGTAGTCTGAAAATCATAATGGAAGCATGGGTTAATTAAAAACAATCAAAAACATGAAAAAGAAACAATGTAGTCAGATCCATAATTACAGATAGTAGAGGAAGATGAGAAGAGGAGTTGTATTATAAAGGCATGGCTGTTTCAAATTCCCCTACATTTCTAAAGGTGTTTTGATCAGGAGTTATTTCCATTTTTTTTTTTCATCACATGTGACTGAACCTGCTAATAAGATGACTTGCTAAGACTGAGAAGTCAGCTTCTGGTTGGGATACATTGTGTGATCAGGCTGAACTGGCAAGGCGCTGATGGGTGGCTGGTCTGAGCCCCCTGCTGTAAAAGAAAATCAATCAGCAGAAGCCATAGAGGTCAAATTCACCTGGTAGTTCTTTGTGTACCCAGCAACTATAAAAGACATTTAAGACACATAAGACATTATGAAGGATGCTGTTCTCTTCTGCCTGTGAAGTCTCTCCAGGACTCATCTTTTCAGACCTTTGATGTGTATGACATCAATCTTGTAGCTCTTTGACTGTATGAAAATTGTGATAAAAAATTCAAAGTCTCATGATGTATTGCCACAACTTATTCATAGTGCACTGCTTAGATAATAATGGATTTCCATTCTAGCCTGTGAGCAAGTAGAAGCCAACAGGACCTCTTCTATGTAAGACCAAAGAGGAAATTTCTGTCTTGTTCCATAAAGTACAGAGAAATGGAGAGTTATTTAATTCCCCCACCCCCAAAGAAACTATTAATGAGTCCTCCAAATGAGTGGATTTTAATTTGGTGCTTCACATTAACTTACAAAAGCAAGTTCAGCCCTGTGGATGTTCTACCAAAGTGTGCAAAATGTCCCTTGCCTCTGAGTCTCACAGAAAATCCTCTTATAAATTTCTGAAGATCGTGTCTGAGCATTTCTGAAGCATTTTACTCTCCAAAGCATATTGGGAATCAGTCAATAGGAACTTTATTTCAGCAAAAATAATTTAGGAGTAGATTGAATTTTCTCTAATTTCAACCAAAGATAGTTGAGAACAGGCTATCCATAAAATTATATAAAGAGTTTTTTTACAACTTTGTTTCACTGTCTACTTTCCCTGTCAACACAGTTCAACAAATTCTGTGCTGTATCTGAGATTTATTACTGACAGAATGTTTTATATCATGGAATCACAGAATCACAGAATTATCAGAGTTGGAAGGGACCTCTAGAGATCATCTAGTCCAACTTCTTTGCCAAAGCAGGATTACCTAGAGCACATTACTCAGGACTGCATCCAGGCAGGTCTTGAAAATCTCCAGAGAAGGGCACTCCACAACCTCCCTGGGCAGCCTGTTCAGTGCTCTGTCACCCTCACCGTAAAGATGTTTTTCCATGTATTTGAACAGAACTTCCTGTGTTCTAACTTGTGCCCATTGCCCCTTGTCCTGTCACTGGGAACCACTGAAAAGAGCCTGGCTCCATCCTCCTTCAGCCCACCCTTTAGATACTTGTATGCCATAATAAGGTCTCCCCTCAGCCTTCTCTTCTCCAGGCTAAAGAGTCCCAGCTCTCTCAGCCTTTCCTCATAAGGCAGATGCTCCAAGCCCTTAATCATCTTAGTTGCCCTTCGCTGGACTTACTCCAGCATTTCCCTGTCCCTCTTGAACTGGGGAGCCCAAAACTGGACACAGTATTCCAGTTGTGGCCTCACCAGTGCAGAGTAGAGGGGGAGAATGACCTCCCTTGACCTACTGGCCACACTCTTCCCTATGCAGCCCAGAATTCCATTGGCCTTTTTGGCAACAAGGTCACATTGCTGGGCCATGGATAATTTACTGTCTACTAGGACCCCCAGATCCTTCTCCTCAGAGCTACTTCCCAACAGGTCCACCCCTAACCTATACTGGTGCTTAGCATTTTTCCTCCCCAGGTGCAGGACCTTGGACTTGCTCTTGTTGAACCTCATTATGGTTCATATATCATATCATATATCTTATTATATACATTGGGTACTTGTTCCTTGCTGCTGTCCTTGGGAACAGATTTGTCCATCTCCCAGGGTTGTTTTCTTTTAGCGATCAGTAATTGACAATAGATATTTATCACCCTGGA
The DNA here is from genome assembly GCF_965231255.1 of Vanellus vanellus. Classification (NCBI taxonomy): domain Eukaryota; kingdom Metazoa; phylum Chordata; class Aves; order Charadriiformes; family Charadriidae; genus Vanellus; species Vanellus vanellus. The sequence continues at coordinate 152,081,361 of NC_138906.1, forward strand.
CCCTCTGTTATTGTCTCATTCCAGCACTTTCAAGAAACTTGCTATCAAATTGTGCTTTTACTTTTAGGTGCTTCTATTTCACCATCTAGTACTCTGTACCATTTTGGCAAAACCATCAGTCAATCTTGAAGTGAATCGCACATTTAAGTTACTATTTTGAGTATTTTAGTCTAAAAATTACTGTAACTTGAAACAGTAGAAGTAAAAAAATAGTCCTCAAGGTTCTGACAGAAATCATCCAATCAGGCAAAAACTGTCCCAGACTTACCAAAAATGAAAAGGCTGGGGGGAGGGGAAGGAGGCAGTGTGTGACAAAAGCAGGTTACATTCTAATAAGTGTTATTTGGACTAGAGCAGTGAATGATGTTCATTGAGTAGTAGATTTTTTGAAAAGGAAAAATGAAGGTCTGTACCATACCTTGAAAATAGTATTCCTATTTCAAAAGTGTGGAGTTTTATGTTACTCAAGTGACAGCAAAAGAGAAATTCTCTCTTCAGTCATTTTTCTGAATACTGAGCTGTTTGGGACATCTTTTTGTATAAACCATCTAACTGTTTGGCCTGAAGAACTTCACAGTCACAGAAGATCTGTTTCTGCCTTCTGAAAAAGACATGGTAAAAGCCACGCTAAAAGAAAAAAGCTTGATCCATTAGGTCCAGCCTTCATTTAGACAAGAGTATTGTGATATTGAAATATTTCATAATACTGAAATATTTCATAATATTGAAATAATGTAATATTGAAATATTTCAGAATACATTTTTTCCTAGAATCAAGAGGAACTGCCACTTTATTTCAGAGCTAGATTAGTCCACAGATATTGCACTTCTCACTGCATTATTTGTACATGCAAAATACGAGCTAAATCAAAGCTGTTGGAACCTTTTTTGTTTTGTTTTGTCATCTCCTACAAACTTTAATACACAGAGAGGTGATATTCAGACATGGATTATGTGGTTTCCCACAACAAAATGGCATAGTCATAGGGTAAAGGCATACAATTGTATGTTCAATGGTATGAACATGCTGGGTTGGTGTACACATAGCAGCTGCTGCAATGGTAAAAGAACTGCCTTCTCCTAGCCAACTGGATATTGCTTTCCAAGGCCGTTAGACTACTTTCACATGGTCCTGTGCAATCAAAGATGCTGTCACATTTTCAAAGAAAACCACAAATAAGTTCTGGTGTGGGTTTCGGATAATTAAGCATCCTTTTATTTAATTAATTGTAAAAACACATTAGTTGTTTTTTTTTTTATATATATATATACCAGATAGCTGTAACCTGCTACAGAGGCTGTTGATAATAAAGTGGGTGATGCATGAAACAAGGGATGCCATCCAGAGGGACCTGGACAGGCCTGAGAAGTGGGCAACCTGTGGCCAACCTCATGCAGTTCAACAAGGTCAAGTGCAAGGTCCTACATCTGGGTTGGGGCAATCCCAAACACAAATAGAGGCTGGGCGGGGAAATGGCTGGAGAGCAGCCCTGAGGAGAAAGACCCGAGGGTGCTGATTGATGAGAAGATCAACATGAGCCAGCAGTGTGCGATCACAGCCCAGAAGGCCAACTGCATCCTGGGCTGCATCAGAAGAAGTGTGGCCAGCAGGTCAAAGGAGGTGATTCTGCCCCTCTACTCCACTCTTGTGAGACCCCACCTGGAGTACTGCATCCAGCTCTGGAGTTCCCAACAGAAGAAGGACATGGATCTCCTGGAGCATGTCCAGAGGAGAGCCACGAGGATGATCCAAGGGCTGGAGCACCTCTCCTATGAGGAGAGGCTGAGCGAGTTGGGGCTGTTCAGCCTAGAGAAGAGAAGGCTTTGGTGAGATCTTATTGTGGCTTTCCAGTCCCTAAAGGGGGCCTACAGGAGAGCTGGGGAAGGACTTTTTACTAGGACATGTAGCGGTAGGACAAGGGGGAATGGCTTTAAACTGGAAGACAGCAGGTTCAGATTAAACATTAGGAAGAAGTTTTTCACTTTGAGGGTGGTAAGGCACTGGCACAGGTTGCCCAGAAAGGTTGTTGAGGCCCCATCCCTGGAGGTGTTCAAGGCCAGGCTGGATGTGGCCTTGGGCAACCTGGTCTAGTGAGACATGTCCCTGCCTATGACAGGGGGGTTGGAACTCGATGATCTTCAAGGTCCTTTCCAACCTAAACCATTCTATGATTCTATGATTCAAACATAGCTTGAATCAATAAACAAAATTACTTTATAAACCATACTTAGTCATAGACATTTTATTGACTATTGTTTGTTGAAATATTCATATTTATGAAAGAGTCAGAGGACTAAGTTAAAAGGGAACAATAAGAAGAAGCAATGACATTAAAGACACAAAATAAATATGGAAATATAACTACAAATTGAGATAATTTTGGAACTCTTTTTCCTGACTGGAACAGGGACCAGGTACATCACTATTAGCACTATCTTCTGCTGAAGTTGTAGAAAGAAATGAAGCGAAATGGAATAAAAAAAAACTCAAAACCCAACAGATTGCATTATAAATTTATCTCTTACCTGAAATGACAGTCAAATATTTAATGTTCTGGGTCAGCTCAAAGTGGCAGGTCAAAGAGCAACCCCTGAAACTTGATTTGTATCTTAAGTTCAGTATGCAAAGGTGTAACATTCCCAGTCTCATGTCTAAATTATTTTTAAATTCCTGACTCCTTATTTCAGCCAAAGGACTATGATGAATAACCTTTATAAAACTAAAAAGAAATATTTATAATTAAATATTAAAATTAATAATAATGTTACTTACCTTTGTAGAATATAAGAATATTTTACTGTAAAAATGAGCATAATAAAGCCCAAAGAGTTATTTCATGGAAAGATTTCTTAGATTAAGGATAAGCATTATTCAAGCTGTTCTGCTTATAAAGTCTGTGGAGATCTTGTTTAACATTTTCTTTTAGTTAAAGTACAAGCTAATTAACATATCAACATCTTACTGCAGACTGGGATTTTCTGTGATATTTAATACAAATCTCATACTTGAACTTTTCTAATTATTTTAATTAGCTTTGCCTTTTGTCCCACTTCATCTGACAGAGAGTGCAGCATGTTAAAAACAGCCTAACATCTGTACTTTATGTTATGAATGTAAATCACAGTGAAAATGCTGATTTACTATTATTACTATTAGAAATAGTAGTTCTGAGACTGAACTAAAAAGGTAGATGAAGAACTGCAGAACTACAAAAAGGTTTTCATTGGAATTTGTATTTGTGCTGGATAAAGTAGGAAGAAGCAATGGACTGCAAGATGTAAGTTCTCCGAGTTGTCAGATATAACTTAGAAAGGTAAAATGAGCTCTCATGCTATTCCACCAAACCACTATCATTAGTGTAATGGACCTGTGGGCCAATATCCCAAGCAATAGAAATATGCCAGAAAGCAGTCAACAAGAAGAAATAGAAGAAGTGAATAGCCTGTGGCAACGAAGATGGAAAGGCAACAAAAATCAATCGCCCATGATGGAAATTAGGAAAAGTATAAAACCAAGTGTTTTTATAAGACTTTTGTTTGCAGACGCTGAAACAGTCTGCTAGTTAGGACAACTAACTGAGGCTAGTTGAAACTACCAACATGAGGTCTAAGCTACCCTTTCTATAGGGAGACAAATTTCTGGATTCCTTCAAGTGAAGAGTCTCTGCAGACTCCAGAGACAGTTCCTGAGACCAAGCACATCTTTTGACACAAAACATGAAGACTGACATGAGCAGAACTAGCAAAACACAGTCAACAAAGTATTAAAACTTAATGTAGACAGTGTACGAATAGAAACACTTCTATTTTTCCCACCTTTTTTCAGGTGCTGCACACTTTTAAAGTTGGAGATATCTTTATACATAAGTAACAGTTCATACTATAAATTGCCTCATATATTCTGAATTCTGCCTTCAGACAATGCAGCTCCTGGTTCAGAGGGCAGTAAGAGTAAAGAACCTGATCTAGTTGAAGATGTCTCTGCTCATTGCATTGGGGTTGAACTAGATGACCTTTAAAGGCCCTTAACAATTCAAACTATGAACTCTATGATTCTAAGAAGGTAAATAAACAAGAAAGGAATATGAAAAAAGGACCAGAGACTGATGATACTTTGCACATTTTGAGAATGTATCTGTTGATCAACCTGTCTTCTGGTACACTCTTAGAGAAAATAAAAGCAAGAAGGGGAAGGAACTAAATATTAGCCTACTCTTTTTTACTTAAATCTTATAAATGTCTATTAATGATAACGGTCCCTGTCAACAGCATTTTCATTTAGTGTGACTCTTCTGACCCTTCACACATTGAGAGATGCAAAATGCGGACATCACCCTCTCTATTATGGAGGGCAACAAATAAATAGAGACAAAAGGTTATGACAACCCTGTTATCATTATAAATGGTTATTCTCTGTAAGCCAGACTTGAACTTTAGCCTGCTTAGCCCTTCCGTGATGCTACTTGTTTTACTGTAACTCATATATTTTTGCTCATGTATATTTTTCCATAGATGTTAACAAATCTATACCATGTAAAATTAACCAAAACCAGAAGAAAGGATGGTATTCCAGGTCACCAATTAGTACTTAACAAAAATTTTCAGAGGGATTTTAGTATAAGGAAATGAGAAATGGGATTTAAAATGTTAAGCTATCTATCAGATACAAAGGTTATTTTTGAGAATACATTTTCAAGAAATTTAGTAAAAAAGACATTATGAAAAGAACTCAATAACAAACACATGTATATTTATGAAGGAATATAAGAAAAAACATACAATCCCAGTTCCTGAAGTATGTAATATTTTTTCTTGAAAATCACTACCACATATGCCAAGACTGTCCTTTATAACGAAGAGCTTCAGTTCTGAGGGCAGTTATTCTGTAAGTCTTTTATAATTATTAATATTGGTTAATCTGTTTCTAATCAATGGAGCATTTCTGAGATGGGACTTTAACCTAATTCTTTCTAAACTGATAAATATTACATCAAGTTTATCTTTATGTCAAACTGTTGACTATTCTTGTTATGTGTCTTACGAGGCTCATTAGTTTAGCGAACTGTTGCTAAACAAATGACGATCTACAATATCTCTGTCTGAAAAAGGAAAATCCAGTTTCCTTCTCAGTCAGGGTCATGTGCTACATTCATCATTTGAATATCTTACCCTCCCCCAGAGAGCATAGCTATTCAAAATAATTCAGTTTGGCTTTGCACAATAAGAATTCTCTACAGTAGTGACAAAATGACTGGGACATGCTGTTCTCTGAAATACATTTTTCAAAGCTAAAATCCCTAACCAAAATATACATATATGTGTGTCTAAGTTCTCATATTCTTATTTTAACAATAATCTTGGAAAACAAAGAGAAAAAAAATAGAAAATTAAGATAAATTAGATTTGCTTTTCATTGCCTCAATAACATGAGTGATGTATTGAGAACAGCCACAAACAAAAAGCCTTTGATTTGACAAAATTTTCAGAACATAATATTTAGTGCTGGGAAATTTTTGTCTGTCATTTACCCTTTTTTTCCCATTTAATGAATGGAGTTGGAGGCTTATGTGACTCAGCAGACCTTTTTAGTAACAAAAAGCTGTCAAAGTATGTGTAGCTGTAAGTAGGTCAAGAGGAGGTCCTTTGTAACTTTTACATATCTTCTGGGATATACCTGAGCTTTGATCCTGCCATCTAATTTTCACAGAAAGGCACATGCAGTTTCATGCAGCTGAGAGGAATCTTGGTTGGATATAAGGTCTTTCCAGTTGATTTAATTGCAGGGTTAGTGTTTAAATGAGGTCACAGTAAGGTCACATGATGAGACCACAGTAAGCAGACAAGGCTGTACAGCAGTTCAGCAAGCTCAGAAGTCCCAATGATGTTTCCCTAATGATTTCTTTAAACATAATCTTGTCTTATTATCCATATGAATAATTGTTCTTACTAAGAAATGGGAATGCTGAATTTCTCTTTAATTTAGCAAAGTATTCCGTTGCTATAGTTGCTAAAGAAGAGTTACTGGACTCTAAATTCATCCCTTCTTTTTTATATGTATTAAATTTTAGGAAAGGGCAAGCTCTGCCAATTTTATTTTATTATTTTGCAAGGTATGTTCTGTTTTACTTTATTTGAACAACAGCCATTCCCTGAGAATTTTAATTAAAATAAACAAGTTCTGACATATGCTGAGATGAAAATTAAGATATATTGATCCAAGAGGTAAATATTGTCCAAGATTTACCTCTTGGTGAATAACTTTTTCAGGGATGTGTTTGTCCAGAGTTGATATGAATATTTTATGTGTGCATATTTCTACATGCATATAGCTGTTTATTTTAAAAAAGTGCAAAACTAAAATATTATACTTTTTTGAATAAACAGAAAAAAAATCTTTATTTTTCCCATCTGAATTCATTATAGTAGTCTTCGTTAATCTTGATATGACAATTTTTTTTCCCTTTTGAACCTCACTCATTTCTTACTATGTTAAGAAAACCTTCCAGTGTATTTCTATTATTGTAGTTGGCTGAACAAAATAAGTAAATACAACACGGAAACATTCATTAGTCTACATACACTTATTATTATATACATCTATATAATTCAATGCTAAAGAGTGGCATACCTAATCACAGAGTTTTCACCTATTCAAGAGCCAATATATTTCACGCATATGTATAGTCACTGCTAGAAAAGCAACAACAGAAATTCAACTTTTGGCCAACTATACATCTACCAGAGATCTTGTAAGTAACACTTAGAGTAGGAGGTCATGTTGCTTATTTTGCTAATATTGAAGTAATATAATAAGCAGAAAATCAAGACTTTATGTTCATTACTGTTGCAACAATACATTTCAAGTATATTTTTAGTACTATGTTTTCTGTATATTCTGTCAGAATATAAAAAAATCAAAATCTTGTGCATGCTGGAGATGGTGATACAAGCGATTTGAGCACAATTTAAACTTGTGGTGTTTTTCAGTGGTTTGTTTTTTGTTGTTTTTTTTTTGTTTGTTTGTTTGTTTGTTTTTTTTTAATTTATATGGCTTCAAAGGTCTGAAGTGTCCAGATGCTCTTCTATTCTCACTCAAGTGGCAAAATGGCATTTCTAGAAACTGGAAATGTCCTATAAAAGTTAAATTAACCTTAAATTCTGGCAATAAATTTAATATTTCTAACCAAGGAATGGGCACAAAGAGCTAGGATTCACCCATGCCAGATGAGTGGCAGCCCGATTTTGAGAGTGTCCTGTGTAGATGAATCACACTTACACACTTATATTTTATTCAGACACTGCAGAGACACTGCGTTGTTCTGCAGGGTGGAATTGAGGTGAAATGGATTTTCTGTATTTATCTTTTGCATGTAAAGTTGAGATTTCAAAATTCGAAACAAAAGGTAACACAAAAAGAGGTGAGTAAGGGTCCAGACAAATGACATGTTTTCACCACAGTTAAAGTGGTTGCCTTTATAAAATATTAACTTGTATTTTCTGTCCTGTCTACAAAAGTATTTTGAGATGAGGAGGACTAGGAGGGATTAATTGCTACTGCAAGTAGAAATACAAGAGAACAATTATATTTGTTACTACCATTATTATTTTATTTCAACATCTTCTGTGATGTCTACTTTCCAAACCATTAATGTGGGTGGATACTACTGGGGAGAACTGAGAGGATGGGAGAAGAATAAGCTCAGAGAATAACAAGCGATAGAAAAGACCAATAAAAATTAATGTTCTTTTCAGTTTTAGTACAAAATCTTCTGTATATATTTTTGTAAATCAGAGGCTGGCTTAATAGAAACTTACAAGCACTTATTAGGTTGAAAAAACAAGGGGCTGAAACTGTCTCCTCATAGGTAAAAGGGGGGAGGGGGGAGACAGAAGATGGAGATAACTGGTTTTATTCAAAGTATTTTAATGCTGTTTTCTTGTAAACAACTAATATGTAGTGTTTCCCTTAGATATACTTTGTATATTTTTTCATTTTTATTACTTTTATCAATACTGAAAAAAAGGAAAGCACATAACTATGTACAGATATCATCATAAGGATGGCAAGCTTCAACAAAATAAGAAACACAACATAACTGAAGTAGCAAACTTTTTTCCTTACGGAGATTTTGGAACCACTTCAAGCGTTAATGGTTTCTGCAGGCAGAGCGAAATCTCCCAAGCAGGGCAGACCTGGAGTTACCACTCTTCCGACCTTGATCTGTTTCTAGCAGCTAAAAAGTGGAACCTCTAATAAGAAGAATAAAACAATGCAGCTGAAAAATGTTTCTATTTATATTTAATAATTTGGGTTTTGGTTCTTTTATATAATTTAACTGATGTTTTGTTTTAAGTGTCTTGACACTGACATGGCTGCAGGCAGCCTTGCTGATACGCAGTGTGCAGTTACAGCAGCTTCCAGCGCAGTGTGTGTTAAGAGGCCTCTCGGGTACAGACATCTCATTGCAAATGGGCTTAGAGACAATGGGGACTAATTGAACTTTTGCTCTCCTTGATGGTTGGCTGGTAGGACTATTCAAAGCTCGACACACTTGAGAAAAGCCCAGGAAGCAGTTTGATCCCCACAGTTATCTGCTAAGCATCCAACCATAGAAGGAAAGTAGCTCTGATATAAACCAAAGGGAAGCCACAAACTTATTCCCTCATTCCTCCAAACAAAGCCCATATCACTATCCAAACAATATTCAAACCATGAGTTAACTTTTTTCTTAAAGTGTGACTTATTTTAGGTATCATAGACAGCTTTAAAAACATGCTGAGGAATGCTATGCAAATCAGTATTGTAGAATCATAGAATCATAGAATGGTGAGAGTTAGAAGGGACCTTAAAGATTATCTAGTTCCAACCCCCCTGCCATGGGCAGGGACATCTCCCGCTAGACCAGCTTCCTCAAAGAGCCATCCAACCTGGCCTTGAACACTTCCAGAGATGGGGCCTCCAAAACTTCTCTGGGCAACATGATCCAGTGTCTTACCACCCTGACAGTAAAGAATTTATCCCTGATACCTAGTCTAAATCTACCCCATTTCTATATAAAACCGTTACTCCTTTTCCTATCACTACACTCCCTGATCAAGGGTCCCTCCCTGTGTTTCCTGAAGGCCCCCTTCAGATACTGGAAGCCTGCTATAAGGTTTCCCCAGAGTCAAGTCTTCTCCAGGCTAAACAACCCCAACTCTCTCAACCTGTCTTCATAAGAGAGGGCCTCCAGCCCTCTCATTGTCTTCATGGCCCTCCTCTGGACCCACTCCAACAGGTCCATGTCCTTCTTCTGTTGGGGACTCCAGAGCTGGATGCAGTACTCCAGGTGGGGTCTTACAAGAGTGGAGTAGAGGGGCAGAATCACCTCCCTTGGCCTGCTGGCCATACTTCTTTTGGTGCCACCCAGGATACAGTTAGCTTTCTGGGCTGCGATCGCACATTGCCAGCTCATGTTGAGCTTCTCATCAACCAACAACCCCAAGTCCCTTTACTTAGGGCTGCTCTCAATCCATTTTCCACCCAGCATGTATTTGTGCTTGGGATTGCCCTGGCCCACATGCAGGACCTTGCACTTGGCCTTGTTGAGCTTCATGAGGTTTGCACAGGCCCACCTCTTCAGCCTGTCCACATCCCTCTGGATGGCATCCCTTCCCTCCGCACAGCTTGGTGATGTCAGCAAACTTGAGGAGGCTGCATTCAATCCCACTGTCCATGTTGCCAACAAAGATGTTAAACAGTACTGGTCCCAGTGCGATCCCTGAGGAACGTCACTCGTTACTGCTTGCCACTTGGACAGCAAGCTGTTGACTGCAACCCTTTGAGTGTGGTCATCCAGTCAATTCTTTATCCACTGAGTGGTCCATCCATCCAATCCATCTCTCTCCAATTTAAAGAGAAAGTTTTCATGTGGGATAGTATCAAACATTTTGCACAAGTCCAGGTAGATGATGTCAGTTGCTCTGCCCTTATCCACCAGTGCTGTAACCCTTTTGGTAAAAGGACACCAAATTCATCAGGCACGATTTGCATTTAGTGAAACTATGTTGGCTTTCACCAATCACCTTCTTATTTTCCATGTGCTTTAGCATGGTTTCCAGGAGGATCTGCTCCATGAAGTTACCGGACACAGAGGTGAGACTGACTGGCCTGTAGTTCCCTGGGTCTTCCTTTTTTCTGTTTTTAAAAATGGGGGTTATGTTTCCCCTTTTCCAGTCAGTGGGAACTTCACTGGACTGCCCTGACTTCTCAAATATGATTGAGAGTGGTTTAGCAAAGTTCGCTCAGGTCCCATAGACACATCCCATCAGGTGTCATAAATCTGTGCACCTTCAGGTTCCTTAGGTGGTGTCAAACCTGATCTTCTACATTGTAGCTGACCCCCCACTGTAACATCACCTGTCTCTGCCCTCCCTTCAATCCTGACCCAGAAGCTCTGGGTTGGCTCCTCATCCATCCCCAGGTGGAGCTCCATGCACTCCAGCTGTTCATTGATATAGAAGGTGACACTCCCTATTAGTCTCCCCTGCCTGTCCTTCCTGAAGAGCCTGTATCCTTCTATTCCAACACTTGAGCCGTAGGAGCCATTCCACCGTGTCTCTGTGATGTCAGTAAGATCATGGCCCTGCAGGAGTGTGCATGTCTGTAACTCCTGTTTGTTCCCCATGCTACATGTATTCATGTAGAGTCATTTAAGTTGGGCCCCCGATGAAGCTAACTAACTGGCTGGAGTGGCTGGTATTGCTTTGCACTGCACTCCAGCTGCTTTCTTGCTGACCTGCAACCCTTCTCCAGGCTCTGGGCATCTGTTGCTTGCACTGGCATCAAAATGGTAGGGGGATGGATTGAGGTTCCCCTCCCCCAGCAACTCTAGTTTAAAGTCCTCTTCATAAGTTTGGCAAGCCTCTCACCGAAGATACTTTTCCCCTTCTGTGACAAGGGGACTCCATCAGGCCCCACTAGACCTGGTTTCTCATAGGAAGTCCCATGTTCTAAGTATCCGAACCCCTGGCTGTGGTACCAGTCCTGTAGCCATTTATTGATTTGCCAGATTCAATTTGCCTTATCAACCCCCTTCCCTTTGCCTGGGAAAATTGATACTCAAATTATTTGAATTCATTCTTGACTGGATTTGCCCCCATTTATATCCCAGAAGATTTTGTTTAAAATAGGCATAATTTCTTTTTTTCTTTTTTCTTTCTGTATCTGCTGCCCAGTTCTATGGTAATGCCATGCATATAAGATATAGTGTGAGAAAAAGGACCATAAGAGCTTTCTGAGAAACTAATGATTGTAGAAGTTTGTGCTTAGGTCCTTCAGGCTCCCAGCTAAGTGCCCCAGTCTTCATATGATTTGCTGGAGACTTGAGGAGTGTAACAAGAAGAGAAGTAGAGAAAAAGACATCATTCTGTCAGAAAGTTGCACAAAATGAAAGCAGAGCATGTTTGCAAAAATTTATTTGATTTTAGCAAATTAGAACATCATGACAAAAGTAATACAAAAAAATACTGGACAGCAATGCATAATACTGCACATTTTCTATCCAGGTCCAAGGATTTTTTTATTTATCTCTCTCCTCTCTCTCCTTCCTCTTCCTGTGATCCAAAACTTCTTTGAAGGTCTGTAATAAATCAAAATTGATTTCAGCTTCCAAAACTAGAGTTCATTTAGGAGACAATACATTGAAAGTTAATAGATATGGAAGCGTGCAATGCTGCATCAAATTAATGAAGTTCAGAGCAATACCTTACCACTCCACTCCTGAGCAAAATAAACATGGTGATGAATGCAGTATCTTTCTATCCACAAGAAAATAAGTATCTTAATGCTGCTATTTTTTATGAATATCTCATCTATTTTTTATGAACATCTCATCTCTCAATTTTTGGTAAAAGGGGAGGTGAAAAATAAGAAGCAAAAGCTTGAGAACTTTTCTGGTAGAAATATGGATAATGAAGTCCTATTAGTCAATTCATCAGAAAAAAAAAATATACTGTGTCAATCAAGTCAATGCAGGGAGGTCTTTGAGTGGAGAATCAGACCCTTGGTCCCCTTGGTCCCCCTTGCTCCCCAGAGCAAAACAAAATGCAGATGTCTCTTCTGCATCAAAGTAAAATATATTGTTATGAACACTTTTTTTCTCCCATGTTTTCTGTCTTTCACTTCAGCATGTTCTCTGGAATATTATTTCAAAAAAAGAAGCAAAAGAAGATGGCAGATTACTAGACCCACAAGCTGCATAAATTAAACACCTGGACCATCCTCTAGCATTGAAATGGATAGCACAAAATTGCCCGCTTTCATACAGTGTAACTCTTACCCTCCAACACATCAGCCCCACTCATACTGCCTACTGGAAATGTTTTCTTCCCTGTGCTAACTCTCAAACATTAGCATGGCCCAAACCTGTGACATGGACCAGTCTGACCAATCTAACCATTTAAAAAATATAGATGACTGAATTCCTTAAAGAACTCATATTTAAAAGTTGCTAAAGAAATTGGAATTTGTAGATATTTTGATACCTACTATACACCTCTAGCTTGACATCGTATTTTAAAAACAGATACTTTAAAGAGCAGAATTTTTGTTAAGCAACATATTAAGGGAAAGCCAAATAATGTGGGTTTTCTTAATCCTGAGTTTATAGAGTGATGTCTGAACCCAGACTCTAAAAAATCAAGTCCACATTGTAGTTCACTAGGGTAAATAATGAATTGGTCCAGATATTAAACATAATAGTTATTTACTGAGCAATAAACGTATTTGAAGGACTACAAAGGCAGAAAGAAAATTATTGTCCTAGTCTAAGGACCTGTGCATTCTACCTCCAAGCTACCAAGAGGGTTGGCTCTAGCTCCTGTGATCCACATAAATAGATTAAGCTAATGGGCATAAACTGAAACAAGAGAGGTTCAGACTGGACATAAGAAGAAACTTTTTCACCATGAGGACAGTCAAACACTGAAACAGGTTGCCCAGAGAAAATGTGCAGTCTCCATCCTTGGAGGCAATTAAGACTTGAACGGCCAACCTTAGCAACCTGGTCTGACCTCATGACTGATTCTGCCTTCAGCAGGGGTTTTGACTAGAGACCTCCTGAGGTCGCTTCCAATCTGAATCATCATAAAACTATGATTTTAATAGTGGATAAGAGTGTTTAAGTTTTAGAAGATAACAATGAAGTATTATAGGTCTTTTGTTTTTATTTTAAGTTTTTTGCTTGCTCACACTCTCATAGCTGTATACTCATAAGCACCAAGAAACATGTGTCTAAGTAGTTTGTTCAGTATTCAATCTCCAAAGGTACATATAGCCAAGTGGTCTGCCTGGCCTTCAGGCACTGTGATATATGTATCATGTATACATACATATATATCAAAGTGATCTGCACAGATATCCTTGCAAAAAAATGGACAGATGATGGCATTGATCAAGTTCTCATCCCATCTCCTTGTTTCTTTTTAAATTGAAGATAATGTGCTGGTTTGGGGTATATTGTTTTGTAAACTTCAGTACATGACAGTGTTTAGTCTTTCCATCCTGTCTCAGCAACTGCAGTCCTTTGTTTCCCAGCTTGTGTGTACTGAGAAGCTGCACATAGAAATGGTGGAATCTTGTTGACCTCTTAGTCTATTTGGCATTGATATATGATATTATTATAGGCTTCTGTCATTCCTTCTGGTGGTCCTACATTCAGATATTCACATTAATTCTCCATTCATAGAATTTTAAAGGTCTGTTACAATGTCTACAAAAAAAATCCAGATAACCTTATATGAATAGTATTGCTACCTTTTGAGATTCATCAGGTATATATCACTCTGACCATATCAAGAAATGAGAATTGCCAAACTGGAAAAGAGTGGAAGGATAGATCAAAAGCAGTTTTTTGTTTTTTGTTTTTTTTTTTTTTTAAAAAGACTTTAAAAATTATTCAGAAAAGAAAGAGTAGCATAACTCAGAAAATGAAAGTGAGTTTGAAAGGACCAGATGGAAGAATGATACTTCCATAACCCAAGCCATTTTCACAGCAATATAAATTCACTTAATCATGGTATGACAAAATGTATTAGAATGATGGATAGAGCTGGGAATGCTCCTAATTTGGCATTAGGATTTGTAGAAAAAACAAGTTTTGGGTTGTTCTGTATTCTTCTACTATATAATACTCAGTAATAATAATGGAAGAAGGGAGTGTACACAAAAATGAAGTTTTCTGAAAGCAAAATGAAACTATGATTAAAGAGAAGGAAATTTTCTCAAAGAGGAGAAAGCCTGGTAAAATTATGCACTGAATAGAGGAATGCCAAGATAATTATAACAAATATACAAATATACAAATTATCTATCTTATTACTGAGAATTAGAAAAAAAAAAAATCAAGCAATTATAACAGACTTCCTTCAAATTTATTGCAAAGGATAGCTGAAGTTTATAATCTTTCACTAATGAACCTGCCTGAGGTCAGTGAAAGACTCTAGCTGTTTGGATTAGGTCAATTCTGCTGGAACATTTTTTAGATTTAATAGTTAATAAAAGTATGAAGGAGTGTCAATTCAGTAATGTATTTAATGTAAAAACATACATAAAATTATGTATAAATTCTTATCTTAAAATGGAATGACTCCACATCTTAGTCTTAGTTTATGCTTCTTTTTTTATATTCTGCTGAACTGAGTTTCTTTTAAACAACAAAGTAAAATTAAAATATGAAATAGAAAAAAATATTTTGCCATTATATCTACTAAGAAAAGACAGATCTACAAACAAACTTCATCCAAACTTCAGCAGAGTTCAGAAAGACTTTTATTTGACCTACGTTTACGAAACTTGCAGATGATCTACAAAGACCTTTGAAAGGTCAAAATTTTGCTGTCTTCACTTTGTGCTTTCCTGTGTGGTCAGTTTCTGAATTATGAAGAATTACATTTTATATTCTTTATCTATGCCTGACTAATATGGCCCAGGGAAAAGTCAATAATTTGCTGCTATGAAAGACAGCTCCAAACTATACTACTTGCAAGTACGTTGGAGAAAAGACTGAAGCATTTTGCTTCCTTTGGACTACAGCTTGTTTGCCCACTGCTTAAAAGAAAATTTAGCCTATAATATCACTGAGCAACTGATTTTATTTTTAAACAACTCTCAACCAATGAAAAATTTGAATAGTTGATAACCTCTGAGTCGAGCAGACATTGTTTTTAAATTACTATAAACACTGTAATCAATTTCTGAGCTTTATCTTTCTATCTCCTTCAGAAAACATGAATTCTATTGGTACACCTGTTCACATACGACAGCGCTTGTGATTAATATGTTTGTTAGAAAAGATAAAATGGATTCTTTCACTTGCTTAAGATGCACAATGACCACAATCAGAGGAACCATAATTTCTTGCTTGTAGAGAAGAAAAATTTCACTTCAAATATAGTTAGATAAGATCCTTCTTTGAAGTACACTTCATCATCATATTTGAATAATGAGGCAACTATTGAACTTATTTTTCATTGTTGACAATGTTGTAGGATTTGGGGAGGAGGTACTTTCTGAGAGTTGTAGCAAAATCACTGTTGTTCTCATTTTCTTTTTTGTTTTTATTTAGGTAAGAAAAGCTTGTCTCACAGTCTGTCCTAAATCACTTAAATATATTTAACACATGTTTACACATTTACACACTGAATTCACTGGGATTTAACCATTGTAGTATTTTGTTAAATTTAGGGGGGTTTGTTGTTTTTGGTGTTTGTTTGTTGGGTTTTTTTTTTACAATACCTGTAAAAAATAAAGCCTGCTAAAGCAAGGAGTTGATAACTCTGGGTAGAATTATTAACACATGCAGCACAATGGTGAAGTTCAGATTTCAAAATTAGTTGTTTACTTTGTATTTCAGTATATTAATTCCCGTAACCACTGTTTTGAGGTATGAAAAAATGTAACACAGTACTGTTATAGTGAAATCCAAGGGTCAAAACTTTTGATGGAGGAATTCCATTTTACCGTAAGCTACCTAAGCAGGGCTTTTGTTCCAGGAAACTTGGTAATACAGAGTAATGATATGTAGAGCTAGGATGTTTTAACTTAGTGGATAGATACAGGCTATGTTTTCACACTGTCTGCTTGCCTTGTTTCCTGTCTTTTTCTAGGGCCCTAGTCCCTTAATCACCCCTGTGTGTATGTGCTCATTTGCCCTAGGATCCCCCCTGGATTGAGCCAGCTATTTCCATCCAAAACAGCATCATGTCAGATTTGACACAATAGCTGCTCCACAGCCTGTCCCAAACACACAGTATGAATGTGTCATGCATGACTTCTTCCACCTGGTGTAGTCCTCTGTCACTGCCTGAATGGGGCTTGCACCTTCAAATATGTCAACATACCCTCACGCTGTGCCCCAAGGCAACACATGCTGCTAGTGTCCTCTGGCATCATTCTTTCATTATGTTAGGTGCTTTGAACTGTAAAAAAAAAACAAACATGAAAAGCGTGTCTCAGTAAAACTCAATTCAAATGCCACTGGCTCTGTTAGAGCCACCAGTCCACTCCTGACAGGGCTGGAAGGGAAATATAAACTAACACCTGCAGCTGGCTGCACAGCCAGCTCCTTCTCCCAGAATGCTTTCCCTGTGTTGGAAAATAGCCACAGGCATCCAGTCTTATGTTTAGGATCTTCCAAGTAAAAACTTTAGGAACTGTCCCCTCAAAACAGGAGTTGTGACTGTATTGATTCTAAAAACAAAGAGAGAAAAGGGGGTTATCTTTACCATCATAACCTTGTTGTGAAAGACATTTGATTTGCATTAAATTGTCTCTTCTGTCTGAGGAGATTCTAATGAATCTCTTCCACCTTGCAGGAGAAAACCCTACCAGTCCATATATATATATATTAGTCTAGGTGATGTCATCCTTTACTGCCAATGTTGATTCTAGGCAGCAGCTCAGACAAAAGCACTTATTCTGAAAAATAATAATTTTGTGTAATACCTCATAGCTGATATGTCATTATGATATATACTTTTGTCCTGGTTTGAGGTAAAACAGGACCAATTTTGTTCAGTAACTTCGCTTCTTAGCTGGGCCTCTTCTAACTACTGAAATTAACTGCATATTGTGCAGACAGTGTTCACTCTCTCAGAGTGATCAGACCAATGTTTACAGCTGATGCCCAGGCATGGTGTGCAGAGAGGCTCCTGCTTATACTCATTGCTATAACCCCCAAGGCCAACCAACTTTGTTATTTGCCCCGTTGGAGGGTCGGAAGCGGAAAAGCGCAGTGGGGTCCCACCTGCAGGGAGGAGCGGACAGGACAGGTGACCTGAAACTGACCAACAGGGTATTCCATCCCATCTGCCTCATGCTCAGTATAAAAGCTGAGGGATCAAAGGGTCACTCTCTCTTCCTTCAATGGCCGACATCTGAGGAGAACTCTGTTCATCTGCCTGTGATCCCGATCCTGAATCCAGATCCGGAATCCAGTTCCCGTCTGTCACTGAGTCCAGCCTGGGACTGCCCCAGTGCCAGCCGATGTAATGATTGTCATCTTGGGAGCTTAATACGGTTTTGTATATATTTTTCATTATTTCTTTTTACTTTATTATTAACATTTCATTAAAGTAGTTTAGTTCCTTCTAAACTCATGTCTCTTTTTCCCTCCTCTGCCTCTCTCTTTGAAGAGGGGTAGAGGGGAGCATCTGTTGGTCCCATCTGGGGTCCCCCAGGTCCCCAGTAGCTGATTTGGCCTAAATCATGACAACTTTAAAAGGGAAACTCATCATAAACACTAACTTTAGATTTCGATTCTGATCAAAATCAATGTCATACATATGGAGTTAGAACTAAAATATAACAATCTTTTTTTTATGCTCATTTTAAAATCTGATTCTAACTGTTCATTCTCCTTGCAAAATATTTCCAAGCAAATTATGTGGAGGATTCTAACAGTAAGTAGAAAAATCTCTTTAAAAAAATTAATGATTTTTAATAGCTTAACGTTTCTTTCTATGTAGGAAAGATGTAAGCACAATATGGATATGAGAGAGGAAAAAGGGGAAAAAAATCTGCTGAGTTGTGAGAGAGGTTTTTTCACAAGCTTTATTAATACATGAGGCAGAAAAGGGGGACCATGTCTTCCAAGCCTCCTAGTAACTCTGTGCCTTAAAAAGATAGATGTAAAAAGTCCTGAGAGGTTTTTTTTTTCACTAGAGACGCTGCTGCTGGAAGCTCTTCCATATCACTTCTATAGTATGACTACTCTTTATATGTAGCAGCAGACGATTAAGATATCTGATATCCAGCAGGTTGTTCTGAGATGTGGGTGTAAGAGAACATTCACATACAAAGGTTAAACTACTCACTCTGTCACTGATGCTGCTGTGGTTAGAAATTCTCATGCCTTGTCTGAAGATGAACATCATAGGAAGCTTATAATTGGATACAGTCTATCTTTTCCGAAAGGCAAACATATACAAGCAGCACTGTAACCACTGCATTTTATATCAACTCTTTCATGCTGAACAAGCACGTTTAAAAGCACCTGCAGGCTCACTGCTGGTCTTCCTCCCTGTGACAATACACAGCACAATAGACTCTAATTTAAGCAGGACTCTGAGTCATTGTACACCTAGAACAAACTGCATTTAATTCCATAATACCCAGTAATAAAACAGATGAATCATGTAAAAAGACTTCCTCAACTGTATTATCTCATTCGACAAGTGCTTTTAAAATACTGCTAGGTTTCTCCACAGTTTCTTAACTTAATTTAAAGAACTTACTACTGCAGATTTTCATGGTTCTAATTCTGTGAAGATACTTATTTTAACTTCCTGAAGGAAGTATGGCTAAACTGCTGAGAGCAGTTTTCTCCCTATGCCAGAAAAACCTTATTTAAAAAAGAAAAAACAAACAAACAAACAAAAACACACAACACTTTAAAAAATTGAACTTTAAAAAAAAAATATATAAATTCAAGATCTTCCAGATGAACCAAATGTTGTCCAGAAGGAATAAAGTCCAAAATACACTTGCAGTTTGGATGCTTACAGCAACTGATGTTTAGCAGTGTCTAAGAATTCTAACAAATATTAAGTCAGGCAAAAATGCCAGGAAGCCTGTGTGGATGAACAAGGAGCTCCTCACCAAATTCAAACAGGAAAAAAAAGGATACAGCAATAGGAAGCAAGCAGGGAATGGTAACCTGGAAGAACCACAGAAACACTGAGCATCCAGGGATGAAGTTAGGAAAGCTAAAGCCCAAATGGAACTGAATCTGGCCAGGGATGTCAAAGAAAACAAGAAAGGTTTCTGTAAGTCCATAGGTGACAAAGAAAACTAGAGAAAATGTGGGCCCAACAAGACAGAGGACCTGGAAAAGGCTGAGGTACTGAATGCGGCCTTTACCTCAGTCTTTACTAGCAAGCTGTCCTTCAGGAAACCCAGGTACCAGAGACCAGGGGGAAAGGCTGGAGTAAGGAAGATATACTCTTGGTGGAAGAGGATCAGCACAGGAAATACTTAAGCAAAATGTATATACATAAATCCATGGGCCCTGATAGGATGCACCCATGAGTGTTGAGGGAGCTGGCAGATGTCATTGTTAGGCCATTATAGATAATCTTTGATCGATCATGGGGAAGTGCTAGAAAACTTAAGGAAAGAAAATGTCACTTGTCTTCAAGAAGGTTGAGGAGGACTTGGGGAACTACAGGCCAGTCAGTTTCACTTCAGTCCCTGGGAAGATGATGGAGCAGCTAACCCTGGAAAGCATTTTCAGGTCCATTAAGGATGAGAAAACAATCAGGACTAGTTACCATTGCTTCACCATGCAGAAATCTGCTTGACCAATTTTATAAATTTCTGTGATAAAGTCACTGGCCTGACAGATGAAGGGAAGCAGTAGATGTTGTATACTGCGACTTCAGTAAGCCCTTTGACACTGTCTCCCATATGACCCTCACACAGAAGTTGTTGATTTATGGGCTGGATGAGCAGACAATGAGGTGAATTGAAAACTGGAGGAATGGCCAAGCCCAGAGTGTGGTGATCAGTGGTGAAAAGTCTAATTGGAGGCCAGTAGCCAGTGGTATATCCCAAGGATCAATACTGGGTCCAGACCTGTTTACTATCTTTAATTATGATCTGAATGATGGGGCAGAGTGTACCCTCAGCAAGTTTGCGGACAACACCAAACTGGGAGGAGTGACCTATACACCAGAGGGTTCTGCTGCTATCTAGAAGGGCCATGACACACTGGAGAAATGGGCTGACAGGACCCTCATGAAGTTCAACAAGGGGAAGTTCAAAGTCCTGCTCTTGGGGAGGAACAACCCTATGCACCGATTTATGCTGAGGGTCACCCAGCTGGAAAGCAGCTTGGCAGAAAGGTCCTAGGGATCCTGGTGGACACTACGTTGAACAAGAACCAGCAATGTGCCCTTGCTGCAAAGCAGGCTAATGGTAACCTGGGCTGTTTTAGGAGGAGTGTTGCCAGCAGGTCAGTGATCCTTCCCCTCTATTTAGCACTGGTGAGACCACACCTGGAGTAATGTGTTCAGTGCTGGGCTCCGCAGTACAAAAGACATGTGAATGTCCTGGAGACAGTCTAACAAAGAGCCATGGAAATGATTGAGGGACCAGAGCAGCTCTCATGTAAGCAAAGGCTGACAGAGATTGGACTGTTCAGCCACAAGAAGAGAAGGCTCAGGGGTGATCTTATCACTGTGTATAAATACCCAAAGGGAGGGTGCAAAGAAGACAGAGCGAGGATCTTTTCAGTGGTGCCCAGTGACAGGACAAACTGAAAGACAGAATGTTCTGCCTAAACATCAGAAAACAGTTTTTTACTGTGAGAGTGACAGAGCATTGGAACAGGTTGTCCAGGTAGGTTGTGGAATCTCCCCCTTGGAGATATTCAAAAGCTGTTTGGACATGGTCCTAGACAACCTGCTGTAGGTGGCTCTGCTTGAGCGGAGGGGTTGCACCAGACGACCTTCAGAAGATCCTTCTAGCCTCAACCATCCTCCGACTTTGTGATGCTTAATGGTGTCAAACAATTCAGGCCTGTGGATCTTCACATATCTTCAGCTGCTGAATGGACTCACTTTTATTCATAGAACAGGTTTCAAATGCATAAGTGAACAACCGCCACCCTCAAATTTAGTTTTTAAATGAAGGAAAATTGGATATAAATCTTTACTGATAGTTTTAGTCATAAATCATGATATTGATTAACATTTCATAATGGGCAAAAATTGAACAGATTGGGTTGTTCCAGGGAGGCCTTCTGAATTTAATACATATTGTGAATTGGCCAGAGAGAATAGCATTGAAGAAAGCAATAATTCACTTATGCATAGATCAAATGTTGCAAAGATCTCCAAAGCTTGATTTCTTATAGGTATTTTCAAAAGAAAACAAATAAAAATTTCAATTTAACAAACTACTACAATGGTTAAAGTCCCCCTGAATTCAGTCTGTAAGGTGGAATATGTAAATAAGTGTTAAATATATTTAGATGATTTGGGACAGACTGTGAGGCAATCTATATAAGATATACAAGAGTTGCAGTGAGAAATTGTTCATATATTCAAGCAGGACTAAGATACATACATGGGGAAAAAAAAAAAAAACACTCACAATTTTCTGAGGTATTCAGGCTTTGTAAAAACATTAGTGAATTTCTTCGTACCTATATAACATGCAGTTGAACAACCTACCAAGTCTTCTCACACTGCTTTTCTTTTTAATGTGGATAATATATAAATTAAGAATGGAATTTGTACTTGGAGCAAATCTTGCATTAGCATCTTCTATTGATCCATTTGACTACAATAACAGTACAGCTGCAGGAAATATCATAGTGTGAAAAAAGGTTATTGACATTTCAAATGCTGAATTATCTATTTATTAGGATCAATCATATTAAATCATAAGCATGACTACTTCTAGATGTTTGTGAAAGACAAACGTTCCAATGCAAGTCACTTTTCACCTAAGAGCTAAATACTCCATGCAATTACAAGCCCTTCATGTTATATTTGTATTGGATGTAAAGTGTAAAAAGTCATCCTAACTGTATAGAGCTAGAATCTTTTATAAATATGATGTATTTAAAGATCATAAGCAGACGAATGAAAATCACAGGACAACATGGAATTAAGATAGGGCCCAAGACACAGCTATTTATTATAAATTGCTTTCCTCTTTTTTTTTATTTTTGGACACAGGAAGTTTTTATCAGCTGTGAGAGAGGAGACAGAGGAAAGGATATTTCCACACATTACTTTGTGTCTCCCAGAAACTCTGATTTTCCTAGAGTAATTAATAATTAGTCTTTGAAGCTACAATATTGTCTTGTTACTGTATACAGATGTATCTAAATACTTGAAAATAATATTTTTTCCCAGCTTTACAATGAACATTTAATATCTTCTTTCAAGATTTTCACTTAGTGATTCAGTCATTTTGACTTTTGTTTTGGGACTGAAGAATTTATTTTCAAATTAATACCTTTAAAAGTTCAAATTTATCTTGCCTCATAATCTGAGGTTTGGTCATATTTAGTTTCACTTCAGAATAAAGTTTTATTTCCTCACTGGGCTTATTTTTGCTTTCATATTTTTCAGTATGTGTGCTTATTTTTCTACCTTTAGAAAAATATATACTGACTCTAGAAAGTATCATTCAAAGTCTCTGTTAGTCCTTTATTTAAAGAGAGTAATTCTGACAGCTACTTCATTAGCTGTGTTAGTATTCTTAGTATTCGTTATTAGTATTCATTAGACAGCTCATTGGACATCTTTAAGGTCTGGCTTATTTTCAGTTTTCTGCATGCTTTTGTTGGCAGGAAAATTATTAAGCTTGAATCTCAGGTGATACTTGTATTTGATTAGAAACTGCAAAAGGATAGTTGGATACTTCCCTGACCTTCCTGTCATTCAACCTGTTAAACATCTACAGATGTATCATCAACATAGATAACAAACCTATCTGCTACATAAATGATTATTATCCAGGCAAGACAGATTTCATAGGTAGATAATGAGTTGTTCAGATTGCTTGTCATCATTCGAAGACAGTTCATAGAGCAATTGAACCACATAGATACGTCAGATGCAAACTGACTGGCTGTACAAGCAGAACATATTTGAACCACAGCTGATCTTAACATAAAAACATCAATATTACATCCTAAAAAAAAAATAGAAAAGAAAGGTAAAATTTTCCTCTATATAAATGTGACAAGCAACCCAATGGTGTCAGTAAAAATGTGGACTTTATTCTGTTTTTTTTTTTTTTTTCACAGCAGTATAAGAGGAATGCTAGAAAATGGATTCTTACGAGGTCAAAAGTATAAGGATTCCTTTCCTTGTTCAGACTTTCCTTTCTTGACACTGAGTGATGGATGGGTGAAACCTTGGTAAATTCGTCTTTTTTTAGTAACCTTCCCAGGTTACTTCTTTTTCTTGCTGGAGATTTCTCTTGGTGCTCGTGTCACAACATCTTGGAAATCTTGAGATGCTCAGGAAAAAGTCAGAAAAAATGCATCAGTGTTGCTACCTCAGTTGTGAAGTTAAAATATAAATTCTTTTGAATGTTTACAACATAAAACTACCAAATAAAATCATTATCTAATAATGATACATTTTTCATATTAAGTTCAATTTCTGTGAGTTATTTTTACATTAAAAGTATCCATGTACAAAGGATGAAATGACCAATCCATGATCTTTACAGGTCAGGTACTAAAAAGGGCAAAATGTCTTGCTTCCACTAGACCACAGAAAATTCACTGTATACATTCCATCAGATAAGATTTTTTTTTTTTTTTAGGAGTAGTATAGAGAACATTTGGATGCTTACCTTCTTCAGTGACCTCTTAAACTTAAAACTGCAAACCCTAGAACTTCTTTTCAGCTGCAACGTGACCTGTAGGTGTCTAAACCAGCCAGAAAGCTTTTATCAATATTTTCCTAAGTCCTGAACTGGTCTATTTTTGTTCCCAGATGTTTGGCATTTTCTCAAATTATCAGAAAGGGAGAGAGTTTTATTTTTTAGACTCATGGAATACATTTATAGACCAAAAAATGCCATTTTATCTTAAAACATCTGCATACATGATCCACTCCCTTTTTAAAAATGTCAGTGACTAAAATTCCCCCCAAACCTGAAATTGTGGTTAAGGCGTTAACTTTTCCCACTCTTCCAAGGTGAATTAATCTCAAATAGTTTCTAGCACATCTTAGCAGGTGTGCCTCAGTATTCCCCCCACATTCTGGCCAGCACATCCTATGGGCAGGTGTTCAGGGCACTCTGTATCACAATAAAAAATGTGGAGTTGAGTCCTTGCAATTAGAAAAAGAATTCAGTAGGTATCTTCTATTTCTTGAACAAATATTCCTAGTCCTTAATTATCCTGGAAAACAAACAAACAAATAAACAAAGACTGCCATCATTACTGTGAAATTAAAGCACCATATGAAAAATAGGGTAGAAGCTTTGACTGCCAGAACTGTTGTTTCTGACTGCAGATCTCATGTAAATAGTCTTTCCTGCAGATTCTCATTCACAGGGAAAAAAGCAATTTCAGTCAAATCTTTCTCTTAATCATTTTCTATTTGCTAGGTATCAGCATCTGACTGTTCAATGTAATGCCTCTTTCAGATGCTATTTCAAGTTTCTTATTTCTTGTCGTACACCAGATGTTAAATGGGTGTCCCATTTTGGGCTTCAAGGGTCACCAGGGGCCAACCACTGCAGCATCTGAATGAACAGTAAGAGAAAAGGTGAGGATACGTAGGACCTGGATAGGAAGCAGTGTCCCTAATAACTAAATTTCTAAGAACTTCCTTTGGGGTTCATGGCAGGTGTAGTGTGTTGGTTTGGATCAGATGTTCCAAAAGAACCTTTGATGAGTGCTCTGACTTTGCAGGAAAGGGATAGAACTGGTAATAAGGCAGACTGAATTCTAATTTTGTAAGGATAGAATAAGTGGAGAGCATAGTGTTGAACTTGCAGGTGAATGATGAGAAAACATAATGGATGACTTTGTGATACAAGGGTGAGGGAAGATGACCTGAGTCATGAATTTTTACTAATGCCACCACATATGTTTGCAACTGTCTTTAACAGTTGTACCTATGACCTCAATTTCTTCTGCCATTGATGGTAGTGACTTTATTAGCCCCCGTGTTATTTTATCTTTTCTTATTATTATACCTTGCAATGCTGTTCCCATCCATTTAAGTTTTTTTTTTAATTACACCTGATCTGTGGCAGGATAAAAATTGCCTTTTTTCCCCTCTTTTCTTTTCGGTACTCTCCATTACCTTTGTGGCCAATTGACTTTCCCTATTTTACCACAGCTCTGCTTCGTACTTCCCCAGGATTTGTTAATCTACAGCAATGGGTAACATCATATTTCACTCCCTGGTCTCTTGGTTTTCTTTTGACAATCAATTTTGATGCAAGTGTGGCACTAAAACATTGAAGAAGTTCTGCTGCTTATAATTTTTGTCTTACATAAAGACATTCAGTGGATTGTTTTTTTATAATTTTGAGGATTTTTTGATTTTTTTTTTTCATAAAAAGGGTCTGTTTTTAAAAAAATAAATACAAAGCACAAGTTATGTTACAAGCCTGACATTTTTTCAGACCTTTTGACAATTTAAATTGTCTTCTTGACACTGTTTTATCAACAGCAGCAGCTATCTTCTTGCAGTCAGTTGTAGTCTCATAACCCTCAAGTGCCACCACAGGTCTACTTATTATTCCTGTGACTTTTCCCTGCTGGGATGTCTTTTGCATTTCCTGACTCCCCTGCATCTTCTTTTCTCTTTGTTTTGTTTTTGACCATTCTTCACCTGTCAGGTCTCTTCTGTTGCATGATCTAGCATCCACTTTTTTTTTTTTTAATTCTGCAGTCTAGTTGTAGCTCATGACTTGAATGTACTGTCCTGAAACATTTGTTTATTTAATTTAAGCCTTATCTTATAACACCTTCTCCACAAGAAGTTTTTAATTTTGTTTCCATTCTTGGGTCATTTGGTCTCAAGCCAGCCTAGCATTATGAATGTTGTACTGATTGCATGTCTATTGCTTTTCAAAATTTTTAAATGCTGTTGGTATTTTCTCATATATTCAGCATAATTACAGTTTGGTCTTCTATTTTCTTATGCAGTTCACAAATTAAGTACTTTCAAAACATAGATGTAATTGAAACTATACTTCTAAATTTAAAAGAAAAAAAAAACAACGCGTTAGATATGAAGAAAACAAGTATTATAGTATTTAATTTTCAAAAATAAAATGACACTAACTTTTGTAGAGACAAACTTTTTATTTAATTTAACAGTAAACAATGCTAATATAGTGGTCTATATTTTTACTAGCAAGCATATATCTATAAATATTTCTCTATATATATTTACAATTGCAACATTACCACCTTTAAAGACATTTATAAGAAATATTTTAACTTTTTTACAACTTTTATTTAAAAAAAATTACAAAAAAAAAAAAAGATATATTTTCTCTGTCTGTAGAACTGTTGTCTTTAAGTCTCAGAAAGTAATTGGCTGGAAATGCGCATTCCACAGAATCTGATTGGGAGTCCATTCGTCTGAGTGAAAGTGTTCTTATTTTGTGAGTTGTCCGACATCCTGACATTGCCTTTGACTCTTCTTATGTTAATTATCTTAGTTTTGACTAGTTCCATTATTTTTATAGTTGGATGGATATTGAAAATTTCCTAAGCCTAACAAGGAAAACAAATACTTTCCCCCCTCACATGTGGGCCAGTAAGTATTTAGTACGCAAGTTTCTTTCAATTTTATCACATTCTTACAGTGTTCCTTAAGATTTTCACTTTCATAAGATATAGGGGGGGAAAATTCACTCTCTTGTAATGAAAGATGAATAAAGACTATAAAGGAAATGAATTTACTTTTATGAATACCTCTTTGTAAGTATCATTATATAGCACCAGACATCCCCAATACATATACTTACCTTACAATACAATTACCTCCAGTCAGAATTTCTGGAATGGAGCTCATGTTTCACATAGGACCTGCTAGGACATTGGGAATCGAACCGCTGGTAGTATCTTGGGATTTTCAGTCAGAAAGAACTGAGTAGAAAAACACTTTTCCTAAACCGATCTTCTAGATTGCTCCTAGTTTGCAATGATATTGATGCTGAAATACATTAAAATTTTATTTATCTGCTGCAGGGACTGAATTTCCTCAGGAGTCTAAGATTTGTGCTGAATCGGTTGGCTTTGCTCCAGATCAGAAGCATTTTGGAAATACCGTAATTCAGAAATGAAAGATTTTCCAGCTAGATTGACCCCCACATGAGATACTGATGTCAGTGAGAAAATGCTTACACATTGATTTCTCTAATGAAATGCTGTAGGTCTTATATTGTTATATTAAACTTCCTTTGCAGTTCAATTATGTGAAAACTAAAGGCTTGTCTTTCCCTTTTCTCCGAGTTAATTTTTTATATAAATGTGAGCACCCATGTGATAGATCAAAATAGATAAAAAAAATGTAAGTATCCTCTAAGTTTAGAGGTATAATAGACAAAGAAGGGTAAAAGATAATTTCATCTTCACACTTAGACTACCGTGACCACAGTTTCCCTTCAACATGAAGATGAACAAAATTTTCTATAAAAGAAAGTGTCTGTAACTGTTACCAGATGCCTAGGAAAAAAACCCCAAACAAATAACAAAACAAACAAACAAACAACAAACAAAAAAAACCACAAAAAAAACCCCAGCAACATTAATAGTTTTGAAGTACATTTTTGTTAGCATGGGAAAGCAAGTTTGCAATGTGTCAATAGCTGACTTTATTGGTTTTGCATCTACTCTTTTTTGGTTTTAATAGCTATTTTTCACTCTTTTTTTTTTTTTTTTAAGCAAACTGTTATTTGTTTGGGTATGTTAGGTATGTTATAGCCACTTCAGACATTTACATGACTCCTCTAGAGTAATATGCATGTTCATGATTATTTCCTGTAATAGAAAGAGACAGTGCGGACCTTTTTGAATTTGTAGAGTATAAGTAATCATGATTATTAACCTGCGAGGCTGCAAAAGGTCATGGAAGTAGCAAAAACTATTTTCCAGTAAGAGATTACAGTGAGGTTCCACACTTCCTGCCGGTGTGCTGCTAATGACAGCAAGGTCTTGTCTGTAAGATTCAATTTATGTATAGCTTCATCTCTTACTGACACCTAAAACACGTCAGATAAGGGAAGAGTTGACCCCTGAAAAAATCTTTTTCTTTTCATTTTAGCCAGGGTATTTAGATCCCCTTTCATAAGAGGAGATACATTTAACTGAGGTTGATTTAAAAGGGAAGGAAGACTTTACTGTAATTTTATTCCTTCTTGGGATGGCTGTTTCAAATTTACTGATGAAGGCTTCATATCCTAGTTACTTATTCTGATCAGACCCTGCCAAAAAAAGGATCCCGATATCCCTCTATTTAGACTTTCTATATTGCATCATAATATTAGCTTTTTTGCTGTAATTTCATATGATGTAAATATCTTCATTTCATGTCTGCTTTCTTGTCAGAATGCTTTAACTAGACACTAAATTCCAAGCCAACATTAGTTATATCTCAGCAGGTGAAGAGTAATCCCTGTACATCTATACATTATGATTTGAACAAGGTAGTAAATAAATCATTGCAGCATACTTAGTAGAAAACTTGTACGCAGCTTAAACTGCAAATACAAGCTGGATGTTAGCATTATCAATAGGAAATTGACTGTTTTATCAATAGTTATAATTAAAACAGTGAGAATGTAATAATATTTCATTGTCATTGATATTACTGGTATTTTCATTATTTTAAGCAGAATGGTAGAGTATATTTTGTAGTTCCAAGTGCTGGCTCAGACTATCAACTCAAAGGGACTAAATATCCTGAAGGTGAGATACTGCAGTATGTGATTTACTGCCAAACATGCTGCATTTCATGGTAAGCAATGTTTTTCTGTTGACTTTATTAATGAAAAAAAGCAACAAGCAAAAATATAAAAAATTGTGCCTACCTTTGTCTCCAAGTGATTAGAAGAAAAATGAAAAGAAAAAACCTACTGTTTTAAAGGAAAAAAAAATGAAAGTATGTCAAAACCAAATGCAAATTCTACAAATGTAATCTTAAAAAAAAAAAAAAAAAAAAAAAAAAAAAGAGAGAATCTTCTAAAAGTTTCTGGCTTTTTCTTTTTCTGAATAAATGCCAGAATTTATTCCAGCCATTAAACAGGATAGTATATTACTTTAAAAGAAAATTACATCCATTTTGCCGAGAACAGCATCCAGAAACTTAACAAGGATAAAAAGACATACACTAGGAACAGAAATATAAAACATTAGCATGTTTTTCTTGAGTATGTAGGAAAGCAAAATCACTGTTTCTCTCAGGTTCTTTTCTTTTAAGTATCTCAAGATGGCAGGGTTTCAGAATACTTCTAATGTCTCTGTTCCACATATTCTTAAAACTTGTTTTATTAGTGTATTCATCATAATGAATCCCTGCATCTCAGGGTTTGAACTAGGTGTGGGCAAGATGTCAGGTATTGGAAGGATCAACACCTTCTATGATGTTATAGAAAGTCCAGTATAGGAAAGTTATGTAAAATACAGATCTTGCTTTCAAAGGCCATTGATGTGTCCTTTCTTATACTGAGTCTACAAATTTTGTGGGCAAAACAGTTTTTACTTATAACAACTGAATCACGATCAAATTTATAAAGCAGAGCTCCCAGCTTGTGCCCAGGCAATCCACTGGCTCAGAGACACTGGCCAAACCAGAAGTTCAAATCTGATGCTGCAAGGGTTGAACAGTAAGGTTGGACCACCCATGCCTAAGGATGAGCTGGGCAGGAGCTGTTAGCAATAAAGAATAAATGTGCTTGATCAGCAGTCAGTGTCAAATGGTTCTGAATCAATTGGACACTCTCCTATGCTAGTTCAGGGATCGCAATAGTCATGATAGACATAGGATGGGTATGCATGACCAAGTAATCCAGGTATGATAATAGAGTTTCCTTTTGTGGACAACTCCCAGTACCTATAGAAAGCTAGGAAGGGCTGTTAGTTCTTGGAAGAGCCACTAGCTCATCATAATTCTGATCTGGATGTGATTTCCAATGTAGTGGTTCTCTAGAACCTCTTTTTTTTGTTCCCAGGACAAGTAGCCATTTACAACTCCCTTGACTCAGCCCAGGATTAACAGCAATTTTTAATTCTCTATTTGCAGCACCCCAAAAAGAGCTTCTAAATTAGGAGCACCTTTTGGTTAACATATGTAAATCTAAAATAACCCCCTAATAATTAATGGACGTTTTTCATATAAGTATGGGCTTTCCACATAGAAAAAGGGGGGTAGAGAGGGAGGGAGAGAGATGGAGGGGAAGAGAGACAGAGAAGGTAATTTTACTCCACTCACCACAAAACTTAAGGACAGGTATAATTGTCCTCACTTTACTCACATGAGAAAGTGAAGCTGTCAGTCTCTCACACGCTCTTTCCTTCTCTTTTCATAATGCTTTCAGAGACTTCTACCTTTAGTCAGTCATCTTTGCTGTAAATTTATTTAAATTCTAATTGGATCATCTTCCATATTCTGGCAGTCTCCTTTGTCAGTGAAATTATTGGTGTTATAGGCCCTATTTGAAGAAATTAAGAGTTGCTAAATTTACAAGGGACTAAAAAAAGATATGTTTCTTCCTTCTCAGTTGAAAACCCATTTTACCAGCAAGTATTTTTTAAGGAACCCTATAACAAAATACATATTCCTGTACATCCATGTTGCTGCATCTACTTCCTGTCAAACAAGACTGCGTTTATGAATATGGTCATCTGTGTGTGTTTTATTGAGAATTTAGACCTTAGCTTGCATGTTTGCTACCTTCAACCTTAGAGATGTGTAGGCACCATTTGAACTGATTTCCCCAAATCAGTTTCATTTTTGCACTTTCTCTGGGTATACATTTGGCTCCTAGTCACGTGCAAAAGTCCTACACGTAACAAATTGGTGCTTGCTTTGTGTGCCAAAGTTTTGTGAGGAGAAGCACTTAGTTCATCCAACCAAGCTGGGGTGTGGAAGGGCTTTCACTTTAAGACAAAGCATGAGAGCGAAGAATCAGTCTTCCATCCTCATTGATGGTAATTTTCACACTCATGTTGATGTTTCAAATGTCCCTCTAGACTCATTTTTCCTTGCCCTATCTTCTTGTGTGATTCTTAGCCATAACTTGTCTCTTCCACTCTTCAACATAGTTTATCCTCAGATTTTTCTGTTACCAAGCTGATTTGCTTTAAGCAGAAGCTCATTCTATTCACTTGCTCCTTATAGCCTCCTTCTTATTAATACTCTAACCATGAATTCTGAATTGCTCTGGACAAATAATAATTATAAATATAATATAAATAAATAATTGTCCATTATTTTGTAGCCGTGCTTATTTTTTAAACTTCATCAATGTATTTCATCAACATATACTGCACACTTTCTGCTGTTAAACTTCCTGGGTGTCTATGTACTTTTTTGTATTACTGCAACAAAGTTTAGTAAACTCAGTTTTACTAGCCACGAAAAGCACTTCATTTCTGTACTTGATCCTACTGTGAAGGATCTATGAGGTAATGCTGTGTTGACTTGTTTGGCTTTCACTGTTAATCTGTTCTCCCTTTCATTTCTGCTATATTTCGTGTCAAGCACCATTATTTCTACATTCAGTGTAACTCCAGCAGCCACAGTCCTTGATGCCTGTTCGCTAGTCACACGGCATTTGTTGACTTTTCCATGAACTTAAGTATCACCATCTAGTATGTCAGTCCGTTCACCTGGCACTCTTGTACTTTATTCATGTGAAGACTTCCATTTGTTTTCACTGTCATATCCTTCTATCTGCAAGATTAACTGTTCTTTACCATTCTCATTCCACTTTGATCTAGTTCCATCACCTCAGCTTTTTCCTCAGCTCTTCTAACTCCTTCATTTTTTCTTCCTCAGAAAACAAGAAAATGAACTCTATATGCTCTCTCCCAGGCTTTGCCTGTCTCTGTAAGTAGCTCTCTGTCTTGGTGCTTTCTTTCACTCCCAGTTTACTAAAATGCAGATGGTTTAATGAGTGCCATGGTGTGTTTGTAGTGTGTGTATAATTTCCATTTCATTCAAGCTATCAAAAACTTGGAAATCTATCCTATTGCTAAGACTAACTAACTAAAAAGATATAAATAAATTATATTTCCTGGAGATAGCCTACTTTAGATAGTCTTAGATGGCAGTGTAATTATCAGAAGTAAATATACACAGAAAGAAAGAGTAATTAAGTAATAATCACAAGTGGTATTCTTCTAAGTAATTATCAGCTTGACCCTGGGCAAAATTCTGTACATTCCATGCTATGCATAGTTCTTTCATTAGCAAAAATTCTGAACTTTTGCTCAGTAATCATTGTAACACTCATAATCTTGTTAATGGGCTAAGGGAACAAGCCATGTACACGTGAAGCCAGGAATTTGTTGTTAGACTAATTAAAATCTTAACAGTTGAATCAAAACACAAGAAACAGCTCTTAGTTTAGTTACAGTAATGCTAACACTCAGAGTTCAAATTAATACAAAAAGACTCATTAATACTAATTATCTCAAAAATGTTACAGAAAAAAAAACCTTCTTAATAGCTACCCTTTTCCTCTACTGTTTATGCTCATCCTCCCAATTTTCTCTGGATTTTATGATCAATGGCAACAGTCTTTCCCAAGCAGACAGTTGATGGGGTGTCAGAAGGAGTCTTCAGTGTCCTGAGTTCTTCACCTGGTAGAAGTGATTCTCATGGTGGGGGTCCCTTGCTCCCTAGTCTCAGAATCTGTTTGGAGTTCTTGTTATGGGCTTTCTTATCACAGGCTCCTTTATTTTCATTCATTCACAGCTAAAGTTTGACTGTACAGTTTGTTGCACAATAGCCTCCACCAACTCCAGCTAACAAAAAAGTCTATTGCTTGTTATGAAGTGACTACCTGAGTTTATCAGAACTTTACCTTATTTGATAATCAAAGAAAGTAACCTCAGACAAGCCAATTAAGCATCACTTGTCCATTAGGAAGTTTTTAAGAGATGGAAAAAACAGCACTGGCCAAGGCAAGCCCAGACAAATCCCAAGTCCCTGCACTGAGGGGTCAATGAAGCATTTGTGGTTTTCTTCTAGTAATGGCAAAATCATATTTAGTGACCTATGCCAATAAGTCTATTTTTAGATAATTTATAATGCTGATTTTGTCTGTTTACCACAAGGACTATCTTGAAAGTCCAGAGTCCGTTGGTTGTTTCTGCAGAACCACTTTGTCTGACATGTCAACTGAACAAACAAAAGGTGTACTCTGCAGTTATGGTAGAAACAGAAAAAGACAAGATCCAGTGCAAATGCAAATGACCATGTGTGCTGAGGGTCATTTTAGATTCAGGGCAAAGGTGTGATGAGTCAATGATTGATGACTGCACAATTCAATTTATAGTGGGTGCCCCATCTTTACATGGGGGCAGAATTTCAACTTATACTTTCACAGTTGCTCTCAAAAAAGTAGTGGGAGTCACTAATATCTCAATTTTTGAAAATCAGACTAGGTTCCAAATTTTCCAGTTAGGAACTTGATTTTACACCCCTTGGTTTGAAGATTCAGAGAGCTTTTCACTGGTTATCCAATGTCATTATCTCCTACCTTTGCTCTTGATTCTGCATTCTAAAGGGCAAGATTAGCATACTTTCTTTGACACGGACAGATTTTACAGCAAATGTACTAACCATAGAATAGCTGAAAACATTAAATAATAAAGAAAATTAATAGCTTAATTTAATTAAAAGTTCCAGGGTTAACCATTAAAGTTCTGGAATACTTTAAGAAGAAATAGAAGTTTCTTTCCAACTCATCCCATCACAAGGTCAATTGTTACCTTAAGCTTTGTTTGTTATATCTACAGAAAAGACTGAGGCTGATGTGTTCTTTTTTAAAAGAAAGTGTTGCAGATCCAAGCAGGAAAAATATTTAACAGAATTCAGTTTCTGTGGTGAATGATTTGAAATTAAATGGAAGATGAAAAAGAATGAAAAAGGATGAAGAGGATGAATGACATTGATCTAATTGAACTCTGTGGGTGAAAAAAAAAACAACCAACCAAACAAACAAAAAAAACCCAAAGCAAAAAAAGACAACACATTAAAAAAAATAAAAGAATTAGGAAAAATTGTGATATTGTAGAGGTAATAAATATTAAGAAATCTGATTCTAAGCTATGATGGACATGTTTGGTGTCAATGTAGAGAAAATCAAAATACACAGAATAGAAAGAAACAAAGGAAGGATCCCTGTAGGATTACCATTCACAAGGCACCTTGCTTAATTTCTTCTTTTACAGATGCCATGCATGGTCTTTTGCAAGACAGTTGCCTAGTTTTGATATATGTTTATCTTCTACTTTCATATTTCTGGTTAAATGATATATTTTTTTCCTTTGTATGTACACCATGTTCAGACCTTGTTCAGTGCTACAGTCTCTATAGGATACAACTGCCATGTTAAAAGTGTGTTAGATCAGGTTTTAAAAGCTTGCTATTCACTTGCATTACAGCCAAAAAATCTTAGACCTAACTGGAGAGGTATTACATAGAAAATAGTGAAGAAATTACACTATGGGTTGGAGGATTTTTATGCTTTTTTTTTTTTTTAATTAAACAAGATCAGACAAAACTAATCAATCAGTGAGAGTTAAAATGCTCCTGTTGCAAGTTTTTGAGGTCAAAAAAGGTATTAGTCTTCATTTCTTTCAGATGGCTGTATGGAGAAGGTAATTTTGTCAAAGCATTTGGTGAAAAAAAATAGCATTGTTATTGATGGGAAAAGAGAAAAATAGAACCATAAGAGGTCAAGATTTTCAATAGAGACTCAAGTCAGCATTTTTTGAAGAATGGCATGTTTTTTAAAGCTTTGTGTAACTGTGTAGTTTGTGTCCTATTGTTATCTGTGATATACACAGCAACCGGCTACACCATGTAGAGAGAACTGTCTATGATACTAGAACAATAGAATCATAGAATCACGAAATCATTTAGGTTGGAAAAGACCTTTAAGATCATCAATTCCAACTGTTAACCTCACACTACCAAGTCCACCACTAAACCATGTCCATAAGGGCCACATATACATGTCTTTTAAATACCTCCCTTGTTGTCTTCGGAGAAGAATCCAACTCCCACCTCACTACAACCTCCTTTCAGGTAGTTTTACAAAGCAATGAAGTCTCCCCTCAGCCTCTTTTTCTCCAGGCTAAACACCACCAGTTCCCTCAGCAGCTCCTCATAAGACTTGTGCACCAGACCCCTCATCAGCTTCATTGCCTTTCTCTGGACATGCTCCAGCACCTCAATGTCTTTCTTGTAGAGAGGGGCCCAAAACTGAACATAATATTCGAGGTACGGCCTCACTAGTGCCAGGTACAGAGAGATGATCACTTCCCTAGTCCTGCTGGCCACCTTATTTCTGATACAAGCCAGGATGTTATTGGTCTTCTTGGCCACCTGGGCGCACTGCTGTCACATATTCAGCTGGTTGTTGACCGACACCACCAGGTCATTTTCTGCAAGACAGCTTTCCAGCTATTCTTCCCCAAGCCTGTAGTGCTGCATGGGGTTGTTGTGACGCAAGTGCAGGACCCGGCAGTTAGCCCTATTGAATATCATAGAAGTGGCCTCAGCCCGTTGATCCAGCCTGTCAGGATCCCTTTGTAGAGCCTTCCTACCCTCAAGAAGATACCCTCCCAACTTGGTGTCACCTGCAATCTTACTGAGGGTGCACTCAACACCCTCCTCCAGGTCGTTGATAAAGATATTAAAGAGAACTGTCCCCAATACTGAGCCCTGGGGAGCACCACATGTGACCAGCCACCAACTGTATTTAACTCCATTCACCACAAACCTTTTGGCCTGGCCATCTATCCATATTTTACCCAGCAAAGAGTACACCCATTCAAGCCATGAGCAGCCAGTTTCCCTGGGACAATGCTGTGGGAAACGGTGTCAAAAGTAAACAACATCCACAGCCTTTCCCTCACCCACTAAGCCTTTCATGTTGCATGTGAAGGAGTACAAGTCTGGGGTTACAACAGAGACCTTGAATATATGGGCCAGATGATACCAGAGATGAAAACAGGCTCCAGAATTATCAACAGCTCCTGCATAGTAAGTTACTGATAACAATGCAAACTCAGGAAGTGGGAAAAACTGATTTGAAGTGCAACAAAAAAAGATAAGTATCTAACACATACCAAAAAGCTATACATATAGTGAAGTTGAAAATACGAGAGCTGCAGACAAATGGACAAAAAACAGCGTGTGCAAAAAGAAATTAACAATGGGCCTAAGTGGAACCCATGGCAAGGAAGAAGAAATAATCACCATTAACATCATGGTCTTCAAGACAAAGAGAAGGAAGAAATGCTCACCATGACAATGATTGCCTTCCTGGAAAAGACATCAGGAGGCTCACAACTTGTCATAACCATGCTCTCCAAACTTTTGTCAATACAGAGAAAGGGTATATGTAACACAGAGAAAAAGTAAGAGGTGCTAGGAGAGACAACTTTGCACTGCAACAATGTTTAAGAGATCTGTTTGTACTAATGAATACACTGGACTGTGCTTGTTAGCATCAGCATAGCCGGTTAAACAGTTGAAACATTAAGTAGATAATAAATTGTAACAATTTATTAAGTAACAATAGGTTGTGTTGTATTTTAAGGAAACAAAATGGCATATTCAAATCTCAGAATTCATTTTCTTGTTGGCCTTCTGAAACCTTTGCAATTAGTATAACAACACTAAAAAAGTTACAACAAAGATCTAATCAATTACAGCTTATTTTGAATATAACCAACAGAAAGAGATAGAACAAGTGGTTTAATTTTTCAAAGACTAAATTTTTCAATCAATGGCCTTGGAAATTGATATTACAGATAATTATTGCCAGGATAAAAGATACTATTATGCAGAAGATGATCAGAATAAGATTTTCATTAAAATGTAGGGAATAGCCCAGTAGTTGTTCTTCTGAATATTAAAGGACTTAACATGAATGATTCTTTAAAAATAACTCCAATGTTTGAGAGAGATTACAGTTCATACTTTAAATGTTTAACAGGCTAGATTGTTGACCTGTATAAATTAGTGTAGAATCACCAGAAAGAAGTACAGACTGTATATTCAAGTCTCTATAGCAATTCTTTCCATTTACAGGTGGTGTGAACAACAGTAAAATCTGCTTTAAAAATTACCAGAAATTATTCACTAGAGGCAACATTGCTCTATTTCTAAGCACCTGAACGACTACAGGAATCTTTATACTTTTAATATATTGGGAGTTATGGAAAATTCTGGTAGTTATCCTGTTAAATTCAACACCTCTTCTACACCTCCTAAGTTTTTCATCACCCACAACACTGGCATTTATGTTAATCATCTAGTGATTGAAAGCATATAGTGAGGCAAGTATATACTGAACATTTAATTCACACATTTTTAAAATTTATTTTTTAGTTGACGATTTTCAAATCTAATAGCTCACATTAAGTGGCATTGGTGGTAGAAAGTATAAATTTGAATTTTCTATGAAATCCAGTCTTCTAAATCCAATACTTAAGATGTATGCTACTCTGTATCTTAAAAAAAAAAAATATAAGGGCCTCCTTATTGATACAAGAAAAAGGTCAACAAGGTTTAACAGAAACTGTAGGAAGAACATGAGACATCAACAGTTTTATTTTTACTATCTCAGATTAGTAGAAGAGATTTCTTTTTAAACCCAGATTCCAAACACACAGACATACAAATGAACTGGACTGTTTCAACCACTCTAATTGATTTAGAATTCAGTAACTTTATGTCTAGGCATTTTTTTTTTAGTTAATAACCTGACGGAAATATCTGATTTTAAAATAGTTGGCCTACTTGTTGTTGCATGTGTGGCCTGAAAAAAGAGTTGTGTGCCCTTGGTGTTGATAACGTTATTAAGCATAAAAATAGTGTACATCAAATATTTACTCCTGTTCTAATAAACAATTTAAGAATTGCTCAGGCTTAGCCCTAGAAATGTACATCACAAGAAATACAGGGAAGAACAATCCTCTATCTGCTCTGAACAGATGTTCCATTTAAAATTATCAGTTTACTCCTCTAATTTAATTCTAATAACTTTTTTTCATGTTAGCGGACCTAGTGTCACCAGTCTGTGCTTTAAACATTGATTGACTTTTACTACACCTATAGGAGATGGGAAGGATCTTGATCATACATCCAAGCCCGAATATTCCATAGCCTCTCTGGGCAACCTGTTCCAGGGTTTGACCACCCACACAGCAAAAACCAACCAAACCAACAAACCAACCAAACTTTCTGATGTTGAAATGGAATTTCCTGTATTTCCATTTGAACCCATTGCCTTGTCTTGTGTGCCACTGACGAGTGTCTGGTATCATCTTCTTTGCTCCCTTCCATCAGCTATTTACACACAAGATTTCCCTGACCCTTCTCTTCTCCAGGCTGAAGAGTTACAGCCTTCTCAGTCCTCTAGAGTAACACTATTGACCAACCTCCAGCAGCAATTCATGATAATGATCGTGATCTGAGCCTGGTAGTTCAACCAGTTTTCAGTCCACCTCACTGTCCACTTGTCTGTGAGAATATTATGGGAAATAATGTTGAAAGCCTTGCTAAAGTCAAAATAAACAACATCCTCTGTTGTCCTTTCATCATCAAGCCAGTCATCTCATTGCAGAAGGCTATCAGGTTGGTCACGAAAGACATATGTAAATCCTTACTACCTACTCTCAGTTACCTTCTTGTCCTTAATATCTTTGGAAATGGTGTCAAAGAGTATTTGCTCCATCACCTTTGCAGGCACTGAGGTAAGGTTTACTAGCCTGTAGTTCCTTGGATTGTCCTCCTTGCTCTTTTTGAAGGTAGGAGTGATGTTTGCTTTCTTCTGGTATAAATTGTCACCTCCCTCCCACATCATTCCTAGTTTAAAGGTTTCCTGTCCAGGTAGGACAGCCTATTGTCAAATATGTTTTTATGTCACTTATCAGGTGGATTCCTTCTCTTCCTAGGAGTCCTCAATGCTCAGAGCCTGTCCCAAGGTTGTAAAAGCCAAATCCCTCTGTTAGAGTTAGTATGGGATCCACTGAGTACAATGGACTCCAGGGACAGAATATTCCTCCTTCCTGGCTGCTGAAGCCCAGACAGGTGCAGTCTGCATCCCTAGGGTACTTTCCATCCCAGTCACATGGATGTGACTTATCTCAGAAGCACCTCCGTAATCAAATATTAGTACAGGCTCTCAATCTGCCTAATATGCACTCCCAGAGAATGAGCTTCTCACCCAGGCACTGGCTCAGACGTTGCATCTTTCCAGGTACAGGTCGCCTCCCACTCTTCAGTTAGTCCGCTTTAAAGTTTGCTAGTGAATTAAAAAAACACTGACATGCACGCAGGATTAAATTCACTGAGGAAATGAAAACACTTCCAGGTAATCTTAGTTGTTGGCATTTAGACTTCTTGTACTTGCACATACACCCTGGCCTCTCCAGTGCTGGCATACAGGCCTGTGAGCGGTGTGGCCCATGGTGTCCACAGTTACTGACACTTGTAGCTTTCAATACACATATATATCGACACCCCAGTCCCTCCAGTTGCTGCCACCCAGACTGTTTTGCATTAGGGAAGTGCTGGCTCTTACTGGATGCTGATAAGAAAGGCATAAAAAGTTGCATGGAAGATAACTAATTATTAATAGCCCAGAAAAGGTGGTAGCTAGTTCTAAAACCTTAAATCCCTTCTGATGCTGGGAACCCCAAGATGACAAAGCATTAAATGTACCTCTGGTCAGGGCACACTGTACTACACAAATTTCATCTGTGGTGCGGTCCGTCCATCTTCAAGTTCACTAGTATTCTGGCAGGTTCTTGCTCACAATACAGATTCCTCAATGGTAGACAGCAATCAAAAGTGGAATGTGGGCACAACTTTGAAGAGTCCCTGGGACAAAACACTCATTCTTATCTCGTGGAAAAGTTTGAGGTAATGAACAGGTGCTTATAATATGTCAAGTGTTGAAGACAACAATCTATACATATATCTATGATTAAATACACATTGATTGTATGTACGTTGACTGATTATGCATTGACTATCACAGAATCACAGAATCACAGAATTATCAGAGTTGGAAGGGACCTCTAGAGATCATCTAGTCCAACTCCCCTGCTAAAGCAGGATTGCCTAGAGCACATTACTCAGGACTGCATCCAGGCGGGTCTGGAAAATCTCCAGAGAAGGGGACTCCACAACCTCCCTGGGCAGCCTGTGCCAGTGCTCTGTCACCTGAACCGTAAAGAACTGTTTCCGTGTATTTGAACGGAACTTCCTGTGTTCTAACTGGTGCCCATTGCCCCTCGTCCTGCCACTTGGAACCACCGAAAAGAGCCTGGCTCCATCCTCCTTCAACCTACCCTTTAGATACTTGTACGCCATAATAAGGTCTCCCCTCAGCCTTCTCTTCTCCAGGCTAAAGAGTCCCAGCTCTCTCAGACTTTCCTCATGAGGGAGATGCTCCAAGCCCTTAATCATCTTAGTTGCCCTTCGCTGGACTCGCTCCAGCAGTTCCCTGTCGCTCTTGAACTGGGGAGCCCAAAACTGGACACAGTATTGCAGTTGTGGCCTCACCAGTGCAGAGTAGAGGGGGAGAATGACCTCCCTCGACCTACTGGCCACACTCTTTCCTATGCAGCCCAGGATTCCATTGGCCTTTTTGGCAACAAGGGCACATTGCTGGGCCATGGATAATTTACTGTCTACCACAACCCCCAGATCCTTCTCCTCAGAGCTACTTCCCAGCAGGTCTGCCCCTAACCTGTACTGGTGCTTTGCATTCTTCCTCCCCAGGTGCAGGACCTTGCACTTGCTTTTGTTGAACCTCATTAGGTTCTTCTCTGCCCAGCTCTCCAGCCTGTCCAGGTCACGCTGGATGGCAGCACAGCCCTCTGGGGTGTCAGCCACCCCACCCAGTTTGGTATCATCAGCAAACTTGCTGAGGATACACTCTGTCCCCTCATCCAGGTCATTAATGAGTATATTAAACAAAATTGGACCGAGTATTGACCCCTGGGGGACACCACTGGTTACAGGCCTCCAACTAGACTCTGTGCCGCTGATCACAACCCTCTGAGTTCTGTCCCGCAGCCAACTCTCAATCCACCTCACTGTCACCTCATCTAGCCCATACTTCCTCAGCTTCCTAATGAGGATGTCATGGGAGACAGTGTCAAAAGCCTTGCTAAAGTCAAGGTAGATGACATCCACGACTTTCCCCTCATCCAGCCAACCAGTTATAACATCATAGAAAGCTATCAGATTGGTCAAGCATGATTTACCCTTGGTAAATCCATGTTGACCACTTCCAATAACTTCCTGTTCCTCGACGTGTTTGGAGATGACATCCAGAATGAGTCGCTTCATTACCTTCCCAGGGACAGAGGTTAGACTAACTGGTCTGTAGTTCCCTGGGTCCTCCTTCTTGCCTTTTTTGAGGATTGGAGTGATTGGAGTGACTATGCAAAAATCAGTTAATTATAGTAGTTATTAAATATACCTTGATTAAGTAGCGGTCAGATGGTATCCACCATACAGAGATAGGACC
The DNA here is from genome assembly GCF_965231255.1 of Vanellus vanellus. NCBI lineage: Eukaryota > Metazoa > Chordata > Aves > Charadriiformes > Charadriidae > Vanellus > Vanellus vanellus. The sequence continues at coordinate 152,123,131 of NC_138906.1, forward strand.
CTGGATTAGCCATTATGCGGACCACTAACTGCTCATACATAGTCTTCTGAGCTGAATACTACACAGATCTGCAGGACGTGCAACAAGAGGCCCCTCTTCTCGTTTCTATCACTCACACCCCTTACAGGTCTCACACATACGGTAGAGTGACATTACATATAAAAAAATAGTTAAGACAGTTAGCAATAGTTCATAAGATAGGATAGATTCTACCATCAGGTGTAGGGCTGTAAAACCAATGTCTGGTCCTTGCAGTCAAACTCCTTGCTCCTCAGGTCTAAGGGATATTTATGGACAGATAGCTTCTTAATTGCAAGTTGAGAACCATGGCATCATTGTAAAACCCACAAAGCAAACTATACTCTTGCTCCCACCATTAGAAATTGAGTTGGTATAGATCTGTAGCAATGTTGCTATCTCTAGAGGTCGAGCCTATACTTCACACTTTTATAATCTGGCCAAATTGTGTGGGAAATTTGAGGTTTTACCGAGGGTACACAGCACCACTTCTTAATACTTTAAATGACTGTAGGGTTATGAAATAGCAAACAATCAACTGCATGAAAAAAAGACAATGTTAATCAGATGAGGCCAAATTGCTGAAATATCAGACAAGAATGGTAGGTAAGAGAAATTCCCTCAAGAATTTGTGCTGAACAGTTACAAGAGGCAGATCTGACCTTACTTTCATTTATAAGACTGAATTAATATCTTCTTAAGACTGACCTGTTTCATTGCTGCTCTTTTTCACATTTCAGTGATTCTACTCCTTGTGGTGTCATTTGAAGAGGAGTTGTTGGTGTTTTTGAGAAAAACTGCTCAGACAGATCTCAGCATGTATCTATAGCCTGAGGTGAAATTAACACTACAAAAGTATATGAGCCTTTTTGCCCTTTTCAGTATGTTACGCAACAAAATGTGATACTCCTGAGGCAATGTTGGGTAGATTGGTGCTCTTTTACTTTTTCATTTTTCTCTTCTTAAGTTTCTGCTATTTTTTTACAAAACCTAGAAAATTTCATAGTTTAAATCATTCCTTGCATTTTTTTTGGATGCTGATTTGATTTCTCCAGGTGATTTGTTTACTCACTGTTTCTATCTTCTGAGAGGTTTCTTTACTTATTTATTTATGTATTTATTTATTTATTTATATGCTACATTAAATGTTGGAATGTTAGAAAAGTTGCAAAGCTCCTGCTGAAGTCTGTAGACTATATTAACTGTTCCCCAAACGGACTCATTTAATTGCTTCTTTAGTAAGGGCAGCTTCAAGAGTTTTGCAGGCTGACTGCAGAAGGTGCTTATCCAGTGGTCTCCATTGTCAGCAGCAGATGGGTAGAAAGCAGGAGAAACCATCCCTGTTTTCCATATTTCCCAACTGGGGCATTAGGAATCACAATACAGTGTATAGTGCTTCACAAAATAGAACAAATTGTCCATATTCACCACTGTGAGTTCACCTCATACCCCATTGAATGTCTCTGTTAATTTCATATTAGTTTGTTTGGTTTTTGTTTTTTTTTTTGTTGTTGTTGTTTTGTTTTGTTTTGTTTTGTTTTTTTATAAGAGAAATTACAGTATCACCTAGTTCAGTCCCCTGATTTCTCACCACTGTCTGAAATTTCATCTTTCTGTCTCTTTTACATTTTTACATTATTTTGCATGTTTTCCCTTTTTTTTTTTTTTTGTCTTGCACATTTAAATCACTTCTGCATAGGCAGGATCTGCCTGCTAAACTTCAGATAAAGTACAAGAAATGCAGATCTCAGCATTAGTCATGACTACTGAAAAAAAATGAAGAAATGAAAGACATGTTATTTATGCTAGGACAATAAAAATTTTAAGACTGTATATTAACAAAAGTGTATGGTGTCAGAAGAATATCTACTTCTTCTTCAGTCTCCAGTGAGGATTTTTTTTCCTTCTGGTAGCTGTAATTCCTAGAATGGTACCCAGAAATGAAAATTTTATATCATGATTGAATAAAACAGAATTAAAACAAAATACTGTACTGTCACTGCAAAAAGCCCATCTTGAATATTCTAATTGTCTTATCTCGCATCACAGATCTCTCAAGTTCACTACTTTGTCTCTGATTACAAGTGGTGTTTTCAGCAAGTAATTTCCATAAGGAATATATAAGGCAACAGAAACAATATCATGCAAGTAAAGTGACTAATATCACAGTCCCAATAACATTATGTGAAAACTCAGTTCACCAATTACAGCCATCAGAAAACACTTATTCAGCACTCCATTCACTAAAATTTGTACAGGCTAAAGATTCATTTGAAATTGGTAAAGATGATTAAACAGACAAATCCCAAACCCTTTACTTATGCTTAACCAACATAAAAGGTATGGATTCTTTGAATAAATTACTAATTATGAGTTTTCCATTAAGTGCTAGTAAAAATTTTGGAACTTGGCTAATAAAGCATTAGACAAGGTTCCAGTAAAATCAAAGACAAAGAGCTAGAAAGAAGCAGATTTTTTTTTTTTTTTTAATATATTATTATCTAGTGCCGGTTGGAATTTACCACCAAGGTGGCGATGTTCTGCAAAATTATTTAAAAGCCAAATATGGTGTTTAGGATATGATGAACCAAAGGAAAGATGTTCATCGCTTATACATAATTCTCAAACCAGGGCAATTCTGGCAATTCTTCTAGTTATTATTTATTCTTCTAGTTATTTTATATTGCAGATCTAGGAAAATAAAATTATCTACTTAATTATTTCAAGTTCAGAGAAGTGACAGCACATCAAAATTCAGAACTGAGTGAATGTAGCAGGTGAAATTTTGATGAGAAGTCCAAATCATGAATACTGCCTGTCAGAACTAATGATGAATTCCTATTCACCCGCGCAGCAGAAAGAAAATAATGAAATAAATTCAAGGAACAGCGTCTAGCGTCTAGGCAAACATATCTGGCCTTGTTAAAAAAAAAAAGAACAGAGAACACCAAATCTAGCTTTCCTTCTCGCTTTGTTAATTCTGCTGTAGATAATTTGCCTCCAATATCCCAATTTAACTACTAGATAAGAATATTTCTTACAGAGGTCTGAAAAATCTTATCTCCCTTTGAACGTTAAGACAACTACATTTTCTGTAAGTAAAGAGTACAATATTGAGGTAACTCATTAATGACCTATGGCTAAGGTTTACCTCTCAGTATCTGAAATACCTTTATTAAGCATCCTAACCTCTGTTCACTCGAAGTCAGTATAAACCATCTTGCTTTACTTCAATCGTGTAAAGAAAGAAAAAGTTATACCTCCTAAAATTCCACATAAAGAATACATTGTTTTCTTAACTTGTTCAAGAAACAATCACAAATTGAAAGAAAACATGAAAACAATTAAAAATGCTTTACATTACTGGTTCTCTTCCTAGTAGACTTCTTTACATGTTTTTCTCTTTCATCATATTGTATGAATTAGAGTTTATATATATATATATTTCATGTGTACAACTGCTGTGAATTACTGTGAATTACTATAATATAAATAACTAATGATAGCAGCAATACAAAATATATGTAAATGAGAGGCAATTTTGAGGTATGGGGACCCTGACATTAATATCTGCTTAAGAAATCACTTACTATACTCAGCTGCTTTTTCAAACCCTGGGAAAAATCGGTTGTGAGCTAGATTAATGAATGACATGGGTATATATGCATGTATATGTACATATATATATATATAAATAAAACCTGGGGGAAAAAAAAAAAGTAGTTGTTTTTGTTTTTGTTTTTTTTTTAATCTAAAAAAAGTATTGGGAAAGCAGGACAGTGTCAATCTGTGTTACAGAGGTGGAAAGAGCAACAGGGACAGTAGAAGAACAGGAATTTTCTAAATCACTGTTGCTATAAGATCAGGAGACTAATTACTCAGAAAGGACAAAGTTCCAATGCAGTTTTTATGCTTTCATCTAGCTGAAGATTCAGACATTTGTGGTTTTACTGAGAGGTGTTTTATACTCAGTTTATGTGTATTTAGCCAAGATTCCCATGAAAAGGCAGCTTATACAGCTCAGTCTGTCTCTGAGTCCATGTTCTCCTGCCACATCCCTCCAGTAACATTTAAAATAGTTAAAATTTCCAGCCAACTGACAAGAATTTTTGAAGACTTTCTGGAACTTTCATAAGAAATAGATGACCCAAACCAGCAGATATTGGTATTCTAATATTTTCTAGTTTATGTCTGAAGTCTTTTATCCTGTCAAACCCTTTCTTAATGCAATAGCTTGCACATTGCTGTCAAATATGGACATAGTACAAGATACAACTCACACATAAAATAAGTAATCCTTCAAATCAAATGCTAGGCAGTGAATCTTTAGACTATAGTAAAATATAAGAGAAGCATATAGGTACCTTGACCATCAAATGAGAAAGGATGAATCTTCAGAGACACAGACAAAGAACTACCCGAGGTCAAAGAATATAAGATCTTGGGCAGAACTCAGATAGTAATAGTCACTGTGGTGATGTTTGTGGTTCTTCCTTCTGTCATAGCATGGTTGCCATTGCACATGACTAGGTTATATGATTAAATCACGAGGAAAGAAATGCAAATTATAAGAACAGGTGTTAAAAAAGGGTGGTGAACAGAGGTCATGAGGAGGTAAAATAACAGGTATGCCGTTGATGAAAAGAATGATGAACCTATAATATCCAGAGACTCTAAAATTTAAAGTGACATCCAAAATCCTTGACCCCCAATATTCTTCTGTTTTCAGCAAGTATTTGTGAAACAAACTGGCAAAATTAACCTTTTGATATAGTTCCACTTAAAGAGGAAAATCTGGTGTCATTTACTTCATTAAACCATGTGGCAGATGTCTGATGTTTCAAAATCTTCGAAATTCCTCCTGAGAAACTCATTCGGACATGAATATAATACAATCAATAGGACTTTATACTTTTCAGGTTGACTCAAAAACCCATCAGTTGTAGCCCAGTGTAATTTTCTAGTAGAAGGCCACAGATTTTATACTGACCTGACTGCACAGGGCATGAGGTCTTGTCTGAGATCACCGTGGCCTGAGCTGATCTGGACTTGTTTTAGCTGTGACAGACATTATGCGGCAGTCAGGAAGCTTCTGCCTTAATTATTTTCCATTTGATTTAGTTTATAGGAGCAGCAGTTATTTGTTGTGGACTGAACTGTCTATGACACTAGAACAAAAATGTGGCATGCATGAGCAAAGAGATGAGATGATACTGCAAATCCTAGATGGCCCCACATATCACTGTAGACAATTATTGATCACTGCAGCATTTTACCTAATTTTGTGAATTAGGTAAAATGAATTTTAGTGATAACAAGCAGAACAGAAAACCTCAGTATTTAGGAAGCAAAGAAAAGAAAAACAACATGAAGAGACTGCATTAAGAACGCATAAAAATAGACACAGGTGGCCCAAGACTGATGAGGAAGAAAGCCTCACCATGAAAATCACACTCTTCTGCATTCAGGATTCATGACTTCGATGACTTCGAACTTCAAACAAATTACAACTGCGTACTGAAGAAAATTATTGTCTCCAGGAATTAACATTACTTTTTTTTTTTGTAGTGAAATATATGGTGAAGTATGAAGGACAGAATTACAAGCAAAAAAAAAGGTACAGTGTCATAGTTAAGCCAGTTAAAGGGAACAAGGAAGTATAAATCTTTATGAAAGGGTTTTTATCATATCCTGAAAAATGAAAGCTACTTAAAAATGGCTTCAGCACACAATCGGGCTTCAGGTACTGTGTTTCTGTGATTACCTTCCTGAACAACTGAAAGAACTGGATGAAATCTCTTCCTGGAATTCCTAGCTGAATGCTACATAAGGTTCCTAAACTGAGATTTCAAAATAATACTATAGTCAAGCATAAAACCCCCACCCATACTTACAGAAGAAAGCACCTACACATCAAGCATTTGAGAAGGTTTTGGAGTACACACTAGGCTTGAAAGGGAGGGGGATAAGAGAAGGACAGGGTGTGTACTAGGGCCCTCGGCCTGTTGTTCTGAGATGTGCTGGCTAAACTGCAGCACACTTGAAGACTTATGGAGATGAGCCAGGGGCTCTTGAGCTTATAGGAGCCAACAGGGAAACACCAGTGAAATACCTCAAAGGAATTAAGGGGTGTTCCTCTAGAAAGGTGACACGGCTGGCAGCCAGCCTGAAGAGCCTCTACACCAAGGCACGCAGCATGGGTAACAAACAGGAGCAGCTGGAAGCCACTGTGCTGCTAGAAAGCTACGACCTCATTGCCATTACTAAAACTTGGTGGGAAGAATTGTATGACTGGGGTGCGGCTATCGACGGCTACAGGTTGTTCAGAAGGGATAGGAGAGGAAGGAGGGTCTGAGGCATTGCTGTCAAGAAATGGATAGAGTCTGAAGAGTTGTCTCTGAAGAATAGCCAACGAGCAGGTTGAAAGCTTATGGCTAAGAATTAGAGACCAAGGCAACTGTCGTGGTTTGGCTTCAGCCGGCAACAAAGAACCACGTGGCCCCTCGCTCAATCCCCACAGCCATGGGGAAAATCGGAATAAAAAGGCACAACTCGTGTGTTGAGATAAGGGCAGTTTAGCAGAACAGCAAAGGAAAAGAGAAAAACAATAACAATAACACCGATAAAGGTCTATACAAATGTGATTACAGTACCACCGCTCACCAGCTGGACCCAGACCACCCCAGCCCACTCCAAGCAGCAACTTAGCATCCACTTCCCCAGCCAGCTCCCCCCCCTAGCCCTGGCGTGGTTCACATGGGATGGAGAAGCTGTGTCCCCTGCCAGCATATTGGGGAAATTAACCCCATCCCTGCTGGAACCAGGACAGCAAAAAGGGAACCTTGTGGTTGGTGTCTACTAAAGGCTACCCAATCAAGAGGACCCTATTGACGAAGCCTTCTTGCTCCAGCTACAGGAGGCATGGCGCTTGCAGGCTCTTGTCCTGCTGGGGGACTCAACCAGCCTGCCGGAAAGTAGCATGGCATGCTGTAGGCATTCCAGGAGACTCCTGGAGTGCATGGAGGATAACTTCTTAAGCCAGGTAATAGACAGCCCTGCCAGAGGGGATGCAATACGGGACCTGTTGGTCAGCAATGCTAGTGAGCAAAATGGTGAAGTCAAGATTGGAGGCAGCCTGGGCTGCAGCAATCATGCACGGGTGGATTTTGCAGTCCTGAGGGATATGGGTCAGGTAAAAAGTAAAGTCAGGAGCCTGAATGTTAGGAAAGCAAGCTTCCAGCTGGCCAAGGAGTTAGTCAATAAGTTCCCCGGGGAAACTGCCCTCAGGGACAAGGGAACAGAAGAGAGCTGGCTGATCTTTAAGGATGCTTTCAACAGAGCACAAGAACTCTCCATCCCCAGGTGTAAGAAATTAGGAAAGGAGGGCAAGAGACCAGCATGGCTGAGTCTAGAATTGCTGGTCAAACTAAAGGGCAAGAAGGACCTGCATAGGCAGTGTAATCTGGGATGTGTATCCTGGGAAGAGTATAGGGACGCTGCCCGGTTGTGTAGGGATGGGGTCAGAAAGGCTAAGGCCAAGGCCAAAGCCTTAAAATCAGCATTTAGAAAAATCAGTAAGTATGCATATAATAGTACAATTATAGAAAAGTATCGCATACTCATAGGACATCTCAATTTGGAAGAGATCCATCAGGATCACAGAGTTCAACTCCCAGATCCTCACAAGATAATAATAATTTTCAAAGTAAATTATTACATATATTTTCCCAAGGTGTGGCTGGAGCTGAACTTGCCAAGGAATGCAAAGAATAAGAAGGGTTTCTACAAGTATATCAGCCAGAAAAGGAAGGTCAAAGAAAGTGTATCCCCCTGATGAACAAGACTCGCAAACTGGTAATAATGGACAAGGGGAAGGCTGAGGTACTCAACAATGTTTTTGCCTCAGTCTTCACTGGCAACCTCTCTTCCAACACCTCTCTAGTGGATGGACTGCAACACGTGGACTGGAGGAGCAAAGTCCCTGCCCCTGTAAGAGAACGTCATGTTCATGACTAGCTGAGGAACCTGAACATACAGAAGTCTATGGGACCTGACGAGATGCATTCCAGAGTCTTGAGGGAATTGGCTGATGTAGTTGCCAAGCCACCTTTATTATATAAAATACTAATATTTTAGGTAAGTTAAAGACACTAGTGACATGGCATAATTAGAAATCCTTATTCTGCTCTGCTCTGTGTTAAAGATCAAATGAACACCAGCTGTTTTTCAAAACAGCAAAAATACCAGAGTGTATAATATTGAAACATTCTGATATACTAATGCCACTGCTGATAGAATCATGCTGCAGGCATATTGGGAATGAGCCATCAATCACACATGGTGACAATAACAAGCACTTTGCCGACAGTTTTCTGACCCAGATAACCTTAAAATAAAATATTAGAATAGAGAGTGGAAAAATAGCGTGACCATTGCATGTATTACCATGACACCCAATATATTGGTTCATGTGTAATAATAGCATATGCACGAACATGTTTTTATTCTTTGTAGAACTAAAGAAATGTTTGGATTTTGTTTTTTCTGTTGTTTTTTCTTTGTTTCTCTCAGAAAGGTTTATTTTATTTTACTTATTTCTTATGGGTTTAGACTGCTTTTTGAGATATATAGTCAGAGATGGTCTAACTGATGGAGATTGAGAGTTATGCTTAAATGGATATTGATCACTGTATTCTTGTTGTTTCTGTGTTGAATACAAAAGCTATTTATGACCTGTTAAAGACTTGGAACGTTATGTTTTTTCTTTCTTGAATGGAGGGAAGTACTGTGTTTATAATAGAATTTAACATCTTCCACTTCAAATTTCAGAGTACGACATATAGGACTTAATATTTCTATGTTCTACAGCCTAAAAAAAAGGAAGTCTTTTTCATATTCATGTCCAGAGAAAGCATACAGGAGCCCTTCAATACGTACGCAACAAAGAAGAAACAAGGAAACAGCCATAACAATGTCAGCTTGAGCTTGACAAAGAATTTCTCTGTGAGGCGTAAATCTGGGCCAGTTTCTTCACTCATCGAAATGAACGATTTCACATTTTATCTAATCATGTAGGAAATGAGACTAGCATTTAACAAATTCATAAACTTTTTCAAAATAAATCTTACAAAGATTAATTAAAGCAGGAGAAATAAGATTTTTCAAACCTTAAAAGTAATGAGAGATGTGTGCCATTATGCCATAAAGACAGCATTGAGATCACAGATAATCTAGGTATTGCTTAAAAACTACATAAATTGTTTATTTCAGATATCAACAAAAATGATAATTATGAACACAGAGCAAAAGTAGAATGGCTAATGGAAATGGAAATATACTTATGGAACTGTACTGCATTTGAATGTAGTTCAGGGAGTGTAGCTTAATCTCCTTCCCATAATACTAAAATAAATGTATTACAAAACTACTGAGACTTTTAGAAGGGGATCATAATAAATCTATTGATTTAGGTATGGTATTATCACACTGGAGAATTAACAATGTGGTAAAGAATCTGTCTTGGGACTGATCATATTAATATTAAAAATTTTGTAACCTTCTTGATGCAAGAAGTATGATAATGTACTTAATTTATAACATGAAACTAGAAGGCATGAACAAGACATGAGAGAGTTGGCATATTATTCATGAAGGGATTGATAATCTTTAGGGATGGAAAAGGAAGAATGAAATTCAGTGGAACAATGTCTAGTCATTTATTTGATGCTAATAAGAAACTGGGGACTCATTGGATAAAAGCAGAAGAGAAATAAGACAGGATGTATTATCTGATAATAAGGTGGTTGTAAACTACCAACCTGATGAAGATATGAAAATAAACAAATGTAATGTCAGGATATAGCAAACACAATATAGACATAAAGTAATATTACTGTCTGTACAAGATTTGTTGAAGAAAGAAGAGGAAATTATTTAAGCTAAAGGAAAACAAAGACAAAAAACCAATATAAACTGACTGGATAAACTCACGATTGCTTCTAAGAAAATAAAAAGAAGTAGGAGATGAAGCACAGAATTATGAAAACCAGCGTCAAATCCGACTAGTGTAGCAAGAGAGGGAATTGGTCATCCCTCTTGCCAGAATTCACATCTGCTACACAAGAGCAGAAATTCCACAGGAAACTAACAGAGCATAGATGCTCTCTGTCTCAAATTGGATACTTTTTTTTGTTGTTGTTGTTAGTGGGGTTGGATTTCTAAAAATTACCAGTGTTTTCCTTCCGACTGAAGTCCTGAAATTAATACCGATGGCTATCTCCTGACCTACACAAGGTGACTTGATTCATCATAATCCAGTTCCCAGGGGAGAGTTGTTCACCAGATTCAGAAACAAAAGCATCAACACAATCACACTTTTCCTCCTTTACTGGAAACCTATAGAAGCATTAAATGACTCGATACCATGCAGCTAGGAAGACTCTTTTATCCTAGTAGTAGACAGCTGCTGTCCAGGTTTGAAACATATTTGCAACAATAACCTTGCACTGTATTTTCCCTTTACTGTTTTGTTTCATGGATTAAAATCAATCAATCAATCAATCAATCAATCAGTCTTCAAGTCTGCCACACAGGCACTTTCACTCAGGGGTGGAAAAATAAATCATGTCTTGTGAAAGACACCTGTATAAGAACTGAGCTGATCATAGAAATTCCCGGTGGGACTACTGCATTACCAAAGGAAATACTAATACAACTATTTTGTTTTTATTTGTTTACGGTCTGTTTCACTGGCAAAAAAAGAGGGGGCAAACAAGACCACACTCCATAGTCATATTGTGAAAGTAATCTTTTTAAGGATTCATTTTAACAAGGGGATAAGATACTGTTATATATAGTATACTTATCAATTACAACATCCTGTATAAATATATGGATATGTAGGATGTTTTAAGTTAATTGTTCATCTCTGTTAAGTGGATAACTTAAGTTACTTGTAAATATGTAATGCTGATGTATTGTGTCAGTAAATGATTGGCTTCAGGACTGGTGCTACAGGCAGGGCTTTGGTTTCTTTGATAACGGCTGGTTTTATAAGACACCGGTCTGGACAGTGACACGTGGGAAAGGTTTATCTCACAGGGGCAAAAGGATGCTGGGGCAGGAGCTAGCAGGGCTCATTTGGAGGGCTTTAAACTAGATTCGAAGGGGGATGGGGTTGTTACTGAGCTTGCATTGGTGGGGCAGCACTCCAGAATTGATAAAGGCCAGGAGGCCTCCCATACCCATAGGGTGAAATCGGTGTGCTCAGCTCACTCCCTGAAATGCCTGTACACCAATGCACGCAGCATGGGGAATAAGCAGGAAGAGTTAGAAACTTTTGTTCGGTCAGGAGATTATGATCTGGTGGCAATTACAGAGACATGGTGGGACAGCTCACATGACTGGAATGTGGTCATGGGTGGCTATGTCCTTTTCAGGAAAGACAGGCCAGCCAGGCGAGGTGGTGGAGTTGCCCTTTACGTGAGAGAGCAACTACAATGTACCAAGTACTGTCCACGTGCAGTTAAGGAGCAAGTTGAGAGTCTGTGGGTGAGGATTAAGGGACAGGCTGGCAGGGGTGACACTATTGTGGGTGTCTATTACAGGCCACCAGATCAGGGGGAGGAAGTTGATGAGGCCTTCTATGGGCAGCTGAGAGTGGCCTCACAGTCACAGGCCCTGGTTGTCGTGGGGGATTTTAACTTTCCGGATGTTTGCTGGAAGGACTACTCAGCCAGCCAGCCTCAGTCTAGGAGGTTCCTCCAATGCATTGATGACAACTTTCTGATGCAAATGGTGGAGGAGCCGACTAGGAGAGGTGCACTGCTGGATCTCGTCCTCACTAACAAGGAGGGTCTGGTGCAAGGAGTAAAGGTTGAAGGCTGCCTTGGCTGCAGCGACCATGAGATGGTGGAGTTCATGATCTCGGCTCGTAGAAGCAGAATAGCAAGCAGAATTGCAACCCTGGACTTCAGCAGGGCAAACTTTGGCCTTTTCAAACAATTACTAGGGGAAATCCCGTGGACAAAGCTGTTTGAAGGTAAAGGTGCCCAGGATAGCTGGTCAGCATTCAGGGACTGCTTCTACCAAGCTCAAGATCAGAGCATCCCGACACGTAGGAAGTCAAGGAAGGGAGCCAGGAGACCTGTGTGGCTAAACAGGGAACTGCTTGGCAAGCTCAAGTGGAAGAAGAGAGTTTATAGATCATGGAAGGAGGGGCTGACCACTTGGGAAGAGTACAGGGCTGCTGTCAGGGGATGTAGAGAGGCAACTAGGAAAGCTAAGGCCTCCTTAGAGTTAAACCTGGCAGGAGGGGTCAAGGACAACAGGAAGAGCTTTTTCAAATACATGGCAGATAAAACTAACACCAGAGGCAATGTAGGCCCACTACTGAATGGGGTGGGTGCCCTGGTGACAGAAGACACAGAGAAGGCAGAACTACTGAATGCCTTCTTTGTCTCTGTCTACTCAGTCGGGGGCTGTCCTGAGGAGTCCTGTTCTGCTGAGACCCCAGATGAAGATGAAGTCAAGTCAATGGATGAGTTTGCCTTAGTCGATGAGGACTGGGTCAGAGACCAGTTAAGCAACCTGGACATCCATAAATCCATGGGTCCAGATGGGATGCACCCGCGGGTGCTGAAGGAGCTGTCTGAAGTCATTGCTGGACCACTCTCCACCATCTTTATCAAGTCTTGGGAAACGGGCGAGGTGCCTGAGGACTGGAGGAAAGCAAATGTCACTCCAGTCTTCAAAAAGGGCAAGAAGGAGGACCCGGGTAACTATAGACCAGTCAGCCTCACCTCCATCCCTGGGAAACTGATGGAACAGCTTATCCTTGGTGCCCTCTCAAGGCATATCAAGGATAAGAGGGTTATTAGGGGCAGTCAGCATGGCTTTTCCAAGGGGAAGTCATGCTTGACCAACCTCATAGCCTTTTATGAGGAAATAACGAGGTGGATGGATGATGTCAGAGCGGTAGATGTGATCTACCTTGACTTCAGTAAAGCATTTGACACGGTCTCCCACAGCATCCTCATGGCTAAACTGAGGAAGTGTGGACTGGATGATCGGATAATTAGGTGGACTGCGAACTGGCTGAAGGAGAGAAGCCAGAGAGTCGTAGTCAATGGGGCAGAGTCCAGTTGGAGGCCGGTAACCAGCGGAGTGCCTCAAGGGTCGGTACTGGGGCCCATATTATTCAATATATTCATCAATGATTTAGATGAGGGAATTGAGTGTACTATCAGCAAGTTTGCTGATGACACTAAGCTAGGAGGAGTGGCTGACACGCCAGAGGGCTGTGCTGCCATCCAGAGAGACTTGGACAGGCTGGAGATTTGGGCAGGGAATAACTTAATGAAATACAACAAGGGAAAGTGTAGGGTCCTACATGTGGGCAGAAACAACCCCAGGTTCCAGTATAGGATGGGGAGCTACCTGTTAGAGAGCAGTGTAGAGGAAAGGGACCTGGGGGTCCTGGTGGACAGCAGGATGACCATGAGCCAGCACTGTGCCCTTGTGGCCAAGAAGGCCAATGGCATCCTGGGCTGTATTAGAAGGGGGGTGGTTAGCAGATCGAGAGAGGTCCTCCTTCCCCTCTACTCTGCCCTGGTGAGACCGCATCTGGAATATTGTGTCCAGTTCTGGGCCCCTCAGTTCAAGAAAGACAGAGAGCTGCTGGAGAGAGTCCAGCGTAGGGCAACTAAGATGATTAAGGGAGTGGAGCATCTCCCTTATGAGGAAAGACTGAGGGAGCTGGGTCTCTTTAGTTTGGAGAAGAGGAGACTGAGGGGTGATCTTATTAGCGTTTATAAATATATAAAGGGGGAATGTCATGAGGATGGAGCCAGGCTCTTCTCAGTAGCAACCAATGATAGGACAAGGGGTAATGGATTCAAGCTGGAACACAAGAGGTTCCACTTAAATTTGAGAAGAAACTTCTTCTCAGTGAGGGTGACAGAGCACTGGAACAGGCTGCCCAGGGAGGTTGTGGAGTCTCCTTCTCTGGAGACATTCAAAACTCGCCTGGACGCCTTCCTGTGCAACCTCATCTAGGTGTTCCTGCTCCGACAGGGGGATTGGACTAGATGATCTTTTGAGGTCCCTTCCAATCCCTAGCATACTGTGATATATGGAGCTGTGTCTGAAGATGACCAACTTAAATGCCATGGGCAGGTATGTCAAAGAACTTTTCTATTGAAAACTTGATTGTGAAGTTTTGTACAGTAAGAATTTTATCATTGTCTCTGTACATAATAAAATTTCCACATTTGGTGTTTTGCCACTATGAAAAAAAATAAAATAAATTCTAAAAGATTCTTACCCATCTTTGGTACAAAACCCCATGTATTTTTATTTTCAACAAGATCCTTTCACACTCTTTGAAAATTAAGATATCTTATAAAAAGAAACATAACAAACAAACAAACAAACAAAAGGTCTGTTGAGAGTAGACTTTGGTAATGAGTTTTCAGGCAAAACCAGGATCTAAGGCACAGCCACATACTGCTGCACGTTCGGACTCTGGAGATGGAGGTAGAACAAGACCTTCAGAATATGGCTTCAGAAATCATCTTAACACGCTCCTTCCTGAAAAGCAGTTGTTAGAACAACCCTGCAACTTTTAAAAATGTCACTATAGCTTAAGTAATGTACTATGTTATCCCAGAATAAGGGAGGTGCAGAAAGGTGTTTTAACTTTTTCTGCTTACTTTCTCTGAATCACTAAGACATACAGGTAGCCGAGAAAATTATAGGCTTTTATAATATAATGGTTTTATTGATTATCTACAATAATGCAAGTAATAAAAGTTTAAGAATTTCCAAAGACATGCTTATCATTTCTCAAACGTTTTATTCCACACACCTAATTTACAGTGTTGACAAAGAAGAGTCATTTTAGATAGAGCCATTTACTTAAAGTCTTAAGTTAGAGTGCTGGATGTAGGACATATTTGAAAAATTAAGTGGGTACTGCACACTATAGAGGGATTACTGAAGTATAGCAAGTTTAAATGAGATGCTACATGATGGAACCCATGAATACTTGTGTTTATTTACCTACACTCTATTATTTATGAGCAAGCTAATAAAGACAGTAGTATATTCCTTGCCTGTGGTCCTGAATTTTAATTCATTATGTCTGTTGATGCACTTTAATGTTAAATGCCTCCATAAAAACTTGTAACTACTTTGAAAGGGATTCATTTTGATGCCTTACTTTTAGGTGGACTAACCAGATGAAAACAATTTCTCCTCTCCTCCATCCAAAGCAAGTTGCTTGTGTGTCACAATAGATTAAATTTGAATTCAACTGGGAACTGCTAGATTCTGTTTGGATTCCTTCATTGTGTGTCATTTAGCATCTTTCATCTATAGGGAAAAAAGCGTAATAATATTTTCTCAGTTATAGAGTTCTTTTTTGTTGTTTTTTTTCCTTTCCTAAATGAATTATTATTGTATGAATAAAGACTATATGTAGTTTAATTTAGTGAATATTCATGTTACACAAAAAGGAAAATTTTCTGCAGTATTTAGAATGGAGATCTGCTGGAAGATTCTATGAGATTTGAAATTTCAGAAAACTTCCAAAAAGAGGTTTAAGATGAGGCATAATGCAAAAAATAAAAACCAACACCAACCCTGACAATAACAAGCATTTATCTTTTGAATCAGTTTGAATAATTACTACCATTCTCTAGGTAATTCATTCTTCTTGAGAAATTCTCATCTGGAATAACCCTTGCTAGCTAACATGCACTAATGCATCCAGGCTTTTTGTGGTCCTAAGGCTAGACAAATACTTGTTCTAAGTACATATGTAGAGTAGTCACTGAAAAAAAAAAAGCCTCTTTCCCGTCTTTGACCCCAGGAAAACCTATGAACCACAGCATGATGATGTAAAATCACATTGGCTGGAGAGCAAATTTGAAACTTGATAGATACGGCTTCTAAGCCCAGATGGTCATTGCACATATTTAGATGAAACATTCTGAAAAAAAAATATGATTATTCAAGTCATTCAGTATATTAGGTATCTACACTGTAAAATCAAATTTCTGAAGAAAGGACAAGTGGAAAGAAAACTAATTTTCTATAGAAAAAGTTCACGATATTCTCCATTTGAAACCAAATGGTTTATTTTCTTTAGTCAAAGAAGAATTTTGCTAACACCTTCTGCCATTTGATCAAACCAGGCCATTTAATGAAAAAGGAGAAGGTTTCAATTCTCTTCTCCCAGTACAGTCTCAGAATAGGACTGTGTAGCACTAACAGGAAGCAGGATTTGGGAACATGCAAAGAAGCATTAACAGGAAACAGGATTTGGGAACGTGAAAAGAACACAGTATAATATTTATATTTAATAGTGCAATAGCATGACTTCTACAGAAGAATAAAGTATAAAAATGGCCTATATAGGAAAAAAAAAAAGGAATGATGTCTTTTTCATTTCTTTCTAATAGATTAAAAAAAGGATGTCTATACTTGTAAAAATAAAAAGAGAAATCTGCTTAGACAGAAGATTTAAACCTTCATACAGCCTAGGAAATAAAAATTTATGCCTCTACTGCAAGATTTCAGTGTTAGAAGAGACCATTCCTTACCTGGCAAAGTATGGGCTTTTGATAGAAGAACACAAATTACATATTTATGATTCACAGAATCACAGAATTTTCAGAGTTGGAAGGGACCTCTAGAGATCATCTAGTCCAACTCCCCTGCTAGAGCAGGATTGCCTAGAGCACATTACTCAGGACTGCATCCAGGCGGGTCTGGAAAATCTCCAGAGAAGGGGACTCCACAACCTCCCCGGGCAGCCTGTGCCAGTGCTCTGTCACCTGAACTGTAAAGAAGTTTGTCTGTGTATTTGAACGGAACTTCCTGTGTTCTAACTTGTGCCCATTGCCCCTCGCCCTGTTACTTGGAACCATTGAAAAGAGCCTGGCTCCATCCTCCTTCAACCCACCCTTTAGATACT
This sequence comes from Vanellus vanellus, assembly GCF_965231255.1. Classification (NCBI taxonomy): domain Eukaryota; kingdom Metazoa; phylum Chordata; class Aves; order Charadriiformes; family Charadriidae; genus Vanellus; species Vanellus vanellus. The sequence continues at coordinate 152,140,127 of NC_138906.1, forward strand.
TGTACGCCATAATAAGGTCTCCCCTCAGCCTTCTCTTCTCCAGGCTAAAGAGTCCCAGCTCTCTCAGCCTTTCCTCATAAGGCAGATGCTCCAAGCCCTTAATCATCTTAGTTGCCCTTTGCTGGACTGGCTCCAGCAGTTCCCTGTCCCTCTTGAACTGGGGAGCCCAAAACTGGACACAGTATTCCAGTTGTGGCCTCACCAGTGCAGAGTAGAGGGGGAGAATGACCTCCCTCGACCTACTGGCCACACTCTTCCCTATGCAGCCCAGGATTCCATTGGCCTTTTTGGCAACAAGGGCACATTGCTGGGCCATGGATAATTTACTGTCTACCACAACCCCCAGATCCTTCTCCTCAGAGCTACTTCCCAGCAGGTCCGCCCCTAACCTATACTGGTGTTTTGCATCTTCCTCCCCAGGTGCAGGACCTTGCACTTGCTTTTGTTGAACCTCATTAGGTTCTTCTCTGCCCAGCTCTCCAGCCTGTCCAGGTCACGCTGGATGGCAGCACGGCCCTCTGGGGTGTCAGCCACCCCACCCAGTTTGGTATCATCAGCAAACTTGCTGAGGATACACTCTGTCCCCTCATCCAGGCATTAATGAATATATTAAACAAAATTGGACCGAGTATTGACCCCTGGGGGACACCACTGGTTACAGGCCTCCAACTAGACTCTGTGCCGCTGATCACAACCCTCTGAGTTCTGTCCCGCAGCCAACTCTCAATCCACCTCACTGTCACCTCATCTGGCCCATACTTCCTCAGCTTCCTAATGAGGATGTTATGGGAGACAGTGTCAAAAGCCTTGCTAAAGTCAAGGTAGATGACATCCACGACTCTCCCCTCATCCAGCCAACCAGTTATAACATCATAGAAAGCTATCAGATTGGTCAAGCATGATTTACCCTTGGTAAATCCATGTTGACCACTTCCAATAACTTCCTGTTCCTCAACGTGTTTGGAGATGACATCCAGAATGAGTCGCTCCATTACCTTCCCAGGGACAGAGGTGAGACTAACTGGTCTGTAGTTCCCTGGGTCCTCCTTCTTGCCTTTTTTGAAGATCGGAGTGATGTCAGCCTTCCTCCAGTCCTCCGGCACCTCTCCTGTTCTCCATGACCGTTCAAAGACAATGGAGAGTGGTCTAGCAATAACATCTGCCAGCTCTCTCAGCACTCGCGGGTGCATGCCATCAGGGCCCATGGACTTGTGAATGTCCAGCTTGGCCAAGTGGTCTCTGACCCGGTCCTCCTCAACTGAGGGAAAATCTTCCTCTCTCCAGACCTTCCCCTTTGCCTTCAGAGTATGGGATTCATGAGGGACAGCTTTAGCAGTGAAGACCGAAGAAAAGAAGGCATTCAGTAATTCTGCCTTCTCTGTGTCTTCCACCACTAGGGCACCTGTCTCATTGTAACAGCCAAGTCTAAAGATCTCTGAAGAATTCTAGGACTGGACAACCCTAAGTTCAAGGAAAGCAGATGAGATGAATACTTTGACAAAGGGAGAGATCTGAACATGAAAATTTTGTAGTAGATTTGTGTATGTGCATGTGTGTTTGCGTGTGCATGTATATGTGCACATGTGTGTGTATTCTGGGCTTCATTAGGAGGAATGTTACCAGGAGGATGCGGGAGGTGATCCTTCCCCTCTACTCAGCATTGGTGAGGCCACATTAGAAATAGTGTGCCTAACCGTGTGCCTAATTCTGGGTTTTCCAGTACAAAAGAGACATGAATGTAGTAGAGAGTCCAACGAAGGGACATGAAAATGATTAAGGGACTGGAACATCTTTCATAGGGAGGAAAGTTTGAGAGAGTTGGCACTGTTCAGCCTTGAGATGAAATGGCTCAGAGGGGGATCTTATCAATGTGCATGAATACCTGAGGGAAAGGTGCAGAGAAGACAGAGCCAGGTTCCTTTGCAGTGTCAGGAAAAGATGCAATGGGCACAAACCGAAACACTGGAGGTTCCATCTGAACTTCACTTTTTTACAGTGAGGGTGATTGAGCACTGGCACAGGTTGCACAGGGAGATTTTGGAGTCTCCCTCCTTGGAGATATCCAAAGCTGCCTGACACGTTCCTGAGTACCTGGGTCTAGGTGGTCCTACTTGAGCAAGGGGGTTAAACCAGGTGACCTCCAGAGGTCCCTTCCAACCCCAGCAATCTTATGATTCAATGATTTTATGTACAGCACACCAGCAGGTTATGAGAGCAACGTGGTACAAAACAAGAATAGTACAGGTTGTCCATTATCAAGATAACGTTAAGAAGATATCAATATTAAGTTATTATTTAGTAGGAAGATAAATAAAGGCCATTATCTTGTAAATGACCTTGTAACCTTCATCTATACGTCACAGCCCACACAGCCTGAGTTGCCCCATATTTGTGTCTGAACTTGGGGATAGATAACCAGAAAAAAACTCATGAAGGGCTGTTGCAAGGGCACATAAACATACAAAAACTCTGTAATGCATTTACTAACCTTGTTTATTTTAAAAATGTAATCTAATTGATTTAGCTTCATTGTAAAAGGGAGGGTTGAAGGACACAGTTATACAATAATTCTCATTAATCACCTCATGAAGAGAATGAGCACTCATCCTGAGCTCTCACATGCCCATCTTTGTGACTCTGGGTATAGCCATGGAAATCTCCACTGAGAGCTAATGTGCAGGAATAGTGTGCCTCTTATTCTCTTCCACTCTGTACTTCCTGTTCTCATGCATTATCTTGTTAGGTGTCTTGCTAGCATGTATCACGTTCATGCTCTGGTGGAGATAGATCTCACTATTTACAGAGGTACCTCTGACTACAGATACTGGAATGGTTAAAAAAAACTCCTGATTTCAGTACGAAGTTTAGAGCATTATGAACTTAAAACTCGAATTTTATATTCAGGCAGTGAAAGACCTAAAGAATCCATGAAAACTGATTGAGAAATTGTACATGTTGAGTGGAGCTACCAAGCACTAGCCAAGAACTGTACACAATAAGGGCAAGTGCTACCTCCACCATTCTGTACAGCTAAGACACTTGACTCCAGACTTTGTGTATGGTGCTGCCCCCCTGGGTGCTTACACTGTCCTTACACATCTTCTGCAAATAGATACAAGTAGGGTGTGTGCCACTGAAGAAGACAGTGGAGGACCTCTTGGTAGTCGTTGGTTGCAGGGTTGTTTCAACATTTACATCTCTACAAGTACCTGAAAGGAGGTTGTAGAGAGGTGGGGGCTGCTTTCTTCTCCCTGGTGACAAGTGATAGGATGAGAGGAAACGGGTTCAAGTTATGTCAGGAGAGATTTAGATTGGATATTAGGAAACATTTTTTTCACTGAAAGGTTTATTAAACATTGGAATAGGCTGCCCAGGGAGGTGGTGGATTTGCCATCCCTGGAGGTGTTTAAAAAAGGGTAGATGTGGTACTTAGGGACATGGTTTAGAAGTGGTTTTGTCAGGGTAGGTTAATGGTTGGACTTGATGATCTTAAAGGTCCCTTCCAACCTCAGCAATTCTACGATTCTATGATTAGACAGTAATTGTATAAGATAAATATTTGGAGACAAATAGAAAGAGGTCTAACTTTTTTTCAGGCATGCTTTGAATATGCCTAGTGGATTAGGCACATCTCAGAAATAAGAAAGAGAAAAGAAAAAGAAAGAAAGAGTAGACGTATCTAAAGCTTAGTTCACGTCATAATGAAGCATATCAAGAACTATGTATCTATATTTTTAGGTATTTCTACAGACATACTTCCTTTCAATTGCCTAGTTAACTCTCAGGTTAAATAAGAGAGCCACCAGTGGGTATTTTACTTCTGGAACAAGTGAAAATTTCTCTTTCTGTTCTTTCTGGCCAAGATTCTTAGAGAGCACTTTAGATCTAAATCACAGACATTTGGATGAAAAAAAAAAAAAAAAAAACTTCTTTGAAACCTAAGTACATGAAGCATCAATTAATTTCTCTAGGTCACTCACATCTCTCCTACAGTAAGATCCAGAATCTTTTTTCAAATCCTGAAGTGTACTACAATGATGATCCTTAGACCAGTCTATAATAAAATTATATATACAACAGAGTTCAACAGATCTTCTTTACCATCAAGGGTTTTAGCAACTTTGGATATTTAGCCTAAGAACGGTCTATCTGAAGTCAGAATGTTCTTATATGCAATAATATGCTGTATTATCTTGTCAAAAATAGTTTTTTGTATATAAAGGCTATCTTCCTCTGGCTATTGCTTGGTCCAATGCATTCTTTTTTTTGGATTTCAAAATGTTTTCGAGAATTTTCTTAACCTTCTATGTCACCGGCTACTTCTAAGCCTGGAGAGCCTGGTGTCTGTAACCTAAGTTGTTTCCCTTGATGTTTGGCATCTGAAAGCTCTGAGAATTCATGTTCTATTTGGAGCCTGGCTCACCCCTAAATCCCTGAGGAAAACCCATCTGGAGCTTTCACTGCCAAAATTACTAAGCCTCTCACTGCAGATCAAACTCTGCGGCTTCCTTTAAATTCACAGAATCAGCCATAAACTTGGGGACTGCTACAAAGCTAAATGAAAACAACATTCTCATCAGATCCACTAATGCTTTTAGCAGCAACAACATTGACAAGAAGGTTAATTTTACTAAGCAGCTACTGGAAACCTTCTTGATCATATAATTGTTTTCTTAATGAATTTGATTTAATTTTGATCAAAGGAATATTGTGAAAAATGAAATTTTCCATAAAATTAATATCTTGCCCTATGTGTCTCCGCAATCCTAAGTGCTGAATCCCTTGTGACATGATTTTATCTCTTGACATGAAAATTTCCCCCCCTTTCATACCTTACACATCACACACAAACACACATATATACGCACACTTTTGATGAAAATACTCTTAATAAAAAGCCTCCAGACATCTGTTTAGCACCATGTTTAATATAATGCAAAAATAATGAAATGGATCACAGCAACTCATTAAACAGAGACACCCCCACACACTGAAACAGATGGGTAAGATAAATTTAATACAGCCATTTTGTTTCTTAATTAAAGAGATGCCTTTTCCTTCACTGCCTTCATCAGCTTTCAATGTCTTTTTTAAATCACATAGCAAATCCCAGGGAAACTCTTCTGTTCTTCCAAAGCTAGGCTGTAGGTATGCCACTTACTGCATGATCTTCCTCTGATCATACTGATATTCTTACATTGTTCTTTCAAACTACTTAATTCTCTTCCATTAACTATCCTTAGACAATAAGCTGTTTTGGGACAGGCATTATCATTAGCTAACTTTTGTAATTTACTTAGAGTTTAAGTCCTCAATGAGCATAAGGCAACCACAGATATAAAAACTTTCTCAACTTTTATAATCTTCATTGCAATATACCTGAGAAGGAGTTGTTACTCCTCAGTGAACTCCGTGGCGATATATATCACATTTTTGTACTTTCTGGCAGCAGCTTATCATGAATCCTGTATCTTTGTGTCAGAAATGATACATCTCAAGAAATACCAGTTATCTAAGAAAACCCTGGTAATAAATCCATTTTTCTTAAAGTGGTGTAAATTAGGATTAGCTGTACTGCAATGCTGCTACTTGAAAAGGAAATTGTCAGGTCTTTATGTTCCTTTTAGAGTTAGCAGAGGGAGGCAGGCTTTAGATCTTAGTTAGACTTCTGAATTACCCTTTGGCTGAACCTTTCCATTGACTACATGTGAAGGCAGTCTATGCTAACTTCATCTAACTTAAATATCCACAGAACATGGCTTGACTGAATGCTGCAGCCCTTTACGAGTATTTGATAAAAAACACTGCATACAAACCTTTCCTATTGACTTTGTCAATAGAGAGTGTTGTCAGAAAGGTAAGCAAAATTTGGACAGGTAACTGAATGAATACTTGAGCCTGAGGCATAACGAAGTAAAGTCTATTAAATTACAACTTTACACCACAGCATACAACCATGACTCAGAAATAAACATAACTTGACAGAGTCAGAAACACTGTGTGTAACACTGGTGTCATTTTTGGTCAGATTTCTTTTTTTTTTAATTTCAGTGCAAGATATCTGCCAAGACAATGTGCATTTAGATGCTTAGTGTGCAAATTAGTTCAAAACCTTCCCCCCTGTTCTGCAGAAGGTCCCTCCTCTGAGATTTCATTGCCTTATTATTTCAAGTGCATCTCTTCTGGACAATATTTGATTTGCATGAGCCACAAAATATTACCTGAATAGAACAGAGGCAAAAATATGGATTTTACATATTCATATGGCTGCCAGTAAGGTAGAATATATATAACTGGGCACATGGGAAACCCATTAACAGTTGTGATGTCAAAATACATGCAGCTCAAAAATGCAGTCAGACATTTCATCTTCAGTTTGCAACTGGCAAACAGTGATGTCAATGGAAATTGCCATATCAGCAACCAGAACACACATATGCACACACACATGTGTACTTGATGCATGTGATGTGGGTTGCAACACATAAAAATGCATTAACGTTTCCAAAAGGAACTTTTAGTTTTTGTGAAAGATGTAGAACTTCAGATTCGAGGAGACAATTTGCATGAATCAATGGTCTAGGGCTTGGGGTAAGGATGTACAGCTAGCCACTCCTGAGTAAGATTGTGTAAAAGGATGTACTGAATCCTACACCCAGACTAGTTGAGTTATATTTAAATTTTAACTAAACTGTGAAGCAATTACTGGTATTCCACATCCCTACCCACTATTACACTTCCCTGATCCTTCTTCGAATCTCACCTGAAATCTCATTATCATCAGTTTAGTTTGTTACGTTGGGAAGATTAAACTCCACAGATCTTTCCCAGCATAACCAACTTGATGTAATCTTTGTCCCACACCTAAGAAAATGCCCCGGGCATTGTACTGACCTATTCATACTAGGTTGCATGAACTCTCTGGATTTGTCTTGCCCTGAGTTATTTTAACCTGGTTTTAACCCCTTATATTTCTGCTTGAAATATGCTGTTGACATAAGGATTCAGAAGGACGTTGGACAGGCACCAGAATAAAAGAGATTAAACTAATAAAATTTGTTTTCATTTAATTTCATTCATTTTTTTTTTCAGTTTTTACAGTTTAAACTCTTTTTTTCCTGAATTTATTTGAACTGGGAGTGTTGTAGCTGGAAAACACCTGCATTTTTAGTATTATTGACCTTTTTATTTTTATTAGGTTGTGAACACTTTAAGTGGACTAATACTACGTTATTGTCTCCACGTAGAAGCTGTGCCACTTCTTATCCAGAACAAGTCTGACATTTTGGTTTTGCCTTACTATATTTCGGTCAAATAATGTTTCCCACCTTTTTATAGACTCTAAATAGACATGATAACCTGGGTATTCATAGTACAAGGACTACATCTCCGTAAATAAGCTGTTCGTAGGAAAATACCCCAAAATGTTCAGTTAGGAATAGATCCAATAGCATGTTGAGAAGCTTAGTATAACAGCACAGCAAAATACTGAAGTAAATGATTCTAATTATAGACTCCTTGTATCTTCTAGGCATTAACCCAATTGCCACAACTCGTAGAGGCCAGTAAATCAGTTGCTGGATTTGGCTTCTTGCACAAAATTCTCCCTGACAGAGAAACTTGATTTATTAATTCCAGTTTACCAAATGGAATTATTAATATACACATACCCCTCAAACATACATTCATTTAAAGTTAGGCTGATAATGATGTTTCATCCTAAAGCATTAGTATAATTATGCTTTGGTTAATTATCTCTCTCTGGAAACAATAGATTCAATTAGCTCAATGCAGAATGATTTTCAGATCCATTTTGGTAATTCAACATTACTGTGGACTGATCACATCCTATTCTAAGCAAATTTTATTTTGCTGTTTATATCATAGCTATGCAATTCTGCCAGTTTAACCATAACAGATTAACCACAGGCATCATTATATAACCTATTAGTTCCATATTCAATTGTATATGACATGCAGGTATATTCAAAATGGACCTGAGTCTAGTTCAGATCCAAATAATAGAAACCAAGCTGATATAAATATACTCAGAATCATGTGTTTAACTGTAAAGGACTGTTTTCTTATAACAAAGCCTGTCCTCCTTTAGTCACTGAACTGGTCAGGCAGGAAAAACTCTATTAAGTGATATAACTTCAGTGTCTAAGAACTAGGAGGAAGAGTAAATTTTCCATTCTATTATGCAAGTAGAAATTTCCAACAGCTACTACTTAAAGTGAAAATGTGCAAGACAGAAAGATTTTTCTGAATCACATTTCATCTTCAGTTGAAAACCGCATAGTCTGCGTAATCAAAGTCACAGAACTCACTTTTTGCTGATTATGTGCTCAGTTATTCAGTACACTCAGATCTTAGCTTTCCCTAATTCCTAGGGAATTCCACCTGTTTAAGGGTGGAAGTGAAAAAAAAAAAAAAAAGTTATGCTCATTTACATCATCTTAAATATAATTAGCAGGAAAAAGGATTGTTGCTGTATTTTTTTTAAGATGAAAAATTGTATAAGTAGTATAAGCATTTTGCAATTGCAGGGGCAGGAGTTTACAATTTATTCCAAGAATCTTGAAAGGTAATTACTGAATTTTGATGCAGGCAAACAACCAGAATTAGAAAGGTCATCATTCCTTGTCATGGATCCACATTTCCTGTATAACTGGGCATCTATTGAAGGCAAATTTAGTTTGCAGCCAATACACTACACATGCTAATTTTATTTCTCCTAGTATTCCCAGTGCAGTCCTTAGAAAAGCACGTAAACCATGAACTTGACTTAAGGTGATTTACAGCCTATGTGATAGAAGATGACCCTTTGGTTTAATAACATGAATATGCAAAGGCAAAAAAAATGCTGTCAAAATGACATGTCATCAACGGTTAAAAACAGCATTGTTAATTTGATTTTGTTGTAATTAATAGTACATTTGCTTTATTTATTTAATTATAGTGTTTAATGCTATTAAATTCTTCATTTACATCTGGACTCTCCTATTAAAATCTAGCAGTAAATCAGATCAAGTGAAGAATGCTGCAAAAGAATAGAGGTATGAAGGCAATTAATCTTAAAAGGAGTTTTGTATATTTGAATTTCATAAAGTGAGGATTCTAAACTGAAGTGAGAAATTTACCAGAGTCATATCTCAAATGTCATCTTCTATTAAAAAACAAAGAACTTAGTGCAAAATTATCTCTACTCATATACTGAGATAAATTTACTGTTGTTACTGTTGTTATTAACTGCAAAGAAAAATAATGCCCAAGTATTTATGTTCACAGAATACCTTTATTGCAACATATTTGGAGGCTTATAGATTTTTTCTGTTTGATTGGAAAACTGTCAGGAAAATTTTGCTTCATGTAGTGCCAAATATTTATTTCTTAAGTTTCAAAATTAAATGATCACTTACAGTATCCTTCTACTTTGGAAAACATTTTTCAAGTTAACATTTTAGAGTTTGCTTTTTTCTCTCTTGCATCAAAAGTGCTCATAACTTCAAAATATTATTTGGCTTCTACCTGGTAGCTTTCTATTTCTATTTATAAAAATCTATGGTATTAACATTATTACCTGCAGACTCTAATAACTGAACTGCTCTAGATGGTTTCATCAGCAACTGAGAGCACTCAGTTGTTGACAAGAGGGCTGGAACGCTGACAGTAATGGTTTCCAGAGTGGTCTTGCACAGGATGTGAAGTCAGTTGCTGTGAAGTTATTTTTAACATCTGAATATGCAAGCAACATTTCTGGGAGGAGAAATGATAGATTAAGAAATCAGCCCTGGGGAAAAAAAAACATCAGAAGCATGTTTTATATGTTTTCAAATATAAACTTATATTGAAATCCTACATGACGATATGCATCAGAAGAAGTCTGGGTAGAGTATAAGAGGAATGCTAGACACTCACTATCAAATAATTTTTATTTTAAACGTCATCCATGTTATTCTATATAATACAAAACATCTTAAAGAGTACTAAAAATATTTTCTATGTAGGTTATTTCTTTTTTTTTTTTTTTCTTGACTGTGAACATATACTTTGAAAGGCATCAGGGAACTACTGTTGCGTGCTTCTAATTGCCCTGAGGTTTGATTCCTTTTTAATAAACTTTGAAAAGTCAGAATGTTGATCTGCGCTTCAGTAAACCGATCCCCTGCAAGTGTGTATCTTGTCAAGGGAAAAGCAGTTTCTTTTGCTGTATTCAGTCTTCAGATCACCACAGAGTCTGCAAACTTTACATTTCCTCATTCATAAAGGCTGACTGCACAGAAACCTTAAGCACACTAATACCTATTCGAAAAGTACCATAAATAATATTCCAAAGAATGGCTAAAATTATGACCATTTATGAATGCAATTTCTCTCACCAGCTTAAATGTACAAACAAAGACCTCTTGTTTTCAGCAAAACTCCAGAGATTCCTGTACACTGGTAAACCTGAGTCAGAGCAGATCTTTTTTAACCAATGTTAACATGAACTCCTCATTACAATCACATGCTGGTGCCACATTGCCAAATAGAGCTGCTCTTATAGAGGAATGGCTCACACCATTCCTGTTTATGGTTGAAAGTAGCTGGATACTGCTTGCATGCCTTGAGGACTGCAGAAGCACAATGTTTTGCAAGTGAGTAGCAGATGGCAAATGCAGCCATTCAAAGGATTCATCTAGTATCACCCCATGCTGCTATAGCTAACTTGGTAAGAACATAATTATGTGTCCTGATTTTGGCATCTGTTTTCCTCAGCTTTTTCTGTTAGGTCACTCTAATCCAGGTCACAACATGACCAGGTGTGGGCCATGCCTCAAGCATTAACAGAAACATTTAGTACCTATTTAGCAAAGCCTTCTCAAAATGGAAGACACTGGTCAGTAGTTTGGTTGCAGTGGGTGGAAGGTATTGCCTTCCACAGTATATATCCTGTCAGGGTCCTGGGTATGGGACCTCCACCTGGGGCTTTGACTGCTGGCCTCAGGGTGAAGCATTTGGCCAGCTGGTAAGAGCTGCTGTGAAGAAAGAGCCTGAAGAGGCCTCAGTGAGATCCTGTTCCTCCTTCCCAGGGGAGCTGCTTTTTAGCTGAGCCTCTACTGCTAGTTCCCCCCGTGCTACACCTTCTGCCATGTTGCAGCCTGACCCTGCCCAGCCATGGGACCATCTGATCCTGATCCCGACCCACATGCTGTGCTGACATCCTGGCCTGGTTTCAGCCCATCCCCACAGCTCTGCCCAGTGATCCCAGGGGCACGTTTGGTCCCCATTCCTCTCACCAGGTCTGATCAGGACCCCAGCAGGCCGATGTCCTGGACTGGACTGGCCTGCCCTTTCCCTAGGAACATCCCTGATGCCCAGGGCTAGGGCTACCTCTTGCTGTCCCCCAGCTTGCCCTGCTCCTTGGATGGACTGGTGGGACTGGCTGTGATGCCCTGTCCTCCTGACAGCTATGGGGATCCCTGAGCAGTCCTACTGCTCAGTCTATATTTTTCTTTTTTTTTTCATTTCATGGATCTACGTTTGTACTGGCTGATCAGCAATCTTTGAAAGGTACAAACTATTTATCAAATCACCCGTTCTCGTAACACAGATTAAGGACTGTAGTTCTACTTTCTGACTTGACCAGGACATAAGGTATAATCCTGTTACCTTTGTACTGGATCCTGCAGTAAAAGATTAATGAAAAAGTTTTCCTCATGAAAGAATATTTAAGAATGCATTTGTCGCATTTGTCTGTCTGCTAGTTTGTTCTAATGACTAATAGCCTCTTGCACTGAAAATGTATTCTTTATTTTTCACTTAAATTTGACTGGTTTAGTTTAGCTCTCCAGTCTGTTTCAGGTACTTCTCAGGCATACGTTGATGGATACATAACTATGGCATTTGGCATCCATTTGACTTGTCTGCTGGCCAGTGGCTGGACACCATTTAATTGAAGCAAAATTGAACATAGCAAGTGTGTTCCTCACATGAAACAGTTCAAAAGCATTTTAGTACTTCACATTAACAAAGAACAAATATTTTTGTCACAAGTCACTTAATGTATAGAGAAACATGAAGAAGACAATAGCCATTTATGTATCAGGAAACAAATAAAAGAGGAAGACACAACCAAGCTGAATCCAGGCTGATGCAAAACTTCACGTATCCAAAAGCACCACAGATTCTTATGATGTCTACTGAGATTATGCTTCACCACAGAGCTTGGCAAAATTTAAAGATGTTGGATCATGGGCAAAACAATCTCTGGTAACTAGAAAAACAAGAGCTGCAGGGCTTATCCTTGATTCTTTTTAAAAAGCACACCTCTCTCATGCTCTGAACTGTTCTGTTCAAATTAGTCCTGCTTCCAACATATCAATTTATGTATATCTGTTGTATAAGAAATTAAAAAATTATTTCTCAAAATAAGGATGCAAAAATTCCCCTGATCTACTTTCAAAAACTTATTTTTTATAATATGCTAAGTTTTTGTGTGAATAAGTATGTTGTGAAGGATTATGTGTAATTACACAAACATAAAATACCAGAAAATTCCAGACAAAATTTCCTGAATATTCTGATTTTATTATTTATGCCTCTGAAAAGCTAAAAGCAAAAGCAAAATTTAGTATTTAAAGTTTTCCTTTATTCTTCAGGACACCCAAGGCACAAAATATAGCACTGTTGAAAGACAGACACTTAAAATTAAACACAATGATAGAAATAGACATTTGTTTAATAATGAATGGCAAGACTCTCTGTAAGCACCAGGTGCTAGGTTACAGCTGTGTGAGAAGTCAGTTTTCAGAAAGCAGTGATTCTACAATGTTTTTCTTTCTGTTATTTTTTTTTAAATGTTCTGCACATTTCCAAAAAAAAAACAACAACAAAAAAAAAACAGCCTGGAGGAATATGTTTTACATTTTGCTGATCACTTAGTAAAAGTTGGGTTTGTTTTGGTTTTATAGGCCATCCTGATATGCAGGTAATTTTAAATTAAAGAAACAAGAGTAGCATTTTCCATAATGCGGTGAGAAACATAGATCTGAAACACAGCCCAACCTGTATGTCTCTTGTGCCCAGAGACAGCATTGTGTTACAATTGTGTGTTATATCTGTTTTTTATGAGTACAGGATAGCAAACAAAACACCACACCATATAATGCTGAGGCATAGGATGTACAGTAATTCATAGAAATACAGAAGTATCATACATATGAAGTAAGTTCCTTTATACAATTCTTTATTTTATAGAAATTTTTTTAAGGGTTTGGGGAGGACTCCAATCTCTTCAGACACAATCACTGCTTATTTTCAGACTCTTCAACATATGTAATCAGGAAAATTTCCTGCCCGCAAAAGAGGTTATCCAAATAGCCCCATGAAAAAAACAAAACAAAACAAAACAAAACAATAAAAACCCAACAAACAAAAATCCCAAACCCCACAAGCAAACAAAAAACCCCACCCAAAACAGAACATGTAAACTTCTAAATGATGCAATGTGACAATGAAGTTACATGCCTAAGACCTATGAATCCTATGGCTACGTCTGAGCACCTCCTGGGTAATACTGTGTCATTGCTCATCTTATAACTTAAATAACACGTGACACCTTTACACTTTGCCAAAGGTGCCCATCCACTCATTTCTCATTGAAGCACACACACATCTCTGGAGGTGCCTTACAGGCCTGATTATTTCCTGTGTAGGAAGAAATCAAGAGCTCTTTCGGATATGTTTTTATGCCCCATTTAATTCTGTGCTATATATCTGTAGTTGGATGATTCCTTTCTTAGTCACAGTGAAATTACTGCACTAGACACTGACAGAGAAAAGGATTCTACCTTGTCAATTACAGCACAGAAGCATGAACTGAAATTTTCAGAGCGCCTGACTGAGCCTCTTGTTCGAGAGGCCAAAGACAAACTAAGTTCTACTGAATTGTTTGAAGTTTGTTAGACTCCTTTGGAAAGCAGCAAATGAAAAGGGTTTGACATAAATCTGGCAAACAGACACTTGAGAAAATAATTTAAATTACTAATATTTAAATAAGCATGCTAAGAATATACATGATTGTTAGATTAAATATAATATGTTCAGAAGGGTGACAGGGCAGACAACGCGTTTGATTGGAAAATGTAGCTTAGGCAGTGCAGAAAATAATTATAAATAATCATCAAGGGAAGGTTGCTTGCACTGTGGCAGTGAATAACTGTTAGAATCTATAAAGTAGGAGAAAATAAAAATTCTTCAGAAAAAAAATCTCAAATAAAATAATCAATGAAACACTTTGTAATATTTAAGGCTTAGCAAGAAATGTTATACACATGTAACAGAAAAGCAGTATTATTTGTAATGTTTACCTTGTCAGTCAAAGTCTCAACTTCATTAGAGCTCCTTTAATGAGCTTTTTGAAGACCCAAGGACCAGTCTGTACTCAGCCCGGCTCTACCTATTTCAGTTGTGCCAACTGTGTTATAGTTTAATACCCTGATGCTGATTATTATGACATAAAGGGCATTCACAATTTGGGACTTAATTAATAAAGCACTATAAGATTGTTTATGGTTATATTGACTATTGATGATGTTGCACTGTTTAAATGTAGGAGCACAGTTCCTACATTGAATTTGTGTTAAATATGTCCATGAGGTTACGTTTTTCACACAATAATTCAGTGAAGACTGCTTTTGAAATATATTTTATCTAGGTTGGGGTTTTTTGTTTTTGTTTTTGTTTTTGTTTTTTTGAACCTCCTTCACATCCTACAGCTTCTTTTTCACTGTTCAGGTATCATACATCTACTAAAAACTGAAATTTCCTTGGAAGCTTCATAGATCAACTGTGATGTTTTAATAAGTCAACATTTTTCAGGACAGAGCGTAGCGAGTGGTGCCCCTCAGGGGTCAGTACTGGGTTCAGTCCTGTTCAATATATTCATCAATGACCTGGATGAAGGGATAGAGTGTACCATCAGCAAGTTTGCTGATGACACAAAACTAGGAGGAGTGGCTGACACGCCAAAAGGCTGTGCCACCTTACAGCATGACCTGGACAGGCTGGAGAGTTGGGTAGAGAGAAACCTTATGAAATTCAATAAGGGCAAGTGTAGGGTACTGCACCTGGGGAGGAATAACCCCATGCATCAGTACAGGTTGGGGGCTGACCTCCTGGAGAGCAGCTCTGTGGAAAGGGACCTGGGAGTCCTGGTGGACAACAGGATGACCATGAGCCAGCAATGTGCCCTGGTGGCCAAGAAGGCCAATGGCATCCTGGGGTGCATCAAGAAGAGTGTGGACAGCAGGTCGAGGGAGGTCATCCTTCTCCTCTACTCTGCCCTGCTGAGGCCACATCTGGAGTATTGTGTCCAGTTCTAGGCTCCCCAGTTCAAGAAGGACAGGGATCTGCTGGAGAGAGTCCAGCAAAGGGCTACAAAGATGATTAGGGGATTGGAACATGAGGAAAGACTGAGGGACTTGGGTCTTTTTAGTCTAGAGAAAAGAAGACTGAGGGGGGATCTTATTAAGGTTTACAAATACTTAAAGGGAGGGTGCCAGGGGGATGGGAACAGTCTTTTTTCAGTGGTGCACAGTGATAGGACAAGATATAATGGGCACAAACTTGAATATAGGAAGTTCCATCTTAACATGAGGAGGAACTTCTTTACTTTGAGGGTGGCAGAGCACTGGAACAGGGTGCCCAGAGACATGGTGGAGTCTCCCACTACAGAGACATTCAAAACCTGCCTGGATGCCGTCCTGTGCAACTGCTGTAGGTGACCCTGCTCTGGCAGGGGGGTTGGACAAGATGAGATCCCTTCCAACCCTGACCATTCTGTGATTCTGTGATTCTGTGATTGCTTTTGTTTGAGATCTCATGACCTTATCAAAGATCTTTCTTCCTCCCTATCTCCCTTTCTATTCTTTGGTGTGAACCAAATGCAAGGAAATGTGAGCAAATACTTGAAACTAGCTACATGCTGTAGTTCACTAGCTGGGTGAAAAATTGCATTGAAAATTTATACATGAGGCTTCCTTTCAGAGGGGTGCCTAAACTTTTAAAAGCTGTGGGGGTGTTTTTAAACAAATACAAATTTATTCCAAGCACAAAAATCCTTCAGGGCAAGTGAAGGACACATATCACTTTAGCTTTTATTTCTGTGCTGCTGCTGTTCTCTCTGAGTCACACTGAAGCAATTGGATTTGGAGCTTTATTCTATCGAAATATTTTCAGCTTTGTCGATTGGTTTTGTATCAGGCAGCAAGAATTTTTTTTCTTTTTTGGTCAGAAGGAAAGTACACAAGCATTTGATTTGTCTTTAATGACTGCTCTTCTACTTGGTCAGTAAATTTGACTGTCTTCCAGAGACTGCAGCGAGAACCAAAGGATAATCATTCTAGAAATGTTGCGAAATCCTCAAATAAATAAGTGATGAATGAATTTTAACACTGAAATTTAGACCACCAGGAATATAAACTCAGAAGAACTTTCTAGAGTAATTTGTAATTTAATCTGTACTCCATAAAACTTGATCAAAGCCAAAAGGTTGTATATCTAAGACAATCAGACTTTATCCAGTGGTAAAGAAAACTTTCAGAAAAATATTAGTCTGCGTCTTTATTTTTGTATTATTATTTTCATTTTTTTAAAATTTCTTTAAAGTTTAAATTTTAAATACCTTAGATAAAACTTTTACTTGAACTTCAAGACCTTGTCTTCATTTTATGCTTTGAAGTTATAATAGCAGTAAGACTAATGTGCTGACTCCTGAGATCTCACATCATAAGATTTTAATGACAGCTTGGCATATAAATCCTACCGCCAAACATAGTAAATCATGGTTATATCCTAATCAGCCACGGTGAAGGACAGTTCTTTTCCATGGTTAATTCAGATTTATTCTTCCAATATTTTCAAACTGAGACTCATTATGTTATAATTGAGTGTTACACTTGTACTGTTTCAGGGAAAAACACATCAGCAAAGTATCTCAATTAAACAATGAGCTCTGAAAGTGAGAAGCAAAACAAAAAGAACAAATTGAAAGGAAGGCAGGCAGAATCCACCATGGAAGACAAGGCATGAAGCCTTTCCAATATGTCAGAGAAAGGACACCTTTCCAACATGTCCTTTCCAACTGAAGGGAGCTGCTCTGGAAGTGTCCCAGTCCACAGTGGAACAGCAAATCTTGGCACACAGGGGGGTTTCCTGAGGCAAGGAAAACCCAGGGCAGTGGAGCAACCTGCCAGGACCCAGTAGCTCTTGTAGGAGATGCTGATGAGGCCTGGGCATTTCTCAGCAGCAGTTGTGCAACAGTTCACACAGAAGGATGTGCAGGAAGGGCATAGGCACCCTACCAGCTCAAGAGGTGAGTTCAATTTATGGTCAACACCCTCTTAGAATAAGTTTATCTGTAGTATCCACCCAGCAGAAATCTATTCCCTCTGCACTCAGCAGAAAGGATGTGGCAACCCAGACAAATCTCTCATGAACACATGCAGCCGTCCACGACTCAGGCTGCAGGGAATGCCAGAGCCTTTCTCTGGTAACAGATGGCAGTAGTGAGAACAGCTGTGTGAGGTGTGACCAGGTAGATGATCTGCTCAGCCTGATGGCAGAGCTACAAGAGGAAACAGAAAGGTTAAGGACCATCAGGGAGTCTGAGAAAGAGATAGACTGGTGGAATCACACTCTGTCTTCCCTGAGGCAGAAATGGGAATAGTCACCAGAAAAAAACAAACAAACAAACAAACAAACAAACAAAAACCAACAAGATCAAGGGAATCCTGTAGTCTCCTGACACTAGGCTGAAGGCAGTAGCTTAAAGGAGAAGAGTGAATGGAGGCAAGTCCACACTCAGGGTGGCAGGTGAACCCCCTCCTTGCCCACCCCGCCTTCACAGGTGCCCCTGTACAACAGGTATGGGGCCCTGGATGTGGAAGGCCAGTCAACGGACTATGTGGATTAAAATCCATCTTCACTAGAGGTGTGTCTGAGGTCAGAAAGGCCTACCCTCTTGTATTACAACCACCTCAATGAGCAAGAAAAGACAAGTTATAGTTGTAGGCAACTCTCTTCTGCGAGGAACAGAGGATCCAATATTCAGGACAGACCCTCGTCTTAGGAAGTTTGTTTCTGCCCTGTTGCCTACGTTTAAGATATAACTAAGAAACTTCCTAGCCTGGTAGAGCCCTCAGATTGTTACCCATTACTGCTCTTCCATGTGGGTGGTCATAAAGCCGCAACGTAGAGTCCAAATATGATCAAAAGAGACTTCAGGGCCTTGGGATGGCTGGTAAAGGAATCTGGAGCAACAGGCTATGTTTTTCTCTCTCCTTCTGGTTTCCGGCAGTAACACTGGAAGAAACAGATGGGCCCAGTCTATTAATACATGGCTCCATGTCTGGTGTCACTGCCACAATTTGGGGGTTTTCACTAATGGGATGGCCTACATGGCACCAGGCTTTCTGACATCAGATGGGATTCACCTTTCTCAAAGGAGGAAAAAGGCCTTTGCTTACAGGCTAGAGGAGCTCATTGACAGAGCTTTAAATTAGGCTTGGAGGGGGAGGGGCATAAAATCAGGCTTGCTCGTGACAAGGTATGGGATAACGCACCAAAGTTAGAGGGATAGGGTCCTTACAAGAGCCCTCGGTCTGTTGTTCTGAGACGTGCTGGCTAAATTGCAGCACACTTGAAGACTTATGGAGATGAGCCAGGGGCTCTTGAGCTAACAGGGAAACACCAGTGAAATACCTCAAAGGAATTAAGGGGTGTTCCTCTAGAAAGGTGACACGGCTGACAGCCAGCCTGAAGAGCCTCTACACCAAGGCACGCAGCATGGGTAACAAACAGGAGCAGCTGGAAGCCACTGTGCTGCTAGAAAGCTACGACCTCATTGCCATTACTAAAACTTGGTGGGAAGAATTGTATGACTGGGGTGCGGCTATCGATGGCTACAGGTTGTTCAGAAGGGACAGGAGAGGAAGGAGGGTCTGAGGCGTTGCCGTCTATGTCAAGAAATGGATAGAGTCTGAAGAGCTGTCTCTGAAGAATAGCCAACGAGCAGGTTGAAAGCTTATGGCTAAGAATTAGAGACCAAGGCAACTGTCGTGGTTTGGCTTCAGCCGGCAACAAAGAACCACGTGGCCCCTCGCTCAATCCCCACAGCCATGGGGAAAATCGGAATAAAAAGGCACAACTCGTGTGTTGAGATAAGGGCAGTTTAGCAGAACAGCAAAGGAAAAGAGAAAAACAATAACAATAACACCGATAAAGGTCTATACAAATGTGATTACAGTACCACCGCTCACCAGCTGGACCCAGACCACCCCAGCCCACTCCAAGCAGCAACTTAGCATCCACTTCCCCAGCCATCTCCCCCCCATAGCCCTGGCGTGGTTCACATGGGATGGAGAAGCTGTGTCCCCTGCCAGCATATTGGGGAAATTAACCCCATCCCTGCTGGAACCAGGACAGCAAAAAGGGAACCTTGTGGTTGGTGTCTACTAAAGGCTACCCAATCAAGAGGACCCTATTGACGAAGCCTTCTTGCTCCAGCTACAGGAGGCATGGCGCTTGCAGGCTCTTGTCCTGCTGGGGGACTCAACCAGCCTGCCGGAAAGTAGCATGGCATGCTGTAGGCATTCCAGGAGACTCCTGGAGTGCATGGAGGATAACTTCTTAAGCCAGGTAATAGACAGCCCTGCCAGAGGGGATGCAATACGGGACCTGTTGGTCAGCAATGCTAGTGAGCAAAACGGTGATGTCAAAATTGGAGGCAGCCTGGGCTGCAGCAATCATGCACGGGTGGATTTTGCAGTCCTGAGGGATATGGGTCAGGCAAAAAGTAAAGTCAGGAGCCTGAATGTTAGGAAAGCAAGCTTCCAGCTGGCCAAGGAGTTAGTCAATAAGTTCCCCGGGGAAACTGCCCTCAGGGACAAGGGAACAGAAGAGAGCTGGCTGATCTTTAAGGATGATTTCAACAGAGCACAAGAACTCTCCATCCCCAGGTGTAAGAAATCAGGAAAGGAGGGCAAGAGACCAGCATGGCTGAGTCTAGAATTGCTGGTCAAACTAAAGGGCAAGAAGGACCTGCATAGGCAGTGTAATCTGGGATGTGTATCCTGGGAAGAGTATAGGGACGCTGCCCGGTTGTGTAGGGATGGGGTCAGGAAGGCTAAGGCCAAGGCTAAAGCCTTAAAATCAGCATTTTAGAAAAATCAGTAAGTATGCATATAATAGTACAATATAAAAGTATCGCATACTCATAGGACATCTCAATTTGGAAGAGATCCATAAGGATCACAGAGTTCAACTCCCAGATCCTCACAAGATAGTAATAATTTTCAAAGTAAATTATTACATATATTTTCCCCTACCTTTGATATTAAACGTTTCCTGTGTCTTCCTGAACCATTTTCATTAACAATGTTTGATATTTTGTTTGTCTTTTCCTTTATTTCTCTTTTCTGCTTTAACATGGAATGTGTGGCAAATTCAATGTTCTGCATAATGATATTTTCATAAAAATTTGTGTCCCTTGTATACCCACTATAATTTCTTCCTTTCCTTTATTTTTCCTTTTTATACTCCCTTTCCAATATCAGTCTTGTTCTACTACATTCTGTGTGCCTCTGTGCATTCTGTATGTCTTTTCACCTGTCATTTTACATTGATGAATGTTAACACTCTCTATCATATATTCTTTTGTAGGTGCCTGTGATTCTTACTCAGGCAGAATTCCTAGTGAAAGTTAGTGTCATGATTCTCAACTTGGATTCAAATGTTCCTGAAATCACTTCTTTGCTTCTAGAATTATTACATTAAGTCAATCCTTTTTGTCGATGAGTCATAAGAAAAGGCTGATGGGTGACCACATCACAGTCTACAGCTTCCTCAAGGAGGCAGCGGAGCAGGAGGTGCTGGTCTCTCTGTAGGGACAAGCAATAGGACATGAGGAAATGGGATGAAGCTACATCAGGGGAAATTCAGATTAGATATTAGGAAAAGGTTCTTCACTGAGAGGGTGGTCTGTCACTGGTACAGGATCTCCAGAGAAGTGGTCACGGCACCTAGTCTGTCAGAGTTCAAGGAATGTCTGGATTATTATCTTAATCATATGATTTAGTTTTAGGTAGTCCTGCAAGAAGCAGGGAGTTGGACTTGATGATCCTCATGGGTCTCTTCCAACTTGAGATATTCTATGATTCTATGATCCTATGATAATAGTCTCAAATCCTCCCAAGATCAGATGGGGGACTAAAGGATATGTGCATACACAAAACTGTGAACTACATTTGTCTAAATAATAACTTAAAATTCAAACCCTGTGTATGTTAATTTCCTTAAATCTAATATCAAGCAATAAGTAAAAAAACAAATATATTTTGGAAAATAGAAGACTACCTCTTTACTACTTCTCTCTTTTTTTTCTCTTTTTTTTTTTTTTTTCTTTCCTTGCTTACATTTTAAATATGTTGGCACTTCGGAATTTACTGATAATTGTGTGGGCTGTGTCACCACTGTGTAACTCTAGTTTTATGCCAGTATAACTCCATTTGTATGCACTGATGCAGTACCGGAATTAAGCTGTTGTAGTCTGGCTATCTGGAAATGTGAACGCCATGAAGGAGATCTAGTAGGTAGGAGTTAACTATTAACACCCCAAAAGACATGAAGAATATGATTTTAAAAAGGCTGTTGTGGTGAGTTTGACCTTGGCTAGACACCAGCTGCCCACCAAGCCACTCTATCACTCCCCTTCCTCAGCTACACAGAGAAAAAAAAAAAATGATGAAAGGCTCATGGTTCAAGATAAGGACAGGGAGATGTCACTCACCAATTACCATCACAGGAAAGCAGACTCGACTTGGGTAAATTAATTTAATTTATTACCAATCCAATCAGAGTAAGGTAATGAGAAATAAAATCTAAATCTTAAAACACCTTCCCCCCCACCCCTCCCTTCTTCCTCAACTTTGTTCCCAATTTTCTGTACCTCCTGCCGCCAAGCAGCACAGGGGGACAGGGAATGGGGGTTGTGGTCAGTTCATCACACATTGTCTCTGCCACTCCTTCCTTCTCAGGAGGAGGACTCCTCACACTCCAGTGCAGGGTCCTTCCCATGGGAGCCAGTCCTCCATGAACTTCTCCAATGTGAGTCCATCCCATGGGCTGCAGTTCTAAATTAACTGCTCCAGTGTGGGTCCTTTCCACAGGGTGTAGTTGTTCAGGAACAGACTGTTCCAGCATGGGTTCCCCACAGGGTCAGAAATCCTGCCAGCAAACCTGCTCCAATGTGGGCTTCTCTCTCCATGGGTCCTGCGAGGAGCCTGCTCTAGAACGGGCTTCCCACAGGGTCACGAATTCCTTTGGGTGCATACACCTGATCTAGCATGGGGTCCTCCACAGGCTGCAGGTGGATATCTGCTCCACCATTAACCTTTATGAGTTGCAGGAGGACTACATGCCTCACCATGGTCTTTACCATGGGCTGCAGAGGAATCTCTGCTCCAGTGCCTAGAGCACCTCCTCCCCCTCCTTCTTCACTGACTTTGGTGTCTGCAGGTTTGTTTCTCTCACATTCTCACTCCTCTCTCCGTCTGATGTTGTTGCACCTCAGATTATTTTTTTTCTCCTTCTTAAGTATGTTATCTGAGAGGCTCTACCACCATCCCAATGGGCTCAGCCTTGGCCACCAGTGGGTCCATCCTGGAGCTGGCTGACATTGGCTCTATCGGACATAAGGGAAGCTTCTAGCAGCTTCTCACAGAAGCCACCCCTGTAGTTGTCCTGCTACCAAAAACCTTGCCATGCAAATACAATACAACCATATACACAGAAATGTCATTTTTCATTGTTCTGAGAGGTATTAAATTCAGATTTCTCCCTATTCTTGTTGGGTGCTTGCCATTGTTTTATTGTGATTACCTGATGAGCAAAAGGCAGAAGGATGAGAATCTCATGCAAAAATCAAACAAACACAAAGTAGGTTGAATCAAAGCATAAGAGTCTGATCAGTGATTCATAGAGGTATAACAAGGAATAACGACAGAAAGACAGAAGAAATATAGTCATGCCTGGAAATACTACTTAACTATAATCCATGTAAATATATCTAGCAAACATAATGCTGTATAACCCATCACTGAATCATTTATAATTAGATTGGTCCAAATATAGAGCATCCAGCAATTCTTCATTGGTGAGTGAGGGAGTAAATGACCTACCAGAATTTGATGGTTTTTTTCCTTATCACGGATTTATAGTGAAGAGTGATCTTTTATTGAAGCTGTTACCAGTGTCATTAGCAGAATGAATTTTGCAACCAAATCTGTGTGCTAGATAAAAAAAAAAAAAAAGAAAAAAAAACGAAAACAACTTTCCATTCACATTTAATAATTCAAATAACCCTACATATAAACAAATTGATCCTAGGTTTTGTGTAATAATATTTTCTGGATGAGAACGTTGTTAATAAAAAACAAACAGAATTTCTCTGCCAAAATATGATTTCATTTTTCACATTCAGTGAAAGTCAAATATGAGTTACATGTCATAATCAAATCTATATTTTAAAGAAAGACAAATTGTTCAACCTAAAGTCCATATATAACCACTCTTTTTTGTTAAAGGAAGGTTGTATTTTTTTCTTCTTCTGAGATTCAGAGAGATAAATACATCAAATAAATACAGAGTAAAATAAGATGTACACTGGCTGCACTACACCTGAGGAACTTTCTAACTGCGGAGAGGGTTAAAAAAGGAAAAACAAAGCTGGCTAGCTGGGCTAATCCAGCAAGGAAACAAGAGAGTTTAGAGGATCTGAGAAGGGAGTATTAAATATTCTTTCAGTTTCCTCCCATCCAAGGATATGCACAGATTAAATCTTGACTGGGAGATGTTAAAGCCTGGCAAAGGGATTATTTCTATCAAAAGGTTTTTTTGACAGATTATCTGAATTAAACTACAATATTTTTATTTCCCTGTTTGAAATAATTTGAATTTAGCCTTTCCTTTTAATCGAGCTGAGAAAAGCCTTGTTCCTGTTTCTCTGTTAGTTGGTGAAAACACCTGAGAATAGTACTTAGAAGGAAATTACAGAGGATCAGAAACCAAAGAACATTTTTCACAATCCTTTGCTCTCATTTCTGTTGGCTGTCCAGCTACCATCCTGCACATAACTGGGAAAGAAGTGATAAGTTCCCATGATACTATGGCAACAATTGTAGGCTGAACCTTTTTGTGGGAAGAGGCATCATTGTGCACTTGGTCTAGAACTACATCTTTCTAGATGAAGATAAGATTTTCAAAAAAAGAAAAAAAAAAAAGGGGGGGGCAATATTAACCTATGGAAAAAGGTAATGTCATCTAACTACATGGCATTGACAAGAGCAATACTTGAAAGGTGTGTACAGTTAGGCATTCAAAACCGTAAGAGACTACCAAGTTCACTGAGTACAGAATTTTGCAATTCAATATGATGTGTAACTGAAATTTAGTCCTGAAGAGAGGAAAGAGTATCACAGTATGCAATTCACACAGTATAAAACATTAAATGTTCCCAAGGCCTCTATCACAATGCTAAGACCTTTTCTAGTTGAGACACAAATACTGCAAAGCAATGGAGAGAGGGAGCAGGAGAGATCAAATGCAACATTACAAAAGGCATAAGAAAACCTTTAAAAAGTATAGGAAAACTGTCTCTAGAGTAATTTGTGATCTGATTAATACAATTCCTAATAAGAAATGTAAGGAAATCACTATATAGTTTGTTCCAAAGAAGATTAAGAAGCAACTTCATCACAATCCCATGAGATTCTATTCTATAATTGAGTTATTTAGTTTAGTAGACAAAACCATAACAATATCCAATTACTAGGAAACAGAAAATTCTGACTTTAAATAAGCTTCAGATTTTTAACATTGTGTTAATCATGAATAGCTAAAAGCCAAAGTCTCCTAAGAGAAAAAAAAGCCTAGAACCTTAGGGTAATCCACACTTCAGCTCTTTGTTGAAGTTACATACAAAACTATATAGAAGAATTAATAAACAGCTCAGTAAGAATACCGGTATCGTCATTCTGGCCTTAAAACGCCTGATGTAAACACAATGCCTGTGTACAGTGCACAATGACCTAATAACTTCTAATCACCAATAGCTAATCACTTCTCTCCAAATGTACCACTGTCCCTACTAGACCTCCAACACATTTCATATGCTGATTTGCAAATATAATTATCTCAATCTGAAATAGTAACTTTAACAAGACTGCCAGATGTTGGGTTAATTCAAGAGATTAAGTTACATAACTAAGGACTTTCATCAGTCTAGTATCAACAAATTGATCTTTACCCAGTGACTCCGATAACATATAATACAGCTACCTAAACAATATATTGCCCAGATCCCATTCAAAATATACCAGATGTTTCTGTGATATTTTTAAAACAAAAAGTAGAATTTAAGCCATGTAACTCAGTTAAGTTTTTATGAAGATACACGCAATGACTTACAAAACTGTTGTCCTCATGACTGTTTTTAAACAGGAAAAAGTTCTAAGAACTAAAGATTTTCATGGAAATTAAAAAAAAAAAAAAAGAAAAAAAAAAGAAAAAGAGCAAAGACCTGTTGAAAGACACATGGTTTGAATAGGAGTAGATTACCATGGTCTGCTACAAAAATGTCTGGACATGTACTTCAATGGCAGACTAGCTGAGATATGCTAGCCTCATGCTGTAATCCCAGCTCACTACTGGATGATGGGTGGAACTTTTATCCATGCCAAGTCAAAGGGAAATGAACTGTGAACATGAGAGCTCAGCAGAGCAGTTCAGGATGAAAAGCAGAGATGACAAGGATAACAGGGGAATAAAATGAAATAATTTGGAGTAGAGGAATAGACCAGGGTAGCGATTAAAAACAGAATGGAGACACACTGAGTCTTTGTTGTGAATAGTCAGGGAGGAGAGTGATTACCAAAGGGCAGAATAGACAGTACTGGATGGTAGAATATCTTTTACAATATATTCAGGAGAACAGTACTGTTGGCAGGGTAGAAGAATAACACAATGGATTCCCACTGAGTGTGGATGGAGTCACCTAACAGCCCAGATGAAGTGTGGCTAAAGAACAGTTGCAATGGGGATAGCCATCAACCCTCAAAAGATAACATTCAAGGAGAAAATGACCTTAAGTTTCAGACCAGTAGAGAGCTGTGTAAGACTTCAAAAGTTAATATCTTAAAGGAAGTTAAAACAAGGGATTACAAAGAAAGACCATGATCTTCAGCTTTGTCAAATTTCAAATACGTCAATTGTCCTACTAAAATATATCAGCAGCCTGTGGTTTGGTACTTGAGGAGCTCAATGAAAGCTTTGTGTCTGCAAAAATCAAATTCCTAATTAAGCAACTTCTTCCAGAAGAAAAATAAATCGCACGTTTCTCAGAACTTTTAATCTTTTTTCCTTTTTTTTTATTCTTTCTTTTCACTTGTCCTTTACCTCACAAGAGCTGAATCTTACTACTCTAGTTGGCGAATTCTTAGTAAGGAAAAATACATTGAATGAAGTCTGAAGTGATTTTACATCACGTTATTGATGTGAACTGCTCCTCTCTGTTTTCATTGTCCCTCCTTTACATGACTTCTAACTGCTAAGAAAAAAACTAACTTTAGCCATATATTTCTGTAGTTAAAAAAAGAATAAATTAGATGACATTTCCTGGCCACTGCAGTCACCCTACAAGTGTTTATAAATGGTCCTTCTTTTCCTAGCTACCAGAATGTGTGCCTATAACGTTCCATTAAGGGCTACATCAAATTCAATTGGGACGTTAGAGTATTTTTTTCCACTGTTTCTGAATAATAATTCTCTATTTTTCCAGTTCTTGAAAAACTAAAAGATACAGTTTAAGCAACTAATATCTAGCTCAACACTTAAGAATCTAAATACTTATATTAAATGTCAAAATATTTAAACTGAAGTACAACTAGTTAAATAATTTATTCATCCTTTTAGTCGTCTTATCTTTTTTTAAAGTAAGAAACACATTCACTGATACAAAAAAAGAAAACCAAAATTGTTTCCAAACAACATGAACCAAAAGTGCTAGAAGGATTATAATAAGAATATCGCAATTTTATTCTGCTATTTACAAGGTCTCTGTTCTTCCATAATATTATGATTTTTTTTCTGCAGGGATAAATAAATAACATTACAGAAAAATGGGGAAAATACTCAGAACTGTGAGCCTATGAACCAACATCTTTGCACTATAATCAGCAAAAAATGTGAATTTATAGTTTGATTCCACCACTTTGTTCTATTAAGTCTGACTTGAAACAGACTGTGTCTGCTTACTTACTCTGTTACTGAAGTATTACTGTTACAGACGGGCCTAATTTTATTTTTTTTTGTAGAGTACCTATTCACCGAAAATGCAGTTTTATGTAATATGATACTATTCACTATTAAGGAATATGTGCAATGATTTTTTTTTCATTCCTCCCAAAAAAAGAAGAAAAAAATTAAAATGTCATAATGGTTTATCTCGATCCTTTTAAATATTCGCATTTTTTCAAGATAAATTCACAACAGTAATTTAATCATTACTCACAAAATACAGAAAGTTGTAGCACTGTCAATCTTAATCATACTATTTTAGTGCTTAGGACATTAATATAGAATAGGAGATATCATATCAAATTTCCTGTCTTATAAGGTGAACTTGAACTTTCATTTGCTATTTCTCTAGCCATTATCCTAACCCCTGCATAATAAGTTATGTTAAGTGTTTCTCATCTTTTTTTTTTTTTTATTCCTCTTATCAAAATTAATGTTGACTATTTATCCAAATTAGCATAAAGATAAAAATAAAGAAACACACACTGGTGTATATTTTATACCTTCTGGTACCTGAATGTGAGTTAATTTCTTTCACACAAGAACAAAGTTGTCAGTAGATGTTTGATCTCCTGAATAAGTGCTATGATACTTTGTCTTCGGAGTTACAGGGTCCGTGGCCTTGTAAGAGTGTGGAGCTCTTGCTTCTCATTCCAGGAAGATGCTTCTTTGAAGTTCAGAGCGAGGCAGGCACTGCGGTAACAGAGGCTGATTAGCTACAGTACCCCTTTCCTTGGTGTTTCTTCTTGACTAGTTTAAGCAACACTCAGTTTACTGACTGCCTTTTATGAATCCGTTCTCAGCATATCCTATAAAGTATTTGTTGCTATACTAATAAAATAGACAGGGATGCATGTTTTAAACATCATTTCAAAATTGTTCATGCTATTTAATTGCTAACATGCCTATAGAAATTATTTTGGCCTTGATAAACTAGTGCTCTTCCAGATGACGTTCAGGCAGTTTGAGGAACTTTGTATTCCAGGGCTTGTTCCTCCCAGTCAATATGGGTGACAGGACCTTGGTTGCAGCAGGGTGAGAGTTTAGCTTAATGACTACAAGCCCTGCTGCAGCTCCTGCCCTCAAGTTCAGAAAATGATCCAAAGCCCGTTTAATTTTCTAGCAGAGACCATAATGTCTGTCTAAAGATTTTGGATTCCAGCATGATATATTCCTGAGCACCATGTACTTTGTCTTTTTCCAGAGGTATTCCTTAGTGATTTTCAAGATGTTGTATATATTTTTCAGGCCAGATACATACCCTTTGAAGCATTCTGGGCTAGACTCCAGGAAAAGTACGGAAGAAAAAGCAAGACTTACTCATATCCTCAGATTTCATATCAGCACTTGAAATTTTACAGTCCTCAAATTCTCCTGATTACATCGCTCTCTAAGACTTATCTATAATTAACAATGGATAATAAATGATTCCCTCCTGCCCAAATAGAGAAAATTGAAGTGGTGAGTGATGAAATACTTAAGACTCAGAGTAAAGAAACATATATTCCTCTTTATGGGACAATTCAGAAAGACACAATAATATGCTTAACATTAAGCATGTATTTCAGTTTCATCACAGTCAATTGGACTTACGCATATGTTAAAATTAAGTGAATAAAGATGGATCTATAGACTGATTCAGACTGTTTGAGTTCAAGTATTATAATTCCAGGTTGCACTAAGCAGGTGCATTGTAGTAATGACATTCTGAAGAAAAGACTTTTGTGTATTTAGTAAAAGTGTTACATATTTTGTTCCAGAAAAATAAAACAATAATATATTTGCTTGGGAGGTAAAATAAAGAAAAAATTGTAACTTAGCTAGTTAGTGTAGCAGGTATCTAAACTGCTTTTTCATTGATGAGTAGTTGTAAAGTGAACTCTCTGTCTCATCTTTCACTATATTTATGCATTTTTTTTAAATAAAGCACATCACAATTTTTCCTCCTCTGTATTTTCTTGAGTGCAGTCTCTTTTCAGTAAAGCATCTGTTTACATTTTTTTCACTTTCAACATACTTTAGAAATATTTTAAAAATATTTGCAAAGTACATTAGTTGTACATTTTTTTACAGTTCTGAAAATATAACCTTATTTTACTCTGACAGCGTAGAAACCGAGATAGAACACGAACAAACAAACAAGCAAATAACCAAAACTCCCACAATTTAGAAGTTATGAAAAGTTATCTTATGTTCAGTTACCTTCAAATCTCAAGATTTTGATGGGAAAGGTTGATTATTTCATCATTTTTAGCTCTTCAGAATGACAGTTGCAATGTTATTCTTAAAATTACTGTTATTACTGTAAAACTACTGTTTAATACATTAATAAAGAAGATTTTAAGAAAATTTTTGCTATGATTGAGAGAAAAATTAACACTAAATATAGATGGAAATTGCACACTTACAAAGCACGAGTTTTGCATTTTAACTGTAAAATCGCATAATTTAGCAATTGACTCTACCCTTCAGATGATACTAGTAAAGAAGTGACACTGTAGAAGAGATCAGTTGCAGAAGCAGGATTAAAAATGAATTCTCTAGTTTTCCAGTTCAGCATCTTGCTGAACCATAGGACCATAAGGCTTCCTTAAGGCCAAATAGTGATACTGTTTCTGTTGTAATCTGTTCAATCACTCTTGAGTGATTCTGATGGCACTAGAAGAGGAGCTTGGCTCTAGGATTTTAATAAAATTCTAATTCACTTTGGGTCAAAGAACATATGCCTTTCATTCATTTTATAAGAAAACTACAAATGCCCACATTTGGAGTACCGGTATGCACATTACATTATGTCGGGGTACACTGTGTTGGTCTGTTTGTACTGCTGAAGTATTCTTTTTAATAGAAGGTCTGTCTTGGTGCTGCATTATTTTAGTAGTCAAAGTGGAGATTAACACCAGATGGTGTTTTGCTACTCCTATCAAGCTGGAGAAAAAAGAAAAAGAATAGAAAAACCCCAAAACCAACCTAAAGCCTCAGTGCATTTTGTGGGTGCGTGTGAATATATGTGTGCTTTCCTTTTTGAAAGGTAGTGAAGCAGACAATGATGTTGACGTTATACAACAGTGACGTAACAGTAGAGCTACGATTATCTGAAGATTGTGAGAGACACCTGAAACCTTTGGCTAATCAGGGGAAATGTGCTGCAGATTCACTCATGCACTGCTATGACCTTCTCTTCCAAATATTTCACTTGCACATTAAACTCTTCCCATCAGGTTGACACTAACAATGACAAATCCTTGAGGACATATCTGATCACTAATAAATACAAACTCTTCAGTTTTGAAATTTTTAATACTTAAAAACTATAGTCATTAATATTATACATATACGCAAAGGCAGACATTAAGTTCAAAAGCATTAAAAAGGATGGAAACAGAATAATATTGTTGTAAAGGTTTTGTGAAGTAGTGTCATGGTTTAAGCCAAATCAGCTACTGGGGACCTGGGGGACCCCAGATGGGACAAGTAGTTAAGATAAACAGTGTCCAACAGTAAAGTACAAAATTCCATAACACAGTGTGTCAAATACTTTAAGCAAATTAAATCAACCCATGGGGCTAATAGAAACGCATTTCTCTGATATGATCCATTTATAAGATTATTACATATTTTACTATTTTCTTTTGCCTAGAGATAGATGATATATAGCTTAGTAAGGGTAGGACATCATATTATTTCATTTCTATTTGATTTTCATAGATAGAAACAAATACACCCTCACAACTTTTCTCATTATCCTGGGTCTTTTTTTTATAGAACTGTGTCATAATGTAGTAATTCATATCAGCATAATTATCTTTTTTTGAAAATTGGCATTTTAAAGATGTATTTCCAAAGCTTTCGCAGTTCAGTGGGATCCATTAACTAGCTTCAGAAATTGTGCATAATTCACATAATTGTCCTCCAGGACACACTATCCATTAAAAAAAAAAAAAAAAAAAAAAAAAAGCTCTTTGAAGAGGTGAGTAGTGAGATGCTTGAAGACAGAAAAGCTGAACTAAATCTATCACAGTATACAAAAACTAAATATAAGAAGAAAGTTGGCTTTATCTCATAAGAAACCCACACAATGTTTCAAAAATATCTCATTTTACTCTTCAAATGACATGAAATTGGAGATGCTGAGTCTTACCTCCAAAGGATATATCTGTTTTTATTTTTCTTCATCTGATGTCCACCCTGATAAGCACTTTCTCCTACAGTCTGTTTAATGACAGTGTATTTTCACCCTCTGTATCCTATTTTACCTCACAAGCACACTCCATCTGAAAAGGATATTCACTAAGCCTAGGCACAGTTGCATGTCAAATGTATACAGTTACTCCAGAGGAAAATATTAGGAAAGTTCAGGCCCAGCCAATCAACATATTAAGGCTATTTCTATCCTACTAAATTAAACAGTGCCAGAAAACAGCCTATGGAACTACTCAGTTTACAGATGCAGTCTTATCCTAAATTTTGTTGCAGGCATCAGGGTGTTCTCCTCAAATAAGAGTTACATTTGATTTTCTCAGAAATACTTGAGTCTTCAAAACTGGTTATCATAAACAGACAACCTGTAATGACCTTGTTTTTATTCACACATGGTGAAAGCTTCTGCATACGTGAGCACTTAAACTGCTGGCTGGACTGTTCTTACATTTCCCTGTCCATACAGTCATGGAGTGATCTTTACCCTGAAACCGAAACAGAGTCAATCCTAGCAACATTTAGTGCTTTGAGGAACTTCACAACATTATAAGAACCCAAAAAGTAGATGTAGAAAATTATACACAAGTACCAAAAATGACATGCACAATGGCAATATCATGCATGTGTCGATAAAATAAATGCTTAAATGCTAAGATAGTTCACCTATGAAAGTGTTTAATTTGTACATGTGATTAATTCTAAACAATATGAAATGATTCCTTAACAGGAAGTTAAGAAATCCAAGGGCAATCAAAAGGGCCTTCAGGGCCTTGGGACGACTGGTTAAGGGTTTGGGAGCATAAGTAACGTTTTCCTCCATTCTTCCAGTTGCAGGGAATGATGAGGGAAGAAAGAAGAATACCCAACTGATCAATGTCTGTCTCCATGACTAGTGTCATGAGCAGAATTTGAGGTTTTTTGATCACTAGTTGGTCAGTACGACACCAGGCCTGAGTGTGACAGACAGGTACACCTTTCTCAAAGGGGGAAAAGGATTTTTGCACAAGAGTTAGCTAGGTTCATTGAAAGAGCTTTGAACTAGATTTGAACGGGGAAACGGAGAAGGTTATTCTGGGAGTTATTGAAAAACACTTGAGATACAATGCAGTCATTGGTTGTAGCCAGCACAGGTTCATGAAGGGAACATCCTGCGTAATTAATTTAATATCCTTTTATGACAAGCTTACCCATCTAGTTGACCAAAGGAGTAGATGTGGGGGTTTTGGATTTTACCAAAGCTTTTGACACTGTTTCTCACAGTATCCTTCTGGACTAAATGTCCAGCATACAGCTAGACAAGTCCATAACTCCATAACATGTTGGATGAGCAACTGGCTGATGGGTTTGGCTCAAAGAGTTGTAGTAAATGGGGTTACATGAGGCTGGTGGCCAGTCATCAGTGGGATTCCCCAGGGCTCAATTTTAGGGTCTGTGCTCTTTAATATTTTATAAATTATATGGATGTAGGAATTGAATCACAGAATGTACATTGTTATCATATTGAAAGTACATTAAGTAAGTTTGTCGATGATAGTAACCTAGGAGGAGCTGTAGATTCCCTCAAAGGTAGAGAGGCCTTACAGAAAGATCTGGATAGACTAGAGAACCGGGCAATCGCCAACTATATGAAATTTAACAAGAGCAAGTTCCAGATTCTGCACCTGGGACAGGGTAATCCTGGTTATACATACAAAGTGGGGAACAAGAGGCTGGAGAGCAGCACCGCAGAAAGAGATCTGGGGGGTTGGGTTGATGGTGAGTTGAATATGAGTCAGCTGTGCCCTGGCAGTTAAAAGGACCAGTTGCATCCTGGGATGCATCAAGTACAGCATAGCTAGCCAGTTGAGGGAGGTGATGGTTCCAGTCTACACTGCACTGTTGCATCAAGTACTATATGCAGTTTTGGGTGCTTCAATATAAGAAGGACATCAAACTTCCAGAATGTGTCCAGAAGAGGGCAACCAAGACAGTGAAAGACCTCGAGGACAAGACTTATAAGGAGGGGCTGAGGTCACCTGGTTTGTGAAGCTTGGAGAAGAGAAGGTGTAGGTGTGACCTCTTCAAAGTCTACAAATTCCTCAAGGGAGACAGCAGAGTGGGAGGTGCTGATTTCCTCTCTCTGGTGACCAGCAATAGCACATGAGGAAATGGAATGAAGCTGCATCAGAGGAAGTTCAGATTGGACATTAGGAAAAGGTTTTTCATTGAGAGGGTGGTTGGTCACTGGAAGAGGACCTCCAGAGAAGTGGTCATAGCACCAAGCCTGTCAGGGTTCAAGGAACATCTGGGTGATGCTTTTGGTCATATGATTTAGTTTTAGGTAGTCCTGCAAGGACTAAAGACTTGGACTCAATGATCCTTACATGTCCCTTCCAAGTTGAGATATTCTATGATTCTAGGATTAATTAATGCTTACCAGCTCCACAATTGCATGATATATATATATATATATTAAAAAAAAAAAAAAAATCAGCAGATTAAAATGGATCCAGAAGTGAAAACTTCTTATACTGAAAATCAGGAAGGAGCTACACATTCATTTCCAAGAAGAATAATTTGGAATGTAAGGGTGCCTAAGTATGATGGTTAGGACCAGGAAAGCAGAAAGTCAACAGCTTCTGGGAATACTGGAATATGTAACGTTAAATCAGATTTCTGATAATGGGCCAGTTTCCCCAATAGAGAGCATCTTTTATCCTTTGCAAAATGTAAGAAAAAAAACTTTCCTAAAGACAGGCAGACACTGCTGTCAGTGGTTACATGGAATATGCTGCAGTTTATGTTAGAAGGTAAAAATCCTGCCAAAGATGAGGTTTTAAAATACAGAACAGATATTCTGGAGAGTTCAAAGAGCTCAAGAGAAAATCTCAACTCAGTTAACTCTATGATAAAAATGGTTATATCCCTCAGACACACACCCTTTATTCCATCTGAAGAATAAACCCTATCTCATGTTTCTTCTTACCATCTCAAGTCCAACGGGTTCATATTCACTACAGAAAACTCGTCAACATGTGACCACAGAGCTGAAGTCAGGAGGATTTAGGTGACAGTCATCCTTTCAGGCTGCAGATAGGACATTCACCACCTATTCAATATTTGTTAACACAGAGTATACAGTAATATGACATTCATGAAGGAGTACCAACTTTCAAAAAATTAACAAGTCAGATGGACATAATTAGAAATCATAGAATCATAGAATTGTCTAGGTTGGAAGGGACCTCAAATATCATCTAGTCCAACTTTGTACTTCCAAAACCACCACTAAATCATGTCCCTAAGCACCACTTCTACCCATCTTTTAAATACAGGGATGGTGAATCAACCACGTCCCTGGACAGCCTGTTCCAAGGCTTAACAACCCTTTCTATGAAGAACTTTTTCCTAATATCCAATCTAAACCTACCCTGGTGCAACTTGAGGCCATTTCCTCTTGTTCTTATTGGTTGATACTAGTAAGAAGAGGTCAACCCCCACCTCTCTACAACCTCCTTTAAGGTAGTTTTAAAGAGCGATAAGGTCTCCACTCAGCCTCCTTTTCTCCAGGAGAAACAACTGGTGTTGTTTACAACACCGGTTCCCTCAGCCACTCCTCATAAGAGTTGTGCTCCAGACCCCTCACCAGCTTCATTGCCCTTCTCTGGACACACTCCAGCACCGCTATGTCCCTCCTGTAGTGATGGCCCCCAAACTGAACACAGTATTTGAGGTGGGGCCTCAGCAGTGCTGAGTACAGGGGGATGATCACTTCCCTAGTCCTGCTCACCACACTATTCCTGATATAGGCCAGGATGCTGTTGGCCTTCTTGGCCACCTGGGCACACTGCTGGCTCATATTCAGATGGCTGTCTACCAACACCACCAGGTCCTTCTCCGCAGGGCATGTTTCCATCTACTCTTCCCCAAGTCTATAGCACTGTATAGCATTGTTGTGACCCAAGTGCAGGACCTGGCACTTGGCCCTATTGAACCTCATACCATTGGCTTCAGCCCATCAATCCAACCTGTCCAGATGTCTCTGTAGGCCCATCCTACCCTCAAGCAGGTCGACACCACCTCCTAACTTGGTGTCAGCTACAAACCTACTGAGGGTACACTCGATACCCTCATCCAGGTCATTGATAAAGATATTAAAGAGAACCAGCCCCAGAACTGAGCCCTGGGGAACACTGCTTGTGACTGGCTGCCAACTGGATTTAAATCCACCGCTACTCTCTGGGCCGGGCCATCCAACCAGTTTTTTACTCAGCAAAGAGTACAGCCATCCAAGCCATGAGCAGCCAGTTTGTTCAGCAGAATGCTGTAGAAAACAGTGTCAAAGGCTTTACTGAAGTCCAGGTACACAGAATCCACAGCCTTTCCCTCATCTGTTAAGTGGGTCACCTTGTCGTAGAAGGAGATCAGGTTAGTCAAACAAGACCTGACTTTCACGAAACAATGCTGACTGGGCCTGACCACCTGGTTGTCCTGCATGTGCCATGTAATGGCACTCAGGATGATCTGCTCTATAACCTTCCTCAGCACTGAGGTCAGACTGAGAGGCCTGTAGTTCCCAGGATCCTCCTTCTACCCTTCTTGTGGATGCCATCACATTTGCTAACCTAATCCTCCCACCTCACAAGCACACACAAAGCTGAGTTATTGTGAATAATGCCGCTCTGATTGGGTGACTACCAAATATGAACAAGTACAATTAAGCAACCAAAGCTGAGTGAAAGGATTATAAAATTCAATGTGATAACAAAAACCAGATTGTCTTGTACTTTAAGAATAGGACATTCTGTTAGAATACAGATACGCCTAAAAATTTTATGCTTCCACAGAATGATCTGTAGTCTAACTTTGAAAATGTATGTTGACAACTAAAAACTTTGAGTTTTTCCGGAAAAGATAGATCATTTATTTGGTACATGTGGATGAAAATTTTAACAGGGTCAACGTTCAAACTCTGGTCTAAAAAAATTGACATAGAAAAAGATGGATTTGCTTTTTGGATGTGACAACTCTTTCTATCACAAATAGAGAGCAGTAACACCAGGAATAAACCTTTCAAAAAAAGTGGAGCGTGACAGAATTTGAGCAGTTCAAAGGAAAACTTCACTGATGAATCTCAAAGACAGAGAAAAGAGAATTTATAAGATATTTAAATAAAAACAAATATAGAACAGATAGAATTTCAACCCATGGTTCATACTGAGGTCATTACAGTCCAACATGTTGACTGGCTTGATGACAGCCAATCAGTATGACAGATAATTTTAGTAGGGCCTTTAGTGATAGGACAGGTGGTAATAGTTTTTAAACTAAAATAAGGTAGATTCAGACTAGATATGAGGAAGAAATTTGTTACAGTGAGGGTGGTGAAACACTGGAACAGGTTGCTCAGAGAAGTCGTAGATGCCCCATCCCTGCAAATATTGAAAGTCAGGTTGGATGTGGCTCTGAGAAACCTGCTTATTCCAGGGGAGTGGGACTAGATGGCCTTTAAAGGTCTCTTCCAACCCAAACTATTCTATGATTCTATGATTCTATAATCAATCAGATAGATAGACAAAAAGTGCCAAATATTTTCTTTTTACAAGAAGGAAAATTTTCAACTTTCCTATAGCACTCTTTTTCTGAAATTTTCGGTAAGACTTTTCAACTTTCTAAGACGGCAACTTTTAACAATGGTAGTATTACCCATTCAATACACTGTTGTATTTAAAACAACTTCATAGTCTTTAACTTCATAGTCTTTAACTCTGTAATTGAGTAACTCCCTTTTTTTCTGTGTTTTAATAAATTTTAATTTCAAATTACTGATGACATTTTTAGAACTCTAGAAGAAATTAAGAAGTGAAGTTGCAAAGAAGAAGATACAGGTTTAAGATATATTTTCTGATGATCACCACTGGATTATATTAAAATTAAAAATCTTTACCTCATGAATTATCATTTGCCAGCAGACCATCTGAACATCTTATTCCATCTCATATACTTTAACCAGAATAGGATAAATATTTAAGGAAGATAGTCTAAATTAACAAACATAGTAGAGGAGATATGCTGAGGGTGAAACATTACATATCATTCTAATGGTGTGGCTTTTAGCCCTATTGTTTATGTATTTTTAATGAAAACAGTGGGATAAAAGTTAAAAGTCATGGTTATCATTACTATATCTTTTTTGCCTCTTACTTGGTTGTTCATTGCAGCAGACTGTTGGAAGCCAGAGATTTCTTGCTGCATAAAAGAGAATATCTCATTCATGGAAAAGGTGACACTGACTTCATGCCAGTTAATCCACATTACAAAGGAAAAATGCTAAGTACGTAACGAACAACTGGAAGGTGATATTGGAATAAGCAGAAAAAACTTGCTGGTGTTTCACAATATTACTTTTAACTTATACAGCAGTTAAAAATAGGATAGGTAGGATTATTCAGGCTGGAAGGGATCTCAGGAGGTCTCTAGTCTTGCAAGGTCAGTTGTGAGATCAGGCCAGGTTGCTCAGGGCTTTATGTAGTTGGCTTATTTAGGTCTGGAAAACCTCCTGGGATGGGGACTACACAGCCTCTCTGGGCGGCTTCTTCCAATGGTGGGGAAAAAAATTCAACTTACGATCATTGCTCATCTGCCCACCATGAACTGTTCTTATCAGGTCCTATCCTCAACCAGCCCTGCAGGCCGTCAAAGCTGTCCCTTCTGCAGGCTGATGAACCCCATCAGCCTCTACTTGCAAGGCAGGTGCTCAAACCCCAGCAAGGTTGGTGGCCCTTCACTGAACTCACCCCAGTTTCTTCATGTCTTTTCTATACTGGGAGCCTAAAACTGGGTGCAGTATTCTAGATGTGGTCTAGTAAGTGCTTAATAATGAGGGATAACCACTTTCCTCAACCTATGGACTATGCTGAAACCTCTAATTCTCTTTGAACCCTGGCTATGTGGTGACACCAGCATTTTTGCTTCGAGGGTTTTAATAGCTAATGTATAAGGGAGATGTATAATGTAATATTAAAAAAAAAAAAAAGACAAGCTTGAATTTTCAGACTGAAAATATATAGAGTTCACTGTTGTTATTTCTTTTTTTTCCTTATAACAACGTAAGAGGCTTTTCAACACATTACTGATTTGCTGTAATACTTTAAATTGCACTGTACCTTCAGCTGTTATTTTCTCTTTCTATTCCTTTTTTTCCCCCTCTAGGAATTTCCTGTTCCTGTTCCTTTTTTTTTACTCCACATCTTTACTTTTATTTATCCCCAGATGGTGATTTTCTTGGAATATGAGTATTCCCCTCCTGAATATTTGGAAAGAACATAGCACACACATTGAAATGAATATTTAATGTAGTATTTATCAGCATTTATTACTTTTTTATGGGAATGCACAGAGATGCAGAAACAAATATTAATTAAAACAACCAACAACCAAACAAAAAATAATAATAATAAAAAAAAAACAAAACAACAAAAGCAGAAATAAACAAGAGTTTTATCTTGTTTAAATGAGAGTGGATACTTGCAGCCTTTCAGATGCTAACCTGTGTTGGCTGAGTTTTGTATCCAGTGCTGCCAGGGGGAACTCTTCTGCAAGCAGCTGTACAGGTGGAGCAGCTTCCAAACCTGACTTTCCCACCATCAGGGAGCAGATGGAGCTCTGAGGAAAAGGGCATGTTATTTATTTATTTTTTTCTTTTAATTCTGACCCATCTTAATTGCTTGCCCAGAGGGTGCTTGCTTGCAATCTTGCTAGCTCCCAATATGGAATTGTCTTTTTTTCAGATATTTTGAATTTTCTGTGTTTTTCTCCAAATGCTTCCAGGAGTAAGTGATTACAAAAGAAAGAAAGACTTAATTCTTATGTTTCTAAGATTTTTTTTTTTTTTTAAATCAGTTGCCCCCCCCAGCTCTTTCTCATAAATAAAAAAAAGCTTGTAAAAATGTGTGGGTAAAAAAAAAGGTCATGGCTAATAGTCATGTTCCAACACAAATTTTACTTAGTAATTTTTGAAATTTCAACAACATTTTTAAAATGTTATCCTGGGGGAAATTTTTAATTTTAAACAAGAGCTTAAAATTAATCAGCCACACAATTAAGCCTTTAAATAGAAATGGAAACCTTTAAATAGGAACTGAAATATAAAAAAAAAACAACCTTGTGATCATGGGAGAACACAGGAGAGAGGAGAAAAAAAATTCTTGTTAATGTAACAATGCTCCATTTTCATGCAATGAAAGGACACAAAAGGGTGAGTAGATCCCCGACATAGCTTTTTTTATATCATCTTTAGGTCCTTATTTAGCTGGGCATAACACTCAATGTTGGTGTTATTAGGGTTAAAATATGTGGTTATTATAAAAATATGACTACAGGTACTCAAATATTGACAATAAAATTGAAACAGATTTTCTCAGCTAGTGAGCCAAAAGCAAGCAGACAGACACTGTGATGCTGATATAAAATATAAGCCATGCTAGCAAACATGAATGGTTCTATCAAAATGGCTATAAGTAACTTGGAATATGAATAGCAGAAATGAAACTGAATTGTATGATCTGATTGCACAGGTGGATAATGCTCAAATGGATGCACACTTGTTTTTTTTATATCAAATCATATTCACATGAAGCCAGATTCAATATATGAGAAAAACCATTTTGGGAGGAACAAGGAGAACAGCGAAGTAGTAGGTAAAAGCCACTATATGTAATAAATTTGGAAGCAATGTGGAACTGCAGATCAATGAAGAAAGAGCAAAGGTGCAAATATGTATCACAGTATCACAGTATCACAGTATGCTAGGGATTGGAAGGGACCTCAAAAGATCATCTAGTCCAATCCCCCTGTCGGAGCAGGAACACCTAGATGAGGTTGCACAGGAAGGCGTCCAGGCGAGTTTTGAATGTCTCCAGAGAAGGAGACTCCACAACCTCCCTGGGCAGCCTGTTCCAGTGCTCTGTCACCCTCACTGAGAAGAAGTTTCTTCTCAAATTTAAGTGGAACCTCTTGTGTTCCAGCTTGAATCCATTACCCCTTGTCCTATCACTGGTCGCCACTGAGAAGAGCCTGGCTCCATCCTCATGACATTCCCCCTTTATATATTTATAAACGCTAATAAGATCACCCCTCAGTCTCCTCTTCTCCAAACTAAAGAGACCCAGCTCCCTCAGTCTTTCCTCATAAGGGAGATGCTCCACTCCCTTAATCATCTTAGTTGCCCTACGCTGGACTCTCTCCAGAGTGTTAACAAATACACAGAAAAATTATTTCAAATGGATCATAGAGTGAGGAAGAAGAAACCATCAACAAGTACATCATATTCCTCTTGGTGATGAAGGTCTCCAGGATCTGACAACTCACTGTAACACCCCATTCCCACCAGGATGAGAATGAAACCATCAGTCTTAGAACCCAGAAAGGGGCAAGGGTAAACATGATACCAGGAAAGGGGTAGAAACTAAGTGTCTATGTAACAGTTCCTTTCTTTTTCTGTAACAATTTGGTATGAACTAATAGTTCAATTATAACAATTATAACAACCACTTCTTGGCTTTATCTAAACTACTGTGCATATATAGTCCGTGTGTTTGAGGAATCCTTTATGTACAAATACTTCAGAGGTATCTGCCATAAATTAATACAGCCCTTTCAATTGACCAAGGGTATCAAGCAGACAAAAGCCAATTTTTTTGGAAAGGTAAAGTGCCTTATACTGCACCTTTGAACACCTCCTTACATCAACCAGCAAACCTGCCTCTCCTGAAAAGGCTCTGCTTTTGTCTAAGAAGAAAAAAAACACCTCTCAATATAAGGTCATGGGGACCCTGTTTTGTTAGAGAACACCTAGGTAGGAGTGACATGTACAGTTTTTCTCATACCTAGTGAATGAGTTGAGACAAGGAGCCACAACCAGGCCATGTCCCCCACTATCACCTTCTCGTTTTTGACTCTGATGGGGTTGCAGGAACTCCCACAGTTGTCTTTAGCTCGGTGTCCAGATTCCATATCCTGTCACTATCTCTATGTCTTGGCACATTCTTAGTGAAACTGGCACTTTTGAAGGAGTTTTGAATGACATTTATAGAGCTTTGGGGAACAGAAAAGTTCTGAGAAATGTTTAGAAACTGCAACAAAACGTTCAGACATTCTGCTGAGGGAAAAAAAAGTACATTTTTAAAAGATTGTGAGTTCTGTCAGATGATGGCAGGTTTTAAGGAGGACCTTAAAAAGCATATTTCAGATAAAGGCCTTCTGAATTTCTATAGCAGCTATCGGCATGCTGTAGCTATTCAAACATAAAAAAAAAAAGAAAATCTTTCTAAAACCTACCAAAATTATTCATTTTCCTCAGAAGAAACAGCAACTGAATTACTTAACATTAAAGTTTAATAATATTTCCGGCATAGATTCAGAACGAAAAATATTAGCTTGAATGTTTAGACACAGAGAATAAAATCTTTAAAACAAGGTCAGCTGTATAAAAAATATATCAAATTATTAAAAGCAGAGGGAAAATATTTCAGGAGTAGATAATTGCAAATTACAAAACTATTTCAACTGCATCTAAAATACCTTAATCAACATTGCTTTCAGAAATGGTGGATTTGAGCTTCTCTCTGAAAAGACAAAAATCACCAGATAAATCGTGTGTAGCAAAGTCAACTACAAAATGACCTTTTGAATGTCAAATGAAGTATAAATTGTAATCCATCCTCCTAAATAACTGTAAAAGCACAACTATTTTTAATATATGTCTAGAAGCACCTGAATCACCTTATGTAGTTCAGGCTGCCTGTATTCAATGGATAAGACTGATGCTTATAAAGGTTTCCAGAAGAGATTCAGCTGTCCTATCTTATCTCTCTATAATGTCTGTATAAGGAATACAGAAATTAGGATTATTATTTCACTATTTTTTGTAAAACTCAATCACAAGTTTAGTAGAAACCCACCCTACTTGATAAAAACATCCACACATCTCCAAAAAGTGATGGAATCCATCTCCAATTCAGCATCGCAGAGTTTCTCAAATGTCTGGCACATACAGTCCTTCATACACGACAGAAAATAGACACTATTTAACATTATATGATCAATGTTAAAAAGGTCATATCTTCTTTTGAAACATTAGGGCAATTAAAAATCCAGTGTGACTTCTCTGCTATAGGTGCTCCTGATTATTTCTGAAATGTTCAGATTTTTTTTTCCTTTTTTCTAATATCTTT
This sequence comes from Vanellus vanellus, assembly GCF_965231255.1. Lineage (NCBI taxonomy): Eukaryota > Metazoa > Chordata > Aves > Charadriiformes > Charadriidae > Vanellus > Vanellus vanellus. The sequence continues at coordinate 152,182,936 of NC_138906.1, forward strand.
TTGCATACTGTATACTTTTATTTTACAATATATGGGATTATGCCACCATTCTTGATAAAACAGTGTTAAAAATCTGGAACAAATGTTTATATTGAGGTTGTCTGAACCTCAGTTTATTAAAAACAAGATTCAAGACATCAGATTATTTTTTCCTCTAAAGTTGTACTACATTTTAAAATTACCTGTTTGCTTACTCTGTCTTACCCGAATATTACCATATCAAATTAATGATTTATTTGAATTTCAGATTAGTGGACATACTAAAGTTAGTTATTCAGCTGGCAGATTGGATGATGAAAATCTACTTTTCTTATGAATAGATGTAATTACTAATTTTCATCAAAAATTATTATCTAAATTCTAACTAACTTTTATATATGTGCATTACTTTTTAATTTCTGATATCATTATAATTTAATTTCTCTTTCTCCCCATCTACAAATAGTCTATAGTAATTTTAAAAGTTGGAAATAACATGGTTTTTATAGTCGCAATACATATTACAATATTACAATAGTCCCACAAAGTAAAAAACATGTATTATCAATCTGGGATATAATTCTAGTTTGACTATCTTTGGCATATTTAACAGCTCAAAGCAGGCAGAATGTAGTTGAACAGAATTGTGAGATTTTTTTATTATGTCTGAGGTACAGTCAGATGTCTTCTGCTTTCAGGCCTTCATACTGCTTGATAGATCTGATATGCCCATAATACAAATTGCTGAAGCTTTTATCATGTCAGACAAGTTTATTGGACACTGTGTGCCACTTAGTGCTGAAAGCATTTTTGCTTTGTTCCTGCCTTCTCTTAGTCCTAGGCCAAGAACAACTTGGCTGCACTGGTGAAAATGGCCAATTGTTTCTGTGTGATAAACATGGATGAACATTTCTAGTAAACCATATACACATTTAATTTCTAGTATTTTTTTCTTCAAGATGTTAGTGAAATCCCTTCCAGGAACCAAGTATTTGTTTCTTTGTGGGCTGGTTTGTTTTTTTTTTTTTTTGGTTTTTTTTTTTTTTTTTTTATTTAAATAAAATATATTCCTTCCATAACTTTACTACAAAACCAAGGAAGGAGTACTATATCTACTTTAATTCAATTCCAAGACCCTAAATAATATGACAAGTGATAAATGGGACAATCTGCATTCATTGTGGGCACCAGGCTGACAAGCAGAATAGATTATTATACCTTGGAGAGATGGTTTCTGTGTGCTAACAATATTTCAATTTCTTTGATGTAAGATAGACTCTGTTTTAAGTTGCACTCCAGAACTGGAACATCTCTTGAGACTCATTTTAAATTCCGAACTGCTTTGCCATCAATATGTGAAAAATGGGGACAAGATTCAAGCTTTTATGGTACATTATTTTTGGACTTGTCCTCCTCTGGAGCTATTCTTGTCACAAATACATGTGTGTATCTTCTAAAAATATTTAGTGTTCATTGCTTTTGGAGACCTCATATTTCTGCTTGGGGAGATGGCATGATTATATATTTTCTACCATACAGACTTAAGGTAACTTTGTTATCCTTAATACCTATTTTGCTATTGATGTATTCTTAGGAAAGGAATAGGCAAGCCCAAATGGTCTCAATTGATTTCTACGCATAGAAAATTGCTACGCAAAAAAAAAAAATTACACTATTTCCGGTTCTACCCAGTCAGGTCCTACCCTAGCTACTTGTTCCCAAAAGCCCTGTACTGTGTAGTCTGCTGCTTCAGAAGCTGCTCATAATTACCAGGGAGCTCTTTCCCTATTTTCAGCTCTTTCATATTAGGTAATTTGAATATTCTTGCCTCAAAATGCTGTAGGAAGGTAACAGGAAGGTGTGGAAGTGGGAAAATGTAGCATAGTAGAAGAGTTGGACTTGCTGTCCCCACTATGGCTATGGGATGGGCAAAGAGACAGACACAAATAAAGTCACCTTTCCATGACATCAATGATATCAGTATGTTGGGGAATTTTTATTGTACTCCTTGGGGTGAATTAAACACACATTTGTGCTTAAGTATATATTAAAAAAGTGAACAATGCATTGGTCAGAGTCCATAAGTGGTTCTCCAAGGAGTCTGTAAAAATGCATCATAAGCTCATTCCTTAAATACACTTGCATCAGCACCAACCCTGTTAAGGCGGATATGAGGCACCTCAGCACAGCCTCAAGTCCAAACCAAAGTCCAGCTGTGCTGCCCAAAGATGGCCCCTGAGTGCTCACATTCCAGGATGGCTACAAGACAGGTTAATGCTGGCTGTTTCTTGTTTCATTGTCAAGGGAAACTTGACTCCCTTAAAGGGAGTCCCTCTGTTTCTGGAATTCCTGCTTCCATCCAATTCAACCTCTTCTGCAGTTGGGCCACCTTGCCCTCCGTGCCAGGTGATTCCTTGATCACAAATAACCACTTCTGAACAGTTACAATTTGAACACCCCCTTCAAGCATTAAGCAATCAGCCTGGTTTAGAAAAATCATAAATCAGCAGATTTGTTGTCATAGGATGTCTTGCGGCCAATTTTGTCTATGCCTAGAGACAAAATTTTCATCCCATTTAAATAATAAACTTTGTCAAACATAAAACATTAAACTGCTGTTTGTGACATCTTCATTCCAAGAAACTCTGTTACACCACCACATTCGGGCTTAGATGATGACAGGAGATCAGAAAATTAACAGCAGATATGCAATACATATGCCACATCTGACTAAATGTAGACGGTTAAGAAGTGATTTCCTGATTCCACAGTTTAGGTATGGACCAGAAAGGGAGAAGTGACAAACTGCCTCATACTAGGGGCACCACTGAGCAAGAAGAAAAGACAGAAACCTTCATCCTGAGATTCCTGGAACTCCAGTTCTGAGATAGTTTTTGCTATGTTCTGATCCTTTTAAGACAATTTTAAAGTCCAGATCTCACTGCTATGGGTGTCTAATAAGCTTGTGACAAAAAGAAAACAAATACAGTATGAGATTCATAAGTATGTCAGCAAAATAGTTTTGGATTTTTTTCTTAGAAAAGGAAAAGGTAGTGCAAGCTCTTGCCCTGAGGTTCAGCCCTGGCCAAGTGATATCTTTAGTCTTGACTTTGATTTGATATTATCTTGGCTTTTTACAGTTGTTCCCTATTCTTTCTGGCTGTTGTCTATTCAGGTTGATGCACGCTACGCCATTCTTAACTCTGCTACTCTCCTTTCTAAGGTCATCAAGATCCCTTGTGATATTATTCCTGCCCTCTAGCCTTGCATTTCATTCCCTGGCGGCTCACCCAAACTGCAGATCTTCAAAATAAAAAGTGATTCTTAGTGAAAATAGCAGAGGAACTGTCGCATTAAGCACAACATCATCATGCCACTGTCAGTACATAACAATGCAACATATAAATGGTAGGCACATACAATCTCAGTAATATTTTAATATTCATTTTTGGAAAAGAAGACTATTTCTTTACATTTTTGCCACTGAAAATGAGTAATTTATCTTTGTGGCAGTGACGAGTATATTTCTTTGAATTTAAAAAAAAAAACAACACAGTTTTTTTCTTGCATTCCTCTGGGAACAAGATCTTGAATTCTATATTGTCATTTTTTCTGTCATTTTCCCATCATACTTATCATCATATGACTCAGTGGAATGATGGCTTTTCTTCTAAAATACAAAGCAACCAAAAATATTACACTACAGGAACATTTTGTGAGCTTATTTTAGTGAATTGAATCCAAAGAGTCAATATGCAATGTACAAAGTCCCAGATTCTAAGTTTTTCTTCCTCTGCTAGCTAAGCATGTCTGAGTTTTCCAATTCCCTGTCAGAAATGCTAAATAGATTCAAAATTACAGCTTAAAGGTGCTGAATTAATCAAAACCTTTTTGGAAAATTACGTAAAACAGTCAATGAAGAACATATATAATTCTGGTGACTGTGAAAAGACTCCATGAAGTTAGCTTTCCACTCCAGAAATCTCAGGGAGATTTTTATTTTTCAGAGGCAACTGCTGTATATCACACAGAACTTATTGCCAAGAGAGACCAGGTGCTGTACGCCATGGGGGAGCAGGGACACACACACCAAAACAGTGTTTCTGGTGGAGGCTTACTGGATCATAAGTTAATGATAATAAAGACCTAACTGACATTTTACACCCCTACAAATGCCTGGAGTGTCAGACATTCTGTATAAGTTTATCACTACTCACTGATCAGAAAATCCAAAAGGTGATAGCACCGCTCATTTCCCTAAACTCAGCTCCTTTTTGTCTGAAGTACTACAGAAGATAACGTGAAAAATGTTAGCTCTTTCTCATGTATGGAGAAGCTGATTCTTGAAGGTTCTGTTGTGTGTCATGTCAATTTATATAAAATAAGTGTACAAAAATCCATAATTATGCTTGTATGCAAATGTCAGCACATTCTACATGTAGCTATTCAACTTGTGCTTGCACATTCAATGACTGACAAATTGTGGTATTTGAACAGTTCCCCTGATAAATTTTATAATCTGGTTTTAATAGGAAAACCCAGAGTAATTACTCTTCTCATCTTTTTTTCATGTTTTATTCTAGTATCTGGAAGTATTGCTGAAGACAGAAGGTAGACTTGCAAACTGTAGGAAATGACAGCACTTTCCTAGCTGCCGCCTTCTGCTTTAAACTTCCAATATAACTGGACTTGAATAATTTCTTATTTTAGTATTGATCTATTGTGTCACTTATTCTATGTATCTTAACTCCTCATTCCTCCATGCTTCAGTATTTCTTTCCAAATAGTAATGCAGTTAAAGCTGTACTAATATTCATGGCTATTTCATTTTTCACAGGAACTTGTTCTTTAGATTGTTTAATATTATTGAAAACCCACTACTGAGAGTAAAAGGCCTGCAATATCTTGAAAGATTGCATCCTAAACATACACTAATATGCCGAATTCAGCTGTGATAACAATCCTTGTCATGAGGCTAAATTTTCTATGCCATTTGTGTAGGAAAGGCAAGGGTAGAAGAAAGAAGCGTATAAACAGTTCTGTTCTTCTTTGACAGAGTTTTAAGAAGCATCAAGCATCTTTCCCTGTATTCTAGAAAGTACAAAGGATGGTTCTTGCTTACTTTCTGTGTCTTTGGTGAGGGAAATCTAATCTAGTTAGCCATCTAGGAAAATACACACAAGGGCTTCACAAGGGTATATGTTTTTCCTGAAGGAAGACTGTTGTAGAAGGACACCCTGCGGCCAACACAACACCACAAAGTATGCATGCCAGGTAATAACAGGGCCTGTCAGAAAACAAAATTCCATGAATAAATATAATCTCAGCAGTAGCACAGTACTTTTAGCACATAATCCCACACTCCAAATACTGAAGCAGAACAAAAAAAAAATGCAAAGGCAGGCATCACCAGGGCACAGGACGCGAGAGCTGAGCCCGACCCACGTGCAGAGCTGAAGACTGATCAAGTCCATAAATGATTGCAATCCAGAATGTACCAGAAATCAAACTAAAACTTACTGTTGTTTCCTCAGGAACTTTTGGCAATATTTTTACTTTTCCTGAAGCTTAACATTGCATGCTCGGGGTCTCAAAATAGGTGCAATATGCTATTTACTATGTTATCATGTTCATATCTGTGCACACAGAGAGCAATTTAGATGTTGTCAGGCTGACCAATAATGAGGTCAAAGGTAATCTAAATCTAAATCTAATGTGCTTCCATAAAGAAGAAAAAGAGACTCCCTTCTGAGGGTAACAGAAGACCCCATATGGAGACAAGACCCACTTCTTAGGGAAGTCTCCTGCTCACTGGAGCTGGGGTTAAAGATGTGAAGAGAAAGCTTCTTACTGTGGTACAATCCACAGATTACTATCCATTGTTTACTTTTCAGGTAGGGAGCGATGAAGGTGCAACAAGAAGTCTGAGGGCAATGAAGAGACTCTTCAGAGCCTTGGGACAACTGGTTAAGAAATCAGGAGCACAAGTAGTGTTGTCCTCTGTCCTTCCAGTTGCAAGGAATGATAAGAAACGAAACAGGAGGACCGAATAGATCAATACCTGGCTGCGAGCCTGATGTCACCAGAAGGACTTTGGGTTTTTTGATCATGGGTCAGTTTATATGACACTAGGCCTGCAGGTGACAGATGGGGTACACCTGTCTTAAAGAGGCAAAAGGATATTTGCACATAAGTTAGCCGGGCTCATCAAAAAAGCTTTAAACTAGATTTGAAGGGGAAAGGGATAAAACCAGGTTCACTAGAGACAAGCCTTGGGGCAGCAGATCAACATTTGTGTGATGGCATGCTAACGAGGTCCTTCAGTCTGCAATCCCAGTGGAGGTAGGGGATGGAGTGCCATGTGATAGCAAGAGATATTGATGGGTTAGAAATCATGGGAGCACCTGGGAATGGTCAGGTAGGAATTAGGGCTTCTGCTCCCCCCCCCCCCCCCAAAGGTGACAGGATCAATAGACCAAATGAAGTGCATCCACACCAATGCACACAGCATGGGCAACAAACAGGAGAAGCTAGAAGCCATTGTGAAGCAGGAAAACTATGATATAGTTCCCATCACAGACACATGGTGGGATGATATGCACAACTGGAGTGCTGCACTGGATGGCTATAAACTCTTCAGAAGGGATAGGCCAGGAAGGAAGGTGATGGAGTGGCTCTGTATGTTAGGGAGTTTTTGATTGTCTTGAACTTAATGATGGTGATGAAAGGGTTGAAAGTTCATGGGTAAGAATCAGAAGAAAGGCCAACAAGGCAGATATCATGGTGGGAGTCTGTAATAGATCACATAACCAGGATCGAGAGGCAGACGAAATAGCCTATAAAGACCTGGGAGAAGTCTCACAATCACTACCACTTGTTCTTGTGGAGGACTTCAACTTACCAGATCTCTTCTGGAAATACAATACAGCAGAGAAGAAGCAGTGTAGCAGGTTCCTGGAATGTGCAGATTAAATATCTACCTGACACAGCTGGAGAGGGAGCAACTAAGGAAGGTGTCCTACTGGACCTGTTGTTTGCAAACAGATAAGGACAGTTGACTGCAGGTTAGCAAATGTGATGCTCATCCACAGGAAGGGCCAGAAGGAGGATCCTGGGAACTACAGGCCTCTCAGTCTGACCTCAGTGCTGAGGAAGGTTATAGAGCAGATCATCCTGAGTGCCATTACATAGCACATGCAGGACAACCAGGTGATCAGGACCAGTCAGTATTGTTTCATGAAAGGCAGGTCCTGTTTGACTAACCTGATCTCCTTCTATGACAAGGTGACCCACTTAACAGATGAGAGAAGGGATGTGGATGTTGTCTACCTAGATTTTAGTAAAGCCTTTGACTCCCTTTACTACAGCATTCTCCTGGAGAAACTGGCTGCTCATGGCCTGGATGGGCGCACTCTTCACTGGGTAAAAATCTGACTAGATGGTTGGGCCTAGAGAGTTGTGGTGAATGGATTTAAATCCAGTTGGCAGCTGGTCACAGTGGTGTTCCCCAGGGCTCAGTACTGGGGGCTATTCACTTTAACATCTTTGTCAATGATCTGGATGAGCGGATCAAGTGTACCTTCAGCAGGTTTGTAGCTGACACCAAGTTAGGAGGTGGTGTCAACCTGCTTGAGGGTCGGATGGGCCTATAGAGACATCTGGACTGGCTGGATTGATGCGCCGAGGCCAACGGTTTGATATTCAACAGGACTAACTGCTGGGTTCTGCACTTGTGTCACAACAACACCAGGCAGCGCTACAGGTTTGAGGAAGAGTGGCTGGAAAGCTGCCTGTTGGAAAAAGACCTAGGGGTATTCGTTGATAGCCAGGTGAATATTAGCCAGCAACATGCCCAGGTGGTCAAGAAGGCCAACAGCATCCTGGCTTGTATCAGGAATAGTGTAGTGAGCAGGACTAGGGAAGTGATCGTCCCCCTCTACTCAGCACTGGTGACGCCCCACCTCGAATATTGTGTTCAGTTTTGGGCCCCTTACTACAAGAAAGACATTGAGGTGCTGGAGCATATCCAGAGAAGGGCAATGAAGCTGGTGAGGTGTCTAGAGCACAAGTCTTATGAGGAGCAGCTGAGGGAAGTGTGATTGTTTAGCCTGGAGAAAAGGAGGCTCAGCGGAGACCTTATTGCTTTGTACAACTGACTGAAAGGAGGTTGTAGTGAGGTGCATGTCAGTCTCTTTTCCCAAGTAACAAGCGATAGGACAAAAGGAAACAGCCTCAAGTTGCACCAGGGGAGGTTTAAATTGGATATTAGGAAAAAATTCTTCGCTGAAGAAATAACTGGGAAAGGAGTCGCTCTTCAACTCATCATTGCATGGTTGTTTGAGTTTATCCGTGGGATAAGGCCCAAATTCTGAGATTCATCCTCTTATTCCTAGACTACTCCTTTGGAGCATTCAGTGGTTTGACTTGAGTCAATGTTGATCTCTCTAATAGCTTCTGCCTTAGAACAGTATCAGAGCTGAAATATGATATCATGCAGTGTCAGATGTAAAAGTACAAAGTACAGAGATATGTCTACAGACCCCGAGAGCTATATTCCTGAAAATATGTAAAATCATAAATCTAAACCTAAATAATGTTTTACTAGTGGAATTTCAGTATCAGACTGAGATTCACTCAGTCCAGGCACAGTACAGGAGAAACTGAGAATATATCTAAAATAGTATCAGAGCTTGTTACAGCTCTGAGACTAATTTGAACAGAATAGCTTGTCTGTTTTACCAAATTCTCTTTTCCTCTGACATAAGTTAAGGAAGGACAAACTGTCATCCTGTAGCCTAGTAATGTGGTATTGCCATTGCTAGTGAAAGGCCACAGGCCTTGTAGTGAGTTTGCCCAGTCTCAGAACTGAAGCATGTCAGGCTTGCTCTGTCTGAACTATCCTTGACCTGCTTGCAGTTTTATTGATATTTGGTTTATCCATAGCAGCATTTATTCTTCCAACTGAGTGGCTATGGCTAACTTGTTTTGCTTTAATTGTCTTTGTGTGGTACAACCATAGCTTTATATAGGTAGTATTAGCAAGTATTTTTCAGTGTAGGGAAAAAAAAATATGTTTATGAATCTAAGAGAATGATGGAAGTATAGGATGTAGAGAAATACTGGCCTGGTATGACAGTAAATGCCTTGAGAAGTGGGGACACAGGATGAGATGCAGAGCAGTACAGGCATACGGTGATAACAGATGTGACACAGGTTTGGTGTTAGAGACTTCATGTCGATAAAAAACTCATCCATAGTCAGTTAAAGAAATGAAGACATGGAGTTGGAGCAAACTCATTTTAGGGGGAATAAGGAGAATAATGAAATAGTATCCATCACACATAAAAGCTACCATATGTGGCTCAGAATGCGGGTGCAAACAACAACAATCCCTCAAGGGTCTGTATGCCATCCAGAAGTACCTTGACAGTCTTGAGGAGTCCTCATGAAATTCAACAAGGCCAGGTGCAAGCTCCTGCACTCACATCAGGACAATGCCCAGGATTGAGAGCAGCTCTGCGGCAAAGGACTTGGGGATATTGGCAGATGAAAAATTTGACATGAGCTGGCAGTGTGCACTCACAGCCCAGAAAGCCAATTGTATCCAGCACTTCATAAAAAGAAGCATGTCCAGCAGGTCAAAGGAGGTGATTCTCCCTCTCTACTCCACTCTCGTGAGACCTCACCTAGAGTACAGTGTCCAGTTCTGGGGTCCCCAGGACAAGAAAGACATAGACCTGTCCAGAGGAGGACCACAAAGATGATCAGAGGGCTGGAACACATCTCCTAGAAAGAAAAACTGAGAGAGTTGAGGCTGTTCAGCCTGGAGAAGGGAAGGCTCTGGGGAGATCTTATTATAGGCTTTCAATACATAAACGGGGTTTATAATAAAGATAGGGATAAACTTTTTACCAAGGCCTGTAGTGATAGGACAAGGGACAATGGTTTTAAATTGAAAGAAGTTAGGTTTAGTTTGGACATGAGGAAGAATTTTTTTTTTACAATGATGGTGGTGAGACATTAGAACACATTGCTTAGAGAAGTTGTGGATGCCCCATCATTGGAAATGTTCAAAGACAGGTAAAAAATATTTTAGGAAACATAAAAATGACCTCAAGATGATCCTAGAATGAGGAAGAGGAAACTCTCAACATCATATCACTCCTGCAAGGACTCATGATACTGATGCCTCACCATAACACCACCAGTGCTAGATTGAACCTCAGGACTCAGAGGACCCATGAAAGGGTGGCCATAATATTAGGCAAAGGAAGAGACACAAGGAAGCATATGCATATCAATTATATATGCATTATTATTATTGAGACTTTATATATATATGTATATAAATATTTGTTTCTTGACTCTATTTTATTTTTCTGATATTTAGACATGGACTAATAACGATTCTTGGATTAAGCTGCTAAGAATTTCATTCATAACAACAATAAATTCCTGGATTTGTGTATAAGGTGTTTCTGTTTTTTTCCATAACAAAATTTTGAGTGTACTACTTTTTGATAATGGATCCTGGCCAAACTGTGCCTGGGAAATTGCTGCTGACAAGGCCAAGGATGGCAATTGTCCTCTACTCAAAAGCTTTTGTATTCCTATCTGTCATATCTTTGAAAGAACGGAGCCATCACTTTACCCTTGAATATCCACTACCATCCTCCACTAGCATCCTCCCAAAGGGATATGAAAGACCAAGATTCAACACCTTTTTGCAAAAAATATGAACAATTTCTTTCATCCTTAAATTCCCTTAGTCCTTTGATTATAGAGCAGAACATGTCTGCCAGAGGCATATACTGAGATATCTTAGAACAGACAGAAACCTGATAGTCACCCTGGACATCTGCGTTCAGCTTCAGCTCGCACAGACCTGCATATTTTTAATGTCTCCTCAAACAGCCAAAGCACGCACTAGATAGCTGCAGATGAAAGGGTCTCTTCTGAGGCTAGCACCTGGGGAGCACTTATCTTGAGATATTCTCTCCAGAGGTCTCAGATGAAATTTCTATCATCTTGTTACCTTAAAAAGCTTGGTTCACACTCACCAAACAGGCAGGTACCTATTGAGTTAGTGATAACTAACATATATTTCGAAAGATGTCACAGGTGCCGGAGTAGCGGATTTAGGCACCTAATGAAGCAGAAAGACTAATTATCTTGCATGATCTGGGATGAAGGGACAAGGTTAATGCTGCTGTCTTTTAATGTCTGTCTTAAATATCCGCCAGTCGACTACAGTACAGCACTGAATAACACAAATCACTTAGCACTAAGTCACTTCCTTTACATTTGCAAGCCTGGGGTGACAGGATTAAGTAAATACAATATATTTTCTAAGACATTTTTTCTCATATAAGTGATTACATTATTGTAATGTTTATTCACGCTCTGGGGCTATTCTGCTTGCTTGCCAGCTTGCTTGGCTATAAACATTTCCCTCGCTCTTTTTTTTTTTTTTTTTTACCATTTTCCATTGTGTAGCAAACACTCTCAGCTTACACAGCTACTTAATCAGACTGTATTGACTTTATTGGGCCACTATTGATCACAGTTAAATATTGTATTCCAACAAAGAAAATTTTGTTTTAGTAATTTTCCTTGTTTTTTTGGAAATAGCAGACACCATGAATTAGGAATCAAATAACAAAAGAATAATATCAAGGATTTTCTAGTTACAATGCAGATATCTTCCTTGTGATTTATATCTAAGTGATAAATGTGTTCTTTAAAGAAATGAAATTCAATTTACATCTGCACAATATGACTCACCATCTCGGCTTTGAAAATCCGTAAACTTGTAGCAAATCAAAAAACCCAACCTTAAGTAAGTAAAATTAATTAATAAATTTCAGTCTAATAAATATTAGCTTGGAAGAAATAAGCTACAGAAGGCTTTCTGGCTGCATTTTTACCCTTCTGATTCTCTCCTGCAGCCCACCAGGGAAGAGTGAGCGAATGACCGCATGGTGCTTAGTTGCTCAGTTGGGTTAAACCATGACACTGTTTTTTTTGTTTGTTTTTTTTTTTTAAATTTCTGTAGGTCTTATAACTCTAAGATTTCATTGCTTTATATTACAATGAACTTTTATTCAGAATAATTATTATATAGTAGGCAATGATTTTAAAAAAGAGATCCATAGTTTTAATTCTGTTGTTTTCTTTACAGATAATCATCTAAGTTTTACTTAAAGAGTTACAGACACCTGAACTGTGGCTTTAAAAACATCGATGGATATAAATTAGTCATGGAAAATGGCCTGACACACCTGTCGCAAAATACTAGTACACTGAATGAATGGGTTATCCAAGCTAATCTTGTTCTGCAAGCACCCAGTCCTGTAGGTTTTTGTTTCCAGTGGCTGAGTTTGAAAATATTTCTGGATTCCTGCCTTATAGCTAATGAAAGAATCAACGACCAAAAAGTTCCCCAAAACATAATCTCACACTAACCTTTCCTTTCTCCATCCCATAAACATAGTGTCTACTTGCAAATGTGCTTTGAGCTTTCTCATGTCATAGGGAACGTGTACTTACAGCTGGGGAGGTGGAAAAATCACAGCCTAGCATAGCTAATAGCACAGAAACTCACATATGGCAATTTCTAGCAGTGACTCTAGTCACTGGCCTGATAAAGATTTTCCTTTCCTCATTACATTCTTGGCTAGCGAGAGCAACCAGCAGTTCTGCTTCTACTTGCTGTCATTGCCTGGCACAGCATTTCCTCTTGCTCCTGAGACAGAAAAGTGGCCGCACACCTCCATCCACAGCACTGCTTCATACAGACTTCATTTATTTGTACCGTGCCTAGAACAGTGGAGCTCCATTCTCATTTGCACCTCAGTCAAATGATGATAAATAAATAAATATGGTCATAGGCTTACATACGTATTTATCTGCCTCAAATACTCCCAGCAATTGAATACAATTTTAGAATTATTATTTATTGTTTGCATTATGGCAGCAACGAAGAGTATCCCTCATGCAATACGCGGTGATGAGCACCCTTCAAATAACACGCAGTGCTGGACTTTAGAAATATTTTGAGGATTCAGAATAAGTGGAAGAAAGATACATAAAGCAAACCAATAATGAGGTTATGCAGTGGAAAAAATATTGTTATTGGTGACAAATTATGTCTTGTTAGGTATAGCAGCCATTGTTAGAATGAGTGTTTATGGGGATTTTAAGCTCTTGTGGCCTGTTTTGCAGAAAGCAAATTTAGAATGATATATTTTGATTATGATAATCAGATTTCCCACTGTGTTCATTAGTTACAAAGTCAGCTCATCAGAGAACAGAAAAAAATACATAGAAACACACACAGCATGCATTTCAAAGTTTGAATAACAACATCTTTTTTTGTGAAGTAATCATGTAGGGTAAGCATTTCAGAAAGAAACCCCCCAATTTCACCACCTTCTATTAAACAAAAACTGGTTACATTTGATCAATAATTTTCTCATTTTCATTTATTTTCTCAAACGTTTAATGAATAAAATTGAAAAGGTAAGGCCGAATTTGGTTTTGCCATATAAGATACTTTGTAGGGTTCATTTGCAGATTTGTTTACCCTTAAAAAACAACACATCAATTTATTACTTAGCTTAACTTTTCAATTATTCCCTGTGGAACTGAAAGAGACAGTTGTGCCTATTTCAGAACAGCCTCCATACAAATTGATAATGTACTATTCATTCAACCATTTATTTACTTGCATCTGTTTGGCATCCCCACCATCTCCCAGTTTTGTGAACTAATTAATTCATATGACTTTAATTTTCTCTGATTATGCATTTCCATTTCATGCAAACAAGGATATTTATCATTATTAATTTTAATGAATGTGATTCACATTTCATTTAGAATAATGTAAACATTAATCTCAATATAAAAAAAAGTTTTGAAAGAGAATTTTTAAAGCAGATTCTAGTGGCAAGTCAGTGCAAACTAGTGGGAAGATATTGAATTATATTTCTGGAAATATTTCATGGACAATTGGTTATTATCCTTAACTTATTTAGAAGTTAAATTGTTTCTGGCATCCTGTTACTTCAAGCAGTCTACTCTGGAAATCTCTGGTGTGTTTTTTGTTAACACAGTAGAGCAATAGAATGTTCTAATGGGACTGACCCACACACAGATGTGGGCTTTTTTTTTTTAATATTGAATCCTTGTCAGTTGGGAAATTCTCAATGAACCCATACTTGATCAGGCACTGAATAAGGTTGAAAAATTTCTTTCCAAGTCACTATATTCACAAAACAGTCCTCTAAGTGTAGCACTGACCTCATAACACAGGAAAAACAGAAGTTCAATGAAATTATTTTAACTTTATTAAATTATGACAGACGGTTAAACAGAGATTGACCTGTTTTATCCTTGAAATCTCCTGGTACCTGTGGTAACAGTTATGCTATATAGCCATTTAATTTATAGCAAATTGTCATAACACAGGTATTACCAATATTTGTGGCTATTTAAAAATATATAATTTATTATTTTCATATCACAGTATAGGTGCCAACAAGATTTCCAATATTCAAACAAACAGAATTATTGTCTAAGAAAAGCTGATGTTTTGCAAGAATGGCTAAATACAGTAGAACACTGGAAGAATTTATTTTTCATTTAGAAATTGATATAATGTGTGGAATAGATAGCCTTGAAAATCTTTTATCCATGATGAATATAAAAATTCATTCTCTAAATCTGAAATTTTTTTAAAATCATTTTTTTTATTTTACCCTAGCTATTGCTATGTAGCTGTAGGAGGACATGCAAATAGAAGCCAAACAGCAAAACTCATAAACCAGTAAATGTCAATATTAGTTTCCTTGAAACATTCATTGGCTGCTATATTTTTTTCATGAAATTTCAACATAAAATCCTATGTTTATAAAGGAATTTGAGATCCCCATATGAAAACACTATATCAGGACATTACTTACAGCCCCAGAGCTTTAGAAGTGCTATCTGTTCAATGGGTGGTTTCTTGTCAACAGAGTGAAGTCTACCAAATAATATTAGAAAATATCACGACACCGGCTTTTAAGTAGAAGTATCTACTGGAGTCACCTTCTGATATAAAAATGATTGTATTATTTAGATAGAGATGGGGCTGGGTATATAGGTTAACACGACTACTAATAATCTTTAGTCAAATGGTACAGTTCCGATGACTTCAATGGACTTGTGCTAGTCTGCTACAGCTGGCCATGATTTGGAGAGGACAAGGGGCAACAAGAGCAAGTTGCATTAGGATAAATTTCATCTTGATAAAAGAAAGAAATTTTTTACAGTGAGAACAATCAATCACTGGAAAAACTTCCCCAGGGATGTGGTGGAATCCCCATCCCTGGAGGTTTTCAAGATGTGATTGCCCCATCCCTAGAAGTGTTTAAGGCCAGGTTGGATGGGGCTTTGAATAGCCATGATTCTATGACAGGGTGCCAGATGATCTCATCTAGGCTCCCTTTCCCATGAAAGGTTGGACCAGATGATTTTTCAAGGACTATTCTATGATTGTATGTTTCTGTGATCTAATACCAGGGTAATTGTACTTCTCACCTGCTGTATATTATTCTGGAAGGTAGGATTTTTATTAGCATCGTAAAATATAGATCTGATTTGCTGAATCTCTCAGATGGTAAAATTATCGTATATATGTTTTCAAAATGGAAAGAAAATATTGTGTGACTTTTACCTTAATGAATTTAGATTTGGCCTTCTATGTTAGTGGGTTTGGCTCTCTCTTGTAGTCATTTTTCAAGTGCAGAAAATCCCTAAAACCACTGGAAGATTGTCTACGTAACGGGTGGCTCCAATGCAGCTCAGGCTGCCATGTTTCCTGGTGTCTTCTCTGTTTCTATATTTAACATAAATAGGCTGTCTGGGAGAAGTGCCATTAGGCCAAGATATTGGCAATGCCCATTGATGAAATTGCTTATTTCAGTTCCAGACTGTCTGTTGTTAAACAGAGTATTCTAGCTTTACTAGTACTCTACAGAAACTGTGTTGGGGCAATGCAAAAGGTATCATCGCTTACACTAAAGCAAACATACGCACACAGAGGTGATGCACCCTACTTAAGAATGTAAGGCATTCTTTCAAACAAAAAAAAAACAACAAACCCCAAAGAAATCCACGGTCAATTCTGTACTATTTCCTAAAATTTCTTAGCTGTATAAGAACAGTGGCAATTTTAAAAATTGACTGTATACTGTGCATTCACTTGTCACACTTAATCCAGCAGGAAAACCAGCCATTTCACTCTGTCTATTGCCTTTTCCACTTGTAATTTATCACTGGATCTCTTTACAGTGGAAAGGCACAAAATGTCAACTTAAATTTATCTGTACTGAGGTCAAAAAGAAAAAATTCTTATAGCGATTTGATACATCACTAAACCGCACTTTTGGCCCTTCTGCATTCTTAATCCCTTGCCAATTGGTGAAGACTCTGCTGAAGTCTGAAGAATGCAGACCTGTCAGATAGTCAGAAGTAGAGCACCGCCTGGATCACTGGTAATTCTGTTTTGAAGGTCTTTTAGTGGGAGAAAGGTTGAAAGGTGAAATCTGATTGTTTCACACATTGTAAGAAGGCGTTTGGGATACTCTGTATTTTCATATATCTCTCTCAGTACAGATATATATGATCTATCTATATAGAGAGATACAAAATATCTGTGAAGTATCCCTTCAGAATTATTCAACTAGGAAAAAAATGCTCTGAATCTTAATGTCGTTGATGCCAGTTTGACTTCATCTTTGTCCAGTGTCAAGAGAGAAAATATTAAGTATTATTCTCATACAGGCTGAAAAAGCATGCTTTAAAACGCAAAGAGTAAAGGGAGAGTGCAGTTCTTTCTATGGATAAATAGAAAATGTTTTTTATCTACACTACCATTTGTCTATCAGAGGATCAAATAGTTTTCTCCTGATTACTTAGACAAGGTACTTCTGTCACAAGTGAACTATGAAATGTAAAATCCACATACAGAATGGATATACAAAGACACTTAATAAAGATGACTGTACAGTGATGGAATAGCGCTATTTACCCCACCACATTATAATCATAAGTCGTTCTCTCTTTCAGATGACAAACACTACCCAGATGCCAGCTGAGAAAGATATTTTCCCTACAGCAACATCTGCTTCATTGGCAGACTCTTCAGACAGTTGCATTGGCATCTCCTGCACTGCCTGTAGGTCTCACGTCATTATGTTGATCGTTTGTCTGGGCTACTGTGCCCTTCTGTTAAAACCTTCTTTTTGTCTGTTTTGTTCTAAATAATTTGTTCAATATATTAATTTATTAATTAGCTAATTGTTGTACACAGGATAACATCTTTGGAATCACTCATGGTAAAAATTAGTGATTACACATTTCTGCAGGGTTTCCAATTTGCTTCATGTGTAAATCACCAGTAGAACTACTTTAGTCTCAATAAATTCTTCAACGGGGTGAATTTTAAGAGAAGCTTAAACACCACCTTTTCTGCTTTGTGTACCTTTATTTAAAAAAAAATAAAAATTAACTGAAAACTGCAACCCCTAATCTGATCAATACAAGTTAATTACTATCAAACACCAATGCTTTTTTATCTTTAAAAAAATCGTTCAAATGTAACTAATTGTCATGGGAAAGCTATTTCCTTAAATGCATTACACTTCAAGGAAAAGATTACACCAAAGAGATAATTATCACCAAGGGTAATTGTAAATACAACACTGAACTATTGTAGTACTGCCAGTAACTAGGAAGTGAAAACAAAGAAAATGAAAAAAGACTAGAATGAAACAGAGATAAGTAAGAATATCAGAGCAACTTTATAGAGTCAGATCAAAGATTCATGCAACTTTGTGTCTCTAGAAGTAGCAAAAGGTAGATGCCCATGGAAGGGTATAAGAACAGCACAAGCATATGTATTTCCCCCAGCATCTTCCTAAATTACTCAGGACTTTCAAAATTTAAAAATATTTCTAAGTGTTTAACAATTGTCAGCATATTTCTGAAATAGTGTCATCTTTAACATCCAAAGTATCCTGTGAAGAAGCCTCCACAACTTTACTTTGTGTTTATGAACCAACCCTATACAACATCCTAGGTATGCCTTCTGTATCATTCCTTTCAAACTGTCCCAAACATGATAGTTACTTCACTGGCTCTTAAGCAGAATAAAAGAACATTTTATTCCCCTTAATTTATTGATCACAACTTCTTTGGTTACTCTAATGCTAATCAAAAAATGTTCTCCTTGTGGCACTGATACCAACTATTGTGTAATTTCCTTAGCAAAGAAGTGTCACCTTGCTTGAATTCTATTGAATCACAGAATCATGGAATCACGGAATCACGGAGTTTCAGAGTTGGAAGGGACCTCTAGAGATCATCTTGTCCAACTCCCTTGCTAAAGCAGGATTACCCAGAGCACATTACTCAGGACTGCATCCAGGCGGGTCTTGAAAATCTCCAGAGAAGGGGACTCCACAACCTCCCTGGGCAGCCTGTGCCAGTGCTCGGTTACCTGAACTGTAAAGAAGTTTTTCCATGTATTTGAACGGAACTTCCTATGTTCTAACTTGTGTTCATTGCCACTCGTCCTGTCACTGGGAACCATTGAAAAGAGCCTGGCTCCATCCTCCTTCAACCCACCCTTTAGGTACTTGTAAATATTAATAAGGTCTCCCAAGACAATGGAGAGTGGTCCAGTGAAGTGACCAGATTTCCTTTGGACTGGTTACCAGTTTGCACAGTATAAACCAGCACTATCTTCAGAAGACAAGGAAAGGCTTTTTAGAAAATCCACACCAAGTTGCAGAAGTTATTTTCTTTCTTTCCCTGACCATTAGTTGCATACTGTCTACCTAGGTCCCTGTTATTTGACTGTCCTTTTTGAGTGGTCAAGAATTACTACTTCCACTTCCTTTCTTATGAAGAATACAACAGAGAGAATTAAAACAGGCGTGCGGTCAAATATGCAACTACCTCTGCTACACAACCAATGTAGGAGCATGAACAACCCCCCCCAGATTAGCTTGATAAGAAAAGTAGCCGCACAACTCAATGAAGACAAAGAAATCAAATGTACAAAATTTGCCGCGATTGAGAGACAGGACGCAGCTTGATGCAAGCAGAAAGTCGTTTATTGGAAAAACTTTCAGGGGTTATATAGAGATCGCATCACAGTCTGGTTGGTTCTTTCAAACATGTACAACTAACCCTACTGCTTCTAATTGGCTAAAGATAACATCAGAAGGCCGTTGTTAGGGGCTTTCCTGGCACTTCTCACAGCCCATTGTTATCATCCCCCCCTGTAGGTGGCGCCTTCCTGCAACCTCTTAACCTCTTAGCAAGGTTTTTGGCCCACAAGCTCCAGCAGGTCTCTGCTTATCTGATGTGTAGAGCTTGGGGTTTTGCTCTTTAACCCTTCTCTTTCCGAATCACCTCTCAATCCTTGTGCCACAAAAATTAACAAGGAATTTTTTTTTTCTTTGCCCCCTCCCCCTCAAGTACAAGGCTTTCTAGATAGCTAACTACGCCAGTTGGAACAGTCTGCGGTGGGCAATAGATCATTTATTACTGGTCCTGTCTACGTGATTTAGAGATTGATTAAAAAAAAATTACACAAAAACTGCTTTCTTGCCCATTCAACACATGAAACCAAGAAAATGGATCTATCTTTGTGCCCTCTGACAGCCTCAAGGTATTGAGAAATTCAAATAATTTTTAGTGCATTTCAGTGACACAACACTATGATCTCTTATATGTTCCTTGTGATGGAGAACTCACACCTGTGCCTACCTGAAAGTTTATTTGAAAATTTTTTACAATACAAAATTTTATTTCCTTCTTGTCTGGAACTTTCTTCGTGTGTGCAGTGGGACTTCAGTAAGACATTGCCTTTTCTCAAGAAATGTCATATTGTCAATTTTTACTTTATGTAGAAGCTAGTAAAAGAAGAGTTTTGTGGGTAGAATACTATAACACTTCACTTTATGCACATTATGCACAACAGAAGGAAATGTTTGAAGAATGGTATCCTAAATGCAGCTGAAGGCTTGTATCTTTTAATAGATAGGAGGTCTAAACCACTTTCCCTACAGTACTCTTCAGTTGCTGTTGGCCAAATAAAGTATGACCTAATATGAATATTATTGTTGTACACCAAGCCAAATGTGTTCCCTGTATGGTGCATTTTTATACAATGTGTTTGTTTCCTTATATGTGCTATGTGTGCATGATAGTTTCAAAATTTCTTGAGGAAAATTGCAGTGCAAGAGAACAAGATTTATGTTTTCTGTACAGTGATTTGCACCACTCTTAGCTGGTTCGTCCAGTCTCTCATATATTCCAAGTCCCTAAGTACATCTTGGTGGCCTACAGTCTCTCATCTGTGTTGATATTTATTTTTAAATGGGGAGTCCTAAAACTTGACACAAAATGCCAGATGCAGCTTTATGACAGCCAAATATAGCAGAATAACTGCTTCCCTCAGTCGCTGACTAATGTAGCTCAATACTCTGACTGATCAATACCACTGACTCTTGCTAACGTAGCCCAATATGCCTAACCTGTGAATTTGCTAGAGGTGCTTTCTGTCCCATCATGCAGGTTGTTGATAAAGATGTTACAAAAAGAGTTGCCCCCAATATAAATCCCTTAAAAATGCCACTCATAACCAGTAACCAGTTTCACTTTGAACAACTACCCTATAACTCAACAGTCCAATTAGATTTTCACTTTTGATGTGGTACACCTATCCACTCCATATCTCTCCAGTTTGACTACCAGGATTGTGCCTCCAGTCCTCAGGGACCTCCCTTGATCAGCAGGACTTTTGAAACATGATAGATTAAGTGTGGGGTCCTGCACCTGGGTTGGGGCAACCCCTGGTATCGATACAGGCTGGGGAATGAAGGGATTGAGAGCAGCCCTGCCAAGATGGACTTTGGGGTACTGGTGGATGAAAAGCAGGACATGAGCTGGCAATGTGCGCTCACAGACCAGAAAGCCAGCTGTATCCTGGCCTGTATCAAAAGAAGCGTGACCAGCACGTCGAGGAAGGTGATTTTGCCTCTCTACTCCAGTCTCATGAGACCCCACCTGGAGTACTGGATCCAGCTCCTGAGCCGTCAGCATGGGAAGACATGGACCTGTTGGAGTGGGTCCAGAGGAGGGCCACAAAAATGATCTGAGGGATGGAATACCTCTCCTATGAGGACAGGCTGAGAGAGTTGGAGTTATTTAGCCTGGAGAAGAGAAGGCTCCTGTGAGACCTTATTGTGGCCTTATTGTAGCCCTTAAAAGGGGCCTACAGGAAAGATGGGGACAAACTTTTAGCAGGGCCTGTTGCCATAGGACAAGGGGTAATGGCTTTAAACTAAAAGAGCGAAGATTTAGACTAGATATAAGGAAGAAGTTTTTTACAGAGAGGGTGGTGAAACAATGGAACAGGTTTTCCAGAGAGGTGTTAGATGTGCCATCCCTAGAAACATTCAAAGTCAGATTGGATGGGGCTCTGAGAAACCTGATCTAGTGGAAGATGTCCCTGCTCATTGCAGTGGAGGTTGGACTAGATGACCTTTAAAGGTCCCTTCCAACCCAAACTCTTCTATGATTCTATAGAGATTGGCTTCACACTTGTATCTTGGAGATCTGTCAGCTCCCTCAAACACATCCAGCCTGGTCCCCTGAACTTGAAAATGACCAGCTTACCTAGTAAGTGCCAGCTAAGGCTCCTCTATTCCCCTCTCCCTAAACTTCACATTGAGCACAGAGACATGGAAAACCTGGTTGCTGAACTTGTTAACAAAAACTTAGGAAAAGGTGTGAATACCTCAACCTTTCTTGTAATCTCTCCAACTAAAAGACCTGTTTCACTCAGTGGTGAGCCCACAATAGTCTAGAGACAATAAATTCTATAATTAGCCTAGAGACAATTAAGTCCATAAATTCCTTCCTGAAGGTACTTAGAATTTGAAAGAATGTAATCAGTCTGTGCATACCCTGTCTATATGGATGGAGTATGAGGTTGCATGTATATTTTGATTCTTCTTCCAGCAACACCCCTCAGTCACTCTACGGCTGTGGGAAAAGGCTTCATTTTTTCATAATAAAATCTATTAAGTAAAAATACAGCTTTTTTTTTTTTTGTACATGATTTCTAAACTAATTGTGTTGTGAATAACCAACAGTGGTGAAAGCAATACAGTAAAATTACTTTTCAAGGATTTTTTGAGATTTACAAAACTAATTATATGTATTAGTTTATATGTGTCCTGGTTTGAGGTAAAACAGAACCAATTTTGTTCAGTAACTTTGCTACTTAGCTGGGCCTCTTCTAACTACTGAAATTAACTCCATATTGTGCAGACAGTGTTCACTCTCTCAGAGTGATCAGACCAATGTTTATAGCTGATGCCCAGGCATGGTGTGCAGAGAGGCTCTTGCTTATACTTATTGCCATAACCCCCAAGGCCAACCGACTTTGTTATTTGCCCCGTTGGAGGGTCGGAAGCGGAAAAGCGCAGTGGGGTCCCACCTGCAGGGAGGAGCGGACAGGACAGGTGACCCAAAACTGACCAACAGGGTATTCCATCCCATCTGCCTCATGCTCACTATAAAAGCTGAGGGATCAAAGGGTCAGCACTCTTCCTTCAATGGCCGACGTCTGAGGAGGACTCTGTTCGTCTGCTTATGATCCCGATCCTGAATCCAGATCCGGAATCCAGTTCCCGTCTGTCACTGAGTCCAGCCTGGGACTGCCCCAGTGCCAGCCAATGTAATGATTGTCATCTCAGGAGCTTAATACGGTTTTGTATATATTTTTCATTATTTCTTTTTATTTTATTATTAATATTTCATTAAAGTAGTTTAGTTCCTTCTAAACTCATAAGTCTCTTTTCCCTCCTCTGCCTCTCTTTTTGAAGAGGGGTAGAAAGGAGCATCTGTCGGTCCCATCTAGGGTCACCCAGGTCCCCAGTAGTGGATTTTGGCCTAAACCACAACAATATGTTATTTGTCTTTTAGTATTTTTTATAAAATCTGTGTCTCTGAAGCTACCTGTTTGGATTTTCCTGTTAGGCACTTGTGTATTTGGAGATATTTGTAAGAGAGTATACAAAATGATCTAAATGGTGAATTGCAAAACTACAGGATGTTCAAGAACAAGATCCATATCAGACAGCCAAAGAAACAGTTGGTCTTTTTCTGTTTGACCACACTGCCTGGTGTGGATGGGCAACAAGTGGAAAGCGAACATCTTTATTCCATAACATTGTATGAATTGTGGTCATGACTGTATAAGAATGCAAAATTATCTGCCCGTCTGTCCATTTTAATGTTATCTAATAAATTTGCAGTGCAGAAACCTTCAAAACCACAGATGGGATCTTTCATCCACTCCTACTTGATAAAGAATAAGACAAAGCACATAGAGGGTCTCATATGAAGTTGTATGACGATGAATTTCCTGGAACACTTATATGGAAGTGAAACTTATACTGGGTTATTCTTTAATTTAGGAAGAGGAACTGCCAGGAGTAAAAAAAAAAAAAAAAAAGTAGAGAAAGAAAATTCTAAGTAAGAAAACAAGCAAATAAAAAAGACTGTGTTCAGTTATGTTCCTTCTCTTCCATGTCTATTTGACTTTTCCATAAAATCTTCACTACAGACAAAATGCAATACTTAGTTTTGAACAAATTTGAGCAAGGAGAGGTGACAGAGAAATATTTTTTGTATCATTCTTGTGACCAATCATATTTTTTGCGACAAATCTTCATATATAGTTCTTCATGAAGTTTGCTATAAAGCATCACAGTTCCACAGACCTCTGCCAGTGTAACTCCAGTTGTGATCCACATTTCTGTTTGCTGAAGTGTTGGCAATATCTTATCTATAAGAGTACTATCCTGATCACAATGAAAGACTAGCATGAAAAAAAAAACACAACCAAACAAATGTACAAAAAAGTCCAAGGCAGATCAGTATTTCAGGAGTAACTAGATCCAGATAACAATGAACATGGTTTTATTTCTTGCACTAATTAAAAAATAGGATGAAATTTAATCTCAATCTCGTCATTCAAGATGGTCTGATCCATAACCTTCCCAGGCACTGAGGTCAGACTGACAGGCCTATAGTTGCCCGGATCCTCCTTCCAACCCTTCTTGTAGATGGGCATCACATTTGCTAACCTCCAGTCAACTGTGACCTCCCTGGTTAGCCAGAACTGATGTTAAATGATGGACAGTGGCTTGGTGATCCCTTCTGCCAGCTACCTCTGTACCCTTGGGTGGATCCCACCCGGCCCCACGGGTTTGCATGTGTCTAAGTGCAAGCGGCTAGCCATGCCGGTAAGTAAAAAATGATATTTAAAGAGGAGGTGAAACTGCTTGATCTGTATTTTTTTTATCCCCTTTTCTAAAACTCTATCTGTTCTTTTGAGTAAATGTGATGGTCTGCACATTAAGCTTTTCATTTAACACCCTGCAGTCTCTTTCCTTGTATTTTACCTGTGATTTACCTCTCAGCCATCATACAAGAATGTGTCCTGGGAACTTTACTGTCCTTAACGTGTGACAAAATAGCATTATCTTTGCTCTACCTTCTGATGCTACAATTTAGGCAGACACCTTAAGAGGCTTTGGAGATTTTTGTACTTGTCAAGAAAAGTTTTCATGGCATGCTTAGTATCTTTTAAATAATTTTCTTTTGGGTGCAGGATAAAAATACAGCTTTATCTCAAACTCTGCTATGTGTCGTTGCTACCAATTACTTGGAGGAAACAGGAGACACTGGGAGGCAATCTTCACCTGCCCCAATTCCAGAATAAATTCTTACCAGACATTGGATGATGGCACTGTTTTAGTAAACTTAATCTCAAAATGTTGGCTACCTCTAGGATTGGAGCCCTGAACAACTAGTCCATGTAAGCAGGTAGAGTTCAAAGCAGGTTGTGGAGAGGAAAGTGTGAAGGTTTTGTAAGTAGGTTAAACATAATTTTCTATCTAGTCTACTACCTTTTACTTAGTAAACTTGACAATTAATTTTCCATTTTTTAAAGTTGCAAGCTCGTAATTTTAGTTGCTTTACCTTAGCACAGCCTGTCACGTAGGTAACTTTAATATTGGGTCTTTTAGCGTAAATGAAGAGGGTGCCGTGAACTGTTAACGAAGAATGTATACGGTTAAAAGTAGAATACCAGACTACCTTTTCAGTAACTGCTACCACAACTCATTTGGTCTGGTATGCACAACAGATAACAGAGTCTTGCTGTCTCTTCACAAGCAAGTCTCAGACTTGCTTTTTATAGGAATGTTATATCAGTATTCTCTGATTGTCATCATTAATTATTTAAACTCTTGCATGTTCACATGAGTAACCTGGAATATGTTTGAATCTCAGCTGGATGGAAAATATTCACTCTTCAGAATTATTATTATTATTAAAGTACACAAAGAAGGAAAAAAAAAAAGTGATGAAATAAGAGCTTCTCAAATCTTCATTTGTGAAGTTAGAGATGCAATGAAAATAACTTGGAATCTAACTGTAGCAATTGATTAATACAATAATACACTACAAAGGTCATCAACATTTAACTTCAAAAAGCACCATCACTACACTTATTTTCATACCTGTATTTTATTCTTGTCTAAACAAAAATAAGTCAAAGTTAAATAAAATAGCACTTTGGAAGATGTGATCAATTAAAATATTTAGCTTTAAGAAATAATAAAAAGGAAGCTAAAAGGAAGCCATTTATCTTTCATTTTTTTAGGGTAAAAAGCCTTAGTGTGATTGATATAAAACTGTTGCATAATCTACTCTTGAAAAGAAACAGGCTCCTCTTTGCTTTTTATTTATTAAATAATGCAAATAACATTTTAAAACAATTTTGATTATTATTCTGTGCTTGGTCTGTATATGCTTTGACAGACACCTCTCTTACTTGTAAATACATATATTTTGGGGACAGACATCAAAGGTTTGTGACTTGATATTGTCTAATATGTAGTATTATAGTACACAGTATATTAAATAAATGTTCCATAGTAGAGATTGGTGCATATGAGCAAAAAGAAATGGATTGTTAAATTTATTTCTGAAACATGCTGATTATACTAATATGAATCAGAATAATTGTACCAGCTAAATAAGTGACTTTAGCAAAGGTTTTTCCCAGTAAAATTCTAACACTTTTGTTCTCCTCTCCTGCTGTTTGTCACTGTCCAATTGGTTCTTTCTTCACAAACTTCCCTTAAACAACAACCTAACAGCTATTTCTTTGTCAGTACTACCATCTTTCTTATACCTTTCATTTCTAATGTTTCTTCATAAATCGTTCCAACCCAGACTAAAACTGATCTTGTACATTATTAAATCTGTAAGTTTCTGAGTGTTGTAAACAGTAAACATTATTCACTACTAATATCCTAAAATCTGATTTTTCAACTATTTCTGAGCATATTCTTCTTCCTTTCCATAAATTTAGAAAGCAGCACATGAACTTGTAATCCCTAGGGATGCCAAATTCCCATTAAAGATAGTAGCTGATATGAGCAACTAAAATTTTCAAGGTTGGGCCCACAATGTGTATATAAGCACAATTCAGTGTAATATACTACCACTTTTCCTCATTATTTTCATACATCTGGCATTGGTTCCCTGTTAGAGACAATATATCAAACTCTTCCTTTATTTGCTCTCTGTTCAATGTCCTGTGGCTAATATGGAGAACATCATACAGTGACTGATATTTGGAATCTAGTAGTAGTAGCATTCAGCAGTAGCATTATATTGCTGAATTGGTGTGTTTTAGAGGCAATTACAGGAGCATTAGCAATTCTTTTCAGAAAATGGTACAGTAGACACACCGATAGTCTGTGGCTGAATTTTAGGAAGAATACTGTTTGCAATTTTATAAAATGAGACTGATATTACCTAACATTAACAGAGAACAAATTGGAAGATTTCTATTTAAAGGTAACCTTTTATTGTTTTTTTAGAACTTGTTCTATCCTCACTTTACTTGTTTGTGTTGCTTTCTTCTGGAGTACTTTATACCAGCTGCAAAGAATCAAATGCAAAATTCTCCACTTGTCCAAACTTTACCTATACACTGCATTCTGTATTCTAACTACAACTATTACTACTATTTGTTCTTATCTCTTTGCCTGAGTACGTCAGCTAATATTTTTCCCAATGAGTTCTTTAAACTGATGGTAACTTCTTACTAGCTGTTTATATATCTCTTTTCCAAAGAGTTGTTCAAAGATGTTCTAACTCAACAACATCAGGAAACAAATTAACTGTGAGGTTTAGATGCACTTTTAAGTTTACTGTTCTTTCAGATAACTGGGGAAGATGCAGACCTTTCCTGATCTACCTGCTGTGAAGTCTGTCTTTTGTTTGTGCTAAGGTTATAGAAGGGCAACAGAATTTAAACTATCCTCACTAGCAATTGCAGAAGAGGCTTCTTCAATGACACAACAGATGATTTAAGCAACTACATGAAGGGGAAGGATATTGAAAGGATGAGATAAAATTATCAGCATGGGGATTTTTGTGGAAGTGTTTTAAGTATACTCTCTAGCAACAAGCTACAATTTTATTATAATTTGGTGGGGAGGTGTTGATAATGGAATAAAACAAATTAACAAACTAGGCTTCCTTTGCCCTTGTAGAATGATTATAAAGTGGAAAAAGGAATTAAGGACATGGAATTACTATGTTTATAGCTTTGATGCATTGTTCTTGGAGTTATAAAAAACTAACACAAAAAATATTCTTTCTATAACTTTTTATTCAATAATTTATGCTAAATTGCATATTTTTCCAGCTTTCACAGCACGTTGAAATCATAAGGTTTTCTTATAAGATTTTTTTGAAGCAAGTGTTAGAAAATTTAATATTTGATCCTCATTTATTTTCTCCTGTGACATCATATTAATTGAGCATCAAATGTACCTCAAGTAGCACTGAATTCAATTTACTACTGCTAGCTATGGATACATACTGACATTTCATTAACTAGATCAATTATTGTTTTTCTAAGGAAAGGAATAATGGAGAGAGACAGTATTGCAAATGTATTTATTTCACTTTATTACGAGTGAAAAAGAGTGGTGGTGGAACATAGCTATCCTGAGGTATTTGGCAACACAATCCTAAAAGAAGGATTAACCTACAGTAGTTACCAGCAAAATTTCCATTGACATCCACAGAATTATTACAGAGCTATGAATGTGTGTGGTTTTCACCAAAACAAAGTAAATTCCCTCTGATTTCTGTCAATTCCTAGTAATTTATTCCTGACACTATTTAGATTGCTTCTTTAAAAAAAAAAAAAAAAAAAAAGAAACTTTGTTTCTTACTATCACAAAAACAATACTGAAGAATATTTTTGTAGAAACATAAAGAACTACCCACTGAGTTGTAATTTGCATAAACACAATAAAGGGTTACATATACTTTACTATCAAATGAGCCAAAGCTATTGAGCTACTATGGCTTAATGAATTATCACGCATCAGCTGAGCCCTAATAGCTGCCTGCCTCAATTACACCACTTCAATTCTGAAGTAATTTTCTTTATCTTAAAGCACCAATAGGTTAAGTCAGTGAGCAATAATTCCCTAGGATGTGTTAAAGAAATCACCTTTTGTCGTATGACCAAAGAGTTAATAAATTGCGACTGGCACAAGAAATCATTCTCTAGTCTTAATATTCATAAAGCAGATGTGAGAAATTCTATGCTCCTATCCATTTGGTAAATCTATAGACAAAGATTTTTAGTTGATTATATTTACAAAATAGCAGGACAGAAGTTTGCTGAGAAAAGTTTTGCACACATCCAGTCATATACTTTCTGTGCAAGTAAACTTTCTTTTAAATTTAACAGAACTGAAAAAGTGAAAAATGATCAGTGTGGAGATGGCCCTATTAAATCAAGGTATTCATTATATTTTTTTTTTTACCAACAACAATAATAACTGACAATTTTCTGCAGTAGAGTGATGTGGTCTAATCATCATGAAATAGGTCCATTACGTTCTGCATTCTTTAAGAGGCATTTCCTTTAAAAAGCGTTACGGTTTCTAACCCCTCTGCTTTCCCCTCCCCTCTGAAGAAAGAATGACAGTTGTATGATGTGTATCCATTATCCTCTCGTTTCACACAGGGAGAAAATCTTTCTGCTGAGCAATGATTTATTAAGTGTAGGCTTTCCAAAACCATAATGACATTTTACTTCAAGTCTAATTTATGGATTCCAACACTTTTTAGAGAGCTTCCTGAATTCCATAGTTCATACATTTTAATAACATCTGCATAATACCCCCGCTTTTTTAATTAGTATTCCAGTAAACTAGTACATAAACCTTTGAGTAAAATGCTTTCACTTTAAAATTATTAAATAAAAAGATACAAATATTTTCTTTTAAAATTTGGCAAAGTGTTTAATAGCTATATTTGCTGAAAGATCAGTGCTAAAAGAGGCATTTTGTGGACTGTATTGGAAAAATAGATTAAAACTGGAGACAAATAAGGCTGAGGTAATGAATGTGTTCTTCACAGTGCCCTTGCAAAGCAACTTTACCATTTTGAGAAGTTATGTACATCGGGGGAAATCTCCAATTAACGGAGGAATGCAAATGTTGCACTCATCTTCTAAAAAGCTTGAAAAGACAATCTAGAAAGCTACAGGCTGGTCAGCCTCACCTCAGTCCCTGGGAAAATCATGGAATGAGTCCTTTTGGAAGTAATTTCTGGGCACTTGGAAGAGAAAAAGCTGAATGGAATAGCCAGCATGAGTTTTTCAAGAACAAATCCTTTCTGATAAACTTGATTGCTTTCTACGGTATACCTGGATTTCTAGGCAAGAGGAGACCACTAGACGCCATTTTCTTAGACTTTGTGAAGGCTGTTGACACTCTGTCCCAACAGCATTCTTGTATCCAGGTTGGGATGTTTTGGTGTGGATGCATGGACAACCAGACAGAAA
Source organism: Vanellus vanellus (assembly GCF_965231255.1). NCBI lineage: Eukaryota > Metazoa > Chordata > Aves > Charadriiformes > Charadriidae > Vanellus > Vanellus vanellus. Next base: position 152,212,937 of record NC_138906.1, read on the forward strand.
AAAAGAAAAAAAAATAATCAAAAAAAGTAGTTGGACTCTTAGACTCAGGGGGTAATGGTTAATGGGTCATACTCTACCTTGATACTGGTAACAAGCAGAGTGCCACAGAGGTCTGTCCTGGGACCAATTCCACTTAACATCTTTACAAAAGACTGGTAGAAGTAAGATTGTGCCTTGATCAAATTTGCAGATGACACCAAACTAGTAGGTGGACCAGTCACTATGCTCAAGGACAGGGCTTCCATTGAGGACGATCTAGACAGGCTGGATCAATAGGAGCCATGGGAGGTTCTTAATGGGAGGTTCTGTACCCGGAAAGAGAAAATCCCTGGCAGCAGTATAGGTTAGGGCCTGATGGCCTGGGAAGCAGTTCTATGTGGAAGGCTCTGGGGGTCTTGCCAGACAGCAAGCTGATCATGACCCAGCAGCATGCTCTGGCAGCAAAGAGAGCCAAGACCCTCCTGTGCTGTATTAACAGAAGCACAACCAGGACACTAAGGGAATTATTCTTTTTCTTTAGTCAGCTCTTGTTAGACTGCATCTAGAATACTGTGTCTAACTTTTGGTCTCAAACAGAAATAAATCCATAATCTAGGGAGAGTATAATGGAAAGCCACTATGCTGGTCAGGGCACTCGTGAAGAGCAGCTGGTTCAGCCTGGAGAAGGGATGACTATGGGGAAAACTCACAGAATCCAGTAAATGCCTGTGGGGGCATCACCTAGATAGGATCATGATCTTTGCAGAGGTTCTTGGTGGGACAGAGACAATAGGCATAAATTGAAAAAAAGAAAGGATCAGACTAAATATAAAAACTTAATTAATCAGCACAGTCAAGTATTAGTAAAGCTTGCAAAGAGAGGCTGTGCAGTCTCCAGCCCTGAGCAACCTAGTCCAACTTCATGGCTGACCCTGCTTTGAGCAAGAGGTAGGACTAATGGCCTCCCGGGTCTATCTCATCCGAAATTATTGTACGAGTCTATAAATTTCCATAGAAAGTATTATAGAAAAATGCTGTAAATAATGCTCAGTTTACTTTCAGGAATGAAAAACTGTCCTTCGCTTACAGTACTATATAAAAGTACTCTTAGGGCTGGGAGCGTACCAAATAGACCTTAACTGTCCTGAACAGCCTTATGTGGGACTCCCTGTGTAAGCACAGACCTGGGCCTTCAGCCTCAGCCTGTGTTATTTTGTAGGTAAAATGTACAGATTTTTTATATATTGCCTTTTAATATGAATTCCATGGGCTATGGAACAGCAGTAGCCAAATATAATTTCAAATTTTCTACAGTGATTTCTACCTTCTTCCGTGGATATGAAGATCTCTCACTTCAAATTCAGAGTAGCTTCATAAGTAGTGCAGAACAGAGATAAGGTTTAGTTTAATTCAAATAGCTTATCTATTATATGGATAGGTACCTTCACTTTTCTTCTCATAATTACCTGCATTACACTGGCAATCAGGTATACAAAGAAAACGGTAGAAGTAATGAGATCACTCTTTTGCATATTAAAAAATCATCTGTCAAATGTGCATTACACTTCTCTAATGATCTAACAAAAAATTCAGTGTTTAAACTGTACTATCGTTCTTGATTTATCATACTCAACTGCTAAAACTTTGATAGAAAGATGCTCAATGAAGTTGAAGCATATTATACTCTGATCATCGAACTGCTTATATTGCAGTTAGAAGACAACCAAAGGACAATAACTGATGCAAATAATTCCAAATTCTATGCCAGTAAAGAAACTAGTACACAGTACTCATGTGAGCATCCAAATAGTGAGTAGAATGTAAGAGAAAAACACAGTATAAGAATTCACAAAGGCTTGCTTGTACCGTGCCTGTGACAGCATAGTTCTGGTCTACATCCGTCACACTTGGATTTGTCAAAGATAGTAATTTGAGATTGGCTTTGAGTACACTGTCTTCAAAAAATTAAACTTTCAATGAGAATTCATTTGAAGATTCTACATAGAGTCCAATGGTGTAGGTGAGGACAACAAATTTAGAATTCATTCACCCATTTACATAGATTTTTTAAAACACTCAAGTTTTGATGTTTACCTGTTCATGAGGTTTGTAACAGAACTGCTGAGTACCACACATTCACAGGAAAATGGGTCCTTCATTTACTAGTGTAAGAAAGGAATCACTGAGCACTCTGATAGTCAGCCTGGTATTTATGTGAAGAGAAACAAGAAAGAAATTGTGAAAAAAGAGAAATTTGCATTTATTAGCCTAATCTGCCTTCACTGTCATTTTCCTCTGTTCAACAGAAGAATGGCAAAAGAAAAGGAGGAAAAAACCAGTAATTTTTATTATTATATTCCAATATCTATAATGTTAAATTATTTGAAATTCTTTTAAACCTGAGCAGTCGTGTCCTCACTGTTACGCTGGTCCAGAGATTGTCCTTGTGCCCACGGAAAAGAAAAAGCATCAATGAAATTAGACTTCAGAAATGTGGTGAAATTTTTCATTTTTTTAACTGTTGATGTTAATAACAAGAAACTTCTCAAATAAGAACATGCTCATAGTCTCAGTAAAGAGGTAGGAATAGGTTGTGGACCCTTTTGGAAGCAGAGTAGAGAGGACCGACTGGAGTAAACTATTTTTCTGAAAATTCATGTGAAGTCACTTTGGACTCTCCTTTGGTACTTCTATTAAGAGTATGCCTGTTGGACAAGCCTGAAAAAATAATTTTTTATTGTCTCTTAATGATAGATAGGAAAGGTAGGAGAAAATTAAAAAGCTGTATAGAACATATTTCACAATTGTATTATGTGCATTTAAAAATAACCGTTTAAAATTATTGGTATTGTAGTTCTCGTTTGAGAATAAAGGCTGCCAAATGTAATGTGTGTGATGTACAGAAAAGTGACTTCTAGCTGACAAAAGCTAAGTAAATTTCCTACTGTGTTTAAAGGCAGCAGGACACTCTCTTTTATCGGGTCTTTCTCCTCAGGGCTGCTCTCCAGCCATTCCCCGCCCAGCTTGTATTTGTGCTTGGGATTGCCCCGACCCAGATGTAGAACCTTGCACTTGGCCTTGTTGAACTGCCTGAGATTGGCTTGGGCCCACCTCTGCAGCCTGTCCAGGTCCCTCTGGACGGCATCCCTCCCCTCCAGCAAGTCTACCTCGCCAAAGTGCTTGGTATCCTCGGCAAACTTGCTGAGGGTGCACTCGACCCCACTGTCCACGTCATCGACAAAGATGTTGAAGAGTAGTACAGGTCCCAGTACTGAACCCTGAGGAACGCCACTCGTCACTGCTCTCCACTTGGACATCGAGCCGTTGACCGCAACTCTTTGAGTGCGACTGTCCAGCCAGTTCTTTATCCACCGAGTGGTCCATTTGTTGAATCCATGTCTCTTCAATTTAGAGACCAGGATACCGTGTGGGACAGTGTTAAATGCTTTGCACAAGTCCAAGTAGATGACATCAGCTGGTCTTCCCTTGTCCACTGCCACTGTGACCCCTTTGTAGAAGGTGACCAAATTTGTCAGGCATGACTTGCCTTTGGGGAAGCCATGCTGGCTGTCACCAATCACCTCCTTGTTTTCTGTGTGCCTCAGCAGAGTTTCCAGGAGGATCTGCTCCACGATCTTGCCAGGCACAGAGGTGAGACTGAGTGGCCTGTAGTTCCCTGGGTCTTCTTTGTTTCCCTTTTTGAAAATTGGGGTTATGTTTCTCCTTTTCCAGTCGGCAGGAACCTTGCCAGACCTCCACGACTTCTCAAATATGATGGCTAGTGGCTTAGAGACTTCATCTGCCAGTTCCCTCAGGACCCGCGGATGTATCTCATCAGGTCCCATGGACTTGTGCACCTTCAGATTCCTCAGGTGGTCTCGCACTTGATCTTCACCTACAGTGGGCAGTTCTCCATTTTCCCAATCCTCATCTTTGCATTCTGCATCATGGGCAGTGTGGCTGCAGTCCTTGCCAGTGAAGACTGAGGCAAAAATCCATTAAGTACCTCAGCTCTGTCTCTGTCCCAGGTAACCAGTTCTTGCGTTTCCTTCTGGAGAGGGCCCGCAGTTTCCCTAGTCTTTCTTTTCTCGCTGACATACTTAAAGAAGGAGTTTTTGTTTGTCTTAATGTCCCTGGCCAGATTTAGTTCTATCTGGGCTTTAGCTTGTCTAACCACATCCCTGGCTGCTTGAACTATTCCTGTGTATTCCTGCCAGGCTACCCACCCCTGTTTCCGCTCCCTATAGGCCTCCTTTTTCCTTTTGGTCATGTCCAGGAGCTTCTTGTTCATCCATGCAGGCTTTCTGGCTTTTCTGCCTGCCTTGCTCTTAGTAAGGATGCATTGCTCCCGAGCTTGGAGGAGGTGGTCCTTGAATATTAACCAGCTTTCTTGGGCCCCTCTTCCCTCCAGCGCTTCATCCCATGGCACCACACCACGCAGATTCTTCAAGAGGCTAAAGTTAGCTCTCCCAAAGTCAAGGGTGGTCAGCCTGCTGCGCACCTTCCTCGCTGCCTCGAGGATCTCAAACTCGACCATTTCATGGTCACTACAGCCCAGGCTGCCCTTGAGTTTGACCCTGTCTACCAGCCCCTCCTTGTTGGTACAAACAAGACCCAGCATAGCTCCTCTCCTCGTTGGCTCCTCAACCACTTGGAGAAGGAAGTTGTCCTCAATGCAATCCAAGAACCTCCTGGATTGCCTATGCCTGGCTGTGTTACCCTTCCAACAGATGTCGGGGTGGTTGAAGTCACCCATGAGAACCAGGGTCTGTGAACGTGATGCCGCCCCTATCTGTCAATAGAGGGCTTCATCCACTCGGTCTTCTTGGTTGGGTGGCCTGTAGCAGACCCCCACTGTAATGTCACCTGCTCCTGATTTCCTTTTAATCCTGACCCATAGGCTCTCTGTTGGCTCTTTATCCATCGTTAGGCTGAGCTCCATGCATTCCAGCTGCTCCTTGACATATAAGGCAACACCACTCCTCGTTTCCCTTGCCTGTCTCTCCTGAAGAGCCTGTAGCCTTCCATGGCAACACTCCAGCCATAGCAGTCATCCCACCAAGTTTCTACAATGCCAATGAGCTTGTAGCCTTGGAGGTGTGCACACATCTCTAGCTCCTCCTGTTTGTTCCCCATGCTCCGTGCATTTGCATAGAGGCACTTCAGCCGTGTCTTTGTTGAGGCTGACTTGGCTGGAATAGCTTTAATTACTTTGTGCTGCTTTCCAGGTGGCATTCCTGTGCCGTGTATTAACTGTGCCTCCCCATTGGCTCCTGTTGGTCCAGGAGCTCCTGGCTTGTCTACGTAAGACTTTGAGCATGCTGCAGTGGAGCCAGCACATTTTGGAGCAAATGGCTGCAGGCCCTCACCAGCACCCCGTTCCTCTGTCCTTGGTACAACATCCCTTGGTTGGTCACAGGCAACCCCGATAATACCTCCTTCCCCCATCGAATCTAGTTTAAAGCCTTGTTACTGAGCCCTGCTAATTTTTGGGCAAAAACCCTTCTCCCCCTTTGACTGAGCCAACCCCCATTCTGCTGCCAGCAGGCCTGGTGCCGCATAGGCCATTCCATCGTTGAAAAACCCAAAATTGTGGTGGTGACACCAGCCACGGAGCCACTTATTAACAGACTGAGCTCGTCTGTTTCTTTCGATGTCATTGCCCACAACATGAAATAAGGATGAAAAAATAACCTGTGCTCCAGATACCCTTAGTGACTGTCCCAAGGCCCTGATCTCTCTTTTAATCATTCTTGCACTCCGATCTGCACATTTGTCACCCCCCACATGGAACAGGAGTAGTGGGTAGTATGATATGTCCTGGAAAGTTTAAAAATACTAAACTGGAAATAAAAAAAGGCTGTTCTTTTTGGTGTTGTTATTTTTTAATTATTTTATGAATATACACGCCTGATATTACAAAACATATAATAACCTCGCTCTCTAGATCCCATTGCTTTTAGAAGAAGGTTAGGAGCGCTTTTTTTCCCCATGTTCTTTTAAGACTCTACTAGAGAACATATAATTAAAATTGACAGAGGCACAGATGAGATTGTGAATAAAGACTAGAGTTTTTGGTTTGACAATAACATCAAGGTAGAGAAATTTTCCTCAGGAAAATATGCATGTTTTTTGTTTTATTTTATTTTCCTTTATTAAGTGAGGTGACTTGGGTAAGTATTTGATTGGTTTCCTATGTAGATCAGTGAGATAACAGAGAGAGTATTTATAAAATATGCCATTCAGGAATGTTCAGTTAAGGAGACATTGGCTGATAAAAATAAGAAGTGCTTACTCAAGCATGTGGGAAATTCCAAAATATCACTGACATATACTTTTATGTTATATATTTAAGTGTGTTACTGAAAAGAAATTCCTGCTATAACTTTAAAGAACATTTTATCATCTTTTCAAAGACAAAATAGAGTAAAAAGAAATATTTGATCTTATAATTATACCAGAATCCTTGATGTTAGAGTGAAAGTTGCATGAAACACCACAGGATTTGGCCAATTGAAGATGTTACTTTCTGTGACAGTAAACCTCCCAGACTACAGTTTGGAAAGTAATTTACATTATTTTAACCTGAATTTTAATGGAATAACTTCAACTTTTTGTCCAAGTAAGTATTTTTCAAGGGCTATTGGAAAAGCTACTTAGTGAAATAAGTGCTTTTTTTTTTTTTTTTTTTCCACTGGGAAACAGATGTGCATCTTTTAAATTTCCAGTAATAAGTTAGTACTTAATTTTTGTGAAATATCTAATTATATTGTGATTTGATACACCATTAAATACCACCTAGCAAAAATGTAAAAAGATACAGAATGATTTCCAACGGGAAAGTTAAAACCATTATTATTTTAACACAGCAGATGTTCTAACAGAACTGTACATTTGAAATGGCTGCTAACTGTTAGCATATGATCCCCCCTGGTGTGGATAGCAAATGCAAATATATACAGTGACAGGTCAGGCCACCTTTCCTTGCTGCTGGCTCTTCTTTTTTATGATTGCACATTCAGTTGTGCATGTAGTAGAGCAACATTGTGTAAGCCAGAGTAATATACTCAAATTAGTATCATTTTTTTATCTCAGTTTTATTATAAAAATCAATAAACTCTTCAAAACCTACAGGGAAAAAAAAAAACTGAATAATGAACTGTTATAGTACTGAAAACAGAAAGAACATAATTTTCACTTCAGTGACTCAAATAGAGAAACACTTCCATTTTGTTTTCTTCAGTGCCTTGTGTTCATCATGCCATAATCTCCAGAGATACTTAATTTTCTTTTCTCCAGCCTGAAGATCATTCTGCTGATCAAACTTAGCAGGTATACCGCCTTTTTGCTTTTAAACCCTCACCCCACACCGACCTGTACTAAATGCCTATCAATGGAAGAAAGGTCAGCAACATAAGCCAGGCACTTAGTAAAGGAAGTTACTAAAAGCCCATTACCCCTCGACCTATCTCTAGACTCCCTGATAAAGAGTCCCTCCCTATCGTTCCTCTAAGCCCCCTTTAAGTACTAGAAGGATGCTATAAGGTCTCCCTGGAGCCTTCTCTTCTCCAGGCTGAACAATCCCAACTCTCTCAGCCTGTCTTCATAGGAGAGGTGCTCCAGCCTTCTCATCATCTTCATGGCCCTTCTCTGGACTCACTCCAACAGGTCCATGTCCTTATGTTGAGGACTGCAGAGCTGGACACAGTACTCCAGGTGGGGTCTCACAAGAGCAGAGGAGCAGAAACCTTCAACCTGCTGGCCACGGTTCTTTTGATGCTGCCCAGGACGCAGTTTACTTTCTCGGCTGTGAGTGCACATTGCTGGCTCACGTTGAGCTTCTCATCAACCAACATCACCAAGTACTTCTCCTCATGGATGCTCTCAATCCATTCTTTGCCCAGACTGTATTTGTGCTGAGGATTGCCCCAGCCCGCATGCAGGACTTTGCACTTGGTCTTGTTGAGCTTCATGAGGTTGGCACAGGCCGATATCTCCAGCCTGTCCAGGTCCCTCTGGATGTCATCCCTTCCTCCAGCATGTTGACCACACCAAACAGCTTGGTTGTCATCACTACACTTGATGAGAGTGCACTCAGTCCCACTGTCCATGTTGATGACAAAGATGTTAAACAGCACCGGTCCCAGTACTGACCCCTGAGGAAAGCCACTCATCACTGGTCTCCACTTGGACATCATGCTGTTGACCTTTGAATGCAACCAGCCAGAAAATTGGGTATCCCTTCATGAAGTCGTGTTGGTTGTCACCAATCAACTCCCTGTTTTCCACATTTTTAAAAATGGGGGTTATGTTTCCCCTTTTCCAGACAGTGGGAATTTCACCAGATTGACATGACTTCTAAACTACGATGGATAGTGGCTTGGCAACTTCATCCACCAGTTCCCTTAGGAGCCGCAGATGAATCTCATCAGGTCCCATGGACTTGTGCATCCTTACGTTCCTCAAATGATCTCAAACCTGATCATCTCCTACAGTGGGCTGTTCCTCATTCTCCCAGTCCCTGCCTTTGCCTTCTGCGATTTGGGCGAAGTGGTTAGAGCCCTTACTGGTGAAGACTGAGGAAAAAAAGTCATTGAGTACCTCCGCCTTCTCCATGTCCAGGGTCGCCAGGTCTCCCGCATCCTTCTGGAGAGGGCCCACATTTTTCCTAGTCTTCCTTTTGTCACTGACACACCTATAGAAGGCTTTCTTGTTGCCCTTGACATCCCTGGACACGTTTAACTCTATCTGGGCTTTAGCTTTCCTAGCCTGATCCCTGGCGTCTCGGTCAATTTCTCTGTATTCCTGCCAGGCTACCTGTCCTTGCTTCCACCCTCTGTAGGCTTCCTTTTGCTGTTTGAGATTGTCCAGGAGCTCCTTGTTCATCCATTCAGGCCTCCTGGCATTTTTGCCTGACTTCCTCTTTGTCGGGATGCATCGCTCCTGAGCTTGGAGGAGGTGATCCTTGAATATTAGTCAGCTTTCTTGGGGCCCTCTTCCCTCCAGGGCTTTATCTCAGTGTATTCTACCAAGCAGATCCCTGAAGAAGCCAAAGTCTGCTCTCCTGAAGTACAGGGTAGCGAGCTTACTGTTTGCCCTCCTTGCTGCTCTGAGGATCTTGAACTCCACCATCTCATGGTCACTACAGCCAAGGCTATCCTTGAGCTTGACATTCCCCACCAGCCCCTCCTTGTTGCTGAGGACAAGGTCCAGCACGGCACCTCTCCTCATTGGCTCCTCCATCACTTGGATAAGTTATCGTCAACACATTCCAGGAACCTCCTGGATTGATTGAGCCCTGCTGTGTTGTCCCTCCAATAGATATCGGGGTGGTTGAAGTCCCCCATGAGGACCAGGGCTTTTGAACATGATGCTGTCTATAGAGGGCCTCATCTGCTTGGTCGTCCTGGTCAGGTGGCCTGTAGCACAACCCCCATTGTAACATCACCTGTCCCTGCCCTCCCTTTAATCCCAGCCCATAAACTCTGGGTTGGCTCCTCCTCCATCCCCAAGCAGAGCTCCATGTGCTCCAGCTCATCCTCAACATAGAGGGCGATGCCCCTTCCTTGTCTGCCCTGCCTGTCCTTCCTGAAGAGCCTGTATCCTTCTATTCCAACACTCCAGTCATAGGAGACATCCCACCATGTCCTTGTGATGCCAATAAGGTCATAGCCCTGCAGGTGTGCACACATCTCTAACTCTGCCTGATTATTCCCCACGCTGCGTACACTTGCATAGATGCATTTAAGTTGGGCCCTGATTAAGGTAACTTACTGGCTGGAGTGGCTCTTTTTCCCTTATGCTGCACTCCAGGTACTCTCCTGTTGACCTTCAACCCTTCTGCAGGTTCTGGGCCTCTATTACTGTATTGGCATCATATTGGTCGAGTGACCCCATCAGACCTCAGTAGACCAGGTTTCTCAAAGCGAGTCCCATGGTCTAAGAAGTCAAACCCCTTGCTGTGGCACCAGTCTGATAGACATTTGTTAATTTGCCATATTTGATTCGCCCTATTGACCCCCTTCCCTTTCACCAAGAGGCTTAATGAAAAAACTACCTGCACAACATAGTCCCTTACTGCTGCTCCCGGGGTTCTGTAATCCTTCTTGATACTCCTTAGGCTTCTCCTGGTGGTATCACTGGTACCCATGTGAAACAACAGCAGGGGATAATAGCGGACTGTATGAGGCTTGGTAGTCTTTTGGTGACAACCCTGCTACAAACTTCGGTTAGCAGCATACCTCCTTAGAGAGTGCATCAGGTCGGTAAATGGGTGCTCCATACCTTTCAGAAGAGAGCTGCCTACTACTGTCACCTGTCACCTTTTCTTAGTTGAACTGGTTGTTATACAGGTAGCAGATCGGGTTACCTTACCCAGCTCCAGTGCCTCTCCTCATGCAGTGGGTCTTTCTTCTTCAGTCTGCAGAGCAGTGAAGTGGTTCTCCAATGGCACCTCAGCTTTGGGGGAAGCCTTCCTCTTGCTGGTCCTTGCCATCACAAGCTTCCACTCTCCTGTGTTACTGCCCCCCCCCCCCCCCTTCTGTGTGTGCCAGTGTGTTTGGCCATGGCCTGTTGGTCCACTGCAGACTGCTATTGTAACCAGCTGTCTATCTCCTTCTCAGCCTCCCAGAGGCTACGCAGCCTCCTCACCTCCTCCTGCAGCTCAGCCACCTGCTGTATGAGGTCCTCTACCTGGGCACACCTTTTGCAGGCAGGCCTGACACCTATCCCTGCCCCAGCAGTCTGAGGTCTGCGCTGTGTCCTCTCCCTTCGGTAGCTCTATCTGGGTGGAGGCATCGACCACCACTGGGGTAGATGGTGCAGACCCCCCAGCCCGAGCAGCAGCCTTTGCTTTCAGATAAGTGCCCACCATTCTGCCTTGAGTGTCAGGTATGATGGGTGCCCTTGACCCCTGCGCATGGTTACAGAAAGGTGCCTGCTGGTCAATCACTGGAAAGTTCCTTCTTTGAAGAGGCACATTTCTCATACATCCTTCTGCAAATACCACTGCACAAACTGCCATGCAAACTGCTGTGCCATGCCCTGTTTACCCATACTGTTTGCCTCATTCCTGGCCACTCACACTCCCCAGGATTCCTTTTATATTTGGGGGTGGTCGCCATTGCTGTGGAAACAACGGTGCCTCACCAGCACCTCCCAAGAGACCTGCTGTCTCCTGGCAGTTCTCTCTGCTGCTATAAGACGAGCTGGCAGAGAAGGTGACTGGCCTGGCTAAACTGAGAGCTTTGGCTGGAACTCAGGAAGAAAAAGAAAGATTATTACCTACGGAAGAAGGGGCAGGCCACTCAGGAAGATTACAAAGATTGTGTGAGGCTATGCATGTAGAAAATTGAAAGGGCCAAAGCCCAACTAGAACTTAACCTGGCTAGTGCCGTAAAGGACAATAAAAAATATTTCTATAAATACATTCACAAAAAAAGGAGGACTAATGATAATCTCTGCCTCTTATTCAATGCAGGGAGAAACAAGGTGACCAAGGATGAGGAAAAGGCTGAGGTACTTAATGAATTCTTTGCCTCAGTCTTTAACAGTAAGACCAGTTGTTCCCTGAGTACCAAGCCCCCTGTGCTAGTAGACAGGGGTGGGGAGCAGAAAGAAGCCCCCATAAACGAAGGGGAAATGGTGAGTGAACTGCTTCAACACCTAGATATATGGAAGTCTATGGTGCCAGGTAGGATCCACCCAAGGGTACTGAGGGAGCTGGCAGCAGTGCTCACCAAGCCACTGTCCATCATTTATCAGCAGTCCTGGCTAACCAGGGAGGTCACTGTTAACTGGAGGTTAGCAAATATGATGCCCATCCACAAGAAGGGTCAGAAGGAGGATCTTGGGAACTACAGGCCTGTTAGTCTGACCTCAGTGCCAGGGAACAGATCATCCTGAGTGCCAGCAAGCAGCACAACCAGCCAATCAGACACAGTCAGCATGGGTTCATGAAAGTCAGGTCCTGTTTGACTAACCTAATCTCCTTTTATGACAAGGTGACCTGCTTAGAGGATGAGGGAAAGGCTGTTGATGTTGTCTAACAAAACTTTAGATAAGTCTTTGGCACCCTTTCCCACAGCATTGTCTTGGAGAAACTGGCTGATTGGATGAGCCCAAAAAGTTGTGGTGAATGGAGCTAAATCCACTTGGCAGCCAGTCAGGCTGGAGAGTTGGGTGGAGAGGAATCTTATGAAATTCAATAAGGGCAAGTGTAGGGTGCTGCACCTGGGGAGGAATAACCTCATGCAGCAGTACAGGTTGGGGGCTGACCTGCTGGAGAGCAGCTCTGTAGAAAGAGACCTGGGAGTCCTGGTGGACAACAGGATGACCATGAGCTAGCAATGTGCCCTTGTGGCCAAGAAGGCCAATGGCATCCTGGGGCGCATCAAGAAGAGTGTGGCCAGCAGGTCAAGGGAGGTCATCCTCCCCCTCTACTCTGCCTTGGTGGGGCCGCACCTGGAGTACTGTGTCCAGTTCTGGGCTCCCCAGCTCAAGAAGGTCAGGGAACTGCTGGAGAGGGTGCAGCATAGGGCTACCAAGATGATTAGGGGACTGGAACACCTCTCTTATGAAGAAAGATTGAGGGAATTGGGTCTCTCTAGTCTGGAAAAAAGACGGTTGAGGGGGGAACTCATCCATGCTTATAAATACTTAAAGGGTGGGTGCCAGGAGGATGGGGCAAAGCTCTTTTCGGTGGTGCCCAGTGACAGGACAAGAGGTAACGGGCACAAACTTGAGTATAGGAAGTTCCACCTAAACATGAGGAGGAACTTCTTTACCTTGAGTGTGGTAGAGCACTGGAACAGGCTGCCCAGGGAGGTGGTGGAGTCTCCATCTCTGGAGACATTCAAAACCCACTGGGGCACGTTCCTGTGCAACCTGCTCTAAGGTGTCCCTGCTCTGGCAGGGGGCTTGGACTAGATGATCTCCAGAGGTCCCTTCCAACCCTATGATTCTATGATTCTATGAGTATTGGGTCTGGTTGTCTTTAATATCTTAATCAATGACCTGGATGAGGGGATCGAGTGTACCCTCATTAAGTTTGCAGATGACACCAAATTAGGCGGGAATGTTGGTTTTCTTGATGGTAGGACGGTTCTGCAGAGAGATCTGGACAGGCTGGATCAACGGGCTGAGGCCAATGTTTCAACAGGGATGACTGCCGGGTCCTGCACTTGGGTCACAACACCACCAGGCAGCGCTACAGGCTGGGGGTAGAGTGGCTGGAAAGCTGCCCGGCAGAAAAGGACTTGGGGGTGTTGGTGGACAGCCGGCTGCATATGAGTCAGCAGTGTGCCCAGGTGGACAAGAAGGCCAATGGCATCCTGGCCTGTAACAGGAATAGTGTGGTGAGCCGGACTAGGGAAGTAATCATCCCCCTGTACTCAGCACTGCTGAGGCCCCACCTCAAATACTGTGTTCAGTTTTGGGCCCCTCAATACAAGAAAGACATGGAGGTGCTGGAGTGTGTCCAGAGAAGGGCAATGAAGCTGGTGAGGAGTCTGGAGCACAAGTCTTATGAGGGACAGCTGAGGGAAGTGGGATTGTTTAGCCTGGAGAAAAGGATGCTGAGGGGAGACCTTATCGCTCCCTACAACTACCTGAAAGGAGGCTGTAGCGAGGTGGGGGTCGGTCATTTCTCCCAAGTAACAAGTAATAGGACAAGAGAAACAGCACCAAGTTGTGCCAGGCGAGTTTTAGATTGGATATTAGGATACATTTCTTCACTGTAAGTGTTGTCAAGCATTGGGACAGGCTGCCCAGGGAAATGGTTGAGTCAGCATCCTTGGTGGTATTTAAATATGTATAGACTTAGCACTTATGGACATGGTTTAGTGGTCGTTTTGGCAGTGCTAGGTTAATGGTTGGACTTGATCTTAAAGGTCTCTTCCAACCAGAATGATTCTATGATTCTGTGATTTTATCAGATAATTATCTTAGTTTAAGAGATAACATGGAAGGAAAATATTGAGCAATTTCTACATCAGTTTGTTCCATATATGTTCTAAGATATATCCTGAGTTGAGTTGCACAATAAAAAGGATGGAGAATATAAAAGTAACCTAAATAATTTAGTTCACTGTTAATACTCAAAAACTTGAATCCTTTAATCTGAACTACCCTTATTTTAGTGTTTTACTACTGAGTTTATGATGTCCCTGTTTGGGATCACTTAAGAAACATTTATCCCACAAAAAGGTTCTTCTGAAGACTCCTGTATTTTTTACTTCTTAAAGAATTAAACTTAATGAGTTATGTTATTTTTACAATAAATTTTTTTTTTTTCCATAACTCAAATCAACCTTAAAGGTTTTTCTCTTCTCTTTTATAGATTTCAAGTCTGTTGAAGATCCAGGCATCAAAACCTGATGCACTATTCCAGCAGTAGTCAAACGAATTTGTAGAAAATACCTAGTCTTTCTTCTTAATAGTCATCTGCTAAAAATTTTTACATTATGCTAATTCATAGAGCCACACTGCTACAATAGAAAGAAACTCAGGTTTATCTAGCAAGACCCAAAGTTATTTTCAGAATTACAAGATGTAGTTTCCCATCACTGTAGAATGTTTAGTCTACAATGGACATTATAAGCGGCAATATAAAAATTATTGCAATAGACATGATTCCACGTTATTACTAATGTTTTCCAAAGTATTTGCCATTTCTCTAATATATGTGAATTGGCAAGATTATACTAGCATTGATTATACATTTTCTTCTAGAAAACTGACAAGATTTACTGAATACCACTGGCTGACAACAGATTGCTATTGGACCACATTAAAAATTTCTTGTAGTGTCTGACATAGCTCATAGCATAACTGTAGATGTGAAGATATGAATTAATCATTTTTTAATCCATCTGGGAAGAGTCGCATTTGTTATGTGTCATAGCTGTTTTTCTAACCAGACTGCCATCTAAATGTTGTATAGAAACTTATGTATGTGGAATTAGTTACTTTCACCAAGGTTTCATTAAAAACAATGTAAAAATCTCCTCAGAAGGCATTTTATTATTATTATTATTACTGAATATTATTATTATTATTAAATAGCTTTCTCATTTGTTAACCTACGATCAGTGATTACCTACGCACCATACAATTATGAAGTTCATTCCCTCAACTCATTTTGAATATCTCCTTCATTTTTCAGTCTTCTGTTCCTTTACCAGAATTCCATACTTTCTTGAAATCACTTCCAATAATAATAAAAAAAAAAAGTATTGTCGGAGAGTTCTTAAAATCCTGCATACAGCTTTTCCAACTCTTCAGATTTTAAATTTTTATTCTTTATTTATGAAACATACTCTTTACTCACTGAAACTAGAAAAGTCTCTCTAAGCTACGAAAACATTAGCCTGCTTCACTCTGAATATAGAACAGAAATAGTTAATGAACACTTCTGTCTTTCAGCAATACATCTGAGCAACCGTATCACACTTGGCTGGAATCGTACATACTGGAATTTGGTAGCTTATTTATCTTTATCCATCATAATAGTCTTAGACAGTACTGTAAAATGACCACAAATATAAATAATGCTTAAAGAAATTATCCCACAACATTGATACAGCTTAGTGCATCCCTTTAAAGACAGGTATTTTCAAAGGACAGCTACATGGAGGAAGCCCAGGAAGGACTGACTGAAGTCAAGTAAAAGAGCAACTGTTTTTTGTGAAAACAAAAGCTAGATAGGTCTGCCTTGTGTAAGAACTGAGACTTCCACTGAGCAATGAGCATATGAAAAAGAAAAAAAAAAAGAAAAGGAATATAACAATGTACCAGTGAATTATTTAAACACAAACAATATATAGCTGCAATTCTACTTTGGAAAATTAGGAGAAATAGTTCAAGCTAGAGTGTCAGATTCAAAATCTGAGAAGCAGTAATTCTAAAAGATTCAGCAGATAGCAATTGAGAGTGATAATTTTGCTGATAAATATTACTATCAGAATCTTTAATTCTTCAACCTTGAATGACAGACAGGGAAGAAAATAAATAGTGTTTTGTTCCTAAATGCAACAGTATACTTTACATTAACCAGTTTTAATACTTGGTATTTGAGACGAGTTTTTAACAATCACGTCATCTAGTGATCGCTAATACAAAAAGAATTAACTGTCCTTCCAGGGATAACTTTTCTCTTGTAGAGCTACATTACCTTTATTCACACACACAGAAGTAAATTCAGACCCTCTTAATCATACAAAAATTTAAACTTTGGCATACATCATCTACCTTCTTCTTCAAAAAAACACAAGAAATAAAAATTCACATTGAATCTCTGAAAATTATTGAAAGATTTATTTATTAATGTAAAAACCACCTCAATTTTGAGCGGATCCCACCACCCAGATTCCGAGACTATGGGAATATTTCCGTTAACATAACAAGGAGCTGACTGCTGCCCTGAAACTCTGAAGGTAATTACTTTAAAAAGCTTTTGACCCCAGGACTCTAGTCATGAACAGATAGTTTGCATTCCCTCTTTTTTCCTCATTCCACACATTTTCTCCACAGAGAGCTGTCTATTTACATAGAAATTGCAAAAATAACCTTTTATGAATGTAGCACTTAACTGTGTGCTTTATTTGTACCATTCTCCTGCTCAGGTCTTGTGAAGGATGAACATTAAAATAACGCATACATATTCATAGAGAAATTTTGTAAGCTAAATCTCACAAGGCTGTTATTATTCACAACTTATAAATGAATTATTAATAGCCACTCAAATCTATAAATAATCATCATATAGTAGGTTTTGTTGGTCAAATTAAGTAATTTAGCTGCAGTACCATGACTAAAGAATATGAAGAATTTAATATCAAGCATACTTTCTTTCAACATAGAATTGAAAAAAAGATTATAACATCAGCTAAAACACATATTTGATGTGGAACCATCTAACAGTATGTGGAACAGATCTAACAATATCTTATGCATTAACTTCTGTCCATAAACTTGCGTCTTACTACCACATTACAATGGACATGTATACTACTGAGAACAGTCAAGGATCCAGCTGGCCAAATCCTGAGATCAGGCTTAAAACTACCATAATGTACCAGTGTTAGTGTTCGTTATGACCTCAGTAAGAAAGGCATTCGGACTCCATATTCATTTAAATTCATTTAAATACTATTTATTGGAGCAAACACTATAAAGAAAAAGAGGATAGATAATCTTACACACCTTCAGATGCTGGGAATTCCGAGCTGTGCCACACTGAGTGGACCTCAAGCCATGGCGTGACATGCTGCATGCCACAGAAAGGTTCACCAGCATTATGGTCTTTAGAGTTCTTATAGGATTTTCTTAGATGTAAACAATTCTATTTACAATTTCTATTGTCAAGCAAAATGATATTTGCATAACAACATGCTTCACTTTTGGATAGGGAAAAGGACTCCTCAGTGAGGCAATCACTGGTGCCAAGGTGGACCTGTCTACACACTGCTCCATTACAATTAGCCAGCTAAGTTTATCCTGTGGCCAAGATAGGACCACTACAGCTAGGCACCTGGGGTTCCTTGATGCATAGGAAAGAAACTGTCACCTTTACACACTGATTAATTTTATTATGAAGTAGAAGTCTAAAACAGGTCCAATTATTTTTTCCTCAGAATTACTTATCTCTTTTCTTTAATTATAAAGGGAGCTTGGAAAAAAAAAAAAAATCAGTGTAGATATTTACACTGTAGATTCCTTAAGTTGCTGAGGTATTTAAAAGAAAATACTATTTTATGTACACATTACTAGAGATGAGCCTCTGTACCATATCTCGTTGTTTCTAACTCCCTTAATTTCATCAACCTGAGAAGAGTTGGTGAATTTGTTAGACTCCATTCTAAGCACTATGCTATTAAGGGAAAACTTCAGCTTCCATTTCTCATTAAAATTAGTTTCTAAAGCTCATGATTAAATAATTGAAAGTGTAAAGGCAAAACATGAAGAAGCAAATAAAAATAATCTGCTTATTATCTTCTATACATTATGATTTTGGATAGGTGGGATGAAGTTCATTTTTAGGGCTACACCTGTATCAGTAAACTAAGAGGTACTGTGATCTATTCTTAAGTTAAATTCTTCCCACACAAACCAAGGCAATATTTCCATAATATATTCTGGGAATTCCTGAGCAGTTTATCCCCTAAACAAGTCCTGGAATTTAGGAAAGTGTGAGCTCACCTGGGATGAAACTGTGCCAGAGATTAAGCAATTAAAGGGTAAACCTAATGGTACATTTATTTGCTTCTTGTTTCCATGAAACTTTATAACTGAGACATAACCTCGGAACCTTGTCATTGTTGCTGTCTCAGACAATGGAAGAAAGGTACATGCGCAAAAAAAGGGTATATTTACGTAATTATTTTAAAGTATGATAAATCAGTTCTGAATAGTATTTTGGAGCATGTTTGTTTACATGTTATTGATGAGAATTTCAGTAAAGTATCTTGCTCTCTGGAAGCTCATAAATAAAACTGCACATTGGTGGAAACTTTTCTGGTGAATGAAATGCAGAATTATAGCCTACACAGTTTTTATCATCTAAGTATTGAAAATGTATTACCAACACAGAGCTTAAACTATCTATAAAAAGTGCAAAATTATAGCTTGCTGCCTCACTTGTACATACCAACCATAACTATATGTACTTTTTCTTGCACTCACAGTCAAACCTTTATCAGCACTTTTAATTGTCCTAGAACATTTTTAACTGTATATAATGTAACAACCTGGGGGTTCAGTAGGCTCTCAAGAGACTCAGAAGCAAACTGTAAGATTTCCACTCCTTTGGACAGCTTTGTGTGTGTGTCCTTCCCATAGTTTAAATAGACAGTCAAAAAAAGGCTTCTAAGATGATGAAGGGACCGGACCTGGTCTTGTTTGTTCCAAAATTTTTACTGTTGCATTTACTGTTGCCTGCAACATACTGCATAATTTTTATGTATCAAGTAGAATCGCAGACCAGGTTCTGTCAACAGTTGAAAGCCACTGTTATTGTCATTGTGGTTTGTAATGCAAATTTGAAAACAGGAGACATATTTGCAAAAGTTTGAGACAAACTTGGCAAGCAATTGTTAATGTTGCAGCACTCAGCATAAAGGAGGGTGAAGAGAATGGGGAAAAGAGGACTGTATCCTAGGAGACAGACATAATGATTATTAGGGGTGCTTGATTGTCTCCTTAAATCATGCACATTATATGGAAGTCAGCAGATGGCCAAGGCAAGAGTCCAGTTTGATCACCTGCCTGCTAAAAAGCACAAGCAGTCACTGAGTTGTCACAGTGTACAAAACTACCAAGTGTAGCAATGGGAAGGATTTTTTTTAAAGGTTAATGTTAGGAGACAAATGTGTATTGGAACTAGAACCAAAATTAGTCTTGAACCAGAAACCTTGAAAAGGGTTATTTTTTAAAGGACTATTTTTATTTTTTTTTTTAAGAAGTACATAGCAGTCAAAAAAATTATTAAAAGTAATGAAACAGAAATACCTGGATTTGTCCTGAAAGATTTGTCCTCTGGTAAACTGTAGCATCGAAGAATGGGCAAATATCTCTGAAGTGCTGAGAGACTGTGGAGAAGAAGCAGGAAGGCAGACAGAAGGACAGGTGAAAAAAAACTGTATTCTCAAAGAAAACATCTAGTTTTCTTGTCATGATGAAATAAATTTTCAGAAAATGGAAATCCAGCTTTATTGAATCAAAAAGAAAACACTGAAAACCTTAGAGGAGGAAATAGATAATGGAAATTAGAAAACCAAAGTGGACATTTGAAGTGTGAAGATGCTAACAGAATTAAGTGTCATGAATTAAGGGTCTTAAATTCATGTGTCTCAATTTAAGAATTAGGAAAATTTGGTGAAGATTGATTTAGCACTATGACTCAATGCAATGAAATGTATTCCTGACCAACACTCCCTCAGAATAGCTTTATAAGTTATAACTCTGATTAAGAATAGGAATATTGACAAGAAACTAAATTATTTTTACAAGGGCACAATCTATCTTATCCTTCTTTTTAAAGGATTATCAGCAACTGACACATAAAAAAAGAGGCTGAAATCCATAGTAAATTATGAAGATTAAATGTGTCAGAAGAAGTCACATAAACATATAAGAGCCAGACATATGAGATGGCGAAAATACTACCCATAAACTCTCATGAACATATTTTTATTGTAAAGAACATGTGAGATACAGTACTCAATTTGAACTAGATAAGAGGGAGAAGACTAATAGAAATTGTTGTTTTAACTGCAACACTGCAATATGTTTATAGCTGTCAGTCCTGAGTAGAACTGATGTTAGAAATATTTATCACTGATTGGCATGTAAATGCACTTAGTAAAATCTGAGAAGATGGTGAAGAGCTTTGCAGAATTTAATAAATCTTCAGGCATGAGTGGTAAAATGGCACAATTCCCTGTTGAAAATGTCAAGACCATTCATAAGCTGGGCTAGAACAAAACTTTTAAAAACAAAGCAATCTGTTTGTTGTATGCTAGTAATCGGTTGTTTTTTGTTTGTTTGTTTGTTTGTTTGTTTTTAAAAAAAGAAAGCGATTATTGAGAAATTATTGCAGGAAAAAAAATCCATTGTGCAGAAATGGAATGGAGATGAAATTAAGGTCACATTGAATTAGTGGGAATGACAGTGACTACAGCCTTAGTTTTTCTTCTACCTTATTCTGAAAATAAATGCTGCTGGATACTATTAAGTAAAGGAGGCCTGACCAGACAAACCATTGGTCTGAATCACAGTGAGTCTCCATTCCCATATTTCTGTGCTTATCTTTTCCCTACTTTGCACCAATATTCTGCCTCCCTAGTTATCCTTCATTATTCCCTGTTTCTTTCTTTATTGTCAGTATAGTAAATTGGGAAAGGGAAAATAATTAATAAATACACTTAAAAAAATATAATTACATAACACATCTTTTTGCTAGTAGTCTTGCCTTTCCCAGTTTCTGCAGGTGATATATTAATTCAAGGGAACAAACCAAAACCAAATACAAGCACTTCCTTCTACCAGTTTTGCAGGACATGCATCTGTGACGCCATACAGATTTTCTTTTTTATTAATTATATGCTATGAACTCAAGGACATGGAAAAACCTGTAAATGTGTCTGGGAAAAAAAAGTTTAAATAACAGACACAGGTAATGTGGCAGGTGTCACACAGGACATAGTTAATAGCTGTAAATCTACACAGTATGTAAAAAAGGCACTCAGTACAGATAAACGAATTATGTCAAAAAAAAAAAAAAAAGAAAAGTCACAGGAAAACGTAGAGAAAAATATTTTGTTAAGTACACTTAATAGTTCAGGTTGCTTCCTAGGCAGAAACAGATTGCACTAATACAGTGAACAAAAGTACTCTTACTAACCTTGTCATAGACATTTATCATTTTCAACCATCTGCAAACCATTTAGCCATCTGCCTCTCCGGGTTCATGGATTTCAAAAATGGAAACACAGAGATATAAATGAAGTTAAATACCTAGAGGAAAAAAAATACACATTATATGTAGAGTGTCGGGTGTTTTTTGTTGTTGCTGTTTTTGTTTTTTTTTTTTCTAATAATTTCTAGAAGACATATAGTACAATTCTGGGAAAAATGCTGTTAGACCTAACACTGTGTCCAGGTTTCAGCTGGGATAGAGTTAATTTTATTTCTAGGGGCAGCTGTGTTTCACATTTGGTATGAAAAGAATGTTGATAATGCATATTGTTTTAGTTGTTGCCAGGTGATGTTCATATTAGTCAAGCACTTTTTTCAGCTTCCCATAGGACAGAGAGAGAGCATAGACAGGAGCAGCTGGCCAACAGAATATTCCACACCATAGATGTTGTGCTCAGTAAATAAATGGAGGTTTACCAGGGGGCGGGAACCTGCCATCACTGCTCAGGCTGGGTAATCAATCCACGGGGTGGTCATAGTGACATGAGTTACATTACTTTATCTTGTATATTCTTTTACCATAGAATTATAAAATCACAGAATGGTTTCAGTTAGAAGGAACCTTGAAGATGATAGAATGATAGAATCATAGAATGGTTTAGGTTGGAAAGGACCTGGAAGATCATTGAGTTCCAACCCCCCTGCCATAGGCAGGGATATCTCCCACTAGACCAGGTTGCCCAAGGCCACGTCCAGCCTGGCCTTGAACACCTCCAGGGATGGGGCCTCAACAACCTCTCTGGGCAACCTGGTCCAGTGACTTACCACCCTCAAAGTGAAAAACTTCTTCCTAATGTTCAATATGAACCTGCCCTCTTCCAGTTTAAAGCTATTCCCCCTCATCGCTACATGCCCTAGTAAGAAGTCCTTCCCCAGCTCTCCTGTAGGCTCCCTTCAGGGACTGTAAGGCCACAATGAGATCTCCCCAGAGCCATCTCTTCTCCAGGCTGAACAGCCACAACTCGCTCAGCCTCTCCTCATAGGACAGGTGCTCCAGCCCTTGCATCATCCTCGTGGCTCTCCTCTGGACACACTCCAGCAAGTCCATGTCCTTCTTCTGTTGGGGACTCCAGAGCTGGATGCAGTACTCCAGGTGGGGTCTCACAAGAGTGGAGTAGAGGGGCAGAATCCCCTCCTTTGACCCGCTGGCCACACTTTTGATGCAGCCCAGGATATGGTTGGCCTTCTGGGCTGTTATTGAACACTGCTGGCTCATGTTGAGTTTCTCATCAATCAGCACCCCCAGGTCCTTCTCCTCAGGGCTGCTCTCCAGCCATTCCCCATCGAACCTGTATTTGTGCTTGGGATTGCCCCAACCCAGATGTAGGACCTTGCACTTGGCCTTGTTGAACTGCATGAGGCTTGCTTGGGCCCACCTCTGCAGCCTGTCCAGGTCCCTCTGGACGGCATCCCTCCCCTCCAGCGTGTCTACCTCGCCAAAGTGCTTGGTATTGTCGGCAAACTTGCTGAGGGTGCACTCGACCCCACTGTCTACGTCATCGACAAAGATGTTGAAGAGTAGTACAGGTCCCAGTACTGACCCCTGAGGAACGCCACTCGTCACTGCTCTCCACTTGGACATCGAGCCGTTGACCGCAACTCTTTGAGTGCGACTGTCCAGCCAGTTCTTTATCCACCGAGTGGTCCATTTGTCGAATCCATGTCTCTTCAATTTAGAGACCAGGATACCGTGTGGGACAGTGTTAAATGCTTTGCACAAGTCCAAGTAGATGACATCAGTTAGTCTTCCCTTGTCCACTGCCACTGTGACCCCTTTGTAGAAGGTGACCAAATTTGTCAGGCATGACTTGCCTTTGGGGAAGCCATGCTGGCTGTCACCAATCACCTCCTTGTTTTCTATGTGCCTCAGCAGAGTTTCCAGGAGGATCTGCTCCACGATCTTGCCAGGCACAGAGGTGAGACTGACTGGCCTGTAGTTCCCTGGGTCTTCTTTGTTTCCCTTTTTGAAAATCGGGGTTATGTTTCTCCTTTTCCAGTCGGCAGGAACCTTGCCAGACCTCCACGACTTCTCAAATATGATGGCTAGTGGCTTAGAGACTTCATCTGACACTTCCCTCAGGACCCGCGGATGTATCTCATCAGGTCCCAAGGACTTGTGCACCTTCAGATTCCTCAGGTGGTCTCGCACTTGATCTGCACCTACAGTGGGCAGTTCTCCATTTTCCCAATCCTCGTCTTCGCATTCTGTGTCATGGGCAGTGTGGCTGCAGTCCTTGCCAGTGAAGACTGAGGCAAAAATTCATTAAGTACCTCAGCTCTGTCTCTGTCCCGGGTAACCAGTTCTTGTGTATCCTTCCAGAGAGGGTCCACAGTTTCCCTAGTCTTTCTTTTCTCGCTGACATACTTAAAGAAGGAGTTTTTGTTTGTCTTAATGTCCCTGGCCAGATTTAGTTCTATCTGGGCTTTAGCTTGTCTAACCACATCCCTGGCTGCTTGAACTATTCCTGTGTATTCCTCCCAGGCTACCCACCCCTGTTTCCGCTCCCTATAGGCCTCCTTTTTCCTTTTGGTCATGTCCAGGAGCTCCTTGTTCATCCATGCAGGCTTTCTGGCTTTTCTGCCTGCCTTGCTCTTAGTAAGGATGCATTGCTCCTGAGCTTGGAGGAGGCAGTCCTTGAATATTAACCAACTTTCTTGGACTCCCCTTCCCTCCAGCGCTTCATCCCATGGCACCATACCAAGCATATTCTTCAAAATCATCTAGTTCCAAGCCATAGGCAGGAATATCTCCCACTGGACCAGGTTGCTCTAAGCCCCATCCAACCTGGCCTTGAACACTTCCAGGGATGAGGCATCCACAGCCTCTCTGAGAAATCTCTTCCAGTGCCTCACCACCCTCAAAGTGAAACATTTCTCCCTGATATCTAATCTAAGTCTACCCTCTTCCAATTTAAAACTGTTGCTCCTCATCCTATCACTATATGCCCTTGTAAAAAGTCCCTCTTCAGCTTTCTTGTAGGCCCCCTTTAATTACTAGAAGGCTGCTATAAGGTGTCCCTGGAGCCTTCTTTTCTCCAGGCTGAGGAACCCCATCTCTCTCAGTTTGTCTTCACAGGAGAAGTACTCCAGCCCTCTGATCATCTTTGTGGCCCTCCTCTGGACCCACTCCAACAGATCCATGTCTTTCCTATGTTGAGGGCTCCAGAGCTGGATGCAGTGCTCCAGAGTAGATGGGGAGAATCACATCCCTTGACCTGCTGGCCACGGTTCTTTTGATGCTGCCCAGGATGCCATTGGCTTTCTGGGCTGTGAGTGCACATTGCTGGCTCATGTTGAGCTTCTCATCAACCAACATCACCAAGTCCTTCTCCTCATGGATGCTCTCAATCCATTCTCTGTTGAGCCTGTATTTGTGCTTAGGATTTCCCCGGCCCACATGCAGGACCTTGCACTTGGCCTTGTTGAGCTTCATGAGGTTGGCACAGGCCGATATCTCCAGCCTGTCCAGGTCCCTCTGGATGTCATCCCTTCCTCCAACATGTTGACCACACCAAACAGCTTGGTTGTCATCACTACACTTGATGAGAGTGCACTCAGTCCCACTGTCCATGTTGATGACAAAGATGTTAAACAGCACCGGTCCCAGTACTGACCCCTGAGGAAAGCCACTCATCACTGGTCTCCACTTGGACATCATGCTGTTGACCTTTGAATGCAACCAGCCAGAAAATTGGGTATCCCTTCATGAAGTCGCGTTGGTTGTCACCAATCAACTCCCTGTTTTCCATGTGCCTTTGCATGCTTTCCAGGAGAATCTGCTCAATGATCTTGCCGGGCACAAAGGTGAGACTGACTGGCCTGTAGTTCCCTGGGTCTTCCTTTCTTCCCTTTTAAAAAATGGGGGTTATGTTTCCCCTTTTCCAGACAGTGGGAATTTCACTAGATTGACATGACTTCTAAACTACGATGGATAGTGGCTTGGCAACTTCATCCACCAGTTCCGTTAGGAGCCACAGATGAATCTCATCAGGTCCCATGGACTTGTGCATCCTTACGTTCCTCAAATGGTCTCAAACCTGATCAACTCCTACAGTGGGCTGTTCCTCATTCTCCCAGTCCCTGCCTTTGCCTTCTGCGATTTGGGCGAAGTGGTTAGAGCCCTTACTGGTCAAGACTGAGGAAAAAAAGTCATTGAGTACCTCCACCTTCTCCATGTCCAGGGTCGCCAGGTCTCCCGCATCCTTCTGGAGAGGGCCCACATTTTTCCTAGTCTTCCTTTTGTCACTGACACACCTATAGAAGGCTTTCTTGTTGCCCTTGACATCCCTGGACACGTTTAACTCTATCTGGGCTTTAGCTTTCCTAACCTGATCCCTGGCGTCTCGGTCAATTTCTCTGTATTCCTGCCAGGCTACCTGTCCTTGCTTCCACCCTCTGTAGGCTTCCTTTTGCTGTTTGAGATTGTCCAGGAGCTCCTTGTTCATCCATTCAGGCCTCCTGGCATTTTTGCCTGACTTCCTCTTTGTCGGGATGCATCGCTCCTGAGCTTGGAGGAGGTGATCCTTGAATATTAGTCAGCTTTCTTGGGGCCCTCTTCCCTCCAGGGCTTTATCTCAGTGTATTCTACCAAGCAGATCCCTGAAGAAGCCAAAGTCTGCTCTCCTGAAGTACAGGGTAGCGAGCTTACTGTTTGCCCTCCTTGCTGCTCTGAGGATCTTGAACTCCACCATCTCATGGTCACTACAGCCAAGGCTATCCTTGAGCTTGACATTCCCCACCAGCCCCTCCTTGTTGCTGAGGACAAGGTCCAGCACGGCACCTCTCCTCATTGGCTCCTCCATCACTTGGATAAGTTATCGTCAACACATTCCAGGAACCTCCTGGATTGATTGAGCCCTGCTGTGTTGTCCCTCCAATAGATATCGGGGTGGTTGAAGTCCCCCATGAGGACCAGGGCTTTTGAACATGATGCTGTCTATAGAGGGCCTCGTCTGCTTGGTCGTCCTGGTCAGGTGGCCTGTAGCACAACCCCCATTGTAACATCACCTGTCCCTGCCCTCCCTTTAATCCCAGCCCATAAACTCTGGGTTGGCTCCTCCTCCATCCCCAAGCAGAGCTCCATGCGCTCCAGCTCATCCTCAACATAGAGGGTGATGCCCCTTCCTTGTCTCCCCTGCCTGTCCTTCCTGAAGAGCCTGTATCCTTCTATTCCAACACTCCAGTCATAGGAGACATCCCACCATGTCCTTGTGATGCCAATAAGGTCATAGCCCTGCAGGTGTGCACACATCTCTAACTCTGCCTGATTATTCCCCACGCTGCGTACACTTGCATAGATGCATTTAAGTTGGGCCCTGATTAAGGTAACTTACTGGCTGGAGTGGCTCTTTTTCCCTTATGCTGCACTCCAGGTACTCTCCTGTTGACCTTCAACCCTTCTGCAGGTTCTGGGCCTCTATTACTGTATTGGCATCATATTGGTGGAGTGTGCTGGATTACGCTTCCCCTACCCCGAAAACTTTAGTGCAAAGCCCCCTTCACAAGCTTCGCAAGCCTCTGACTATAGATGTTCTCCCCCTTCTTCTACCAGTATTATTATTGTTGTTGTTGTTATTAGTATTATTTATTTTTATCCTTTTATGTTTTCGTTCCATTAAACTGTCTTTATCTCAACCCAAAAGTTTACTTTTTTTTTACTGTCCCCTCCTTTTTTCCTTCTTCTCCCTACCCCTGGGCTGGGGTTAGAATTGAGTGAGTGGCTGTGTTGTTGGGGTTAACCCATGACACTCTGTTACAACAGAAGCAGTGCCTCACGCTCAGCCTACACTTAAGATTCGGATTTGTGTTGAGAGAGAAGCAGAGCTACACATGCTGTAGGGCTATCAAGGCACAACAAAAGGGAACTGCAGGTTACAAAGATCCCTGGCCTGTGTGAACTTCTTCCCTGGGGCCAGAGCTGGAGGCCTTATCTAAGGCACAAGGGAAGTATCGGGGTTAGAGTTAGGGTTGAGAGAAAAAGAAAACCCTCTCTTTTTTGTTGTTGCAAGTTCTTTTGAGTGACTTGTCATTAATGCTGGTGGTCTACTATCTGCAATTCTGTAACCTTTCTTTTTACTTATTTAGGTAGTATTTTCCACTGTGGCCGCACTTTGGCTTTTAAATGCTCATGCTGTTAGTCTCAGATTGCTTTTTCTCATTCTCATGCACCCATATACTTAGATTTTGATTTTTTGATATATTTGCACGAGAAGTACAATACCAGTAGTCTCAGTCACCTCTTTTCTCCCTCCTTCCTTTCAATGTCTTATTTGTGAACTTTCGCTGCTATTAAAGAAACTAAAGCATATTCTCAACTGAGTGAATAATAGTAATCTGAATACTTGGCAAACATTATCTAATAATATTGTTAACAGAAACTTGACAGCCAATCAGTGTGCAAATTTACTCCTGATTAGCATACTTCAATCAGTATTAATGACATCATAGTCACAACCAATAGGGAATTTATGCTGCTCCTTATGGAAAATCTGTAGAACTAGAGGTAAAGGACAACAACAAGATCATCATGTTCATCATCTTTACCATTGTCACCTGCTGCACTGGTGAGAGCTCCCAGTGCTGAATGCCCATCTGGAACCTTGTTGCTCCTCTTCCAGACAGGCCACCTTTTATGTTTCCTTTGTCTCCCTGTCTCTTACTCCCCCCACCTCTGTCTCTCTCTCCCTCTGTCACCTTTTTTTTTTTTTTTGGAGTAGCTTTCATCATGGAGTTGACGTATGCTGTTGGCTAGACTCTCCACTAACAGAGCTCTGCATGCAAGCCCGTTGCAGTCTCCTTCACTCAGCCGCAGAGAACTGGGCTGTGAGAACATTTTCCTCTGGGCGATAGTTGGGTGTTTTCTGAAAGTCAGCAGAAAAGTTAAAGTTAGGGCTGAGAGAAAGGGAAAGAACAGAGTGAGGTGGAGTGGGGGTGAAGTAGTGTTTTCAAAGGAAAGGCATTGTCCTAACGCTTTTAGTATTATTTTCTCATCTATAGAGACTTTTGCCCCCTTTTTTTTTTTTCTGTTTTCAGCAAGCTCAAGGGCTTATTTTTTTTTTCCAAGTTTTGTAGCATTCTTAATGCTCTTTAGATAACTGCTTTTTATACTCAGGGTCTGGTGTCTGGGGAAAGAATAGTATTACATTTGCTACAGTGGCTCCTAGAACCTATTTTCAGGGATTGTTATTTATTGTCTTCATTATGAAATGCATATGAAAGAGTGGAAATGGAATATTACTAATCTGAATTAAAGAAATTCTATCACGAGTACTGAAATAATCTAAGATATGATTAAGGACAGCCTACCTGAGGGTATGCTAAGGCAAATATGGGAAACAATTCTTACGTGGTCTCTGTTGAGCAGAAGTCTAAATGTACTGTCTTGCACAAAGTCCTACCTCTTGGCTACTGCAAGTCCTTTGTTTAAAAAAACAGTTTTATCTTCTCATCCGTTTTCAAAATAATCAGAGTTCCCTGACCTAGAATGCAATTTTTTTTTTTTATACTTCTCTTTCATGGGAGTTTAGCCCTCCCATATTTGAGATTTTGCTTTTTCTTTTTTTCTTTTTTTTTTTTTTCTGAATATAAGGCAAGAAAAGCTATTGCAAAATACAAAAACATGAGCCTGTGTCCCAGAGATGCACACATACACACACATACACACACACACACACACACACACACACAGAGTACACTAACATAGCTAAGCCACACAAACTACCACAGCCAGGTCACTGCCTTTAGCCACAACCTCACAAACACCAACAGCAGTCACATGAAGCAGCCCAGTCCTGCTCCTCCTTTCCAGCTGATCAGGACTGAACTGAAAACTCACACACCCCCTCATTCTGTAGATTCACAGACACACACACACAGTCATGGATCCCTTAAATATCCACATGGCCTCTCAGTCCATCTAATGCCCATAGCTGGACCCTGGGCCGCTTACCCAGCATACAGGTCTCTTACTGCTCACCAGCTAATCCAGCTTGATGTTCACGAGCAAAGAGATGCATGCACTTGCACACTTGTCTGACACTGATGTTGCACCCACTCAGTCACAGATCCCTCAACCATCAGCACAAAACTTAAACTCACCTAAAATTTATGCCCAGTCCTCGACTCAGACCTTGTGCCTTTCCAGATGCTGGACTGTCTGACTAGTCCATCTTGAGGTTTGCTAATGAATGTCTGTGCTGGTTTTGGCTGGGAATGAGCTAATTTTCTTCATAGTAGTTAGTATGGGCTATGTTCTGGATTTGTGCTGAAAACAGTGTTGATAATGCAGGATGTTTTAGTTATTGCTGAGCAGCACTTACACAGAGTCAAGGCCATTTCTGCTTTTCACAGCAGCCCACCAGAAGTTAGGAGGAGACACAGCTGGGACAGCTGACCTAAACTGATGAAAGGGATGTTCCATACCAAATGATGTCATGCTCAGCATATAAAGATGGGGGAAGTAAAAGGAAGGGGGCAATATTTGGAGTTATGGCATTTGTCATCCCAAGGAACCATTAGGTCTGATGGAGCCCTACTTTCCTGTGGATGGTTGACCACTTGCCCGCTGACGGGAAGCAGTGAATGAACTCCTTGTTTTGCTTTGCTTGTGTGCATGGCTTTTGCCTTACCTATTAAACTGTCTTTGTCTAACCCACAAATTTTCTCACTTTTACTCCTCTGATTTTCTCCCCCATCCCACTGGCTGGGATTGAGCGAGCAGCTGTGTGGTGCTTATTTGCCGGCTGGGATTAAACCACGACAATGACACATGCACATACACATTCACAACTAAATTCACTCAGGAAAGATTAACAGACCCAGGTCTCTTCAGTTGCTGGCACACAGAGCTGTATGCCCTGTGACTCCCAGGTTCTTTTCCATTTGCTGACACTCACATATTGCAGCACTCTCATAGGATAGTGAGGTTACACAGAAAAATATAGCTAAGGATTTAATAAGAGGATAGGCTAGACTGCATGTATCTTTTGCAGGGTGCTGTCAGACAAGCGCAGTGACCTGCTTACATGTGATGGGACCCTTTTACTTACCCACCTACCCCCATTTTCCTATCCTTCTCCCTCCCTGATACAACTGCTTCATTCCTTTTCCCTGCCTTTGGCCCTTCTCCTGAACATACTGTAATAAGTTTTGCACAGTCTCACAATCCCCCTCAAATATCCCAATATAGTCGTTTCAATCTTGTTTGCCCCTTTATATCAGTGACAACTTCAGACTGAACCTCTTCAAGGCAATGCCTGAGCTGCTCCTCTAAGAGCCCATCCCTCAGTGGCTGATGGCTTCTGGTCTTCTCTGGTGTCTTCATTGCCATCCAATCCATAATGTCTATGTGTGCTTAATTATTCAGTTTCCTTCTTATTTGTTATTCCTTTCATACTGAATAGTCCTTAACCAGATGCTCTTTTATTCCACATAACCTTATAGCTTTGCTACAAGTTCTGCTGAAAATAAATGAGTGCCCACAAAAAGAAAAAAAGAGTAAAATCTGAATCTAAAGGTATTTTTATTTTTAATGTTATGCATGCATTTTGGTTAAAACATTTAACTTACTTGGAGTTGATTGCATTTCCATAAAATGAGTTAAGAGGAAATGTTAATTATTTTTTCTTATATTTTTCTTATATTATTCTTGTATTTTTCTTATATTTTTCTTATACAACAGCCTGATCAAATGTCCATTAAAAATCATTAGAAATACTGTGTCGGTTTTATGAGTGCATGTATAATTTTTTAAGTAAACTATTGGTAACTCAGCCACACAACAGGAACTCGGTATTAAAATGCCACCTTATAATTTTTCTGTCTTGACAGAAGTACAAGGTATACTGATTTGCAATAATCATGACAAGTTCTATTTTCTTGTTTCTTTTTCTCTTGTAAACTTACCATTATAGTGCACTTTCTTAAAGATCTTGATACATACTAACACAATATATTTGTGGAATTTCACCGTGATGTATTCTCATTACGAAAAGATTTTATTGCATTTATGTTCAGACCTATGACTACTGTCTGCTACTCACAGAATATTGACATAGTATAAGGATCTGAAGGCTTTCATTGCTTATCTTCATTGACAGACTGTTTTAGCTTTTCTTTCTCTAATTAGAATCTCACAGGAGTTCTCTAAAACGAAACAAAGCAGTAAATCAAAAAACATAATAATGTTCTTAATGGAAACTTTTAACATTCTGCACTTTTCTGTGACAAGGAGTCAAGCTGTCTGACTATTTTTAGAGACAAGGTCACCTATTCCACACAGCAGTATAGATTCCCACTGAAATAACTTAGCTGAAGTCAAGACAATTACACCTATTTTAATCAAGAGGTATTTATAATCAGAATTAGGTTCTCCTGCATATAAAATAAAGATTAACTAATGGAAAGTCAGTTTGGCAACATGTAGGAGAAGAGTGACACCCTGAGAAATTTATCAGACCTTTGTCATAAATTTATCAGGACCTTTGGACCTTTGAATGACGAAATCTAGCACAGGGTGAAAAATCTTGGTTCTACAAATACTCTATGGAAAAGTTTTATCAAAAGGTAATTTGGGTTATACAAATCAATAAATTACAAGTTTGAATAACGAATTTTCAGAGTTTTTTCAATGCAAGTTTTAAATTCATTACAGTTCTTGTGGTTGCTATATACCATAATCTATACAGTCTTTGTGTTAATTCCTCATTAACCATCTCAAAAGTTTATGAGAATCTTGTTCTTATTAAAGCTCTATTTCATTTTACCTATGTAACAGTACAAGTACTTTCCAGAATGACTGTGTTCCTATTTCTCAGAAAAATAAGTTAGCATTTAGCTTTTATTGTAATAATTGGATACAATTTACCTAAATGTTTTTGAGACTGACATCCATCTGGGTTTTTTTCGTTGTTGTTTTTCTTTATTCACTTACTTGGATCATAATGTTATCCTAAATTTAATTAGCTATTTTGCTAAATGCTAAATTCTTTTAGAAGTAGTATGCTTTGTTTAGTTTCTAATATATTGTTTGGCTTACAAATGTGTGTTTCAAGTTAGGTCTTTAATAAGTAATAGAGCTGGTATTAGTTGATTTATTCATTATGTGTAAGTAGAGAATAATGTTTCCAAGACAATTTCACATTAGTACACAAAGTAAGATGAGGATAATTACTGTCCATTTTGCTTCATGGTAAAGTATTTTATTTTTAATTTCTTTTTTAAAATACTCAAGGTATGTTTTCTAATAAAACATGCACTAGTTGGTATTCTTAAAAGAAGCATCTTAATCTGCTTTCAAAAAGTGCAGAATCTTTTTCTTATGGCAGAGAAATTTATTTTAGCTAGTTTAGCAATGTGACATCTTGAAAAAGATGTACTGTTTTTTTTTCTGATGCACCATTTTGATGCCCATAGTCATACAGATCAATTCATTTACTGAACAGATCATACTGAGATTATTATAGAGAACAACACTATTTAAAAGAGTATATGCCTTTGTCATATATTAAGGTTTTGTGAGCCTGGCAGCTTTTGCGCTCATTTAGTCTTTTGTTTAAACAAGGCATTAGCTTGAGCACATCACAAAATCACTTTTTCTTGTTCAGTCTTAAGTCACTAGGAAACTGCATGTTACTGTTTCCTATGATGATTCCAGCTCACCATTGTGCAGAATAAGATTTTCCACTTGCTAGAGATGACCTACTTTTTTTTTTCCAAACCAGTTCTTCTCATTAGATGATTTGAAAATTTATTTTGTCAGATTTGTAATAAGTAAGATTTGTATCACTGTGTAAGCAACATGTCCACTCCGGATGTTTGCTGGAAGGACTACACAGCCAGCCAGCCTCAGTCTAGGAGGTTCCTCCAATGCATTGATGACAACTTTCTGATGCAAATGGTGGAGGAGCCGACTAGGAGAGGTGCACTGCTGGATCTCGTCCTCACTAACAAGGAGGGTCTGGTGCAAGGAGTAAAGGTTGAAGGCTGCCTTGGCTGCAGCAACCATGAGATGGTGGAGTTCATGATCTCGGCTGGTGGAAGCAGAATAGCAAGCAGAATCGCAACCCTGGACTTCAGCAGGGCAAACTTTGGCCTTTTCAAACAATTACTAGGGGAAATCCCGTGGACAAAGCTGTTTGAAGGTAAAGGTGCCCAGGATAGCTGGTCAGCATTCAGGGACTGCTTCTACCAAGCTCAAGATCAGAGCATCCCGACACGTAGGAAGTCAAGGAAGGGAGCCAGGAGACCTGTGTGGCTAAACAGGGAACTGCTTGGCAAGCTCAAGTGGAAGAAGAGAGTTTATAGATCATGGAAGGAGGGGCTGACCACTTGGGAGGAGTACAGGGCTGCTGTCAGGGGATGTAGAGAGGCAACTAGGAAAGCTAAGGCCTCCTTAGAGTTAAACCTGGCAAGAGGGGTCAAAGACAACAGGAAGAGCTTTTTCAAATACATGGCAGATAAAACTAACACCAGAGGCAATGTAGGCCCACTACTGAATGGGGTGGGTGCCCTGGTGACAGAAGATACAGAGAAGGCAGAACTATTGAATGCCTTCTTTGTCTCTGTCTACTCTGTCGGGGGCTGTCCTGAGGAGTCCTGTTCTGCTGAGACCCCAGGTGAAGATGAAGTCAAGACAATGGATGGGTTTGCCTTAGTCGATGAGGAGTGGGTCAGAGACCAGTTAAGCAACCTGGACATCCATAAATCCATGGGTCCAGATGGGATGCACCCGCGGGTGCTGAAGGAGCTGTCTGAAGTCATTGCTGGACCAGTCTCCACCATCTTTACCAAGTCTTGGGAAACGGGCGAGGTGCCTGAGGACTGGAGGAAAGCAAATGTCACTCCAGTCTTCAAAAAGGGCAAGAAGGAGGACCCGGGTAACTATAGACCGGTCAGCCTCACCTCCATCCCTGGGAAACTGATGGAGCAGCTTATCCTTGGTGCCCTCTCAAGGCATATCAAGGATAAGAGGGTTATTAGGGGCAGTCAGCATGGCTTTTCCAAGGGGAAGTCATGCTTGACCAACCTCATAGCCTTCTATGAGGAAATAACGAGGTGGATGGATGATGGCAGAGCGGTGGATGTGGTCTACCTTGACTTCAGTAAAGCATTTGACACGGTCTCCCACAGCATCCTCATGGCTAAACTGAGGAAGTGTGGACTGGATGACCGGATAATTAGGTGGACTGCGAACTGGCTGAAGGAGAGAAGCCAGAGAGTCGTAGTCAATGGGGCAGAGTCCAGTTGGAGGCCGGTAACCAGCGGAGTGCCTCAAGGGTCGGTACTGGGGCCCATATTATTCAATATATTCATTAATGATTTAGATGAGGGAATTGAGTGTACTATCAGCAAGTTTGCTGATGACACTAAGCTAGGAGGAGTGGCTGACACGCCAGAGGGCTGTGCTGCCATCCAGAGAGACTTGGACAGGCTGGAGATTTGGGCAGGGAATAACTTAATGAAATACAACAAGGGAAAGTGTAGGGTCCTACATCTGGGCAGAAACAACCCCAGGTTCCAGTATAGGATGGGGAGCTACCTGTTAGAGAGCAGTGTAGAGGAAAGGGACCTGGGGGTCCTGGTGGACAGCAGGATGACCATGAGCCAGCACTGTGCCCTTGTGGCCAAGAAGGCCAATGGCATCCTGGGCTGTATTAGAAGGGGGGTGGTTAGCAGATCGAGAGAGGTCCTCCTTCCCCTCTACTCTGCCCCGGTGAGACCGCATCTGGAATATTGTGTCCAGTTCTGGGCCCCTCAGTTCAAGAAGGACAGAGAGCTGCTGGAGAGAGTCCAGCGTAGGGCAACTAAGATGATTAAGGGAGTGGAGCATCTCCCTTATGAGGAAAGACTGAGGGAGCTGGGTCTCTTTAGTTTGGAGAAGAGGAGACTGAGGGGTGATCTTATTAGCGTTTATAAATATATAAAGGGGGAATGTCATGAGGATGGAGCCAGGCTCTTCTCAGTGGCGACCAGTGATAGGACAAGGGGTAATGGATTCAAGCTGGAACACAAGAGGTTCCACTTAAATTTGAGAAGAAACTTCTTCTCAGTGAGGGTGACAGAGCACTGGAACAGGCTGCCCAGGGAGGTTGTGGAGTCTCCTTCTCTGGAGACATTCAAAACTCGCCTGGACACCTTCCTGTGCAACCTCGTCTAGGTGTTCCTGCTCCGACAGGGGGATTGGACTAGATGATCTTTTGAGGTCCCTTCCAATCCCTAGCATACTGTGATACTGTGATACTGTGATTATTTATTACAAAACCAATCTACGTAACATCTGCAGCCTTTACTGGATATTTAATATAATTTTCAAATTAATAAATGAAATATTACACAGTGCTGTATCTAGACTGACTTCTGTTCAGATCCTTACTTCTGTACATTCCCATATTATTTCAGTAAAGGGTAGCATCCTTTGGATAAGTCCCAAAACTGGCAGAGAGATCCTTAATCCTCCCTAATATGAGGAAATTCTGTATGAAGAAAGAGGATTGAATTTACATGAAATCATTATCTACATTGTATAACATAAAACTGGTACTTCAGTTTATTAACAACTAGGATCCCTCTCCTTCAGAGTTAACCGGTAAAGATTAAAACTAACAAAAATTATCTCACAGAACCATTTGTTTTAGAATGGTCAGTGATTTCATAGCTTGTTTAATGAAGGCCAGAAAGAAGAAGAATTATGCTAATAGGAAGTAATGACAAATGTTATAATAAAAATCATAGAATCATATAATTGTTTGGGTTGGAAGGGAGCTTTAAGATCAATGAGTCTAACCGTTGACATAGCACTGCAAAGTCCGATACTAAATCATGTCCATAAACACCAGATCTATGTGTCTTTTAAACACCTCCAGGGATGGTGATTCCACCACTTCACTGAACAGCCTGTTCCAAGATAGAGAACACCCATTCGGTGAAGAAATTTTTCCTAATACCCAGTCTAAACCACCCCTGGCCCAACTTGAGGCAGTTTCCTCTTGTCCTATTGCTTGTTACTTGGGAAAAGAGACCAATACCCATCTGGCTATAACCTCCTTTCAGGTCATTTTAGAGGGCGACAAGGTCTCCTCTCAGCCTCCTTTTCTCCAGGCTAAACAATCCCACTTCCCTCAGCAGCTCCTCATAAGGCTTGTACTCTAGACCCTTCAGCAACTTTGTTGCCCTTCTCTGGACATGATCCAGCACCTCACCTTGTAGGGATGGGCCCAAAACTGAACACAGTATTCGAGGTGTGGTCTCACCAGTGCTGAGTACAGCGGGATGATCACCTCCCTAGTCCTGCTCACCACGCTATTTCTGATACAAGCTGGGATGCTGTTGGCCTTCTTGGCCATCTGGGCACACTGCTGGCTCATATTCAGCTGGCTGTTGACCAACACCCCCAGGTCCTTTTCCTCCAGGCAGTTTTCCAGCTACTCTTCCCCAAGCCTGTAGCGTTGCATGGGGTTGTTGTGACACAAGTGCAGGACCCAGTAGTTAGCCTTGTTGAATATCATACAAGTTGCCTCGGCCCATTGATCAGCCTGTCCACATCCCTCTGAAAAGCCTTTCTACCCTCAAGCAGACCAACACTCCCGCCAAACTTGGTGTCGTCTGCAGACTTAATGAGACTCAGGGCGCACTCGATCTCCTTGCCCATATTACTGGTAAAGATATTAAACAGAACTGGCCCCAATATTGAGTGCTGGGGAACACCAGTTGTGACCAGCTGCCAAATACATTTAAATCCATTCATCACAAATCTTTGGGCCCGGCCATCCACCCAGTTTTTTTACCCAGGAATGAATACACCTGTCCAAGCCATGAGCAGCCAGTTTCTCCAGTAGACTGCTGTGGGAAATGGTGACAAAGTCTTTTCTAAAGTCTAGGTAGACAACATTCACTAAGCAGGTCACCTTGGAAGAAGATCAGGTTAGTCAAGCAGGACCAGCCCTTTATAAACCCTTGATGACCGTCCCTGATCACCTGGTTGTCATGTGCATTCCATGTGATGCCAC
This sequence comes from Vanellus vanellus, assembly GCF_965231255.1. Classification (NCBI taxonomy): domain Eukaryota; kingdom Metazoa; phylum Chordata; class Aves; order Charadriiformes; family Charadriidae; genus Vanellus; species Vanellus vanellus. Next base: position 152,250,394 of record NC_138906.1, read on the forward strand.
TGAAGATTATCTGTTCCATAATATTCTACAGCACTGAGGTCAGACTAACAGGCCTGTAGTTTCCCAGATCCTCTTTCTGGTATTCTTGTGGATGGGCATCACATTTGCAAACCTCCAGTCAACTGTGACCACCCTGTTTAGCCAGGTCTGCTGATGAATGATGGACAGTGGCTTGGTGAGCACTTCTGTCAGCTCCCTCAGTACCCTTGGGTGGATCCCATCCAGCCCCATAGACCTGTGTGTGTCTCAGTGGTGTAATAGCTGTAACTATTTTAAACTGTGAGAGGGTAGATTTTGATTAGATATCAGGGAGAAATGTTTCACTTTGAGGGTGGTGAGACACTGGAACAGGTTTCTCAGAGAGGTTGTGGATGCCCCATCTCTGGAAGTGTTCAAGGCCAGGTTGGATGGGACTTTGAGCAACCTGGTCTAGTGGGAGGTGTCCCTGCCTATGGCAGGGGGGTTGGAACTCGATGATCTTCAAGGTTCCTTCCAACTGAAACCATTCTGTGACTCTATAATTCTATGGTAAAAAAATATACAAGATAAAGTAATATAACTCATGTCACTATGACCACCCCGTGGATTGATTACCCAGCCTGAGCAGTGATGGCAGGTTCCCGCCCCCTGGTAAACCTCCATTTATTTACTGAGCACAACATCTATGGTGTGGAATATTCTGTTGGCCAGCTGCTCCTGTCTATGCTCTCTCTCTGTCCTATGGGAAGCTGAAAAAAGTGCTTGACTAATATGAACATCACCTGGCAACAACTAAAACAATATGCATTATCAGCATTCTTTTCATACCAAATGTGAAACACAGCTGCCCCTAGAAATAAAATTACTCTATTCCAGCTGAAGCCAGGACACAGGTTTAGGTCTAACAGCATTTTTACCAGAGTTGTACTATATGTCTTCTAGATGATCTTTAAGTTCCCTTCCAACCTAAACCATTTTATGATCTATGATTATCTCAGTCATTTTTTATTGTCTTATACAGCAGTAGCCATACTAAGTTCTAGTTGGGCATTGGCCTTTATTATTTTCTCCCTGCATAACCTTTCAACATCTTTGTAGTCCTCCTGAGTTGCCTGCCCCTTCCTCCAAAGGTCATAAACTCTCCTTTTTTCCTGAGTTCCAGCCAAAGCTCTCTGTTCAGCCAGCCCGGCCTTCCTCCCCACAAGCTTGTCTTTTGGCACATGAGGACAGAATTTAAGACTTCCTTCTTGAAGACTGTCCAGCCTTCCTGGACTCCTTTGCCCTTCAGGACTGCCTCCCAATGTACTCTGTCAACCAGGCTCCTACACAGAAAAACATCTGCCCTCCAGAAGCCCAAGGTAGTAGTTCTGTTAATCCCCGTCCTAACTTATCCAAGAATTGAATATCATTTTGTGACTGCTATGCCCAAGAGGGCCTCCAACCATCACATCACCCACAAGTTCTTCTCTGTTGGTGAACAAGTCTAGCAGGGCACTGTCCATAGTTGACTCCCTCACTGGCTGCGTCAGGAAGTTATACTCCACACACTCCAGGAGCTTTCTAGAGTGATTCCTCTCTGCTGTGTTGTATTTCCTTCAGAGATGTGGTAAGTTGAAGTGCCCCACGAGAACAAGGGCTAGTGAAACTTCTCCCAGCTGCTTGTAAAATATTCTGTCTGCCTCTTCATCCTGATTGGGTGATCTATAACAGACTCCCACCAGGATATCTGCTTTGCCTTGCCCCTGATTCTTACACATAAACACTTAGCCCTATCATCAGCAGCATCGTCATCAAGCTCTAGACAGTCAAAAGACTACCTAACATACAGGGCTACCCCACTGCCTCTCCTTCCTTTCCTATCCCTTCTGAAGAGTTTATAGCCATCCATTGAAGCACTCCAGTTGTTCAAGTCATCCCACCATGTTTCCGTGATGGCAACTATATCACCGTTTTCATGCTGCACATTGGCTTCCAGCTCCTCTTGTTTGTTGCCCATGCTGTGTGCATTGGTGTAGATACACTTCAGTAGGGCTATTGATCCTACCAACTTTTGGTGGGGAGATGCCCTAATTCCTATGTAATCGTTCTCACGTGTCTTCATGGTTTCTAACACATCAATAACCCTTGTGTCTTTGTTGCCACATGGATCTGCATCCCCTACCTCTACTGAGATGGAAAACTGAAGGACCTTGCTAGCACACCATCCTGTGCCACCCCCAAGCTTATCTCTGGCAAGCCTGGTTTTATCCCTTTCCCCCTTCAAAACTAGTTTAAAGCTCTTTTAATGAGCCTTGCTAACTCCTGTCTAATGATCATTTTCCCCTTTTGAGACAGTTGTACCCCATCTGTTGTAAGCAGGTGTGGTGTCTTGTAGACCAACCCATGATCAAAACCCCCCAAAATTCTGCTGGTGACACCAGGCTCAGAGCCAGGTATTGATCTGCTGGTGCTTCCTGTTTCTTTCCTCATCATTCCCTGCAACTGGAAGAATAGCAAAAACTACTACTTGTGCTCCTGATCCCTTAACCAGTCTTTCCAAGGCTCTGAAGTCTCTCTTGATTAAAAATCAATACTGGATAATAATCTGAGGGCTCTCCTAGGGTAGGAAGCTTCCTCTTCACGTCTTTAAGCCAACCCCCAAGGGATCAACAAACTTCCCTAAGAAATGGGTCTGGCTGGCATATTGGGCCTTCTGTTCCCCTCAGAACAGAGTGTCCTATGACAACGTCCTGCCTTTTTTTCCTTTATGGAAGCAGTTTTGATGCAGGACATAGGCCAACTTAACCTTGGCAGCACCTCTGACCTAGGTGAACCAATGTCCTTGTCATTGTTCAGTTCCAGTTGCAGAACCGTGTACCTATTATGCAATGGCACCTGGGAAGGTGGAGCAAGTCACAGAGGAGACATGCCTGCTGCACCAGACAGGAACTTGTCGCCGTTACCCCCCATCCCTTAAGTCACTGTGTTCAGCTAGACAGAGAGAGGATAGGGAATCTGCCTTATCATGTGTCCTGTCTGCGTGTTGGGCCTGTCTCAGGGAAGGTAGGATGTGATTTCAGTGGTAAATCTCTATCTCTCACTGTCTGATACTCCTCAACCCACTCACCTCCTCCTGCACCTCTGTCACTAAGTGGAGGAGTTCCTCTACTCGGGCACACCTCTACAACTGTGCTTATCGCTGCAGTCCAGTACTGGTGTTAAGAGTAGGATTCACCCTGCAGCCTGACAACTGGGTGGCGGCATGTTCCCACTGCAGATAAACAAAAGCTATTCTTTTACAACATTTTCTTCCTGAAACTTGTAAGTAATGTCTATGTAGACAAGAGATACCCCAGCATTGTGGCTATTCTCTATGAATTTCTGTGCTTTGCTTTAGATGTAAACTACTCACCCAAACCTAAACATTTATTTATATAACATTGGTTAATAAATCCCACATCTGTTTAAGCAAATTCAGTGATAATAATATTAATAATAATAAAAATAATAATGAGATAAATTTGAGGGCATTTGTCATTGTAACTGAACATTCTAAACCTCTCCAAACAAAATTACTCAAAACAGTGTATAATCCAGTTCTTTTATTTAAACACTCTAAGCATGGCTGACTACAGTCAGTCATTTTGGTATGAAAAATGGAAAAAAATCAGGAACATTGCTGTTCTTACTTGATTTTTCCCGATCAACTGTTCAAATTTTCAGCAAATGGGAGAAGGAGGAAGGGGAATTTGCAAAGATTTATTTGTGGCAGAAAAAATTGTTTAATGTGCCATCATTAGTATTCCAATACATATGGAAGAGACAACAATAAAAATTTCAAATTTCTCTGAAGAAACAGGTAATTGGGTTCTTTTGATACAGAAAGAATGCTTAGAACCATAGTACTTTCTGATCAACATAATTAAGAGTTAGTAAAGAAATATTGCATAGTTATCTCAATGTAGATATTTAATGATGTATTTTTCAAGTTCCCACTTAATATATTCCTTTGTTCCATAAATGTTCAAAAACCTTTGCAGTAAAAATTCTAATTATTTTATCTTCTTTCAATGTTCTCAGTCAAGAGCATGCAGTTGACCTGCAATAATACATTTCTTTTTAACAGTCACAGTAATCAAAGATTTTCCTGATGATGTCTTAAATTCTGAAATTGTTTAGATAATTCTCTGCAGGGGCGTCAAATTATTTGATCAGCAAAACCACCAGCTGCTTGTGACGAATTCATTTTTCCCTGATACATCTCCAGAACAATGCAAACTCTCTGCTTTAAATGTATATATTTGTTGAAATAGAAGCTATTTCTTGATATCTTGAGTACAAAAAAATGCTTTACATGCTATTTTAGTCACTTTTGTGAAGCAACTGTTTTGTTATGTGGACACGAATTAAAAATTACAAAGTTTCACATTTCAGAGATAGAAACAATCTGTATGTGTAGGCCTGACAGTGCAGATCTTTCTTATGGTACTTTTTAGTATAATTGTTCCAAAAGATTGCAAATAATAATGTTTCCTCATCGTTAAATGAATCTCGCTCTTGGACAGAATTTGGTGGAAGTACAATTTGCAGCAATTTGAACTTAGAGATATAACTCTCTCATTGCACTAATTATTCCTCCATTTCTAAACAGGAACACTTGGAACAGCTATATCTTTGTCATCCCATAACCCCTTAGGTTTTCTGCCTCAAGTACTTTCCCTCTCCACTTAATTACTTTCTTTGCTTTTCCCTCTGTTTTCTCCAGCTCACTAGTGTTTCAGGTGCTAGCCAGAAATGAATGCAGAATGTGTCAAATCAACATGAGCAATTACATTTCTTTTAACCAGGGTGAGACATTTGTTCATGCAGCTAAAACGTTTTTCCTCATGATTTTCTGCAACAAATGTTTTGTTTGTTTGATTTATCTTCTTTCTTTGCACAGCCAAAAATGCATCTGTCTATGGTCTCCAAACTCTATAGTTATTCCTCTAGTACTACAAAATACTGTGGGTTGTCAGCACCATGCTTCAGTTCCCACTAAGGAAGAAGTCAAGAGGAGCTAAGATACTGTCATGGAAGTCCAGAGCCTGCAGAGTCACATCTACGTGAAGCAAACCAAAAGATCTGTCTTCCCAGAAAAGGTTTCTCAGTGAGGGAAGATTGAAAAATAAATAAAAAAAAAACAAAACACAAAACCAAAAAAACTACCACCCACCAAAAAGAAAATAAAATCCCCAAACCAAAAAAAAAGAATCGAATAAATATCTCACAAAAACACCACAGCCAAACCTCCTCTGTCATTTTTTTTGGACTTCTGATTGTTGTGGTTTAGGCCAAATTGGCTACTGGGGACCTGGGGGACCCCAGATGAGACCGACAGATGCTCCCCTCTACCCCTCTTCAAAGAGAGAGGCAGAGGAGGAAAACGAGACCTATGAGTTTAGAAGGAACTAAATTACTTTAATGAAATATTAATAATAAAGTAAAAAGAAATAATAAAATATATACCAAACCATATCAAGTTCCCAGGATGACAATCATGACACCAGCTGGCACTGGGGCAGTCCCAGGCTGGACTCAGTGATGGACAGGAACTGGATTCTGGATGTGGATTCCGGATCAGGATCACAGGCAGGCGAACAGAGTCCTCCTCAGACATCGGCCATTGAAGAAAGAGAGCTGACCCTTTGATCCCTCAGCTTTTATACTGAGCATGAGGCAGATGGGATGGAATACCCTGTTGGTCAGTTTTGGGTCACCTGTCCTGTCTGCTCCTCCCTGTGGGTGGGACCCCACTATGCTTTTCCGCTTCCGACCCTCCAACGGGGCAAATAACAAAGTTGGTTGGCCTTGGGGGTTATAGCAATAAGTATAAGCAAGAGCCTCTCTGCACACCATGCCTGGGCATCAGCTGTAAACATTGGTCTGATCACTCTGAGAGTGAACACTGTCTGCACAATATGCAGTTAATTTCAGTAGTTAGAAGAGGCCCAGCTAAGAAGCGAAGTTACTGAACAAAATTGGTTCTGTTTTACCTCAAACCAGGACACTGACTCAGAAGCAAAAGCTGCGGTAATGGTTTACCATGGACCTTTTAATCTTTTCTACACAAAAGCAGTGCATACGATCATTGGATTTTTGCTTTTCTGGAAGCAGAGTTAGTTGATTTTAAAATGTTGCAATTCTCCCTGTGTCAAATGGAAAACATAAGATATAATATTGGACAAAAGACAATGTATTCTTTGACCTGTGTTTTGTCTGCTCATTTCACTACTTAGAGACCACCAGCACGAGCAATGCAGAATGCACACAGTTCCAAAATTCTGCGTACTGCATCAGCCTTTGCTGCACACATAAAAGGCCTTTCCAGGAAAGCCTTTGTCACTATGCCATCTGCCCAATGGGCCATGGGATTTGCTTGCAAGGACTGATAGATGTGCTCCATCCACATTGCAAGTAAGGTATGTGTGATTAGATATCTGACAGATATCAGGGACTTATGTTTTCCACCTGTTGGCTATTCAGCTCTTCTTCAGTGGTAAGATCTGCCAAGAGGTGTGTTTGGCTTGGAGTACCATCAAGCACTCAAAAAGCTATCTAAACCCAACCTGCATGTTTTCTAAATTGGTTATCTGTAGAATATTAGTCAAAGATCAATTAGTGAAACGTCAGCTTTTTGTCAGGGACATAGGGAACTTAACTGCAAGGTAATCCAAACAGAAAACAGGAAAAAACAACACCTATAGTGGATAACATGCAGTTTTTGACTCTTTTAGACCTGTAAATGGGTAATTCTTGAGACAGTTGAACTGCATCTCTTTTGTTTCTAATTTGATATGGTGTAACTACTTCTGGTAAAAATCACACAGTTTAAATATATTTCCTCAACACTCTTTCCTAATTTATATGGTCTAAAAGGTGGTAACGTGAGAACTAAAGTTGTATTATTATTCTTGTGGCTGGTTTATGTTCTTGATGACAACAGCAAGCAAATCTATGTTCAGCCTGCACTGACACCAAAGGTGCACAATGCTGTGTTGCCCTACATATAATGAGTGCCAAAGTCAAATTAGACAAGAACTTCTTTAGACTGTTTTATTTTACTATGTCAGAAGAGCCCTAATACATTGTCTTAGACAACACGTTCCTTCATTGTTATGAACAACTTACATCTGATGTTCATGAAATTTCAGACCTCCCTCAGCTAGGCATTGCAGTGTGTACAGAACTAATAATGTTATGTAAACAGAAAATTAATCAAATGCCCATTTCTTTTAGAGGCAAACCCTCCATTTAAAGGACTTCAGGCCCATCCAATTGAATTGACACTTTTTTCATGGTCTGTGCCTATCTGTTAACACTAGTAAAATAAACCTCAGTGGTCAACAGCATAAAGAAACAGGAGAAATACATCTCTTCACCCATCTTAGTTCTCACAATACCTGCATGAGACACTAGAGGGCTTCTTTTCCCCCCTTTTCACCATACAGCAGGATTTATTCATATATTGGTCTAATATATGACAGATTCATAGAATCATAGAATCATAGATTGGTTTAGGTTGGAAAGGACCTTGAAGATCATCGAGTTCCAACCCCCCTGCCATAGGCAGGGACACCTCCCACTAGACCAGGTTGCCCAAGGCCACGTCCAGACTGGCCTTGAACACCTCCACGGATGGGGCCTCAACAGCCTCTCTGGGCAACCTCTTCCAGTGCCTTACCACCCTCAAAGTGAAAAACTTCTTCCTAATGTTTAATCTGAACCTACTCTCTTCTAGTTTAAAGCCATTCCCCCTCATCCTATCGCTACATGCCCTAGTAAAAAGTCCTTCCCCAGCTCTCCTGTAGGCCCCTCTTAAGTACTGGAAGGCCGCAATAAAATCTCCCTGGAGCCTTCTCTTCTCCAGGCTGAACAGCCACAACTCGCTCAGCCTCTCCTCATGGGAGAGGAACTCTAGCCCTCGGATCATCCTCGTGGCTCTCCTCTGGACATGCTCCAGCAGGTCCATGTCCTTCTTCTGTTGGGGACTCCAGAGCTGGATGCAGTACTCCAGGTGGGGTCTCACGAGAGTGGAGTAGAGGGGCAGAATCACCTCCTTTGACCTGCTGGCCACACTTCTTCTTATGCAGCCCAGGATGTGGTTGGCCTTCTGGGTTGTGATCGCACATTGCTGGCTCATGCTGAGCTTCTCATCAATCAGCACCCCCAGGTCCTTCTCCTCAGGGCTGCTCTCCAGCCATTCCCCGCCCAGCTTGTATTTGTGCTTGGGATTGCCCCAACCCAGATGAAGGACCTTGCACTTGGCCTTGTTGAACTGCACGAGGTTGGCTTGGGCCCACCTCTGCAGCCTGCCCAGGTCCCTCTGGATGGCATCCCTCCCCTCCAGCATGTCTACCTCACCAAACAGCTTGGTATCATCAGCAACCTTGCTGAGGGTGCACTCGACCCCACTGTCCATGTCACCGAAAAAGATGTTGAACAGTACAGGCCTCAGTACCAACCCCTGAGGAACGCCACTCATCACTGCTCTCCACTTGGACATCGAGCTGTTGACCGCAACTCTTTGAGTGCAACCGTCCAGCCAGTTCTTTATCCACCGAGTGGTCCATTTGTCGAATCCATGTCTCTTCAATTTAGAGACCAGGATATCGTGTGGGACAGTGTCAAATGCTTTGCACAAATCCAAGTAGATGACATCAGTTGGTCTTCCCTTGTCCACTGCCATTAGTGATAGAAATGCATGATCTTACATAACTAGTTCATCTCATCTTGAACACTTGAGGGAGAACGTCAGAAGTGGTGAAATTTCCTGCAATACAGCTAGTGAATTTGGCTACCTAGCTTTGCCATGTTTTGTTTAAATATTTTGTTGTTTGTCTAACAATTCGTTTAATGAGCTTTAAAGGTTTTTACGTTCCTTGTTTTTCTAAAAGCAAATGTTCTTAATTATTTAGTAAAACGGTCCTTATATACTGTGTGGAAACCTCTCTGTCTAGGACTTTATCTAACTCGTGCTTGTTTTCACATAATATTATACAGATTTCACATGCTTCTAACTCAAAAACAGGATTAAAACCTGGGCAATGGGAATAAACAGAGTTATACTACAGTCACAACAGTAAAATGAGGGGAAAAAAATTGTCAGTTTTTCATGGTTTGTTTGTGGGTGTTATTTTTTCTTTTTATACCATTTCTCTCTTGCCTACTTTTGCATAGATTCCCCTAAAGCTTACTGGTTTATGCCTTAAATAAATAGAAAAAGTATGCTGCCTAGATGACATAAAAGTGAAGGTTATTATATTGCTAGACTGAAAAAATAACTCACAATGTTTTTTATTTCCAAGCATATTTATTTGTGACAGCTTGGAATAACAAGGTGGGAAAGTAGGAGGAATCAAGTGCTGCTGAAGCTCGGAAATAGAGACTGAGGAAGAGGATAGTCACTTACTGTAGGGTATTCCTGTCTTCTTCCTAAGGTTGCCCCACTCAGTTTTTAATTGTTTTTTGTACAAAGTAACACTGTGTACTTTCAGTCAACATTGCAAGTCAAGACAATTGTTTAACAAGCTTTTCATCTTATAATCCATCAGCTTCAAGGCAGATGTCAATACTGATGATATTATCATTACTGATTCAAATTATCCTAATGACATTTTTAATGCTATTTGCATGTCAAGGGGTTAATATATTCCCTGAAATTTATAAACAAAACAAGAAAATTTCAGATGACATCATGCACATGTGTAAGTCATACCTGAGTTCCACAAAGTAGGTCTTACCCAAATTCCAAGTTCTCAGTGATGCATAGGACTATGAAAATGCAGTGTATAACACAGTAAGCTACCGTTTTTCTTTCTTCTTTTTTTTTTTTTCAGTTGTTTTGGTTTTGTTTGTTTTGTTTATTAGCACATTGGAATTGTCAATAAATTCATTTTAAAAGTGAGGTTTGGGTTTGTTTTGTTTTGGTTTTTTTTTTTTTTCAATTGGGTAGATTTTTACAAATAACATTACTTGGAAAATAGAAGAATTTATCAGAAGGGTTGACAGTTTAACTGATCCAGTAGCAAGAGATATTTTCAACTTACTTGTTCATAGTACTTTTTGCATGGTCTTGTAAGTAGTTAGGGACAGTCCTTTGGGCAGTTTAGCTTGCATGCACTCCTTTCCTTGAGTTCTTCCCAGGAAAAGGCCAAACAAAGCAGCTAGCAAATTATATGCCTCTAGCTCTGAAGATATTTTATTTTATTTATCATGTTGTTCCAGTTTTTCAAGGTGGAAGCAGAGATGGGACATTTACAGCTGAAGAAGTAACTTGCCAGAGGGAGACAGCTATTCACCTATTACGTGAATAACAAAGGGTGAATGAGAAAGAATGAACAAAGCTCATCTAATCCAGTATAAAAGCTTACTTTTCTCATCTCCACTAGAGAAAATATGTGACTGCATTCAGAAAACTTTTTCCTGTCTTCTTGTCTACCTGGATGCCCTATTATCTCCCTGTGATTTATTCAGAACCATAGAAAAGAAATAGTTGGAAGGATCCTTTGGAAGTCACCTTGGCTAACCTGTATACAAACTAGGGCCAGTTAGATCAAATTGCTTATGGATGTGTTGAGTTGTCATCATTTGAGTTTTAAATTCTCTCCAGAGATGGATGGATATTCCACAACCTCTATGGGAAGCCTGTTTCATCACCCCCATAGCAAAAGTCATTCCCAACACACCTGATCACATTTTATAATAAAAATGACTATATTTGTAGATGATGGGACAGTCCTAATGTCATTCAGCAGAACTTCAGTAAGTCTTTGACAGTCTCCCAAAATATTCCTGTATCTAAGTTATGACATTATGGTCTGAATGGACGGATAACTGCATGGGTGAAAAAATGTTTGGGAGAACAGGATCAAAGGGTAGTGTTTACCATAACCAAGAGGCTGGTGGTGTTCCTCAGGGAGCCATTCAGGAACCTGTCCAATTTATCATAGAATCATATAATGTTTAGAGTTGGAAGGAATCTTATAGATCATCTAGTTCCAACCCCCTGCCATGGGCAGGGACACCTCCCACTAGACCAGGTTGCTCAAAGCCCCATCCAACCTGGCCTTGAACACTTCCAGGGATGGGGCATCCACAACCTCTCTGAGAAACCTGTTCCAGTGTCTCACCACCCTCAAAGTGAAACATTTCTCCCTGATATCTAATCTGTCTACCCTCTTCCAATTTAAAACTGTTGCTCCTCATCCTATCACTATATGCCCTTGTAAAAAGTCCCTCTTCAGCTTTCTTGTAGGACCCCTTTAATTACTAGAAGGCTGCTATAAGGTGTCCCTGGAGCCTTCTTTTCTCCAGGCTGAAGAACCCCATCTCTCTCAGTTTGTCTTCACAGGATAAGTACTCCAGCCCTCTGATAATCTTTGTGGCCCTCCTCTGGATCCACTCGAACAGGTCCATGTCCTTATGTTGGGGACCCCAGAGCTGGACACTCCGGGTGGAATCTCATGAAAGCACAGTAGAGGGGAAGAATCACCTCCCTTGACCTGCTGGCCACACTTCTCTTGATGCAGCCCAGAATGCAGTTCACTTTCTGGGATGTGAGCGGACATTGCTGGCTCATGTTGAGCTTCTCATCAACCACCATCACCAAGTCCTTCTTCTCAGGGCTGCTCTCAATCCATTCTCTGCTGAGCCTGTATTTGTGCTTAGGATTGCCCCAACCCACATGCAGGACCTTGCACTTGGCCTTGTTGAACTTCATGAGGTACACATAGGCCCACCTCTCAAGCCTGTTCAGGTACCTCTGGATGCCATCCCTTCCTCCAGCATGTTGACCGCACCACACAGCTTGGTGTTGTCAGCAAACTTGATGAGAGTGCACTCAGTCCCACTGTCCATGTTGTTGACAAAGATGTTAAACAACACCAGTCCCAGTACCAACCCCTGAGGAACGCCACCCATCACTGGTCTCCACTTGGACATCAACACATTGACCTTTGAATGAAACCAGCCAGACGATTGTGTATCCACTGAGTGGTCTATCCATCAAATCCATGTCTCTCCAATTTGGAGACAAGGACGTTGTGCCCGACAGTGTCAAATGCTTTACATAAGTCCAGGTAGATGATGCCAGTTGCTCTTACCTTATCCACCAATGCTGTAATGCCATTGTAGAAGGGCACCAAATTTGTCAGGCACGATTTGCCCTTAATAAAGCCATGTTGGTTGTCACCAATCACCTCCCTGTTTTTCATGTGCCTTTGCATAGTTTCCAGAGGATCTGCTCTATGATCCTGCCAGGCACAAAGGTGAGACTGACTGGCCAGTAGTTCCCAGCGTCTTCCTTTTTTTCCCTTTTTAAAAATGGGGGTTATGTTTCCCCATTTGCAGTCAGTGGGAACTTCACCAAACTGCCATGACTTCTCAGATATGATGATATCTATATCAAAGATCCAGAGGAGCTGACAAAGGGAATTCTTGGCAAATTTGCAAATGAAAAAGTGTGAGTGAGGGAACAGCCAATGCTGCTGAGGGCAGTGCTACCATTCAAAGGGACCTACACAGGACTACAGGAACCGTATCAAATTCATCAAGAACAAATAGTAGATCTTGCACCTGGCAAAGAAACTCCCCTGGCAGCAATACAAGCTGGAGATTGACTGCAGAGGAGGGAAGCTCTGCTGAAAAGTCCATCGAAGTCTCAGCATGCAGTGAGCTGATTGTGAGGCATCAGTGTGCCCTGCAAGCAAAGGGCCAAAGGCATCCTGGGCTGAGTTAACTGCAACCCAGTCAGCAGACTGAGAGATTGCCTTTTACTTAAAACTTTTTAGACAGCACCTATGCTACTGCAATCAGTTTAGAGACACCCAAGACAAGAAAGATTTTGATAAATTGGTTTAACTGCCAAGATGTTTGGGGGCTGCAAAACTTATTTTGTGAGGGTTGAAGGAGCTGTGTTTGTTTAGCCTGGAGAAAAGACAAGTTTGCAGGGAGGACTTAATGTTATTCACCCAATACCTGTGAGAATGGCCTTAAGAAGACAGAGCCAAAATCTTTGCAGCAGTACATGACAGGAAGACAAGAAACAACAGGCACAATTCATAATTGAAGGGCTCCAATTTAACACAGAGAGAAACATTTTCCCCATGAGGGCAGTTGGGCAGTGAAAGAGTTTGCCAAGGAAGCTTGTGCAGTTTCCATTCCTGGAATTTTTTAAGACCCAATTGGCTAAGGTCACGTCTGACCTTAGAGCTGACCCTGCTTTGAGAAAGAGGTTGGAACAGAGAGCTCCTGAGGTACCTTCCAGCCTGAATTACTCTATGATCATTTAATCCTATGATTCTGTGGTTGAGAACAAACTGCTTCTACAGTCTGTTTGAAACTTTTTCCTACCACATTGTCATTATTCCTGGTGATGATAACTGCAGCTTTCTGTTGTTGCAGAACAGTCCAGAAGAGTCTGAGCTTGCAGTTCAAAAAAATGGACTAGAAAGAAAGACTATGAGTTTTAGATGTATATTTTAGTTCTGAGAATTATAATTTTCTTTCTATGTCTTACATGAGTTATCTAGCCTTACCTCCTGAACAGAGAAGTGACTGGTAGAGATAGTAAAAACATTTTCACAAAACATTTTTTTCCTGCAGAATTTCTCGCTCTGACAAAATAGAAATATTTCATAAAGACAGTTTAAATGTCAGCACAGCTCTGCCAGAAACCTGTCAGTTTTATTTAGTACTGAGAGTGTCTCAGCTACCAGACTGTAGAAGTCAAAGGCTGGAGGTATTTGTGGAAAGCAAGTGTTCTCAGGAGAGTAACAAGCAGAACGTGATTCTAGCTGGACATATCTTCCCTCGTAAACACTAAACAAGCCTCCAAACTTTCAAAACCCTCCACAGAATGGAATTAAGTGTTTTCTTAATGACTTTGATGGACCTTTCTATGACTAGAAAGCAGATCTGACAATATACTTCCCTTTTGGATCCATATTACTGCATCACTTAAAAATGCTATATGGACCTCCCAGAATTCTTGCATCTAGCTCATGTTGCACAACAGTATAGAATCATATTATCACAGAAATATTTAGGTTGGAAAAGACCCTTAAGATCATTGAGTCCAACAGCAGACAGCTGGGGAAGGATTTCACTGTTAATGAGTTTTTTATCCTTTTTCTTTTAGTTTTTCACCTTTTGTGCTTGCTAAGGAAGCAGCAGTTAAAAGTACTGTATAGAGGATAAAACTTTGTCATTAAGTACCATATTCTGACAGTGCAGCACATGGAGAGGAAAAGCTTTTTGTTTTGTTTTCTGATAACCCATCTTCTGATAAGATGAAAAAGAACAAGTAAAGGAAGGTATCGCTTTCTGTTGAATCATACTTCTGTGCTGCATAAGAATAGGGTTCTGATTTCTCACATATTTCTCAAATCTAAGGTTAGTTGACAAAATAAAGCTAGCTATGCTAGAGGCATGACGTTCCACCTAGGCAGGTATCCAGGTCTTACCCACAGAGGTAACAAGAACCATGATAAACGACAGAGTTACATGTAGCTGTTTATTTTTATTGTGGTACAATTAAAGTATTTTAATTTTTAGAATGAGAGCACAGAGTTAAGGCATGAAGTATAGAATTATGTTACTAGACTGAAAAGGTCTTAAAAAGGTTTTAAGGGTTTTTTTTGAGGTATAAGGCTACTAATGACTAAGTTCATTGTAAGTGTTTATTGGTGTTATGGCATTTGATATAGTATCTTTTTCTGTTGTTTATGGTGCATTTGTAAAATTTCTTTGAACATTGAGTGAGATCACAGCTTTAGTTTTCAGTCTTTAACATTGATGAATTCCACCCCAAACAGATTCAAGTATTACTTACATTGTATTGGTCCACAGTTCTGCCACAAAAAGTGGGAAAGTTACTACTGTATTTTCTAATTCTGCATAAAAAAAAAAAGCCATATTTTTATGAAGACCACTATAATCTCTGTATTTTTAAAACTAATTTAGCCTTCTCAGTGTAATAAACCCAGTATTTTTCATACAACTACACCTTATCTTCCATGAACATAAAGGCGCTTACAAATCATACTTGACACTTATATAGCATGTTACTACAGATACTGGATACGCTTATTACCATAAGCATTTATATTTTGCAGTTATCTGCAGACAAGGTCTTTCTGCAATTATGGCTCAATATGTGGTAAATATATTGCAATTTGAAGCAAAAAATGTTTTATGAGGATCTACCACTTGCAAAATTGACTTAACCACAAAAATGAAGGAATATATGAGTATATACATATATTCCTCTTCATATAATATATATATATTTATTATACTATATACGATATAGTATGCAATGTGCATATTATAGACATATACTAAGTTACACATAGCATATGTGTTCACTGTGTATTCAACCCCACACAATGCTACAGGCTTGGGGAAGGATGGCTGGAAAGCTTCCTGGTGGAAAAGGACCTAAGGGTGTTGGTCAACAGCTGGCTGAATATGAACCAACAGTGTGCCCAGGTGGACAACAAAGCCAACAACATCCTGGCTTGTATATGAAATAAGAAGGCCATCAGGACTAGGGAAGTAATTGTCCCCCGGTACTTGGCACTGGTGAGGCCACACCTTGAATACTGTGTTAAATTTTGTGTCCATCACTACAAGAAAGACATGGAGGTGCTGGAGTGTGTCCAGAGAAGGGCAACAAAGCTGCTGAAGGGTCTGGAGAACAAGCCTTAGGAGGAATGGCTGAGGGAACTGAGATTGTTTAGTCTGGTGAAGAGGAGGCTCAGGGGAGACCTTATTGCTCTCTACAACTACCTGAAAGGAGGCTATAGCCAGGTGGGTGTTGGTCTCTTTTCCCAAGTAACAAGCAATAGGACAAGAGGAAACGTCCTCAGGGTGCACCAGGAGAGTTTTAGATCAAATATTAGAAAGAAATTCTTCACTGAAAGGTCCGTCAAACTTTGGAACAGGCTGCCCAGGGAAGTCGTTGAGCCACCCATCCCTGGAGGTATTCAAAAGACGCATAGATGTGGTGCTTAGAGCCAAGTGGTGGACTTGGCAGTGCCAGGTTAATGATTGGTCTTGATCCTAAAGATCTTTTGCAACCTAAATGGTTCTATGATTCTATGATTCTGTGTATATACTGTCTATAATATATAGTATATATTTTCCTTTTCTGTTAAAAAACTTGGCAAAATTTCACTACCACTGGTCTGATTTTTCATTAGATGTGTGCATATATATATCTCTAGTTTATTATTTATTATATAGTATATATATTCTGTGTGTATATATAGTACATATATTTACATACTATATATAGTATACATACAGTACATATATACTCCTCAGTATCTTCTGGACATGCTTAGGAATGATATGATACATCTGCCTTAACTGGTTCCTCAACAATCAGCTCTTTAGCTTCCTTAATTGCTTTTGTCACTTTGCATTATTCTCTGGAGCCCACGGCTGTGGAGAGGACAGTTGCCTGTTATCCTGAATTTTTCTTGGGCTATATAATGCCTTTCTCAAAGAGCAATTGACAGTTCATCTTAACTCATTAATATGTGGTAAGTATCAATTTATTCATTTACAGGAAAACTCTGTACTCCAGGCCAAATGTACTATTTTTGCATTTCACTGATGACAAAGTCCATCATCATCTTATTTTAGAATCACAGACATGACTGGTATTGCGCAATTAGCCTTTTTTAGATCTGATTAGAGACAATCTATACCATGCTGACATAGTTTCAGCATCCAGAGAAGATAATAAAAGGGGGAAAGCAAGTTACTTTATTGGAAATATGTTTTATTTAATAAGTCTTACATCTAATATAGGTCCTGCTTCACCTTTGGCAATCTTAGACTTACTTATTGGCAATGTAAAAATAGCAGTAGTAAATGCAGCGAGAGCTTTTCGTTCTTTTTCTTTTTGTCCATCACTTCAGAGATCATTATTGTATTCTACATAACATTGACAGCAGCAGACTGTCATGACTTTATGTATGTCATTTAAAAATATATTTTACAAATAAAATCGGAAGTATATATTTACAAGTCTTGAAATATTTTTACACTTTAATTTTGGTTTAAGAGATATTACTTCCACCTTAATAAAAAAATAAAGCTCAGAAATGCTATCTAAAAGGATGTAAATCATAGTTTTTAGCAGATAATTAAAATAAGATAGGTCCTATTCACAAAGACTTTCTAATTTCCCGTCCATGAGTGTTGCTTTTCAAAAATTTTTTTGGATCAAACAACTTTTCAAACGAGGTAAGAAATAATTCAACAGATAAGAGCAGAGGAACAAAAACAATTGTCAAGAAGTGAGTATAGGTGAAATGAATGGGTTAAGCTGCTCTGGGGACCTGGAAGATAAAGTCACATGAGCCTGATATTACTCACCTAGTTTCAGAATAACTGATAAAATATAATGCCATTTAACCTGTTAACATAGAAATATCAATTCATGCATTCCTTTATGCTTTCCCAGACTCTTTTTTTTTTTTTTTTTCTTAATCAACCTTTAGGATTTCTTGACCAGTTTAGCTTCAACCTCTTTCTGAATGGATGAGTGAAAATAAAAGAAATAATCTGAGGGATTTATTACTGAAATTGCACCACTGGCCATTCTCTTGTTGGGCTAAGCATTAATGCACTCATTCCCCATGGATTTACAAATTCTTCAGTCGATACATGGGAGCAGAATCCTGTGTTACACTTCTCATAGAGAAGAGTTTATTGTTTATAATTGGAAGAGGTTGTTTTCATTTTTTATTTCCTAATTTCTGAATTCTAGCACTTCACTGACTAAAGTCTTATCATTGCAGACTGTGATAAAACACCAAGTAGAATGTCTCACAAGAATCACCATGGGAGACTTAGAGTGTTCAGATATAATCTCTTGTCATTTAAGTATTGGAAAAGAGGATAACTATATACTTAATTTGCCCCTACATAACATCTTTTATCTTAGGAATATAAATTATTTTATCAGCACTAGGTAATTGGGATCAAAGTTCACTCTGATAAACATTATGTATATTCTTAGAAATGTGAACGTGCAGCTAGAGCATAAAATTCTGGACACTAGTTAATGTGGTTTAATACATTACCTTAATATGGATGTGCAACTCCTTTGATGGAAGTTTCCTTCTCTTTTATCTGTGTGGTTGCTAGGGCACTTTCTACAAGTGTTTTCTCAATATACTTCAGACAAAAAGGTATTTTGACCTGATCAGCCTAGTCTGGTTGATTTGGCATGATTTTGTAGGCAGCGAAGTATGGAGTACTGACAGATATTCACTGGATACTTGACTGATTGCTAGAGAATGATATATGACTTTAACACTCATAATTTTTCAATAAATGATGGGGTCTACTTTTCAGAACTACTACTACTACACTTAGTCCTGGTGAAGCAATTCAGGGTATTATGTTGCCATAGTTTCAGCATCCAGAAAATGGGGAACACAGCTACTTCACTACAATATTTTCTATGTAATCAAATGTTCATTTAATATTGGTCCTGCTTAATCCTTGACTCTGGAAAATCATATTCAAAATTATTTGCCCGAGTTATTACTCATTGTACTTATTTTACTACATAAGGAAACCAAATTATGAATCATTTTTCCATTGTACTTGCTGTCATTTAGGACAGCGGTACAAAGTAGAGGATGAACAAAATGGTCAAAAAGTGGGAGACTTAGTCTGGAGCTAAAAATAAAACCGACTTAGTGCAGAAATGACAGACCTTCATTTGTTTTAAAAATGACAGCTGGGATCACAAAAAGATTTTGGAAAATAAATAGATATACAGTGCAGAAATCATAAATGCAAATGTTTTCCTAAATGTTAGATCATGCTCCCCTCACATGAGTACTCTCTTCTGTAAAAATTAGTTATTTCATAGAGAAAGATATAATAGGAGGTAAAGAATAACATGACTTTATGAGACATAGTGGACCAGTTGGCTCTTGACACGCAGATAATGTAGAATTAAAAGAGCTCAGAAGCAGCTACTCTCACTGTCTCCCAAGTTACTCAGATTAGGGTCTATTGGTTATAGAACTTAAATGAAGTTTTACATCTCAGTCCATAGAATTGCAGAAGCTGCCTTAATCTTGAAAGAACTCACAGAGTTGGATAACAGTCTCTGTATTCCCACACATTTTCCCTGTGTAGTGTGTTTGCTTGAGTAATGTAGCCAAAGTGCTTCAAGGACAAAAAGTCTAATCACTTTCAGCTATCTTCCTGAGAAAAACAAGAAACATTGCTCCAATCGAGCAATGGAAGCTTGAAATTCCATATGCCACAGTGAAAATTAACCACTCTACTACTAGAAAATTGAACAGTTCATACACAAAAAAAATTATGAGTCAAACAGCTCAGGAACCAGAGTAAAACAAACACCCCCCCCCCCCAACCAAAACAAAATAAAAAAACCCAAACAAACCCAACCCAAAAAAACCCACCCCAATTTATTATGCGTAGTTCATACTCTATTACAATGAGGTCAATATAATTCTTGAAAAGCGCAAGCTGGATACTAGCTTAAGCATTAACAGAATTGTTGAACAAGTTCAATGTAAGTTTTATTTACTTTTATATGTTAAAACATATAATGCATAAACCAAAAGAAAGAAGAGCTTAACTTCAGATCCTAGGTTGCATATGAAAATTTGGTCACTGTGAAACAGGATTTTTTTTGCTTTTCAGAATTAACAAATTTGCTCTATAGCGCCCCAAAAAGCAGTAGTGCATGATCCTCACAATATCATTTTTACAGTTACTCTTTGCTTCTCTTTCCAAGGTACTTAACAACACAGTCTTTAGTGATTTCAATGTGGGCCTGAATGGGCCTTTTCAGTTTATAGAGAGCACCAAATTCACAAAAGAATTTTAAACTATTTCTCTCCCACTTATGAATAGCATTTCAGATCAGGATTTTTCATCCACTTGCCACATTTGCAAGCAAAAGGGGTAGTTAAATGAGAATTTTAATATTATAGTAAAATAATTAAGATCCTCCCTTCCAGTTCAATATCATTAAAAGACGGCACTGGGTTTCTTAATGCCAGAAAATACTGTATGCATTGGTACTACCTATTAATACATATGTCCTGTACATTTCTTCAGAAAGGTAGCAAAATTAATGTGTGAAATAGGCTGTCTACAACCTTGAGGAACACTAAGGTTTTCTTATTTCTTTTTTTCTTTTAAAGTAAAAAAAAAAGAAGTTTTTCTGTGCCTTTCACTGGGTTGATAAGTATAGGCCCTTTTTTTTTTTGTAAATCTGTTTTTTCAAGTCAAAAGAAAATCCATTTTAGTAAATTGATAATTTTATATATTGTGCTCATTGGTTATTTTTGAAAGTAATCTAAGTCATGCTATTTCACCTAAAATTCACAGAAAGAATCAGAAAAAAATAACATGATTTTAAGACCTACAAAAATACCAAATTTGCATTATTAATTTGGTTTTCTCATCTGCAGAACTGAAAGGAGTTTAAAGCTCATCTTCCAAAGAAGAAACATGGTTAAAAAAAGCAATTGTCCATTTTTATTTTGTTTACATTGCACTGAAAATTTACATCATACTTTTACAAATCCTTTTTCATAAAAATATACTTCTTTACAAAAGTGTATGCATTAATATAAGAGGAGTAGCCAGTTGCAGAAGAAACATTTTAAACGATCTCAAATGTATTAACCTTAACATTAATGAATGAATCATAGTTATTGCAGTCATTTGAATAAACAAGAATAAATAACAACCAATGGTATAAAATATAAAACAGCATCCTTTTAGTAGAATACAGTTTGACAGAGTTGTATGAATATTCAAAACAAAGTGTTGTAAAATGGTTTATAAGAAATTCATCAAACATTATAGAAATCCAAGCAGCAATCCTGGGTACAATGATTTTTGGTAGGCACTCTCTATTACGGTAATAAAAAGTTTAGGTTTTCACAGAATTATTAATGTCTGAAAGGGACAATAACAGATAATTCACACTGGCTAACACACAGCATTTGTGAGTCATGCTATGAATGGAAGACAATGACCTACATCAAATAAATTACTGAGTTGCCACTGAATAATTCTGATATGAAATAACTGTAAAACTAAAAATTAAATTTCCTTAGAAGTGTTTCTGGAATGTTTAAAACTTGTATCTGAGGGCTGTGGAATCTGAATTGTCCCTAAAATGAATGGATTGTCCCTAATAAAATCATGGCTTTATATATATATATATATATATATTTTTAATATTTTTTTCTTCATTGCACTATGGTAATATATTCAATTTTAAATCATTAGCTGTAAGGATTTGTTTCCATAAAGTATGGAATATACAGATAAAATAGACGTGAAAACACAGTACTTCCAAATTATAACTTCCTCTTGCCTTGTAGGTCTGATCCAAAGTTCATTGAAGTCTGTTAGAACCATTCAACTTCAATGGGATTTCACATTGCTTTGTGCATGCATTTTGACAAAATGCTGAAGGAGTAAACTGATGTGATATGATCTAGATTTAACTTGTATGGATTGAAAAATGAACTCTTAAATTTTTGATATATGGATTTGATTACTAATGTTACTGTAAACTGCACTTTTTAATTTGAAATATCATTAAATTATGTTTTCACATTTGAAAAAAGATGTGAGGTGGTTGCCCTTTTGAATGATCTTCAACAGTAAGGAACATAGCCACATGAGAATGTTCAATTCATACTAGCTTCTTGATTTCAAAATTTGTCTAGTTGCATGATTGACAAAATAAATGTAGAAAAATTACCATTTATGGGTACTATTAATGGAAACAGAGAAAAGGAGCTTGACTTGGAACATGAAAAGGAAGCAAGAGGTGAAGCAGGGAAGGAAATTCATTAAATAAGAACATGATATTTTAATTTTTCTTCTGTGATATGAAAAGAGTAAGTTGTACTTGCTGATTTCTAAATACTACATCTTGGATTTTTAAAAAATTAACTGTTCTGAGAAAAATAAAATACTAACCGGAGTGAATAAATGAAAAAAGGTACAAACTCATGAGAAAGATGTAGCATACAACTGTTAAAGAGAAGTCAGTGACCTATTGTCTCCTGTAAGTTTAGCTCTTATTTTCTACCTATATCTTTTTTTTTTTTAACCCAGTCCCTCTATTATAGTTTTTATAAAGCACAGAAATACTGATAGTGGATGCTCCTCCAATATATGCAAATATTTTTTATGTTTTAGAATAACCTCCTTTTTTAAAAAAGCAAATAAACTGTGAGTAACACTCATGGAGTGCAGCAATTTTTTTTAAAATTCTCCGTGGTATACACAAAGAAGAATTCTGATCCAGTTTATGAAAAACAAAATCAAAACAAAATAACCACAACCCATTCTTGTCTATCATCCTCAGGAAAAGGTGACCCAGTATATCCTGAAAAGTGTGCTTTAATTTTTTTTTAATTTCTTTTTTTTTTAAATCAGTGAACTGTGTGTGCACTGTGTTGTGTGTCAATTTCCAGACTTTGAAGACGTATCATTACCACATTATACCATTGTGCAAACGGTGTTCAAGTTGGGGTCAAATCGTACCGCTTTCCCTTCCACAGACTTTGCATTTGTGTCATACATGGGGTTTTCAAAAGCAGCTTGTCCATTATTATTTTCATGTACAGAGCATCCCGTATACTGTGTTTTAGGTGCAGTCCTGTAGAAGAAAAACAGAGTATCTGTAACTGCAGTTTTCCTGACTGACTTGATGTGGTTTAAGAATATGAACAGAGTTAACGCCTAATTCCAATTATGGGAACTAAATATAACATCTCAATTTTTTTACAGTATCTGTGCTAAGAATTAGTATTCTCTTTATCAAAGTTTAAGCGATTTCTGATTCATTTAAAATGGTGTTCACTTAAAAACTTAGTTAACAACCTAACAAGAGGTAGGTATTTCCACTTGGATGATCAGATGATAAATAGTTAAAAGAACAAAATCTTGTAAAGATGCAATAATTCCCCAGCAAGTGAGATTTTCTTTATCCCTTTGGAGACTCAACAAGTTTATCAAGAATGAATTTATAGCTGAAACTTTTTCGCTAAATAACTCAAAATATCAAAGTTCAATCCCTTGAAAACTTTTCATCTGTATTGTTATGCAAAATGCATACTGTATTGTAAATCATCAATATAAATGTAAAGACAAGTGCTTACAGAAAACAGTTAATAACAAATGTACAAAAAAAATTACATGAGCATTTTTTCATATTCTGAAGCAGTTCAAAAACAAGTAGTAACATTTAAAAATGATGGTACAAGTTTTAAACTAATGTTATCTGGCAAAGTATATTACAATTATTATTGTCAGGCTACCAGACACAAATCACCATTTTGACCGTTAGTAGGCAATGAATGGTCATGTCATCAAAGTGACTAAATTTTCTTTAGTCATCTAATGCTTTAAAGCTATGGCAAAAGATTACTTGACACTAAATCCAAAGAACTAATACAAGTCTTCATAACAAGAACAAAACTGTTGAACTTAAGACTAATGAAATCAAGAAGACTGATGGCTATGTAACATAACTGCATATGAACTAATATTTTCAGATGCAGAAACAGTTCCATAATGAAACCTCTCAATGACATAATACTTGCATATACTTTCAAGCCAATAAACAGAGCGGGCATTAAAAAAAATAAAAGATATGATTTATAATTCTGTCACGTAAAAAAAAAAATACAGGCAATCTACTGTAAGTACACACTAAGTCTATTCACTATATTATTCCTCATAAAGAGAGAAATTGATAACATTTTAAATAGGTAGGATTGAAAGTATGGCACAGTACAATAAACATCTCAGTCATTATGTCAGACCTTAATGGAGGTAGGAAGAACTGTCTACTTGCACGGAAACACGGAATTTTCAGAGTTGGAAGGGACCTCTAGAGATCATCTAGTCCCACTCCCCTGCTAAAGCAGGATTGCCCAGAGCACATTACTCAGGACTGCATCCAGGCGAGTCTGGAAAATCTCCAGAGAAGGGCACTCCACAACCTCCCTGGGCAGCCTGTGCCAGTGCTCTGTCACCCGAACCATAAAGAAGTGTTTCCGTGTATTTGAACGGAACTTCCTATGTTCTAACTTGTGCCCATTGCCCCTCATCCTGTCACTGGGAACCACTGAAAAGAGCCTGGCTCCATCCTCCTTCAGCCCACCCTTTAGATACTTGTACGCCATAATAAGGTTTCCCCTCAGCCTTCTCTTCTCCAAGCTAAAGAGTCCCAGCTCTCTCAGCCTTTCCTCATAAGGGAGATGCTCCAATCCCTTAATCATCTTAGTTGCTCTTTGCTGGACTCGCTCCAGCAATTCCCTGTCCCTCTTGAACTGGACACAGTATTCCAGTTGTCGACACAGTATTCCAGTTTGTGTCCAAAACTGGACACAGTATTCCAGTTGTGGCCTCACCAGTGCAGAGTAGAGGGGGAGAATGACCTCCCTCGACCTACTGGCCACACTCTTCCCTATGCAGCCCAGGATCCCATTGGCCTTTTTGGCAACAAGGGCACATTGCTGGGCCATGGATAATTTACTGTCTACCACGACCCCAGATCCTTCTCCTCAGAGCTACTTCCCAGCAGGTCCGCCCTTAACCTATACTGGTGCCTAGCATTCTTCCTGCTCAGGTGCAGGACCTTGCACTTGGTTTTGTTGAACCTCATTAGGTTCTTCTCTGCCCAGCTCTCCAGCCTGTCCAGGTCACGCTGGATGGCAGCACGGCCCTCTGGGGTGTCAGCCACCCCACCCAGTTTGGTATCATCAGCAAACTTGCTGAGGATACACTCTGTCCCCTCATCCAGGTCATTAATGAATATATTAAACAAGATTGGACCGAGTATTGACCCCTGGGGGACACCACTGGTTACAGGCCTCCAACTAGACTGTGCCGCTGATCACAACCCTCTGAGTTCTGTCCCGCAGCCAACTCTCAATCCACCTCACTGTCACCTCATCTAGCCCATACTTCCTCAGCTTCCTAATGAGGATGTTATGGGAGACAGTGTCAAAAGCCTTGCTAAAGTCAAGGTAGATGACATCTACCTTGATGCACATTTCACAAACATTTTGTGGTTTTACAGAAAACTTTATATACACTAACAAAGATTGAAGACAATAAAACCACCAAAT
This sequence comes from Vanellus vanellus, assembly GCF_965231255.1. NCBI lineage: Eukaryota > Metazoa > Chordata > Aves > Charadriiformes > Charadriidae > Vanellus > Vanellus vanellus. The sequence continues at coordinate 152,275,569 of NC_138906.1, forward strand.
CATACAGGAATCCTATATACATAATTTGTACTTACCTTTGTTTATAAAGATAAAAGCCAAAACCAGCAAATATAAGGGCAAAGAAAGGCACAAGGATAGCAATGGCCACTGAACTACTATTTGTACCATGTGGTTGATTAGAAGAATTTGAACCTTCAGACATGTTAAGACCTAGAAAGAATAACAAGAAAAAAACAAATAATATGATATACATGTCTACTACCCCTGGCACATACTACTCCATAAACCAGAATTCAATAACACATTGTGATTGGGTAATCATAGTGCGTTCAGCTGTATACATAGAGCTGTATGCTGAGACCACCTAGAAAGTAAGTGTAGTGCAGTATGCCATATTCTGATTACTAAGTGGATGCAAAATGTCAGAAGAACAATACATGTACTCTCATACAGTAAACATCTGATTGCGTAATTCTGTAAGGGATTCAAATTTTGGATGTTATTAGTACAAATTCATGTACTGTGTTGCAAAAGGTTAAATTTCTAATAATGCATATGTTTGATTATATTATTGATTATATTTATATATTTCAGAAATTAATAAATACTGCATGTATAACAAGCAAACTTGATCTCAAGGAAAGGGTAAATCACCTGAAGAGAAAAACTGAAAATTCATCATGTTGATTTCGTTAGGCACTGCTATGGATACATAGAGGTGAAAGAGGTAGGAACAATTGTGAAGAGCGAAAGCCAGATATTGATGAAAAAATAAGAATATGATCTGCTGCATGGCTGAGGAACACATCATCTAGATTATCTAAACAGACAAGATGTACACCTTTTTAATGGGAGGAAAGGAATACCAAAGCAGCTTCTAAGTTAATGTATAAGCTTTGGACTGTATCTTTTAAGAATTGCAAATATCATAATATTTTATGACTTTCTTGATCTTACAAGGCAATATATACAAATTAAAAAAAAAACAACAACAAAAAAAAAAAACAAATAAACAAATGAACAAACACAAAAAGAAACAGATAATCAATTTACTAAAATACAGAAAAATATCTTAAATGTTCAGAAAAAATAATTAAATGTTGTGAGGAAAATTGTGTGGGAACAGAAACCAAAATATTTGTTTCCAAGAAACTATTTTTGTGTTTGAGTGCATGAAATAACAAAGTGGTAAACGAGGTAAACAAAATCTGTTCAATGATTATAGATCTTTCCATAGCTGTATTATTGACTGTGTTAACTACAATTAATTCCTGTATAGAATTTAAACTTGAGTGAACTGTTCTGTTCCTAAAAGATATAAACCAATAAAAAGTACTTTCAATATATCACAGAAAAGAATCTTACAACTACACAAAAAAAAAAAAAAAAAAAATCTATCAAAACTCTTTGCCAATGAAACCTTGCATTATATTTTTTTTGTTAGATGAGTTCAAACTACTTTGAAGAAGTTAATAAAGAAAAATAACTGGTTTTATGTTCATTTAAAGGAAATATTTCTCGACAAAGATATTTCTAAGAATTCTTTTTAAAGAATTTGCATATGCAAATACAGTGGAAATCAAGATCCCAAGCAGTGTATTTTACTGTGACTCAGAACTGTGAAAAAAGAAATTGCTTTTACCTCATATATTCATTAGTAAACCCTTCCAGTGCATTATAGAATAAAAGAATTTTACTGACAAAATAAGAATGGCCAGTACTTTGTGGCTGAAAGAACCTATTTTTGCATGTACATATACGAATTTTATCTGAAGAAGATAAGCATTATATCTTAGGATCATTTCACATTAGTGAAAATTATTTCCTCTTCTAAACATTCTCAATAGTGTTTTATCATTCAAGAATTCAGTATTAACTAAATTCAGATTCTTGTTGAAGAAGTACCACAGTTGTTAAGACAGTATCATAAAAGTAAATTAAATTCTTTTTCTTAAAAATCACAAGAGAATGTTGTTACCAGAGCTCTGTTACCAGAGCTGTCTTCTCCAAGAAAAGATAAAGAAAGATTATTAGTTTGGCGTAGAACTGAACATATGGAACCAAGAAGTCAATTTTTAGGAAATAAATGCTTATCAAGTAAGCAAGATTTTATTCTTTTTAAGAGTAACATAAAGATTTACTAACAAATATTTAGCAGTTTCAGTCTCCTAGCAAATGTTTAGGTAAAATGTTGCTTCAGCACCATAAGCAAGAGATCGGCTTAGTAGAGCATTCTATAACATGGACTTTCTGTATAGTTATTAAGATGTGACACTAAATGCATTTTACACATATTCATAGAAAACCATTGCTCAAACCATTACAAATGTATAGCTATTCTAATCGGTGCATTTCAAGGCAATTTTAAAGGTATGAATATCTCAATATTCTATAAAATGTCAATACAGATAACATCCTGCAGATACCCTTATACAACTGGACATAATAAAATAGAATATGGAACAATGAACTGTCAAAAACTTTAAATTTGCTGAATACCTAATCTTTGAAGTCCAAATTGTCCATAATCTTTACCCTGGATGAATCCTTGAAAAACATATGTTGCTCCATCAGGTTCAGCAGAAACCTGTAAACAAAAAGTACTATGAATTAAATAGGGAAAAGGTTGTTACAAATAGGTATTTGGAAGAGAGATATTCTAATATGCTTGACTGATAGCTGTTATTCCCCATTAAAACCACCCCCTCTTTTCTAGGAAGTCTGTAAAGTTCAGAAGTAAAGACAGAACTGTTAAAGGCACACCTTAGACATGGCAGCTTATGGTCACATATACCACCTTACACTACCTTTAACTATATTATTTTTTTAAACCAACAAAGTTTCTAGCAATTCAAGATGTTGATATTTCTAAGCATCTTACATACTTCATAATTATCTGATTTGATTAGGAAGTAGATGACAAAAGTTATATTGTAAATAAACCTAAGTACAAGTATTGAGGTTTTAATAATTATTTTTAAAGTAAATAAAAAGACCTCACATTCAATTGACAGTTCCTTTGTTCTTTCTCAGTGCTTATCCCAATAATTATTTAATTATGCAGCTGTAGACCAGAAGAATATTGAATGAGGTTTTGGTACAAGAGCAAAATATGCCCGGATAAATGAAAAGACTTGTGGGAAGGAGGAAAGGGTTGTAATCCTATTAATAGCTCCCTTATTAGGGAAAGTACATTCTAAACTAAAACATTTCACATTGTGTTCAAAGGTACTTGCTTCCCAGGGTAGTTATTAGGTTTAATTTCAGTGGTCCCGAGGCAGGTTCCTTCAAGATTTTCCCTTAAGCTTCCTTTTCTCAAGGCAACAGTATGTCTTCAGCAATGACCTGAAGCTATGTTTTCACTGAAAAAAGGATGCGTTCTCAGGTGAATTTCTTACTTTAGGGTAAAGCTGACTGTTTGAGCTATTCCATGATATATTAAAAAAAAAAAAAAAAAAAAAAAGGTCAAATCAGAACAGTATCTAAACTGCATATGGAATGTATGGACTGTTACTCTGTACTTTTGTACATTTAGAAGTTTGAAAGTAAATTTCTTGCTTTTACCATATTTTTTTCACCTCAGGAGCATGCTCATGAAGCCTAAAATTTGTACAAACCAAGGGAGTTAAGCCCGTTTACCAGTATGTTTATTGTTTAAGTGATTTAGGGTATTTTGCTCTGGTTTTGCACCTTTTTTAAAAAATATTATCGAAGCAGTGCCACAAGTTATACAAATATAAATTTACGCGTATGCTTCAATGTACATCTCTTCTCTTCTTTTGGTATGTGCACCCATATTGGTGTCCCTGTAGTGCATTACCAGTAAGTGAATCATAAGAAAACAGACATTTTCCTTGAAAAATTAGACAGTGTAATAGGTATATATGAGAGCTCATCATCATCCAAATTATTTCAGGCCTTTTCTTTTCTGAAAAATCTACTTTCTTCTCTGGCAAATAAAGCATCTCAGGTCCCCAACACACTCAGCTTTTTGCAGTCTTAGCATTATCTTGGGCAATGTTTGCTTTTCCTCTCTGTTTCCTGAAGGGATTTCTTTTTCATGCTTTAAACACATCCCAGACACCTGGGCAGTTGCTTCTTCTTTTTATCCCTCTCCTTCACCTTTCCTCCTCTCAGTTATGTGCTCTCTTCTTCTCCCTTTTGAAGAATAATCTCAGCGCCAGAACCGCCAAAGGTATTAATGATTAATTGGAGCAATCTATTTTGTTTTCCCCATACATGTAATAGTTCAGCTTTTTCATGGTATTTCTAAAAATATCACCAAAAAGTAAAACATGACTGCTAGCCTAATGATAAAAATTGGTATTATATTAATATTATATATTATAATTTATTATAAATGGATATTATATTATCATGATGACAAAATTTCTCAATATATTGGAATAAAATTCAAAGAGAAGTAAGAGAGAGTCTTCTGCGTTTACATGCATTATAACTGTGCCTACACAGTATGACTATTCCGATATTTTCCTTCAGACTGGACTCCTATAACTTACAATAAAATTTTAATGTCATTTAATGAATCAGCATTGCTAACAAGATTCCATTTGTTATGTCTCAGGATTTTTTGGGTGTAGAACACCAGCATGTTTTCAATAAAAAAAAAAAATCTTTTTATCTCTTTTATAGCAGAAATATACTCACAAAACCATCCATAGCCCATTTTTCCTCTTTCAACTTGCTCACAGATGTATGGGAGGGTGCTTTAATGAGATATATGTGGAGCATTAGCCGAGCTTCCTGGCTTTTATACACTCCTGTAGAATAAAGTTTTAAAAAATTATATTTACATTGAGTAGAGAAATAATTTCATCTTTAACAATATGCATTCAATCTTTTGCCTTAAAAAGGGAAAGCAGGAAGAAAAGGTAGCATTGTTATCAAAATTTTGGTTTAGCAAGATGAATTATTTTGTGAAATTATTTCAATTATCACAGGATTTCAATAGAAACTGGTTTTAACTTAGCCTGTAGAGAGGACAGAAGGGAAATCCTATACACACAGCTGTTACTGAACAGTTATGGTAACAAACCTCAGACAGAACAAGCATTGACAGTAATCTGATTTGAGATGAAAAATACTGTTTTGAATCAGGCAGAATGTACTTGAACCTTTCACCCATACTTTCAATATCTGTAATTTAGTCATCAGGTAAAGAAGGTGACAATAGGAACATCCACATCTAAATTCTTTTCCAAAAGCTGGTGCTAAATTAGAAAATTCTAACTTTGAAAATACCTCAGAAAATTGAATTGTTATTCATCTGTCAATATTATGAGAGTTTATTCTAGACAATAAGACTTGTATATAATCTTATTTACTTTGTAGACACAATTAATGGGTTCATTTTCATTCCTGCAGAAGAAACGTTTAGAAATCAAATAACTGTATTTGTTAATTTGGAGAATGAAAATAAAATAGTACAATTCCCCCTCCCCCCCAAATTTTAACCATTGTTACCAATTAATGGTTTAAAAGTTCAGTTTTTAAATAGAAGACCTCTCTAGTATGATCATTTCCTTTCTGGCAGAGCTGTTCATTTCATCTGAAGTCTTCTATTTGTAGAATCACACAAGGTTATACATGTTCACATGAACAAAATCTAATGATCGCTAAAACTTTAACAGTAATAAAACTAAAACCAAAAACAAGAAAAAGAAAAAAACCCTAAACAATTATACTCCCACCTCCTGAAAATTCCACCAAACTGAAATTAAAACTGATTGTTTGACTCAGTACATCACAGAACAGACTTCATACTGTAAAGGAATTAGACTTGAACAGTGGCTTTCACCCCTCCCTTTATTTTTAATTTTTACTGACTAACAAATGTGGATGAATTCAGGCTAGATTTAGTTAGTATGTGTTAGCTACACATTAATTAAACTAGATCTCTTTTTATTAACTGAAAACTCCAGTAACATAGCAGTACCCATAATTTCTGTCATTTCCCATTTTTATGTTCATCCAAATTCTGTGATGTGAACAAGAACAGAATACGGCACTGAGGTGTAGAATGTACCATCTCTCTGTATTGGGTTTGCATGGCGAGGTTTTGGTAGGGGCTACAGAGGTGGCTTCTGTAAGAAGCTGCCAGAAGCTTCCCCTAAGTCTGACAGAGTTAATACCAGCTGGCTCCAAGACGGACATGGCCAAGGCCGAGCCCACCAGCGATGGTGGTAGCACCTATGTGATAACATATTTAAGGGGAGGGGGGGATGACACATGCGCGACACCAGTATCAGTCAGAAGAAAGGAGTGAGCATACGGGAGCAACTCTGTAGACACCAAAGCCAGTGGAGAAGGAGAGGGAGGAAGTACTGCAGGTGTCAGAGCAGACATTTTCCTGCACCCTGTGGTGAAAACCACGCTGAGGCAGGCTGTCCCCCTGCAGCCCATAGAGGTTAAGTGTGGAGCAGATATCCACCTGCAGCCTGTGGAAGACCACACCAGAGCAGGTGGATGCCTGAAGGAGGCTGTGACCTTGTGGGAAGCACACATCAGAGCAGGCTCCTGGCAGGACCTGTGGTCCCATGGAGAGAGGGAGCCCCTGTTGGAGCAGGTTTGCTGACAGGACTTGTGACCCTATGGGAGACCCACCCTGGAGCAGGCCATTCCTGAAGGACTGCACCCTGTGGAAAGGACATGTGGAATGTGCTTGCTAGAGCAGTTCATGAAGAACTGCAGCCCATGGGAAGGACACACGTTGCAGAAACTCGTGGAGGACTGTCTCCTGTGGGTGGGATCCCATGCTGGAGCAGGGAAAGAGAGTGGGGATGAAGGAGCGGCAGAGACAACGTGTGATGAACTGACTGCAACCCCCATTCACCATCCCCCTGTGCTGCTCAGAGGGGAGGAGATAGAGAAGCTAGGCATGCAGTTGAATCCAGGAAGAATGAAGAGTGGGGGAAGGTATTTAAAGATTTGGGTTTATTTGTCATCACTGTACTTTCATTTGATTGGCAATAAATTAAATAAATTTCCACGAGTTGAATCCGTTTTGCCTGTGACAGTAACTGGTGAGTGATCTCTCCCTGTCCTTATCTTGAGCCTTTCGTCCTATTTTTCTTCCTCTGGCCAGCTGAGGATGGGGAGTCATAGAGCGGCTTGGTGGGCATCTGGCATCCAGCCATATGACTAAGGCTGCACAAAACCATTAGCTAACACAGTAGCAGAAGGAATGAAATGCTCAGGTACTTCGTGCTCTTTGCATCTTAAGGTAGAGAAGGAAGAAATGCTGGCACAACCGAATAGCTTAACACTGGACTGCAATGCTGCAAAGAGACGATCTGGGAGACAGCAAAGTTTTCAGACTGTTAGAGTTTTGTATACATGGTCAGAAGAAAATGGTGGGTGAAGTTACTACATTAAAACAAATTCCAGGGAAGAAAAAGCACTGTCACACCTGTCTTGCTGGCTGCTAATATGCAAAAAAGGAAAATTTACAAAATGGAACAGATCACATGCCCAGATATATCCCAACTAGGAAAAGACATTTAAATATGTCCTCTCCTTTGGTTTATTCACTCTAGGCTCTCACTACAGACTATGGTGAGATGGGCATCTCAAAAGTTTAATTCAGGTTAAGATGCAAACTTCCTAGCTCACTTCAGAAGCTTCAGTAAGGGACAGGGCAATGAGATTCCTAATTCATGTTTCTCATTTGCATGCCTAAATTCACAGAATAGAAACCTCCATATTAAGGATATGTGATTGCTCTATAGGAGTTATCATTATATATAAATCATCTCTGAGCTAACAAGCAGACTAACTTTCGGGTTGAAACTGCACTGAACTCAAATGAAAGCGCCTTGGTAAGATAGGGTTTATTCTCTTGTCTTCAGGACTGCATTATCATTATCACACAGTGTTTGGTCACTTCAAGAGCTTGGACAGTGCACATCCAGAAATCATTTGGAACGTGGTGAGAAAAATAAAAAATAAAAAAAAATCACATCTGCCACGGATGTATCTTATTAATGTACATTGGGAAATACTTTCACGAGGCTGAGGGCTGTGGGTGTGTACATGGGCATGAACATTATGTACTTGCACTCAAAGAAGAGCACAGAGAAACGTTTTCCCCACATACCGAGGCACCACTGTTCTCTGCTAATTTACAGAGGTGGATTTACAAGCGTTTCTTGGTGAAAGGCTGTTGTGCTTCCTCAGAGATGGCAACTGGTTTCCCAATGTACAAGACAGCATTTAATCCGAACCAAATAAACAACTAAAAGCCATACCTTTCTCTTCTCTTAATCCCTATCATAACATTATTTTCACTCATGCTAACCTGATCAAAAGAATATGCCCATTTCTAACCTGTGACAGACATGTATGCTATAATTACAGCAAGCACAGATATCAAAATATAAAGAAGATAAAAAAGATACAGCAAATGACGGAATGCAAAACAGTAAGCGCTGCATAGGGAGAGAACTACTTTTCATTTCAGAAACCTACAAGTTAAGTATAGGAGAAATCAGCTTCCTGGCATCTCAATGTCTTTTTTGATCCATCCCTACTAATCTGTCCCTAAGATACTCTTTCAATATACAGGATCTCAGTTTTCTATCTGCAAAATATAGAAAATAATATTCATTACCTGACAATGTGTGCAATGCCTGTATGTGGAGCAAAAACTGGACTTTTACAATCACTGTTGTATCCAATTGACAGAACCTTTTTATTTGCAGGAGGAGGTTGTTTGAGTGAGAAAATACAGCTTTTACTTTTACTAATCCTAAAGATATGAAATACTACATCCACTGCACCTAATACCCTCACAGAAAATACGTGGCTTAAACTAAGCAGACACCCTATGATAGAATAAATTCACGCAGACAGTCAAGACAAACACAGTTACCAGTCAGAAAATATTTTATGAACTATTCAGTCCATCTACAGCCTCTCAAGTGTGACTCTTCAAAGGACACCTACAAAATATCTTCAACAGTCAAACTTAGTGACAAGAATTCACCACTCTACTAGATACTGGAAACTAAGAGTTCAACAGACATGGATTCTTTGGCCCATTATATTCTTCCTGTAGACCACCGCTCTCAGAAACATATGTATTGAACCTTCCCCTCTCTTTTTTTCCAACAAGTTGACCTTCTGTCACTTCTGTCCTTGCTAACACCTCTGGGATAAAGAGTGGTGTTAAACTACTTGAGCGAAAAGGGTCCTTAAGTTATAAATGAGACTAAAGCCAGCAGAGTCCAGCCTATACATAGCTGCAACTTCAGTCCTTGCAAAAAATGTTGTAGGCAGAGGGTGAAGTTTCAATAAACCAAGTTTTGAGTGATAATATTGATTTCACGTGTTACTTTTATGCTTATTCACACCCCTGTGCTGTAGCCTGCCACTCCTGTGGTGTGACAGGCCCATTGTCTTTGTGGCTGAGATGTCTCAATCAAGCGACTGACAGAGTTTGAAAAACAAACAAAAACTATAAACCCAAACATCTTTTACAGTATTTTTTTGCTTCCTTGTCAAGCCATATCTGTAGTTTCTGCTGATGGTTCACAGAGTAGACAACTGTGCATATAGTGCCAACATAACCATGGCAACAGTGCTCTGTGTGGCAGGGACTGTGGAATATCACAAAATAAGATTGTAATCAAGGGCTTCTTCTGAAACCACAGCATGAAGGGTAGCTACTTTTTTTCAACTATATCAGCTAGTCTTACAAGTGTAATCTCTCCGTGCTCTCCAAGCTCATTAAGTATCTCTGCCTTGCTAGATCAACACATATTAACCTTATCATATTGCTTATTAGTCATTAATAGGCTATTGTAGGGAAACTGTATGATTAAGAGTTAAGAAAATCTCAGGAACAGTAATTTAAGTTTATTTATAATATTTAAGGAAGAAGCAGGAGAATTAGGATGATTCTTCTGCTCCTTATTGACTATTAAATATCTAAATATAATAGAAAACTTAGAAATTAAAAAATGGGAGAGAAGGAAAAGGTGAAAATATTCCTACCTTTGAAAAGGAACTGAACTAGAATGAAAATTCCTTTGATAAGCTAAGAAAGTTTCCAAAAGATGTTAGAAGTTTAAGTGTTATGCATAAAGTTACAGGGAACCAATGTATATAAAGCAGAAAAAAAATAAATCAATGAAAATGAGTTTTCCTTATCCCATACCTGATAGCAGCAATTCCATATTGCTGTTCGTAAGCGTTGCATTTACTCTTCCTGAAGTTGCATTGAAACTGGTGACTGTCAGAGTCATGGGCTGTTTCTTGTTTTTGTAATTGTAAGATCCTTTCCATATATAATTTTGGGCAAATACATCATCAGGAACTATACAGACATCAAACATGTTTCAATACATTTTGTAATATTTAGTAGTTACGAAGTCAAGCATCCAATAAAATACATGATAAATTGTCTCTACTTTATCCTCTCTATTTTTAAGTCTATTCGGCAAGTTTTTCACATATAAAGCATAGAAACTGGGCATGAATATTTATGAAAGAGGTGTACTTGTACTGAAGAACACAACCACAACTGTACCTTCATTTGCTCTTTTCCTCAAATATGGGCATGTCCTAAAATTAAGTGAACTTCACAAATTCTGATTTAACAGCTGTAACCAAAAGACCAGATTCCTCTCACTGCAAAATCTTTTCTATGCTATCACAGACAGGCAGGAACATACAGCTAGGATTAATTTTTGCAGAAATTAATATTGAGTTAGATACAAAAAAAATTATAAGCACATTTAAAGGACATTAAAAGATTATAAGCATCTTCTTTATCACCTAATCACTTTTTCTAACGAAAAATTTATACAAGAAATTTTGTCTTGTCTTCAAATGCTTAAAAACACGAGCTTCACCAAGAGAAAAAAGAAGTCCCCTAATTTAAAATTATGAAGAGATCATAGACTGCAGGGAGGATAAATATGCTAGATTTATACATTTACAGTTAATATTTAGCATTATCTAACTGTAAAATAATTAAGTAATGCTATTCCAGCAACAGTATGTTAAAAAAAAGGTAACTATCCAGTAAAAACAGATACATGCAAATCTTTAAAATCTTAACATGATATTATTTAAGAAGTTAAATTGAAAGTGACTTAGGATGGGTTTACTACACTTTCCGAAGGAAACGTATAAAACTTAGCCCTATAACAAATAATAAGTGTTTAAAATAATCACTTTCACATTATTTGGAGTCACTCACATGGAACTTAAAGCACTGGCTTTGTGTGCACATTGGCATCTCATGTCAGATAAACACAGAATATTTGCTCCATTCTCTCTTAGGATATCCCAAAATTCAAGACTGGGGCACACTGGAATACCTGACAGTCTTCCTTCATCATTTATTTTATGGGTCACAGAGATAGGTTGTCTTCCCCACAGAGGGTAAAAGATCTTTCCTAGTTTTCTATTTGTGTACATATTTCTATATGTGCATATATTTTTTTACAAGTAAACACATAAAACCAAAACACCTAGATACTGCGCCTGCAAATTGCAACCAAGGAAACTGCATGCTGCAAACAATCTGATGCTGCTGATTTGTGATATGCCTGAGATTTATTTCCCTACTTTCAGGAAAACTGATCTTTATGTAATTTATTTGCAATTAATTGGGATTGTACAAAAAGCTTCTGAATGAAAGAGATGGTAATATGACTACCATGCAGTACATCACTGACAAACACAGTTTTGAAGTAGTGTGCAACCTGTTAAAAAAAAACAACCAAACAAAACAAAACAAAACAAAAAACAAAACAAAACAAACAAACAAAGAAACAAAAAAACCCAAACCCAAAGCAACAAAAACCCCACAAAAAAGTCCCACAAAACCACCCGAAAACCCCTATGCTAAGGAATTACTTTTAAACCTTTATTCCTTATTGGTAGACATTTAATAGAGTTGTAGTTAAAGGCACATTTTAGTTAAGGAGATTTCTCTCTTCAAAAGCCTCTTCAGTGGACAGAAAAGGGTTTCTCTTGGATCTAGCCAGGACATCCAAAGATAGTCTTCTCTAGCAAATCTGTTAAACTGGAGTTGTCTTTAGCCAGAGTTAGAGAGACTACCTTTTCTAGGCTAAAATTAGCTTTTTTGAAGGCTAATTTGAAGGCTAATACTGAAGTATTTGGGCAATGCAATTTAAATTTGCAAAATGCAAAAAAAGGGTAAGACTGAAAACTGTGGAACAATATGGTTTTAAACTTGGGTGAGTAATATAGTTTCTGAATGAGTAAATTATATAGGATCTTACACAGAACACTGATTTCAGTGAAACCAATAAAACTCATCACATAAGAGTTAGAAATTTTATATGGATGTTAATAATACCATACATTCTAGACAGACTTAAACATTGAGGAATACTTTAAGTTTTGTTAATGTAATGCCTAATCTAATACCATTTATTCATTCTAAGCCATTCAGTGCAGTCTCACTAAATTGATTCTCATTGTCGCTTCTGCAGAAATTGTTTAAAACTATATATAACTCAAAGTACTTACCACTTAGTTTGGGACTTGGTGTTCCCAAAGCTGGTCTGGGGTCCTTAACTAATATTTTGGAACCAGCTGTTAGAAAGAATGAATGACAAAAAGACAAAACATTGGCAAATATGTTACTCAGAAACTAGGAAAATAATGTCCATAGTGGAATTTATTTGTTACAAAGGATATAAGATGATGTTTCAAATTAAAATACGAATGAGATTTCAGTCAGTATCAAGCCTTAATATCACAGGAGCAAATGCCTGCTGATTTCTTCCATTGGTGCATTTTCTCCTGTCAGTCACATGGATGCTACTAAGTCATTTTCAATGCCAAAATAGTGTAGGCTTTCACTTCAGAATCCACATTTCAGAATTCACAGTCCTGAACTATGCACCTAATATGTGAGATATCTTTTAATATGTCATCGTAGGCAAGTTATGTCATTTAAATCGGGATCCACAGAGACTAACACTATGAATAGTGCTTTGATTAGAAGCAATGTAACACCAAACAGTGAAGAAATACATAACAAGGGTGTTTTAAATCATGTTCCTCTCCAGGACTGAATTATCTTCAACAGCACTGAATGAGACATGTCGTGCTCAAGACTGAAAACCCAAAGATGCACACTTAATCTCTTTACAACGGAGGAGGTGGTCACTGTTTCTTTAAAGAACAGCAGCAGAAAGAAAGAAAGAAATGAGGCTGTCCACAATATATCCAACTGCTCAAGTGATTTGAGCACTGGAAGTTGGAGAATTTAACTTCTTCTCTGCTTAGAGCAGGAGCTCTCCCAACACTGAAGATGATAAACTAAATGCAATGGGACAGTGTCATTTCCTGCAGTTGAATCTATTTTATTTTGCAGAAGCTAATTTGGATTCACTGGGCTATAAAGAAGACACATAATTCTGTCTCCTAATGTAGAATACTCTCATGCAGCACTAGACTCCCTTCCTTGCTCCAGTGTTTATCTCGATATTTATATTTTGGATCTTCTCATTGAACCCAGGCCTTTTCTCTCTGGTCGATACTCTAAAATAAAATAGACGAGAAAAGCAACTTTCTTCTCCTGGATTGGAGTATTTTTCTGCATAAAAAAAAGAAACTCTAGCAGGAAGCACTGAGAATATTTTTCTTGAGAATAACTTTTAGCTTATTACAGGAGGCTTGCTCTTGGTATACAAATTAAAACTGGCAAGAAGCAAGGGCAGGGGTTGGAATTCAACCTAAAGTTCTCATGGTCCATTACTACCAATTGATTAATCTCTATTTCCTCTCTGTTTTGAAAGCAACTTACTGAACTTCACTGAACATGGTTGACATGGAGGGTGTGCTTCAACAGCATATGATTTTTGACTGTATCAAGCTCAGGTTAGAAATATCTGGATCATAATTTCCATAGGGTTTTAGCATAAAAGGCTGAGTCAATCAGCCTTGTCAAGGTGGATACATTTCCAGCCAAGTTCAGAACTGAAATTTTAAATACAAAATAAAATTTAAATACAAATTTTAAATGCAAACCCCAAACTGAAACAAATTATCTATTGAGTTTAAGTTTCTAGGACCAGATATTTGCTGAGCAGGACTTTCAAGATTGCAGTTTTGTATTTAAAGGACCTAATTCTGGTTTAATTCCCCTATAGATCCTTTTTGGAGTTCTCAACTTCAAATGTTTTATTCCTTTTCATCCATTTCCAAGTTGTTATTGTGAAGTTCACAATCACAGGTGAAAAACCTGACCTGCTGCTCCTCTCCCTTCCACAGGAGAGAGGTGTAATAGTAATTCACCTTGTAATAGGTGAAATTGAAAATATTTGAGAGATATTTTACTTTATCTAATTAGAATTAATACTTCACTATATGTTGCTTATTCTTAGCTTTCTCCACTGCTAAAAAGCAAGAAGCAAAACCTCTGATCCTAAAAATGTTGCATTTCTGTAACATTTTCTCAGGACATTGGGAAACTAAGTTATATGACAAGGTAGATACACTCATAGTTATCACTTAATACTTCAAAAAAAATTCTTATAAAGATTCCTTCCTATCAGATACGATGGTTAATACTACTTGTCTCAATATCATCATCAGAAAATTCTTGGATAAAAATACAATCCATGAATCACATTTGGCCTGCCATAACACTTCCTGAGTACTGAACAAGTCATAAGCTTCCTGGCAGCTTGCTTTCTAACACTTTCCCAAAGCTCTGGTCTGTTTTCCCCCAGCACTTGCCTGGCATATAATGCCAGGACACCTGTTTTTTAGTAATACAAAATACTCTCTTCCTCTTTCCGTTCCAAGTAGCAGTGTTTGGCTATGTAGACTTTGAATGCCTCTGTAAGAACACTGGGGATAACCACATCTGAAACATTGGGTATCAGTCATCCGAAAGGCGCTTTAATTATTCAGCAAATAGGACTCCAAACAGTTGCTATACTTGAGGATGTTTCTCATCTCACATTAAAAACACCGTTTTCACCATGATTTCACTATCCAATTTTTCATGCCCTGGCATGAAAAAGAATGTAGTAAAATTAAAAATAAAAGAAAATGTTGGAAGACAAAGGACAAAGTAGATACCTTTTGTTTGCAAGTAGTATATTGTTGCTTACATACAAATATAAAATAATATTAAACCCTGTGGATTAATTCCATGCAGTCATTCAAACATCTACTTGGAGTTTAGGCCTCCTTCTCCAATATTAGAATAGAATCATAGAATCGTTTATGTTGGAAAAGACGTTTAAGATCGTTGAGTCCAATCATTAAGCTAGCACTGCAAAGTCCACACTAAACCACACCCCTAAGCACCACATCTGCATGTCTTTTAAACACCTCCAGGGATAGTGATTCCCTGGACAGCTTGTTCCAAGGCTTAATAACCGTTTTGGTGAAGAATTTTTTCCTAATATCCAACCTAAACCTCCCCTGGTGCACCCTGAGGCCATTTCCTCTTGTCCTATCACTTGTTACTTGGGAGAAGAGACCAACCCCCACCTTGCTATAAATTCCTTTCACATAATTGTACAAAGCAATAAGGTCTCCCCTGAGCCTCCTTTTCTCCAGACTAAACAACTCCAATTCCCTCAGCTGCTTCTCATAAGAGTTGTTCTCCAGACCCCTCACCAGCTTTGTTGACCTTCTCTGGACACACTCCAGCACCTCCATGTCTTTCTTGTAGTGATGGGCCCAAAACTGAACACAGTCAAAACTGAACACAGTATTCAAGGTGTGGCCTCACCAAGTGCCAAGTACAAGGGGACAATCACCTCCCTAGTCCTGACGGCCACACTATTCCTAAAAAAAAACCCAGGATGCTGTTGGCCTTCTTGGCCACCTGGGCACACTGCTGGCTCATATTCAGCCAACTGTTGACCAACACCCCCAGGTCCTTTTCCACCAGGCAGCTTTCCAGCCACTCTTCTCCAAGCCTGTAGCACTGCATGGGGTTGTGTGGACGCAAATGCAGGACCCAGCACTTGGAACTTCATACAACTGGCCTCGGCCCATCAATCCAGCCTAACCAGATCACTTTGTAGAGCCTTTCTACCCTCAAGCAGACCAACACACCCACCCAACTTGGTGTCATCTGCGAACTTACTGAGGTCCAAGGTAGCAGTTCTGCTAATCCCCATCCTTACTTCTCTAAGAATTGAAAACTCAATCATTTCATGATTGCTATGCCCAAGACAGCTTCCACCCACAAGTCCTTCTCTGTTGGCAAACAACAGGTCCAGCGGGACACTGTCCATAGTTGGCTCCCTCACCAGCTGTGTCAGGAAGTTATCTTTCACACACTCCAATAACCTCCTAGACTGTTTCCTCTCTGCTGTATTGCATTTCCTGCAGACATCTGGTGAATTGAAGTACCCCACGAGAACAAGGGCTAGAGACTGTGAGACTTCTCCCAGCTGCTTGTAGACTATTTCATCTAACTCCCACCATGATATCTGCCTTGTTGGCCTTTCCCCTGATTCTTAGCCATAAACACTCAACCCTATCATCATCATCATCATCATCATCATCATCATCATCATCATCTTCTAGACAGTCAAAACACTCCCTAATATACAGGGCTAACCCACTTGCCTATCCCTTCTGAAGAGTTTATATCCGTTCATTATAGCATTCCAGTTGCACGAGTCTTCCCACTATGTTTCCATGATGGCAGCTATATCATAGTAGTATTGCAACTGTCATAGCTGTCTTGCAGCTGACATGATCTGTAAATAAAATCATCCTGATTTAATTTTAGTAGGTATGTGCAAAACCATCAAGATTCTTACTTCACTGAGCTTATGAGAATGTAGTCCCCACCTGACTCAGTCAGAATTCTAAAAGGAGGCGTTACCCAAGTATTTGGCCTCCAGAATTATATCTGGAATTGACACCTTTGAGCATGCAAATGAATGACAAGTACATGAAAGTACATGTCCCGTTAAACAGAACTGACAAAAGATTAGAGTTATCCTCTTAGATGTTCTCCTTCTTTTTCTCTTTGCAATTCTGCCTTATCTTATTAGACTGCAAGTAAAGAAAATCATGCAATATGATAGATGAGACATGCAGTGGGAAACAGAAGAGCTTACCTTCACAAACTGGAACTTTCCCAGTCCATGTGCCATCAGACCTACAGGCTCTATGCTCTGATCCTCCTGCCAGGAAGAAGCCTGGCTGGCAAGTGTAAATCAATGTATAACCAAGTGAGGGAAGATCCATTCCTGCAACAGTAGCATGGGTTGGTGTTTCTGGTTGTTTACAGCTGTGAGCTACAAAGAAAAGATAAAATATTCTTCAGTCAAAATGATGGAAATTTTTCTGAAAAAATAATCTATACCCATTCTGACAGGTAACTAATAAAGAAAACAGCATCAATAAATATAACATATTAATATATTTTTAATTCACATTAAAAATGACTACATAGTCTATAGATTACTGTCCCGAGCCTGTGAATACACCCTTGAAAACGGACCTTTCTATTTCAAGGGGGCAAGGACCAACGTAATGTAACGTTGCACTTGCACAACCAAAAGTCATTGTCTTCGTATGCAAACACAAACTGCCACAGTTAAAAGTAGTCATGTCTTGTGACTTACATCACTCATGATATCTGTGTAACATTGAATAACAGTAAATAATTGGATCATTTGGAAAACACTATGAATGGTCAAAGAAAAATTGTAGGTGAGGTAAGTTTTAAATATCAGGAAGAAAAATTAATTACCGTTCCTAATCGCATGCAAAAAGTCTTATATCTTTAACAGACACCAGAATCTGAGTCTTGTGTTATCTTAAAACCAGCATACCTCCTAGAGCAGAGCTCACCTTTCAACACATCGAGCTACTGATTTGCTGTTTGCTTAGGAGGAACGATAACACCAACTGAAACATTAATGCTGTTTTCTTCTGTGGATATGCTCTCCATATGCTGAAGGGATTCTATAAGATCAGACACTAATAAGGTGTCGTAGTTTGGCCTCAGCCAGCAGCAAAGAACCACACAGCCACTCGCTCGACTCCCACAGCCGTGGGAAAAATGGGCAGAAAAAGGCAAAACTCGTGGGTTGAAATAGTGTAATTTAACAGAACAGCCAAAGGGAAGAAGAAAGAAAAACAATAACACCAATAAAGGAGTAAAAGGACGCGATTACAGTACTGCTGCGCAGCGCACTGCACTGACCGGACCTGGACCCAGACCACCGCAGCCTGCCCCGAGTGGCGACTGCGACTGCGCGCGCTTGCTAGCTGAAAAACTAGACAGATTACCCATGATGTCATATCTTCAGTAAATTAGCACTATTTATCAAAGTATAAAAGATCTAAGAAATTAAATGTTACTTCCTGTACCCAAGTAAGAAGACTCTCTCCATTTCAGATTCAAAAATTTCTGATTACAAACCCTTTTTTACCCCTTCTTAAGATACTCCATAGTTGGGAAACAACTCAAACTCTTTACTAGAACTGATTGTAACTATCTGCTCCAGTGAAAATTAGGGTTGTGAAGGGCTTTCTTACATGTCCTGTTCTCACCACCTCCTCCCAACTCTTTCACTCTCTTTCTTGGAAGAAAGAGATAGAAACTTACTTATAGATAGAAACTTAGATAGAAACTTACTGTTTTCAGCATCTCTCTGGTTGAAAAGTTGTTATTCTCATTTTTTTGTGTTTTTTGTTTTGTTTTGTTTTGTTTTTTTTAATTGTACAGGCTATTGTTGAAAAATTCACTCACAAAATCAGATTTCTAGCTGCTGTAAACTAGTAATGCAAATTTGTATTGTTAATAAAACTATGTAAATTAAGCCAACTTTATAGCAATGTTACTGTACCTAAATAGCCTAGATAAAAAAATTGTTTGATCAAGAAATCTATTATCTACTTACGTATACATTCTGGCTGGATTCCGCTCCATGTAAGATCAGGAAGGCAAGTACGGGTTGTTGAGCCATGGAGAAGGTGTCCTTTTTTACACTGAAATTGAACAACATTTCCCACCTGTTGAAAAGTAGAAAACACAGTAATATTGTTATGAGAAAATATCAGTCGGTTGGTTAGTTTGTTTGTTTTTCCAAATTTAATAGCAAACTCCTTCACATAATACAGGCTCGATAAATTATGATGTTCTTTCTGTAGAAAGTGAATTAATTTCACGGAGTGTTTTGATATGAAAAAAAAATGTCCTTCATCCTCAATAAATTACTCTCCCACCAGACTTAAATCCTCCATGGAAGAGAATCAAACCCTCATCTTCTGTGGTCTCCCTGGTGTGATGTTTTTGGGCCCTGAACAGTTGATTTTGGAAACCAAGCTTACTGTGGCTTCTTAGCTCTGGACCAAGGAGGACCCAGTTAGGCAATCTTGCAGCAAACCAGAGAAGTCACAGAGCTGAAATGGGTGATAGATTATGCTGGACCTTTGCTGAACTAGACCCTGTTCGTGGAATGCTGGATGAATTCACAAATTATAAGAAGAAATATTTCATTAGAACACAGAAGGCCAGTTGACAACATTGTCTCATGCTTTAGAAACTACAATGTTCCTATAATACTTTAATTTTGGATTTTGATGACAAGAGGTAGAAAAGAATCGGGTTTTACACCACACAGATAATAGAAACTTGAATGCAACTACATTACAATTTACAATAGCAATTCATCTGAGATTAGTTTATAATTATTATTCTTATTATGGGTAGCTGTTTCATAAAAAGGAAAATAGAATTCTTTAGTCAATAACAGTTTCTGCACAAACTTAACATGGAATAACATATTCATCATATCCAGTCACGGCGACATTGATGAAAATGCAAATAATTCTCATTTTCCATCAAAAGCAGGGAAATTAGATTACAAGTATATCATTCAGAGAGTAGTATATTACATGCTGTGAGTGGTTAACTCAAATATTAAGGTGCATAGATCACATCTACTATTCTGCAGTGACTTGTATTCATGTATTTATCAACTCATATCTAAACAGGAAGTTGAAAACTGAACTGTATGTGACACATTTATGGTTTGGGTTTTTTTTTTGGGGGGGGGGGCAGTCATTACTTTGTTTAAATGTATAACACTTGATTCAAATTGATGCTCAAAGGTAAAATGTGGACTCTTTCACAATAGTTCAGTCCTGGGAAACAGCATTTCACTGCTACACGTAGTCATTTGAAACTTTATAGTACTATGGCATTTCAGCTTAAACTTCTCATCAAAATGAAATTTAATAATAACCCATGAACTACAGATAGTAGCTCATCAACACAGCGTGTGGTTTAAAATTCATCTCCCTTTTTTCGTCTTTACTGTGCTCACTGGACTATGTAATTACTTCTAAAAGATTTTGAAGAAAATGCACTAAATCACTTTCACGATTAAGCACAAAGTGGGAAAACAGTAAAACTTTTAGAATTTGCACCAAATAGAAATAGAAGTAGTTTTTTGTGTGGTAAAGAGAATAGTTAAAACAACCACCACCAATATATTGCTTTACAGCAAGAATTAGTCTTAAGAAAGATTTGTTAATTTCAGTAATCTGCCTCTATCAAAGCAATCTCCATTCACAAATATGGAAGGAACACCTGCTCAATTTAATATTTAGCTATCAAGGAAGACAATACTTCAACCCTGTCTTTAAAGCCAGGATCCTTTCACCCTTGCTTGACCAAAAAAATCCAAAAAAAACCAAACCTCAGCTTAATAGTTAAATATAGTTTAATATACATCTGAATAGGAAGTCAATTATCTTTCCACTTTATTCTTTCAAAGTTGACTCTATGATCTTCCTGAATATAAAATATTTAAGAAAAAACATATTTTTTTTTGTGATGTGGAGTAGTTGAACATTATGGAAGTCAATGAGGTAAAGAGGTTAATTGGCTACTCAGATATCTAATTCTAAACTATAACTGAGAGATTAAAACTCTAGTAGTCACCAGCAACTCCATAAGTAGCTACTGTATGGCTTTAACTGCTTATTTGCACTACCTCACTTATTTTTAATTAACTTTCAATTAATTTTTATGTGCTACATTCTCTTTTTTTAAAAAACAGTGTTGTCTTTTCAGAGTTTGACAGTTCTCATGATATGTTTCTCATATATTGGGTCAACAACACTTAAATGTGGGCAATACTGAATTAATCAGATAACTGCAATCTTGAAATTTTCACCTACTTTTTAGTTGGATATTACCTAAAATATTTTTTTTTTCATTTTATAGAATCACTTTAGATCACAATAGATCCAAAAAATGAATTCAATATATTTAGAGAAAAAAAAAAAAAACACAACAAAACAAAACAAATAAAACCCACCTTACAAGAAATATGTAATTATTAAAAATAAAAAATAAAAAGTAATTTAAAAATAACTTTTTGGGAAGTCTTTTTTTCAATATTCTTGCCCCAGAAGCACCAGGTGGCGCTACAATACAGCTTTCTATGGTCTTAAAAAATTCCCAGTCTTGAGATGTTCTGATTTTTTCGAATTTTTTGTTATACAGCTTGTGGGAAGAGACAGGGAAACAGCTGAAATATCTTTGTTCACTGCACTGTCTGTTTTAGGGAAGAACTGCTTTCTGTGCAACAGTGTTTACACCCAATCCTGAGGAAATAAAAAATATTTCTTTGTATACTGCTTCGTGCAGTGCTTTATGATCTCTGTTCCATAGCTGCTCTCTCCATAGAGTTACTTATGGTTTGGATATTCCAAAAATCAGCATCAATAACTTTTCCTTTTGCTAAGAACCAAAGACCATATATTAGTTCTTACGTAACAGACGTCGCAATCTAAGAAGAAAATGTATAAATATTAACCTGCACCCATTTATAAAGAATAGAATAGTACTCTAGATATTTTTCCCACCAATAATAATAGTAAACCAGTGATTATTATTATTATATAATAATACTACAATAAAAATATCTTTATAATTTCTTATATTTCTTATAAGAATAGAAGATCTTTATAATTTTCATGAGTTTCTCTACATTCAATTTGTTCTTGGTCTTCAGAAGCAAGAACATCAAGATATTTTAACAAGCTTCTCCATCCCCAGCAATTCATACCAAAGGATCAAGAGGCTAAGAGGCTGCCTGTTATTTCTCTTGGCTAAACTTTAGCATCATATTTTAAATGAATGAAAACACAGCTCTTTAAGTCTTTGCTGTATCTGTCGTTTGGTAGCCCAGTAGTATAGTATTGCCATTACTAGGAACAGGCTATTGAGTTTGCAAGACCTCTGGGCAGAGGCATGACAGGCTTCCTTTGTCTAAAAGTGTCTTGAGCTGCCTGGAGCTTTTTTCTTTTATAAACTTGGTTTAGCTGTAACATCAAATTTTCTTGTGATCAAGTGGCTATGACTAATTTTTATGTTTTCCTTTATCTTTGTACAGTGTACAACCACAGCTTTATAACCATAGTAGTAACAAGAAACTGTTATGTGCAGGATGAGCTATTTACCACTAATGTCATGCGGTATAGAGAAATACAGGAATGGCACTGGAATGATGGCAAAGACCTTGAGAAATGGGGACACAGAGTACTGTGAAGAACACTACAGGTGTGGTTATGATAAGAGATGTGCCAGATGCTTGGCACTGGAGACCTTATGGCTGTGAACAACTCACCCATGTTCACTTAAAGAAATGCAGATCTGGACAGAATCAGGTTTCAAGGGTAAAACCAAACAAGTATTCAACATAGATGAAAAGCACCTCATAGAGTAGACTGAAATACAATGTGGAGCTGCATTGTGAGTGGTGTAAAAGTGTGTTAGAAAGATTATCAATAACCTCAGGTGAATTAGAAAGATTATCAATAACCTCAGGGAGGGGGCGGGAAGGGGGGCAAAAGTCAAAATCACGTCCCTGACAGTGAAGCACTCCTGATGCTGACAATAACATCCCCCACTGACACCTGGCTGACGCCACAGACCTCAGGATCCTGAGAAGCAGAAGGAACCGGGGAAATTATGTGGTGTCTGTCTAAATTAAATTACATTTTCATTGATGCAGTTGTGATGCCAACTGTGCTAAAGGAGACAGCTATACTGTGGTTGTACAACACTTCTCTTGGAATTTCATCCTACAATTCAATCAACACTAAAGTTTTTATAAGCATAACATTCACAGAAGGAGATTATTTGCACGGTTGCTCCACATCTGCAGATATGGCTTTGTAACGCATTTCATAAAATAGAACCCAAGAGCTAACACAGGACTACCACTACTATAATGCGGCTATTTTCCTTTCTAAATTCAGACTGCCCTTTGGCTTCCTTCAGGCTTTAATGTAGAGGAAAATAGCCGAATTTCTACAAAAACATATGTTGGAAAAGTATAAGAAGTAATAAATCTTACATATATGACTGATTGGTCTAAGCAGTTCTAAACTGTTTCTTCAGTTTAGTAGTATCTTGCATTACAACAGCTTATGGTGAAAGTTCTATAAGCAATTTTCTATGTTACTAGCAATATATCTTAAGACATATTTCAAAACTGCAGTTTCTTTTGAAGGAGAAATTTATTTTCCAGATTACAGATGAAGTCAGTATTCACTAAGTTCTAAAGATATTTTGTCTCTGTAATAGCTCTTCAGTGTAACACACTGTTAAGGTAGAACTGTCGAATCAAAAATACTCAGATGAAAGGTAAACATCCTAGAAGTACATATTCATAACAATTAAAGTAGGTGATGCTACTCATTTACATGCCATGCCTGATATTCAAGTAGCTCTAAACTAGTATTTTGATGTTACTTGAACACACAAGAAGCTGATCTGCTTCTGGCTGCTGAATTCAAACCCGAGCAATAAAATCCATGCAACATATTGTTCTCTCTTTGTTACAAAGCTTCTATTTAACAGTTGAAACACAATTCAAATGTGAGGTAGTGATATTTGTGCTTTTGCTAGTGTAGGTTCCGGGAGGCCAGGTTTCGATATGCCTTTCAGTCAAGCCTGGAATTATGTTGTATATACCTCAACTTTCAATTTGATCAATAAGATAGGAAAACATATGATCAAGAGTGGGGGAAACAACAAGAACAAGAAACCCCAGTGCTGTGGAAGTTCACAACTTGGCATTAGTATTGTCAAAAGCCAGTGACAGTCAGTGATATAGTCAGGTAAAAGAGAAAATATTGTCATTTGTTGAAAAGTACTTAAAACAGGACTCCACATACGAAGAATTGAATTCTACTGTCAGGCTACAGCTTGATTATTTATTTTTTTTTTTTTTACGAGACAGAGACATAAATTTAAAACTTAATTGTTAAGTCACTTAAATGATACGATTAATTAATGTTAGTTTAAATGTGAAGTATTTGAGAGTTAAAAAAAACCTCAAACCAAAACCAAACCTCAAAAACAAAACAAAAAAAAAAAAACAAACCACCAAACCCCCAATGAGGAAAATTAAGACAACAACCCCAAAACCTGAGTTAGAGTCAGAAAACCATCTTATATGTTTGACAGTAATG
Source organism: Vanellus vanellus (assembly GCF_965231255.1). NCBI lineage: Eukaryota > Metazoa > Chordata > Aves > Charadriiformes > Charadriidae > Vanellus > Vanellus vanellus. The sequence goes on from NC_138906.1 coordinate 152,300,019, forward strand.
ACTCCTTGTTATGCATTTGCCGACTGCAAACCATCTTGCTCAATTTTGCATAAGGTCTGCTGGTCTTTTGTTTAAAATGGTAGAGAATGGATCTATCAGATAAAAGAAAGTCAATGCCATCTCATCTTCCATATTTTGGTACAATTTAGGATTATTCTTTACCTTTCTGCTATGGATGGAAGCAAAAGTCATTGTTATCTCATTCATAGAGGATGTTAATTATAGCATAATATAAATTAATTTATAATATGTTCGCGATTTAAATGAGCCATAATATTACTGAATATGTGGTAATGTAATATTTCTTTCCAGTATTTACAGACAATAACTTGTCTAGAACCAATCGTTTTCACTGTTGCTTCCACTCAGTAAAAAGCTAAACTCAGCTGCATCTATACAAATGATACTCCTACCCTGTTCTGTATTAACCAAGCAATCATGTTTAGAATAACCAGAAATGGCGTACAGACATTTAGTTACTATATAAAACCAAATTTGTTACATGAGCTTGAAGATAAGTTGCTGGCTTGAAGATAAGGACACTATAGCTCATACAGTTTAAAGCTGCCAGGCACTAACATTACACCTGTGGGAAAAAGGTTGTAAATTCTGCCAGCAGCTACACTTCTTTTAGAAATTATTTATCGGTTGACATTTTGCCTGGTATTTTGGCAGTTCCATGCTAGCTGTGATGATGTTTTCATTCACAAATACCACAAATACAACGATCACGACATCACAAATGAGAAAGTCTGCATTAGCTTCTTCAGTGATAGAAAGCTCGTTAACATGACAGAGAAACTGTGACAATAAAATTGTAGAAAGTGGCCATTGTAATGATTCCTTTCTGAAGAGTTGCCCTCAATTATTATATTGTATTATACCCAAAGGAAGTCAGCCCAAGGATTACCCCTGCATATTCTATCTTGCTACAAAACAGCACTCCACTTCATTCCCTGGAGAAAACTGACACAATTATATTACCATTCGTGTCTGATTGTGATCTAGCACAATCTGAAAACCCAAAGATTGCTAAAACAGTCACTAAGTAGGAGGAGAAATTTTTGGCCATGAAACTTAGAAGAGTCTTTAGCTACAACCTTTGCTTTTAAAAACTAATTTTATGTTATAAATCTGCTCAAATTTCAATCAGCCCTTTCTTGCATTTCTGGAAATCGGCAGTTTTTATTAGACTCCTGCTACTGGACAGGCGCCACATACAACCAGGGAGTTGATAGCTTACTGTTCTGCCTTGTCCTCTTCACGTGCCTGGAGCTTTCAACCCTGACACCAAACGCCAATGTAGCAGGATAGTTTAGACTCTTTCTTAGCTTGTTTCACCTGCCTTAGAGATTCCTAGCAAATTATAGGGCACATTTTTGCATCTGTACAACGCCCACCCATAAAAATGTCTCACTGATGTCATGGCTTTGAGTGATTTAGAAAATCAGAAATTCAGAAGCATTTTTAATTTCACCATTCTGTTTCCATCAGAAGCATATGCAAACACCATTTTCCACAACACACCCTTGTAGAAAAGGTGGCCAACGCCTTCTGGGCTGAAATGGGCAGAGTATTGCCAGAAGGTCAAGGGAGGTGATTGTCCCACTCTGCTCAGCACTGGTGAGACACAAGTGGGTGCTGGGTTCAGTGCTGGGCTCATCAGTGCAGAAGAAACGGGAACACACTGCATTGAGTCCAGTGGTGAGCCACAAAGGCGATTAAGGGACAAGAGCATCTGGCACACATGAAGGGACTGAAAGATCTGGGACTGGCCAGCCTGCAAAAGAAAAGGCTCAAGGGGAATCTTATCAGTGTGCATTAAAATTTACTGGGTGCAGGAAAGGTGATAGAGATAGACTTTTTTTCAGTGGTGCCCAGTGACAGGACAAGAGGCAATAGACACAAATTGAAACATAGGAAATTCTGATTAAAAATAAGAAAAAGCCTTTTTATTGTAAGAGTGACCAACTTGGAACAGGTTGCCCAGAGAGGCTGTGGCGTCTCCACCCCTGGAAATATTCAAAACCAACTGAACATGGCCCTGATCAATCTGCTCTAGCTGACCTTGCTTTGAGAAGGGGGGGTGAACTAGAAGCTCTCTTGAGGCACCTGACAACCTCTGTGACTTGTAATTTATTTGTGGCCACATCATTTCCAAATGTAACAACAGAATTGCTCTCAGTAGAAAAAGATCCATTGTTTTTTAGAGTATGTTTACACTAGCAGTTTGGCACACAAGTATACACACTTCTAAGAAGAAAAAGCCTACTTGATAAACAGTACGGAACACATATGTTGGTAGGGAGATACTGAACGTCTTCAAGATGAAACCAAGCAGAACTCAATTACCAGGGTTTCACGTAATGCTATGCTAATAGGGACACAAGGTCAATGTACTCCAACAACTAGAAATAAGGAAACACAGCAACACTCCAGCAACCAGGTCTTACGAGGCAGTTTCTGGACGTCTAATAAGTTTCTAGGCTTTGAGGTATCATAAAAATATTTTAATATGCATTTTAATAAAAAGAAGTATACTCTACCTGATAGCCAAATGTGTTGTTTTGTGACCCATGCCTTGGGACTCCTGGATTTTCACATGCTGTGCGAGTAGGTTCTTAAAAAAAAATTACAATAAATTAAATAAAAAACAAATTACAGTCTTTAATGAAACACATGAATATATCACAAAATTAAGCTTATTCAATAACATGCAATAAGCCAATGAAATAAACAAAAAAAAATAACTTGATTCTTAAAGAGTATAGAATAACACCAGGATTCAAAATAGCTGAAAACTCCTAGACTGACTTAGCAAGAAAAGGACTAATAAGAATTTCAAGACATTTCAGTACTATGGGTGTAACCTTACCTATACATCGAGGAGAAGAACCACTCCACGTGCCATCTGCTTGGCAAATCCTGGTGCTGGAGCCAACCAAAATAAAAGGAAGACTGCAGCTGAAAGAGACTTCTGACTGATAGATGAAGCTTTTGCCTTCTCTTTTCCCTTGAGCAGGTACTCCAGGGTCACCACAAAACTTTGCTGTGAGAAAAGACATGATAGAAATGTAATGTGTCATTTATTAATATACAAAAAAATAACACCTCAACTCAGTCAAGCAGTTACTCCAGGTTTTATATTGATTTTATTAAACACAGGTCAAATACTATGTAGCCAATCTTTAGTCTGCTTCAGTTTGCAATAATTTTGCTAGCTGTTCAAAATGCCTACACAGTGGGCTTGGTCAGTAGCTTGAAGTTTTTATTAAGGCCCAAATAGGTTACATAACATTTTATTAAGGCCCAAATATCCACAATTAACCTCTTCAACATCAATCTGCAAATCTTCCTATAGAGAGCAATCAGAGAGTGTACCAAACCTTCACGTCAATCTCTCATACTCTCCTGCTTTCTGACACTTACACAGTGCTCAACATTTTTTGTATCATTAAAGGGTTTATCAGACAGATTTTAGGAATCATAAGTTTTTACTTTCTCGTCCTTCACTGAAAGATGTGGTATGTATGGAAATATAACACTCGAAAGTCAGTACATCTAACAAAACAAAAAAAAAAAAACAGTAAAGAAACTTCAGCAGCAAACTAGAAGTCGAACACTAATAAGCTGTTATTAGGTGGGATAAGTTTGACTGATAAGAACATATTTTTAAATTGATCTTTTTACTTTCTCCTCAAAATTCCTTATGTCTACAGCATAGCATAACTAAGTAAATACACTGCTGGCAATTTACCGGCCTTCCGCAGTATAAAGCACTGATTATTGTCAAAAGCTGCATTTTGAATAATTGATTCAGGATATGCAATCACTATGGTAAACCCTGTGCCATCAGACTATATTATTCCCTGACACACTGTGAATTCCAACATAGTAGAGTCTAATTTTGTATTAAACAGAAAATGCTGCAATATGCACAAAAAAATAAAACCCTAACCCGGGTCTGTGTCACGATATATTTCTAAAAACGTGTGTTGTATAGACAGTGAAATTTTCTTCTCCATCTTTCTCTTCTATAAACACCATCTCTCAAAAAACCACCTTCAAAATACATTTCTAATATCTCTGTCTTTGTCACCTATGTCTTCAGCTTTCCAAAGGACCTGCTCACATGAAATGCTCCTGCCCTCCACCTCTTACTGCAGACACTGACTGTATGGGAAATCCATGCACACACATATGTTGCTGAAGGAAAAGGGCTTAATCTATACATACCAGAAATGTATACATTTTCATGGCTTTGAGTGGAATGGGACTGTCTGCAGAACTAAAGGCCAAATTCTGAAAAGATCTATGAATTGAGGATAGTGCCAAACAGTGAACCTCATTGTCTGATTGACAGATCTTGGTTGTAATTTATGTTTTCATTAGAAAATTCTGTGGAAGTCTTAAGTTGAAAATACATGAAACACTTATATATTTTTAACACAGAAGCTTGAAGTTGTCTCCTGAACAGTTCTTTGTACCAACAAAGTAGCAACCACTCTCAAGGAAAAAAAAAATCCTCACATTAATAAATCATTTTTTTTGTAAATTTATTAATTTTCTATAAAATTAATTAAATTCCACCACTTAGTTGTCAGTCAACTTTACCCAGTCACTGAATAGCTACTGAATATCTGCCTTCTATATAGGTAACCATGGAAACCAGGCATCATGCTAAAACACGACAGTTTTCTTCTGATATTGGAACACGGAACTACAGAGCAAAATAAAGTTGGAGCAAACTGGAAGCTCCGTGAGTGCTCCCACTCCCAATGGAAATATTTTCCTAAGGATTCTGAGAGCCTTTAACACACACAGGGCCATGGAGCTCTTGCAGTGAGGCTGTGAGGCTAATCTCATTTTTCAAAGACATTTAATTGATTAACAGCAAGCCATATCTGTAGTTAGGAGTTTTCAGGCATAGGCCTATTTTTATTTTTTTTTTTTTTACCATCTATTGCCAAGTTTATAAAAAAAGCAGTCCTTTACTCAAATTACTATATGAATAATTAGGCAGACAAATTTACTAGGCCATAGATGACAAATACATAACCAAAGACACCACTATATTCCATTCTGAATAATTATTCCATTTTACAACTATACCTTGCATATCTTCAGCTACAGGGTCTATGGAACCAAGCTGGGAACTAAATTTCTAATGTCAAGAACTGCTTAAAGATTGCTCACTGAGAATGACTTTCACCAGCTCGCTCTCATTTCTGCCAGATGGCAGCTAGTTTAAGCTCTGACAAGCACTGGCTGCCAATTGATTTCTCCTGCAAGCCAATGGACATCATTGCACATCAACACCATTGCACATCAACACCATTCAGTTAATGTAATCTCTGCATGAAACAGCCTTTAATTCCCAGGCAGCTGCATTCTGTGCTAACTATACCTTTTAAAAAGTTTAAAGGTGGAACCCCTTTTTCACAGAATATTGCAGTATTGAGAATTCCAACCTCAAAGATGACAAATAGCTTGTGGTATCCAAAAGTGAATGTAAGGACACAATATTTCAGCCAAGAATGAATGATGAAAATAATTTTTCATTGTCTTTGAAGTTCATAATATAGTGGACTCTAAAAGAGCTTCATCTAGAGAACTTAAACAACAAATGTTGATGTGTTTTGTTTAGTGGTTTGTTTGTTTGTTTGTTTGTTTGTTTTTTCCAGAAACAATGCCTTTCACCATGTTCCAGCTGTGGCACATACAGTTTCAGCAACACTAAACAACTGTTGTTGATGATATGAGAATACCATTAAGAAAAAAGTAAAAGATCGTCTATGTGATACACTTTCATAGTAGTAGGTATAGCCAAAACACAGAATATTTCTGACAGGGAGAGATGAAGAATACAAAACAAAAAAAATAGTAAAAGAACAGAGAACTGCATTTTGCAACATTTAGCAAGCTACCTGGCAAGCTCAGCTACTCGGCAAGCTCAAATTAAACTTCAGAATCTGTAGAGCCACAAAGATGAAATTATCCTCTTCCAGTTGACTCCTTGCTCAAAACCATTACAGGGTTTCAGTGGTATAGCTATTCTACAAATAACTGCAGAACCTTCTTCAGTGCAGTCAATTGAATATCTCTCAGAAGCAGCACAATTACTTCTTTAAAAAGATTTTTTTAAATAATGAGCAGAATAACATCAACCTAAAGAAAAAGCTGCATTTGCTATTGTAATAAAATTCTTAGCAATATAAAAATCCATCAATGTTATAACTTTCAGGTTAACAAAATTTACTGCATAAAATATATAACTTAATTTAGTGTAGGGGGAAAAATAGACAATTGCCAAGGAATAACTCTGGGTCCTAGTCAACATTACCAACAGAAAAATACTCTCTGTGACATAAGAGAAAGTTTAGGATGAATAATGAACACATGCAAGAGATTTTAATGAAAATACCCCTATTCTATATGTAGCTGGATCTGAAAACAAGCAGCACTTCTTAATCTTGTTTTGCCTTGGATTATTTGGTACACATTGTCTGTAATTTTTTTTTTTTTTGCACTTGTGTTTAAGGCTTTGTATATGCTCAAAAAGGATTTACAGATATTCCTGTGTCCTCCTCAATCTACAAATTATGTAACAACTTTGGAAAATATCAAAGTATCATATTTGTCCCAGGTTTGAAATGAACTGAGCCACTGCTGGGGGTAGGAAGAAAAAAAAAAAATGGTGAAAACTTTAAAGAGGGAAAAAATCACTATAGTTGAATAAAGAAATACAGGACCATAAAGTAAATACATACGCAAGCACTGAGGTACTTCACCACTCCATGTTCCATTCCCAACACAAGTCAAAACAGCAGGAAAAGAGAGTTCATATCCTGGAGAGCAGACATAGCTAATGCTAAATCCCCAGTCCAAGTTTGTTCCTTCCAACCTTCCATTAGAGATCTGCGGAGGAGTTGGGCAGGTAACAGCTGCAATAATATTCAAAGTAATTAGGCCCAGCTGCTGTAAATATCCCTAGTGTACACAATTACTAGAAGAACCATATGTGCTAATTTCACCTTTTTTAGAGGACAATACAGTCAGGACATGCTATCTTCCTTACTGTATTCTTGCCACATTTCCTGAAGTTCGTACTTCTGGTTTCCTCCATTTAGGAGGCAGTGGCTGATTGATGAAGTGCCTTAAATAAAACAGGATGCTGCATCAAATCAAATAGGAAGACTACCTAAAAAGCAGTACGGAGACTATGAAGTGTACAACATTTAATATATGTCTGGTAGTATACACAACATTATTTTGTTTGCCTGGTTAGACAGCATAGAGTACAATTATCTTTAGTTACCATGGTAATAGTCAAATACTTTCTTCCTGTTAATCAGTTTAAGCAATTGCTAGATATTAATGCCCAGGGATGAAATTCCAGGATGATTGCTCCAAAATATGACTTGAAAGACTACCTCTAAGTTTGGTTAGTATTTGCTTCATGAATAAGCTCCTCAGCAAAAGCATCTAGCTTCTAGCTAGAGGGAGAAAATTTAAGGATTTGCAACCTCTTGAAATTGTCAGTGTTGCTAACTCTAAGAAGGCCAACAAGAAGTATTTCAGTATAGTTTCTCATTTCCAGGCCTCCCAGGAAAAAAAATAGAAACATTTTTTACTCAGTTGTAGGAAAGAGGACTGAAAAGCACCACAGGAGGACAGTAGAAATAAACAGACATAACTGCAGTGATGAGGATAAAAGTTCTATTCACTGGATAATGGGGTAGTGACAAATAATTGCTAATTGACAGCTGAAGGAAAACAGGTATAAAAGAAGTTAAATTAAAAAAATCTGAATCAAAAAGAGAAAGGGGGAAATTCATGCCGTTACTAGATTGAATGAGAAAGAGAAAAGGGGTAAAAAAGATAAAAATTGGGAGAAACTGCGCTAGCAAAAGAGTAAGAAAGCAAATGAAACTAGTATAATTTGATTTAGTAGAGACATTTGGGTTAAACAAGAAGAGGTGGTGACTAAAAATATATCAGAGAACACACAGGTGAGAAGAATGGAGGAATGAAAAGCTGCGCTCATAACCTTTAAACTTATGTTTAGGCAGCTGTCATCTTGCAGGCTTAAAAGAAGTCAGAGGCACTAGAACAGGAGTACGGCGTATTTGAATGTGATCTCCAGAAGGTTCACCATGTACCATTTCTCCATTTTTATTACACACTTCAATGAGAGAATCTCAACTATTTACATCACAAAGATGCTCTGCAGCATCATTCATGGCTGTTTGAGAATGCTGGATGAAATAGTACCATTATTAAGTAATCCTTTTCCAACCAGTAAACCAAATCTAAAATTTAAGGCCCTATTTTTTATACTTTCTGTTTGTCTTGCTCTGGTTCATAGTTAAATAAAAAACACCAACCAACCAACCAACCCAGAAAAGGACATGATAGCTTTTGCAGCACTTTCATGAGGCATTAATAAAAGTTAAAATAAGTACTCCAAGCAGCGAAAGTCTGTCCACATTCTCCAAGAGCTTCATGACTAGTCCTTTTAAAAAGATCTGTATGTTTTAACTTCTGAGCTGATTAATAAAGGAAGAAATACCAGTCAATAATTAGGAAAGCAGGCAGAAGAAGTAGCACGAAAATGGGTGTAATATCAGAATTTTGGGGTAAAAAAGCAAACCAAAACAACACCGAGCAACAAGACAGAATGCCTAAATATTTTTGTCAGAGATTTAACCATAAATGTGTAGAGCAACATTTCTCAGTTTAAGAGAATGCAAGTCTGCAGAAAAGACAATGCTTGAATAATTGAATATTTAGTTGTAGATGAACATGCACCCTTTTCCAACTAGGCAAACCCTGAGAATTATTTATATCTTCTATTTCAATGGCACTGTGACAATTACACATCCATTTTCTGCCCAGTTCATTTTCCAATTATTTTGACTAAATGGTACCAGAGGACCCTGACACTTCCTCCTGACAGTCAGACTTAATTGTTATACATTTCAAACACATTACTGCATATTATATATTACTTACATAGTCAAAGAAATGGGGGTTATTAACTTACCTAGTACACTCACACAAACCTGTGTGGAGTAGAATGAAATTCTGAGAACACTAGGGATTCTGCATAAGATTATTATTTAGTATTTATATAAGCCATAAATAGCTATGACCTAGACCCAGAAAGACTCAAAAATTCAAAGCCAAAATTGACAGTCTAACTCTTTCTTTGTATAGTTCTATTTGAATCAAATCAGGGTTAGCTCTCCTGCTCCCAGGTAGGTGCCCTGTAGTCCTTTAGTCCTTAAGAATTTGAGGCTGGGAGAATATATCATAAATATTTGTTCTGCCTTATGATCTTCTAGCTATTTGCTTACAGCCACTCTTGAAGACAGACAGACTCTTGGTCAATAGGACCACTATGGCCGTTCTTATAATTGAAGCAGAGGTTGGCTAAGAGCACAATACAAACAGAAAAAAAAAAAAAAATATTGTTAAGGGGATATAAAAATCTGGCATCCTCAAGAATGTGTTGGGAAAATAACTTTAAAAATTGACTGTATCAAAGGTGAATTAGAATTAAACTGGACTTGGTAAGACATTGGGAGAACTGTGCTCAGCAAGGAAAGAAACTGCAAATGGGGTGGAGATGTGAAATTTATTTGATCTGCTTTGGTGAATGAATTCAGGGGTGGAAAATGAGAACTGCTGAGCATGTATGTAACCATACATCCGGAAAACAAAACAGAAGGGAGAAGGATGAGAACAAAGCAAGTACAAACTTAGCTGAATAAGTTTTAAAACAATAGAGATCAAACATACTTAATGTGAACCCAGAAAGAAAACACCAAAAAGGTGATGCTGCTTCTCTACAACTGTGGTATCAGGAAGAGTGAGAAAAATTACTCTAGAGAGATGTTTTAGGGTTTAGCAGGCAAGTGAGCTTCTCAGAGAAAATTGTTTTGACAACACACATAAGGTGGTCTTTCAGTAACATTGAGATTTTTTGCTGTTTAAATTTCAACAGACAACATTAAAAATTTCCAATAAAACACAAAAATCAGGAATGAAATTAATAAAAGAGAGAAAAAGGAAGATCTTGAGATTAATCCTTTCAGTTTTCACAGTACAGAAAATAAGATGAAACAGAAAAAGGTTTATTAGGAAATTTGCTAGAAGGATTTAGTCTTTTTGCTGAGTATGTTGATACAGCACAGTGATGCTCAAAGGTGCATTTCTAATGAAGGATGGATCAGAGAAAAATCTTAGTATTATGGATAGGGTAACCCAGAACAATTTGCCTTTGACAAAGTTCAGTTGTATAAATGCAGACCTTTCCCGAAGTTGTCTATCACATGCTTGAGTGGTCTTTTTGTAAAGACAGGGACATACATAAAGTCATTTTTAGTATGGCATGCTAATCTAAACAAACAAACAAATATAAACAATTATTTCATATCGGCTAATTCAGTTGAGCAGCAAAGTAATAAAATTTTCTATGAAGCTACAATAAACATTTTTCAACATACTGTGCTGGTATGAAAAATAAAAGGGAAAAGAAGCAAAGGATGAAGTGACCATTCTTGCAGCCAATTCATCCTAAGTTTTGAATTCTATGGAAATATTTGACTGACTCACTACAATAAACTGTGGATGTAAATGTCATAGAAGAAATAGTTGACAATCAAAATAAATGCTGTACCTTTGCATGTTGGGATTACTCCACTCCATGTGCCATTGCTAGTACAGGTGCGAATTAAGGAGCTATTTGATTCCATTGTATAACCAGGTTGGCACATATAAGTAACATTTTGTCCAACAACATAATCATCACCATATCTCATGCCATTGGCTGGGACTCCTGGATCTCCACAGCTGATAACTGCAAGTGAATAGTTGAGGAACAGATTTTAAAACCTAAATGTGATGTATTTATCTGTGAGAGGAAAAACATGGGGAAAAACTAGGAATTTATTGGGGAAAAAAGGAGAAAGAAAAAGTATCATATTCTTATCTCTACCAAGAGAAGATAAACATATATGTCATCTAAATTAGCTGCCAAACACAATATGTTGAGCTGTATAACAGTTACATTTGGAGAACATCAATACATCTGTTCAATAGCAGAAGTAATTGACTGTAAAATTTTGATCAATAAAATTTCAAGATTATAAAATAAAAAATAAAAAAAAAAAAACAAGAAATAATCCATATGTAACTTCCACACTTTGATACCCTCAATACAGTTCAGAGCTTCATTATTAAACAAGCAGATAACTATTATTTAATTTACTTTTCCATGGGTTTATCCTGAAAGGAAACACAGTCTGGAAAATTTAAGATATATGTCTGCAAAAATCTCCCACTTTGTAAATGCTCACATGGTTAGTATGTACATAAACAGATGAGAATGTTCAGGCAACCCCAAACATGGGCCATGGCTTATGACAAAATTAGGCCTATAGTACTTTAATTAATGGAAATTCTAAGACTTCTTGTGACTTCTAGTGTCAGGAGATAATTTAATCTCCTAATGAGATTAAACATTCATAAGGAGTTAATAAAGAATTATATCATTATAATCTGAGAATAATATTAAAATAGGTAAGTTTCTCTCAGGTCTGGTCAACTGGATCTATCAATTTCTGAAACAGTTTTCAGAGTAAGAAATCTTGAGAACCCTAGTGGCAATGATAAAAAGATGTTGTTTTCAGGAAAAAAGCAAACACAAGGAAAAAAAATCTAGTTCATAAAAAATACATCACTGATGTGTTTTACAGTTTACCTTATAGTAAAGTCAACAATCCCCCTACAGCATTGTTATTGCTTCTGGGTAATTGTGGGAGGCAGTTTCCTGTGCAGAAAGCACATTCTGCCCACCTCTGATGCAATGCCAAAGCATGGCCGATGTGAATGGCACCATCTCTATATGCTGGCTACCAAAATGAGAAAACCCGTGGCTAAATGTTTGTAGTGTATTCTGGCCAGGTCCCTTGGTCTAAATAATTGGGGAACCAAGAATCCAAGGTATATAGTGTGCCTGCTCTACAGTTTATCACAGTCTGAGTGAGCAGATGCTAATTAAGATTCATACTTCAAACCTTAAAAAAAAAAAAAAAAAGTCCTACAGAATCACTGTCTATGGATACAGAATAGAATGTAAAACATACCACAGGGTTACCTGGATTAGTCTAATGGTAGCTAGTGCAGTAATAAAGAAAATTGGAGATCAGCCTGTTTTATTTTAGCTAGTAACACAATAATTTTAGTTTTTTAAAAAACTTTAAATTCACAGGATTTCATTGTCATTCTTCAAAAATATAGAGCTGTGAAAGAACTGTTTCTCTTAGTTACACGAATATACTCAAATACTCTACATTTTCTATCTTTCTTTATTTGACAGATTCCATTTACTACCCTTAACATTGAAAAATTAGCTAAAATCATCCTTGATATTTTTCCAGTTGTGCTATTGTTTTGACTGAATCACAATATACTTCTCATACCTTTATCCTTTTTTCCCCAATAATAGCAGATGTCTAGGTTGTTCTACCTTCTCAAAATTCCTATCTTCCTATCATTAACTTTTCAAGCCATATTTCAAAGGAAAAAAAAAAAACAAAAACAAAAACAAAGACAAAAACACAGAACAGACAAGATTTTCTTTCATGTCTTTTTGCCCTTCTGTACTTTCTAGTCGTTATCTTACTATAGGAAAAAGAGTTGCATGAAAGAAAATACTTAAGGAGAAAAAAAAGAGTAATTTGTCATATTACTGTGTTGTAACATTAGAACTGTTCATAGAGGTGGTTTATGAGTGGTACCAAAAAGATCCTTTTGCTCTTTTGTCTTATAATGCAGCATTTGACTTTCAGAGAAATCAAAAGCAGATGGAAGGAGGTGACCTAGATTTTACTGAGATACTGTGTTTTGTCATAAACATGGGAATAAAGCTTCAACTAAGAAAAACACGTAGTAGATACTTAGAAGGTTCAGTGGCATTTTCTTAAGTTCACAGACAGATCCGGACAGTCAGAGTATTATAGAATGGTGAGATATGAAGGGATCTCTGGATGTCATCTTGTCCAACTCCCTTGCTCAAGCAGTACATCCAATCATTCAAAGTTGGAACACCTCCACTTAAATCACTGTGGTAGGCAAAAACCTGCTTAAATTGTTGTACTGAGCCTGACCAGAGGATCATTGTACATCAAGGAGTCAGTGATCCACAATATGGTTAATGTGAGTAGCCTCAGGCCTGCGCTGCACATCCAGTGTGGTCTTAAGACCCGTGCTGTGCCACACAAGGCACATCCAGTGTGGCCTTAAGACCTGTTGCTGTGCCTTGGCAAGGGCACAACCTCAGCCAGCTCATTGCAAAAGAGGAGCTGCAAGCAGCTCCCACCCAGTATCAGCAATTACTCCAGCTGCATGTCCTTGCTTTTAATCTAAGAGTACAGCAAGAAGTTCTCATGAGAACATTGTCTCTGACTGTAGAAATGACAGAGTTGTTTCCTTGTAAGAACATCCTGTAATAGCTTGAACAATTGAACAGGGTGAATCATAGAATCACAGAACATTTTGGGTTGGAAGGGACCTTAAAGATCATTTATTTCCAACCCCTCTGCCATGGGCAGGGGCACCTTCCACTAGATGAGGTTGCTTAAAGCCCCATCCAGCCTGTCTTTCAACTCTTCCAGGGATGGGGCATCCACACCTTTGGGCAACCTGTGCCAGTGTTACACAACCCTCAAAGTGAAAAATGTCTTCTTAATATCTAATGCAAAAATCTACCCTCTTTCAGTTAAAACCGTTACCGCTTGTCCTACCACTACACTCCCTGACAAAGAGTCCCTCCCCATCTTTCCTGTAGGCCCCCTTCAGATACTGGAAGGCTGCTATAAGGCCTCCCTGGAGCCTTCTCTTCTCCAGGCTGAACAATGTCAGCTCTCTCAGCCTGTCTTCATAGGAGAGGGCCTTCAGCCCTCTCACCATCTTTATGGCCCTCCTCTGGACTCCCTCCAACATGTTTGTGTCCTTCATATGTTGGGAGCTCCAGAACTGGACGTAGTACTCCAGGTGGAGTCTCACGACAATGGGATAGAAGGGCAGAATCATCTCCCTCAGCCTGCTGGCCATGCTTCTTTTGGTGCTGCCCAGGATGCAGTTGGCTTTCTGGGCTGCAAGTGCACATTGCCAGCTCCTGTTGACCTTCTCATCAACCAACATCCCTAAGGCCTTCTCCTCAGGGTTGCTCTCAATCCATTCTTTGCCCAACCTGTATTTGTGCTTGGCATTGCCCAGACCCAGGTACAGGACTTTGTGCTTGGTCTTCTTTAACTTCATGAGGTTCCCACCGTCCCACCTCTCGGCCTGTCCAGGTTCCTCTGGATGGCATCCCTTCCCTTCAGCGTGTCAACCGCTCCACATGGCTTGGTGTCATTGGCAAACTTGTTGAGATTGCACTCAATCCCACTGTTCCTGTCGCTGATAAAGATGTTACGCAGTGCCAGTCCCGGTACGAACCCCTGAGTGTTTCCACTTGTCACCAGTCTCCACTTGGAAATCAAGCCATTGACCACAAGTCTTTGAGTGCGACCAGCCAATCAGTTCCTGATCCACCGAGTGGTCCACCCATGAAATCCATGTCCCTCCAATTTAGAGACACAGAGGTGAGACTGACCAGCCCGTAGTCCTTTTTTCCCTTTTTAAAACTGGGGGTTATGTTTCCCCTTTTCCCAGTCAGAGGGAGCTTCAGCAGACTGCCACGACTTCTCGGATATGATGGATAGTGGCTTGGCAACTTCATCCGCCAGTTCCCTTAGGACCCGTGGATGTATCTTATCAGGTCCCACAGACTTGTGCACCTTCACATTCCTTAGATGATCTTAAACCCAATGTTCTCTTACAGTGAGTGGTTCCTCAGTCTCCCAATCCCTGCCTTTGCCTTCTGAGACTTGGGCAGTATGGCTAGATGCTAAACATCTGTCTGATGATTGCAAATAATAAATGAAACCTTTACTTGCTCTGCTTGTGTGCACAGCTCACAGCTTTTGCTTCACCTATTAGATTGTCTTTAACTCAATCCACAAGTTTTTGCACTTTTACCCTTCCAATTCTCTCCCCCATCCTACTGGGGGGGGAGTGAGTGAGTGAGAGGCTGTGTGGTGCTTAGTTGCATACCAGGGTTAAACCACAACAGCATGGTAGGGACAGTTAAGAAAAAAATTAAATAAAACTGCCCTGTCAACAAAGTCTGTTGGCACTACCGATTCTACTGTTTTGGATACACTTTGAAATCATTACGAGAAAATTGTTCCCTTAGAACAGGTAATCTTCTTCAAGCATATTTTATAGACCTGGAGACAAAACTGGCAGGAGAAAGAGGGGATTGTTAACTCACAATCTGTTAACTAGCCTATTTAGCTAATATTGTCCATTAACTCTTCTTAATTATCTGTTAGCTATTTAAAATTGACATATTGTCATAAGAGAGAACATAGCAAGCATGATGACATTTAGTATATTTTTTAATTTTATATTTAGATGTGCTAGGGAGCTATAGAATTAAAGGTCTGTAGAAAGGGACACAGCCTGGACACAGCTCTGAGTAACCTGCTCTAGCTGATCGTTGCACAAGCAGAGGGGTTGGACTAGACTATCTCCAGAGGTGACTGCCGACCTCGGCTATTCTGTGATGCTGTGAAACGCCTCTCCATTTTGGGGTATTTTAGAGCTAGTATCAGCTTAGATACAAGTTGTAGCACCTAGAAGTGTTTCCACACCCCTTTAGGAATTAGTTAATAGTCAGCAATGATCAAAAAGGCAGAAATGAGTCAGTCTGACATTCTGAGAGTTTGTACCTTTTTTGGTAAGATTTTAATTCAACCATTCTTTTCATACTCTGACCACTCTAGGGGATATGCATCAAACTAAAAAGCCATGAATAACATTATGACTGGAATAAACATATAAGAAGATATACTTTTTAGATGTGCAATCATAACAGAGAACTGTGTATTAGGGATGTCAATAAATGTATTGTTTAACAAAGTTAAAATACTTGTATATTAACTAAATCAATACTTCTTTTATATTACATAGAATCTTCACAATGCCTATTGTTTTATTAGGCTACTTTCTCTGTTAAGACATTTTTCTAGGTTTTTAAGCAAATATCTCAAGTTTCTACTGGAGTAGTGTTTTTTTTTTAAATATTTTTCTAGCATGTACTTCGGCTAAATGTCATTCAAAAATACAAGAAAAAAATATAGATGCAGTTATCATCACAAAACACCTTTATCCTCGGTACAATTAATTTGGTTCTCATTATAACTTGGAAAAAGATACTAGATAAACAGAAACATTGGGCTCTCTCACAGGTTTGCTGACTGCAAAAACAGCTGTCTACATGCTTACCATTAAAGATGGATTAAAAAAGAAAAAAAAAAAACACAAGAAGAAGTATTCTTTATCATCTTACTTTTGGGTTGCTGTAAGTGTGTAAAGTAGCCAACTCTACAAAAAATAGGGTATTAGCTCAAAATCTGAGCAACAGTTTGCTATACCTCTGATGAGGACTATCCTCAAAATGATAGTCAGTCTCAAGCGTCACATAAATGTGAAATTTTCATAAATTGCTGCTAAAAGATGAACTAGGACATGTAATAGAGCAGGAGCAGATGGGCTTGAAAATAAACTGCTGCAAAATGCTTATTATGAATGTGAGAGAAGCTGAAATATCTTCTGTTAGCTGAGGAACCAAAGGAAGTATAAGGTTAATGAAGAGGCCAAATAGAAGATGTTATCTGAGAGCGGGACAACAGTTTTGACCTCAAAGTCACTACAAGAAGAAATCTCAAACGTTCATTTCAAGGTTTTTATTTTCTGCCCTCCCAAAGACCAGAATATTACACAGTTTTCATGGTGAAGAAAAGCAATTAAATGAATAATATCTGAATATGACATCATAAAATAAAAACAACATAAAAAATATATACAACAAAAGAATTAATGCAGGTACACTGCATAACCGTAGAACTCCTTTAAATTGTACCAGCAGTCTAGATATTTTACTATACTGTGTCTGTCTTTAAAAAAAATATGCTTCATCTTCTCATAGCATTATATTTTTTAAAAGTGTTTCATGTACCAAATGATGTATGATATAGTGCAAGAAAAAGCTGAAAACAATTTATTTTCATCTAACTCCTATATGTTACTATGTTGTCTTTCAGAAGAGAGAAAAACAAAGACTATTCATTACAGATGTGTCTTACTTGTGCAGTTTGGCAAGGATCCAGACCATGTTCCATTGGCAGTGCATTGTCTTACAGATGATCCAGAAAGTATGTATCCTTCCATGCATGAATAAATTACTGAATTAGAGAATGTAGTTCCATCAATACGAAATACTTTTCCATTAGCAGTTGTTCCTGGATTGCCACACTGCACAGCTACAAAGAAAAATGTTAAATATTTTTTAAACAAAGTAAAGATAATTTTTGAAATAGTAATGTCTAAGGATGATCCTGCTGCCAGCAGTGCTATGTGTAGAAATCTGTGCTGTTATCCTGAAAAATGTAACTTTCACCACCTACTAATAAGTCATGTTGTACTGTAAATAGCTGTTTGCATGAGTTATTTGGTTTTACCCTTTTGTATGTAGGGAAACACAGCCTACAAATTTAACTTTAAAATCTACATTAAAGGAAACTTAGCTTATCTGCAAAGATAAACTCCCAATTACAAGAAAATGTCTGATCTACAATTATCACTGTAGATTTAAGTTGACTCTATAGTACATATGCATTTATAGCATTACCAAAATACATTTCCTACCTAATTCAAAGCACAGGATAGAGTCAAACTATTATTTCATAGGCAGGTGTAAACATGATGTTTCCCAGTTTTTCAATGGTCAACTTTGGAATTTGAATCTGTCTTTCATATGTGACTATATCTAATCTATATGACCTAAACTAGAACAATATACCTGTGTGTGCATTACACACCTATATATACATATCTGTGAACCAGATTAATCATTTCAAGATATTTTTAGGCGGAAAAATAACACTAAAAGTTTGTTAAAATATAAAAGGGGGAATTCACTTATATAATAGATAATATCGAAGAACAACAGAAAGTTCAGTTGGGCTAAGCATATCTCTTCAGATAGCAACATACAAACACATATATATTTTTACATTGTGTGAGGTTGGCAATCATTCAGCAGAAAGGATATTACAAAACCAGCTTGTTAAATAAGTTTTTAAAATGAGGTGACTGTTTCGTAGAGATAAGGCTGTCAACAGTGATAAAGTAGATAATAAGAGTACAGATTCTCAAATTATTTTCTGGTTTTTTTTGAAGAAGAGTATGTTTGGAATTATTTCTTATTTCTGAATCAAGATAAATAAAGTAATAAATTATTCTCCATAAATATCCTGTTAAAGCTTTCTTTTTTGATAATACATCTAGCTTGAAATTTCTAGATTTTTTCCAGACTTCCTTCAGCCTTTCATTTTCTATTGAAAAATAATAATAGTGTCAACAATAAATACAATTTTTAAGCCAATCATTTGTGACATAGATGCCTAATGATATCCTGACATTGACATTTTCCTAAAACTTGTCTCTTTTCTCTGAAATTCAGGTGTATAATGGTTGTAATAAAAGATCAGGAGAGTGGTGAGCTTTTTAAGCAAAAAAATCCTTCAACAAAAATTCAGTTGTAGAGGCCTTATCTATTTCTCTTTATGTTTTTTTTTTTGTATTGGATAATACATATAGTAGGTGCTGACACAAGACTCAGAAGAAATAAACAGTTCAGTACCCTTTTTTTTTCTCAAAACTTTGAAAACATGCAGTTTCATAGGTGCCAGGAAATTATTTCAAATTTGTCACCTGATACCAAGCCATTGCTATGGTATAACAATTTACTCACAAAAATTTAATGGTCAGTCCAAAATCAACTGTATACCATTCACAACACAAAACTGGCAATATGAAATTGGTTTTCTGATTAGCATTTTTAACAAGACAGTTTAAAAAAAGAGTGGATCTTCTGTGATTTACCTTTGCACTCAGGTTGTCTTCCTGTCCAACTTCCATTTGCCATACATGTTCTTTCTTCTGAGCCATGGAGGATATATCCAATATCACAGCTGAAATGTACTGTGCTTTTAATTTTAAAGTTGTTTTCTTCTCTAGACCCATGACCTGGGATACCTGGATCACCACAAGAACCAGCTGTATCACCTAGAATTTAGAGAGCAAAGGTTAAAAGTATGAATTACCATGATATTACATTTATTTCTATGTCTTTATAAATAAATTTATGTTTATAATTTTAGAAATAAAAGTATATATCAGGGAGCTTGAATCCTTGTGATTACAAAATTAATTGATTTTCAAATAATTTCTTTTTATTTGTTTTATATAAGTACAGAACATAAATTTAAATTATCTCAAGATTCCCCTTTTACCATACTAAAATATTGGTAACAGAATCATCAAACAAGAATAGGGAAACCAAAACAAAACCACAAAACCTTAGTGATTGTTCACTTAAAATAGGGAATTCTGAGGAAAACCAATGTCCTGATCATAAAGATAATTTTCTTGTTTGCCTATATTAAATATTCATAAAATATTTCCTTGTCTTACTATTGAATGAAGGCTCTAGAGAACTATTTTATGTACCTCTGACATGGAGCATTTCCCTGATTAATAATCAACATACTAATAACAATAATAACAGCAGTATTTGAGGTTATACATCTAAATCTTCATTTATATTGAGAACTTTAGCTCTAGGTAACACTGTATTTGCACAGCAGGTTAGTTGTTTAAATCTTTCAATATGCACTTAGGATCTGCCGGTTTAGCTTTTTAAAGGTGTTTAAGCTACTTTTCATTTGATGAAATAAGAGACACAGATATATTGTATTACTGAATTTCAGCACAAAAGAGTTGAATTCTAGAATTCTTGGAGCTGCACTGTTCAGGTTTCCACCCATGGATATTCAGCTTATGGTTTTATGTGGCAACTTGCAAATAAACTGAACAGTCTTCTACACAAAAATAATTCAAACGGAATATTTTTGAGAG
Organism: Vanellus vanellus; assembly: GCF_965231255.1. NCBI lineage: Eukaryota > Metazoa > Chordata > Aves > Charadriiformes > Charadriidae > Vanellus > Vanellus vanellus. The sequence goes on from NC_138906.1 coordinate 152,320,116, forward strand.
CATATCCACATTGCTTTGTACTTAGTTACACTGATGTAAATAAAGAAGAAATATTTTAAGAATCAGCAAGAAAGCTTTAATCCAACTACTGAAGAACGTAATATTATAGCTTCACATTAGGGACAATTATATTAAAAGATTTGTACAAATGATGTAGAGAATGTTTTCTGTAGAGTAGCCATGCTTTTCTGGTATTTATCTAAGCTTAAAGAGCAGTCATAAGAGAAGTTATTTCATAGAAGTAGTAAACAAAGTTGTCTGCTCCAAGTAACCAGAAAACCAAAAGTGACACTGACTATCTATGGCATCTATGGGAAGTTAGGGCCCTGGAGTTGTGGAGGCAGAGAAAAGCAGACCTTCCCTTGCCCTGATTGGCACGGATTTGTGTAAACTATACTGTTGGAGTGACTGGTGGACAATCCCTTTACTAACAAAAACACGTACAGAACTGAATAGTGAAAGGAAAAAGAGTAGAACTAGCTCGTTTTGCTTTGAAAATTATGGTGTAGAGTAAATATTTGGTTTAGTCCGATATGTCCAAGGATCTGACCATATTTTTTGTCACTTACAAAGGTAGTTCATGTGCCAACCTGCAGTTTTGTAGGTCATGCTTACTACTTTTTATTTCCTTTCATAAGGCCATGCTTGCTTCCTTCCCCATTTATTGAAAAATAATATAACTAAGCACCTCACAGGAGCTGATCTGCACAGCTCCTATAGGCTTGTGGGAATAGAAAACAGCTGTGAAGCCTCAGTCTGAAGGCACATCTGGAGAGTCGCAGAAAAGGGAAGAACTTTGCTTGGAAATGCAAAAGAGAACAAACCTGGCAGCTCATACTAACTAACCAACCCCTTGCTGAAGCAGGTGACAAAGACCTCTCCAACCTCTTGTTGAAGGAGCTAATTGTGAACCACTCTCACTAACTTAGAAGTGAATTTTATCATTAGTTAACCAAGTTCAAACTGACGCATTTCATTTGAGAATAATCAAATACACTAATGCAGTCATGCCTATTACATTCTGACCTTTTGTAGCATGTATGTGCAAAAAGTACACAGTCCCATGTATTTTAATGCTTGCAGAAAGAACAATTTAAGTAAGTATAAGACCTAGCTGACTGTCTGGTTCAAAATCACAGACTCAAAAGTTTAGGCTTTTCTCTGTTTACTCATTTCATTATGTGACACAGATCAGTAAAGCAGCCTGCTAGCCCCATTTAAAAAGAAATTTCAAATAGTTCCAAACTATAGTAAGTAAAAGAATTTTATAAACTTTCAAAATACTTCATGTCTAAGCTACTTAGATGACTTAATATCCCTCTAGTTTGAAAATAGTCTGCCACATATTTTTACAATAATTTAAAAATTACCTATATCAAGATTATTTTATTAATTTGGGAATCCATATCTTAAATTTTCCAGTATTATTTATTTAGACTATGAAGAATTTGGGGCAGGACCTATTAACTAGTCTATACTTGTAAAGTCTTTACAATAACAGCTCAATTTTCAGCAAGTTACTTGTCATTACACCTAAAATAATTTTATGACGAAAAAATGAAAAAAGGCTTTTTGCTATGCCAAGTATAAATTGCATATTCCTCTTGTAAATTAAATCATGTGGTTTTTCCTAATGCCTAATTACTATGGAGAATTATTACTCTTTTAATCTTAGGGAGATTAACCACCATCTCTTTTGATTGAAAGTTATAGAAATAATTTTTCTAAATGACTAATCACATCAGGAAGTGACAGTGATATAATCAATGATATCATAACAGAACATATTTTTATTACCTCATGCAGAGATTCAACTAAGTGATTTTCACAGTCAGTTATGAGCCATCCTTCACTCACATGTATAACAAATTCTCAGTTGACATTTCATTTTAATGAAAAGGAGAGTATTTAGACCACTTGAGTAAGTACACAACCATTGCTGCACTTATGAGGAATTCTAAGTTGCTGCAGATTTCTGGCTCCAGCGGATATGCACGTGATGACTGAAAACTGTTCCTGAATGCCAACAGATTTTAATGGGACATGACAATTCCTTCTAGCTCTAGAACGTAAAACATAAAGTGCCATGTGACGAAAAGGAACCTGTCTTAGGGATGACGTGACAAAATTTGGTTACCTTATGGTTGCTAACATAGCATTTTCTGTTTGAATTCCTCTCTATATATATGAAAAGGACAAATATGTTGTATCTTTTGTCAGTTGAACATTCCATATTACTTATTATTAATATTAACATGAAAAAATACAAAGTTTAAGGCTTTAGTACATATTAAAAAATATTAAGAAATCAAGTTTTCAAAGCTAATAATGAAAGTTAATGATTTCACTTTTTAGATACAAAATATGGAAATTCTGTATGTTAATCTGCAAATTATTTTTAAATGAGAAAGCATGTCAGATATACACTTTGGGAAAAAAGTCTCAAATTATCCTGAACTAGAATTATAGTTTTGTACCATACAGCTAAAGAAAATAAAATTTATAGTCTGTCATAATTTGATTCACTATGATTCACATTTGAATCTATGTCAAAGCAATGGTTCTTCATGTACTGAGAAAAATTTATTAGATATGATTAAAGTTTCCTGTCTGTGGGTGCAAAAGTTGTCATAAAAAAAAAGTATTTTCATGTACATCAATTACGAATGCTTATCTCAAGATATTTGAGCACTTGTTTAATTTAATAGCAGGATGATTATAGAATAGTTCTATTTTCAATAAGGTTTTTTTTTTTATTATTTTCATTTACATTTTTAGGCTTCCTATTTGTATTCCTTGATATTATTTCATTCTTTTTTTATTATTATTAACAAATTTATTTATTTATTTATTTATTGCTTATGGAAAACTACAATAAGTAGTTTTAGATTTGATCTAAAGAGCAGTTTTTTTCTGCCAAACAAATATATATACATTCTAGCTGTAAAAACATTTTTGATGAACCTACTCTGAATTTGCAATTCACATTTATATATATAATTATTTCTTAAGTAATATTATTTTACATTAAGCTTTGATTTCTGCTGCATAGCTCTAAACATCACAGGTTATAACAACTTGATTTTTGTTCCCATTATGTTAAATTTCCCTCTGATTTTATTGGTAGAAAGTTAAGGGATTAAATTAGGTGTTCACATTTTCTAGTTTCTGCCACATTGTAGATTGTAATGGGAGAATAGTGAAAGAAGAGGGACTTATAGAGCAAGATTCTTTAACATTCTATTGAATGTGAAGTTTCCTATTTGTGTTAAATATCACTGAGAAAGCCTACTTCATGTTAAGTATCACTGAGAAAGCCTACTTCCCCCCAGTTATTTTCTTGCTTATAAATTTTTTACTTATTTTGGTTTTACTTCTATTGAGACAGTACTTCAATTTTATCCGTGATTTCCCAGATATTAAAATGGCCTTCTGAGAAAATGGAAATAAATTCAAAACAACTTCAGGGCACACTCATTGATTCAAAAATATTACCTGAGCAATGAGGAAGAGATCCGCTCCAGTGTCCATTTAACTGACATGTACGAGATGACTGCCCTAACAGCGATCGTCTACCTGTGCAGCTATAATGAACAGTAGAACCAAACGTATATTTATCTCCAGACAGGACCGCGTTAGGAGGAACGCCAGGATGGCCACAGTCAATCACTACAATGCATAATTATTGGAGATAAAAAAAGGTTATTATCACTGATCAAACAGTTTGTAGTTACCATTTTCATAACTCCGTACATAAACCTTGTGAAGAGGCTGACATTTTTAGGGCTTAGGGGAGGGGCGCACATTAGGTGATTAGAAATGCAAAATATATTACAGAAACATATTTGTGAAACAAATGTTTGGAGAGGTCAGAAAGATATTTCAGATATAGATATTGATGTCCAAAGATACTTATTCACTCAGTTGATCTTTATGGCATGAATACATGCACACACAGACACACACACACTCACAGAGATACTCATGCATGCACTCTTCAGGGAATAACTACAGGGAGACAGTATCTGCCGAAGTCACTGCTGAAGTAGAGAATATGCAGAATATTCATCTCTCATCCACTGGTCCCAAGTCATTGGTGGTGAAGTCTATTAGGTTTATAAACAAGATCGTTTTTGCTAAATTTTGGTATGAACCTTAATGCTAACATACTAATTTCATATTCATGGAATTAGTTGCTTAAATTATTGTATTGCATAAATAAAACTTTTGTTTACATATTTTTAAAGTATTCCTATGCATCATCCATTGAATTGATGTTAATTGCACAGATTGGAGGGAATTTCTATAGGATCCCCCTCTTAAAAATGGTCATGGATAAACTCCCTATCTGTTGTTTATTGAGTAACTTTTGATCAATAATTACTAGTTATTTCCATTCTGTGATTCATTTTTAGTACTCTTAATCTTGACATTTTTGTGATTTCCACTGAAAGATTGCACATAAAAGTATGCAACAGTTAGCTTATACACACCTAATTTTGCAAACTGCCTCAAATGTCACGAACTACCTAAACTCAGGAAAGAAAATGGGAAAATTTAGCATATCTTTTGTCTTAGTTGCCTCTTATACAGAAAATTATTACAAGATGTAGATAAACTACAGATCTGGTCAGCATTTCACGAAATCACAGAATTTTCAGAGTTGGAAGGGACCTCTAGAGATCATCTAGTCCCACTCCCCTGCTAAAGCAGGATTGCCCAGAGCACGTTACTCAGGACTGCATCCAGGCGGGTCTTGAAAATCTCCAGAGAAGGGCACTCCACAACCTCCCTGGGCAGCCTGTACAGTGCTCTGTAGTTTTTATCAGTTCTTCATCATCTTCAATACCATAATATTTTCAGCAGGGTTTGGTTTTGTTTTGTTTTGTTTTTTTTTTATCAGAAAAAGACAGATCAGAAGCCTGATCAGGGTTGAGGATGTATTCAATTCCCTAGCACTTCAAATGTATGCAACACTACAATGGTTGTAGAACACAACATATGACCAATGACGCAATGATTCATCTTCCTTTAAAGATTATTCTCTGTCTTAGAGCTTTACATTTATTCATACACTGATCTGTGTTCAGTGACTCATGTTCTCTTAGGGGTCCAGCTTGCAAGGCGCAGAACCTTCCTAATAACCCCACAAAGTATTTAGGAATGTGGTACGTGATTGATTGACGTTGATTCCTACCTAGTGCTACTGACTCTTTGAGGATTTTGTAGGCTTGCAGGACTTTGAGTAAAAGAGTCAGAATGGTCAGCTTTGCAAACTAGGTCCTTACTGTTAGCATGTTATATGTTTAATCACCTGCTTATAAATGAAATGTACTATTCATTATGTATGATTTTGGAGATGGCAAACAGAACATTGTTAATAAAAAGGCATGTTGGTCATGCAGGCTTCAGTGAAATGAAACTTTCTTCTTTTGAAAAACACAATTTTTCAATGTTTTTATCATCTGTATTTTTCTTGATTGATTTTTTTGCCCTTTTCAGATGTTGTCATAGAGGAAAAGTGGATTTCATACTGGTACCTGACAGCATTCAGCTTTGGGCTTTCCTATACATACTTCTCTTTTATGTTTACAATTATGTTTAAAAGTCCTGGATTCCCAGTAACTGACTTAGAAAATTATACCACCCTGTAATGCTACCCTTAACTTTATTATACATTCTACAAAATTTGATTTTATATTCATGTTCTCAGGTGAGAATTTCATATGAAAAGTTGATCATATTTCTTTTTGTTTTCCTGGTGCTAATTCATCCTCCATTTTATTTTCATCATTTTTTTCCTGACTACCTCTCTGTTATCTAGCTCTGTTCCATAACATATCTGCACAGTACCTTTTTATAGGTGCATAAATGTAATTTTACATTAAGTTTTGAATCAGATTTAAAGAACAAATAATAAAGAAAGAAGAAAAATAAAGATAATATTCATCTTCAGAGTATGAAAAAGTCAGGTCAAATTATATTTTTTCATTATTATGGACAATTATCAATCTGTTTCTGTCACACGAAAACCTCACTTTCCTTAAAAAAAAAAAAAAAAAGATAAAAATTTGAGAGCAATAATGCAATTTTTTGCAATAATGCAAATAATTATTTTGCTAGTGTGACATTTCAATGGCTATTCCATTTCCCTGAAAAATCCAAATAAAAAAAAAAAATACACAGCTAATACAAAATTATGGATGAGATATATAACGTTCTGGAAAAACAGAAAGAAGTATAAATTCACATCCTTTTCTCATCAAATGTTATGACATATCAGTAAAATTACAGAATTATTAGCTTAAAGACTGATTAAATTTACAAATGTTCAATTAAATTTACAAATGTTATACCCTAATTATTGAGTACTGAATTAAAGAGTACACTTGAAATTTCTTGAGTCTGTAGAGTTGTCAACAATTCTTATCATTGTCTCTGACAGCTCAGAATGGCTGTATATGTCACATGGTGAGGGAAGAAATGTCAGGACACGATGCTGCAATAGAATTATTGAGAGGATGGCACAGACACCAGCAAAAAACTAGTCTACATTATTTGGACCTCAAGTTTGGAAGCTGTGGATTGTGTGTACTCACATCTCAGTAGCTTAAAATAACAGTATGTCTCAGAACTAAATTAAGAATACTTTGCAATAAAAAACAAAAAAAAAATGAAACACTGATATGGTCACTGGAATTCTTTGAAGTGTATTGTCCAAACATGTCCTTTATTTTGGAGTACATTTCAAAGTATTTTTCTAGCAACACATGCCTAAGTAGCATATGACCCTGAAAGTCTTTATTTCAAAGGGAGAGTTGAAAGGGCATTATAGTCCAGGCCAATGCTGAATTCTGCTTCTTACAAGAATTATAGTAGCTAGAAGCACTCTAGCTACAGCACATTTCAAAGGAATTGAGTCACTTTACAGGTGAACAGCTTTTCCTTTGTTACTGTGTTTCTTCTCCATTAGTCTAACAATATTTCAAAAAAAGGTATGTTCTTTGAGACAGGTTAGAGAGAGACTGAATTCCAGCTAGGTCAAAAAAATAATCCAACCTGGGTCAAAGAAAAGTATCGAGCCATCTTTCCACTTCTTTTTCATTGTTCTTACAGTGGAAAAATGTGCAATTACTAAATGACCACCCTGCATATGTCCAGAACATATTTGCAAAACACTCCAGAAGCTGTAAGGCTCTTATAAAAAATGTTCAGTAGATGCATCAGAATAAGTTTTGGTGAGCTTTATGATTAAAAAACATCATGGATAATGCCTAGGTTATCCCTCTATATGAATGACACAAATAAATCTGAGGATGCCCTTTCAAAAGTATATATAGCCCTCTTACTGCCAAAGGTCAGCTGAAAAGAAGAGTAAAATCTATATTATTAAATTACTTCTGACAATTCTGAAGGAAGATTAAGAGATAAAAACACAAAAGTAAAAAGAAGAAATCTTTGCACCTTTACCTTTAGAATGTCTTTCTGTTTGAAGATATGTTACTGTTAAGTAGCATTTATCTTTCTGAAATGGTAATGTTACCTTAAAATTTAATGTGAAACTGTTAGACTCTGTTATAAGTTTAACTGTGACTTGAAATCAAGCTATTTATCCCATCAAAGAGAGGGACAACTTCCTGAAGTAAAGGTTTTAACAGTAAGAGGAAATAAAATTTCAGATTTTTATTTTATTTTTAGAGAGCAAATAACAGAACTGGAGAAACCTCATATTATGGAAGATTACTAAAGGCAAAACTGAGAACTAGTATCTAAAATACTGCAAATGTTGGTCCATGATTCCTAAATAAGGAACCGTTAGCCTGTTTTCCCTTTAATCTCTAAAAAAATAAATCTTCAGCCTTTTTCAGAGATAATTTTTGATCCTAAACCAAAACCTTTTCCACAGACTTATAGGGAACTGGGTAAACCAGCCATCCCAGCCAATTAAAAACCTATGAAACTTCTGTGGCTATATCTACATCACAGTTAGGAAGCTGTTCATGACAAGCCAAAAAAACCCAGCCTCCTTATGTTGATCCACTTTCCTTAGTGGATAGGTTGCCTATGACTATGATGTTCAGGTACATCTGGTAGTGAGGTAAGCTAAGGACATGATCCAGAGGATACTTTTGGTGCTCTACAGTGCCAGTACTATTTGCTTACTGCCTTCATAGATAGTCTGATCTTGATAGTCTCAAGTCCAGAAAGTACTGTAGCAACATAAGTCAACAATTGGGTACTATAGTTTTAAGTTTCAGTGTGATTATGTCTCTATGGCCACCGAAGGCCACGTATTGGCAAATTCAATGGATGTGTTTTTACATTCTATCCCTGCTATCAGGGATCATTGTGCTGAAACAGAGACGTTTGTTTCAGTTATTGCATTTCCCAAGCTTTCTCTGTTATTTGCTACATACAATAACAACATAACTGTGCTACTTCAGCTGCTACTGAAATCTTCTGTCATTACTGCACACACACAAATCTGCAGAAATATGATTATTATAATTGCTGTCATGCGACTGATAGAAATGTTGTGTAAGATATTACCTAGTGTAGTTCACATTCTTTATATAAGCATACACATTATCTACTTACTAATGCATTCAGGTAAAGGTTTGTCCCAGTGGCCATTTGGTTGACAAATTAAAACTGAGGAGCCAAATAAAAAATATCCAGGATTACAGTCATAAAATACCACTGTGCCATACGTGAAATTTCCATGTTCGATTTTACTTTCTCTTATGGAATTTGCAGGAATTCCAGGATCAGAACAGTTGACCACTAAAAAGAAAAAGAGCATAGACTTGAGAGTCATACAAATATAGTCTACTAAAACGGTCTTTTAAGTTTTCTCCTATCCTTTGTATGAGAAACTTTCAATGTGTTGCCACCCTGATTTTAAATAGCCTGATTTTATATATAATGATACTGAATTATGAAGATTATATGAAACCAGGACATACTAAAACCAGCAGATGCTAAATTCAGAGCAAATAAAAGGAAATGTTTCTTCAGACAGTGTGATGATGCTGTAAAAGCATTTGCCACTAAAAGTGACTGGACATACCAATGTATCCAAGTTATACTCTTGCCTTGGCATAAACTACAGCTCACAGCTGGAAACAGGTTATGAGGCTAGATGTGCCTTTGGTCTAACCCACAAAGCCAGGAAAATATGTTTGTGTTCCTTTAATAAGATTTTGATAATGGGGCACCTTTGAGGCAGATGTTTTGAGCTAAAGGGCACATAAGCAGTTCTGTAAGACTGTGGTGATTTTGCTAGAATGGGGAAATATCCCAACAAATGGGTATGTGCTTTTAGAAAAATGGGTATACATTGATGGTTATGAATACTGATGGATTTTTTGAGTCCTCAACTACTTTTGGATTCCGATGTTTGAAAATCACTGAAGACCGAGTTTGGGATTTATTTTTTTTTTTTTTTTGCAACTTACAGCTGTCTGGTGAGGGGATTATAATACTGATTTGGGGGCCATAGAGATTTTTTTTAACAGTTTTCCTGCAATAGACTCCTCTGGTCAATTAAACACATCATTATCTATTTAAAAAATAATAACTTCTCGTGAGCAAAAAGGTCCTTGGAAATTTGAGTTCTGTAAACTATTTGCCAGTATTGCTTAAAGCAAAGTGATCAAAGGAAAGTAGAGGGCACATATTGGGAGGAAGATATAGTAAATAAAATTACTATAAATCCATAACATGACTTCATCTGTGTACTGATAAAAATTCATAGAAGCTCCTGGGAAGATGCTGAAAAAGAATCAATATAGTTTTGGCATATGTGCAAGCAGGTTACAGCAAAAAGTACATTTTTCTAAATGAGGACAATTAGCAGATTTAAATAGCACATAACAACAGACTTAAACAGAACAATGGTCATAAAACTTTTCTAAAAGTGCTTATGAAAACTCAGAACTAATTTAATAATATTCTTTTATTTTCAGTGAAAGATTTTTAAATATGTTATCTAGAAGTGTTGAGAACCAACCCAAATGGATTAAGTTAACAAATTAGAATAAAAATAAAAAAAAATCAAGATAAGCAGTCAGATCAATGGAAATGTAAAAGGAAAAAAAAAACAAACAGAATGTATTCTTGTGCACCTATTAGAACTATATTGGCTAAAAATGCAGACAACATTATTTCAGGATTTGAGCTCTTAATTATCTCTGCATAATTTTACTTAAGGAAATTGTAGAAACCGTATTAAAAAATCAATACAAACTACAGACACATGAGAAAGTTTCTCTGCAACAGTTATCCTGGTAGCTTTCTGAATGTAAAACAGATCTAACTGAGAATATCTTCTTTAATAGTTTGATGCCTGTTAGTAAAAGAGAAAGTTTCCCCTTACATTCAGTTTATTTTTCAACCGTAATTTTCCACGTAAGTTTGAAGTCTGTAAATGCTTGCATTCTTACCTTTGCATATTGGAGGTGGGTGGCTCCACTGCCTGTTAGCTTGACACTGTGCTTTTGTTGGTCCTTGCATAACATACCCAGTATTACAGGAGAATGTCACAACATCATTGAAGTTGAAACCATTTCCACTTGTTCTTCCATAAATAGGACTACCAGGGTGACCACAGCTAACGGCTAGCATAGCACAAAGCAAAGAAACAAGACAAACACAGCATTCTGTTATCATTTTTCATGATTTATCACATAATAGATTATCATTATAATCATTATATAATAGTACTTTAAAGTTTTGATATTATAAGATACTGAGTACTTTCCATGAAAAATTCACGTTTCTCTGAACTGAATAAGAACTGAGATGTAATTTAGTAAATGTTAAATCACTTAATTAAATATTTAAATAAACTGAATATAATTTGCCAGGTAGTAATAAAAGCAAATGAAGAAAACGATTCTGACGAATCAGGAGAAAAGTGAGTACTTGATTTTCATTACATATAGTCTGAAATTGAAACAAAATATTCAGTATTTTTCAGTTTCTCAGGATTTATTCCTTAAAAATATGTCTTAAAATCAACTCATCAAGTCATCAGTTTATGACTGGATATAGGAAACATTATGAGCTCTGTGAAACTTTTCTTGTATTTATACAAAATCTGACTACAGATGGTAAAGTTCCTTTTCTGTGCCCACAAAGACCAGATGCAAAGATAGTAAGGGAAAATAAATGATAATTTAATTTTCCCAAAATAATTTTAAAAAATTATAAATATTTTATTCTGTTTTAACAAACTCTGGTAGTTGATAAACACAATGTTAATCAGTAATTTAAAACAAACAAACAAACAAAAAAACCAAACAACCACAGAATAAGTTGATTACCTCGCAAATTTATATCTCTTTTTCTAAATTAATTTTTCTAGGTCTGGCATGTTCTTTTTCTCTGTGTGGAATAGACTTATCATGATAACTCTTAAAGAAGCCTATTCTTATAACATAAATGAAGTACAATTTTAGGTACATTAAAGAAGTGAACATGGTCCTTAAGAATTAATATGGCATACAGACAAGTCACAGTATATTCTATGAAAGAATTCTGTATGTTCTTATAATATCACTAAATAAGTTATTTTAATTAAATATATTATCTTTATGTTACTGGCATCAGAAATGTTTATATAAGGAATTGTATTTTTTCCTGAAAAGAGTAATTGGAATCCTACACTAAACTGTTAAGGTTTGTAAAACCGTCAGGCAAAGATATGCATTCAGCCCACAGAGATGTTTTTTAATGCATATATAATAACAATAAAAAATATTATTGTGAAAACAGAACTATGAAATTTGCATACAATTTTGATTAGTACCCATGCATATACAATAGCAGTAGACAACAATAGTAATACATCTGCCCACTGTATAAGCAAGAGGAATGGTGAATTAAAAAGTGAAAAGGTCAGAATCGCTAAATTTAAACACATAATCTCAAAAATGCAATTAAAACATCTAAAGTTAAACAAATAAAGAAATGAGAGACTACTTTTCTATGTTTTATTTGAATGTTTGATCTGAAGTGGAGCAGTTCCTAGACATCTATCAAAAAGTTAGCGCTAGCTGCTGTTTATAGCAGCTTTTTGCAAGTCTAAGCTTCTTCCCAAGTCTGAATTCAAACAAGCAGCTTCCATTTGATTAGAGGAAGAAAATATGTCCATTATCTCTGCTGTTAGCATATCTTTTTTTTTTTTTCATTTCTAACATTAATATTAACATTTTAATTTAGAAATTCTTGATTAACGGTGTCTAAGTTTATTGCCTTCACAGTTACCTATAAAGAAGTGTGTTGGTCTTAAATGTAATATGAAGAAGTAATGATCTATTACTAGATCATAAAGTGGAAAAAAAATTAAGAAATATAATTATTATAGTAGTGTTATGTATAGCTAGTTCTATGTAAAGCAAACAGTGAGCAGTAAGTGTAATGAATTAAGTGTGTATTATGATTAATCATTCAGATAGTTTTTTCTACAAAAATGTAGCTATAAAAATAGAATGTTTGGAGGCAGACTAATCCATTTTCAATACACTGATATTACTGAACCTGAATTATTGAAACATAGTTGTAATTTGCTTTAGAATCCTTTGAGAACTCTCAAATTTTCCCAAAAGGAATACAGTATTTTCTGTTATTACATAAATGTATTTCATGTGATATATTGACACACTTATCACACACAAGGAATCTCATTAACAAAATACAAAATTCATGCTGAAAAACTGAAAACTCAAATCAGAAAAAAAACCACAGCATATTTGCTGAAGCAAAATTTTTAATCATTAGCGCTGAGGGTATAATTCAAGAGTATCTACTTATCTAACAACTGCAGTCAAAGTAAATAGTAAATGTACAATAATATTTCCAAATATCCATATATATATCTCCATATATATATCCATATATATCCAATATATCCAAATATTTCCAAATGTACAATAATATTTCCAAATATTTCCAAAAGCCACTAAGAGAAATAAAGCCATTTTCAAATTTGAGTTCCTGGGTGCCTAAGTCCCATTACTTTTTGAAGAAGTTTCATATGCATATATAAATGACAAGTATTTAGCAGCCAAAAGATGCAATAATCCAGTGGAAATTTTAAGTGACAACATTAAACTTCACCTGACAGATGAATCACAGCTTTTAGGTGGCCACATACGTTTGAGGATCTGCTTTAAATCTTTTTTTTTTTGAAAAATGAATACTAAGCTGCAAAGTCCCTCCTCATCTTGTCTGACATAGACATTCCTGTAACATAAATCAATATTTGTCGCCATGCTTACTTACGCACACAGGATGGAAGCTGACCAGACCAGTTGTGATCCTGTTGACATATTCGTACAGAAGAACCAATCAACCGAAAACCAGGACTGCACTGGTATACAACTGTGTCTCTATATCCATAATTTTCTCCAATTACTTGACCATTGACTATAAGATCTGGAATACCACAGTGACCAGCTAGATTTTTCAAAGTAAATTAAGAAAAAAAAAAAAAAAAAAGAAAAAAAAAGAAAAAAAAATCAGTAAATATGCCAGAGAAATTTTAAATATAACTACTAAATTAAAACAAAGAAATGCTGTACAGTTTTGTTTTTTTTTTTAATTGAATTTATTTAAAGGTTTATTTTTCTTAACTTGGGGGAAGCTGCAGTATTGCATTTGTATAGGAAGGACTGTACACAGTGTAGCAAAAAGAGATTAAATGTCATATGTTATCAAATATCTTTTGAAAAAATATGAGAAACTCCTTTTTATTAAAACCTGTCAAATCTTATATTAAGAAAAATAAATATAATATACATATTATAAATATCAATCCATTATAAATATCAATCCATCTGGATGTTATAGCCTTATTACAATGGGAACAAATTAACTTGGACAATTTATTGCTGGAATCTGACCCTCAGGATTGTCTTCCATTCTTTCTTTCCTATTGATCCCAGAGGAATCCCAAAGAGATTAATATATTTGGGCTAAAGATAGTCAGCGCAACTGCATCCAAATGTCCTGCAACCAAAAAACTTTCTATGTCTTGACTTAATCTTCTACCCTGTATTCTCAAAATATGAGAAGTATTTTATTAACATTATGAATGTCACAAACAGACATTTAAGATAGAGAGAGGTAGGGAAAAAGAATGAACCACATGTCATTTGTTACTATTTTACTTGAGGAACTCTGGAAAATGGGCGCTATGTTTCAGCAAATAATGTGGTAATAGAAAATCCTCTGAGAATGGTTGGCCTCATGGAGACTGTGACACATGGCAGAGAACCCACTGCAAAAACAAGTAAGGCAAGTAGGAAAAACAAGCAGTGTTTCAGCTAGTGCTTCAGTGAAAAAAAGAAAATTACCAGCCACCCGAACTCCTCTGCTCTCCTTTTCTCTTCTACTTTCTTCAAAAAAACCCCAAACATAAACAAACCCTCAAAACATGGGGCTGCTCATAAGAAAGAACATTTAGAAGCTATACAGTTCGCATTATGTTTTCCTTTGAACTTTTAAGTATTTATAATATTCTGATATAATTTTCGGTATTTTGCCTCATTCTTTCAGGGCTAGAAAATTCCTATAAAAAAAAAAATTGCAAATATGAGATTTTCTTATAACTTGTGTCTGGCAACTTAAGTCCTGTATAGTATTTCATCATATGAATCATGATAAAACCATCAGAATTTAAAATATGGGTAGTATGTGACCTTTCACACAGGTTAAATCAATGAGTGCAATTTGACTTCTGTATAAGGAACAGAAGTCCTAATCTGGTACTGTTCAAGGGTATTTTCCCCTCTTTTTGTCCCCTCCCCCTTTCCCTCAGTGTTATGTAAGGACCAGGCATACTTGAAATTTTTTATGTTTTCTGGGATTTTTATGTTTCTGGCATAATACATGTTTATAAAACTTTTTACAGAGTACTTATTGATTCTCCAGGAAACTGATAATCTGTTCAATACTTAGCAGACTTGAACATGCCACAAAGGGCTCAAAGTTCCCTTATCCTATCATATTTGTGATGATAAACAGGACTAATTGGATGAGGAGTATAAACTGAGCTGGAAAAGATCAGTTTCTATCAGAAGTGCAACCAGACAGTTTGCTGTGTTTCAGACCATGTCCAAGGAAATAATTTTCTAATTGCATTTAATTACAATATTTGGCCAGGTTCTTAATTAAGATATTAGTGTTGCTTTGTGGCAGTAGACTAGAAGCAGTATACATCACCAGAAAGGTCAAGCTCTGCTTCCTGTGCAGAGGGAATAAAACTGAAGTAATTCAACACATCAGGTGACTGAGATCACACTGCAGTTTCTGCAAATGTGTGTGGACATTACAAAAACCATACAACTGTAACAGGTGAAAAAATCATTATAAATCTCCCGTAAGTCTTGCATTAATGTTTCGGTCTAGCTTGAGAAAATTTAAAATCACTTAACATTCCCATCCTCACAGCCTACTTCCTCTTATTGTCATAAACCTCCCAGACCTTTTCTTTGACTTCTTCTTTTCATTTTTGAATTTATTTTTTTTCTTTCTTCTTTTCTTTTGACATTCTTTGACATCTGTTGACAAGGGGATAGCAGTGGATGTTGTTTACCTGGACTTTAGCAAAGCATTTGACAGTGTTTTCCACAGCCTTCTCCTGGGCAAACTGGCATGGCAGGTGGTCTGTGAGATGGGTAGGGAATTGGCTAACTTGCCAACTCAGGGTGGTGATCAATGTTTTTTACTCAGGCTGGCAGCCTGCCACAAGTGGGGTCCCTCAGGGATTGGTACAGGACTTGGTGCTGTTCAGTATCTTCATAAATGATCTGGATGACAAGATTGAGAGCACTCTCACAAATTTTCTGATAGCACCAAACTTGGTGGTGAGGTGAACATGTCAGAAGTGAGAGCCATCTTACAGAGAGACCCGTACAGGTTAGAAGGATGTGCTAGCAAGAAGTGTATGAAGTTTAACGACAAGTGCAAGGTCCTCCACCTGGGAAGGAATAACCAAAGAGCCCAATACAGGCTAGGATCTGTGTGGCTGGGTAGCAACTTTGCTGAAAGGGAACTTGAAGTCATAGAATGATGGAACTGTTTAGTTTGGAAAAGACCTTTAAGATCATCAAGTCCAACCATTAACCTAGCACTGCAAAGTCCACCACTAAACCGTGGCCCTAAGCACCACATCTACACAACTTTTAAATACCTCCAGGGATGGTGGCTCAACCACTTCTGGGGAGCCTGTTCCAATGCTTGATGACCGTTTCAGTGGAGAAATTTTTCCTAATATCCAATTTAAACCTCCCTTGGTGCAATGTGAGACCATTTCCTCTTATCCTATCACTTGTTACTTGCAAAAAGAGACCGACACCCACCTGGCTACAACCTCCTTTCAGGCAGTTGTAGAGAGCGATAAGGTCTCCCCTCAGCCTCCTTTTCTCCAGACTAAACCCTAGTTCCCTCAGCTGCTCCTCTTAAGACTTGTGATCAAAAGCCTTCAGGCAGCTTTGTTGCCCTTCTTTGGACACACTCCAGCACCTCAATATCTTATTTGCAGTGAGCAGGCCCAAAACTGAACACAGTATTTGAGGTACGGCCTCACCAGTGCTGAGTACAGAGGGACAATCACTTCCCAAGTCCTGCTAGGGCCTGCTGGCCACCCTATTTCTGGTCCTGGTGGGCAACAAGCTGAACATGAGTCAGCAGTGCCCTGCTGCAGCAACAAAGGCAAATCGGATCTTCTGCTGCACGTTCAGGGGCAGAAGTAGAGATGCAATCAGTACAAGTTGTACTGAGAGAGATTTAATCTCGACATAAGAAAGAAATATTTTTTTTGAGTAAGAACAAACACTCACTGGAACAAATGCCCCAGGGAGGCGGTAGAGTCCCCATCACTGGAAGTTTTCAAGATGTGGCTGGACAGAGTGCTAGATGATTCTGTCTCAGCTCCCTTTGCCATGAAAGGTTGGACCAGATGATCTTTCAAGGTTCCTTCCAACTTGGGCTGTTCTATTATTCTATTACTTCAAATCCCTCTGTCTTGATTATCTCCTCCCACTCTGTATAACTGTTAAGTCTTTGCAGCATTGAGAATATTGCATGACTAATTGTGAACTAGTCACTATTAGTAATGAAGGGTATATTTTTTTTTAAATAGTAGAGCCTACTCCTATCCTTGTGTAGTTTCTAAACTGAAAAGTAAAGAAATATAAATGTATGAAGTATATTATAAAATTGTAGTTCTATCATAACAATTCTAAATCAACTTATTGTGGCAGTGTTAAAGAATTAGATATAATTTTAAAACAGGATATACCAGACTTTTGATGTATTGTTCATCTCAAATTTAAAAGCAAATAAAAACCATTTGGGATTTGCAAGATTTGTCTCTAGTTTTCACTCTGCTTTCCAGGGGAAGTGTTGTCTGAGAGACATAAAAAAAAATTCAAAACAAATACTGACCTCTTCCCCCCAAACTATGGGTTCAACTCTACTTGTTTCATTTTCAATATACCATCTGTCATGTAGGTGCATGTGGTAAGCAGTTCAGTATGTTTGCTATTGAAAGTGTGTGCAATGGTTTACAGAGTTCCTCTTAAGAGAACCTTTGAGATCATTACTGAAATTTCCACTAATTTATGCAGCTGAATAAATTTCCTAAGTTACAGTAAAGTCAGAGACTCAGTAATATTTTCCAGAAGTTTTTTCTTTGTTTTGTTTTGTTTTCCCCCCACTCTGTTTCACATATGAGGGAGCTGGTCTCCCTCAGAGGAAATAAAAACCTTTCACTTTTTGTAGTTGTTTTCACTACTTCTCCAATACCAAGAAAAAAAAAAGAGGAAGAAAAAAACCCAACCCACAAGCCAACAAAAGAAACCACCACCATCCACACCCATATCTGGTAGAGTAATTATTACTTAATTTTTCTGCTATTCTATTCTGCTTCTGTTGTATTTCTTCTAAATGCAAGTTGTTAATTTATTTTTATCATGACTATTTGTTGAATTCTGTCCTTTTGTCATTTTTCTCTTAAGATACCCATGAAGAAAAGAATTCCAAAATGTTCATCTTACATTAAGGACACGTTTAGATTCATTACTGCATATCCTGATAGTTTTTATGATCAATTCTGCTGTTAATTGTTTTTCAGAACTTCCATTTTAAGATCTTATTTTAAGAGATTTGTGACAAACAGAGCTATTTATTTCCCCTTGTTAACATTCTGAATTTTTTAAGTGCCATTCAGTAGCCTTTTATGCTTTTGTTTGTGTATTGTGTGTTTGCATCTATATAAATAGGTGCATATATATATAAAGATAGAGAATGTTGGGTTTTGGAGGATTTTTTTTTTTGATTGTAGAAAGTCTTCAAAGTTTTCAGATTACTGCTGATTCTTTGGTAGTCTGAGAAAAACAAATGCTGCACATGTATAATTTTCAGAGAAACTGCTTTTATTTCTGAACGAGATATACTTATTGTGCAATGGCATCAAAGATCAAGTCTATTCCTTCATTTTATCTCACAGCTGTATCCCTAAAGCCTTTTTCCACTCACTTGCTTGCATTATGTGTATATCATCTACCATGTAATTGATGTCATTTTTGTCACACTGGTATAAACAAGGTATAACATACAACTTCCCTACTGTAAAAAATAGTGCAAGGCCATAAAGGGACATAATTTTAAATCTGTTCTCATTTGAGAAATCTGTCATACTTATACCAATTGAATCATTATGGAAGAGGAACAGTTTAGTTATGAAATTTGATATAATGAAACTGAATAAAATGATAAAACTGATGGTTGTAATAACTAGCCTTCGTTGGATATAAACGTAAGGTGTGGCTGTCTTTTACAGTGAGATAAGTAAATTAGTCCTCCTGAATACAATCCAGACACAAAACTGCTCAGGAGGTCAGCTCTGCAGGTGGAGTGTTTTCACTGGGGTCTGAATGGAAATACTGCAAACTGGGTATCATCTTGAGAGAATTGCCTGTAAAAACAAACAAAATCTGCCAGAAAAACTATGGCAGAACACTGAAAACAGATGCAAAAAAAAAAAAAAAAAAAAAAAAGGATGTAGAAAGCAAAGGACCACTGAGAAAAAAATAAATGTACTGCTGGAAAAACAAAGGTTCAAATACTGAGCAACAATGCTGTCTCCTGGTTTTATTTTTATTTGTCTTGTTTGCCAGGAAATTTATTTTGCAAATGGATAAGAAAGCATTTAAGAAATACTGATTCTATTATCAGTTTACACTCTTGTTTGAACAGCCAATAACTCATTCAGTATTTACTTATCATTGATAAAAAAAACTCAATAATATTGTTACTATCTAATTGAATATCACTTTTTTATCCCCAAAGTAATATTCTGATTCTAAGACCAATTACAAAAAAATATAAAACTATTGTAGTCACCTTGGAAGGCTATTGAAAACAAAAAATGAAAAACAATCATATAAAATTTGTGGGAAATACGGGACAGAGGAAGTGGTTCAAGCAGTAAGATCAATAGTGTACTTCTGATCTACCTTTATCAAAATGAATGAGAGGAAAAAAAATGCATCCTTGCATGGTACATTGCCAAATACAAACACATAACAAATAGACCATTTACTACACTGCATTAAGAACTGGGTTATGGGTAGAAAAAAAGCTGAAATAAAATTAGCAAACATTAAACAAAATCTCCATTCAATGATTTGCAATAAATAGGTTATTATAATTAATATTACTAAGGAAAAAAAAAAATATTCTAACACCCTACTGGTAAATATCTGGCTTCACACTAGGTCAGGATCTACACTATTTTAGACTAAACTAGTCTAGATTGTTTTCAGAATAGCCTAGTCCATTGTGAATGTCTTTATTTTAGTGCTGTATCATTAAGACTGAGTGTATTTCCATCTTTTTTATGATACGGATATAAAAGACATATACTGCAGTTCTATGACTTCAGTTGGGGCCCCTAGGTCTCAATGTAACCCATAATTTATAATCCTGCATCAAAAGATGTCACTTTTGTAAAGCAATGAGTGAATCCAACAAAGACAGACATTAGAAGTGAAGGTTTTACTGAGTAGCAGATTTGAGGGGGGAAATAAGCACTATAACATTCTCAATTTCCAGTCTAGCAAAGCTTGAGAAGAGTAACTACATGATATATTATTAAGAAACAAAATTAGTCAAAAAATAGGAATGAAGGATATTAATAACATGTGAACACCAAATAAATTACCTAACTTGACATTAAATCCAGCTGTAGCAATGAAGAATGAGCATAATAACTTGGTGTCAGAACCTTAGAAACCGCAGCCGCAAATAAGATTTCTGTTCTGGAGGTTACTTTCTGAGATGCAAGAGTAGGAATAAATGAATACAGAATCTTTACATTAAATGGCAAAAAAGTGCCTATGCTTATTTTAGCTGTCAGTAATGTCAAACATGAACATAGCAGTGAAAGAAATCTACTATTGAAAAAAGAGACTTAGGTTCTTATTCAATAAAGTTAATTAACCAGTCAAGATGACCTCAGCTGAGGAAATAATTATTTGCTGGCATTTCTTTCTTCTGTACAGGGCTTGCATTTCTTATAAGGATGTATTTTTTTTTACATCCTTCTGTAGGCAAACAACATCTTCTGTAAAAAATCACAGTATTGAAACAACACTGGCACAGCCCCCAGACAAAACCGGGTTTGGGGTCTTTCTCCTGCTAGTTTCTGAAGATCCTCACCTTGCCAGCTGTTCAAGGTGCACTAAAACTGTTCAGGATGAACAGTAATGTTCTTTTAAATCTTTTTTAATCTATGGGCCATAAAGTGTTCTGCTGAATTCCTTGAAATGGCTAAATAATTCTTTAAAGATGAAATATCACATACCTCATTTGAAAGTCTAGTTGTTGTTATTATGCAGTAGCATTGAAGAACAAAGAGAAGCATATGGCTAACTAGATATATCAATTCAGTATCACTGGAGATACAGATTCCCTTTTAGATGAAGTACTATGAGTTTAAAAAAAAGATGTTTAAAAAGAGTGAAGTTGGTTGCTTGTATGTTTTTCCAAAAGTCTTAAGGATGAAAATAGTGGCAGGAAAGCTACAGTTCAGAGGATACGTAGACACAGAAACCTTTTAGTGACTGAAAGTTGATTGGGAAAATACAAATACTACAGTTCCTTTGGTTTTACCTGACATAAATTTAAAGTTACAGTCACTCCTGTGTATACAGACCTTCCACTCAAAAAAAAAAAAAAAAAAAGAAATGAAAGATAACTTTCCAGCTCTACTTCTCTACCTTGCTCTTCCAAACACATAAATTGCATATAATGTAAATATGTATATATTTCAGTTCCTGATTTACTTGATCCATGATATAGATAAATTTAATATCTTTTCATATCTTCTAATTTGATTATCTAACCTCCCCACTGGAGCTTTCATTCACTAATGTACACACATCTTATAAAATTATCTTATGAAAATAATCTTTTAATCCCTTATCATGTTATCTTTCAGTTCCAAATCAATTGAACATGCTAAATGACAGATCTTTACCCGTTGCACAGACCTCTCCACGGCACTAAGTAATTCATAGAATCATAGAATGGTTTAGGTTGGAAGGGACCTTAAAGTTCTAGTTCCAACCCCCTGCCGTGGGCAGGGACATCTTCCACTAGGCCACATTGCTTAAAGCCCCATCCAACCTGGCCTTGAACATTTCCAGGGATGGAGCATCTACAACTTCTCAGGGCAACCTGTGCCAGTGTCTCACCACCCTCATAGTAAAGAATTTCTTCCTAATGTCTAATCTAAATCCACCCTCTTTTAGTTTAAAACTGCTACCCCTCATCCTACCACTACATGCCCTTGTAAAAAGTCCCCCTTTATCTTTCCTGTAGGCCCCTTTAAGTACTGGAAGGCTGCTATAAGGTCTCCCCGAAACTTTCTCTTCTCCAGGCTGAACAACCCCAACTGTCTCAGCTGTCTTCATAAGAGAGGTGCTCCAGCCCTCTTATCATCTTTGTGGCCCTCCTCTGGACTCCCTCTAACAGGTCCATGTCCTTCTTTTGATGCTGCCCAGGATGCAGTTGGCTTTCTGGGACACAAGTGCACATTGCAAGCTCATGTTGAGCTTCTCATCCACCAACACCCTCAAGTCATTCATGAGTCATTCAAATTA
Source organism: Vanellus vanellus (assembly GCF_965231255.1). Lineage (NCBI taxonomy): Eukaryota > Metazoa > Chordata > Aves > Charadriiformes > Charadriidae > Vanellus > Vanellus vanellus. The sequence goes on from NC_138906.1 coordinate 152,342,291, forward strand.
AGCTTAAGTGAAGATTTGCACCAAATAATGCTGTATTACAGAAGGAAAACTATTTGGGATGGAGAGTAGTCTAAAAAGATAAACGGTAATCTGCACAAAGAGATATTGCAACAAACCCCTATATTTAATGTATAAACTAGTTCAAATTCTTCTGAAAGTCTCAGTTTATATATATTCAGCTTATATTCTCATGCCCCCACAAATAACAAGGTACAATACAACGCTGATATTTCATTCTAAAATCAGAACACTATAGTAGCTTTGATTTCAACGAATCTAAAATGTTAATTGAATATAGAGTTCAAATCAATGTCTCTACAGTTAACACAATAACCCAGATCAAAGTACACATGATAATAATAAACTAAAAAGAAGCCCTGAAATTGTTTCACTGAGATCACTTGTTCATTTTATTCATAAACTATTTTGTGTTTAGTGTCTGAGTATTTAAAATAAGTGAAGATGCCTAAGCATGTACAACTAAAGGGTGTAAAATTCCATGAATAGTGTCTAGATAGTGATTTTCTCTCAGAAATGACTGCAATGCTCCTGTCAAAGTTTCCACAAACATTTGACAGAACAAGAGGGAATGGCTTCAAACTCCAACAGGGTAGATTTAGACTGAACATTAGGAAAGACTTTTTCACAGAAAGAGTGGTCGGGCATTGGAATAGACTGCCTAGGGAGGTGGTTGAGTCACCATCCCTGGATGTGTTTAAAAGACATTTAGATGTGGTGTTGGGGGATATGGTGTAGGGGAGAACTTTGCAGAGTAGGGTAGATGGTTGGACTCAAAGATCCTAAGGGTCTCTTCCAACCTAGACAATTCTATGATTCTATGATTCTATGATATTTCTTTTTCTGTATCTTTTGTGAGTGTGCAGATTAATTCTATAACATAAACACTGAGTTCGGCTCTACTATGCAGACATTTTCCTAAGGATATGTATTAAAGCTGACACATTTGGAATCGATCAGTCTTGATGGTTATGTATAGGTCTATGTTAGAGACATATGCAGCAATCCAGTGACACAGGTTTTGCATAAAAAATATTGAAAAAGGGATTAAATCTGTGGAAAGGTAACCATAGCTATAACTTGATAAGAGAAAAAACTCAGCCACACACATTTTTTAAAATGCAAAACTGTCTTCAATGTCTGTGCTAACAGAAAGAGACAGGCAGATTTGCTTTGCTTACTTTTGTCTGCTAGAGAGAAAGAAAATAGGTAAGCCATGACAGGAGTATCCATACCTAAACATCTGGTTTCAATTCCGCTCCAGAGTCCAGAAGACAGGCATTCCCTTACGGCAGAGCCGACTAGCATGTATCCTGAGTCACAAGTAAATATAGCTGTAGATCCGTATGTGATTTGAGTTCCAATCTTATTCCCATTTGGAGGTATAGGGAGTTCTCCACAAGAAATAACTTTATGGCAAAACCAAACCAAAACAGAAATGTACAGCTGAGTATCACAAACACACATACAATAATATTTATCAACCAGTAATATTTATCAGCCAGTCAACCAGAAAAGTAAATTTCACATCTTGAAATGTTTTGCTCTGTAGAAACAATAGATGAAAAACTTTGCACACAAAGACTATTACTTCCACAGAAATAATACTTAAGAAAGAGGCAGGGGGAAGAGCAATTAAAATTGCCTTTGTAAAGTTAAAAAAACCCACTGTTCAGAACATTATTAATTTTTATTTCATTACCTTGATTTTATTAATGACTTTTTCTTAATATTGGAATATCACAATTGTTATAGTTTTAAAAATTATCTTTAAGCTTTTTTGGAAAGATGTCATTTTTATCTTTTAGTTCATAATGAAATGCTTGCCCTAGCATTCACACAATGTGTTGTTATAATTAGTGAATGATGTGCATGGAATTCCTTGCTATTCATTTACAATTCAAAGCATCTTTTCATTCAAAATCATATTTTTTCTTTAATAACTTTATTTTAATAATTAGTAAAAAGAACTTTACTATGACTAAACAAGATGGTGGATTATCAAAGTGTGAAAGCAGCTAATGCACTGAGAAAATGTAAGTGGTAACATTGCAAACAAAACTTCCCAAAACATAGTGAAAAATGTTTGTCTTTTAAAGAAAAGGTTTTAAAATATATATGTACTATGTAAAATATCTATACACACACACAGATACAGATTCAGACATATACACAATATTTTTAACACTAGCAGGGGTGAAATACTGCAATTACCTTTTAAAAATCCTATGTCATAAATTAAATTTCCAGTAAGTTAAAAAGAACTCAAAATTAAGGTTAATTTCCATTATAATTAATCTGTCTATGGAATTGCATTTTTCAGCCCCCTTTTTATTAGTTTTAAATATATTCTCAATAAATTTGAAATATATTCTAAACTACAGTTCAGAATACAGTTTAGAAGTTTAGAACACAGTTTAGAATAGGCTTATCTACACTTCTTTTTTTCATGCTTTTTGGATATGTGTGGATTTATAAACATACATGCAGATACACACAGTTTAGATACATGCACCAAAACCACAGTCATATCCCTTTCTATCACAGTGTACATCATGTTGTGTTTCACAAAAAGGAAGAATTTTGGGGCTTCAAAGTATACGCAAACCCCCACAATTTTGGAAAACATATGTCTATGCTTAAAAACATAAAGAAACCTGCTTTTCACAGGGGTGGAGCAGGGCAACATAACTGTAGCCACACATTCAGCTTGTTTAAAGTATCTGAATATTCATTACTTTTTTTTTTTTAAAGTAGCTATTGCAGGTTATCAAGATACCAGCTAATGGTAGGAATGACATGGACTTGCACACTATATGGGAAACAGCTGAAAGGAGAGATTATTTTATTTATCAAGTGTGCAGACAGGGTACAAAGCTTTTTTCTTTTTTCTAGACTATACAGCATTCCTGACCTAGAAAAATATATAGGAAAATGTTCTGTATTAGTTATTTGTACCTTTATAGATTTAGGGACCTTTAAAATCCAGAAGTGCGCTTACAGATATTTCCTTGCCACTAAACCTAATGGATCGTATTTGTAAATAATAGTCTTTAAGATACCCAGGAATTCCAGCCAGGAAACATCTTTCTAATTAACTGATTCCAATATTTAATTAGTTAATTTCTAATTCAGGTTAATAAAATATTTTTATCTGAAGTCTGTACAGTAGATGCAGATACAACATGTACTCACTTTGACAGTACGGCCGCTCATTTCTCCAACTCCAGGTACCATTAGCAAGACACTCGATAGATGCTGGTCCCAAACCATAATACCCCGGATCACAGCTGAAAACTACTTTTGTTTTATATTCATAATGTGAACCATTCACTATTCTCCATCTTCCATGTTCCAGAGTAAAAGAATTGATGCTTGGACATGTAACAACTTCCAGAATAACAAAAACACAGTTATTTGTGGGTTAGTACAGGCAAATTAGGAAAATCTGCACCATTATTAATTGAGAAATGTATTTTAAACTCAAAGACATAATGTTTGAAGAGTAAGGCTGTATTTGAAATTGTCTGTGGATAGAAGGTATGAGTTCTCTCACTTAATTGATAATGATCAATGGCCCAGACAGAGCAGTAACTGTGCATGCAGAGCTATGCAATTGGTGTAGATAGAATCTATAGCATGGTTGAATTCACTGTAGATTGGTAGTCATGGAACTCCTGTGACACTTTACATCAGAATCTTTAGTAAAATGTTAGCTATGTTTCAATATAGGAATTATTCTTCTACCCAGGTAAATTCTGTGAGTCCTTAAAGACTCATTTGGAGAGGCTGCACATTGGTGACAGATAAAAAAATATCCATATCCAAGAAGGTTTTTCAGCAGCTACACATTTTTACCTCATGTCCTACTTCTATGTGCTCTTCCTCCCCAAACCAAACAAAAACATTCTACAACCCTAATCTGATAAAAGAAGTTTAACAAGCATAACACTTTTTTCCATGATCAAAAGGCACAGAAGATCTTTGCTGGATACTATTTTCTTTCTCTCCATTTGTATTTGTTCTTTAGATAGAGCAAAAGGCATGAGGGAACAAGAAGGAAAAAAAAAAAAAAAAAGAAAATTCTTGAAAATTATTCTAGGCTATGTTTTCTTTCCCTTCCAAAATTCATTGGTTGACATAATCCAAATCTTAATGTGCATCAGACACTGACATTTCTGTGTCAGTCTTATGAGCACATGGGTTTTCATACCCTATTTATAACTGTCATGGGATCCACTTCTCTTTGGAACTGAACATGCATTTTCTCCTCAGTAATGTTTCCCCAAGTTTAGATGGTGCAGAATTATAATGATGGGCTGAATATAAATAATAAGCAGCAGTTTAAAACAAGTATCCCAAAGTACCAGAGACTTCGCAATTCTGGATAGTAAACAGGTTTTGTTAACAATAGGTGAACTGTGCGGCTCTCACTGAAGAAATGGCTTTTGCATAAACTTCTGCAATCATTAACTTCAATTTAACAGCAAACTAATTATCGGTTTGAATGTATTCTATAATCTCTAGTGTATTTCTTCTGCTGCCGCAGAATGTTTCTATATATGTCTCAGACATATACATTTCAAATCTGTATTTCACAATAATTTAATACCAGCAATTATTCATAGAATAAAGTAACCTGAAGCTGAAAGTTTAGTAATGTGGAGATTTGCACCTTGGATAAATAAAGAAGATGTACAGCCAAGTTCTTACTCACTGGAGAGTTTTTACATGTTACTTACCTACACAGCGAGGTGTTTTGTTGTGATTGCTCCAGGTACCATCCGGCTGGCAGACTGCCGTTGTGAGTTCCTTGGCTGATAGTCTATATCCATCATTGCAAAAATAAGTAACACGGGTGCCAACTAAGTAATCTGTAGTTAGTATCCCACCATTTAATGGAGCTTTAGGAATTCCACAAGATATTGCTGAGTAAAAAGAAAGGCATAGTTATTTTATATAACACTATAAGCTTCTATTCATCTCAAAGGATTTATGCATTGTAACATCAATACTCTTAAATTCATAAAAACGACTTTTTAACTCATTACTGTGTGTCTTACGCCTACAAATAAATTGCTTCAGAATTTTAGGGAATTAAATCTCAGGAAGTTTTTGCTTTTTGAGGGAGGAGGTTAAAAATAAGAACAACAGTTCATAACTCTGCAGCTATCCATTCAAAATGCAGGAGATAATCAAAGAAGAGACAATAGAGAATATCTGGAAAAAAATATGATCATCGTGGTTGAATGAGTAAAGCACCAGTCTGAGACATTAGGAATCTAGTTTGTACTTTGGGTTTCTTCCATCAGATGTACTGTGTGACCTCCATCCAAGCACTAAAATCATCTTTCAACATTCTATTTTTCCTCCAGCAAAGCAGAAAGAAAATACCCTTTTGAAAGTGTTGAAAATTGGCAAATGAAAGTGTAAGCCACTTTTTTTTTTTAATTATTCAGCAGAAAGTAAGTATCAAGAAGCAATCTGACTCTAAATAATGCCCTGTCTTTTATAGGAAGAAAATAAAAACTAAATGGTTTTCACACTTTAACACCATACATATAATGTAAGTCAAATCCAAAAAAAAAAAAAAGGGCTTAGGCACTTAACTCTTAAGTACTTTACTTTGAAGTGGAATCTCGAATCCTGAGAGACCACCTATTCTGCCTACACAGAGATATGAAAAGTTAAGCCTCTCAGACTATGTGTAAATCCTTGATAAAAAAAGAGTAATCTATTTTTGCCCCTATTGTGAGCTGATCTCATGTAAGAGAGAACTGCTTCATAAGCAATATAACAACAGTGTAGCACCGTACCAAAGCTAATAATCACAGCTGAGACACAGAACTTGCAGAACAGAGGTGATAGGATCAATGTTAAAATATTCTTCAACTGCCATAAAAATAAACTGTATATGGCATGTCAATTTTTAAAAAAGAGATACACTGTACTGAAAAGATCACAGAAAACTATTATTAATTTGCTCATCACCTCGTCTGGGCAGCTATAAAAAACATGTATCTGATGGCTACCGCATTATCAACTGGTAGCTTGAGAGAAACACACATTTAGAAGAAAATAAGAAAACAGTGACTAGGAGATGGTGAAGGCCCCAAGAGAGTCATTGAATTCCATCTTCCAGAGGGTATGAAGATGTGATCCCAGAGTGATGAAAAGTGACAAGTTAACTAAACCAGAAGGTCCATCTTCCACTTCTTACTAAACGTCTGACAAAGCTGTACTATTTCACCTGATATCACCAAAGAAAGAAACCAAGCCTCCATAACACTAAAATGAAACATATGACCATGCTTATGTTTATTATATCTCGAATTCCACAGTAGCTTGGGTTGCAGCAGCACACATTAGGCAGATCTATTCATGCAAAGAGGAGGATAACCAAAAGCTGGTATAACCAAGGTATAATCAAATAAGACTGTTTACTGCATAACTACCCAAGCTAACCTCTTCCTTCAAAACCATGTTAATGATAAAAGGAAGTTTCAGACAATAATAGAATTGCCAGAACCAAGTCCACTTCCAGTTACATCAGGGCCAGCATTCAGCAGGATACTGAATTACTAGGGCATTTTACTAGGGCATGTAGCGATAAGACAAGGGGGAATGACTTTAAACTAGAAGAGGGCAGGTTCTGATTGAACATTAGGAAGAAGTTTTTCACTTTGAGGGTGGTAAGGCACTGGAAAAGGTTGCCCAGAGAGGTTGTTGAGGCCCCATCCGTGGAGGTGTTCAAGGTCAGGCTGGATGTGGCCTTGGGCAACCTGGTCTAGTGGGAGGTGTCCCTGCGTATGGCAGGGGGGTTGGAAATTGATGATCTTCAAGGTCCTTTCCAACCTAAACCATTCTATGATCCTATGATTCTGTGATATAAAAACTAGTATCCACCCCCAAAAGATTTGTAACATGTTAACAGCTCTTGCTTATGATCCTGAGCACCAACAAATGCTACAACACTACTTGTTCACATACAGCAAATTCTGTGTGTTTTAGCAATCAGCAACGTATATATCAGATATTTTGTAGATACAACCTGAGATGTTTTATATCTACCATTGAGATTAATGACTCCTTCAGTATTCAAAAATATCCATTTGTGACTTGATAAATTTTGAGTCATACTATCGACGTTAACGGAATCAATCTTGTGGCACAAGAAAAATATATCCTTCCTTTAACCTTAACTTTTTAAGAAACAAGATTCATCCCAGCACACCAAATGCTTGATAACAGCCTTTTATATAAACAACAGAGCTCCCAAAGAATCACTCAGTGACATTTTTAGTTTACAGCAGTTATGAGCTGAATTTTATATATGTGGAAACTTGCACAGAAATTTAGCTTTCAGTTGAGGGGAAAAAAAAAAAAATGAAAAGATCAAGACAAGTTATTGCCACATCTGACAACTTGACAGGAAAAAAATGACAAATATGGAACATCCAAAGTGCCCCAAAACAGGTTTATCACAAAAATGTTTGGTCATTATATGTCAGCTTGAACAGTATTGCAAATCAACATCACAATTGTAATCACAACTGAAACATTAAAGTCTATTATTTATTCAAAAATTTCAGAACATAGTACAAAATTCCAAAGATATACACATACAGTCCTTGGAAGACCTTCATTTTATTAGTTCTTAAAGACCACCAGCACATTCTAAAGACTTATCTGAAATTTCAGAAATTATTATTACGCCAGGATGAAGTCCTTAAATACTCTTCATTAAATGTTAAGGCACTATTAAAAGTTTCCGTAATGCCAATTTCCCAAACACAAATCAGACTATTCACCCTGTAAAGGACATACTGATCCTTGTATTTGCTCTGCCTCACTTAAGAACAACACTTATTAGATGTAGCTACCTTTCATATCTCAGGGACATGAGAAAAAAATTAAATATCAATGAAGACATCAGTCTAGAGCAGATAACATTTACCAAAAGTACGTCAAACATAGGCATGACTACCAAAACTATTCAGTGACATATTCCTTGGAACTTAACTATTTGGACATTCAACTTGTGGAAAATTAAGAAATTTTATGAAAACTAAATTTCCTGTAGAATCATAGAGTCAGTGAGGTTGGAAGGGACCTTTAAGATCATCAAGTCCAACCATTAACCTACCCTGATAAAAACACCACCACTCCTAAACCATGTCCCTAAGCACCTCATCTACCCTTTTCTTAAACACCTCCAGGGATGGTGAATCCACCACCTCTCTGGGCAGCCTATTCCAATGTTTAATAACCCTTTCAGTGAAAAAATGCTTCCTAATATCCAATCTAAACCTGCCCTGACACAACTTGAACCCATTTCCTCTTGTCCTATCACTTGTCGCCAGGGAGAAGAGGTCAGCTCCCATCTCTCTAAAACCTCCTTTCAGGTAGTTGTAGAGGGTGATAAGGTCTCCCCTCAGCCTCCTGTTCTCCAGGCTAAACAACCCCAGATCCCTCAGTCGTTCCTCATAAGGTTTGTCCTCCAGACCCTTCACCAGCTTTGTAGCCCTTCTCTGGACACGCTCCAACACCTCAATGTCCTTCTTGTAGTGAGGGGCCCAAAACTGAACATTAGAACTGAAACTGAACTGAACTGTAGATTGCCTTACAAATCACTTTAAAGAATGCCAGCTATTTCTTTGGCATTTAGTAAGTTACTGAATTTTTCACACCTGTCGCAAAACAGCCATGCATTTGGAAATAAACAGAAGTCTCTTTTGAATAAATACAAGACTTATTTATCTTATACATAACTACATTAATTGTTCTCATGCATATGAATATGACTATCTCAAACCTACAGCCATATCTAAAAAATGTAAAGGTAGAAGGTAGTATGCTTAACATATCAGATGTTTCAGATCACTACAAATGTACTTTAGCTTAATTTTTTGAGAAAACCATAACTCATCAGGTATCATATCTAACCAGGTATTCTTGGAATTCTCTTTTTTATTTTTTTTTTAATGCTTTAGTATAATTTTCATAAGAATCACCAGCTATGCAACACTTATGTCTGCTGTTATGGACAATTTAGATTACCGAGCTAGACAATTCTCCTGATATAGTGCTATGTTTTAAACTTTACTTACTTAACATGTCTACCTAGAATTCCTGTAAAAGCATTTGCCTATTATCCGTGTATGATATTACAAAATATAAATGCTGAATTCTGATTAGGCCTGCATGAGACAAGGTTTATTTGCAAAAGAAATATTTTATAATTAAACCCAAGGATCATGTAATGCTGGGATAAAAAAATGACGTATAAAATATAACTGGTAGAAAAACAAAACTGGATCTTCTGAGATCTACAGTCAGTTGTAAATATCCAACCATTTATATGAATTCATGTTAATTTTTGTATTAGATCATTGTAAACCTATGCATTCTTTCAAAAGTTTATCACAATCAGACCTCATAATTTAGTTAACCATGGGAATCTTTTATTGACTTGTGATCAGAGGCTAAATATTATTCAAACTGAGGGTACATGGATGACAACACTTTCAGATTATGATTCATTTATTTCATTTCTATATAAACAGAATAGTTAATATCTAAAAGTTAGAAGAGTAGAAGTTTACAATTAATTTGTATTATTTTTACCACTATACTAATACAATATTAGATTTCAAAGCAGTTTCCCTTTACTTCTTTTCATGACAGAGGAAGGGTGCTTTTGTATTAACTTTGAAACAGGTTTCAGGTAATTGCTGAAGTCTAGCTTAAAGCATTTCTTTTTGATTCCTTGTTACTGCATTAAGTATCTTCTACTGAGATATGTTTAGTTCTATAAATACTGTAAAAAAGCTTTTATCCAGGGTTAAAGTGTGTATCTGTTAGATTTTTTTTTGATTCTGTCAGTCCTGTAGTGTAAGTGATTTGAAGAATGGCTGGTATTATCTTTTTAGAGGTCCAGAGTTCAAGATTTATATTCATATCTGTATAAGCATGAGAACATTAAAAATTGCTCTAACATTGCTCATGAACTTGGAAAAAAAAAAGCTGTAGTGGAAAAGGCTACTGGCATTCATTAGTTACAGAAGAGGATTCAGAAGTTATAATAATGGTAGAGATACAAAATGAAAAATGTAAAGAGAAAGCATTAGTTTTAATACAGTCATGAAATATTCTGCAGATAGTAAAAAATGTTTGCCAAGAAAGGGACTAGGTATTGCTAAAAAACCCCAACAAACTACCACAAATCACTATCTGTGTTGATTGTAGAAGTATCATAAAAGAATTCATAAATTTTGAGGCCTTAGATTTCTCATTGCCTATAGGATGAGGCCAGTAACTACTACTGTGATTTGACTGATAATATTCATTTAGAAGACAGAAAACACGTAGATTTAAATGAGATATATTGTTTTTACAGAAATTGCAAATATCTTTTTTTTCTTCTTGCACAGCTACGTAAAAAAAAAAAAAAAAGCCTAATACTTTTTTTTTTTTGCCGTGTTAAATGGTCATCTGTGGCAATCCTATATTCAGATGTGTGAAAGAACTGATTAATATGGCTTTGCTCATTATGCTATAAATGATAGAGAATTGGAAGTAGAAGGTAAGACTGTGACATTATCTGATATCACCTGGAAAAATAGTTGGTAAATTCTGACTGGCAATTGTAATAGTTGTTAAAAAGCTGGTCATTCTTTATATCATGAAGTTCTAAAAACCACTAGCCCATACTTAAAAGAGTTAGAATTATTTTGTAGTGGAGCCATACTGCTGAGTAGTAGGGGGAATGGCAAAGCCCTTGTGTCTTGTAAATATCTTCTGTGAAAGACATGAGGGATATTTACTGATGGTGTTCTCAACCTTTTCATACAAGAGATCGTGGCATATATCTTCTGTATCATCTGGGTATGGGGGATAATTTTCACCTCAGAAAAACAACAGGAAGCTTAGACTAATTGTATGGGAGCACCCAGCCAAACTGGTTTCCGAGCACAATAGGTGAGATGCAGGGAGTTGTCATCCGACTCAGCTTCATCTCCGCCTTGCCTTGGCTATGCAGAGATAACTTGGGGGGAACTGCAAAACAGCTCAGCCCGGGGTTATCTCAAGATTGCATATGAGGACCAAAACCAAAGGGCCCTGGACAAACAAAATGCCCCGAGTCCCATCCCACCACTATTCCCGTGACTTTGAGCTCTAGACATCACAAATTGGCAACAGAGACTTAGCTATCACACCACCAGAGGTAAATATCCCAGATAGTGTAATCCCCTCAGGCATAATCCTGCACCCTAAATATAAACCGCAGGGTTTGGGGAGAAAAATGGGGAATTCTCCAACGATACAGCTGGCCTGTAGGAGATCCGTGTCCCGTCCCCCTCCCCCCCCACCCCCCCAGGATGCTGTACAGGGTAACTTCCCAGGGATTGAGCGACCTTACCTGAGAGAGGGTAAGTGACTAAGAAACATACGAATGGTATATGGCATGCTATTACGTTTGTAATTGGTGCACTCATTTAAGGTATTAATATCTAGCACGCACGTGGTTTGTGTTGTTACTTGTCGGGATCATTTGTAGCTTGCACTAGTGTATCCCACTAATTTCTTTTAAACTGCAATAGTGTAATCGCCATTGTACACCTAGAACTTGCAATAGTGACGTATTGAACCTGTGAGTGACGTCCAAATAAATTGTTAATTTGAACCTCACAGTGAAGTCCTTTTTCCCGTTTCGTCACACTAATGTATGGAAGCAGCTTATTCCTGAGATTGAATCTGAAGAGTTTGCTGTTGTAAGCTACATATCATGGCCACAAACAACTTTTCACACACAAGGACTGGCTGGAAGAGTTGAATAAAGTTCACATCATGTATCAAAGCTAGCGCTTATTAAATGCTTAATTACAATTAACTATTATTCAATTAATACATACATTAAATAATTTTCAATACTCTAATAGTTATTGCTAACAGTCTTTGTACTTGATCAGACACCGTGAGATTACTAAGCACTTAACTCCACTTGTCCCTAAAGTATTATCTGAATATTGCAACTATTTCCATTACTGAAATCTACTCAGTATGCTGAGAATAATCATCTGCTATTTGAATTTGGTAATTTGTTTGGTGAGGTTTTTTTCATTCCACATAGTTTGGTACATCTAATTAACAGTCTGATCAATTCCTACAAATATCTGTCATGACGGAAGTCCTTAGATAACTGATGAGGAGAAAAAGCTAAAGAATGGTATGTAACAAATGCACTGGCTGGTTTTAGCTTGGTTTGGTTTGTTTTTCTAAAGGACTTTCAGTTTTTAAAAATACAGACACACATTTTATAAATTAATAGAAATTTATCAAAAAGCTTTGAAAATGAGATTGTTTCACCTTTGACAAACATTAGGTAGTTTTGCTTTAGACCATGTAGTTCAAAGACTTTTTGTCAAAAAAATCTCATGGGAAATTAACATGGAAAATTCCTATAGCATTTATCTGCACTGGTCCACTGGAACAAAATGTACACAGTTTAAATAAAGACATCTGCAAATTTTCATAAAAAAAAAATCATTCTAATAGTTCACTGAAGAGTGACATAGGTAAGTTATCAGAAAAACAGCACTTTTTACAGGAAAGGAAGAATAAGTATACATTTGCAAAGGGTATTAAATAACCATTTCATTTTCCTTGTTAAGTAGAACATATTTTGCTTTTATAACGCAGAAGAAACTAAGTATACAGTTAACTCAATGAATTATCTTTTAAATTTCAATTTAAACTGTGAAAGATTAGAATGGCATCATAGGCAATGCTTTTTTGGTCCAGTTTCTTCTTGGAAATGTAGCAAGCTTCAGGTCTTTCATTTTTAGATATAGTTCTTGAATCATGATAAATGAACTTTACTAAATATTCAGTTTTAAATGAACTTTTTGAATAATTTCATATTTTAATTTTGTGGGCTCTTTTCCCTCACAGTGATGTAGGTGGTTTTTAATATTTGCCAATCTTAGCAAATTCTATTGAAATACTGTTTCTTAAAAATACACTTGCCTTTGTAAATTTTACTAGGTGGAAAGATTTTGGTACATTTTTAATATGACCATTAAATGATTACCTTCTATTCATTTTGAGTCAGAAAACTGATGGCTTGCATTAGAAAGAGCAAAAGAAGGTTTCATAAGGTGTATTATTTTATAATGAAAGAATTTACCTTGACAAGCTGGAACTGGAACATCCCATGAGTAATAACCATATGAAGATTTCCTGCATACAGCAGTACTTTTCCCAACGAGCCGAAAACCTCGATCGCAAGCCCAGCGAACCATACTGTTGAGCTGTCCACCTGTCTGACTGACAATGAAACCGTGTGGAGGGGACTCTGGAGTACTACAGTAGAGAGCTTTAAACATAAATATTAAATAAATAAAAGACACATTTAGAATCCAGATAACAATTCTTGACAAATTCTTGTTGAATTCAGTGGACATCTGATAACAAGCTGAGAAAATTTCAATAGAAGTTATATTTTGTATCCTGATCATGCATACATCAAGCAATTTCACTAAGTATAAAGGTGAAAGAATAGGGCTTTTTAAGGGCTTCAGGTTTTAGTAGCATCAAAGGAAATATAGTGATAGCTCACTTCTATAACTGTTTTGTTTTTTTTCACCACCTTCTTTTTTAAACCACATAAGCTACAGAATTTTAGTTCGTGATGAAATTTATTGCAACTGTATAAATTTCAGTAGTATAGTTTTTTTTTTAAGAAGGAAACATCAAGGGCATAATGAACATAATTCTTTTGAAATAATCTTTTCCTTCTGCTCCTAAATAAGTTATTCCTTTTAAGTTATGTCCCATTCATATTTATGAATGTCACCATAAATCCATGCCAGAAACACTGAATCTGGTGTTTTGGGCTTTTGGGTTTTTTTGGGGGGATTTATTTAGAACACAAAAAGTGCTACAAAAGTCTTACTTGGATACTATGAAAAAAAAAAAAAGATTTCAGAAATCTTTATGGGAGCAAAAACATCTTTAAGAGATACAGTTGTTACAATCTGAAAGGATTTATGCACCTTAAGTCTCTCTGACATTAAAGATTGCTTACTTATTCTACTGTCATTATGCTTATATTTCTTTTAAATTCCTTGTTCATTAAGTCCATGAGTACAAAGTCACTTGGTTTAGGCTACCTTGCCAAAGGAGTGGGCCAGAAGGGACTTACAACCTGGTAGCTAGTTTATGTTAAATGTTTGTTTGTTTAAGAATTTAACTTGGTCCCTGATTGCTTTCGTTCAGGGATGAGCCAAGACTGGTTAGCCAAGACGGACATTTTCCACTTTTGCAGGAAAGAAAAATAAGTTGGAAGTGTGTTTCCAAGTGCTCCTTTCACACTTTGAAGAACTGTTGATAACTATTTGTATCTGTTTTCTCAGGCAAATAGAAAAATGGTGCTTCTCTTGCTCTTTAAACCTTTCAGTGCCTTGTTGCCACCTCTTCTTCTGTCCCACCAAAAGTGTTAAAGATGAATGGCATAAAGAACCAGTATGAAGAACTGAGGCACATGAGTGCAAATAAATGATGGGAGGCAGAAGGGCAAAGCTGCTTCTTTCATACTTACTACTGGCTTATGCCATTTTAAAGTCCTGTGAAACATTCGCTTAAATCTCTACAAAGCACATGTGTTTCATATACCCTGCTTAGCGTGTGTGTTTTTTTTTTTTTCCTCACAAGATCAGTATCATCAGGTTCATACATAAAACAGAACAGATTTCCTTTCAGTCTGGGCAATTAATGTTAAAAAATATAACTTACTTTACCCTTTTCACATAAATAAATTTCATACACATTAAAAAAAATCTGATTGGCATACCTATATATCTTATCCTGAAACCTTTTTTATTGGTGCCATGATCTGCTGACCACCGGAGAAATACTTCATGGCCATTGCTGGTTATATTTAGAGAAGACGAATAGTCCCCACTGAGAGAAATGAGCAATGGGCTATGACTATTTGGTCCTTGATAAAAGGAAGGAATAAAAAAAAAAAAAAAAAAAAGAAGTTACAAAGTTTAAATTAGCATACAATAAATTAGACGAGTACAATTAACATATATGGAAAACATCCTCCAAACAAATGGTAAATTAATCTGAATTAGAAATGGAAGTCAACATTACATGTCATACACTAGAAAGTACCTATTTGTCCAGAAAGAAAATTATTTCTAAACATAATTAATGGAGTACAATTTTGAAACACAGTAACCCAACAGTTCTTTTTAGCACAACAAATCCAAATAATTGCTTATTTAAGATTTTTTATACTGACAAATTATGGTATGTATGAACAATACTGATTACATAGATGCAACGTAAAAATACATATATATAGAAAAAGTATCATCCAAAGTTGTGCATCCTATAGTTACCATCAAACACCTCAAGTATGTCAAATTCCTTTTCTGTCTGGAAGAATTCGAAGAACATGCTGATATTATAACCCTTTTCCACAGTAATGGTCCATGCACACATCTGGAGATTTGGGTAACTGTCAGGATATCCAGGGCTCAGTATTACTCCTGTTGAATCCAGACGCATTTCATTGGCTGGACAAAGCACTGTGAAACAGAAAGATTGATAAACAAATGTAAAGCCTGCTATTTCTGTTTCATGTGATTAGCAAGATTTTCCTGAGTTTAAAAGAACGGCATTATTCATTTTTTTTCCATAAATACAGAAAGACCAACATTTTAGAAACAGACAGCAGAAAAAAAAGTCTAAAGTATCATGAAAGTAAACTCTGCAACCCTCAGAAGTTATCAATTCATGACATTTTTCTTCTTTCATTCTTTAGAATATAAAATATTCTTGTAGGCTGTGCTTAAGTACTAAATCGTTGCATTGTTCAAAAAGTGAACCATAGACTTTTGGTTTTCCCCTCAAATTACTATTACTGTCAGCAATAATTCCAGGTAAAGACTTGCACTGAAAGCAAAACTTGAAGACACTGTGATTTTGGGTTGTCAGATTCTAAATAAAAAGTAATCAATCCCTCCAACAATATGTGTAAAGCAGCACCTAAATTTTGAGATCCTCAGTCAAGCTCAAAAAACATTGCTGTACCTACGCACAATGTAAGGACTCTTCAGACATGATACCTTTGTTCTAGAAAATAAAAGACACACTTCAGACTGACATTTTGTTGCTTGTCAGGACTCTGTAGGACTAATTAGACAAGAAGATTACTTGTGCTAATCCAGCTACATAGTTTTTAGATTCATAGAAACCTCATAAAATTGGTGATTGCCTTTACATGCAGTGAAAAACACTTGAAATTCTTTTTTTCCTTCACCACACCTAGTACAGACCCATTTCTTTCCTATCTCTTACCAAAAAAAAAGTATCAAAGACTTCTTAAAATCAAAGCCTATGACTAGAAATTGAGATGTTGGTGTTATAATCCTGAAGGAGATATAGAATCTCAGGCTGACTTTAGGCAATTCATCTAATTGCTCCTCCTTTTAAACACAGGCACAACAGTTCACCATATGACAAACACTTTCTGAGGAAATAAATATCAAATTAGGAGGGAAAAAAATAGGCAATTTCTACCCCACTTAAAAATAAAAATCCAAATATCACCCTTAGATAGATATATTTATTTATTTAAACTCCATATTCCTCATCATCCTTCAGTAGCTGTGTCATATGTTATGTGTATATTGAATCTATACCCACAAACCACTTCCTTTTTATTAATGCTATGTATGAGAGATTTTTGGTTATATATTCACATTTCTAGTGGACTCTCAAGTTCAGACAACCGGATACTTCCCTCCTCCTAACATAGAGACAGTTTCCCTGATGAGTAGATGTAAATCAGTTGAAGGAGAAATTATAGAAAACTGTAGTTCTTAATTGATGATAGCCTTTTCCCCAAATTTAACAAGGAAACAAGGAAGGGAACATACTTTACCCTTTTCTCTAAAACATCGATGGGAGAGGCTAAACCCCATAACATGAAGGTGTTTCCTGCAGAGATCAAAGAAGACACCTGTTCCATCCCTGCTGAATTCTTCGGCAGGTGTTGCCTACCATACCTTCACCTTACTCTAAAGAATTATTTTTTCTTATATTCCACATGATATTCTGAAGTTGTTAGTCTTCCACTTACAGCTGTGCTGGACAATACAGAGCAGGTCTGGCTATTCTTAATTGTCATAGTTTCAGGAGGGATAAAGGATACTAGCAGGACAAACGATACTTTGTAAAAAAATTATCAGCGCTATTTAAAGCAGCTGCTGAAATTGAACAAAATGGTGTTTAAAAGTATGATGAAGAGGCTTGCTTTTGAATTTATCTGGATTCACTAGGTCTACACAGGAAAACTCTCTCATTAAATAAAAGTATTTGAAATTGCCATGTTATTGGAATTTTTTTCAAGAACTTGTTTTGTTTCATGGTATATGAACAAGTGCCTACAGTTTGTTCAGAACTGAACGCTGCTAAAGAGGAGTCTTAAAATCTAGTTTTTGTATTCACAACTAACCCTTACATGAAAGTCAGTTAGAACAGAGCCGTTACAAGTTACAAGAAAATAATCGGATCTTAGTTTTCTCAAGAACACTGAAAATAATATTGGTTTATTAAATACAAAAATCAGATTTTTATGTGGAAAAACTCATTGAACTATGAAGAGAGAGAGAGAACACAAACAAAGATAAAGAGAAAGAAAAAAATAATCATCTTAATAAATAAAACTCATAAGAATCATAGAAATATAGAATGGTTTGGGTTGGAAGGGACCGTTAAAGATCATCTAATCCAACCCCTTGCCATGGGCAGGGACATCTTTCACTAGATTAAGTTGCTCAAAGCTCCATCCAACCAGCCCTTGAAAAACAGAAAGGAATCTGTCCGTATATTTTAAAACATTCATCTCCCATTTTTAAAATTAGGATCTAATTGCTAAATTTAAATAGTTGCTTCTCAAGTCCTGTATTTGTTTCAATTAAGCAAGAAAAGATTGAATATAACACCTCCACCCAACGTGAGAATACTCACATGGCTAGAATCTGGCTGTCAAACTACAGTGCTGCGCCAGTTGTGATATAGACTTTATCTCAAGCAAATGGAAGAATTAATCCTCTTAAGCTTTGTATGTGCATGCATACACATAAACACACACACAGAGGTGTGGCAGGAAGGCATGAAGAATATCATAGTCATCTGGCTGCACTAGTTTATTTAGACCTAGTTTTGCTGTTTCCATAAGATTCTGCTTTGCAAACTGCCCTCAATTCAGGATTCCCTTGAGAATCAGGTAGCTAACTATTTTTATGAATCTGAGCTAATGCAGCTGAGGTACAGATGAGTCATCACTTAAGAATTGTCTCAAGATGCTCTAATTATGACGTATAATACAGTTTGAATCTTCTTACTCTGAAGCTTTCATTTTATTCTGAAAGTAGAAGCTAATTTCAAGGAAAAGTAAGGGTAAAGTTACCTACAACATATGAGAAATACTTTAGCTTAACAACAGAAGATGATAGAAATTGGCATAAGCTTGTGGAAGTTAGTGATTATTTTCTGATCTAAAGAAGAAAATCTTCAAGAATTTTAAGAAATGCTGATCCAACTGATATACATCAGAGAAAATTAGAAAAAAAAGCAACATAGTTTTAAATAGTGGTAAATGTGGTATAAACTAACCTGTAACAATTAAAATCACCAAATAGATTTTTAAATAGATTTTGCTTCAATATTTCCTTCTAGGGATAACTTGTTGTTGACTACTCTATCTTTACTGCAATACATTAGATTCAAAACTAAAATATTGTTATTTAAATTCTCTTCAGCAACGCTCATCAGATTCAATAAATAAATGAATGTAGAATGTGGGTATTAATTTATTTCAAATTAAAAATTGAAGCAAAATTCAACCAAAAGTCACTTAACGCTGGCTACAGTGTCTAGCATATGAACAAGGTTAAGGCAACAAAAGTTAACACTATGAAGTCTAACAACAAACATGTGGTCTGCCTGGTGAAAAGAATTAGTAAACTACTACAAATATGAATTTACAGAAGAGCTGAGTTTATTACTCTTACGTAACGTGTTATTGCCTGCACAATTAAAGTTTGGTAACTTATATGTAAACCAGTGTAGTATACTAAAATAACAAAAGACATACATTTTATATTCTGCTATATTCCACAAAGCTCTCTATTGATCTGGGATTCAGTACTGAAGTTTAGTTTACATATTGCTATCTTCAAATTTACACATTATATATATAAATAGAAGAGAAAATTATGTTGCTGCTTTTTCTAGGTGTCCAGCTTGAATGGTCATTTTAAACATGTTTTAACTAATTTGTTTGATTCTTTTTTTTTTTTTTTTTTTTAAATTTTCTGAGTCTACTAACTGTGAAGATGGTCTAAACTTCATTCAACTCTAGACTGAAATGGTAAGAGCAGTGATGTAATATTTAGTACTTGATTCCATATTTAGCATTGTATGTGACAGAGGAAAGATTAACTGTGGTAACTGAATTTATAATTCCTGAGTTTTTGTCTTGGGTCTTGCAATGAATACAAATTTGCCTTCAGCAACACATGCTGAGAGAATGCCTCAGGATCAGCACATATGTCTCTGTTTGTTCTATCTATTATTACATAATTTTAACATTTAAAACAGTGCCTGGAGTTTACTATGGTTTTCCACCCATTAAATGCTATGAACCTGCTAACTTAGGATTTTAATTCAAATTGGGGTGTTGGAAGCTATTCCTAGACACAATTACACCTAAATACACGCATAGATTTTCAGGAATTATGATTGTTAAAGTTCTTAAAAATCTCACAATTCAAGATCCCTTTACATTTTTAAAAACTAAATTTACTGTTAAGAATGATTTTGACTTTTGCATAGGTTTTTTGCATAAATCCAGGAGAAAATCATTCATGCAGCAGTAGTAGTTTACCAGTTTTTCAGGAATGAAGGAAAAGGGTATATTTGTAAGACAACTGAAAACTGAGTTGAACATTGTACTCATAATTAAATTCTAAACATTAGTATAATGATGTTTAAATTCATAACGACTAAATTGTTCATCAGTTTGAAACTTCAGAAATTACTAAGAAACATTTACAAGTGAAGCTTGAATATTTAAAAGTAGTAATTTCCTCACAATTAATTTACTATTTCAAAAAAAATCTTCCATCATGAGTGTTTTATAGATATACTAATTAATTAAAATTGCTGGAAAAAAAAAAATAACCCAAACAACATCTGATTGGTAGAAAACCCAGATGGCAGTATTTTTCATTTATACAAATGTAAATCAACTGCAGTTATTATGACTGATTTGGGAAAGTATTTTAATCTTGCATTAGATGTTAGAATATTAAGCTCAGGAGTAGATTAATCATGATGGAATATCACAACAACTATCAGGATAAAAAATTTCTTTTTTTTTACATAAATTATACTGGTTTAAGGCTGTGGGATTTTGGCGATTTTTTTGGGTTGGTTTGTTTTGGTTTTTTGTTGTTGTTGTTTTGTGTTGTTTTGTTTTGTTTTATTTTGTTTTGTTTTTCCCTTCAAATATCTTATCATCTGTGTTATCCTTCTGTAAATAAATGGTAGAACTAGTAAGAAAACATAAACATGTGGCCATCACTGAAACTTTAAACAACCACATTTTTTTGAAAACTCTCACATTTCCTTCAAAAATGATGGGAAAATTCTATTCTAGCATAACACGTCAAATGTCAGCTTAATAAAGACTGGTTTAAACTGTGATGTTTGTGGTTGGCAGGACTATAATCTTGTTTTTACCTTAAAGATGAGGTAGTGTTATATCTTTCTATTCACTTTTTTCAATAAAAGGAGGAAAACATGAGTACACACAGGCATACACACACAGAAAACTAATTCTTTAGAATACACTGAATAAATATAGAAGCACTTAAAGTTGCATTGAAAAATGATGTTGTGACCTTGTTCACCCAATTCATTAATTTAGCATTTTTAATAATTTCCATATAAATTTTCATACTGTTAAGTTCTAGATAAAATTAACAATCTCATTATTTATTAAATGTAGATTCCCTCAAAAAAAAAAAAAGTGAATTATTTTCACAAAGTAGACCAGCAGTCCCTTACACTCATAAAATTCATCAAAACATTACTAGTTATTTTGCATTACTATTTGACACATATTCACCATAACAAACTCGTAATATTGGAAGTAACATCAAAAAGTTTGAAATATTTGCAATGTGCCATCTTATGTAACGAGGTAGTGGAGGATATTTAAGGAATCACCATAGAGATGGTCTGGCAGGAGGAAAAGAAAAAGGAGGAAATACCTTGACAAGTAGGTGGTGCTCCATCCATCTGAAGCCTTTCACCAAGTCGGCATGTCAGAATCTCATTACCGACCAATGTAAAGCCTGGTTGACACTGGTATCTTATTATGTCTCCTGTTTGGAAAAATAAAAGAAGACAAAATACAAACAAACAAAAGAAACATTAAGCAGCAATTAACTGGGACTTGTAGCGTTGAAAACATTATTGATTAATGAAGTTTCTTGCTGCCATATATAATGGGCTAAATGACCTCTGGCATAAACAACTTTGATTAGTCTAAGAAAGGTGGTAAATGAGCATTGTGTTGCACACTATGTTGCATCTATCACTGTTTTCCACCACATTATTAGCTGCATAGTTTGCTAATTTGTTTGGGTTTGACTGATGCTGTGTGAACCATGTGTCCACAAAGCTTTAAGCAATAAAATTTATTGGGTAACCGTTATGGAAGTAAAGAGGCAAGATCAAGTCAGTAACCCATACAATCCTGAGGGTAAAAAAATTAAATAGGATCTCAATTCAGTTGATGATATCAAAATTTGGCATCGTGAGAATAAGAAATTTTCATTTTTTAATTAAGAAATTTAGAATTCATATGGTTTTATGTGCCAATAAAAATAAAAATTTGTACATCCCAACAGATCTTTTTGGTAAAGAAAAAAAAAGTCTTTTCTCTTTGTTCCCTGTACAACTACTCAAATACTTGTATATATTAAAAATAAATTTATTTTTCTTTGCTATAAAGTGAGCAAAACCAGCTGATCAGACATCTGATGTCTGATCATGTAACTCATATTTCTTTGAACAACAGGTGCTTAAGTGATATTATTAATATGTCTTAGAAGGTCAGAATGTCATCCTCTCAGATCCTCCTGATTTTTACAAATTTGACTTTACCCTCCAGGTCACAGAGTCTTAATTCTGGTACAAAATATACCATTGTCTACAAGCTTTTTTGTGGGTTTTGTTCATTTGTTTCAGTATAAAGCAATGTTATTGGAAAGGGGGAAAAGGGTCTTAGGGCAGGAGTTGGCGGGGCTCATTGACAGGGCTTTAAACTAGGTTTGAAGGGGGATGGGGATAGATCCAAGGTTGCTAGCAAAAAGCCTGAAAGTGGGGTGCTGGCACTAGACTTGGAAAAGACAGGGGGCGTAACCGGGCTCCTTAGGAAGATGTCTGGGGATGGCAGAACTTCAGCTCCCTCCAGTAAAAAGAAGAAAGGACCAATAGCCCAGCTGAAGTGCTTATACACTAATGCACGTAGCATGGGCAACAAACAGGAGGAGCTGGAAGCCATTGTACACCAGGGTAATTACGATGTAGTTGCCATCACAGAAACATGGTGGGATGACTCACATAGCTATAGTGCTGCCATGGATGGCTATAGACTCTTCAGGAAGGATAGGCAAGCAAGGAGAGGCGGGGGGGTGGCCCTGTATGTTAGGGAGTGTTATGAATGTCTTGAACTAAATGATGGTGATAATGGGATTGAGTGTTTATGGGTAAGGATCAGAGGGAGGGCTAACAAGGCAGATATTGTAGTAGGAGTCTGTTATAGACCACCCAACCAGGATGAGGAGGCAGATGAAATATTCTATAAACGGCTGGGAGAAGTCTCAAGATCGCGAGCTCTAGTCCTCGTGGGAGACTTCAATTTGCCGGACATCTGCTGGGAATACAATACAGCAGGAAGGGAACAGTCTAGAAGGTTCCTGGAAGGTACTGGGGATAACTTCTTGACACAACTAGTGAAAGAACCAACTAGGGAAGGTGCCCTGCTGGTTCTGTTGTTTGTAAACAGGGAAGGTCTTGTGGGGGATGTGATGGTTGGAGGCCGTCTTGGCAACAGTGACCATGAAATGATAGAGTTCTCAATTCTGGGAGAAGCAAGGAAGGGGGTCAGCAGAACTGCCACCTTGGACTTCCGGAAAGCGGACTTTGGGCTCTTCAGGAGCCTGGTCGACAAAGTCCCCTGGGAGGCAGTCCTCCACGGCAAAGGAGCCCAGGAAGCCTGGATGTCTTTCAAGACGGAAGTCCTAAAGGCGCAGGAGCAGGCTGTCCCCGTGTGCCGTAAGACAAGCCGTCGGGGAAAAAGACCGGCCTGGCTAAGCAGGGAGCTAGTGTTGCAGCTTAGGGAAAAAAAAAGGATATACGGCCTTTGGAAGGAAGGGCAGGCCACCCAGGAGGATTACAAAGAGGTAGTAAAGCGATGTAGGGAAAAAATCAGAAGGGCCAAAGCTCAGCTAGAGCTAAACCTAGCTTCTGTTGTCAAGGACAACAAAAAAAGTTTCTATAAATATATTAGCGATAAAAAGAGGACCAAGGATAATATCTGTCCTCTAGTAGATGGGGCTGGTAACATAGTAACCAAGGATGAGGAAAAGGCTGAGGTACTTAATGCCGTCTTTGCCTCAGTCTTCAGCAGTAGGACCAGTTGTTCCTTGAATTCTCCGACCCCTGAGCTAGAATACAGGGATGGGGAGCAGAGTGAGGCCCCTGTAGTCCAAAGGGAAATGGTGAGGGACCTGCTTCAGCACCTGGAGGTGCACAAATCTATGGGGCCGGATGGGATCCATCCAAGGGTGCTGAGAGAGCTGGCGGAAGTGCTCACCGGCCCACTGTGCATCATTTATGAACAGTCCTGGATAACTGGGGAGGTCCCAGCTGACTGGAGGTTGGCAAATGTGACGCCCATCCATAAGAAGGGCCGGAAGGAGGATCCAGGGAACTACAGGCCAGTCAGTCTGACATCGGTGCCTGGGAAGGTCATGGAGCAGATCATCCTCAGTGCCATCACACGGCACATGCAAGAGAACAGGGTGATCAGGCCCAGTCAGCATGGCTTTGTGAAAGGCAGGTCGTGCCTGTCAAACCTGATCTCCTTCTATGACAAGGTGACCCACTTGCTGGACAAGGGAAAAGCTGTGGATGTTGTCTACCTGGATTTTTGCAAGGCTTTTGACACCGTTTCCCATAGCATTCTCCTGGAGAAACTGGCTGCTCATGGCCTGGACAGGTATACTCTTCGCTGGGTAAAAAACTGGCTGGATGGCCGTGTCCAGAGAGTGGTGGTAAATGGAGTTAAATCCAGTTGGTGTCCAGTGACGAGTGGTGTCCTCCAGGGATCGGTGCTGGGGCCCGTTCTCTTTAATATCTTTATCAACGATCTGGATGAGGGGATCGAGTGCTCCCTCAGTAAGTTCGCAGACGACACTAAACTGGGGGGGCGTGTTGATCTGCTTGAGGGTAGATTGGCTCTGCAGAGGGATCTGGACAGGCTGGACAGATGGGCTGAGGCCAATGGTATGAGGTTCAACAAGGCCAAGTGTCGGGTCCTGCACTTGGGTCACAACAACCCCATGCAGCGCTACAGACTGGGGGCGGAGTGGCTCGAAAGCTGCCTGGCAGAAAAGGACCTGGGGGTGTTGGTGGACAACCGGCTGAGCATGAGCCAGCAGTGTGCCCAGGCAGCCAAGAAGGCCAACACCATCCTGGCCTGCATCAGGAATAGTGTGGTGAGCCGGACTAGGGAAGTAATCATCCCCCTGTACTCGGCACTGGTGAGGCCTCACCTCGAGTACTGTGTTCAGTTTTGGGCCCCTCACTACAAGAAGGACATTGAGGTGTTGGAGCGTGTCCAGAGAAGGGCTACAAAGCTGGTGAAGGGTCTGGAGGACAAACCTTATGAGGAACGACTGAGGGATCTGGGGTTGTTTAGCCTGGAGAAGAGGAGGCTGAGGGGAGACCTTATCACCCTCTACAACTACCTGAAAGGAGGTTTTAGAGAGATGGGAGCTGACCTCTTCTCCCTGGCGACAAGTGATAGGACAAGAGGAAATGGGTTCAAGTTATGTCAGGGCAGGTTTAGATTAGATGTTAGGAAGCATTTTTTCACTGAAAGGGTTATTAAACATTGGAATAAGCTGCCCAGAGAGGTGGTGGATTCACCATCCCTGGAGGTGTTTAAGAAAAGGGTAGATGAGGTGCTTAGGGACATGGTTTAGGAGTGGTGGTGTTTTTATCAGGGTAGGTTAATGGTTGGACTTGATGATCTTAAAGGTCCCTTCCAACCTCACTGATTCTATGATTCTATGATTCTATGTTTTATATTCAACATTATGAACAATGTATTTTAAAATGAAGTTAATTAGAAAGAAGTTACTGTGTTACTTATATGTGATCTCTGAAAGATAGATGGCATTCAGGAAGTATAGGGAAGAGGAATGACTTCTTAAAAATTTTATTTTAAAATATAAATCTAACTTATTACAGGCATGATCAACATCCTGAAAAGCAAGAAATTTCCGTGCATAGACATCCCTTTTTTTGAAACTTGTTGCTTTTATTTTATCTTATATTACCTATTTCAAATTCATCATCCTCAGTTAGAATTTCAGCATTTGGTATATTTGTTGGAGGCTGGCAGACCCGGAGCTGATAGGCTATAAACAGGAAAAAAGCACAGTTGACATTATCAGACTCAGACAACTAACATAGCCATGCAAACATGAGTTAATACCCACCCTAACAGAATAAAAATAAGCATCTATTCATTTACTTTGAAATTTTCAAAAGAATCAAAAGAAAGGCAACATATGAATTTCAGAATTAATGAAAAAATGGATGTTACACCTGTGTTCTTAATTAGTTATTTAATTTCAGTGGCAAAACCCTCTTCATAAATAATGTAAGAAGCTTAGAAATAGTTGCCAATTTTCTCATTCAGGTACACTCAGATTGATAACCGCATCAAGAATGCCTGGTTTTCACTAATACTACATTTTCATATAACATTGTTATACAGCATCTCTCATTAGCAAGGAAGGGGAGATGACAATTCAGCTTCAGTTATGCACATCTTCGTTGCTTCCTGTGCTTGGATCCTTTATTAATCAAACTAGTCAAACTTTTGCCAGTCCTAAAATTTATATTTTATCTAGGTAAGATCTGATTTTATCTAGGTAAGATTGTTGTTACTGAGTCACCCATATTTGACATCTTCCTATTTCACTCCTTGTTGTCGACCGTAAAATGAAGAGCCAATTAAATCAGTGAGTCAGAAAGCTAACATCCTGCCTCAGGATAAAGTAATTTAAAATAAAACACACCAAGCAAACATGGAACAGCTGTGCTAGTTGGATTTTTAAAAAAATAAAAATAACCAACATAATTAAAAAATGAGTTCAAGAAACAATTCATATGATTTATCTCAAATGTCTCTTATTTAGGGGTATCATTTATTGTAATCCCCAAATTATCTATTTTAAATAAGTTTTCCCCCTCACACTGCCGTTATTACTATAAATTGTACGTAGCTGATATGAAGGATCACAAACTTGATACTGAGAGATTTATTTATCTTGATAACTTCAATCCAAAAAAGCATTTTAAGTTTCTTCATGAGTAATCCTTTGTGCTACTCAGTTTGTATCTTCATTACACATTAGAGCCAACACTTGTGGAATGATAATTTCCACAATAACAGAAGAAACAAGTACAAGGAGACCAAGTTCTATGGAAAAACTTTATTACTAGGTATAAGCATTTTTATATGTGCTTAGTCATATACTGATATATTCTTATCAATTCATATATTGATGAACACAAAGAGCCAGCTTGTCCTTCACAAACAGCTATGTGCAGTTTAGATGTCCAGATTTGGAATGAAAATTCTGACACCCCACTGCCTAACCCTACTGGAGACTACACTGCTAATCAATTCAAGTGCTGTTGCTGCTGTTTTTCGTTGTGGAATCTAGTTGTTTGGTTTGGTTTGGTTTGGTTTGGTTTTATCTTTGTTTTGTTTAGATTACAGTTCCTTTAGTCGCCCCAGTTCTGTCTATCTGTATTCAGCATGTTTTTTACTAAATCAAAAAGAAAGTTTTCTAGTCCCAAAATCTGATCAGGATCCAGAAAACAAACAGTCAATCCAACAGGCATTCAAGAGCACCTAAAAACAACCTTGCTTCTGAATCTGTTTTCTTGTAAGGATAGGAATGCAAGAGAACACTTCGCCACATAAGGTTTGAATGACTACAAAAAGAGGTAGAATTTGGTGCGTTAATACTTATGCATTTTCATTCCGTCGGTATTTAATTCAAGGGCAGTTTAACATTAACTACATAGTATAGTTCACTATCATTGAAATCTCTAGAACAGTACTTTTTCTCAAAATATTCAAATATCTATAAGAAATGTAATGAACCCCACAAACTTTTAGATTAGAAATGAATTTTAGATGCATTGCGAGCAGTGAGAAGATGAGCACCTTGAACTTGGTGCTACCTTCTTTGCTCATGTCTCTTCACAGTGCGTTCTTTTTTTTGCTTGACTACTAGTAAATTAAATATCTGGTCAAGAAAAAAGCTTGTTTTCATCGTTCATATCAGTCTTTTATTTACATTTATTTACATTACCCTAGTGGTGGTCAGTAATATTAATAATAGCAACTCTTTTTAGAAAAAGTAATTGAAGTAATTTTCTTATGAGTTTTCCTCCTGCAGTAATCAGTACCGACAGTGAAAGAGTGGAATTTGTCACACTTACCATGGTAACTAAGTACAAAGTAGCCACTGGTAGTAAAGTCACTGTGGAACTTAATCAGAATCTGATTGGAAGTGCTATAGACTGATTCTAACGCAGTGTTGCCACTGAATTGTCCAATTTGAGGAGAAGTTTGATCTGGTCCATCCCTAAGAAAAAAAAATACAAAAAGATTTTTTTTACCTGAAAAAATAATTTAATTTCTTCAAATTTTAATATAATGTAGTAACATTTCTTTACATTGCTCAAAAAGGCATGAGACATATAAAATGAAATAAAACAGACACTGAGAGCCGAAAACCCTTTTGAAATTCTGTATGTGGATTGGAGTATAGCAGGTAGTAGCTTGGAGGACCATCAAAATTTATTAGAAAGCAAGATGCTCCATTCCACCACCTTTTGGAAGTAATATTTTTAAAAAAATATTGCAGCAAGCTCAAAATTATTGAATTTGTGATTATACTTTATCTTCATGCCACAAACTCTTCTCACATTTACTTATCTGTGCTTTTGAATGCAGCTATCAGAAAATAAATAAGTCTAATACTGTTCATCTCCCCCAGTTTTTTTAATTTGGTCATTTCTAGGATAATTAAAATGTAAATACTATTTATTTGTTAAAAGACAATGAGTGAATATCAGCTTCACTTAAAATAAAGACAAAATGCTTATACTCTACTGAATAAAAGATTCCACTTGAAATCTGCATGTGGGCTTTTATAGACGCAGATTTTATTTATGATGATTATTTTAAGGATGATACTTTTAGAAATTCTCTAGTGTCAGAATTTTTCAACCTAGCTTCCCAACATACACAATTAAATAATGCTATAATTTATAATTTATAGTACATATGGATACATAAGAATTCATTTAAAGTTTGTTTTTTATTACTAGTTTAGAGTTTTCTGAATCATTTTTTTTTGCTGAGAGAGAGGTGCCGTGTATTTTATGTAAATGGTTCTATCTCTTTGGCTCAGGTAACCATTCATATATATGTTGGTAGTTTTATCAAAAACTAAGCATGACATGCAGTTGACTAATTTCCTAAATCCTTGTTCACATACATTGACTGATGTTATTTTGTACTATTTGTTATGATTTAGACAATACATTTACTGCTGGTAAGATTACTGCTACCTTATGGAAGAACGAAATGCTCATTTCAATAGAAAAAATAAATCAAAGTTAGTACTAAACAATAGTGGAACTGTACAGAAGACAAAATAACAATGCAAGGGCATTAAAGTTTTGTACTCACCTCCTTCCAGATCAGAATTTATAAACATTACAGGTTTAAATTTTCTAATTTTTGTTGGCATAAGATATTTTAACTGAAAATAGTTTCAAAATAAAATGATGGATTTTTTTTGTTTTGAAAATTTTGCAGTAATACATTTGTCCAAATTCTCACACATTGCTTCTTCCCCTTCTGTTTTATTAGAGAAATAGTATGATTTGAATAAACATTTGAATTGTGAATAAAATGTATTTTTTCCATTGAAAATGGCTATCAAAATTTCTGATCAATTCTGCAAATAACTAATAGCCCAGAAGTGACATAAGCTATTTAATTATATAACCATCACGTATAAAACACAGCTTATATAGGTATATAAATCACACAAATAAAAACATGCATGATATACACATTAATAGCATGATAGATTCTTTAATTTCAGAACATTCTCCTAAAAGTGTTGTTAATCTAAATAGGATACAAAAAATATGAAAAAATATCAGCAAAGAACACATAATGAAATAAATCTGAGGTTTTACCTTTGTCATGGTATATACAATTACTTTTACTGTAAGAACTATGTCTGTAACACAGCCAGAAGTACAACTGAAAGCACATGAAATCACTTGGTAGAAAGTAAGTGACAGATAGAAGAAGCGCTAGAAGTGGACAGTAGTGTTCTGGTATGTGTGGGATGAAATAGAGAAAAGATGTCTGTATGCACACAAAAGCATAATTTAATTCAGAAAAATGCTGAAGGTTAGCCTAAATTAGATACACAAAACAAGCAGTGAAGAGTTAAAAGGATTCAAAATTGTCTGAGTTTTATCAGGGCAATAGTCTGGGTAAAAGTTCTGATCAAATTTTGGTTAAACTTTAAGGCAAAGCAATCAAGTATCTGGGATACAGGGCAAAACAGTTTGTAGAACACAGTATTAAAAAAAACAGGGCCTAGAGAGATAATAATGAAAATGTATAGAGAACTGTTTAACATTTAGGAAAGCAGAGATGAAACTCTGAGTTATCTGAATTTACATGAAACCAAATTAGATTTCTGTGCAACAGAAACATAGAATGAATAATTAATATTCCAAATTGCCTCTCACTACTTTGCACTACTCAGACTACACGACTACTCTCTCAACCTGCAAATTTTCAATCTGCAGATTCAATAATCAGCGGATCATTGCTTTAGACAAGCTTCCAAAAGCTCTTAGCCACTGTTGAAATGTTGTTATGTACTCTTAACAGTTTAAAAGAAGTCAACTTGGAAGAAATGAAGAAAGTGTTTCTGTAGTTTCTTGTATTAACACTCTAAAACATTGTAATAACACACAGCTGCAACTGGTTATTATCACTCTTTTCTTATGTGTTATGTCTCTTGGTTGCCCATAAGCATAGTTCTGAATGTTTTCTTTACTGAGAAACTGAGGCACGTTATTATTATTTTTATTTTTTAATACTTAAGAACTATGAAACTTCATGTCCAATGCTGTCTAGAGAGAATGGTACATTGGAAAACACGCATTAGTGCAAATCATTCGCTTTCCCTAGACAGAACACCAGTGTCAAGGGAGAAATCACAAATATATTCTTTTTAATTCATACTTTGCTGCATAGTGTCACATGGAGCATAAATAAATGCCAAAGGTCTTTCCTTACCAGACAGTTATGAAATCATATATTGGCTCTGTTTGGAGAACTGTGAAATTGATGTAGATTCCATTCCCAGGTGGTACTCTTACAAGCCAGAAGCAGTCTTGAAAGTTTGGATACTCATCAGGGTATCCTGGAGAATATATGGTACCATTCATCGCAGTTATATTTCCTCCACAGAGGGCTATAAAAAAGAAATTTGTTTTTAAAAAATATTAGATGCTTCTTGCATTCTTCTTAGACCGTGTAAAAACCATACTCTTAATCACATTTGGTACACTAAAACTAGATTATATAAAACCATTGCTGTGTATAAAAAAACAAATTTACTGTGTTTTTTGCAAAAAAATCAGAAGTCTATTTTGACATTATTCGTCAAAACTAAAAAAAAAAAAGTAATTCTTATGTCATAAATACTATCAGAACAGGAACTAAAATAATATTTAGACATTAGGTTAAATTATTTCCTGTACAATTGAAAACCACTTTGTTACGGCCTTGTGTAAACACCAGTTACAAATTAGCAGCAAAACACATTAATTCCTTTCATTTATTGTCACAATAAGGTGGCCAACAAAAATTATCAGGTAAGAGAAAAGATATGCTAAGTTGATAGAGGATGGGTGGGGCAAAATTATAGGGGAATTTGAAAATGGAAATATTGTGTGCAACAGTATGAATAGCAATTTTGCATGTCCTGAGATAAATTCTGGTAGACAAAGTAAGAGTCTTTTCTGTAATTCTTGTTGAAGGGCACCAATTTTAGACATCATATAATGCAAGACTGACCATACAGCTTTTGACATTTCAGAAAAACTTTTAGTCCAAACTGTATGTTTTTCTCCACAGAGGTTTCAGATGCGTGTTGAATATGACACAACTCTGTTATTAAAGAAGAGAAATAATGATATAGAAGCCTAGTTCTGGAAAAGCAAGAAAAGCCTACCTTGGTATAATTTGCTTTATTTTGCACACCTTCCTTCCCACTTCACCCCAAACAGGCATAGAATGGCAACCCAGATTCCCTAAAATATGCTTAAGGACTTCTAACCAGAGAAGAGGTTGTTGGAAATATAGGTTTGACATATAGGAATTATGCCTTGTTTGTATTTAGGTAAAGCATGTGTTATGGTTTATATATACTTTGTTGCTGAACTGTAGGGTAAGGAGACTTTCACAGTCACACTTCATCCATTCAGACCCAACAGCTTTTAGCTTCAAAGTCTCAAGGGTTTTTGAGCAGTGCAGACAGAATTGATTTTGCAGCAGGGTCTTAGGGGAGTGAAGACATGGGCTGATGACTGTCAGGCAACGAGATTTCTTGGAAAAGAAGAGGGAACAGATTCCGAAAGGATGAAAGTGAGGGAGATGAGTTAAGAAGGATCAGAGAGTGTTAGATGGTGCTGAGCACAAGTTAGAGGGATTTTAGATGCATGAGCATGCAAGGAGAAGAGAATAAAACTGTTTAAACAGGAACCACATTTATTCCATTCAGGTTGTCTGCCTCAAAAAGTCTGAGGCATTAAACAATTCTTAGTATATGCTGTCTTACAATAAAGATATTAAAGCTAATACAAATTTAAAACATACTGTACATTTCTGGCACTAAACATATACAAAAAAGCCCACTTTATTTTAATGCTTTTGAAGACAAGGCTTTTATCTAAAATCAAACTAAGTACAACTAGAAGATACCTAATTACCTTTTTCCTTCAACAATAAAAAAAAAAAACCAAACCAAAATCCAAAACCATCAGTAGCATATAAAAATGTCAGAAACTCTTTACTAAAAATACCACAGTAAATATTTGCAAAAAAACCCCATGTAATTTAAGCTGGGAGCTGAGTAGTGTTGGCAGTCTATAATCATGCAGCACGGCACATGTTAGATCTCCGTTATCAATTAGATTGTTTTTTTATCTGCATCTTTTCATATCATATTAAGTAGAAACAACTTCCAGCCACTGTTCAGGAACTTCATCAAAAGTGATACTCAGAACAGCAACATACTTTGGGCGTCTTAGAATTTACTAATTAAATTCTGGGATCCAGTAAGGAAATTCAGGGTGATCAGGCCCAGTCAGCATGGGTTTGTGAAAGGCAGGTCATGCCTGTCAAACCTGATCTCCTTCTATGACAAGGTGACCCACTTAGTGGACGAGGGAAAAGCTGTGGATGTTATCTACCTGGATTTTTGCAAGGCTTTTGACACCGTTTCCCACAGCATTCTCCTGGAGAAACT
Source organism: Vanellus vanellus (assembly GCF_965231255.1). Lineage (NCBI taxonomy): Eukaryota > Metazoa > Chordata > Aves > Charadriiformes > Charadriidae > Vanellus > Vanellus vanellus. The sequence goes on from NC_138906.1 coordinate 152,375,347, forward strand.
GGCTGCTCATGGCCTGGACAGGTATACTCTTCGCTGGGTAAAAAACTGGCTGGATGGCCGTGTCCAGAGAGTGGCGGTAAATGGAGTTAAATCCAGTTGGTGTCCAGTCACAAGTGGTGTCCCCCAGGGCTCGGTGCTGGGGCCCGTTCTCTTTAATATCTTTATCAATGATCTGGATGAGGGGATCGAATGCACCCTCAGTAAGTTCGCAGACGACACTAAACTAGGGGGGCGTGTTGATCTGCTTGAGGGTAGATTGGCTCTGCAGAGGGATCTGGACAGGCTGGACAGATGGTCTGAGGCCAATGGTATGAGGTTCAACAAGGCCAAGTGTCGGGTCCTGCACTTGGGTCACAACAACCCCATGCAGCGCTACAGACTGGGGGCGGAGTGGCTCGAAAGCTGCCTGGCAGAAAAGGACCTCGGGGTGTTGGTGGACAGCCGGCTGAGCATGAGCCAGCAGTGTGCCCAGGCAGCCAAGAAGGCCAACACCATCCTGGCCTGCATCAGGAATAGTGTGGTGAGCCGGACTAGGGAAGTAATCATCCCCCTGTACTCGGCACTGGTGAGGCCTCACTTCGAGTACTGTGTTCAGTTTTGGGCCCCTCACTACAAGAAGGACATTGAGGTGTTGGAGCGTGTCCAGAGAAGGGCTACAAAGCTGGTGAAGGGTCTGGAGGACAAGTCTTATGAGAAGCAGCTGAGGGAACTGGGGTTGTTTAGCCTGGAGAAGAGGAGGCTGAGGGGAGACCTTATCACCCTCTACAACTACCTGAAAGGAGGTTTTAGAGAGATGGGAGCTGACCTCTTCTCCCTGGTGACAAGGGATAGGACAAGAGGAAACGGGTTCAATTTATGTCAGGGCAGGTTTAGATTGGATATTAGGAAGCATTTTTTCACTGAAAGGGTTATTAAACATTGGAATAGGCTGCCCAGAGAGGTGGTGGATTCACCATCCCTGGAGGTGTTTAAGAAAAGGGTAGATGAGGTGCTTAGGGACATGGTTTAGAAGTGGTGGTGTTTTTATCAGCGTAGGTTAATGGTTGGACTTGATGATCTTAAAGGTCCCTTCCAACCTCACTAATTCTATGATTCTATGATTCTATAATTCAAAGAAACAAAATCACTCCGTTCAGTAAATTATGTGTCTTCATTCTGAGGCACAGAAGATACAGTGAGAACTAAGTAATAGGGAAAAGCTAAGCTGTTTAGCAGTTAAGACATGAGACATTACCATTCCCTCATGATCCAGCAAATCGGGGTTGAAACTTAATTGTGATGAATTAACTTCTTCCCCTTTCAAAAGACAGGCAGTGTAGGTATCTCTCTTTTATATGATAAGGCTTCTCCTTCTGAATTCAGTATTAGACACATCTCAATTTATCTACCACATCCCCCAGAAACACCTGTGGCTCACTGACACCAGAAGGAATTTTGAGTAATGAGCCTTCTAATTTAAGTACCTAAATTTACGTAGATGATTCAGAATACAATGCAAAAATCCAGAAAAGAAGGCACTTTATTATTTTCTTTTCTTTTTTTTTTTTTTTATTTTTTCTTTTCAGACATTCCTCTTCAACTAGCTCGGTATTGAGTATTTCATTCTTAAGGCTGAGCTTTTACCATTCCATATAGAGGGAAGTGAGGTCTTTCACTGAGGTCCCAAGTACCCCTCCTGAAGCTGTGGAGGGTCTTTATGGCATATGAAAGTGGGTGCTCAACACCTTGTAGAGATCTCATCTTTGTGGAAACCTATGTTTATGCATATAGAGAACCTTACAGTCAATAACTTAATTGCTAAACGTGTTTGGATCTTGTGGTCTCAGGAGTGTAGGATTTTGGGATGATAGTTTTGAATATGAAGTATCTTCACTGTATCTGTGTTTTTCCAGGAACCTAACACTGATGTTTGTTATGACAAATGTTGTCACAATTGTGACAAACCTGGAGGTTCCAGAAGAAAGTAATTATTTTGTATGGAAGAAAATTCAGTCCTTAGTTCCACAAGTAGATCTTGTGGTGCACAGATATTTCTTAAAGAGTTTTCTGTGTTACCAAAACATCCATCTTTGTGTGTTTCAGGCTGATGACACTGGATGACTGACCTTCTTTGGTCTGCTGCTTAGGTATAGGTTCCTTTCAGCAGAGATAGGGATAAGATAAACAGCTCTACAGAAACATCATATACATTCATTCCTTATCTCCTTAAAATTTCAGCTACATGCCAGCCATAGTTTCTTGAATCTGCTTACCTGCTGGAAGCATACCAGTGTAAAAAAAAAAAAAAAAAGTAAAAGTTTAAAAAATATAATCTTTAAATAATTCCCATTCACAAAAAAATATATGTAGAAAGGACTTCACACAGCATTGTTTGGAGAATGACTGCACTTTATGCCACCTTTCACTTTTCTTTCTAACTGATAAGACAGAACATAAGTGTCCAGAGTTAGGAAATTCAATTTTTCAATCCTTTTTTCTTGATTCAATGCAGAACTTTTTCTTTGTAACAGCACCTAGATTAAAAAGCAGCACAGGTCTCCACACTCCGGACCTTAATCCTAACCTTCCAAAAATAAACTTATTATCTTGGATAAGTTTTCAGAGATTTCATATTTACATGAAACATTTCATCTTCTCTGCAAAAACTTTCATGTGCAAAATTGAATGATTCCTCTGCAAAGACCACAATATAAAAATACAGGTCTTCATAAATTGAAAAGCTGAAATGATTTCAGTTAACAATCCTTAGGAAGACTTACAAATAATGAAGGGTTCATAGGTCACCCAGAACATACCTTCACATCTGGGGAGAGGATGATTCCAGTTACGGCTGATGCCATGAAGACAAGTCAGAGCTGAATTTCCAATTAATGTGTAGCCAGGAAAACACTCAAATGAAATAGTTTGTCCCACAGTGAAGTCATTCCCAATAACAAAACCATTACGAAATGGTCGAGGGTCAGGACAGCTTTGTAGCTGATATGCTGAAATAAATAAATAATAATAATGGGGAAAAAAATACAAATTCTTCTTACTTCAGAAATAAAAGCTTTTCAGTAGAATAAAATGAAAAGATCATGGACAACCCATATATCCTAAGTTCCACCATGATGACAATCAAAATCATTGGTCCTACACTAGGAGAAGCACACTGAAACATTCCCACAGAAATTCTGGAAATATGTATAAAAATTAATTTCCAATTCCAAACCTCATAAGGAGAACATAATAGTACAACCAAATTTTAAATGATCTTATGTTCTTTATGCTTTGATTGTGTGTGTGTGTGTCTAAACAAACAAATACCCAGAGCCCTACCCTATAAGTTTTTGGAACAGAGTCTATGAAGGAAAAAATGTAGAGAGTAGAAAGGAATCTAGACTTTGTGTTTTCTTCACTTAGATCTTCAAAAAGGTGAGCCATTGACTGGCTCTTTAAGACTACAAATTGTTTCCAAGTGGACCCTTAAGTACACCCTAATCAAAATGGATCCAAGCTGCTGACAATGAAATTAAAAAGGCAGTAGAAGAGTATCTATATTAGAAGCATGGGAAAAAACTAACAGGTACAGAAGGCTGATGTGATGCCATGACAGGGAGGAGGCTAACAGCCAATGTACCTTTTTAAAAAGTGCAGGAGAATAACAAAGAGCAGAACTACAATAAATGGGAAAAGCGAATCGGGTAGTCTACACTGCATGTTGAGTGATGCATACGGAACAAGGGCCAAACTAAGAAGGCCTTTCACACTACTGTAGGAACCTAAAACACAGGAGATGGGATCTAGAATACTTGAGCCAACCAGGAGCCCTGGAGTGAAAGGCATGGCATAGAGCAGCAGGATGCAGTGTTGCCAGGCAACCACCTTTCCAAGACTGAGAGGGCAGAGACTTCCAGGTGGGAGAGCAGCACTGTTGTTTAGAAATGATACTAAGTACCATAGAAGAAAAATAAAAAAGGAGCACTATAGAATACTCACAGGTGGAAATTAAAACTCCAGAAATACAAGTGTAGTACTGAGCTGTGTCTACAAATGTCTAAACAGGAAAATGATAGTGAATAGGAAATATTCAATAAAATTCGAGAACCTGCAAAAATATGACAGGTAGTAGTAATGGAGTACCCAAATATCCACCTCATCAGGATGACTTGAAGAAACAAAATTCTGAATGCAGTAAATAATTGTTCCCTAGAACAAGCAGTTTGAGAGCCCACAAGAAAAGATGTTATTTCAGATTTGAACCAGCTTGGTACTCAAGCTTTAGAGAAGTATTCATGGGAGACCTGCTCCATAGTAGCAGTCATAATGCAGTTTGATTGTACTGGGAGGGAGCAAGTCAAATAAACCCATCACAAGGGTATTCAATTTTCTGGAAAGGAAATTATAAAAAAATGAGGTAACGTAGATTGGAATCTGGTAATTGACTTTAAAAAAACAGGTAAAACATATTCTACAATTCAGAATTAAAAAAAAAAAAAACAAAACAACAATGCTGAAGTGGTTTAGAAAAATGGCTGTGTGACTGAGTAGGAAAGTTAAAGAAGTTTCAATAGGGAAAAGGTTGGCATTTAATTAATGAAAGTCTGCCTTTCCAAAAAGCCATAAAACATAGCAGGTCAAATTTAAATAGAAAACAAAGAGAGCAAAAATAATTTGAAAAATGTCTTGCAGAAGATGTCTTAGCTGATTATAAAAAAATAAAATTTGACAACATCAGAAGCAAGAAGTCAACTAAGGAACTGATGGGACAATTCATGACAAATGAGAAAAAAGGGGCTTTTATGGATTAGGATACCAAGGAGAGAAAAACTCAATAAATTCTTTGTATCCATCTTTACTGCTGAAGATGGTGTAGAGATTTCCAAACAAGATGCAGTGCTTGTATTACGCAGGTCTAAGGCACAAGATCAATTTGAAGTAAATACAAAAGTACTACACTAAATAGGTAAGGCAAAGGACCAAGGACCAGGAGCAGATATCTGGCTTTCACCCAGAAGAGCTGCTGAACCAGGATATATATCATATCATTTCAAGATCTGATCTAGAGGAGTGGTGATTTCCTAATGTAAATCACATCTATTTTTAGAGAGGGTCCTTGAAATTACAGATCAGTGAGTCTGATTTCTGTACCTGGTAATATGATACAGGCTATAATAATGAATAACATTACTGAGCACATGTCTAAACATGGTTTCTTGGGAAAGAAATTGGGGGCGATATGACTGAAGTTCACAAAAATAATTAAGACAATGGAAAGGATAAATGCAAAAATGCTATCAAATCCTACAGTAATAGAATGAAGAGTCTGGCAATGACTGTGGATGCTGGGAGAGTACAAAAGAAACTAGCTATGCTTCTGTGCTGCTAAGCAGCATTTCTTTTTGCTATTTAGAAATACCATACTAAGCTAGATGGAGCTTTTTTCCTGATCCAACAGGGATTTTCTGGTTTTACATTCTTATGTTTAAGGAAGAGGAGAAATAAACCTGTCTATATTTGTATTTGTTTGTTTTTTTTTTTCTCAGAAGAATTAAAAAGCTCTATAATGAATTATGAACATCAAATATTTTATAGCAAACAAGATTTGAAAATAAGCCTATCACACATCTTGGTGATATTCTCCAAGAAGATTTGAAACATTGACTTCTTATTACAGTACTGAGAAAAAATATGCTACACAAAATCTTCAAAATCAGAAGATCACAGATTGTATATATTTGAAAGAAACAATTCTCTCTCATGTGGCTAAAAACAGACAGGAGCTTTTTTTTTAATTCTTTGAAAAATAACATCTCCAAAATGATTATTGTTATTATTAATAGCAGTAATAGTATACGCTCTCAAGTCTTTTACTGCCCTCTTAACAGTAGATTTTAAAGTTCCCTTACTCCCACAAATTGTATCATATTCCAAATAAGAAGTGAATAAAATCTTACCAGGCAATTTAAGTCATAAACTCACTTTTTCTTTGAAAGCTAGCACTTTTTACAGTGGCTCACTTCCAGGATATTACATGGAGTTCAAGTCAATTTGGACTTGTTACTACTGAAAGAGTAATCAGAGACTATTCTAAAGTAAAACCTCTTAAATCATCCTTTGACATTTTTCATGTCATGAAAACAGGTATCGTTTAAAATGCACATTTGATCTTTTTTTTTTTGTGAAAAGTGGTGACCTAATCCCTTTTAAATGAATCTGCAATTATATAAATAGAATTACGATTTTGCAGTCTTCACCAGCTCAGCATGACCTATTTGATTATAACAGACCAAAAACCTTCCAGCAATATTGCTAAGTAGGAAATAAAATAGGTTTGGAGATTTCTGACTTGGCTTTATTCTGTACTAGCCTACATGGATCCAGTACTCTAAAACCTTCCCCTTCCAGAAGCCAAGACACAAAATTGAGATTCCAATATGCTTATACAGATCAAACAATAGACCTGCTTACTGTATTAAGCTGTGCAATGTAAATTAATATGGCAACCAAATTTAGATATGGGAAATTATCTGTTTGCCTACATTTGAAATGCTTTTTAAAAAGAATATGCAATTATTTTTCCTTTTACATCTTAATTTTCTGCATCTTCCATTCAATCTTGACGTGTAACACTTTGGATTGAAACTACAAAATCTTTTATTTCATGTTTATCTTTTAGAAATGCCAAAATAAGAAATAACCTTTAACAATCACCTTGTTGTCACATAAGAATGTCAAAATCTCACCTTGATATACAATATGAAATCCTTGTTTGTTCTGTGAATAATCACTGTGAAAGTATAAGCTGGTTTCATGAGTTGTGCTGAACAGAGAGGCTGGAAGTTGGGGGCCACTTAGTCTCCCAATAACAGTGCTAGTTTCTGTAGATCCACTCCTAACTTCTAAGTAATCATGTATGGTCTCCGTTGAGAAATTCACGAATTGCAAATGGACACCTGAAAAACATTGTCAGTAAATAAAAGCCACCAGTATCAATACCAGGAGGGAAAACAAAGTATGTACATTTTACACTGATAATATCAGAAGATAATGTAACCAGTGGAAATTCATGTGTTGCGCTTCCAGATGCAGACCATGGAATTCAGTTTGAAGCATTCTTCCTTCTCATGCATTACTAATTCTGAGAGGCTGGCAAGGTAAGAAATGCTAACACTGAAAGATTAACACGACCTAAGGCATTGAACTGTATTATTTATATGCCACTTTTGGGCAAAGTTTATTGTTTGTGAATTTAGGGAAAATTTCAATTCTGCATGTTGAATACATTCATTTTAGTTAAATCTTTCCCTTCTTCAATTGTGCAAAATAGCCTCCAGTTCTATTAAAAGAAAAAACGCTTCGTGTGTTACACCTGGAAAAAAACAGTGACAAAATTCTACCCCAGAGATAACTGCTTTTCAGTTGTGCATAAACTTATCTCTCTCAGTTTATATATATTAAAATATATCTAAATATATTAAAAAAAATAGGCACAGTAAAAATTATGCATATAATATGGATTGTATGTATATTGTAAAGATATGTGGAAGGAGACTGTCTGCTCCTTTAAAGGGTATCTGGTCAAGGACATTTTTCAATGAAGCAAGGGAAAATCAGAAAAGGAGGAAGCCATATGCAAGAACACACAGGGACACAAACCTGAGGGAGACAGTGATGAGAACCAAACCTGGTCAGTCACATTAACTGATCAAGTGAGTGAGAGTGTGAGAATGTTTATTCCAGTGAGGTTATCTGATCAGGCAGTATATCAATTGGGAAGCCAGCAGAAAAGGGGAAAATCAGAAACCAATGTATACAAAGACACAGATCTGACAAAGCAAAAATTGAGCCAACAACAAGAAACGAACCTTGCCAGTCACACTGATGGCTGTCAAGAAACTACAGGCACAACTTCCAGGACGGTCAACCTGGACTTTGCAACTGGTAAGACTGTAAACCAGGGGCATCCCATACTGGGAGGGGTCCCGGACTTGATAGACCTATATAAAACCCTGAGGGCATGAGCAGGGCAAAGGGGAGCGGGGAGGAACAAAGACAGAGGTAGGCAGAAAAGCACATAAAAGGGGCTGGTTGTTTGTAGAATAGGGCAGGTCAGTATGTTTGTCTGGCTGAGCCCTGTACCTGATCTTCAGTCTGTCCTGTCATCTTGTATCTTCCTATTAAATCTTTTCTTAACTATCTCTCTGTATAATCTCACCTCTATCCCACATGTATGTGTGCTGCAAAATAAAATAAAATAAAAAATTCATGTTATTAGCATTAATTTAACAGAATTCAGATTCTGGTGAGACCTGTATCCGTGAGTGGAATTTGGTGCCAGCTGCTGGAGTCAGACGAGGGGTATGAGTGCCTTGTAGTGCCCAGTGCCCCTCTTTTGAAGGCAGCACCTTCTCTATGGCAGTCTGTGTGACCAGCCACGTTAGTATCCTCTGTGTGTGTGTGTGTCTACACTCTGCTTCGTTACTATTTGAATCTGCAAATGGGAAAGTGGCAGCCGTGTCCCTCAACCTGGGCAGAGACTTTACATCCCTGGGCACCAGGCTGGGCTCCAGTAGCTGGGCAGGAGGGTCCTGGGCAGGAGTGGCTGGAAGAGGTGACTGCACTCCTTACATCACTTAACATACATATTATTTGTGAGTCACAAAAAATTTAAATGATGTTATCTAACCATCATTCATCAGTACCCCTCCCACTAAACAAGCAGTTCAATTATTTAATTCTCGTACAAACACTGTGGCATATGCTGAGAGAAATTTCTGATTAATTGATTCAATAAGGAACAGGGAGGTAGCTTACTACCCATTAGCAAGTTCTCTCTCCTAACCAGGTGATGTATTACAACTATTATGTGGCAGGACAAGAAAAAGTTCTCAGCAGCTGAGAAGTTACAGGGCTTTTAAAACATTTTCCTGTTTATACATATTTTTATATAAGTTACAACAAAGTAGAATTTGTACTTTGTCTGGAGTTAGTACAACTATGGAATGATAATAGAGTACTTTCATTAAGAAGATGATTGAGTCCCACTGGTGTTTCTGGCAAAGATAATCAACAAGATTTTATATAAAACTGAAAGGAAAAGATATAATGTCAGATTAATTATTGAAAAGTCATGAATAATTTTGTAACTCCTAAATTGTAATAGCTAAATAGAGTTTGTCACTGTCTTTTAGAGTGTTCTCCCCAGATACCATGTAAAGTTTATGAATGGTTTTCTGAAGCATGTAACATTTTATATGCCACAGGAAAAAAGGTTGGTGCATAATTAAATTACTGATACCTTGATCATTTCTGTCTCTCTTTATCTGAAGATAGTTTATATGTGATAAGAAAGCTTCTGCTTATAAGTGTCATTCTTTGACTTTGCCAGCCTTCCGAATATTTCCTACACAGAGAATCCATTTATATCCAAACTTTGCTTTTTCTCTATCTATGATATTTGTAGACTTGGCCTTTTATTTGATCCTGTGAACCAAACACTTGCCCAAAGTTTAAGATGTCATTAATAATTGCTAACTCATGCTATCTTACTGTCAATTTTTTTCTCTTTCATCAACTTTGTTCAATTCAAAACCAGCTCTAGCATATTTTTTTATCCCATCATTCTGCTCTCTGTACTCTAGTCTACTGTCTTTCACTACAAGTTCCTGAACCATACCAATCTTCCAAATTATCGATCCCTTGCTCAGCCTGTAGCACCTTCTTCTGTTTGTCTCAAAGTTCTGCTTGTTTTTTTCTATGGCTTTTTGCAGTTTAGACAACCCTCCCTCTTGAATGAGTATTTCATATATTTCTATATAAAATCTAACCATAAATCTCAGAAAAAATAAATACGTATCATATAACATAACCTTGTAAGTTGACTGAAATCAACAGTGTCATTGGTTTATATTACACCATTAGTAAAATAAAATGGAAAAACTTATGATCCGTAACTTCTAACTGGGAAAAAATATTGTTAGAAACACTTAAACATGTGAAAGCCTATAGAATGTTCCCATGATGCTGGTTTTGAGTTTTTTGCATTTTCCTCTCAGAAGAGTGTATGTGTCTCCACTGAACCACAGCATCACTAAAACCAGTTTTAATCATCACTTTTCCAAACGTCATTTTTTTCATTTTTACAATGAAATTTTACTATAATTTTCAATTCAGTTTTAATCATATCCTGTTTAGAAATGGTAAAAAAACATCAGGCATGTTTCAATCTGTGCAGTCTTAATTTTCTTCTAGAAAAAGGAGCATTTAGTTTTCCTATACATGAACTGGAAAATTAGAAGGATTTGCATGGGATCTGAAGATTCTAGACAACATTATGACTCGTGATGAAACACAGAAGCTGTCTAAAATTCAGGTAATAACAGAATTAAAGTATCAATGTTATTTCTATAAAATGCTAATACAAAAAAAAATCAATGCAGAGAAACTTAATAATAAAATAAGAAGCTCAAATGTAGCTTTAACTTCTTCTAAACTGACAGTCACTTGGTTTAAAATATTTGTGACAGCTATTTATTTTTGTTGGGTTTATGACCACAAAGAGAAATCAAGCCCATTAAGTTAGGAAATTGTGCTTAATTCTAATTAAACAACTTTGTCTTTATCGGAAAATTCTATATATGTTAAATGAAAAACCAAAAACGCTGTAACTTTTCTATTCTATATCTTTCTTTTAAAGCTTTGATAACTGCTTTAAATGAACTAGAATTCTTTTTTTTTTTTTCCAGTATATTCACAATATTTTAAAATCTATGTTCTGTGTTTTGAATCCATAACCCCCCAAAAAAATACAGTCCATGAAAGAGCACATACCAAAACCAATAGGCAGCTTTATTGTCCATGTGCAATCCAAACTGCTAGGATAGTTGCCAGGAAACCCAGGGCTGAGGATCACTCCGCTGAAGTCTGACATGCCACCACCACATTGTGCTGCAAAAAAAAGCAAAGACATTTTTCAGAGGAGGAAAATGACCTAAAAATTAATCCAGACCATTGAAGATCCTTCCAACATTAATAGCATAATAATAAGATTTATATTTCAAAAAATACACAAACGTTCCATTACCATGAAATACCACTAATACCACTAAATTGCTAACAAAGCAATTTACAAGTAGGTGCTTTAAACATATGTAACTACTCTGAATTGGCTAGGTTTTAATCTGGGGGACACATGCACCTGAAAAGAGGATAGAACTTTACTCTGCACTCCACGTGAACCACCCTTGTGAACAGGCAAGCAGCACACATTAGCTCATAGCAACATTGACACAATTCCACATTAGTTTGAAAAGAAGCGTCTGAATAATATAAGATAATAATGTATTTTTAAAAGATTCTGTACTCAAAGAATTTCAAGAGGCCTTTTAAAAACTGCATTTGTATCCTGCTGTTCTAAAAATGAGATAAATTTAACGTGCTTAGAAAATATACACACATATTTCCATATTTGAGTTTAATTTTTTTGAGGCAGGACATCAGTGAATAGAGTAACTTACACATCAATGTTAGATTTGAAATGTTAGTTATGGTAAATACAATTTTGTTCAACAGTTTTGTCCAATTAACAGTTGCTACATCCTTTGATACACAATTAAAAATCATTACTTGTGAAAAAGAAGGGAAAAAAATAAATACCCCCCCCCTAAAATTTCAGCAGAGCACCTTTCTCTTCAGAATTTACCATAGAGCAGTGCAATTATCATATCAGACTTCCTAGACATAAGTTAATGCATAATGATAGAAACTGAAGACTAACTCCTGAAGAAATTCTTACAAATATCTGAATCTTGTTGAATATTTATAAATTCTAAGCTGAAGGAGCTTGGTACCTCATAGGAGGTTTTTAACACCTCACAAGATTAAGAACAGGATTATGAGAGGCAGCTCAAGAGGATATATAATCTGTCCTGAAGAAAAGCAAAGTAAAAAATTTTTAATGAGATCTGCAGTATCCTACTTTCCATACATTCAAGATTAGAAATACAGATGACTTTTACTGTTACAGAACCCAAGCAAAAAGGCATTTCTATTCAGTGAAAGAAAGTGCAAATAGAGTTTTACATCCCTCACATTTATTTATCATATAAGGAGAATATATTTAAATGCATTTCAGATGTTTCATCTGGACTCCTGGCAGGATTCCAGTGCTTCTTCCAACAATACTAATATGGTCATGGATATAGTTTAGTTTGAAAAATAATATATCTTCTTAAATTGGGCAGACACACTTTATGTTGAACTTACTAGAGATGAAAATGTAATGCTATTTCTGCTTTAGTAATTTCTATAATAGTCATCACTGCTGTGGAAATGATTCATAAATAAATGAACTATGTTTGCAAGCGTCTCTGGAGGTCTCATCACTGATAGTGAATTGATGATAGGTTCTGACTAGAACATATTTAATTCTTTCTTATTCTGATTGGACTTTTCAGAAAAGCTTTGTGAAAATAAATGTGGAGTGTACTTTGAAAATCTTCAGCTTAATTTGACCATTTTCACTTTTAATTAAGAAGTTCTGGTTCTCCCTGTTCTTTGCCCTATACATATCTCCTATTGTTGAGTTCTCCAGCTTTTTCATTCTGGCATATTAAAGAAAGCTTATGTATGCTGATCATACCTAAACATATTGGAATCGGATAATTCCACCTTCTTACCGGTCCAGGCATACAGGTGATATGTGAATGTCCCTAAAACGGCAAAATATTTGCTTATTAATGTAATAAAAAATATACAATATATGGGACATCATTAATATCTCAACAAAAAATAATTTATAATTTAAAACATCATCAAAGTATATAAAACCAATAAGGTATAACATTTATACCGTACACTGTGAATTGTATCATACCTTCAATATAACAGAGAAGACTGTAATCTTATCTATGTTACTATTAGCCCACTAAAGAATTGTGTCTATGCCCTTAATATTATTTCTAACGGTATAACAGTGTCCAGCTGAATTATGTAATACCATCTTTAGTATAAACCAAGGGTCTAGAAACTAAATGTCTAATTGAAAAAATGTTTACATAGCACTGATTTGCATCATTTGTGGAACATGATAAAAAGATATGAACTATATACATTATATAGCACTGAATTTACATCTTAAATTCATAACACCTATTATAGATGCAATCTTTACCCTCACAAGTTCCAAGACCCACCAGAGTGACCCTCTGTTTTGTTCATCAGCCCCATGTAATTGCAATTGTCTTCCAGAGACAGCAAATGAAAATTAAAAATCTAAAGAGAAAACTGCACTCGGGATATCTTGCAAAACCACATCATATACACTTTAAGATGACCTAGGTGAAAAAAATTCAGTAGCTTTTAGCCCATTTGTTCAACCTTCATATGAAGAGAAAAGTTAGTTTTTCATGTTAAATCTCCTTGTCAATTCAAAGCCTGTAGCATTTGAGGGAACCAAGTATCTCTAAAACATCCAGGGTAACTGAACTGTTTATTCATCAATCTGCAACCCATTCTTTTTCTCTCCTAGAAGGAAAATAAACACACTTTCTCCATAGTGCAAGTGGGCATATGTGCTTATTGCTAGAAGAAACAAAAAAGAAGTGGCAAAGTCATACTGTATAAGCTATGAAAAACAATATGGAGGGAAGAGATTTTACATGTGTGTTTGCACAGTCTATGCTCCTTTGTTCTTTATATTTTCCATGTTTCAGTCATCTACTGTGTCTCATCTGCTAACACGTTTGTATTTAAGCATGAAATTAAAACAAAGACGAAAAAAATAATTAACAGGTTGTTTCCAACAATGACCAGACACAATCAGGCACCGTAAGAAGTAAACTTCAACAGTTATTGTCACAGCTGCAATCACAGAACATTTCAGTTATTTCTGAAATGCTAGAAGGCTGCAGACATGACTAGAAACTGTCTTGAAGGGAAAACTGGGATACAAGTCCCAAATTCAAATGGCAGTTGAGATCTGGAAGCAGACAAGTTTATCATAATACATAAACTGCAGCTTTTTTTAAAAAAAATATTTTTAATCCAAAAAAAGTAATTCAACTTTTATTTTTGGTGAAGTAAATATGACCCCAGTATTTAGATCCTCACAGAATTATGCAAAATAAATTTTTGACATTATTAGCACTTTTAAGACATCAGTTAGTTAGTCTGACACTCATCAACCTGTGTTACAGACCAGACTGACGTTAACAAAGAAAGGCAGGTAAGTTATCCTTTTGCTATTTTACTCCAAAGGTATCAATAACTCTATTAGTGGTTAATCATGTGCTGTTATGTACAAAATGTTTTCTCCTTTTAAGACTGTTCTTTTTACTGTGCATAGATAATGTGATTGTTTTCTTTCTTTTTACGCTTTCAGAGAGTTAAATAAAGTGGAGACTGTAGAGTCTGCAGTCACAAAGAAACATTAGTTGAAAATAGTAACCTATCAGTTGGAACCTTAGTCCTTTCCCGGATCATCTCAAGTGGAAATAATACTGGTTTGAATTTGTTTCTACAGTGTAACTGTACAAAATCTTGAAAATATTGTCAATAACAGTCCTACTTGTTATATATGCTAAGTAACTCAAAGAGGCAAATTAGTCAGATTACAATCACTGCATTGGCCCTAGTTATACCTTTTGCAAATGCAAGACCATAGCAAACTTACTTGTCAAAATACAGCCAAATTTGAAAACCTTTTTGGATAAAAAGAAACCCAAGAAGTTACTGAAACAAAGTAACCGACACTATCTGATCTACTGAGAAAAAAAATTATTTCCTTTTCCTTTGTTTCTTCTTACACCCCCTGTTCAGTTACTTTCTTTCTCCTCCTGTACATAGGGAACTATTGATAATTGCTCATCAAGTGATTTAACTTGATTTGCCAACACTGCATAGCTCAGTTATGCATACCAAAGACTCCTTCAATAACAGATAACAACCAATAATCAGAAATGCAGAGGAAGCACAGCGCCATACACTTCTGATGGAAAATTTGGAGAGTTGCTGATTTAACATTTGGCTGAAAACCCTACCAGTCCTGACAGCTTATCATGCGTTCACGATTCCTGAAGAGTTCAGTGTCCATTTCATATTGGCAGACTCAAACATAACCGTGTTAAAGGACTGAAAAGGTACTATTTGAAATTGAAAACTTGGCTCACCTGAAGAGAATAACCCTGATCACACTGGAAAGACACCACATCTCCAACCATGTATCTGTCTCCAACTTTGATCCCATTGCTTGGGGTCTGTGGTTCAGGACAAGAGTCCAAACCTATAGCTGTGAAAAATTGAGAAGTTAAGACATTCTAAGGAACATCAAATCTGTTTTTAGATTCACATGGAACTTCTGTATCCACTGTACACAGGTACATTGTACTGATATGTTTTAGGAAGCTCTTGGGTACCAGCAGTTTGTCTGTGGACAAGTGGCATATTATTATGGAACAACTGTTATATAAGGAGAAAATCTTCTTCCCTGAGTAAAGGAAAAGGAAGGAAATAACCAGGGTGGCAACAAACAATTCCCAACAATCTGCAGTCTCAGCTCAAAGTCTCCTCTAAATTTCCACTATCTCCTGCCTCAGACTCATTCATTTTCACCTCTAGTCTCACCCCTAATTACAACCTACCTAATTCAAACTGGGAGCACACACCACCACCACCACCACCACCCCTTTCCTTTCCCAGAATCTGTTCCAGGGGATGCTGGCCAATACCACACCAAGTGCAAAACACAGGAAAAAAAGTGCAAAGCATAACTGCTCACCTGCATTTAGTCCTTCACAGGTCTGACTCCACTGTTCCATTCAAGTAGACACACACAGAGTAAATATTTACATCAAATTTCACCTAATCTGCTATTTTTAATCACATATCTAAGTATCTTTTCTATTGGAATAGAATCAAGTTTGCTAAGAGACCGTATGCTTTTTTCGCGGTCATCAAAAAGAGAAATAAATAAATTCTTCTTCACTGCATCTACCCAGGAATATCCAGGAATATACAAATATGTGATGCATTAAGTATAAGCCGCTCAGTTACTCTCTTTGCCTACTGTAAGAATTACACCCTAACGAGTTGTGAAGCCAGGACTGTTAAGCAACTAAACATCAGTACACAGGGTAATAGGGAAATTTTGTGGGATTCAACAACGGCATTACTTCAATATATTATCAACCTTTTCATGTTTAAAAACTTACAAACGTAACTGATCAATTCCTGTAAGAATCTCATTTAGTAAAAATTACTCTTTGAAGATTCTTACAATGATCTATTTTAATACTATGTGAAAGCTGAAAGCTAATAAAAATTCTAAGGAATTTATAAAGTATACACATTATATTTCTCTATGAGGCATGTTTTGTGCATCAATAATAGTTTTCGCTGCCACAATTTTATAATAACATTGTATTGTAAAAATGACAAAAAAAGAAAAGCATGTCTGGCATTTAGAAAGTAGGTATTAAACCAATAAACTAGTTTGCAATTCCTGTTCCTAAAAATGTAGTGGGCACATGAAATTTTATATGAAACGATATTAAAAGAAAAATCCGTTTGAACTAAAATTATTGGAATCTACAGTCTGTTCATACAAGTAAGACTCGGGACCATGACAATATAAACTTCTGGCTGTAAAACATAATTCAGTTCTAAATTGGAAAAAAAACCCAACACCTTAATACCTTTGCAGCCTTTATTTTCTCTGCTAAGAAAAGTAATGACTGGTTAAAACGTATTTTTCATTGCAGCTATCTGATAGTGGGAATCAGAAATAACTCATACAGGTCCACAAACTGAGTAGTTGTACTCATTACTTTCAGTCACTATTAACTTTACGTTCCTGGTTGTTTTGTTTGGGTTTTTTTAATTTTATATTTTGGTATTAAGGAATTTACACAATTTAGCAACAAGATGTTCTTCTAAATAGTCAATATTGGTTTGCATCTTTTTGTGTGGAAAGGAATGCTGCTACTTTAAAAAAGTTAGTATTTATTTCAGGGGTATCCCCTGCAGGTTCAAAAAGAGGATGTAATGTTCTTCTCTCTATGACAATAATGCTTTTGTATATATTGATCACAGACTTACAGATCCCATAATGATCCAAAATTTGCCATGTACAAAATGTTATGAGAATTTTACAACCAATTTCTACATAAGAGATTATTTTTATCTTTGAATTCTTATTTCTTCTTCCCAAACTACAAAAATAACATCAAAGAATCCATTTTGAAAATGGCTGATGGACCTAGATCTACTTTTTATATTTTAGAGATCCAGATGGTGATCCAGCTCTTGTATAAATTACAAATGGACAGCAGTACTTGGCTTACACAGATGAGTGCTTATAATCTATTTTGAACAGTAAAGGAAAGAGTTAGTAGTTTTCATTTTCCAATTACTGAACCTTTAGTTGAAATGCAAAACCTTACTATGTGAATATTCAGCCCATTCAAAGTGAAATGAGTTCATTTAAATGCCTTTCTCAGAGACTATATCTTAACAGTTCAAACCAGATCACAGGTATTCATCCTATTGTGGTCTCACTTCAATTAATAAAATAATGTTTGGAATGTCTACAATGTCTTTCAACAAACTGAAGCATAACAGGGTTTGCTGCCTTCCCAGCTGAGGGCTAGTTCAGAGAACTTGTGTCTTTAAAGTGTCATGATAGTAATTCAGGTGAAATCATAAATGTATTCCTAAACTGCACTCTGTTCATTATTGACTCATTTGTGGTGCATGACTAGTTTCTCAAACCACATTATACTATTATCTCAGCATAATGTGTTGGATTTTTAAACTTTCATGAGCAATGGCATTAGAAAGAAAAGAGATTTTAACATAGGCATTCATTGAAAACATACTTTCAGTATCTTCTAATTTTTGGATAAGAAGAGTTCTACATAAAGAAAAAGAAGCTATTTGATGCTGTTTTGCCCTTCTCCAATAGCTTCTACGGATCTAAATATAAAAAGCTACCAATGAAATTTTAAATAATGCACTCTGAGTCTACACAAGTCTTAAAGTAATAACCCTTTTTATTTTTAAAAAATATTACTGTAATTTTATGGAAATGTTTTCATATTTTATGACGTTAGAATTATACCTTATACAATTTAAATATATAGATTTCTAGGGATTATATTTTAAAATGAAAATTAGTATGTCATATTTTTTACTAATTCTAAATAGATATTGAGTATTATAGAAATTATGTATGAGGCAATCTGACAAATTTAACTAATCTCAGAGAATATTACTACTTTAATATTGATAAAGCAAAACTTTAGTTGGAGAAAATGAGGACTAAATTAAGATCTATAGTGGCATAAAACATATAAACATTATTTATGTGTTTAACAAACCATTCTGTGGTGCTCTTTGTTGACATACTTCAGTTGATGAAATATATTTTCATATTTCATATAGGGCTGACATCACTCCGATATTCAAAAAAGGCAAGAAGGAGGACCCAGGGAACTACAGACCAGTTAGTCTCACCTCTGTCCCTGGGAAGGTAATGGGGCAACTCATTCTGGATGTCATCACCAAACACGTTGAGGAACAGGAAGTTATTGGAAGTGGTCAACATGGATTTACCAAGGGTAAATTGTGCTTGACCAATCTGATAGCTTTCTATGATGTTATAAGTAGTTGGCTGGATGAGGGGAGAGTCGTAGATGTCATCTACCTTGACTTTAGCAAGGCTTTTGACACTGTCTCCCATGACATCCTCATTAGGAAGCTGAGGAAGTATGGGCTAGATGAAGTGACAGACAGGTGGATTGAGAGTTGGCTGTGTGACAGAACTCAGAGGGTTGTGATCAGTGGCACAGAGTCTAGTTGGAGGCCTGTAACCAGTGGTGTCCCCCAGGGGTCAATACTCGGTCCAATTTTGTTCAATATATTCATTAATGACCTGGATGAGGGGACAGAGTGTATCCTCAGCAAGTTTGCTGATGATACTAAACTGGGTGGGGTGGCTGACACCCCAGAGGGCCGTGCTGCCATCCAGCGTGACCTGGACAGGCTGGAGAGCTGGGCAGAGAAGAACCTAAGGAGGTTCAACAAAACCAAGTGCAAGGTCCTGCACCTGGGGAGAAAGAATGCAAAGCACCAGTATAGGTTAGGGGCGGACCTGCTGGGAAGTAGCTCGGAGGAGAAGGATCTGGGGGTTGTGGTAGACAGTAAATTATCGATGGCCCAGCAATGTGCCCTTGTTGCCAAAAAGGCCAATGGGATCCCGAGCTGCACAGGGAAGAGTGTGGCCAGTAGGTCGAGGGAGGTCATTCTCCCCCTCTACTCTGCACTGGTGAGGCCACAACTGGAATACTGTGTCCAGTTTTGGGCTCCCCAGTTCAAGAGGGACAGGGAACTGCTGGAGCGAGTCCAGCGAAGGGCAACTAAGATGATTAAGGGCTTGGAGCATCTCCCTTATGAGGAAAGGCTGAGAGAGCTGGGACTCTAGCCTGGAGAAGAGAAGGCTGAGGGGAGACCTTATTATGGCGTACAAGTATCTCAAGGGTGGGTTGAAGGAGGATGGAGCCAGGCTCTTTTCAATGGTTCCAAGTAACAGGACGAGGGGTAACAGGCACAAGTTAGAACATAGGAAGTTCCGTTCAAATACGGAAAAACATCTTTACGGTTCAGGTGACAGAGCACTGGCACAGGCTGCCCAGGGAGGTTGTGGAGTGCCCTTCTCTGGAGATTTTCCAGACCCGCCTGGATGCAGTCCTGAGTAATGTGCTCTAGGCAATCCTGCTTTAGCAGGGGAGTGGGACTAGATGATCTCTAGAGGTCCCTTCCAACTCTGAAAACTCCGTGATTCCTCTGAAAACTTCCGTGATTTAAGGTATCTATTGGAATACATAAACTGCATGTTATGAATGTAACAAGAATTTAAGGATTAAACAAAGAAATAAAAATATTATAGAAAAAAGGGTTATTGATAAGACTATGAGTCAGTTTTAGAATATGAATACTTAATTCCTTACATCAAAGTACCATTTACCTGGTTTTACAATATATTTTCAACAAATAAAGTTCAGGTTTTGTTGGTTTATTTCTACATAAAAAAGTACATTTGGATTTTGTAGCAGTTCAAAAGATGAGCCAGACTGGACAGTGTGAAAAATCTATTAATAAAGGATGAAAAGAGATACTGGAAATGAAACAGAATGAAACCTTACAGAAAACTGTTGTTGAGGTGAAAAAGTAATCATTTTGGCAAGAGAGGGGCACTTCCCCTCAGACGTGAGTCTCCTAGAATACATGAAATAGACTTGGAAGATCCACTGTATATTGAACAAAAAATTTTTATGGTTAAGTCACTTGAAAATTGCTTAATATAAATATTTAACTCTGATGTGATTTTCAATGAGAACTGTGCACTGATACTAAGACTTTAATTTAGCTGACTTCTCATGGTGACCTCTGTCAATGTAGGTTCCAGTGAAATGCAATAAATATATGCAACACTGGCATTAAAATGTGACTGTTACTTTCTACTTACTAACTCTCTCTAAAAGTATAATTATAACATTTAGAGAAGCAAGCATTGTCTGAGAGTCAGAGATGACCAGCAGAACTGAGGACAGCAAACTCTGTTCTGATCAATGCATTTCCAGAGAAATTTCAGTACAAATACAGCACTATTCTGAGTTCTGGATTCCTGACAAAGGTTCCTGTCTCTCCGTGGCAGAAAGCTGCAGGAGACAAAAATCCAGAAAATACACAAGATACGGTTTCTGTTGTGTCCCTTCCAACAATGATGAGAAAGTACTGTCCCTCAGTTTAATCTGTGTCAAATTCATGATTCAGACCAATGCAGAATTTTCCATAGTGTCTTCTTAAAAAAAAAAAAAAAAAAAGCTCATATGAAAAAAAAAAAAAAATCATAAAATTTTCCTCCAATCCACAGGCAACAGAAACTATGTCTTTCTTGGTGAGTAGTAGGGAATAACAGTCATAGATCTATGGACTGAAACAGCTGGTGCCTAGGACTCAAGATCCACACTAAGTGCTAAACTAAAGGGTCTTACTAGCTTTAGTTAGTCTGGTTGTATAGGCTGATTGTACACTAGTGGCTGAAGGCTGAGACGTTGAAGTACCACTCCAATTTATTTCTGCATGATAGGAATCCAGATTGCATGCTCTGACATGACGCTTTAGTTCTGTGATGTGAGTCAGAGAGTAGTAAACAAACAGGGATGTCTAATGCCTTACATTTTTCCACATTTATTCTACAAAATCGTTCATCATTTTGCAATTTGAAGTATAGGAATTTAGTTATAATGTACGTCTATTTTAAACTTCAAAATAACCTTGGCAATATTTTCTATTTTATTTTCCTTATTAACGATATATAGATTATGTATTCCAAGATTTTATGCAGTTACGGTCACTTAATCCTATTCTGTACTTTGAATACCATAGACTTTGCTTCAGTAAATACCACACGTGCAATAATTTGTTTCTATTCTAGACCATATCTTTATAAAATATATCACAGAAAATCCTAATTCAGAAGTTATACTAGTTTACTCTCCAACTGCAATTCCTTACTTGTTACAAAATTTTTGCCCTTAAAGTTTGCATTTGTTTCCAATAAAGATTACATGTTTAGACATTGCTTTGCAATTTCCTCACTCCATCCAAAGTCTATATGAAGTTTTAATCACATATGCCTATCACCTGCACATGAAAAGTTAATAATTAATAATTAATCTTGTAAAATAATGTATGTCACTGAGCTACTGGTTAATTGGGTATCTACTGAGGGACATCAATATTCTTTCCTGAATCACAAATTTTCAGCATATACTTTGGGTTAATATACTCACACAGAAAACATATTACATAAACACACATAAATCCTTGTATAAATCCATACACTCATATATGAGTGTATGGATTTATACTCACTATTGTTCTTGGCACTTCAAATTATATATTGTGAATTCTTTCTTTATTTAGGGGTGAAAGTTTTATACCGGCAGTACACTACACATGTCAGTTATTTGGACACCTAGGAATATACAGATGCATTTTCTCTTTCATTGGATTCAGTATCAGTAATTCAAATTATTTTGTTTTCATAACTTCCTGCAGTTTTTTGCCCTCTGAAGTTGTAAGCAGCTGAGAGTATCTGCACTGCAAGGAAATGGCAGGATAATTCTAACCTGTAATTAACGTTTAGTTATAGACAAGCGATCAGGCAGCAATTTTGCAAGGCCATGTTCTCCGACTGGCTAATCAGACAACCAGAGCATGGGATTTGCATACTGTAAAACTGACAAGAAATAACCGTGACATAATTATGCAGATCAGACACCAGAACCAATATTAGCAGAGGGAACTGCACAGCTGGGAAGAAAAAAAAAATATATCTGCAACAAAATATTAGTGATTGCCAGAATTCCGGTCAGTCAGCTCGGGCAATCTCATTTAGACAGAAAGTATGTTTATAATTACAGCCTTTTCCGCTGGTGAGGTACTCAGCAATAATAAAAACGTTTGAAATTATTCTGCTGTGTTCTCAGCAACCTGTGAACATTTGTCAGTTAGTTAAGAAACGCAGCTGCTAATTTCAGTTTATTCATTCTCACATATTCGCTGAGAGTCATTAGTGTTCATCTCCTACACATACATGTAAAATACATACTGTATAGTACATCTATTATTGTATTGGACGTAATTTGCGGGTTTTGGGGGGTGGGGCTGCAGGGCTGGCAACAAGGCCAGAGCAAGAGGACACCCCAGTGAGGGAGGACAGAGAGAAGAACAGGACCGAGCAGATGCTGGAGCCGAAGCAGCTGGCTGAGCAGGGGCTGGAGCCCCAGTGCCCACCCAAGCAGCCACTGAGGGGGGGGACCCTAAAGGCATCACAGGGACTGACCCAATCTGCTGTGCTGCCCTTGCCTCACCAAAGGGACTGAGCGGAGTGTGTGATGAAGGCACTGGAGAACAGAAAAGTGTGTGTGTGTGTGTGTGTAGGTGTCCAGAGGGAAGCAGGGGAGTTTTTCCTAAGGGTTGGTTTGGTATTATTTTTCTTCAATACCGGAATCAGCAATTAATTGTTAGTTGGCAAAGAAGTTAAGCTGAGATCACCCACAATCAATACGTTGGCTTGGCCTGCAAGAATTGTATAAATATGTTGTATCTTGGTATTAGGACTGTCACATGAACATGCCTGCCTTTGCTCCTGGCTGTTGTATGTTCAGAAAAGCTTTTCAGAGAGCAAAACCAAATTAAAGGTGAAAGCAAGACAAACTGGACTTCCTAGTCCTTACAGTACATGTTTCAGGATTGACCTTGCTCCCTTGGAATTAAATGAAGATTTTACCAATGGCTTTGAAGTAACAGTATGTAGCTTATTATGTGCAATAGGACTAAATATTCTTCTTTCATATAGTTTAAGTACGTCTGATGTCTGGAACCAGCAAGCACTCTTAATTAATGGAATATCTCTGCATTACCTGTATACTCAAGATGAAATCCAGCAGCTGAAACACTGATATCAGATTGAAAATTTAGGTACAGATTATTTGATGTGCTGTTCAGAAGTGGAGGTATGGTTGTTCCTGAAAAGAGAAATCAAAACATTACTGAAATGCACAGAAACATAACTAAATACAAAAATAAGTGTGTGTGTGTATAAAAAGAGAAAAAGAGATAAAGAGAAAGGCTGGAAAGGGGGAGAGAGGATAGGAGGGAGAGAAAAAGGTCGCATAACCAATTCCACCATATTTTGTCATCATGGATGTTATCAAATATCTGTCCCTATAAAAGTTTTATTGCATTTTCAGTGCACCACCATATCAGAGACATGAAGTGTAGGCACTCAGGGAAATGGGGTCTAATATAAATTTATATTACATGCCTTTATCCACAAAAGGAAAAATATTCACTAGGATTTTCAGAAAAGCGAGAGTAACTGGAATAATTTTAAATGTAACTGTCAAATATGCCAAGCAGCTCTGAACATATTTTGTAGGGCTATTCTTAGAAATGTGACTGATTATTTATTTCTGTTTCAGCAAAACACAACAATCTTATCGTCTGTGATCTCATTCTGTACACATGAATGAAGTAGAATAAAACAAAACAAAACAAGGAAAAGTAAGGCAAACAGAACCATCTCATTTATCTAAAATGAGAACAAAGAATGCATCATTTAGTCATGAACAATTTCAAGAAGCATCTGTTTTAGAGGTCCATTTCTAGGAGTTTCTGCTATAAAAGTGGGCAAAAAATGAGATTAATAGATGCCTAGTTTGGGAGCCTCTGAATGTTATTAAATTTCTAACATTTTCAAATGTTCATCTTTATGACAATCTGCTAAGAGGTGACAGATTAAAACAGAAAGAAAACTACCTGTTGTTAATTATAGAAGCAAACATACACACACGCGCGCACACACACACACACACACAAAAGAACTAGAAAGAGCTGTGTGTTTACAATAAAGAATTGAATCTATGATACATTTCTCAGTCACCTGAATAACTTCCAAGCCTTGGAGCATTGTTGTCAGCACCATCATAAAAGTCTAAAGAATCCCAGTTGTGTTCTGTGGCAAAACTCACCACTTGCACCTATGAAGAAAAATGTGAGGTAAAGAACATCAACTTCCCCTCCGTATTCAAGAGCAGAGACAAATGTAAATTGTAGCCTCTGTTGCTTTCAATCATGAAAAGTTGTGTCTTGCTCTCATTGTCAAAGAGAATGGAAAATCACCATTAAGTGAATAAAATTGCCTTGCAACATTTTAATTTAATTTAATTGCCAATTCAGACTTCTAAATCCTGTAACCCTTAGTGACAACCACATATTACCTCCGACAAGAGTCAAACTGTGAAAAACATCTGGGTATAGAATATGATTCCCTTGTTTGGAGGACATTGAGGGGAAGATAAAACACGGTATCGTCCATTACTGCAGTTTCTTTGTGATTCCCTCTAGTTTATCCAGGGCTAAAACCAGTCCCACAGTAATGCATGCTGTTTCATCTGTCTTGCCATGTTCCATTCTGCCTCCAGGTAAGAGCAAACTCCCGTGTTCGGTTGTCTTCATCACTGACTCATCTCCTGAGGAGGAACACTCACTAGCATGCTATAAGCAAAAGGCAGAACATTCACTTGATTCCTTCCAGAGGTGACAACAACCTTCCACTCATAAGGAGGTACAAAGCATTAAGCAGATAGACTGCAAGAAGGAGGATGCATCTGCTCTTATATAGTAAAAACATTCCCCACAAAGTAAAGAAATCCCAGGTTCCTCTTCTTTTTTTGGAGGGGAGATGGTCTTGCATTTTTTTGTTTTAGTGAAATAGCTATTTAATGAAAAGCATTTAAAGAGTGACAGTAGAATGGATGAAACCCCAACAACTCTCAAAAAGGGGTACCTTAGTCATTAAGTTAAAGAATTATGCTTCTTTTACTGTTCTTCTGCCTTGCTTATTCTTCCTTTTATTTTCTCTAAAATGGAAAAACTTCAATAGAAGAAATAAGCACCAGTTCCACTACTACTAGGTAATGAAGTGTCCTGGTTTGAGGTAAAACAGAACCAATTTTAATCAGTAACTTTGCTTCTTAGCTGGGCCTCTTCTAACTACTGAAATTAACTGCATATTGTGCAGACAGTGTTCACTCTCTCAGAGTGATCAGACCAATGTTTACAGCTGATGCCCAGGCATGGTGTGCAGAGAGGGTCTTGCTTATACTTATTGCTATAAGCCCCAAGGCCAACCGACTTTGTTATTTGCCCCGTTGGAGGGTCGGAAGCGGAAAAGCTCAGTGGGGTCCCACCTGCAGGGAGGAGCGGACAGGACAGGTGACCTGAAACTGACCAGCGGGGTATTCCATCCTATCTGCCTCATGCTCAGTATAAAAGCTGAGGGATCAAAGGGTCACTCTCTAATCCTTCAATGGCCGATGTCTGAGGAGGACTCTGTTCGTCTGCCTGTGATCCCGATCCTGAATCCAGATCCAGAATCCAGTTCCCATCTTTCACTAAGTCCAGTCTGGGACTGCCCCAGTGCCAGGCGGTGACGTGATTGTCATTCCTGGGAGCTTGATACGGTTTTGTATATATTTCATTATTTCCTTTTATTTTATTATTAGTATTTCATTAAATTAGTTTAGTTCCTTCTAAACTCATAAGTCTCTTTTTCCTCCTCTGCCTCTCTCTTTGAAGAGGGGTAGAGGGGAGCATCTGTCGGTCCCATCTGGGGTCCCCCATGTCCCCAGTAGCCAATTTGGCCTAAACCATGACATGAAGTTTGGGGTTATTTTTGTGAAATGTATGACTTGGATCTTCTTCTAAGTAAAAGGAATGTTCAGTTTGCCTACCTGTTTCTTGGATGGGGACCATAAACATTGCATTTTTTGTAGGAATTTGTCAGATACTACAACCAAAGGATGGTTTGATTTTTTTTTTTTTTTGAAGTGAAGCAATGGAGAGGCCCTGGCTGTTAGCATGTTTTAGATACTTGGACGATGCCCACTGGATCTGATCTCTCAGAATACTCTAAGACTCATCTGTTTATTTTTTGGTTCACAAGGGATTTAGGTGAAACTTATTGGTGTTGTCTCTGTCAGGAATATTTCTGAAGACATAACAAATTGGAAGTGCAGACACCTAGGTAACCTTCAGAGCAAATTTCAAATTATCTAATGTTTTTTATGTGTTTTCAGGGACAGATTGCTGCTGACTACAGTTTTTATATTTGTCATAAACTACCTAATTTAAAACATCTATTTTAGTGCAACTCATGCTATTTTGCCCTAACTTCCCCATGTAGTCAAAAAATAGACAGACGTACCTTCAGGCAGTGATTCAGAGCCAGAGTCTATATTAGTTTTGAATTGTCTACTCGAGGTACCTTTCTGCCCTAACTTTATAAGGAGCCACGGTAGATTAATTTCCTAATGTAAGGTATTTAAACTAGGTGCCTGGAGGCAGGTTTTTAGTGCATAATCTCCATATTTACCTAAATCTACTTTTAAATGTCTGTTTTTCGATTTGATATGAGACAGCTCAGCATTCACATCTGATCACACTGTTTCAACAAATTCAACAAAGTAATCACACATGTCGATAGTTGTTATACCTAGATAGTTTAAAATTCCATCTACACATTTCACAGAGGAATATGCATTGGTGATATATTCTTTTCATTTCCTTTAAAGCTGGGGAAGTGTCTTTGTTACTTTGAGGGAATAAATATTGGTCAGGAAAAAAAGTCCAGATATTTTATGCATTTACATAAACACAAAAGCATTAGTTATCACAGTATCTTGAATATCTGCATCTCAGGCCAGGCAAAATCAGCCACCCAAGTTTTCAAATGTAGCCTCAAGTAACTGATTTTCACAGTAACAATTCCATTTTTATATATGTATACTCAGGGTTTTTTCTTTTCTATGAAGTGAAAAAAATAAAACCAAAACAATTCCAATATCATTTTTAATGTCATTTGTAGATACAAAGCAAAGCTCAGTTCTGAAAAATAAGTCAGTAAAAACGGTATGATGACTTCTGATGTATACTCTGTCTTACTGATCCTGTATCATCTGTACTCAATTTAATATATCAGGGATTTATCTTCCTCAGACCTAGCCCTCAAAATCAGGCAGGATTCAAAGTATAAAGCATGAATATCACACTTGACTGTCCTGCTCCAGTGACAATATTAAATGTTCTACAGACCTAATTACAATCATACGAGTATGTTCATGAAACTGCCCTGTTGTCATTACATTTGTATAAGTATAAATGATTAACTTTTTCAGTAAGTGATAATAGAAAGGAAGGATGGTATTCGCAAGCTCAGCAAAATACCACAGAGAATTAGAATAAAGGAAGCAAGTAAATATATGTCTTTTTTTCTTATGACTCTGGAACAAAAGAATATCATGCAGATTAGACACTTAACTTGAAATCAAAGTTAGCAATTTAGTCACCTAATACAGTCTGCGATAAGAGCTAAACACTTCCAAAAAGCAACAGTGACTGCCTAAGTCAGGATGCCAATTAATGTCTAATTTAAATCCTATGAATTATCCTCCTAGTGTTTAACTTACATTACTGATTATATAAGAAATACACAGAACAAAGTATCCTAAAGTAGTCAACTGTTTATATCAAGTTTATATCAAGTAGCATTTCTCAAAATCAGTCTCAAAACTGATTTAGGTTATTAAATACTATTGTTAATGGACATTAGCATCTCTGAAAATTGAACTCATAAATATAATCATGTATGGACTTATGTTGTATTTGTGATGATTGCTGTGTTCTTCTGTAAAGTTTTTATGTTTTTCTTAAGTATTTTTTGTTATTTAAAACAAAATTTAAATGTTTTGTTATTTAAAACAAAAAATAGATTTTTTCTGAATGCTTATAAAGTAGCAAAGTATAAACTCATACTATTTTTAAAACTTACCTTGACACAGTAGAATACCTTAAAAGCTCTGTGATGTAATTTATTAAAAATACAGCTTTAATAAACTGTCCACAATGTTTTTTGCTGATTTTCATTATTAAACCTTTGTGTACAGAAACTGAGCTCTTTATTTATTCATTTTCTACAGTAGTTATATTTTAAATCATGGGTAAACATAGAAAACTTGCTACCCTGGTTTCTTGATATGAGTTTTGTTAGAAATTTGATCAGATGTTGCTTTTAATTTTTTAAAATTTTTAATTTAAAGTTTTAATTTATTAAACACAACTGCCTTTCCGATAACTAGATTTCTGACAGTTTCTTTAGTGAATTATAAAAAGTGAGATATACATGACTTTGCTTAATTGATACTTTTCTGCTATGTGTTCCATGAAGTTCTTAATCTAAATGTTAGTAAATGAGAATTCTGAAAATATTTTGAAGGATCCGTTCCTATCTCCTGTTGAAACATACTGAGGCATCTTTATATCACAATGAACTTCCATAACTATAAAGGAAATAACAAAGTTTCTAAGAAAACTTATACAACTTGTCCATAGAAGTAACACATTTAATTTCGTGCCGTTCGAGGAGATTTATCTATTTTTGAGGGAGGAAAATAATATCACAGGAAAGCCTATCTATTTCCTTTGGCTTACAAAAAGTCACCGACCTATTGAAATAACACATTTTAAGTTATTGGTGATTTTCTTCTAAGTAAAAAGCTACAAGTGCATCTTTTACAATTTTTGTAAATCTTACAACTTTTAAGAACTGCGTGAATTAAAAAAATGGCAATAAATTCCATTATGAGAATCATTAGTGAGACAGAAAAATATATTAATTAATGATTTTTCCATGCTTTTGCATCAGGAAAAATGGTTTTAAACATGATAACAAGCAAATAGCAAGTATACGTACTTGAATCCCAGCTCCCTCTGGTACTGTGATCTTCCACACACAATTCAGATTGTTGTCATAAGGCTCAGGGTAACCAGGAGACAAAATGGTCCCTTTGCGCTTTGTTAAAACTCCACCACAGGGCACTAAATGGAAATGCACAAGGCAAGAAAAGAATTATGAAGCTTCAGAAGTGAGAAAAGTTAGTATAAAAGCTTACACAATGTTCAACACACGATGGCTAAAAACTTTTGTAAATTTATGCTACATTAAAAAATTTATATTTGCCTCTGGAAAATAAAATCTTGTATCTCAGAAACCTTCTTTTAAATGACCAAAAAAGAAGAGAGGAAAATTAGAGTTCTGACAGTTTTCTACCTGGCAGAATCATGCTCATATTCCCCTTATCTATTTTCACCTTAGCAAAGTGAAATCCATTCCATTGTCTCCTAGTAATCTTACAAAAATAAAGCATTATTTTTAGGGGTTAAGAATGAAGTTTGAACAGTTAAGTATTGTGTTAGTACAAAAGATGAAAACTAAAAAAGCAAAATATTGCTACTTTGTTCTTATCTAAATAATTAATAGCACCAGTTTCAACTCCTTGACTGTTCTCTTTGCTTGTGTGAGTTATCCCATTACAGACTATATATCTATCACATTAGTAAAGAAATTGCTAAATGCTTGCAAGACTGCACTCATCACACCCGTGCCCATGGATTAATATAAGTATTATGCATGAAATAGCACAGAGGCATTCAGTACCACCAAGTTTCTCCTCTGAATATTCAACTTGAATGTATCTTGTCTAGATCTTTAGATGCTCTAACAGGGACAAAGAACATTACCACTTAATCTAGATACAGATATTCTATTGGTATTTAAGTTGAAGGAAAAGATTGATGAGATGGTTTATCAAAACCATTAGAAGTTAATATATCACTTCTGAGCAACACTACTAAGTTCTGAACTGATTTCATTAGATGCAAATATGAAGATTTAGAAAATATGTACAAGAATGCAACTTATCTTAATAATGAATACTGCAGCTACATTTTATGTGGCATATAATTGATAGAATCTGTTGGGAACTACATGTATAAACTGAAGGTCAGTGTCACTTAAAGTGTTTAAATAATTACTCATAAAAGGCTGAACAGACAGAATGATTGATGTCTGCTATCTGTAAGGAAATATTCAAGCATTCACTAGAGTTAAGGCAATTTAATATGGTCATGTCTACCACTTCAATTATTAAACTGATTTAGTTCAATGCAATTTTCACCTCATATATATTTTATCACCTTTATTGGCACAGTGATTTTCACACATAAGGTGGCCTGTAACCCTTTCTCAGTTCAACTTGCCTAGGGACAGAAGCTTGCTCTTTCACAGACTAAATCATGTATTAAAATATCAATAATATACTGTGATCAATAGCCAAAATAATTATTTCAACATTTGAGTTGTTATATCTGAAATACAAAGGGAATACATTCCAAGGGGGTAAATAGTAAAATTCTACTGATCAAGCTGTAATAAATAGAATATAGCTATATACTTCAGCTTCTTATTTATATAAAAATTGTAGTTCAATTCCTATGCCTGAAACAGTCTAAATAAACAATAATTGTGTATAACAGCTGCTTAATCACACTATTAATATTTAGTCTTGATTTCTATCAGGATTTTAGTATTTTGGAGAAAATCTTTTATTTTACTGAAAACCAGTCAGATTCTACCATGTAGCATCAGCTGATTAGCATGGAAGATTCAAAATCGACCTGATGAAAAAACGTTCTCTGTTTTCTTTTCCACCACTCATCTCAAATTGTGCTTATGTACTTCTTAATGCTGGAGTCAATATCATAATGTGGGGTTTTTTTGCATGCTTCAGGATCATTTTTATACAAAATCTGTGCTCTGTCAAGAAAAGTAAAGTAACTAACTCATAAATATATTTACTGTTTTGGTTGGGAATGGAATTCTTCAGATGTCTTCATCCTCAAAATTAATAGTTTTCAATGTATTCAATTTGCACAAAATTAATGTATAATGCAGTCAGTACTGCAACAGATGTTACAGGTGGAAAAGTTTGATGGCATTGCAAAAACATCTGTGCAAATGATAACCAATTTTAATTCATTTATAAATAAATTATTTTTTCCCATATAAAAAAAAAGCCAAGCTCGAATGAAACATAGTATGTAAATGTATCATATTTGCCCTTGACGTAAACCTGTGGAAAAATGTACCATTCGAATTTTATCTCTTTACTGTGGGGCTTTTCAGCACAATCACCAGATTTCCAGTCGGTGCAAATCAGCTTTATAAATGTCAATGGATGTACATTAATTTAACAATTTAATTTAGAGAATTTAATCTTGTGTGAATAGAACCATACAAAGTATGTTTTCTGATCTGAAAAATTACTGTTTTTTTCCGACAAGCATTGAAATATTAGCATAACTATTTTAAAATCTTTCATATAGTAATGTTCTTTCTAATAGCTTGCAATATCTTATTAGAGATCTGCAAGGTGAGATCATCTTAGTCTCGCAAGCACTCAGGGCTCAAACTGATATTTCTGCGTCTTGATTAAGGGACAGCCAGGGACTGTCACTGATGTTAATGTAGAAGAAGCTAACGTATAATTTATAGCAGCAGAATATGTTCATGAAAATCGTGAAATGTCACAGCAAGGTTAGAATAGAAAAGGGAATAAAATCTTAACCTTGAATGAAGAAGAAAGTGAATAAAAGTAAGCAAGAATAAAATACTGTAGACATGACAAAGGAAGAACACTTTCCGATAGAGAGAATGGTCTACACTTTAGGCAGTAATTAGTTCTATTAAAAAGCCTTAAGAACTCACCAACACATGTAGGGAGTGAATCATTCCACTGTGCCAATGCATTTGGTACTGTATCACATCTAATTGCTGTTGACCCATGGAGGATGTAGCCTGGATTGCACTCAAAAAGAACCAATGACCCAACTGCAAATTCATTTCCAATCCTTTTTCCAAATCTCGGTTCAGGCACAGAGCTACACTGTGTTGCACTTGTTCTTGGAACAGCTGCAAACATGCAAACAATTATGGATTTTTAAATTTAGATTTGGTGGAGGAATACAGATTTTGAACCACAAATATTCAAAATGACTGGAATTAACATTTGATTATTTGCCAGTTAAGAGCATTTTCATAATCCCCAAATGAATCTTCACAATACGGATTGCATACTTTTGATGTCTGAGTTACTATTTATAACAGCATAGTACTGATATCCTCGCCAAGATTAAAAGCAACATATAAAATCCATGCTGAAACCTTTCTAACATGGCACTGGAAAGAAATACTACGATGAAATATTCAGCTAATACATGGTTTCAGAATAACATTCCTGTGTCAGATAGGTAATTACATTTATTCCTGTGGAATTCTAAATGTGTATTCTTATTGTCAGATCAGGATTTAAATTTAATGAAAGAATGAATTGCATTTGCAAGTATTGATGGATAACCATTTCTGTGTTTGACCCATAAAAAGGCAAATAATGTAAACCAAGAAGAAGTATCTTAATAGCTGCAAGATCACTGATTCAGCCACAGGTAATAACACTTAAAGTTATTCATATTTAAATTGAGAGATAAACCAGTTTGAGCAGCCAGATGGATCTAACATTCGTCAACCAGATTAGCAAACAGAAACAGCTGCTTTGTATAACTGTTTTCTTAAATCTGGAACCTCTCTTATGCTTCTTAAATATTTGATTTAAGCTTTAAAATACAGATTAAAAGAATGGTCCTAGATATTTTTCAAAACATGCAGAAATAGTGAAACTTGTTACATTGTTAGCAGACTATTACTTTCCTCTACATTCTCAGCCTGTTCCTCTGATGGTTTACCAGGTGTGATGAAAAGCATAAATGTACACATTTTTCCAGGTTGTCTCACCTTGATAAACAAAATGAAATCCTTTAGCTGTTATTGGTCCAACTGAAGTAAATCTAACCGTGATCTGGTTACCTGAGCTCAATGGAAGGGATTCACCTACTCAAACAAAGCAAATACAAAGCTATCATAACCACTTTTTTACCAAGGAAACATTCCAAATACCTGTCAACATCTTTGCAGCTAGGAATAACCCTCCCAAAACCCTGTTCTGCTTCAGTAAACTTTGCAAGATATATGTGATTTCAATATTTTACATTGGCAGTATCATGTTGTTCTAGAAAAAGGGGACTAAAGCTTATCTCAGTTATTAGGAATATTTGTTGTTCTCTTCCTTTAAAAAAAAAAAAAAAAGAAACAAACAGAAAAAAAAACAACACACCAACCCAATACCTCTTTTAACTGAGTCAATGTGCACTAATCGATACAATTTTACTTTGCTACAAATATACATTGCTTTCCCTTTTAAATATATAATACCCATTTCAAACTGCTCACTAGATAAAAGTCATAAAGGCACACAGTAAGAAGCCAAAACCACTCACTATCATAGCTAAATACCAAAAGAAAAAAAGTGTATAAAAATAGATTTAATTTTACTTTCTTTTATTCATTGATGCAAAGAGTTTTGAGTGATTAGGCTTTTAGTTCAAAATCCTGATTTAATATATTTACCTGAACTGTATGTAAGAAACTATAACAATAATTTTTTTCTTCTTTTTTCTGCCTACACTGTCTTTCTAGGTTCATAAAAAATAAATAAAAAATTAATTAAAGTTCTGTTAAAGGATACCTGAATGAGATCCTGAGAGAGAGGATAACAAAGAGGACTGCAAAGTTGGGCCATCATATACTTCAACTACATCATGGAGTGATGTCTGGAAAAATACAAACTGTCCAAAAACCACTGACCAAACAGGAAGGAGAAAAAGCAAGAGGTACCAATGGGCAAAAAAAAAGGAGGAGAGAATGGGAAGGGAAAAAAAAAAAAGAAAAGAACAAAATATACATTAGTATATTGTTTTTAAAATATTTAAATTAAAAATTTTATTATTGATAGGTTTCTCTGATCTCTTAATCAGCTGTCCTGGTGTTTAAAGTTAATTTTCATACCATTACAGCAGTATATTAATAAAACTGTCATTCTATATATATAAAAGACAATGAAGGTACACAAATCAGATATTCGTTAAGAGATTCCAGTAATAAGAGAACAAATCCATTTTTATGCTATTGGATATACTTCCAAATTCTCTGCTTTCCCCCACCCAACGCACATCTAAATTCTCAGTGCAATATCCTCCTTTATAATTCTAAGCATATTGCTGTATATTGTACTTTATTAATTAATTTTGTTGATAAGCCTCTGTAGGTTTTACTTACCTTGGAATGTTCCATTTTTCTTAAGAACATCAATATTCAGTGCATATTTACCTTTGCGAAGTAAATCAGCAACTGACCCAAAGCAACAAACACTTTTCAGAATACATACACTGAATCACAAAAATTATTATTTTTTTAAAGTCGTGCTAGTAGAACAACTCAATTCAAGAATGTTATTTTTGCACTTAAGTTCAAAGGTCTGTGCAGCACTTTCACATCACAGGTGTTTGCTCTTTCTATACAAGTAAACAGTAAAAAAAAGAAAAAAAGAATTGTTTGTATTAATTCTGGCCCTAGTACGTACTAAACATTTACATCCTAATTTTATCACCATTATTAGCAATGGAGGGTCAAATGTCTCAAGGAGTATAAAGTAAAAGGGTAGAAGTAGTTAGACATTTCTAGGTACTGGAACACCTATAAAGAGAAGTAGAAACAATTCTGGTTCATTATCCAGGTTAAACACTTTGGGATAAATAATCCAATGTGTTGCTACCAGATTATATTGGTTTCCATATGTTCTATAATATGTTTATCTAGTATATTTTGTTATAAAGGATGAAGTCGGCACCTACAGTTCTTCCAGTTTACACACCTTAAAGCTTTAAAAATAGTATATTAAAAATGTGAAGTCTTCAAATTGTTAACTTTTTTCTTTTCTTTTTTTGACTGTTTTTAAAAAAAAGCAGTTCCACCTCGCCAACTCAGGATTTTATCATACTCCCTTTTAAAAAAGTCAATTTTTTCAAAGAAAACCTCTTTTTGAATGGAAAGGCTGGATGTTATATTTATGAAATGTTCAAACAAAGGTAGAAATCGGAAGACTTTTGTCCATTTTTAGGAGAAACCATAGGTGAAATGCTACATTATCTCCATGATTTCTTCCTTCAATCACCAGAAAATTAAACATTGTTGGCTTTATTAGCTCTTCTTATTTTTAAAATAATATTTAGCTACGTCCAAGTCTTCTCTTTGGTGTTGCTAAAGATAACTAACAAAATTTATCCAGCTAATTGTTTCTATCACATTTGTACTTTTATAAAATCTTATTTTCATACTCAATGGATTTCATTTTGCCGTTGAACCAAGTAAAGTTTCTTGTGATTTCCACTGCCATTTACCATTTTGAATTAAGTAGCAGACTATGTAAGGAAAATTCAGGCAAGTACTGAGGCATAACCTAACAAGCAGAAATAACTATTATCAAGAGCTTTATCCTGGGAAAACTGTAAAAATAAAATCTATAAGGTATATTTGTGTTGTAATGGGTCATCATAAAATATTTACACAGCAATTATACTGTGTAGTAAGCCAAATTCAAAGGTCGTTTCTACATTTCTTAAGTATTTCAAGATTGCTGTTGCCTCCAGCTTTGACTTAAGCACTTCCCTGTCTAAGGGTAGAACAGTGAAGAAAGTGAACGAATATGTGACTTAAAATTGGCCATTTTGGAAATAGAAAGGTCAACGTATCATTTGTGCTGTTTTTTCACTACCGGTTCTGTATTTCTTAATAAAATACAGAGAACATCTGAGAAGGCAACCAAAAGTTATCATTGGTTTGAAATCAAATATATTATGAAGAGATTTAAGGTGACTAGTATGGGTGAGATATCACAAAGCACCAACAAATAGGACCTACTGGTACAAAGTAGTTAATAAGAAACAGCAGCAAACTAAAGTAAGGGGTTTTGAGTCAACAAGTTTATGATCAATTTAAGTTTAAGTGAATCAAGCTGCTTCCTCAAGTCAGGCGGGAGTATGGTGCAGCTAGCAGTGGAGATAGAACATAAATCATCTTCCTTCCTCTTTCTGTGCTAGGATACTTATTTTTCTTTAAATCAGCTGTGAAATACTGTAGTACATCAGTGACTGATACCCGATTGGCTGAGACTATGTCACAAGAAGGGAAATTCTGATTATTAGAAAAAACATAAGATGTCCAAACTTGACATCTAAAGTTGAGCTGCAAATTATTCCTGAATTTGTGTTCGTCTCAGACTTCACTGCTTTGTAGCAATGCTATTTAAAAATAAAGTATCTTCTCTGTATTTTGTGGCTTAACCTATTTCTCAGATATTTGGGTGTATTTTATTTCACAAGATTAACAATGCTATAGTACCCAAAGAAGCTTTTCTCTTAGAATTTTCATAGTTCTGACACTATTTTACATATTTCCTAAAAAATAAACAAAATACATTTCTATACTTTTTATACTTTTCCATTTGTGTGATTTTTTTTTTCTGTCAAAATTCCATATGAACTGTAGCATTAATACTGTCATTAATTTAGGAAACTGAGGTAACCTATTAATTCAAAATACATCAGCACAAGCAAGCTCCCTTTTAATCAGGCAAGAGCTAGAAAAGATAACATAGATAACATTCCACGACTCTAAATATCTAGATGCTTCTATGGCCTTCATCACTATAACATCTGGATACTTTTAATGAGTTTGGAAAGCATCTAACAACAGATGGAATTGGCACAAAATAGTTGACTGGTTAAAAATTTCATCAAAGAACTTTTAGT
Organism: Vanellus vanellus; assembly: GCF_965231255.1. Lineage (NCBI taxonomy): Eukaryota > Metazoa > Chordata > Aves > Charadriiformes > Charadriidae > Vanellus > Vanellus vanellus. Next base: position 152,412,553 of record NC_138906.1, read on the forward strand.
TTCTTTTTTAAAGTGAGAAATAAACACGTATAGAGTTTACTTCTGCCTTTTAATTTGCCTGTTTAAAAAAAATATGAAAAAATACTAGTATAATTCAAATAGCATTATATTAATGAACGGTATTCTCAGTATAATTCCTGTCACAAAATCAGAGAATAACAGACAAAAGCGTCCAGAGAACATTTGGTTCTCTTGTTCAGAGAAGGGTCATTTAAAACAGATTGCTCAGGCCCATGTCCAGTCAGGTTCTGAATAACTGCAGGGATGGAGAATCCACAACTTCTCTGACCAACCTGTTCCAGTAATACATCGATATTACATCCAGTAATCCTTACAGCAATAGTTTTGCTCTTTTCTTTAAAGCGAATTTCCTGTGTTTCAGTTTCTGCTCATTGCCCCTTGTTCTGTCAGTGGGCACCACTGAGGAGTTTGGTTCTGCCTCCTTTGCTTCCTAGATATTTATACATATTGATGAGATCCTCCTGTGCTTTCTCTTCTCCAGGCTGAACAGTCCCAGCTCTTTCAGCCTCTCTTTATATGTCTGATGCTCTAGTCCCTTAATCATCAGTGTCACCTTTTGCTGAGCTCGCTCCAGTACGCCCATGTCTTTCCTGCAATGGGGGAAAGACTACTGGATACAGCACCTCCAAATGCACCTCACCAGTGCTGAACAGAGGAGAAGGATCACATCCCTCAAGCCCTTGGCAGTGCTTTGCTGAATGTATCCCAGGACTCTGGTGGCATTCTTTGCCCCAAGGGCACACTGCTAGCTCGTGTTCAGTTTGGCATCCATCAGGACCCCCAGGACCTTTTCTACAAACCTGTTTTTCAGCTTTCTGGCCAGTCTGTACTGGTTATTCCTTAGATGCAGACTCTTTACTTCCCTTTGTTGAACTTCATTAACTTCCTGTCTCCCCATTTTTCTGAATGGAAGCACAACCATATGTTGTATCAGACACTCTAGTTTTGTATCATCCGCAAACTTGCCGAGAGTGCACTCTGTCCCATTATATAGGTAATTTATGAAGATATTAAATAGTACTGGCTGCAGTATCAGTCGCTGGGGTACACCATTACTGGTGACTGCCAGCTATTCTTCATGCTGTTGACCATGACCCTTTGAGCTTGGCAGTTCAGACAGTTTTCAGGCCACGTCACTGTCTCCTTATCAAGTTGGTGTTTCAACAGTTTGTCAATGAGGATAGTATGGGAGCCTGTGTTGAAAGGCTTGCTAAAATCAAGATAAACAATATTCAGAGCTCTCCACTCAACCATCAAGCCAGTCATCTCATTGCAGAAGGCTGTTACTGTCAGGACAGATTTCCCATTTGTAAATCAATGGCGACTATTTTCAGTCATCTTCCTGTCCTTAATATGTTCAAAGAAGGTGACCAGGACTATTTGCTCTATCACCTTGCCAGGTGTAAAGGTGAGACTAACTGACCTAGAGTTCCCTCAATCCTTGTCCTTGCCCTTCTTGAGGATTGGAGTGACATTTGTCTTCTTCCAGCCCTTGGGAACCTCCCTCAATTGTCATGACCTTCCAAGATAACTGACTTCACTCAGTACTCATGGATGCATGCCATCAGGTCCCATGGGTCTGTGTATGTCCAGTTTGTTTAGAGTGCTCCCTCACCTGGTCCTCGTCCAAGTCATCCTTGCCCTAGACATTTCTACTGATCTCAGGGGTCTGAGATTGCCCAAGGCTGGTTTACCACTAGAGACTGAAGCAAGGAAGGCATTTAGTAATTCAGTCTTCTCTGAACCCTTTTTCACCAAGGACCTCACCCCATTCAAGAATGGTCATGAAGGAACTGGGGCTTCTACCCACAAAAAGGTGGCAGGATCAATAGCCCAGCTGGAGTGCATCCACACCAATGCACGCAGCATAAATAACAAACAGGAGGAGCTGGAAGCCATTGTGCAGCAGGAAAACAATGATAGACTTGCCATCATGGAAACACGGTGGGATGACTCACACAACTGGAGTGCTGCAATGGATGGTTATAAACTCTTCAGAAGGTATAGGCAAGGAAGGAGAGGTGATGGGTTAGCCCTGTACATTAGGCAGTGTTTTGATTGTCTAGAGCTTGACGATGGGGATAGGGTTGAGTGTTTATGGGTAAGAATCAGGGAGAAGGCCAACAAGGCATGTATCCTGGTGGGAGTCTGTTATAGACCACCCAGCCAGGACAAAGAGGCAGACAAAATATTTTATAAGCAGCTGTGAGAAGTCTCAAGATCATCAGCCCTTGGTCTCCTGGGGACTTCAAGTTACCAAATGTCTTCTGGAAATTCAATACAGCAGAGAGGAAACAGTCTACGAGGTTCCTGGATTGTGTGGAATATGATAATTTCCTGACATAGTTGGTGAGGGAGCCAACAAGGGAAGGCACCCTTCTGGACCTGTTGTTTGCAAACAGAGAAGGACTTGTGGGTGATGTGACAGTTAGAGGTCATCTTGGGCACAACAATCACAAAATGATAGAGTTTTCAATTCTCAGATAAATAAGGATTGGCATTAGCAGAACTTCTACCTTGGACTTCTGGAGGGCATATATTTTTCTATGTAGGAGCCTGGTTGACAGAATCCATTGGGAAGCAGGCCTGAAGGGCAAAGGAGTCCAGGAAGGCTGGACTTTCTTTAAGAATGAAATCTTACAAGTACAGGAGCAGGCCATGCCCACGTGCTGAAAGACAAGCCAGCGAGGAAAAAGACCAGCCTGGCTGAACAGATGAGCTTTGGCTGGAACTCAGGCAAAAAAAGAGAGTTTATGACCTATGGAAGAAGGGGCAGGCAACTCAGGAGAACTACAAGGATGTCATGAGGTTATGCAGGGAGAAAATTAGAAGGCCAAAGCCCAACTAGAACTTAATCTGGTTACTGCCATAAAGACAATAAAATATGGTTATATAAATACATTAATAACAAAAGGACGACTAAGGAGAATCTTCATCCTTTTTTGGATGCAGGGGCAAACATATTAACAAAGGATGAGGAAAAGGCTGAGATACTTAATGCCTTCTTTGCACCAGTATTTAACAGTAAGATCAGTTCTTCTCAGGGTACCCAGTCCCCTTAGCTGTACAACAGGGACAGGGAGCAGAATGAAGCCCCCATAATCCAAGAGGAGATAGTTAGCAACCTGCTACACCACTACACACACAAGTCTATGGGAGTGGTTGGGATCCACCCAAGGGTACAGAGGGAGCTGGTGGAGGTGCTTACCAAGCCACTGTCGGTCATTTATCAGCAGTCCTGGCTAACTGGGGAGGTCACAGTTGACTGGAGGTTAGTAAACGGGACAGCTCTCTACAAGAAGGGCCAAAAGGAGGATCCAGGGAAGTACAGGCCTGTTGGTCTGACCTTGGTGTTGGAGAAGGTTACGGAGCAGATCATCTTGAGTGCCATCACGCAGCACACACAGGACAACCAGGTGATCAGGCCCAGTCAGCATGCATTCATGAAAGGCAGGTCCTGCTTGACTAGCACGATCTCCTTCTATGACAAGGTGACCCACTTAGTGGAGGAAGGAAAGGCTGTGCATATTGTCTACCCAGACTCTAGTAAAGCCTTTGACACCCTTTCTCACAGCATTCTCCTGGAGAAACTGGCTGCTCATGGCCTGGACGGGCGTACCGTTCACTGCATAAAATTCTGGCTGGATGGCTAAGCCCAAAATGTGATGAATGGAGTTAAGTCTAATTGGCATCTGGTAACAAGTGGTGTTCCTCAGGGCTGAGTATTAAGGCCAGTTCTCTTTAATGTCTTTGTCAACAACCTGGATGAGGGGATCAAGTGCACCCTCAGTAAGTTTACAGACAACATCAAGTTGGGTGGGATCTGCTTGAGGGTAGGAAGGCTCTGCAGAGGGATCTGGACAGGCTGGATTGATGGGACAAGGCCAATGGTATCAGTAGCTCCTTGTTCATTCATGCAGGCCTCTTGCCACCTTTGTTCAGTTTCCTGATCACTGAGATGAACCATTCTTGAGCTTGGAGGAGGTGATCCCTGAAAATCAATTGGATGTCCTGGACTTCTCATCTCTCCAGGGCCATGTACCATCAGATTCTTCCAAACAGGTCCCTGAATTGCTGTCAATTGTGTCTCAGTAAAGAAGCAAACCAAACTCAAATGTTAAATGTTCACAGATAACATATAATTGTTATTAACACTGTACCGATCAAGTTATATCTACCTGGGTAAAATATATACTTACACCAGGTATCAGAGCTAAAGAAACACTCCAAGTAATTTATGTGGATATCAGTGGAATAAGATGAGCTGTCTTTCCTCACCCTAAGTTTCCCATTCACATCAGCGGGACATTTTGTGCTCCTAATGATTTATTGAACTTAGAGAACTCTATTGTAAAATCAAATCCATTGGTGATATAGTTCATTTGCCCGTAAGATATTACTGAAGGGACTAACATGATTTAAGCATTGTTATTACACAAACTGAAATCTGCATTTCATATAAGCCCTTCTGATGAAGCTCAGATATTTGCTTCAAGACTGAATCTGTACTTATAATGATAGGTCTTCGTAAGCTGTCACTGACAAAGGAAAAGGGAAAACATTATTAATTAAGATAGGGCCCAAATTACCTCTGCAATTCTTAATATACATATATGTCTCAAGTCAGGAACCATTTCAAAACAAGAGTACTAAAATCTCTTTCAGTCTGGGAAAGACATACATGGACTGTATCATGGTTGCTCTTTTCTACAGTAACACCAGTTTCTCTTGTGCCAAATTGGTTTGAAGAACTGAAAAAAAAAAAAAGCCCAACAATCCAAAACCCAGATAAAGTAATCCGTTTGTTATGAATGATAATTTTAAATTGTGCTTGAGCATGATCTTTTAGATAAATCTTTTCTACTGTGTTTAAAATAGGTTTCTTCTGATTGTGAATGAAAAATTGAGTTCAGTTGTCTAACAGTCGTAGTATATACACAGGTCTTATTACAGAGCTAGAGGACTTCCTCAGAACTTGAAGTTACTCTGCAGAAGCTAGCTTCTCATAATTTCAAACAGAATTTCTCATCAGACTAAATCATCTTTCCAAAAGAGAGTTTTGCTCACAACAGCATAGAAATTTTATTTCACAGTGAAAAAAAAAAATCTGATTCTTCATCAGCTCCAATTATGACATCCTCTCTTTACTTATGGTTTAGCTGTGATGTTTTACATGTCAGGTCTTATAAAGGAATTACAATATTATATTTAATCTTTTTTGAGAAAAAATAAAAACAAAAATGAAAGCAACGTTGTTCAGAAGCTACAATCTTCTTTAAAAGAGAGGGAAAGAGAAATCTCTCACTAGATAAATGGTCTTTATGATGATTAAAGATAGCAAGCATGCACTAAGAAGCAAGAAATGCAAACTTCTCATGCATCTTAACTCCCAAGTCTGGAGACCTCATTCAGTGTGCTAAGTGGTGGATCTGGCCAGTCAGCTAAATGATAAATGACAATGAAGAAAAGTCATGCTTTAAATAAGCAGGATTCAGGCATAAGTTTAGGAGGCAGAAAGAAGGAAACTATTGTGTGAGATTCTCTCTCAATGAGAAAGACTCAGCGAGGCTTTACAGCTGATCCGATAACAGTCATTAATCAAACGATCATCAGATAGGAGAAACTCTTGTGCCCGTTCTCTTAAGACAAATTCTCCACAAGATCAGAAAACTGCTTTAAGATCTGACTGCACTAGGATGATGACAATCACTCTACCTTTCATTGCAGGAGTTTCAGAAAAGCTTTTTTTAAGAAAGAGGAGGGGAGGAAAGATATTTCTTTTTTGTGTGAGAAACAGGACATTGTTTATATTTTTCAGTTCTTCTACCATTTCCTTTGGAGAAAGTGATTTTAATTATATTTTTGAAAAAGTCAGAGACTACCTAATGTTACAACATATATCTGCCTCCTCCTGCTGGAACATAGACTTCTTCTGTGTGTAATCCTTTAGATTTAAGTATTTAGCTTCATAACAAGCAACAGATAAGAAATTATGGATGAAGTTTTCCTTTGTAATCAGGTTGAAGTAGCAATACACTATAACGATAGACTGGGTCAATATTTTTTAAATAAATTATATTTAGGTAGACACTAAACAAACTGATATTCACCCCCTTCTGCCTGAGAAAAATGTCCAGTAAAACTGCAAGATAATTTGAATGTACATTGGGCTCTTTGAAGATAAATAGTTCAGTAGTCACAGAGAAGGTTTTTGATGGAAAGATTGAAAGAAGACATCCTAAAGAGATGATCTGACAGAATTCATGCATGTACAAATATTGCTTTCAGTAAAGAAACAAATTTTTACCAGCTCAAAAAAACACATTGGAAGATGATCTTGTACTGTTCAGTGGAATACTTCAGTTTGACATAACAACAACTGAGTATCTCTGAGTTAACAGTGTTACTATCATTATTTAGTATTTAAATTAAATTAGTAGCAGAGGTGTGATTTTTTTTAAATGTTTCTCCTCTAACATTTCCAAACATTTGGTTGTCTGCCAGTTACTGTTAATACATTCAGTCTACTCTGTGTCTGTAGCAGCAGTCTTTAGTGATATCTGTTAGATTTCTCTGTAATGGTTGACACTTTTTAGCATATGCCGTAACAGGAAAAAATATTAATTGATTATGAATGCACAGGAAATTCCCTACTAGTATTAACCTGTTGAGTAAATCTCAGTTCATTTCAAAGCAAATACCAGAATAAAACAGCTGGCTATTGTTCCTGAACTTGGAAGCAGTAAAAATTAATTCTTTCAGCATAAGCCTCTTTGGTGCACTGCAGACTAGATGTCAAAATAAGGCTAGAGCTTGGTTTATGTGTAAACCACTAGAAGACGTGTTTTTACTGGCAGGAGTAAGGGTAGAGAAATGCTTATCCTCAACAAAATTAACGAGTAACTGAGGGACTGAAACTGAATGGAGTTGATACAATAATGTTACAAAAAATAATCAGTTATGAAAAGAAAGTGAAAACATGAAATAACTGAAAATTAAAAGATGCTACAGATGTCCAAAAGGTAAAAGGAACACATATATATACACATAAATATATAATTAAACAAATTTTCTATAGCTACTGAAGCTATAGATTGCCCTTACACAAGTTTCCCAGTGTATAAAGCTATGACTATACAATGCAAACCTACAGAAGTCCTGAAATGTAATGGAATTGAATTTCTATATCACTGTATGTATAGCACAACTTTATTGTTATTAGCAAATTAAATATACTTGAATAAGGTTACATTTAATATCAATAGTCAACATAAAAGTTGTGGAGATTTTCCAAACCACACATAGCTAACTCTACTTGGATAGGGCAAATTAATGTGAATTTATACTAGTTCTTCACAGTGTATCTGACATGCACCACTGTCTAGTTCTGATTCTCTTAGTCTGTGGAAAAAGCCTCTACTGAGCTATATGCCTTTCATTGCAATCTGTTGGTGTTCCATTTGTAGCCTCAGCTATTGTTCTCTCAGGTGGAGCCCTCCGTTTCCTGGCAGGACATCCAGAAGATTAGGGAGAATAAGAAAGAATAAAGGATTCTCTCTGCAAACAAGGGACAGGTAAGGAAGGGCAAAAAGAGTTCTGGTTCTTAAAGCTCTCAGGTGCTATTTTTCTCCCCCACGTGAAGGCAAAGATAATATCCATCTCAGAGATACAAAAAGCAAGAGTGCACGGATCTAGGTCTGAGCTGTAATTCATACTCTGCTATTGTTCCTTTGTTTTTCTTCTGTAAAGAAAGTGTTGACTGAAAACATGCTGGCCTGTCCTCTTTCTTGTTACTCTATTCCTGCATTCCCAGACTAGGAAGGAAAGAAGGAGATGGTAAATGCTACATCGTCTCATGTTTGAGAAAATAAACTGTTTATCTGAATGTATGAAAAGACAATAAGAATGTGTTCGGGGACAGGAGATGGGCAGTTAGAAACAATAGAAGCTCAGAATGAGGTATTCAAGAGAAATTGCACAGAAAGAGATACATGCATATTTCCCCAGAAATGGGCATAATTCCATCTAAAATGGGATAAAAGTGAGACTCATGCCTTTTCCTGGAGCTGGAACAGGAATGAACCCTCCCAATTAACACATTTCTTGCTTGCTCTTAAAATCAGTGATGTTGATTACATTACATAAATTATCATTCTCCTCCAGGCTCAAAACCTGTCTCCCTTTCTGCTTCTCCCTTTCTGCTACTCACATCCCTCTCTCTTGGCCTGACTTATTATGCATATACGTGAAACCCTTTCTGGATCTGTAACAGCCCAATAGTAGAGGAAAAAAGTAAAACCAGTACATTTCATTTTAAATCTCATTTGTATTGTATTATATTATATTATATTATATTATATTATATTATATTATATTATATTATATTATATTATATTATATTATATTATATTATATTATATTATATTATATATATTATATTATATTATATTTGCAGCAATAATAAATAAATAATACTAATATGTTGCATCTGCTATGTAATACAGAACCCTTAAAGAAACACCACACCATACTACCTTCTTTTCTATATATATTTTTTTTTTCCATTTGACTGAACTGAAATTCCAGCATCTATTATTATTATTTGTTTAAACAGATAACATTGGTTTATTTACCCTTACAGACAAAAACTGTCTTACCATTTTAACTACCTTTAAAGCTCTTAAGATTGGTTGTATACCTAAAATGTTGAATTTATCTAATTTTGCCTAAGCTACTTAAAACGTAGATAGTTTTGGGGGGCTCATTTCAGGCCCTGGAAGGGCCTATCTTTCTCCATTCACTAGAGAGGGAACCTGGACAACTAGTGTAAACTAGATATTCAATTTTTAGATGGCTGCAGAAAACTGAGATGAACTTCATCCATAAAGTTTTGACGTTACAGACAAAATTTAATCCTCTTATTGTCTTACAAAGCAGTCTTTTAAAAACCTGACTATAAACTGAATACCTGAAATTATATTCCACTAAATAAAAAATAAATGTGTGTTAAATAAACAAATGTGTTTTACCCATGCACAAGCTGACATATTATAACATCATGGGTCCAACAATAGAATATACTCTGTTTCCTCCAGAGTATATGGCCTTTGTGTTTTTTTTTTTTGTTTTTTTTTTTTTGTTTGTTTTTTTTTTTTAAGAAGAAAATAAGGACATACGTTATGAAAAGGACAAGGACAGAGCTCTAGAAAAGGGTATGTTGCTTTTTCATCCAACATCAATATCAAAGTATTCAACTGTGTACTGTCAGAGAATTTGCCTTTAATGACACTTATTATGCTCTATCTTCTCTTGTGTGCTTATATGTAATTATTTTGAAAGTGGAAGAATAAGACTTCTCCAAAATTTACTTTAAAATATACCAAATCAATGACCCATTCAAATAATAACAATTTATAGTGGGTTTTCTTTCAATTAATGAAATTCACCAATTGTAATCATAGAATCACGGAATCTTCAGAGTTGGAAGGGACCTCTAGAGATCATCTAGTCCCACTCCCCTGCTAAAGCAGGATTGCCTAGAGCACATTACTCAGGACTGCATCCAGGAGGGTCTGGAAAATCTCCAGAGAAGGGGACTCCACAACCTCCCTGGGCAGCCTGTGCCAGTGCTCTGTCACCTGAACCGTAAAAAAGTTTTTCCGCGTATTTGAACGGAACTTCCTGTGTTCTAACTTGTGCCTGTTACCCCTCGTCCTGTTACTTGGAACCACTGAAAAGAGCCTGGCTCCATCCTCCTTCAGCCCACCCTTTAGATACTTGTATGCCATAATAAGGTCTCCCCTGAGCCTTCTCTTCTCCAGGCTAAAGAGTCCCAGCTCTCTCAGCCTTTCCTCATAAGGGAGATGCTCCAAGCCCTTAATCATCTTAGTTGCCCTTCGCTGGACTCGCTCCAGCAGTTCCCTGTCCCTCTTGAACTGGGGAACCCAAAACTGGACACAGTGTTCCAGTTGTGGCCTCACCAGTGCAGAGTAGAGGGGGAGAATGACCTCCCTCGACCTACTGGCCACACTCTTCCCTATGCAGCCCAGGATTCCATTAGCCTTTTTGGCAACAAGGGCACATTGCTGGGCCATGGATAATTTACTGTCTACCACAACCCCCAGATCCTTCTCCTCAGAACTACTTCCCAGCAGGTCCGCCCCTAATCTATACTGGTGCTTTGCATTCTTTCTCCCCAGGTGCAGGACCTTGCACTTGCTGTTGTTGAACCTCATTAGGTTCTTCTTTGCCCAGCTCTCCAGCCTGTCCAGGTTACACTGGATGGCAGCACGGCCCTCTGGGGTGTCAGCCACCCCTCCCAGTTTGGTATCATCAGCAAACTTGCTGAGGATACACTCTGTCCCCTAATCCAGGTCATTGATGAATATATTGAACAAGATTGACCAGTAATGACCAGTAAGTATCCAATATAAAATAAGTTGATATATCAGTAAGACATGAAGCATAAACTATGAGAAGCTCCTGCTGTTACAGGTTTCTAGTGCATTAACTGGCATGAAGCAAGGGTGTTTCTAGCTAGCAAAGAACTTCACAAATGGTATACTACTGCTCGCTTAGCTGTGTCTTGTTGTTCTGTAGATTTATGTACTTAATCACATTCACATTTATGTACAGATCACATTCAGCTGCCACTTAAGAAAAGTTGTTGGATATATTTTTATCGAATCTTATAGCATACTTCCAGTCAGAAAACTGACCATATTTATGCTGAATCAGAAATAGCAATGCTCAACATCAAAACCAATCAAACATCACAAAATATAATATTCAGTCCCAACATGGGTGTTCTTTCACTAAGTTTCATTTAATTTCTATAAAATAAGAACACTTAGACAAACAGAGTGAAAAATAGTATGAGCAAAAGAGGGAAAACAAAGCACTTGTGAAAGCTAATGAAAAATACAAAGGAAAAATAGAAATACAGAAGAAAAATAAGATACAAACCAAGATACAAGCATATACACTGAACAGAAAAAAAGTAACACTGTTACCTATATGATGAAGATGACATTTTTTCTAATAACTATGGCATGCTGGCAAACTTTTGAATTCTTTATGGTGTATCGTATTTCCATTTAGATCATAACATTACATTTAAAAAGAAAAAGGCCTCTATTCATGTGACATTTGCTTAAGACAATTTTTTTCTTACTTTATTTTTTGGAAGAATGTCAGTCTCAAAGATTTGAGTGAAAAATATACCTCTTCCTCTCAAACATTGCCAAAGGTATTCTAAACCAGGGAGAGGAGGTTGAAATGATAATACAGCCCAAGAAAAACAGTTTATCAGAGACAGACGGCTATAAGTAACAACCATACTTTATTTCATAGGCTGAGAGTGAGTGAACAGTTAGGTACTATATTGTTTGATGTAAAAGTACACCACAGTTTAAAAATATCCTATTGAAACATTTTTATCATTAGATGTGTAGACATTTTCCTATACTATTTTAGTCCTATGTGTAGTCTTTCTTAACAACTAAGGTAGGTCTTTGGTCACTAGTAACAGTTTTTAATTAGGTATTTTTCTGGTGTCTAACACACTACATCCTAAATCTATGATAATGCCTCCCAGATCCATTAGTGATTAATGCTATCATCCTAAATAAAACAAGGATAATGAGAGTTGTGTTTCATATCTACCTTGAACACACTGTGTTTTCCAAGATTGTTTTACCAAACGAATAGGCAAAGCTTGAGAGCTTAAACGTCTATGACACCACATACATTATTGCTAGTGATACTAAATGGTCCTGCAAGATGATTAATGAGGTCCTTATGGGTTTAACTTTATAGCTATATGGGCCAAATCACTGTGATATGTTATCAGTTAGAAAGATTTTATCCCCTATTTCCATGTAGTTACATTACACAACATTTCTATGCAATCATGTAGGACACAATTTAGACTTTTAATCTTAAGGAAATGATGCATATGTTAACTATAAAAAGAATCTAATTTCACAATTTCCAAAAAGCAGTCAACAATATATTTCAGCAAATGCTGTTTAAAAGAAAAAAACTTTGCATGGTTTAGGAAATTTAGGAAAACAATGGTAGGCATAAATAGATTTCTTCTTGCACAGAGTTGTGTAGGGATGTCTGTCAGGATTTAAAACATTAGATTAAATTTAGTGTAAAATGCTGTAAATGTTGCAAAAACAAACCTACTTTATATTCACAATTATGGGCTTTGCATTAGCTATTAACCATCTTGGACTGAAATCTTGAGGTTATGACAGAAAATTCCTGTGAAACATCCAGTGCTCAGTAGTGGCAGAAAGGGAATAAAATATTAGCAGTTATCAAAAAAAGAACAGAGAACAACAAGCAATAATACCATATATGTGAAAATCCAGGGTGCGAGGGATAGACATTTTCCTTTGCCCTCTGCAAAAACCATGAGTGAAATTAGAAAATATATAGAGAAGGGTGAGCAGGGTAACAGCAATTATGTAATTTGCATAAAAAATACATTTGAATTCTTCATTCTGAAAAGGAGATTATTAAGGGACAAATATGATAGGGATCTTTAAATCATGAGAAGTATGGAGAAATTGAACAGGGAGTGATTTTTACAGTCCTTTCAAGTATAAGAATTGGAGAGCATCAAGTGAAAAAAGACATGTTGAAAACTGGGGACATATTTCTTTACGCAATACAGGCTGAAGGAGTGGAAGTGCTTGCTACAGGATGTCATAATGCTAAACCTAAATGGGCTAAAAAAAAGCAGTTATGTAAATTAATGGAAGAAGAACTCATAACGAGCTACTAAAAACAAAAGTACTATGCATAGATCAACAGCTCCTTCAGTCACAGATTGAGACTGAGAAAGTACTTCTGCAAACTGTCAATAAACATTGTCCTAAGATTATATTTTTCCTGAATTTCCACATTTATTGCTGCTAAAAGAACACTGTGTTGGGCAGACCCTTGTTTTCTGACCTTGTATTATGGCAGTTCTTATGCTCCAGATCTATGGCTTCAAAATTTATAGCTATTCAGACTGGAGAGCCTTGATTTAAATACTTTAAGTATATGGAACTGCAGCACTTATTTAGGCAAATTGTTCCATTGCCCAGTACTTTTATCATTTTATTTTTTTCCCCTCTGTGTTTTCCTAATTTATTTAGATCTAAATTTTAATCAGTATGACCCTGACTATGTCTGCAGTCTTCATAATTTTAGTATGAATATGAATATACTCAGACTTCAGTTGTGATAATACAAATAGTGATTTCTAATGTAGGTAAGTATAAGCATATATTTTTAAGAAATAGCACAGAATATTATCTTCTTTAAGCAGAAAGGAATATGCACTGAACCAAAAAGGACAGCAACAAAAATGTTTATACTTCAGTTTATATTAACTACTTATATATGCACACTACAATCACATATGTTGCAGGTAACATAACGTCATTCCACATTTGACTATACTATTGACAGTCTTAATTTTCTCAAATGGTATTAAAAAACTCCAAAGGCCTTGATCTCAGAAACTGGCAATTTACAAACATTAAAATGGAGACCTGATCGAATACATTAAAATATATTACATAGAATACATACAATTACACTTTGAACTGTTTTCTCAACCAGAAGGTTGAATACCCTTCACCATTTTTCTCTCAGCAAGAAATTAACCTTCACTGCTGGAAGATCAGATGATTATAAAACTTTCAGAACTATTAGTTGACATTTTATTTGAACTGTGAAACTTTATAAAGAAATTAAAACTGTTCCTAGCTGCTCATTTCAAATTAACTCTTTTCTTTCCGTGCCCCAGAGAAAACGTCACCATTTTTAGAACCCAGTTTTCAGCTTTTTTCCCTCAATTCTTAAAGCTTTCTATTAAACTTCTAGCTTCAAATCTACCTTGAAGGGAACAGCAAGGGTGAAAGAAGTATGTGTTCACTTCTCTGAAAGTCCATCAGTAAGCAAACTAAATGTAGTCAGTAAGAAAATAAATTTTAAAAAGCATCATTTATACCTTATTACTCTAAGATTTTAAAGAGGAAAACTTTCTTCTACCTTAGTAAATTGCATTAAAATTTACCAAATAATAGAAAAATGTTCCTACTTTTCATGTGCATATACTTTTTGTTATTTAAATATTCAGTTTTTTTCACCTGCAAACCCTGTATTACATTGTGATACATCATAGGTAACAACTCAAGGGCACATTAGTTACAAGAAAATGGTCGGACTTCAAAGGGAATATGTGAGACCGTAAAATTCAGTTCATTGCTTACCACCAGGTTTCATGTATTTTCTTGGTCTAACATAAAACATAGGACTTGTATTTGACTTCAGGTTTACAAAGTACCTTTTTGTACTTAACTATTTATGTGTTACTCCAATAATTTTCACAGAATTTCTTTGAGGTTAACGTTATTATTCTGTCTTACAGATGGATAAACAGAGATACAGAGAGTATCTTTGCCCAAATAATATGTATTCTTCTGGGTTATTTTTTAAACTTTATTTTTACAGAATTCTTTCTGGTTCCTTCTCTCCATTGTTCCTCTTATGTGACAAGAAGTAAACATTAAAAAAAAAAGGTAAAACAAGAAAAAGGAAGTGATTTAATTCGAATTCTTACACCCTCTGATTAGCCATGATGAACACAATCCCACTAAAACCAGACACACAGTCAAATATCTCACAGCAGAGGTGTTTCCTTATTGCTGAGGAATTATTTGTCTTAAGAGGACCAGGAGTACTCTTCTATTCACTTTCAAAAAACTGTTTTCAAAACAATAATCTGTACTCTAACTAACCTACAATCTGTGTAACTATGTTTGACCTCTCTATATACAAAAGGATATTCTTCAGCCCTTGGGCGTGTATACACATTACATGATGCAAATACATATCCATATTGCAGTTATTTGACATTAAGCTATTTACAGCTAGATTCAATGGGATTTCTGTTGAAGAAGCTAGTTGTGGCATATCTTCTTGTCTTGTACTCTGTTGCATGATGTACCTTATTGACTAGCGTGAACTCACTTAAACAAAATTATTTCTGCCCCTGAAGTTGTATGCTTTTGTCAGCAAATTATATTGTTTCATCTTTGACATCGCACTCATGGAGCAAAATGGATTAGTATATCCCAGAGACAGGCTCTTCTCTGGGATACTTCCGTTGACTATCTTGGGTTTTAAAACTGAATCTTGGACAAGATTCCCAATTATAGTTATATAGCTCCCCTGAAGTAAAGAAAATGTTTCTAATACTTGTTAGTTCTGGATCTCCAATTCCCTGTACATCAGATTCTTCTGATGTTCTGATGTTGACACATAAAGAAAAAGCAATTTTTCAGAAGGCTTTTTTTCCATTTTTGTTATATTTTCTTTGTATACATCATTTACATGGGCAATGGTTTTAAACAAAAAGAGGGTAGATTTAGATAGGATGTAAGGAAGAAATTTTTTTTCTACTCTGAGGGTGATGAGACACTGGAACAGGTTGCCCAGAAAATTTGAGGGTACCCCACCCTGGGAAGTATTCAAGGTCAGGTTGGATGGGGCTTTGAGCAACCTGGTCCAGTCAAAGATGGCCTTGCCCTTGGCAGGGGGAGTGGCCTGAATGAACTTTAAAGGTACCTTCCAACCCAAACCATTCCATGATTCTATGATAAGTAAGAGACTACACAATTATTTACAAATATTTACAAATACAAATGCATTTATGGTCTCCCAACTACTGATGGAGATGGGGTAAACATATACACAAAAATACAAATACATATTTACCAATACTGCTGAAGAGTCTTCAACCATCCCCAAAACCAGCAGCTAGTGCATCAAATGACTTTTAACAAAAAATATTCTTTCATAAATATTTTATTTGCTAACATTAATGCTGTAAAGGTTTTTCTTGTTCATATTGTTGTCTTTGTTTCTGATATTTATTTATTTTTAAAGAGCTACAGGAAATTCATAATAACATGGTTAAGGAAAAGGGTGGTAGACTCAGTTTCTTTGTCTCCTTTATCAAGAAGATTTCTTATTTGTTTCCATGGAGTTACATTCTGGATGAACAAAGTAAACTTGGATTATAGAAGCACTGAGTGTAAACTTTACTACTTTGGATAGGGTCCAGGAAACATTAGTCTGACACTTAGGTGGCCTTATTTTGAAAAGTAAATAGAGAATTTGATTCAATGAGATTAGTCTAGAAGAAGCTCTCTTCTTTTAATTATAAGTCTGTTTGGGTTTTTTTTTTTTCAATACAATAATTTCTGGAGGAATGGTGACCACTAATAGAAAAAAAAATTATGAACATGAGTTATTGTTAAATTTAAAAATCAAAACCATACAGTTCTATCTAGTTTTTTATATTAGAAGCCATATTTAAACATGGGAAAAATTTTAATTATCTCCCTCTTATTCAGGCTAATTTCTAATTAGATGGATGAAACTATAAATATTATTCATAACTGCAGAAACCAAGAAAAGTACTAATGATTACAAATAATTTATATAATAAAATTACAGTATCTTCTTTCAGAATTAAGGACAGATAGAAAATCATTAAAAGTTTTTCTAAACAAGGTACAGAATGATTAATTTTGATTTAATTTGATTTTTCCTAAATTCATAATCCCACACAAATCTGTTTTCTAAAACTTGAAACATTCATGTTCATATTATCATTTATATGATTACAACCCATATTGTGATTACCCAACTCTAATTCCCAACAGTCTCATTACATTCCTAGTCAAAAAACTGAGGAAAAAAAAAAACAAACCAACAAACAAACCCCAGATAGATTAACTTAAAATACCTTTTTAAAGTATTCTTAATAAGAAAATATATTTTTCAATTTATAATTGGTAAAAAAATAATGCTGCAAGAAATTCAGTGATCAAATGCATTTTAAGGCTCATTGAAGCTGGCATCCATTCCATTTATTTTTAGATTCTTAATCAATATCTCTAAATTAGGAACTATTAATATTAGGTAACTGAGCCAGTCTTAAATTGAAGGAGTTGTCTGTCTTTGTACAGTGGTTTTAGAAACACTTTATGCCAATTTGCTTTTAATTTCTCAGTCAAGTTATTAAAGGTAGATGGCAGGAATTTTAATATAAGTACTCAGCCACAGAAAACACCAGAAAACTCTTGCCCTATACTGGTTTGCCAGAATATGCTTATTCAATTTAAGTATTTAATTTAGGCATTACTCTTTGTAAATTTAATTTATTTCCAGTATTAGAGACACATTCTGTTTTTTTGCTATAGTTTAATATAAAATATGTATTCATGTTTCTAAGTCATTATTAAGAACATTATGAATGAGAATTAAGGCAATGAGAATAAGCAGATGTGAATCAATTATTGAAGATAATAAAGGGAAGGGAAATGTTTCATTTCTTAGTATCCAGGTATTAACAAGAAGTTCTTATCATTACATTGTCAATTCTACTTTATTGCTCCATTTCTTAATTATCTCATCACCTTGAGGCTCCTGGGTTTTGAAGCATAAAATGCAAAGTCCAATACTCCTGTTTATTTAAAATAGTCTTCTCTCAGCTTTTGTGCAAAAGCTTTTCTTCAAATCCTAAGTTTAAAATGTACTTATTTCTTCTCTCCAGGCTCTTATCTAAATAAAAGACAATTCTTTGCCATTATGATGTGCAAGTAGGCAGGATATCCTGAAAGGGAAAAGGCAATTAGGTGGCACACTTCTGTCTTGGGCCCAGTAATTGTAGCCTACAGCTGATACGCTTTTTTTGTAGTCTCCTGCAGCAGATGTGTGAACAGGATGGAACATGGACTGTACAGATAACAACTATTAACATTTATTTTATTCTGAAAAAGCTACTACTCAGGTTAACAATATTCTGGCACCAGTTGTGTACACTGCATGCTCTGTGGTCACTTTTGCTCGTTTTATGAACAAAAATGAGTTAAAGAAGTTAGAAGCAGCGCAGCGTAAGAGGTAATTGCTCTGCTACTACAAAAGTGTTCTGAACTGTGTCTGCATCTTGGAACTGTGAAGGTCTTGCTAATCTTGAGCACGGGCAGCATTTTCTAGTCCTGCTTCATTCCTTTCTTGCACAATTGCTTATTTGCTATTAGAAAACAAATCTGAATCACACTTTTATAGCATATGACTGTCAAAGCAACTTTTTATGGAAAGAAAGAGGAGTACACTGGTAAAAAATAAAACATCTGATTTTTGTTTATTGCTTCTGTTTATATTACACTCTCTGGACTGAAGAAGAAATAAAACATGCCTGCAACTTTTTCTTGTTTTCCTGTCGATTTTAACAGTAGCCTATATATAACAGAAGGAATATTGCTGGAGATGCCAGATTTGGCAGATTTGGCAGAAAAATGCCAGAAAAAATATTTTTATTGATGGTTTTTGTGACTGTAATCACAAAACCGTTCATAAAACTATTATCTCCAAAGACACAAACAACATGAAGTTCAACTTCACTGCACTCTACAAACATCTTCACTATAGTTCTGGCAAGAACTGATTTTTCAATGTAAGAAATATATAACAAAAAAAAAAATTTAGCAAGGTAAAAAGGAATTGGCTAATGAGGTATTTAAACAAGGTGCCTAAATTTGAAGGCTGGTCTCCCCTTAATAAATTCACGGTCAAGCCTCTCTCTAATGCTTATGTAGGGACCACAGGGACCCTAACCGCTTAAGGAATACATACAATAGAAGGTACAAACAATTTTAACTCTGCAATAACAACAACAACAAATATTAATATTAATAATCCACTGTTATTTTATTTGACGTACCATTAAGAATAAAATCTTATTAAGTTATGGGGTTTAATTCAATCCATCTTATTATTTAAGTAATAAGGGTTCTAGTTTTAATGGAAAAGTCACTTTGAAAAAGCTGTTTGGTTCTTCAGTCACCTCTCAGCTAATTTAGAACTACTAATTAAAAGTACAATAGCCTTCTGAGTAGAATAATTATCTTTTATTATCCTGCTTGTAAATGTTATTGTTTAGATCAGACAATTCATCAGTTCATTCATCTGAAACAAATTATCACTTCATCTTACTGAATGGTGTGGATGAAAAAATACTTGAATAATTATTTTTTTTCTTTTCATTAGTGGGCAAACCAAAACAACTCCCAGTGGAAAATGAGAATATAAAATTAGGAAACATTGAAAAATTCCTTCATATAAATTATCAAAAGGTATATAAAGAAAAAACTGTAAAAGAAAAAAAATATTTCAGCCATTTGATAACTGTAAATAAGACAAAAAAAGACTTCATAATATGATCCCTAAAGCAGATGTAACCATTTACTAGAGTTTCAAGTCTGGCAACAGATGTGTTGCTAGTCTGCCTGAGTCTATAACTGAAATGTGAACTCAAAACTTAGGGAATGTTTCAAAGTGAAATATTTCAAGAACTAAATGAGAAATTCTTTTGTTCGTGGAGAAAGCAAATCTTGCATAACTATAAGGTTGTAATGTTATTTTTAGCAGAACATCAGCACAGAAGTGTTAGGGAATGCATCCTAAATATAATAAGAATACTATTATGGAGGCTTTTTTTTCTTATTGAATTTACTATATTTTCGTTTCTTTAATTAATAAATGTTATAATATTATAATAATATTATAAAGTTGTAGAAATTAATGACTCTCTTTTTAATTCATGTTAGTCACTCTCCATTTATCAAAGTGGTATGAGCTAAACTGCTTTATAATCCTGAGTGACTAGTGGAAATTGTCTTCATCTACAGCCAACATATTTCCTTTCAGCTGAGGATTTTACCACAAATTTCAGTGCATATACCAATTAATTGAATTTACAATACTAAAAGCTTCACCTCTGAACAGCACTAGGTCACTTAAATTTTTGAGGTTCGGTATAACCATCACACCATTCCTTTGGTTTGTATTTTCTAGTGTATTTCCTATTTCAGTTCAGAGTCTGATCTTTTAAACTACCACTAAAATCATTAAATGCTAAAATTTAGACACCTCCTTCACCCATGAGATAAAAAGTAAATTTATTCACCTTGAATACAACAAAAAGATTCTAAATCTTAGCATGAGTTCAGACTTCTCAGATCTGGTTTTGGACAGTATGACAGGAAATAAAACCACCAGAGAAATCAGACTGAAAATCTCACTGATATTATAACACAACATTAGGCTGCAATTGCACCAAAGCTTTCAGTTACATACATACTCCCCTCAAAAAAAAACCAAACCAAACAAAACAAACAAACAAAAAAACCCACAAAAACCAAAACCAAAAAACCCAACCCAAAAGCTTACAAAAGGATCATTTTGAGCTTCCAAAAGCCCAAATGGAAGCATCCAAACCAACCAATAAACTTAGTGATGCATACGTGCAGCATATTCATGACAGATGTTATGGAAAACTTTAAGCTCAGACATTAAAATTACATGAAAATTTAAATATTGTATGTGTTAAAGTACAGATTGGGACTTTTTTGAAATATTAAGAATATTTGTATTTTAGCAATAACTTATTTAATAAACAAGACCAAACCCAAAAGTTAAGTACCTGTAAAGTTTATAAGTATGGGACCATCTTTGAGAAACAGTTTTGCAAAGCAAAAGGAAAGAACATTCCTCCTGGAAATAAAAGGAAAAAGAAACAAAGAAAAGAAAAGCCATACTACAATAATACAAGACGTGTGTTCCTCTTAACTATTAACATAAAAATTCAGACTAATCTGATTTCAACAGGGTGATATAAGCTCACAGGGGAGAAACTTTCAATAACTTATCAGCAGTCCTGGCAAACCATAGAGGTCCCAGTTGACTGAAAGTTAACAAACATGACAACCCTCTAGAAGAAGGGCCAAAGGGAGGATCCAGGGAACTACAGGCCTGTCGGTCTGACCTCAGTGCCAGGAAGGTTACAGAGCAGATCATCTTGAGTGCCATCATGCAGCACACACAGGACAACCAGGTGATCAGACCCAGTCAGCATGCGTTCATGAAAGGCAGGTCCTGCTTGACTAGCATGATCTCCTTCTATGACAAGGTGACTCACTTACTGGATGAGGGAAAGGCTGTGGATATTGTCTACCCAGACTTTAGTAAAGCCTTTGACACCCTTTCCCACAACATTGTCCTGGAGAAACCAGCTGCTCATGGCTTGGACAGGCATACTCTTCTCTGAGTGAAATTCTGGCTGGATGG
Organism: Vanellus vanellus; assembly: GCF_965231255.1. Taxonomy (NCBI): domain Eukaryota; kingdom Metazoa; phylum Chordata; class Aves; order Charadriiformes; family Charadriidae; genus Vanellus; species Vanellus vanellus. The sequence goes on from NC_138906.1 coordinate 152,433,778, forward strand.
ACAAGCCCAAAGAGTTGTGGTGAATGGAGTTAAGTCTAATTGGTGGCTGGTAACAAGTAGTGTTCTCTAGGGCTGAGTATTAAGGCCAGTTCTCTTTAATGTCTTTATCAATGACCCGGATGAGGGGGTCGAGTGCACCCTCAGTAAGTTTATAGACTGGAACTGTGGGCTGAGGCCAATGGTATGAGGTTCAACAAGGCCAAGTGCCAGGTCCTCCACTTGGGTCACAACAACCCCATGCAGCTCTACAGGCTTGGGGAAGAGTGGCTCGAAAGCTGCCTGGCAGAAGAGGACCTGGGGGTGTTGGTCAATATCTGGCTGAATATTTGCCAGCACTGTGCCCAGGTGGCAAAGAAAGCCGATAGCATCCCGGTTTGCATTAGAAATAAGGTGGCCAGCAGAACTAGGGAAGTGATTGTTCCACTGTACTCAGCACTGGTGAGACTGCACCTCCAATACTGTGTTCAGTTTTGGGCCCAGCACTACAAGAAAGACATAGAGATGCTGGAGCCTGTCCAGAAAAGGGCAGTGAAGCTGGTGAAGGGTCTGGAGCAGCTGAGGGAAGTGGGATTGTTTAGCCTGGGGAGACCTTGTCGCTCTCTACAACTACCTGAAAGGAGGTTTTAGTGATGTGGTCTCTTCTCCCAAGTAACAAGTGATAGGACAAGTTGAAATGGCCTCAAAGTAATTTCTCTCATCAAATAACCATATTTTTATATTCTTTTAATGACTTCTTAAAATACATTTCAAATTCAAAAATTATAAAATGGTGTGGGTTTTGCCACAAAATTTGTGCAAGATCCTGGCTTCCAAGTTTGGTTTTTGTTGATTTTTTTTTTCCTCAGAGGATTTAATCACATTTACTGAAATTTACTGATGTTAACAAAGTAACAATTTAGCTCTATCCTAAAGTTTAACTAGAATGTTTCCTTTTAAATGAATCGAAATAAATAATTGGATACAAACAGGAAACAGCTAAAAAACCCAACCTTCAGTAAAATAGAGTGCTCAGAGATTCTGTTTTAAGAGTGTGAAATAATCACCCATTTCTGCAGTCAGGACTGCAACTGGAAAAAACACAAAAGAAAGTTTAGTGAGGACTGCAAACACTTTTTATTAATTTTCTAACCAAATTACAGGGAAATCACTGAGAGAAATCCTGAATCTCTGAAAATTTTACCTGTGTACACGGTGGTGAACACAAACATCTGAGTCAATACAGATAAGATTACTTGAAAGATGAATGGTTTATATCCAAAGGAATATAATGAAGAGGAAAGGTGAGAAGTATGAACTATAACTACATGAGCAGGGTCTAACACTGAAAAGTTTTATGAGTTGAAGTCTTTTTTAAAAGGATCTTTTGCAGTTCCTTGATCCTAGCCTGATCTTAACAAACTCCTTCCCTGAAATACAGCAGATTACTTCAAGATGGAAACTTGGTAATGGTCACAACGACTCCTTACTAAGGCCAGGTTTCTCTGTCTCACTGCCAACCAGTGATACTTTTGGATCAGAGAGTAGGCACTTGGAGATTCCTCAGTTGTTCTGTTAGGATTATTTTCCTATTGATTTTTGCAGCTACAAAGGTGGGAAAATTCAGGGGAAAAAAAAACCCAAAACAACAAACAACAACAACAAAAAACCCCAAAGCAAACAAAAACATGCCCACCCCAAATAACCCAAAAAAACAAGAGAAAAAAAGGCATGGTCCAACAGTCTGTATGTACCGATTACTGAAATTACATTTAACTTTAAAAAAGTTCAGGTTATTTAAATGAAAGCTAATGATATTTATAAACAGGTAAGTAATGATGATTATTATCCCCTTTGATGAAGCCAGGAAGAGTTATTTCCAGAACTTAGTATCTGACTTATAAGGCCAAATCTACCAATCCCCTTAGTAGAACGCCTTTTCTTAGATGAAAACTAGACTGGCTTGTGGGGCTGGTAGGATTCGAATTTTTCAGAATTTTGTATAGCCCATTAGTTGCAAGAACTAGGTAAACAGACTTTTAGACTTTCTTTAACCTGAAGGAAATTGAAAACTCATTTCTATTATCCAAGACGTACCCTATCAGACAAAACATATCTTCTTCTAAATAGGAGCACTATTAAACTTTCCAGTTGTCTGAGATTTTACATAGTTATATATGCAAAATTAATGTTTCTAGCAGAATCACAATCTGTAAGAGCTCTTTTTTCCATCAGGAAAGATTGATGTAACCCCTTTCCCTTGATTATTTTGTTGTCTGTAATTCTTAGGAATGAAGAGCAGAACTATAAATTTCCACAGCCTAGCTAATCCTTGAAGAGTCAGGCTCTCCGAAGAGAGCTTACCTGCTCTCTTCCTGGCTTCATATGCAGCTAGGTGAATTCTGAGGTGTACTATGGCCTTGTTCCAACAGCAGGAATGAGGAAGGGTCCCATTAGTGCAGACTTGTTGGTGGGGGGCAGGATGCTTCTGAATTTCAGAAGTGTGCTGGTCAGGAGTAAGCAATTTTGCACCGCCTACTCAACTCATGAAATACCTTCATTATTAGTATAATTTTACATTAAAAGGACCTAATTGATGGTGATGCAAGCTTTTGGTATTGTGCTGCTAAAGTACTTCAATCCTGTTCAAAGAAGTGAACCTAACAAAAAACCAGAATTGCTTAGAAAATCTGCCACCACTCAATCTACTCCCGAGGACAGTAACATGTATTGAAAAGCATGTAAGTGACAAATGCAATGCAGTCTGACCTCTGTCATTTAGAATCACGAACCCAGACTAATTTCAGCTGTTTTAATAACAGCTTTTTCTGTGAACAGCATTTGATAATTAGATATTTGGAGCAGCTGGAGTCACACTGCTCAGAAAAAAAAAAATAAAAATCTTTAGAAACCTTTCATCAATTCACTGGCTTTATAGTCAAATTATTTTACTTATTGTAAAGCCAGGAATTTCTTCGAAGACCACAGATGTGGTCTTATCATCATTCCAATTTGTTATTAGGCTATTAAAAAGACAGCTATACTGTTGCCATATCTTTATAGTCAAACTCAATAGCTTAAGCTATTTAGTGGTCTGTATTAAATTGGCCATTATTATATTCAAAAACATCATTAATATTTGAGCCAAAATTAATCATTTTTATTGAAAAAATCTAAAAGAAATATTGAAAAAGTTACTTCAAATCATACTAAGCAACTAAAATAGCAAATCTGCTCAAATTTTATTTCAAAAATACATTGAAGAGTTTCATCTCCTTTAGAAGTCACCCTATGGTGACTTTTTTATTGGCATCTGCTCACTTGGCAAGCATGTTAAGCACTGAACCAATGAATGAAATACTCCCCAGCTGTGAATTTGCGTATATAAAACCTGCCAGTCCTTCCTCTCATAAACCTGGGAGATTCATAGATAAGTGCAATATGATGGGAAATGACCTCCTTGCACTTCTTTAAATGATATAGTGAGCATCTAAATGACACAAACTTGGCCTTGAATCAGAAAAGCAAACCAGAAGTTAACAGTTATACAACTAATGCTCACCTTTATTCTCCTAAAATCTTAGACTGCAATCTCAAGATATTCTGTGGAGAGCAGGTAGCACAGTAATTCATGTATACTTAACAGTATGATAAAAAAATGTATGCACTATCTACCAGGTATCTTCGATATACAATATATTGCTACTGCCCTATTGATATCTGAATTAAATAGTTAATATTATTGCTCTGTGTTTGAAATATAATGAAAGATAAAAAGCTTGTCACAATCTTGTTAAAACTTGCATAATCCTCAAAGAAAGAAATTTTTACATCAATGGGAAAATAAATTCCTAGTTTGCATATAACCTAAATTCTTGCATTATAATTCATTTTATACTAAACTCTGAAAATATTTAGATTTTAAGCAGCACTTTAAGGTACACTTATTGTACCTTGTATATATATATATAAGGTATTTTTAAATTTTTTTTATATTTTTTATATTTTTTATATATTTTATATATTTTTAAATACATATAAAAATATATATAAATGTATATAAATATATACCTTAAAAGGTATATTTATTATATATTCTGCAGGAAAAAAACAAAACACTTAATACTTGTAAAAATAAATTTTAAAAAAAAACAAACAACACAACAAAAAATATTTCCAGCACATAACTAATCCTGCCTTTCAGTTTCTTTTTCCAGATGGCAACACAAATCCATTATGTATTCATTGCGTAGACAGGCTACAGGCCATAGCTTCCTGTTCCTGTAGAATATCTAACATAATGTAATCCATCACCTGAAATTCTTCTTGAGTATGTGATCTAAAAACATTTATACAATCATGTTAATGTCTAATATAGGCTTAATAATAAGAGACAGATTTTGTTCGCCTCCAGTGTTAGATTATAAAGATTTGAGGATGAGGAATCAGTAAGTAAAGCTTGAATTTGAATCATCCAAGCTCAAGCCCCTAAATGGCTGCTAACTGAAATGTGTCTGAAATTGCCAGTCTTACTGTATACTGAAAAGATAAAATCATGAAGCTATGTGTGTGCAACGTGACTGCTGGATGGGTGCAGATTACACTAGCAGCAATGTTCTCTAATTCATTTAACCTGCAGTAGCTGCCAGAACAAATATTGCAAAATGAGGCTGTGCTGTTTCTTTTACATTACAAACAATTTATCTCCTTCCAAAAATTGCAGATAGATGTTTTAGATGGGATGAATCATGCCATGGGAATATGTATCTCTCTGTTGATTATAGCAAGCATCTGAATGGCTTAGACTAGATATCTAACTTCCATAACTAGGCATGTAACTAAATCAAGAGGAAATATCCTGCCAAAGGGTTAAATTACAGGTATACACACCTATGTGCTTTGTATGTAATCCTAAAACATATATGCACATAAATCAATAATGTTTAAGGCAGCTCTTCAAGACAAGATACATTCACAGATTTAGAGCATCCTTACTTGAATTGTACAGAATAAAACACAAATCGTGTCACTGCATCTGACTCCAAAGGTCCAGATCTTACACTTATGGATGAAGATTTTTTTTTTTCCCATTAAGATTTTTATGTCCATTTATTGTGCATAAGATAGAATTTTAAGGTATTTTATGATTCTGGATCACAACCTGTACATTATTTTCTTGCTCAAAAGCACCCAATACAATCCAGATACTATCCATTTTTATTTATTATATAGATATATATCCTTCTTATTTTAAGGAAGAAAAGAACCATGCCTTAAAAATGCACTGTACATTTTAAACAAATAGTTTATTTTTTATATTTATATTTTATATTATATTGTATTTTTATATTTTTATATTTAATCAAAATAATAGTGTAAAATAAATTTATATTCAGTCATTCAGTGCACATTGAATGCACGTTGAGAATATTCCATTTCCATTGTGGTGGGAGGGTGTATTAATTGTTTCTAACGCAATGTACACAACATACATATTTTTCTGGCTCTAGGTAACCTGACTCCATTCTTATCCCTCTTCAGTATTCTTCACTAACTTTCAAAATTAACTTGACAAAAGAGTCAAATGAAAAGACATGTATCTGCCACAGTTAAGTCTACTCAGAGAATTTTCAAATCAAAACAATATTATGTCAATGAGTTAAATTAACATAAAGCAGCATGTACAACAACATTGTTCCAAATGTTTCCTTTCCACACTGATAATAATCCATCATAAAAAACCAAACAAAAAAACTCACTTTTCCAATTGTGTGTCTGATTGCATATTATCTTAATTAGGCTTATTGTCTCTGGGATGAGAACTACTTCTGTGTCTGCCCGTACTTTTTGCACAATGACATCTCAGTTCTGGTCAGAGTTTGTAAATTCTATCACAGATAATACTGTTGTTTATGTACTTTTGAATGAAGATTAGTTAGCTGACCGGAGAAAATTATAGAAAAGGACTTCGATATACTTTTTCATGCTGAGCACTCAAAGCTCAGTTTGAAGAATTTATTAAATATCATTCTAATGTTTTGGGATGCTAGTAGAAGGTCCTTTGAAAATCTTGCATTAACAGAATGATGTTAAAAAGAGAAATGACAACAGGACAACAGAGGTGAAAGAATGCCAAGAAAAGAGGACAAAAGGCATGAACTCTCTATCATCTATTGGTTTTACTCATTTACTCTTCCTATTTTTAGTAATAAATGTTTGTACTTACATTCTCAGTATTCCATGATGTTCACTTCAGAAAACTGAGAAAATAAATCAGTAAACTGAAGTTCCATACTACTAATCTAACCAGTTGTCATGCTCAACTATATTGAATTCCATTAAATCTCTGGATTAAGCACTTCATCTTTTAAAAATATTTTTAGTTTTTATCTGGTTTCCTGAGATACAGTCAGCTTTTCTGTCTTTATGCCAAATTCTTGTAAATGTATATGCAAAAAGTAGATTTTTCTTAAAAAATATAGGTTTATGATTACTTGGAAAAATGAAATATTTTTCAAAATGTATAAATTAAAAATGGTCAATTTTCTTGGAAATTATGTGGGTTTGAAGTAATTCTCTTTTTGGGAAAGGTGGGCTGTCTAACTTTTAATAAAATACAACCTGGATCGTTGTCCCTTTCTCCTGAAATTAGTGGTTTGAGCCTTTATACAGTTGGGCATACAGATATTTGGAGCAGTCTTTGTGGCTTCACTCCATTTTGCTGACAAGCAGTCATTGGACAATGAAATCCCACTGACTTTGAAGTGGTTATTTGTATAAAAAGAGGGTACGAAACAGAAGAAGATTCCTGCCCGTAGTAGCTTTTTGATATTTCAGATCATCCTCTATCATCTCTACCTCCCATTCAGCAAAGGATTGCTTAATTCAGTAATTTCTCAGTTTGTAGTTGAAAATATTAAAGCTAGATATTCAGCCAGAAATTTCCATCCATTTTAATTTATGGCGATGAATCAAATCCTCCACGTTTAAAAGATGTCATCTATACATGCCTGCCACATTTCTTAAATGAAAGTAAGATGTACACAGCGGTGATGATGGATTCAAGTTACTAAAAGCAAACGTTTTACTTTAACATAGCTAAGTATTATCATAAATACCATTTGGTTCTTATTCCCTCTTGATGTGAGGTTGTCATTTGGGACATTCTGCTACTTATGATATGTCCTTGCGTGTGTAAACTGAGTTTGAAATCCAATCAAACAGTACTGAAAAAAACTCTGGTGTGACACGGCTTTTAAGTTGTCTAACAATTCTAAATTCAGTGAGCTGTCTAACAGAAAACATATGTTGACAACATTGTTTGCTCAATGTGTGTCTTCACTGGCAGAGTAATAAAATTTATATGTGTATGCACCTTCCAGTATTTTCAAAAACTTATTCTTTCAAGGATGTAAATAATAATAATAGTAGTAATGGTAATAGTAATACCACCAAACCCCTGCTGTTTGGCTCTATTTGTTTCTTCTCTCTGTTGATTATTTACAATAATTCAGGGCTATCTCATAACAGAAATTTAAGAAAAGATACAAGGGAAAGCTGAAAATGCTGTAACTGTATGATAGAATGGTGTCTGTGAATACAAGGCAGTTATTCAGGAACTGAAGACGATAGTGGATTTTAACTTCCCAGTTTGTAGTAAGCAAAGTGGGTCTACCTTCATTGTCAAAATTCTAAGAAATCTTGTCCCAAAATGTCATTCTTATCAATAAAGTGTTTGTCATTCTTTTCAATATCATATCTTGCTGTAAATATAAAGCATATGCAAAGTCTCCATGGAAACTAGATATTTTCCCAATTATATACATGTTTTTTAGCTTCGTTGTAGGAAAAAAGACCTCTGATTTAATTTTCCTGTTTTTTGATGGCCATGAGAATCGATACTTAATTTTCTGATAGCATAGCTCATAAACCACACTTACATGCCTTACTGTGTATATTCAATCTTTCTTTTTGCTCTAACAGAATGGAAAGCCATTTGCTGAAGCAAGTTGATATAGAATTTATTTTACTGTTAAAAATATTAATTTACATAGAAGCATCAATGACACCATTATGTGGAGCAGGGCATAAAAAATGATTCATGTGCATCAGAAAAACAAAATAAAATCTTAAACATCTGCATTTTAATTGTAACCAGTGCTGGATTTCAGTGTTGAACAATTAAGGATGATTACAACTTTTTGAAATATCAGTGGGAGAGTGTCAAAGAAGATGAGTCTTCCATGTTTACAGAAGATTTTGCCTGTGGCATACTGTGTGCTTTTGTGAATCATTTTTCTTCTAGCTTAAACTTGTCACGGTATGAAATATTGCAACTATGATTCTGCATGACAGAATAATGAAACATTGAAAAAAAGTCCACACTGCGATGACTTTTCCACAGAATTTTGGACTTGAGAACCTGAAAAGCCGCACATGAAATAGCTTTTCTTTTCACTCCATCAAAAACTACTCCAGGCCAATGAATTCCCTTCTACACACTGAATATGCTAATCTATTATTTGTTGTTTTTTTTTTTTTTCCTATATTGACATGGTTTTAGCTTTTTTCAAAAACTGCTCTATTATAAGATCTCATATCCGGTATTGGATGCCAAAATAGTTCCTGAAGAGGTTCCATTCAGCAAATATTTGAATGTTGTATTTCATATTGAAAATCGGAGCCTAGGGAAGATTATGGAAGAAGTATTTATGCCGTTTTCTTTAGGAAAACTACTTTAAATTATCTTATGTCAACGGCTTTGCTGGAGTACCCCTTTATTCTCCAAAAAGCTTGTTTCAACTCTTTGTTTTGTGAATAATCTCTGACAAATGTACGTGTCATGATGCACATTAGCAAGTGAATTCAAGATGAAATCTGGTGTCTTCATCCACAAAGGCCAGCATTTTTTTGGGGACCATCTTGTCATTGAATGATCCCTACACAATCCGTATCAACCACTGCAAGTGAAGACTTTTTTTAATGCAATGTCCCTGTCAGGACCCAAAACAATAGAGTTACAGGTAATAATTTCCTAAAACTGATCTTAAAGAGCTCAGCATTAAAAATTTATGGGTATCCTTCTCTGCAACTGTACTTGAATATATTATGATGAGATAGAGTTGAAAATTATTAGAAAAAAATACATTCATTACACAAATGTTTAAAAATTCAGACTGAGACAAATAATCATCTTGAACCTAGAAAACTTGGGTTAAATCAAATTTCAAAATTACTTTGACTTTCTCAATGGTCTTTAGCAGAATAATTTCAGTAATGATAGATTAGAGAAAGAGAATGGGTCAGAAAAATCCCATATCAACAACTTAAAAACAATACACCATTGTGTAATTCAATGATTCATATTTTAAAACTAGAGCTTTTGGGTGCAAGGAATTCTGCTCTCTATTATGTAGGAATATCATTGAATAAAGTCATCTAAAATGGGAATACTTGTTTTGTCTTATTTGATGTGTCATGTCACCCTCATTTTTAAATGGCTATTACCAGTTATGTTTTTTACCTTCCTCTTTCAACACAGAAGCATTCCCATTTATTGTCTTCACAAAAGTGAATTAAATACTTCCATGATATGTGGAAGTATACAGGTACCCAGCGTAATTGTCAAAATATGTGGTTTAAACAGATAAATGTCTATCCTGAGGTAGGACAACCAAAAAGTTCAAGAGAAATGACAGATACTCTATCATAATCATAGCCCAAATACATCACTGAATTCTTGTATGGCAGGGTTAATCATATCTAAACCATGATTTTCTTTCTTCGTATCAATGAATGGGTAAACCAGAATTTCTTAATGCTGTTCCTGTCATACTTTGTGTGTAAAGAAAATGAGTATTCGTCAAAGTAATTATGCAGAAAACTGAGATTTTTCCCCATTTTCATGTCTTGTTTTGGGAATTCTGTCTTTATTTCCAGAAACCACAAAATTACATTTCCATTCATGATGTCAAAGATATAAATTGCAGAGCATTAACATTTTAAATCCTTTATGGTGCTAATTTTAACTCTTTACATGTTGACATCTATATCATAAACTAAGATGTATCAGATTTGATGGAAATGGGAGGACATACTCTTTCCAGTTTGTCTAAAACATAGGTCAAAAATATATGTTTTAAACAGCTAGAAATAAATCAAGAACTGTGCAAATGTGTTTAATTTTTTTCTGAATATTCTAGAGGAATGAGCAGAGACTCCCATGGCTTATGAGACAATACTTTTAAAAGCCTTTTTATTTTGTAGTAGTCTCTGTACATCTATGCTATACATAAGAACAAATTAATTGGATATTAAGGGAGTTCAGTCATCATAAGTATGGCAGATGGATACACAGCAGTTCAAGTATTTTCTTTAATTTGGATAAAATGTTTGCAGAATCATCGTGAAGGGAGATTAATAATTACTCATCCCCATCCCCAGGCACCTGTTATTTGACAAACTGAAATGTGAGCAACGGGTCAGAATAAAGTCCTACTTATGCAAGCATAAATCTGAAGCACAGATATTTAAAGAACAAATGATATTCAGTATGTGGCATACTGCTTACTGAGGAGTCAAAGTGAACGACAAACTATCAGCTGTCATCATAGGCATTGTTTAATAATGAAGTGGGATAAAATAATTCATAAATCTGGAGAGATAAAACAGTGCCGTAAAAGCCTTGTCTTTGCGTGGGACAGAAGACATCTTTAAAAGACTCATCTAGTCATCAGCAAAAATATTAGGATGGGAGTGAAGTTTTGATGGAGGATCTACGAATCTACAAAACCCAGACATACGCATGCTGCTCTAATTTCATTCCTCAGAAAAGTCTATGCCATTGCTTCATGATGCAGAGAAGTGAAGGATTATGATGGCAATATTACCATACATTTCAAACAAACATTGCTTTCCCTGCTTATGTGGGCTCACTGGAGCTACGCTACACTTCCTAGAGCCCTGGTACATGATCTTGGATGAAAAGAAACCTTAACTAGGACCACTAATATATTTGGTTATAATCACAGCAATATTCTAAGTTACATGTCAGTTGTGACAGTGAGACAAAAATAAATGAACAGCAGTAGTTTCAAAATATAATGGCAAATATAAGTATTTTGAGAAAACAGTGCACAATAAAAATAACAAAAAGTATAAACAGAAATATCAGTTTAAAACAGTATTTTCACATGAATATAAAAGTAATCGTACAAATAATCCAGAATTGTTGAAAGTATCCAAGCAACAAAAAAATATAAATGAGACCAGATCTACTTACCAAATTCCTTAGGAACTGTGATAGAGTAAACACAGTTGTGACCAACACTATAATTCTTGGGGTAGTTTGGTGATAACACAGTGCCCTCAGAGCCTGTTGACCGGCTTCCACAGGGTGCTACAAAGTGAAGATAATCGGTTTTGAATAATATCAGAAAAAAAAATCAGTTTAAAGTGATTTGTTGTTTGTTGGTATATACTATTACAGGAAATTTTATTACATTTCTACACAGGATTAAATTTGTATATCCTGTAAAGTACTGATTATGCACAACTTTCTCATATATCACAAGAGAATTGATGGCACTCTACAGTTTTCCAGATCAATTATTGTTTTTCTTTACCATTTATCAACCATCTTAATAAAATAATGATGTGCTTTATACGCAGTATGCTGTTACTCACAGCATACAAAACTATTATTCATTCGTATGATGTTTTATACTCTAGTAAAGGCATAGATTATGCAGACCTTCCACACACTAGTAAATTCTTATTCATGCCAATAGACTCATAATTCAAAATAATGCTCAGAACTACTCAAATAAGGAAGTCAGGATTCCTTGACTGAACATGATGTACCACTTATTTATATCTCAATTACTTATAAGATTATATATAAAAAGTTGTGAGAAAACACTTTTCTTTATCACATAAACATCATGTTTATTCTACCATTAATAGCTATAATATTGGATAAAGTGGCAGATAAATAACAATGCTATTTACTACAACAATGTATATTTCTAAGGTTAACAATAGAAGTTAGCATTTAGCATTATTCCAAACTGTCAAGCAAGGAACAGTGTTTTTTATTTTTTCTCTTCATTAGATGTTCAGGTGCATTTATATGAAACAGCCATAAGTATTATTGGTTTCTTATGTCTATTACTTGCTATTCATACACACTTTGTAATTTATTAGTTTAATCTATTGTCAAGATTACGGCATCTGTTTAGAATATTTCTTCTAAACACTTTGGACTATAAAACATTTTTTAATTAGTTTAACATTAACATATCTATTTAACAGATTTTTTTCCTCTGTTATGATGGAACTTCCTAAAGTAAGTACTACTCAATATTTCATTTGCTAAACACAAAAAACCTGTTTTTTGTGGTATGCTCTCAAAACATTAATATCTCCTGAATTATATTAAATAAGAAAAAGAATTGTTTTCTTCCTATTCAGAAGATTTTATCTCATTATTTGTCATACTAAGTAGAAGCTTTGCGTTAGTGTAGCTACAGATCATGTGTTTTAAAACTACTTTTAGCTAACTCACACAGAATGTATGGTAGAGCATACTATGAAAAGAACACATCTTTTAATACTGGCAACTTAAGGCCCTGTTGCTTTGTGCACAGATTTCTGTAATTTTCATTAACCCGGTTTCCTTTCAGTACGGTGTAACTGCAGAGTTTGGCAAACTGTGTACCTGAAATGGGAGCAGATGGTACATATAGCTCCAGTCTGCATATACAATTTGGAAATGATTTAACGGTCTACCGTGAAAGTCTTGTTATTCGAAACAGGTCAACAGAAAGATCTTGACTTTTGTTTGTACGCGTGTGTGTGCATGTGGTAGATGTGGCAGGTATATTAGAGATTAGCAAATCAATCAGGACCCTCAACAGGATATAGCCTTGGCGATGCTCAGCACAGCTTGGCTGGTAGGCGCCCATTCTGGGATATGGATTAAGCACTAAGACTACCGTACATATACGGAATATGGTTCTCTATGGCTAAAAGAATAACCTCAATGTCTGCCCTCAATCCACCATCATGTGAAATAACAGAAATTCATGCTTTCTTGTGAAAGCATATTTGGGCAACAGAATTACTGGTACTTTTTGCCAAGAGGCAATAGTCTTGGCTGAGCCTCACATCCAGGGACTTATTTGCCTTGAGTTATTTGAAAAACACAAACAACAAGCTCTTCACTAGCTGAATGTGGTAAATATTTTTCATTAAAACAAATCTGCTTACCAGCTTGTAAGTACTCAAGATTTTCTATTACAGATTGTGGATGAAACAGGAGAGAATATGGAAGAATGCAAGCAACGAAAGCACTAATACTAGAACAATTGCCAAAAAGCTTATTACTTCTCCCTAACCTCGTTTCCTTTTTTACTGTTTGCAAGTTGAATAAATAAGTTACTGCAACAGACCAACAATACTGTCCCACTCCAGCACTCGTGTCATTATTACTTTTCCCTAAGCAGCAGATGTACAATAATGTGCAAATTCAGGGTAAAATTATGATTCCACTGAAGTCAATGCCATTGACACAAATAGGGACAGAACTTCACCTTAATTTTTAATAAAACTTGAAGTAATGGCACAGAATAGAAATACTTAAAATTAACACCTATACTTTAGTACCCAGCATATAGTAGACCATTACTTATAAAGTCCAGGTTTTTTATACCCCTATTCTTTTTTTTTCCTAAGTTCTGCAGTGAAGCAAGGTATTTGTGATTTTATAAAACTACTAGTATGCTTCAAACAAAACAAAAGACCCTTAACAGTTTCTTTTAAATAAACATAGTTTTCCATAAATTCATTTAACTTAACATGCATAATTTTTCAAACAAATAAAAATTAAATTTACTGCAAGTTTTATGAGTTTTTATTTACTTAAGTGCAATGTCTTACACTACAAATTACTGATATTAATAGCTGTGTGTCTAAAATCAATAATGACTTTTGAGTTAATGTCCTGTCATCAGGATGGGTTTTTTTAAACCTAAGAAAACAGAGAAACCAGTTATGTTTGTGTCATAAACAAGAATTTGAGAAAGCTAGTACCCTTTCAACGTGTTCTTGATTCTCTGAGGTAAAATTATTATTTAACTATGTATACATCTAGCCAAAATATTTCACAATATTTGAAAGGTAGTATTATCACAGCTGGTATAACAATAATCACACAAAATAATTTCATTGACAAATGCACATAGATTTCTAAGAATGAATCCCATGAAAGCAACATACATCCGCGCTGGTTATATATCTGGTCACATAAGAGGGCAAGAGGCACAGTACAAGGCTGGAAGCAGGATTTCCAGCAGGGATCTTTTAGATGCAAAATCTCTCAACAGAGTTGCCTGCGGCCTACATTACAACGTGCTCAGTACAGACTGGACTTAGAGATGGACTCTTTGTCACTCTGACATAGGTAAAGTATAATTTGCAGCAACAACAAAATGCTTGCATTGAGTATTTCATAGTAACTTCTTTCACTTGGTGTTGTCATTCTGGACTTTATCATTCTGCCCTTTCTGAGTTTACCTTTTCCCTTATGATCTCTCCCATTGTTTTCCAACTGCTGCTTTAAGGACTCTTTATCCTCACAAGAATTCCCATTCCTGGGTCTCAGAAACAAATAATATAAAATTGAAGCAAGATGTAAGCACACAGTTGACCTTTGCAAGCTGAGAAAATGTTTAACTTCATAAATCATTAGGTGGTAAATCATTTAGTTCTTATAGCAGCAAGACTGTCCTCCACGACCTTTCTGAATGAAGAGGGTTATTTGATATTTTTGTAAACCCACAGAGCTCACTGGCTATAATCCCTTCCTTATCTTTTGGGAAATGCTTACTTTAAAATGCTAGGAGTTTCAGGAAGAGGAGATTCTACCTTGACCATCACTAAACATTACTATTCAGAAATATAGATGGATGCAGGGTCGTGAAACCATAGCTACAGTGAATTAAAAACATTAATTTGAAACAAAAATAAAACACATTTCTGCCTCTGGAAAATATCTAGTATCAAGTTGTTTGGTTTGATATAATAATTCCACTACCACAATGCTACCCATTGACTTTCATTTATGCTTATTTAGGCTATGTAGTTCTCGTTGTCTTTGCCTCAGTTTTACAGTGCAGTTATTTATTGCATTTACTAATAACTAAAAAGCTAAAAACTGAAATGTTGTGAAAATCAACATGTCTAATTATTATGCTGTGCATTGAAAGATCTACCTACAGTAAAATTTCTAACAGACTTATCACACCTAGAAATATAAACTTCTTTTAACACTAAAAAACAAGAAATGCTTTCGCTAAGCATCATTTCTGTAGGAATGAAAAAAATCCTGCAGAATAAAACAAACCAACTAACCAAACAACAAAAAAAAAGTTCAAAAGGTAAATTATATTGTCTAATGTAATTCTCCGGTAGTACTCCAGTATTTTTTAATGTTTGCTTAGACTCTGAAATACTGCATCACTTTCTGTATTTATTTCTGCTTTAGTTTATTCTCTAACATATTAAAATACTACTCAGTATGCTGTCTTTGTCCTGCTTTGCAGGATCAGCAATGGAGCAGTAATAGGAGAGAAAGGCACTTGATTGTGGTAAGAATGTGATAAGAATCAATGTGTTGATGCATTACTCACTGTTTCCTTGAAACATTATTAGGCATTAATGGCAAAAAGTTCCTTTTCTGTGTGTGCTGAATTTACTGTAATGGTATCTTGTCTTGTTAAATAGCACTCCCTGCAGCCTGTGAAAAAGCCCTATCATAACAACAACCAAGTATCACCCGCTCTGCATCTTAAATCTGTAAGCTTTTTTATCTGGAAGATTACTCATCTTGATCATTAGTATTCATATACCTTTGTCAAAACTAAATTCTACCTCTTTATGGCAATGCACTACTAAATAGAGAATACAATATAAAATGCATTACCATCAACAGTGACACCCTTTCTCACATTTCAGCTTACACTAGTTGTAAAAAAAATGTAGATGATCACTGCAGAGAGGCAAAGTCACACAGCAGAACCACAGATGCCTGTAATCTACACCAAACTACTGCTATAAAGTAAAATTTTCTATAGCTTCAGAAAAGCATTACAGGGTTAAAAGCCCCTGTTGTGCTTATTGTTCACATGTTTTCCATCATGCCTTTGCAGTTCAACCAGAAGAAAGAACCCACAGGGAAAAACTTTGGTAAAAGAACTATGAAGAATGGGCTACTTAAGTATGAGAATTGATTTCAGATCTCGTCTTTTGAAGAAATGAATATTTTTGCTACCAAGTATTTTTTCTGCAGCTTGAAGATTTTAATTCCTACTACTGCTTTCAGATTACCTACTTTCTAGCTCTTACAGAGAAGATCTAAGAGAATTTAATTATAATTGCAAATTTAAGTGCCATATTGCACCATCCATTTTTAAGTAGCATTCCTCAGTGGAATCAATGGGGAATACTGCTTAAAAATAAATGGCACAATATGGCTTTATGTCATGCAGATAAATTTGATTACACAGCTACAAATACAATAAAAAATGAAGAATAACAGTGTATAAACTCTGCAGAAGGAGGAAAAATATGCCTTGAAGACCTGCTAAGGGGATACTGACTTTTTATCTACTGGGCCACTGTTTCAAAACCCGGACTAGGAGAGAGTAATCATTACAGATACCAAATATTGAGTGGCTCTAAATGAGTAGGTTAAAAAGAAATATTATTTGGGGACCGGATATATGTTTTTAGAATTTAACATATTAAATCATTGATTTGGTTTTCATAGTCTGATATAATACAATGTCATTTTATTTATCCCTTTTAATCCAAACGACAGATTTCAGTTGTAATGATTTCTTACAGTGGTTAAGTCAAGAGTAAATATAGTGACTGATATATCACCACCAGGAACTAAAATAATAAAAAAAAATCATGCAAAGGAAATCTTAACACATAAAAATGGTACACAAATTTCTTCTGAACTTCCAAATTATAGATAATTTTATTGTGGATATCAGTCTGAAAGTGTGAATGTGATGAAACATCTAAAAATGTTTTGACAGTACAATGAATATGGAAAAGACAATCTCATACGGAAATATATCTTTTAGTTTGGAAATAGCTGTTTGGAAATACAGAAATACAATAGAATTGAAAAGACACCAACAAATACAGAGAGAGAAAGAGAGTGCACCATCATACAGTCAGACAACAGTACCAAAGAAAATGACAACATAAAGAATATGGAAGCTTTACATGTTGTCATGTCTTCAGTCTTCACAACACAGTTTAATTATGCCAATCAAAATTGATTAAAAAAAATAACAGAGTTCAGGCCAATATATGTTAACAGTGTTTGAAAGTGTTTAGTTAAAACAGACCAGTGAGAGCTGGTGAAATCCCCTCAGGAATTCAGAAATTTATCAAAGCAGGGCCTGAATCATTAACAGGAAATGGAGAAATTATAAATTATAAAAAATAAACAAAAATCCAAACAAAACTCAAACCACAGAAATGCCAAGTAGCGACTTAAAAAATAAAAAAAGGAAAAGTTGAAATGCAAAATCCAAAGCAATTGGCTAGATATTGCAGAAAAAACTTAACAGAACAAATATTGAATGTGAGTTTCAATACAACATTGCTATAGACAAAGACACCTCTAAGCTAGGCTTTCACGTATTAGACGTAGAATGTAACATTTCTCCATTCAAGAGTGTAAAGCCTCAGCAGGAACTTCACATCAAACTTTTGGGAAAAAAAAAATAATAAAAAAAAGAACATTCTATTTTGATCGAGCAGGAAATTTTGAAACAACTGGTTTTGTTTAGATTCCAAAAATGAAGAATGAGATCATGGGCAGACTGGTCACTTTTTGAAGTTGTGGTAGATTGAGATAAAGATTAGAGAAATTAATTTTTCTCTTAATCCATAAATGACAAGGACAAGAAATAACCGCCAACAATTTTAGTAAAATCAATTAAATTTAGATATTCTCGTAACTACTTTTGGGAAGTTATTAACTTTTTTGGTGATTCCTGGAAGAACAAGGCATATACCTGTCATAAAGGGTTAATTACAACCAAGCAGAGAAGAGACAGTAATTCACCTTTTTATAATAGTTATGTATCTATATCACTCCATATTAATTGATGGTAGCATGAGAAAGGGGTACATTCCGTTTTCTTGGTGCTGGCAATGCTAAAACCACAGACTGAACTGTTATAGTGTGACAGGCTTTTTTATTTTTTTCTAGAAGAGGAAGGATAGTATTTCATGTTGCAAGGTAAAAATCATAAAGAAGAGGGTTACAAGCAAAGAAGCACAAAAAGGGAGAACTCTCAAATGGTAATTCTTCCCAAATAAAAAACAAACAAACAAACAAACAAACAAAAAAAGTACTTATTTCTTTTCAATAAACAAGCAAATGAAAATTTAGCAAAAGCTGAAGCTAACTTTCAGCTTATGCTTGTGTTTTAATTTTATAAATAAAGTACATACAAATATATAAAATATAGTTGATCACACAGTCAAATTATTTCTATGTAGAATAATTTAATGGTTCATCAGCTATTACCTCTAAAACCAACAAAACCAACAAATCCAAATAACTTTTAGGAAAGATGAGCCAGCAAGGCAAAGTGGTGGAGTCGCTGTTTACGTGAGAGAGCAACTGGAATGTATCAAGCTCTCCCTGGGGACGGATGAAGAGCGAATTAGAGCTTGTAAGTAAGGATCAAAGGGCAGGCTAATATGAGAGACACTTGTGGGTGTTTGTTACAGGCCACCTGATCAGGATGGGAAAGTTGATGAGGCCTTCTACAGACAGTTGACAATCGCCTCACAATCACAAGCCTTGGTTTTCATAGGTGACTTCAGTCATCCTGGTATCTGCTGGGAAGGCTACACAGCTGGGCTTGTACCATCCAGGAGGTTCCTCCAGTGCATTGATGATAACTTTTTGACTCAGGTGGTGGATAAGCCAAGAAGGAGAGGTGTACTACTGGAGCTAGTACTAACAAAGAAAGAGGGACCCATGGAGGACATTAAGGTTGGGGGCAGATCTGGCTGAAGTGATCATGAGTTCAGGATTAAGTGCAGTATGCACAAAACAACAAGCAGAATTGCAGCCATGGACTTCAGGAGGGATAACTTTGATTTAGTCAAGAAATTGCTTGGAGAAATCCCATGGGTCAGGGCTCTAGAAGGTAGCGGGGGCTCAAGAGAGCTGGTTGATATATAAGTATCACGTCTTCCAAGCTTAGGACTGGTGCATCCCTAAGAGCAAAAAATCAGACAAGGGAAGCAGGAGACCTGCACGGCTGAGCAGGGAGCTTCTGAAAAAGCTCAAGTGAAAGAAGGAAGTTTACAGTATGTGGAAGAAGGGACTGACAGCTTAGGAAGAGTACAAGAATACTGTCAAAGTATACAGGGATGAAAAGAGAAAAGCCAAGGCCACCTCGGAATGAAATCTGGCAAGGGATGTCAAGGTTAACAGGAAGGTTTTCTTCAAGTACATAAGAGGCAAAAGTAAAACTAGGGAAAATGTGGGCCCACTGTTGAATGAGACAGGTGTCGTGGTGATAGATGATTCAGAGAAAGTGGAGTTTCTGAATACCTTCTTTGCTTTAGTCTTTACTGCTCAGACCAGTCCTCAGGAGTCCCAGATTTTGCAGGTAACAGAGAAAGTTTGGAGGAAGCAAGATTTTCCCTTGGTTGATGAGGAACAAGTTAGAGATCAAGTAAGTAAACTGGATATCCACAAGTCCATGGGGCCTGATAGGATGCATCTGTGAGTGATGAGGCAGCTGGTGGAAGTAATTGCTGGGCCACTCTCCATCATCTTTGAAAGGTCCTGGAGAACAGGTGAGATGCCTGAGGACTGGAGGAAAGCCAGTGTCACTCCAGTCTTCAAAAAGGGCAAGAAGGATGACCCGGGAAGCTACAGGCCTGTCAACCTCCCCTCCATCCTTGGAAAGATGATGGAACAGCTCATTCTGGGTGTCATCTCCAAGCATCTGGAGGAAAAGAAGGTTATCAATAGTCAACATGGATTCACCAAGGGGAAGTCATGTCTGACTAATCTGATAGCCTTTTATGATGGCATGACTGGATGGGTGGATGAGAGGAGGGCAGTGGATGTTGTCTATCTTCAGCAAGGCTTCCAACACCATCTCCCACGTGATCCTCACAGGCAAGCTTAGGAAGTGTGGGTTAGATGAATAGACAGTGCAGTGGATTGAACAGTGGCTGGCAGATAGAGCTCAGGGTTGTGGTTAATGGTGCAGAGTCTAGCTGGAGGTCTGTAACAAATGGTGTTCTGCAGGGGTTGGTACTGGGTCCAGTCCTGTTCATTATATTCATCAGTGACCTGGATGAAGGGATAGAGTGTACCATCAGCAAGTTTGCTGATGACACAAAACTGGGAGGAGCGGCTGACACACCGGAAGGCTGTGCTGCCATACAGCGTGACCTTGGACAGGCTGGAGAGTTGGGTGGAGAGAAACCTTATGAAATTCAACAAAGGCAAGTGTAGGGTGCTGCATCTGGGGAGGAATAACCTCATGAATCACTACAGGTTTGGGACTGACCTGCTGGAGAGCAGCTCTGTGAAAAGGGACCTGGGAGTTCTGGTGGACAACAGGATGACCGTGAGCCAGCAATGTGCCCTTGTGGCCAAGAAGGTCAATGGCATCCTGGACTGTATCAGGAATAGTGTGGCCAGCAGGACTAGGGAAGTGATCAACCCCCTGTACTCCATACGGGTGAGGCCCCACCTCGAGTACTGTGTTCAGTTTTGGGCTCCTCACTACAAGAAAGACACGGAGGTGTTGGAGTGTGTACAGAGAAGGGCAAAGAAGCTGGTGAGGGGTCTGGAGGACAGGTCTTATGAGGAGCAGATGAGGGAACTGGGATTGTTTAGCCTGGAGAAAAGGAGACTGAGGGGAGACCTTATCGCTCTCTACAACTACCTGAAAGGAGGTTGTAGCAAGGTGGGGGTTGACCTCTTCTTGCTAGTAACAAGTGACAGGACAAGACGAAATGGCCTCAAGTTATGCCAGGGCAGGTTTAGACTGGGTATTAGGAGAAATTTCTTCACTGAAAGGGTTGTCAAGCACTGGAACAGGCTGCCCAGGGAAGTGGTGGAGTCGCCATCCTTGGAAGTATTTAGAAGGTGGGTAGAGGTGGTGCTTAGGGACAGGTCGTTTTGGCAGTGTTAGGTTGATGGTTGGACTTGATGATTTTAAAAGTCCCTTCCAAGCTAGACAATTCTATGATTCTGTTCTATGAGTTTTACTCATTTTAGCTAAGTGCATAGATAGTCAGAAAAACATTTTCTGATAGGAACTGAGATGTGGCATCCACAGCTGGAAAAAATAACTAAATAAAAAACTTAATTCTTTTCAAGTCAGCTGTATGCAGCAGAGCTTTGACATGATATTTAAGAAACTTCTGGTGGAAAACAAACAAACAATTTAAAACAATTTATCTACCAACATAATAAATGAATAAAAAATAACAGAAAAGAAAATTGGCAGTAATAGAGTCTTCTGGGGGAGACTGTTTCAGAGTCTTTCAAGTCTGTTTAGATAGCAGGAGAAAAAGAGTATTACATGACAGATGTGTAGAAGAAAAAATAAGTCAGAGCTTAACAAAATTTAACACATTTTTAGCTACAACAGCAGAATTGAGACATTGACTCATGAGTAAGTATGAATGAAAGATCTGTAAATCCTTATGGATCTCTTCACAAGAAATAATCATTCCTTCCAATCAGACATTTTTTTTTTCTTTTCTTTTTTTAGAGATCATATAGCTTCTATATTATTTGTTTATTCATCTGTGTACCCTTTATATCTAAATTATATTTCATTACTTTTTTGGTTTAAGAAAGAATCATTCCTATTATGTGATGAAGAGTGTAATGACTGCTTCTAAGTAATTCGAGAAACAATGCAGTTGAAGTCTCACTGAGAACATTTTTTATTCCATAAACTTGGCAGACAAGGGCATACTTACAACATCTTTTCATTACGCTGAAGGAGAAACTGATAAAATGTGAGGATTAAAGTAAAAATTATGAGCTTTCTTAGAACTTGCTAACTTTATGAGTTCATTTACAACTGCACAAAACCAAGAATCTACTTATTACTAGACAGCTGGATATCATCTTCTGAATCTTGTTTTCATAATAAGAATCTACTATTTTAGGGGTGGATAGGATGTAATGAGTATAATACCCATCCAAAAATCCATCTGCATGTCTCTAGAATGTGACTTTACCCAATTGAGTTTTCTCACACTAGCAGGGAATCACAGCTGCTACAAAAAAACCCCACAACTTGAATTATATGAGAGTATTATTACAATATAGAATGAAACCCTATAAATCCTTAGGTTTACAAGTGATTGACAATCACTTCACTTCCAAGTGTTTTCAAATATTTTGAGTGTGTCCACACATTGTTAGTTTGAAAGGAAACCACAGTAACGTTTAAAGAATTTAATTTTAAATTTGAGGTCTTAGAATTAATGATAAATTAATGAAAATCACTGTAATCTGCTCAATCTCAGCTTTCTTTGTCATCATTATTTATGTTTGCAACACAGACTTTTGAATTAATTTTAGGAAGATGGAAGTCCCCACTTTTCAAACTCCCTTCCTTAAATGATTCCCCCTTTCAATTTTCAACTGGACTTGTGGGTAACTAAATTTACTGGTGGATTCATACATAGAAAGTAAATAACAATTTCCTGTAACAAACTGTTCTTGAGAGAAGGTCAAACTGGCAAGTTTCCTAGAGAATAAAATGCCATGGTACACCCAAAACAATATTAACTCTAATAAACACAGTTCTGCGGTTAAAAGGGAGAAATACATTAAAATACAAACAGTAAGAACCACCATCTCAATTAAACTACTTAAATATCCACGTTAATTCAAGGTTTACATAGGATCGTTCTCAAAAAAGCAGCAAATTAAATATGACGATTCAATAACTGAGAGAAAAAGAAATATACTGAAGCGCAAATAAGTCAAGCAAACAGCAACAGCAAAACACTGCTGCTTTTAGACACGTATGTGTAAAGAAAAAAAGTTGAAAATAAATATATTTCCAAAGGATGATTCATTTCACCCTGTAGTATTTGGGATACACATGTGCATGTGCCTATCTCTCTCAAATTACAAGAGAAATGTTTTTTAATACTACTGTAGATGAGACCACAGATTCATGTTTCTTAATTCTAGATTTCTAATACACAGCTGTCTAGTCATCTAGTCACTCTCTATGGCCAGCAGAGGGAAAAACACATACTATTATTTCCACTCTGGAAAACTCTAGTTCTCAGCTACTACCCAATATATTGAAGAAGATGAGGAAGTATCAGATTAAAGACACACATGATGAAAAAAACCCAAAACCATACACAATCCATAAATACAATCACATTTACATTAGAAGCAAACAAAAATAACTAATTCATCCCAGAAAGTGAGGAGCCAAGACCCAATTCCTGAAACACAGGAAAGAAAAACAGGTTAAGAAACAACTGTTAATAGTAAAATAAACAATAGTCAAAATAACTGATCTAGAGAATGAACAGTTATGAACACGAGCACCAATTAAAAATGTAAAATAAAATAATAATACATGATTGGCCTGTAAAACAAGCAAACAGACAAAAATACCAACAAAACTCCCTAATCTAATCTAGACTGCTTTTGCTACCTGGTGGAAGTGGTTCTATATACAAAAGGAATATCATTTCTGTAAAAGCCAGTTACATTACTCTGACATGACTGGTAATGTCTCTACTTGATATTCAATAACAGTGTAGCATGTCAACACATATTAAGACATTTCAACCACTAGTTACAGATTTATGTAATATAAGACTAAGAATGGCCATTGTTATTGTTAATGGCCATTGGCTTGGCCTTGGGTAGATGCCAGGTGCCTACCAAACCACTCTATCACCCCCTCTCCTCAGTTGGACAGGGGGAAAAAAATATGATGAAAGGCTCATGGGTTGAGATGGGTGGAGATAAGGACAGAGAGAGATCATTCACCAATTACTGTCATGGGCAAAACAGATTTGACTTCAGAGAATTAATTTAATTTATGACCAATCGTATCAGAGTAGGATAATGAGTAATAAAAATCAAACCTTAAAACACCTTTCCTCACCTCTCCCTTCTTCCCAGGCTCAACTTCACTCCCAGTTTTCTCTATCTCCTCACCCTGAGAAGCACAGTGGAATGGGGAACAGAGGTTGTGATCAGTTCATTATACATTGTCTTTGCCTCTCCTTACTTCTCACACTGTTCTGCCGCTCCAGCATGGGGTCCCTCCTACAGGAGACAGTCCTCCACCAACTTCTCCATCGTGGGTCCTTCCCACAGGCTGCAGTCCTTCAGGAATGTACTGATTCAGCGTTGGTCCCCCACGGGGTCACAAGTCCTGCCAGAAAACCTGCTCCAGCATGGGCTCATCTCCCCATGGGGTCACAGGTCCTGCCAGGAGCCTGCTCCAGCACAGGCTCTCCACGGGTCCCAGCCTCCTTCGGGCACCTCCACCTGCTCTGGCATGGGGTCCGTCATGGGCTTCAGGTGGATATCTGCTCCACTGTTAGCCTTCATGGGATGCAGGGGGACAGCCTGCCTCACCATAGTCTTCACCACAGGCCGCAGGGGATTCTCTGCTACAGTGCTTGCAGCATCTCCTTGCCCTCCTTCTTCACTGACCTTGGTGTCTTCAGAGTTGTTTCTTTCACATGTTCTTATTCCTCTCTTCTAACTGCTGTTCCACAGCAGGTTTTTCTTCCCCTTCTTTAATACGTTATCCCAGAGACACTGCCACCATCACTGATGGCCTCGGCCTTGGCTGCTGGCAGGTCCATCTTGGAGCTGGCTGACATTGGCTCTATCAGACATGGGGGCAGATTCTAACAGCTTCTCACAGAATCCACTCCTGTAGCACCTCCACTACCAAAACCTTGCCACACAAACCCATACCTTTATCAACATGGCCTCTTGAAAACCATGAAGCACAGAATTTCACCAGTCTTAAAATCTCAAACGCTTACTTCTTGGCTCAGCTAAAGAATACCTACATATATTGTTTACCTCTTTTTCTATGTAGCTACTTTCTGATTATACTATATCTTTTGCTAATTCTTCAGTGACTGGCTATATTTAAAGCAAGGTTACAAAAATTATATTTCTAATTTCTAATGTTCTATGCATATCCGTCACAAGTTAAGCTTTGGGCAGACATGAGGAAAGCAAATTTCTAGGTCATAATAGATACACTAGGAAGGAGAGGGAAAAAATAAATACATGAAAAAGAGGGAGTTCATGGTTCAAAATGACACAGTCCTGGCATGTGTTCCAAGTTTATACCATAATGACAGCAAAACTTGGAAATACCCCCCTTCACAGTTTTCATCAGACTCCAAAGAACACCTTTCTTTCAGCAGTAATGTGATCTTGTAAGTGTGAAAACACATTTAGATGAACATCCTGTCCATGTCTGATAATAAAGATTTTTAATAAAAATTTGATTCCATCTTCAAATACTTTCTGAGGTACCTAATATCTTCTTTTACTTAACTTTCCTTTTGATTCCTTGTGTTTTAAATATAAAATTAATTCAATATGTTACATGTTTGCAATGAACTGTACTGGTTAGAAATGGTTTAAAAATTTATAAAGGAACTATTTCCTTTTGAGACCTTTTAAAACCAGTATTTGGTATTTTTGATTGGCTTAAGAAAAAAAGGTGTGAAAAATAATATGAATTTTGTCATGAGTAGTGACTGTAGTTTTTAGCTTGATAACTGCAACATCATTCTAAATTCAGTTGAGTTGCTAAATTGAAATGCAGGGGAATATATACGTTACCCACATGAAGCAAAATTTAGAAAATCACTATCCTGTTTAGATTACATTGAAACAACTTAACAGTTTGTGCGTATCTTTTTTTAACAGCCTACACTTCTGAACATGCCCAGGACTAGTCCATGGAAGTTCAACTGTCCACAATTAAATATTTCATTACAAGTATCTTTGATAATTCTGTTAAAACCAAGTATCGAACAGATACACACACACACACACACAAAAGTATCTACTCTCTGAAGAAGAGGAATCATAGCAGCCTTTGAATTATGTTATTTGAGGAAGGTCTCAATCCCTAGGGATGTCATAAGGCAAAAACAAAGCCAGGTTTCTGATATTTGTGTGTCTGGAAGACCTTCACAGGTTGTTCAGTTGTGTCACTGTGACTCCCTACTGATCATCAACCCAGAGAATCCTATTTGCTGCATTTCAAACCACTGAATTAAAGGTACAGATTTCTTAGTATCAGAAAGATAGATTTAAGGCACTTTAATTCAGCTGTTTAAAAGTATTTTTAATTGCATTCCTCAGCAATCAAAGACTGTTTTGTTTCCTTGTAATAAAGATTACATTTGAAAATTTCATTTTTTTTCTTGATCTCTGAACTCTGAGAAATAAACTCTTCTATATTTGAAGGCAAGAAGCAAACATTACTTTCATGTTATATTTATTTGTTCTAGTGTTAATACTGACTCACTAGAATGTATCTTATGGGCTAGGATGCTCTACGAGAGAAAAAAAAAAAAAATCTTTGAATATAATCCTGCTAGAAATTTACTAATCTGCAAAGGACTAGTCATAATGATTTCAAGGTAATTTGCCAAACTACTAGAAGCTAATTGTCTATCATCACATGCCTGTGCTTAGGGTTATTTCTTCTATGAACATTTATCCTGAACTTAACAAAAGTGAAATTGATGCACATTTTACTCCTTAATCACACAGTATTGAGGATTAATCTTTGTGCATTTGACCGTAGATTTGATAATGCAGTATAATTTTGTGATATCTGTGAACTTTGTCATCTCAATTTTATGTGAAGTTGTATTGGATGGCACAGTTCCCACCACAAATATGTATGGGATCTTTGTGCTAACCTTCACTTATTGTAACTTTTGTAACTTTTTTTTTTTTTTTTTGTAAATAGCAGAAAACACAGCATCGCAACAACAACTTTCAATTCCTACCTTGTAATCAAATATTAATCCTAACATGTTGTATTACATTTCTCTTAAAAATTAACCTTTCTCTGTGGGACTCTGTCAAAGATTTTTAAAAATTCAATTATATGGTATCAACTGTTGTTAATTTAATTCATACGCTTGTTGAGCTCTCAGATTTCCCATTAAGCTCCACATACCTCTTCAAAAGTTGTATTGATTTTTCTTCAACATGTTTAACCATGCATTTCCTAGTTCTGTTCTTTTTTATAATCTCTACCAGTTTTCTAAGTGTTGGCCAATTGCTCATCGTGGAAGATTTTTGACATGTTCATCATCTTCCACTACTTTACTAGAAAGGCTGACATAATCTTAAGGTCAATATTTGTACTTCAAACACTTCATATCTAGGCCCTTTTTGAACTTCACAGAAATGACTATCTCATCCTAGGAACTTTGTATGGTTCTGTTTATTGATGTTCTTTAACATCTCTTCTATTACTGCTTCCATTCTGACACAGTTCCTTAGAACTTGTTCTAATGTAGGACTTTCCTGTTTACATCAGTAACATAACATAACATAACATAACATAACATAACATAACATAACATAACATAACATAACATAACATAACATAACATAAAATAACATAACATATAATTTACTTAGGTTTTCTGCAATGGCATTGTCTTTGAATGTATTTTTGGCCTTGAACTTCTGTGGACACTTTAATAACTTTCCTACTTTTCTCATCTTTGAAAAAGTTTATAAGTGGTTAGATTAGGTCCACATATTCTAAAGTTGTTTCTCAAAACCCTACTGACCATGCTTTCTACTACCCTCCTACCCTCATTTAAACATTATTTCCTTTTCCTGGAATACATATTTTAATTTCTATTAGATTCATTGGCTCTGTAGTTTCACAACCTCTTTCAGTGATCCTTTTAGATTTTGCTTCTGATTGTTGAGACTCTAAAACGGTATTTCTACATGATTTCCAGGTAACCAGTAAATACTTACTTTTTTGCTGTTGTCTTCAAATTCATTTCAATGAGCTTCCTCAGTTTGATATAGCTCCCAGTACAACGTAAAAAAATTACTTTTAGGTTTTTCTCTTCCTTTCCTCTCAGGGTGTCCAGTTTGAGTGCACTGTGGACACTTTGGATCATCCTGAGCACATTATTGTCACATTTACTCTCATTGAGAAAATCTTCTCTGCTTTAGGCCAGCTGTTTCTCTATTCCTTTGACGCTTTTATCTTAATGTTGAACTAAAAAGATGTTAACTAATTCACTAATATTTGAACTGGGGATAATTAAAATATCTCTGTAATATTATCTGACCTTCAATTACTTATATGTTTTCTCAACTGTAACTCTAAATGCCGCTTAATGTCTGAATATCTCTTATTAAAAATTCACCCATGAACAAAACCAATGTATTTCCCGGTGTACTACATAAGTAAAGCTTTGAACTACTAACTTGGTAACTGAGTATCAAAACAATCAAAAGCATAAAATGAAGTGCAGTACAACATATAAGGAAATGTAACCTTTTAAGTTCATAACAACAAAACAACTGTGATAGCTGGAGTACATAAATGTATGTTTATGAGTTGTGATTCATTGTATTAACTTCTGTTAGCACTCTGCTGCACTTTAGGATATAAAAAGGAAATATATAGTAAAAAGGTTCCAGTGAATAGCTAAAAACTAGAAGTAAAGTTTTATTGGAGAAGATACTGTTCCTTCAAGAGAGTGTGAGATCAGAAAAAAGGTGTTATGTATGCAGCTTTCAAGTGAAACATCAAGAAACATGAGTTCCTAAAAGAGGCGGATATCCTCTTTAAGATGGACAATGATCTTGCTTACCATTCCTAAGGTAGATTGACTAACTTCTATCTGTGGGCTAGTCAAGAAGGAAAAGAAAACTGAATCCCATTTTAAAACAATGTAGTCTCTTAATTGCAGGTTTCTCTATTCCACAGAACCCTCCACTAGTTCCCACTGTGACAGTCAATGTGAAGATGACAAAACTTGTGCAAAGAATGAAATATGAGTCTTATACATGTAACCACCAACATATCCCATCTAATCAATCTTCCACTTGAGTGGGTTACTGAGGTGTTATTAGACAAGTGTGAGGACCTTCAGACTGCTGCCTGAGGCTAAGTTAGAAACATACATATTTATCAGGTATAGCCAGTGCAGATGACTGGATCAGTTTCTTTAATTCCAGTTATTAATTAATTGACTTACTCTGATTATTCACTGATACTACATAATCCTACCCTACTTCAGTGTCTTGCAATCTTTGGAAAATAAATATTTGCTTATCTGTGTGAATAAATGGTAGGGATATTTTTTTTTTCCTTTTAAGAACAGAATATCCTGCAGTCATCTTGTACGTTCTAAAAAATCATCAAAGAAAAATATATACCTATGATGTTAACACTTAATACAGAAACAAGCATATATTTACTTAAACTACTGCTAAAAGCTGTTTTTCTCTCCACCTCAAAATACACAATGAAATAACCTTTTTTTTTGAGGAATAATAATGCTTGGTTTCAGATACATTTTTTGTAGTAAAGAATATAAAAAATTAAGGCTAAAAAAATCAAAGTTTA
Source organism: Vanellus vanellus (assembly GCF_965231255.1). Lineage (NCBI taxonomy): Eukaryota > Metazoa > Chordata > Aves > Charadriiformes > Charadriidae > Vanellus > Vanellus vanellus. The sequence goes on from NC_138906.1 coordinate 152,463,486, forward strand.
CATAGCTTAAACTATTTCTCCTTCTTTCTGACATCTCCTTGATTAAACTATGTTTCTAAAACTTGGCAGCAGATTTAGTTCAACAGAAGATGAAGTACCTGGTTTTATGGTGCACTCTAACTAATCCCTTAAATTCCTTGGAAATTAGGATTCTCTGGCAGCTGATTTTAATGAGGTCATTGTAATTAACAACTATTCTTCATTTCTTATGCTTTATTTACCATTATATTACATTAGTACTTCTTAAATTAAAGCTTGGAATAATTACACACAGCATTTATTATTCAATGGACATTGTAAAGCCATATTATGAATTCCAAATGTATATGCAAAAGGTCAGACATTCAAAGTAATGTTTGGTGTGGGTATATGTATGTGTCTGTATTTATTTTTAATTATTTTCTAAGCTTTCTAGAATTATTAACCTTCATAGTTCATTCCAGTAACTTTTTCAAACTTCCTCTGACATGAAGAGAACAGCTTTAAGAAAAGCTGAGATTTTAACTTAATCACATTTTCCTAAATCTGTGGGTTTGGGCAAAATACCAGTTAACTGCATATCCACAGAATCATAGAATGGTTTGGGTTGGAAGGGACTTTTCAAGGACATCTAGTCCAAGCTCCTCTGCAGTGAGCAGGGACATCAGGTTGCTCAGAACTCCATCCAACCTGACCTTGAATGTTTCCAGGAGTGGGGCATCCAAAGGTCCTGAGGGAACTGGCGGATGAAGTTGCTAAGTCACTAGCTGTCATATCTGAGAAGTCAAGAAGGCCAGTGAAGTTCTCACTGTCTGGAAAAGGGGAAACATAACCCCATTTTTAAAAACAGAAAAAAGGAAGACCTAGAAAACTACAGGCTGATCGGTCTCATCTCTGTGACCAGCAATATCATGGAACAGATCCTCCCAGAAACTATGCTAAGGCATGCAGAAAAGATTAGGGTGACTGATGACAATCAACATGGCTTCACTAAGGGCAAATCATGTCTGACAAATTTGGTGACCTTCTATGATGGTGTTACAGCATTGGTGGATAAGGGAAGAGCAACTGACATCACCTACCTGGACCTGTGCAAAGCATTTGACACTGTTCCACACGATATCCTGGTCTCTAAATTGGAGAAACATGGATATGACCAATGGACCATTCAGTATTGGGACTAGTGCTGTTTATCATCAGGGACCTGGACAGACTTGAGAGGCGGACCCCTGTGAACCTCATGAAGTTCAACAAGGCCAAGTGCAAGGTCTTGCACGTGAGGCAGGGCAATGCCAAGCACAAATACAGACTGGTCGGAAAATGGATTAAAAGCAGCCCTGAGGAGAAGGACTTGGAGGTGTTGGTTGATGAGAAACTCTACATGAGACAGCAATGTGCGCTCACAGCCCAGAAAGACAACCACATCCTGGGCTGCATCAAAAGAAATTTCCCCTTTTACTCCACTCTCATAAGACCCCACCTGTAGTACTGCATCCAGCTCTGGGGCCCCCAGCATAAGGACATGGGCCTGTTGGAGTCAGCCCAGAGGAGGGCCATGAAAATGGTCAGAGCACTGGAGCACCTCTCCTATGAGGACAGGCTGAGAGAGTTAGGGTTGTTCAGCCTGAAGAAGAGAAGGCTCCAGGGAGACCTTATAGCAGCCTTCCAGTACTTAAAGGGGCCTACAGAAAGGTGGAGAAGGACTCTTTATCAGGGAGAGTAGCAATCAGACAAGGGGTAATGGCTTCAAATTGAAAGAGAGTAGATTTAGATCAGATATTAGGAAGAAATTCTTTACTGTGAGGGTGGTGAGTCACTGGAACAGGTTTACCAGAGAAGTTGTGGATGCCCTGTCCCTGAAAGTGTTCAAGGTCAGGTTTGATGTGGCTTTGAGCAACCTGGTTTAGTGGAAGGTGTCCCTGGCTATGGCAGTGGTGCTGGAATTAGATGATCTTTAAGGTCGTTTCCAACCCAAACAATTCTATGATTCTATGACTCTATAAAGTCAATACATATAGGAAAAAAACAAAAAAAGTTATACAGAAAAGTATGAATTACCAGAAATTAAACCAAGACCTACTGTCAGAGACAAAACAAAAAACAGGTACGTCCTCTGACATTTCAGTTTTCAGGAAAACATTTATTTGGAAGATGAGGCTGCAGGCCTTTTCCCAGGAGAAAGAGCATATTAGGAGCTTTTCATAGCTCCTAATAATGTGAATTATCCTCCAGATCATATGATGGAAGAATGGACATGTAGTTCAAGGTCCTCTCTCCTTCCTCATAATGTGTGTGCTTATAGTTTTTAGCGTGTTTTTTAATCACTACACCACTATCGCTACAGTATGCAATTGTGACTGGGAACTACGGTTTCTTGTTGCAATCATAATTAAGAATGTTTCTATTTTAAATATCATGGTATAGAATTGCTCTGTGACCAGTCCCAGGACTTTTTTAATTTTCTTTTTTTTTTTTTTAAATGCAAACAGTACAAATGAATATTTTGAGTACTGATGTTTTACTATCAAAAAAAAAAAAAGAAAAGAAATCACAGTTCATGACAATATTTGAGATTGTTAGATATACCTTTCAGATGGAGATATTTTGAAGTCTGGATTCAAATATTTCCCATGATAAAACAACAGACTACCATGAAATGTAGCAACATTTTTAGTGATCAATAAATGATTTCTTCCGGTAGGAACAAGGTTTTTACACTCAGTCATAAATGTGATTTCCCACCGGAGAGCTTTTTGTTATTCTGTAAACAGTTGTTGTTTGCTACGAAAAATTTAAAATTAACTATAGTTGGTGAAGCTAAGAGAAATCATTAATCATCATGTCTGTCATAGGAATATTGCATCTGCATATGTTAATTACATCTTGTTCTTAACATCCACCATAAAATGCCAAATAGCTTAGCATATTAGCCTGGATAATCTTTGCATGTGTTCATAAAAGAATGAAGTCAGTGATTTGGTTCACTTCCCACACTTATTAGAGAGGGTCAAGGTCATTTTAAATAATGATTTCAATCAAATGCAAGTCATGCCTAATGCACAGAGGACTTGGCCATAAAAAATATTTGGTGCATACAAGTACAATTGAAAAAACATCAGCTTTAAGCACTGAATAGATTTTTGAAAACTAGTCCTCTATGATTCTGAAAGCCTCTGTTCAGCTTTTATCTAACACTAAAATCATCAGTTATTGACTTTTAGTGTCTGTAGACTGTCATATTTTCTAATTTTGCACATTCACTAGAAAGCAAGTTTTGATAGACTAAGCAACTCATCAGTCATTTCATGCTGAAGCCTGACCAGTCCCAAAACATCAGTGTTCCTCAAAGATTTCCTATGGGGCTTGATGTACCAGACATTTTCAGAGAATGCTTAAAGCCATCCCAAACAGTTGCCCTTCCAATATAATAGAGCCATGTCCTCCATTTTCTTTTTAATTCTGAATGGACAATGTATTTTTGCCCACATTTTATCTCAGCTTCAGAACAAGTAAGACCCATAACTCCTTTGTCTACGTGGTCCATTCAAACTAATCTAGCATCTCTCAGGAATATGTCTTTAGTTATGTCAAGTTATTCAGAATGGTTATAGAGATGGTTGGTACTTTATCCTCCTCTGTTGAAATTCTACTATTCAGTGAAAATATCCATATTCATTGCAACAAGAAAATTTTTTACATAATAGGGTCTGACTTTGGACCTTGTATCAGTTTCACCCTGATGTTATCCATGCTATTTATCATGGAAATGATCAGATATTACTGACACAAATTCTCTGAGAAAAGAAAAAGTTTTTCTATGTTATTTGAATTACACTCTTTACAAGACCAATTCTATATGTTGTAAAGCATTTCCCTTGAGCCCAGAGAGCCATCTGGAGGTTCAACCATCTGTTGAAGGTTCTCCCTTCCTCTTCTCTGACCTACTTAGTTCCAAACGTGAGAAAATTGAGAATACTCATTAGTAATATTTATCTTTTCCATTTTCTCAGATGTCTCGCTCCCCCTGTGAAGCTATATGGCTAAATAGGGCTCACAGGAATTTAACAGAAAAACCTGGATTCTAAATTATATTAAAATTCTAAATTATATTAAAAATTTGGAGAGCATGAAAGGTAACTTTTTAAAAAAACTTTTTTTGCTTCGTACCTAAAGCATTAGATCAAAATATTACAGGCATAAAGGAGGTTCAGATTTTCACTTTTTTTTTTTTTCTTAAAAATAAATAAGAAAATGAAAAAATAAATATTTACCATGGTATTGTATACCACATTTCATTATATCACTATCAGTTTTAACAGAGTTTCAAAAATATAACTGGCAGAATAGAGGAATAGCATTTTTCAACTAAACACATTTTTTTTTTATGTAGGTGAGACTGGTGGTCAGGGGCCAAAATTCAGCTCTGAAACTGTTTCTGCCAGCTACAGGTAATTGAAAGCTAATCAATTGATATTGTCTTTCTCACAGATATGTGTATGTTCTGTTTTGCTTGAGCTAAATCCTGCAAAAGTGGAAAGCATTGATTACATGGTAAAAATATACTATATCACAGCAACATATCTACAAGTCTTCACTGACTCTGAACTGGAGGAAAAACATACATAAAAAAAAGTGAAAATTGCAACGTTAAGGTGTTTTTATGGAACCTATTGTGTGACATCATATCCTAAGGAAGTGTGGGGGTTTTCATCTTTGAAATAAGGCCTTGTTCAGCCAGGAAAAAAAAATGGTCCAGTTAGAATCAGTGACAGATATCCACTATGTCTTATATTATAAGATTATTTTTCCCCTTTTATTAAAATGGTAGTCCTTCCAAGAAAAAAACTCTCCCTTTAGTGAATGTTAAAATAAATAGCACTGGAAGATTGCTAAATAGATTATAAGTAGCATGAATAGACACAGTTATTGCATCATTAATAAAAAAATTCTTTATCTTTCGTTACCCATGAAAAAGACCTCCCAAAAGAAGAAAACCTTTCTCCTCTTACACATAACAACTTTCCTCACCAACTCTTCTCTATAAAAAAATATTCATAACTCATTTGAAAATGAGGAAGAAACTTTTGACTTCCATTGCATACAGTCTACAAGTTTAAACATATTTCCAAATGTTTGCTAGGACCATTTTTCCTATTTGCTGCCACTGAAGTTTGGTGTTCAGTACTATGTTTTGATTATTCTTTATAGTTGACAATTTATATATTTTTTTCTATTTTGCTAGTACTTGACCATCCAATTTGCAACATAAATTTAAGTACACAGCAAAGAAAATCCATATTTTAGTTAAAATAAATACATTGAAATTGCAAATGGATTTAAGAGCTTTTTAGTCTTCAAATTATGAAAAGGAATGATGATTTTGAGGAGATTTTATTTTAACTTACAGAGCAAGTGTTAATTTTATAATTTGGCATTTTTGTGTTAATTCTTTATTAATATCTGGATACATGGGAAAGGTTTTGTCATTAATCTTACAGAATATGTGAAAAGAATATTTTGGGTTTTTTTCTGAAGTGGCTATCAATTAGTGGTAAGTTACCTGGTAAACTGCTGGTTTAAAAATCAGTAATAAAAAAAAGAAACAAATATCTATTGTGACATCCAGAGTATGCTTAATGCTCTATGTAAACACACATATATATGTTTTTTATCTGTATTCTCTGCTGTAAATTTTCTAATGCAAGAATACAGGTAGGTATAGGGGATGACATTACTATTAAACTTTATTGGCAATAGTCACTTGCAGCATTGTTTAAACAATGTTATTAAAAACTTGAAAAAAATATTTATCCTGAGTTATTAAATATGTTACTTTTATTAAATATATCACTGAAAAGGGCTTTAGCCTAAAAAAAGAAGTTTATTAAACTTGCTTTTTCTAATTTTGTATGTTTTTCTTCCACATGACAAAGCCAGAATAATAACAACAGCAACTTTAATAAATGAAAAACTGCTCTTACCATGACAACTGGGCAGGGCTCTGTTCCATCCAGGTCTTCCATCATCTCCCATGATACATGTTAGTGTAGAATATCCTTGAAGAACATAACCTGCATCGCAGTAATATGTGACAGTTGACCCCAGTTTATAATCCATTCCAAGTCTTGTTCCATTCATTATGTTTCCAGGATCAAAACAAGACTCACGAAGCTTTGCTACAGAGGAAACAAATGCAGACATAATTCTAAATATTATCAAAACCATTATAAATATCTTCTGGACTTTTTTCAAGGTCTCCTTTGAGCACCTTGTAGACACTTAATGTTCCGTTTTTGTTTGTTTGTTTGTTTGATTTTTTAAGAATCCTTCCATTCTACATCAAATGTTCCTTCTCCTTCATTTTAAAGACTGTACAACTTACTATATAATGACCAAAATAGTTTCCTATATTTTTCCTAGATAATTCCTACAGAGCTCCATTATGAGAACTATTTGTCCAGAGCTCACTGTGACCAGTTATGTATTCACATAGTTAGACGAAGTTAGATCTGTGGACATTGTCCAAGTAGACACATCCTAGATTTAAAATCTGTGGTCTGATAACTGGTAACTGTGGGAAAAAAATACAAGTAGCTTGTAACAAAATAAAAAGTATACAAACAAGAATTTTTTTCAAAAGTAATAAGTACCAAGTGGATATTTATTTCCATGCATACCATATGATATATTTTCATATAGCTTTTCTTTCTTCACTGGAGGACAAAGCATGAAAATATTCCTTAAATTTATCTCCTTTTTTGTTATTTATAGCTATTTGTTTCAAAATATTGGAATAAATTCAAACATATGTATATGTTCTTATCTTTGCTTCCCTCTTCCTTCTATAATGTGAATACTAGTGTGTTTAATATCCAAGATATAAAAAACTGCACAAAAATAACCCCTTGGCACTTCTAATCAAGAACATTACTATGCAGAAGAGGGAAAAGGTAAACATTTTGGAAAAAATTGCAATGTTTTTCCATTAATGAAAAAATAGTAAATATATTAGGAAATGGTAGAAGCTGGAATGAAGCAGATGATTTTGTGCTATGCAGGACGGAGTTTGGAGTAATTTATTTTACAAGATAGAAATTAGAAATTGGAATTTTCAAATTTTCTTCTTTACCATTTAAGGGTGTTGTGGAGGAGATCAATAGGGAACACATTAACTTTCTGCAAGATCAGCGACAACTTTCTAATATATCAAAAAGAGGTGTTTTTTACCAGGCATATTTGCACTGTGGAACTTTCTGCTACAGGTAGGTATGGTTGCCAAAAGACTATATCAGCTTTGAAGTTCCTGGAAGGCTATTCAAAAGCCTTGAATACCAAGACACTTCATCTGATGTTGGCGGTCCCTAAGCTGAAGTTTCTGAAAACTTACAAATAAGGAGAAACAGTTATATATTTGACTTTTATATAGTTCAGCCACATGTCAGCTATTGCTCATTGCTAGAGACAAGCTAATGAAGTAAGTAGATTGTTGGTTTGACTCCCTGAAGCCATTTTTATGTTGAAATATTTCTGAGAGGAGAGAAAAAATTAGGTTACAAAACTCTAAGAGTACATTTACTTTTGAAGATGGAAACACAGAATAATTCCTTTGAAATTTCAACATCACATTTTCCAAAAGAATGTGAAGATCTCCTAATGTGGTTAACAATTTATTAGGATTTGCATATCTACTCTACAAAGCGTGCTTCTGATATGAAAACCAGTCAAATAAGAAGTAAAATTTACATTACATTAATAATTATTAAGAACAGGTATTTAATATCCACATTGATTCATTTAGATAGTGGTAGTGTGGTGCCTGTGACATCCGCCTCCTATTCTGAATGGGGGGGCTTTAAAATACAGTGTCACATTAGAAAAAAAAAAAAGCTAAAACTTTTGTAACACTCAAAAAATCTGAGTGAACAATCAAAAGTTAAGAGATACAATTTACTAGAAAATCTGTAAGATATCACATAGATACTAATTATTATGTCACTTGAGAAGTCTGGCAGAAGTTAGGGCAAACTGAAATTTTTAAAGTCCAAATTCTCAATTTTTTTTTTTATTACTTATTTTTTTTTTAGGATTGTAGCAAGAGATAAATTTCCACAGCAAGAAAACATTATTTTTTCTTTACTGAAGCAATATTGATATATTTGTATTGATACACAACTGATATTGTGAAACCACCATTCCTGAATTTATGTTAAGAAATCCATGTTTCAGAATTCTAGCAGAACCTTGGATAAAGTAGAGATTAGTATTATATGAGGAATTAAAGAGAGAACAAGATAAAGTAATCTATGATATCTGGTGCATAAATCAAAAACAGGAAAGACATGATCTGTCACAGCACAAATTTTCTCTAGGGAAAAATTACAGCCTTGTAATTTTCTTTTCCCCAAAGGTACAGTTGTGACAGACTCCTGAAGTTGCTGACTAAACAGTAACAATGTCACTATAGAAATACAGTTTCTTAATAACTATTCTGAAAAATAAAGCCTGAAATACTTAGCACCTTCAAAATACTTTTGAAAACCTGAAGTAGCTGCTGTAAAGAAAAAGTCAGTATACCACACTACAATACATGAAGAATGAAATCAAATGTGGCAAAAGGATTCATCAGGTCTAGATGAGAGCCAGTGAAAAAAAGAGCAAATAAGAAGACTGTATTAGCAAATTTATAAAAATGAAATAGAAGTGCTCCCAGTTGTCAAGAGGAAAAGTACTTTACCATCAATGTCATATTGTTCCAACTGAAGAACTCAAGACATTGATGATCCCTGTAGCCCCTCCCCTTTCTTTCCCAAGAATACTGGTGTTGTTAAACTGACAACACAGAAGGGCAGTGGCAGGTTTAGCAGAACATGAGAGAAAATGCTGGAAAGGGTGTGTACTACAATTTTAGCTGTATTATTATGAAGACTTTTTTCTGCCTGTGGTAGTATTTTTTAAATTATTTTCTGTAACAATTAACCATGGACTAAAAATAATTGTTTCATTAGGCAGTTTAGATTTGAGTTAGAGTAGCACTATATTCTTGGTTGTGCGCACTAGGTGTAAATTCTTTTTGCCCAGAATAAAATTTTGCAACAAGCTTCAAGAAAAACAGCAATTACTTCTCTGATGTAATTCTCTGACTAACTTTGGCATACCACTGGATCAATTAAGGCTTCTGAAATACAGGCTGAAAACAGGTAGCGATATGAGCTGCTGCAATCTCAAGTTCAACAAGGAAGTCTCTGTTGGCTAACATACGGTAATGATGCCAAAAACCTCTAGAAAACTAGTATCTTAGTGCATGGGAAACAACATTGAAAGCCAAGAGAAGCAGCTGCTTTTTCCAGAACTTGATGATTTACTACTCCGTCCCTAAGTCTCAAAGAGAACAAAGCCATAATAATCTGCTTAGAGAGAGTGTTACAGGCATACCTAACTACAGTAAACATTCCATAATTGTTCTCCAGAGCACTTATTAGAACTAATAAGCTACTCTTCCATTACAAAATAGAAATGAAGGGAGGGAGGAAGAGAAGAACAAAACCCGACCAGAAACACAATTACAGACCAGACCTGAGACACAGGTAAGGTCTGAGATTTGTATCTGAGAAATATGACCTGTCAATGAAGTACAGCTTGAGTCATACTGCCGTTTCACATATGATTAGTGTACATACAGGACACAACTGTGGCTACTACAATTTGCGTAAAAAAGTTAAGATCATCAACTCAAAACCATTTAGGTTGGAAGAGATGTAGCACAACCTCCACTCAAAGCAGGGCAATTTGACTGGGTTGCTCAGGGCTTTGTCCAGTGCAGTAATGATTTCAAAAGATCCAGATGATGCGATCTCAGGGCAACTAGTTCCAATGTTTGACTACCCTCAGAGTGATTTTTTTCTTTTTCCTTAACATATAATTGAAATTTCTCTCATTGCAACTTGTGCCCATTATCTCCCATCTTAACACTATGTGCCCCCGAGAAGAGTCTGCATTGTCTTTCCTATACACTCTCATTAGGTAGTTGAAGCAAATCCAGTTTCCTCAGCCTCTCTTTATATGTTATATACTCCACCCTCCTAATCATCTTGGTGACTGTCCATTGGACTGGACCTAATTCTGTGTGTCAAAATCATTCCAGCACTGGTGAACCCTTAAATATACTCCAGGTATGATCTCAAAAGATCCAGAGGGAAGAATCGCTTGTCTGGATCTGCTGATTCTACTCTTGCTTCCAGTCTTCCTCTCTCATCCCAGAAGGCTGATGGCCTTCTTTACCAAAAAGGACACACTGCTGGCTCATGGCCAATTTGTACGGAAGGTTCTCCAGACCCTTTCTGCAGAGCTTTACCCTATCCAGTCAATCCCTAGCCTTTATTTTTGCACAGGGTTATTCCATCGAATCCAATGCATATGCCTTTGTCAAAGGCTCCTGTCAGCCTGATTCTCCAGCCTCATAAAGACCCTTTCAACAGCGGTTACCCTCCAGAGCACTGACATTTCCTCCCAAACTGGTGTTGTCCCCAAACTTGCTCTGTCCCATCATACAGGTCATCAATAAAGAGAATACTGCCCACATTATTAATCATAATTAATAGTAGCCAAGAGTCTGAGCTCAGCAATCAAGTCAGTTTTCCACCCACATTATCATCGACTTATCCAGCCTGTATCTCATCAATTTGGGCTCTCAGGATACTGGAGGAGAGTGTGCCAAAGGCCTTTCTGAAATCAGAGTATTCAATATCCACTACTCCCCCCTTGTCCACACAGCTGTTCATCTCCTCATAGACAGTGACGTGTTGGTTGGGCATGATTTCCCATGGCAAATTCATACAGACTGTTCCCAAACAGTTGCTCGTCCTTCTTTCTTTTGGAAGTAGTTTCCAGGCAGGTTTGCTCCATAAACTTTCCAAGGATTGAGTTTAAAATGGCCAGCCCAGTAGTTCCCCACATCCTCTTCTCACTCTTCGTCAAGGTGCACATGACATTAATAATTTTAATTCACCAGGAATCGCCCTGACTGCCATGACCTTTCAGAGGTGATAGAAAGCAGCTTTGCAGAAGCATCAGCCAGCTTCCTCAAAACTCTTGGGTGTCTCTCATCTGTTCCAATGGAGATGTGTACAACCAGATGGCTTAACTGCTCCTGACTCTTTCTTCCTCCACTGTGGATAATGCTGCACTCCCACAAGCCCTACTAGTAGGTTCAGGGAGGACTGGGGGACAAAACATACCAGTAAAAAACAAGGTAAAAAGGTATTAAGTGCCACAACTAATTTTCTTCAACTAATCTAACCATTCCCTGCTCTTGAAAATGTTAATCCTTCACAAAATGGCAGCTCTTATTCAAAGTAGTTTAGAACTTCTGAGGTGTACACCTTAAATCCATTCTTTACCTTCCTCTGCCTTTTCCCTCCTATTTATGATATCACACTGTTAATAGCTCCTCCCTGAAGTCTGCTGTTCTGTACGCTCCCTGCCCAGTCACACATTATAAGTAAAAAAAAAAAAAACACTTGGTTCATAAAACATTCTATTAAGAGTTTACTCCTCAATGGTGTGATTATTCATTTTGGCTAAATTAAATGCATGTCAGTTTTCTGTTGCAGATATCATGCTTACGTTATTTTGGTACTCACAGTCCATTGTGTAAGAAACCAGCAAAACTCTGTTAAGAACCTTTACAACTGCTCTTTTGCCAATTAATAGCAGTTATACCCCTTTCAAATCTTAAGACATGACAGTAAGTGTTCTTATGATACTCCTAAAATAAGTTAAGCAGTGCAGTGCCATATTTAGCAGATAGTCCCAGTAAAAACAGAATAATTCACTGAGTAAGCTGGCCTTCTGCTTAAGGGATTTTGAGCTGTCCAAATTTAATAATCCTTGAAGCTTCTAATGGGAATTAAAATATTTCCTTTTGTTTCTGTCTCCTTGTTCTAAAGCAAATGTTGAAATGCACAGTCCAGGTACTCTGAGAAAAGCAGAAGATACAGCCATATCAGGTGAACAGGGAAAAATAGGATTAGCTTGATTCCTTTCTCAAACTTCCTCTCATATACACAAACATATAATTTAATGCCTACATCCTCTCATTACTTCGATTTCCAGTCCCTTTACAAATGTGGTAAAAATCTACATAATTATTTTGGCATCGTGACTCTTGGAAGCACAGAAAGAAATAAGAGATCTTAGTGGCACACACAGGCTAGCAATAATGTTAGAAATAGTATTCTGCCTTGATTCCAAAGTACAGCGCTTCACTTCTTTGTTTAAACATGGACCAAGAATGAGAAGAGACTGTGTCCCTAATGAGAGTCTTTCATACTTGGATTGGTGGATGTGAGAAACCCTTTAATTCTGTGAGGTGAGTCTGTATTCAACAGCACAGCAGAAAAAGATCAGTCCCTTTGAAAAATCAATATACTTTCTTGTTCTTTAGAAGTTCTTCATCCCTGAACTGTTTTCTATGGCACTTCCATCCGCATTTATCATTCTTCAATTCAATTGAGAAGGAAGAAGAAATATTTTTAAGTGAAGTGGAACAGTACATAGATCTGGGCTCACCATCAACATGTTTAAGACCTACGTGTAACTTCTTAGGACTAGCTCTTACTGTGGACATGTCGTCTTGTACATCTGTAGAATCCAATGACTTTAGGAAAGTAAAAGGAGATTGTGGGTTTGCCAAAGGAACAAAGGCATCATCTTTTTTATACCTTTGTGTTTGCTAACTGCTTTCAGAATAAATGGGTAAGAGAATAAGTCCAAGGAGGTTTGGATGTATTGCTTCTATACCAGCAACATCCATATTTTCCCTCTGGTTGTCTTTATGTATTATTGGATATTATCATATTCATTTAATATAAAATATTCCTTTTTCTTGAGCCACACAGAGGCAGTTATGAAAGCTCCTACTGATTATGAATTTTACAAGGCTGTCTTTTCTTGTTTACTGTGTTATGACCTCAGACAGATCTGTCTGAGACAGGTAGACAGCTCTACCATAGCCTCTCATACAAAGGTCTACCCAAAATATTTTTTCATTTTCTGTATTGATCTCCTAGATTCTAGTGCATCATTTCCTCTTACAGGATCTTAAACACACATATGTCAACATGCCCTATTATGTAAAGGAAAAACAAAAATAAACTACATTCTGGAAAAAACGTATACAAGCTGTTAAATTTTGTCACTGCATCATTATTTTTGAAACATGTAAACTGCTGTCTGATTTTTTTTTTCTTTGGATTAATGCATTTAAGTTTAGCATGTATCAGTTAAATGAAATCATACTAGAAGCCTTGTCTTAAATTAGTACCTGTATAACATTATATCTTGTATGTATAGATAATACATATTATCATATCCTTAGGCAAAACCAAAACATTACCAGGCAGAAAACTATGCGAAAATAAAACAAGTTAAAATTTACGCTAATGCATTAAAAGTTTTTAATAGAAAAGATAAAATATTTTATTTACCTTTGTACTCGAGGTGGAATCCAGTAAAACTAACAGATCCATCACTCCGAAAAGCCAGATGCATGGTGTTTGAACTGCTTTCTATCCTCTCTGGCAGCTTGCTATCTTGAAAGCTTCCAATCAGTGGGCTATTACCGTCTGGTCCATCATAGATATAAAGAAAATCATAATTTGGTTCTATACTGAAACTGTAGAATAAAAAAGAGAAATATTAGATAGAATATGCTTTGCCTGACATTTTCTTTCTTATTAGCTAAAATAAAAGTTTTCTACCACTGTTTTCATAAAATGAAAAAAAAAAAAAAAAATAAACACACTCCACTGTCAGAATAATGGTTTGTAGAAGTGTTTTGTTAGAAAACAAAATAAATACTATATTTATTGGTTCTCTGCTTAAAACAGTACTTTGCTGCCATCCAGAAAAAAAGAAGTAATTTTTTTAAATAGATAAAAAAAAAAAAAGCAAGCAGCTATATTTCTAAAGCTTCATAGAAATAAATGACATAGATCTACTGGAATTCTTGGCAGAAATGCTTGATGTTATAATACAGCCAGCTGCAGAGTAGAGTGTACACAGCTTCCAGTCAGACTGAACACTTTCACCCAGCCAGGGGATGATCTTCCAGTAAACCTAAGACCAAGAAGCATTTTGCCTATAATCTGTTTAAATTAAAAGCTGTAGTATTGAAACCTCATTTTTTCTTTTGAACTTAACTTCAATTAATTTTTAAAATTTAGCTAATTTAGTTAATTATGCAACTGTAGTTAATTAATTAACTTAATTAGCCAATTTTGAACTTAATTTTAAAGGCAGAGTTATCCAAATTTACTTATAAGATTGTCCCTGTACAAAAAAAAAAAAAAAAAGGTTGTTAATTGATTGAAAATCAATCCAATCACTAGAATTATTTTGTCTTTACTTGACACTAGCTCCTGATTAAAATAAATGTAGACATTGAAGACCTGGTATAACTCCTTCAGGGAAAATATTTTTAAACTTTTGGATTATTTAAAAAAAAAATATTTCCTTACAAATGAAATACAAAAGTCAAATGTCAACAGCTTTGATTTGTAAAGTGTTGTAGTTTGTCTTGAGTTTAAAAGGGTTAGCTGGAGCAAGTGCCACTCAAAAGCATATTTAGCAATACTCAGTGGAGCATCCAGAGTTTGGTTTATACAGGAAGGAGTTTTTTCTCATTCTGGAACAGTCTGTGCATCATAAGTGAGGTAAATCTCAGTAAGTATGCAGCCTACTTAGACCAAGACTTAGCTTGCCAGCTTCTCTCAAGAATCATAGCAATTGTCCAGATTTTAAGAACAACTTGACAATATTTGGGAACATCCAGCATAACAAGGACTTAAATTTGATGGGACATTACAAGTACAATTTTTAACTTTTCTGTGACATCTTTGTATGCCCCAGTTGGGATGCATATTTTTCACACATAATATGTGTATTAATTTACTTTATGGGTTACACGCAATGAAGACCACAAAAGTTTATCTGTAGATTCTATTAAACTCAATTTAATCTTGCATTGTGATAAAGGACAAAGCTTAAACCAATTACATTTAATAACCAGAACAGCAGGAAATATTCTGTTGCAGTATCCTGAAATGATATGGACTAATAAAACTAAATTTAAGAAATACTTTTGAAATTTTGCTTTAATAGCAGGTTTCTCATACAAAATATGATCAATAGGTTTCATCATCAAAGACCATCCTCCTGTGTTAAGGAGATTTCAGTGAGTTACTCCACGCTGCCTCCTCAGGAACAGAATCTTGATAAATTGAGCACCATCCACTTCCACATTAGTTGGTGTAAAAGGAGTGCTTTTAACTGAACAGGAGCAATGAGTCCCCAAGCTCCACCTCTATGTGCATTTAATACTCTAATGACTGCTAACAAAGATAAAAATTACTAATCAGTTTGACAGTTATATTAAGTATACATATGCTGCCCTACAAAGCTCTGAACAACTGCAAATAATAGTTACAAACATGACTAAAAATTACAAGCAAGTAGCAGTTTACCTGATAAATGCTAATGATATAACATAATCATTATTAACAGTGATAGTCCAGTCACAATCTCTGCTGTGGGGATAAGGATGAGGGAAGTTTGGTGAAAGTATAAAACCTGATGAGCCAGTCAAGTTTCCTCCACAGGGAGCTGTGAATAAAAATAAATTGGAATTGAGGAAAGAAGGTAAGAGAGAAAAAAGTACCAGCAATCTGTTCACTGACATTTAATGTCCTCCAAAAGTTAAACAAGAAACAAGTGAAGTATTTACAAAGCTTTAATAGAAACAAAAAATGTATTCATATTTCTCCTTAGACAAATACTAATACTACTAAGTGAAGTACTCGTTTTTGAACTCTCTGTCCTTTTATTTGCTTGCATAACATTATGTCAAGGATTTTCTGAAAATACTGTGAACTTGAGAAATGCTCTGGCTGCAAACATAAAAAAAAAATTGACTGGATAAGCTTTTCACTTTCTACTTCTTGTTAAAGGCATTCTAAAAGAAGCTTCTTAGGTTATGAAATATGATCTGTTTACACTGATAATGCATTTTCACCAGACAGCACTGATTAGTAATTCAGATCAAGACTGATAGAATATACATGAAATTCAACAAAAACATTCTAGTAATTGCACTTTTCAAATGCAGAGATAAATAAAATATCTTCCAAGCACATGCAGAATAGAACAAACACATTTCTCTGTGATTTTGAGGATCCTAAATATTGTGTTTCTGGTCCAGAATGAAAGTATGACTACCCTCATGAGGATTTATACTTCAGCATTCTTTAACTTCATATAAGAACAAAAGAATAAACACTTTTTCTAATGATCTTTTTTTTTGAAAGAACTTCATAAATTTTATTCAAAAGATTCTAGATAAGATTTATAAAGGTGTATCACGTTGCAAAATCGAATTCAACAAAGTGATCATCTGCAGTACCACTGAAAGGAGTTGATCACTCAGGTCTTCTATAAGAGGTATTCTCTGGATTCACTTATAGAATCATAGAACAATTTAGGTTGGAAAAGACCCTTAACATCACCGAGTCCAACCATTAACCTAGCACTGTCAAGTCCAGCACTAAGCCACGTCCCTAAGCACCACATCTACATGTCTTTTAATTATCTCCAGGGGTGGTGACTCAACCACTTCCCTGGGCAGCCTGTTCCAATGCTTAATGACCCTTTCAGTGGAGAGATTTTTCTTAATATCCAATCTAATCCTCCCCTGGCACAAATTGAGGCCATTTTCTCACCTCCTATCACTTGTTACTTGAGAGAAGAGACCAACCCCCACCTTGCTACAACCTCATTTCAGGTCGTTTTATAGAATCATAGAATCATAGGATCATAGGATCATATAGGGTTGGAAGGGAACTCTGGAGATCATCTAGTCCAACCCCCCTGCCAGAGCAGGGACACCTTAGAGCAGGTTGCACAGGAACGTGTCCAGGCGGGTTTTGAATGTCTCCAGAGATGGAGACTCCACCACCTCCCTGGGCAGCCTGTTCCAGTGCTCTACCACACTCAAGGTAAAGAAGTTCCTCCTCATGTTTAGGTGGAACTTCCTATACTCAAGTTTGTGCCCGTTACTTCTTGTCCTGTCACTGGGCACCACTGAAAAGAGCCTGGCCCCATCCTCCTGGCACCCACCCTTTAAGTATTTATAAGCATGGATGAGTTCCCCCCTCAACAGTCTTTTTTTCCAGACTAAAGAGACCCAATTCCCTCAGTCTTTCTTCATAAGAGAGGTGTTCCAGTCCCCTAATCATCTTGGTAGCCCTATGCTGCACCCTCTCCAGCAGTTCCCTGTCCTTCTTGAGCTGGGGAGCCCAGAACTGGACACAGTACTGCAGGTGGGACCTCACCAAGGCAGAGTAGAGGGGGAGGATGACCTCCCTTGACCTGCTGGCCACACTCTTCTTGATACACCCCAGGATGCCATTGGCCTTCTTGGCCACAAGGGCACATTGTGGCACATTTTAGAGAGTGATAAGGTCTTCCCTCAGCCTCCTTTTCTCCAGGCTAAATAATCCCACTTCCCTCAGCCTCTCCTCATAAGACTTGTGCTCTAGACCCTTCACCAGCTTTGTTGCCCCTCTCTGGACATATTCCAGCACCTCTATCTCTTTCAGGTAGTGAGGGGCCCAAAACTGAACACAGTATTTCAAGTGCGGCCTCACCAGTGCCAAGTACAGAGGGACAATCACTTCCCTAGTCCTACTGGCCACACTATTCCTGATACAAGCCAGGATGCTACTGGTCTTCTTGGCCACCTAGGCACAGTGCTGGAAAATATTCAGATGGCTGTCAACCAACACTCCCAGGCTCCCCAGCCCCTCTTCCCCAAGCCTGTAGTGCTGCATGGGGTTGTTGTGAACCAAGTGCAGGACCTGGCACTTGGCCTTGTTGAACTTCATATCATTGGCCTCTGCTCATCAATCCAGCCTGTCAAGATCCCTCTGAAGAGCCTTCCTACCCTCAAGCAGATCAACACTCCCTCACAACTTGGTGTCGTCTGCAAACTTACTGAGGGTGGACTTGATCTTTTTCTCCATATCATTGATACAGATATTAAAGAGAACAGGCCCCAATATCGAGTCCTGGGGAACACCACTTGTTACCAGCCATCAATTGGATTTAAGCCCATGCACCACAACTCTTTGGGCCTGGCTGTCTTGCCAGTTTTTTACGCAGCGAACAGTACACCCGTCCAAGCCATGAGCAGTCAGTTTCTCCAGGAGAATGCCATGGGAAAGGGTGTCAAAGGCTTTACTAAAATCTGGGTAGGCAATATCCACAGCCTTTGCCTCATCTACTGTGGGCCACATTTTGATAGAAGGAGATCAGGTTTAGTCAAGCAGGATGTGCCTTTCATAAACCCATGCTGACTGGGCCTGATCACCTGGTTGTCCTGTATGTGCCGTGTGATGGCACTCAAGATGATACGTATAGATCAAGATGATATGTGCAAATATAAATCAACTGAGTAGGAATACATACATAGCATTTTCTAATGACACAAGAAATAAATGAAAAGTCATTTAAAGTTTCAAATAGTGCAATTAGAAATCTTAAGTAGATGAATGTATCCACAGTTACAATATATATGAATATAGTCTTTCAATATTTTAAGTATATTTTTTATATTAAAAGGGAGCAATGGATAGCTAAATTACCTCAAAACCAAAAATAAAATTAGAATCTCTTTCTCTCTCTCTATCCTCCCTCTCCTTGGAGAGAGAATAGTGGGAGAGCATATGTCATTTGCCTCTGGCCAGTCGGGCCCAAACCACGACAATCTTCTGTTATATTTTGGTACTATAAGTGGTAAAGAATTCCAAAACCTTCATTTTATGTAAAAGTTAGAAGCTGAAACACCACCTTGTTCTAGGAACACATAAACATTATAAATCAATAGTAATAGCAAATGCATATAAGAATTTTTCCAGACCTAGCATATTTTTTTGCTTATCTTAACAGTTGCCAAATACAAATTTTAGTGTTCTTCAGTATAAACCTGTACATTCATGCTCTTGAATTACTTTAATGGTTCATGCTGCACTATCTGCGTGTCTCAAGAATGAAAATATAAAGAATACCAAAGGGGGCATTAAGGTTATTCACTGTAATCAAACTTCACTGGAATGACTCCTAAATTGTATCAGTCTGATGATATTTTCTGAGGCACCCTGAACTTACACATGATGAATCAAAGATGTTAACTCAAACTGTTACGTACGTCCTTGTTCCAGACTACTTTCTGCGAATGTCTGCATTCATGATACTTCCTGCTGTGTCTTGATTTAGTTTAAGTTAACTCTGTTAAGTTCATAGATAGAATGTTTGCATATTAGTAACTTCTTTCTTATTGACTTACTCTCTCATTTACCCACATTAACAATTACTTTTTCTTATACAGTGAGATTGGTTCTTTCACGTAATCCTTGCAAAGGTCTAGTTGACTATCAAAAAGACTCTCGAGGGAATAAATCAAAAGTACACAAAGTTGGAAAGTCAAAATGTATTTTATTTCAAGCTATACCATTAACTGCAGTAAAAAAAAGTATTAATCTTCAACTTTGTAAAATATCTCCTAGGTAGATTTTTCTTCAGATATAGCAGTTTACAATTATTTTATTTTTTTATTCATTAAATAGTAAATTGAGAAAACCAACAACATCTAATGAAAAATGTTATTAGACAATGTTGCCTTTTCCAGTTTACTACCGTCTCTAAAGTTGTTTAAAGTCTTTCTTTCTCTGTGGTCTTGAATTAAATTCTTGTGTGTTTCAGAATCCATAATTTTCTGAATTTAATGTGTACAACATTATTATTAAGTGTCATAAATTTGTTTTTACCTGAAGTCAGTCCAGCTCTAAAACCAAAGTTTAAAGGACACCTGTCTTTTACAGTATTAGACACAAGACGTAAGACTGAACAAATGTAATAGGCCATCTAGAAAGAAAGGCAAATGTCAATACACTATGAAAAATGTATTTTTAATGTATTACACTGAAAACTAGTTGTAGGTTATGTCAACCTGTCTTTATAAGCCTCTGTGTAGACACCGCGGTAAGCAAGCACTATGCCAGACTGTCTGTCTGATGATCTTAGCGTTCATTGTTTCTATGGGAGAAAGTACTGATTGGGTTGTTTTTTTATCTAAAACCTATTTAACTTTTTTTCTGGAAGGCAAGAAAGTTCTATTCTATAACGTTCTGGCTTTTATTTATTTATTCACTGAATTACATCTTAACAAAGGAAACAGAATATATGGTTACTTTTTTTTTTTTATTAGTGATATTAAATATAGAATCATAGAATCATAGAGTCATAGAACAGTTTACGGTGGAAGGGATCTTTCAAGGCCATAGAACAGTTTACGGTGGAAGGGATCTTTCAAGGCCATGTAGTCCAACCTCCATTGCAATGAGCAGGGACATCTTCAACTAGATCAGGTTGCTCATAGCCCCGTCCAACCTGACCTTGAATGTTTCCAAGGATGGGACATCTATCACCTCTCTGGGCAACCTGTGCCAGTGCTTCACCACCCTCATTATAAAAAATTTCTTCGCTATATCTAGTCTGAAGATATATTTAAATATTCATAATTAAATATGAAAGAAGTGCTGAAATTTTCCTTTGCTTTTGTGTCATGTAAATCTATTTTTGAGGAAAGCACCGTTGGAATTCACTGTTTACAAAAAAAAAAAAAAAAATTCCATAGATATAAAAATGAAAACCAAGAGTTTGCTTAGAAAAAGCCAATAGAAATAAACAAAATCAAGCCTCAATTAAAAAAAATAATTGACTGATGAATTTCAGAAGATAGTGTGAAACGTCTGGGAGACAGTCCTTAATTCACCTAAATCTGTAGTTAACCTGACTCCTAAAATGACATTTTGAATGCCAGTATATTTAATGTTAACCCTGAGCAAACTAAGTTAATACAATCATTTAAGATTCTCGTATCTAAACATGATTGGGCCTGGGAAGTCTTTGGAATGGAAAACACCTAGCTATTTTTGGCACCACAGGCATAAGATGAAGTACTGTCTTTTGGCAGAAACATATTCTCAAATTTAGATTTTCAGGATATCTTCAGTATAGAATAATCTCTATATCATTCATTCAAATTATTGAATCAATATTTAGCTCTTTGTAATTTTCCTACTGCGATTACCTTTGAATTGAAGATGTTCTTAAAATTGAGTTACGGGCTTGACTGAAGGAAGATGAACAACCAGGGCAGTCTCACAGGTAAGAAAAATTAATACATTTATCTAGTTTTGAGCATTAGTAAATAGGAGGTTCAAGAAGAGAATTTGGAATGTGAAGAACTAATAAAATAAATCTAGAACTTGCTACAACAATACACAATAATAATTACCCCTGCCTCTTATTCTCCCATCAAAATTATGTTTATTTTTTCTAAGACTTCGATAAACAGAATCACAGAATCACAGAATGGTCAGAGTTGGAATGGACCTCTGGAGATCATCTAGTCCAACCCCCCTGCCAGAACAGGTTCACCTACAGCAGGTAAACCATGATGATGGTGAAGTTATGTGTAGAGTAAGCCTTGTACAGTTTTGATTTACAGACATGGAAAACACATAAGTGAATATATTACAAGTTTGGAAAAAAGTCAATGAACTTCAGAGTGTACTGAAATACAACAGGCATTTCTGAAATCTTTGGGCTCCAAGCCAAGGCTTGCACACCCTGCTTTAGTCTATTAGCAGTTCATATTCCCCCAAAATGTATAATTATAGGAAATCAATATAAAATAACTTCATGCCTGATATTTGGCCAATAAATCATCATCATAAGCATTTTTTCTACTCCATGTACAGGAGGTGTCTGTGCATAAAGTGTGGAAATTACAAGCATTAGGTAAATGGATGCACACAGTTAAGAAAATGAGCACATGCATATTTACGCACATACTAAGGACAGAATGACAGGTGAGCACCTACATTTAATCTATTTAATAATATCACCAACTCCGTATTGATAATGGCTAAAACTGCTAGCTCTGCTTTATAATAGGGTAATTATTCTTCAGTTGAAAAAGTATTTTTAAACCAGTAATATCAAATAAGGCCAGTATGATACAATATATTCATTATAAGGGCTGTTCCTAGAGCTCTGTCGTTCCTTTTCCTTTTTCCCTTAGACATCTACAGATGTTAAATTATCATTATTATCAAAGACATATTTAGGCATGTAAGAATAATAAGAGATAGGCAATAAAATATTTATTTTCTGTAGTCTTCCAGGAAATAGCATAGATAGTTCTTTCCCTCAAACCCATACACTCACACTACACACTAAGGAGAGTAAGAACAGAGAAAATAGCACTTTGCAGTTCATGGTAAGTGGAATAGCCACAGGCACCAGGTCAGTACCACAATATGTTTGCAAATACCTGAGTGCAGACATGCATTGGAGGGGAATGCATGCATGTATACACAAATAGGGTGGTTTATTAAAGCCAAGAGAGTATCTGAAAGCTATATAAGTGTTCCTAGGAGTTGCAGTCTCTGGCTAGTTCCTCCCTGCAAAGTTTGCCCAAGACCAAACTACCAGGGATAGCTAAGCAGGAAGAATGCCATTGTGAAGCTGATATTCTCACAGTTGCAGTCCCACCTCTACACCACCCTGGGCCCAAGGGCTCTTCTCTGATTATTTTAGATGCCCATCTTTTACCTCTGTACTTTCAGACGCTTCATTCAAGCGGTCCTGATTTGGACATGACAGTAAGCACAGTATCTCATAATGATATGACTCAAGGTGATACTACTGCAGCTGGCCTATCCAGTATTTTTCCACTTGCACTTCCTTAGAGTGGCCCATTTTCCTTCATTTCTCATCCATCAACCTTGCAGATCCTAGTTAACAGGTGTGCTGGTTTTGGTTGGGATAGAGTTAATTTTCTTCATAGTAGCTAGCATGGTCTATGTTTTGGATTTGTGCTGAAAACAGTGTTGATAATGCAGGATGTTTCGGTTATTGCTGAGCAGTACTTACACAGAGTCAAGGCCTTTTCTGCTTTTCACACCAGCCCACCAGCGAGCAGGCTGGGGGTGCACAAGAAGTTGGGAGGAGGCACAGCTGGGACAGCTGACCCCAACTGACCAGAGGGATGTTCCATACCATATGATGTCATGCTCAGCATATAAAACTGGGGGAAGTAGAAGGAAGGGGGCGATGTTTGGAGTTACGGCATTTGTCTTCCAAGGGAACCGTTAGGTGTGATGGAGCCCTGCTTTCCTGGGGATGGTTGACCACTTGCCTGCTGACGGGAAGCAGTGAATGAATTCCTTGTTTTGCTTTGCTTGTGTGAGTGGCTTTTTCTTTACCTATTAAACTGTCTTTGTCTAACCCATGAGTTTTCTCACTTTTACTCTTCTGATTTTCTCCCCCATCCCACTGGGGGGGGGGAGGGGGGGGAATGAGTGAGAGGGTGTGTGATGATTAGTTACTGGCTGGGGTTAAACCATGAAAACAGGTCACCTATCACAACCCTTAGGCAATTTCAGGTCAGCAGCTGCTGTCCTCTGAGACAAAATCTTCTGTTATTCTATGTCATGATATCACATTTGACTGCATTAAAGAACATACTGGGCAAATAAGCATAATTAAATTATTTACCAAACTATCCAGATGGGACGTAACCCCATGATTGTTTATCACTCTCCCTCTAGATCAGGTTTTAGAAGTGATAGTTCAGATATTTTCTAGATTAATAATAATAATGATTCGGATTGCCTCAGAAAGGATTACGGGAAGGCTTTTAACTGCTGGAGACTTTTGTCATTTCTTATTACTTTTCATAATGATTCAGTTAACCAAGTTAAATGCTTTCAAAATCCATTTAATATGAGCTATGTTAATCAGAATAGCATTAGAGACTGAGACAATATTTCCAAAAATAAATGGTAAATTATAATTTTTATTAATGAAAATTTTGTTTTTTTTTCTAAAATAATGAAGACTGCCACATAAATTAGGCCATCATTTTCTCATTCTTTCCTGTTGCATCCTACTTTAGCCTTTGCATAATTTTACCTGACCTATAAATTTACTTGGTCATCTGCCTGATATTTTGCATGTACTGGAGGGTGTATGAACCAAATACAATACACTTAGCACCGTTTTTCAAGTTTTAAGGCAAAGCTAAAAGAGTAATTGACTGACTTTCTTGCTTTCTCTGACATAAATCATCAAATTATAAGGGATATGGGCTTGAGAGGGAAAGGATGAAAACTCTTATACTACCAACTACAGAGGAAAGATTTTGGTAATATCCATCGGAGCTTTATACAGAATAATTTATCAGATGTGCAGTACTTTTATGTATTTGTTCTTCAAAGAAAGTTCATAGAGCAGTGTGATTCATTACACAAAAAATTCAAAATTTAGGAAAGCAGTATTTGATTTTTTTCTGCATACCTATACAGACTGGTGGGTTGGGCTGCCAAAAGTACCGGTTTTCTACCTGTATGCAGGTTATTCTCTCATCTCCTTGCAGTTCATAGCCAGGGTCACACTGAAAAATCACAGTGTCTCCAGGTTCTCTTCCATCCCCATTTCTAGTTCCATTCATGGGGACACCAGGGTCACGGCAGGCGGTAGCTACAGAGCCTAGCAGAGAAGGAAAAATAATATTTAAAAAAAAAATAAAAAATCAGCTTTTCAATCCATTTTTGCCCCATTACATTTTTTTTTAATCAGGAAGCTCAGCAATTCCAAAATTTTCCTACTCACTTCTAAAATTTTGAGAAATCATCCAATCTGCTGCTTTGATACTATTTTGGCATCTGCTGTAATTATTGAAAGTGTTTAAATTTTATTTAGTCTTTTCATAGAAAAAATCTGTGGAACATTGCAATATGTAAAAAAAGAAAGGAGGAGATTTCTTAACACTCTAACTTCTAACTTAGAGGAATTTTTAATATGAATAATGGAAAAAAACAGATTAAGAATCTCAGGTTGTCCAATAAGATATGCCTGCACACATCTTTAATTCTCCACAATTCTATAGTTTTTAAACTTGCGTATTTTGTAACGTTTAATAGTAAATTTGGAAGTGAATTTCACTGATCATTAATATCTATACCCTCGCACATGGCATATATACCATGCTAGGCTTTTGTAATAATATTAAAGAGGTCACCTACACAAACAATGCACATGGACTTAGTCTAACAGAATATACAGTTACACATAATGCATAAGTATAGATTATTACTAAGACTGCACACAGAAAAACAATGACTACAAGAAAAGTATGAGATTTATAGATGTCTTCCCCAGATTTAACATATTATGATCAGCATATTATTTAATATATTATACAAAGAATATGCAAGCTTATGTGAAAAGTAAGCATATCAATGTTTATTTAAGCAAATATTATTTCCTACTTACATTATAGAACTGCAACTTTTTATAAGTATGACAAATAAATAACAAATGTCAGAGTTGCCTGTGGAACTATTCCTACTGAGCTCAGCAATCTGTAGATTAGGCAGTACAAAGATTTAATTCAGATGCCCTCTTTCTGGAGGGGCTATTACCAGCAGACAGCAATGTATTCATCTGAAATGTGTGTGGTATATATATTTACTATGTTTTTGAAGAAGAAATCTTGGTCTAAGTAGGTTATTTCCTTAAAAAAAATCCAAGTATATCACTTTTCAAGACATACATAATGGAAACAAACAAATTAGCTCATAAAGCTATGGGGCTTTTTATGGGGTTGTTTTTCTACATAAGAAGTCCTGCATACAGTGGAAACACCCCCCCCCCCCACACACACACACAAAAAAAAACCAACCCACAAAAAATCAACTATTACCAAAAGTTAGGGAATTTTTTTCCTCCTTATTTGTCAAAGATTAAATAAATATTAATTTAAAATATTAACTACTGAATAATAAATGAAAGATAATGATTTTTTTGTATAACCATGCAAGTTTTTAAAATTTCTGCTTGAGACACAATGATCAGGGCTCCTGTTTATATCTTTAAATAAGCTGCAGGCTTTTAATTTAGAAAATACCAAAATATGGAATTACTAAATTTCACTGCACTATACTAGCAGATCTTGCAAATTTTGCATGCAAGAGATAAGACACTGAAGCTAGATTACATAAGAGCGAAAATTCATCAAATATCAAAAGGTTTATAATGTCAACATAGGTCAGAAGTCAAAAGAAATCCTTAAGGTAAACTTAGACTGAAGCAAGTAGTAAAAGCAGTCATATATTAATGTGCATTCCTCCCTGCTGAGAACACAAAACACACTGTTTCTTTTGATTAGTGTTGGCCAGTCAGAGCAGTTCATGGTGGAAAGAAACTGTTCTGCCCACTTAAATACTACTTGCCTCAAATCTTGCCATAAACAAGAGTATCACTCCTGTGCCTTATTTAAAATATGCTGAAATAAATTCTAGAAGAATGGAGGCTGATACTTAAAAAGAATTTGTATTCAGTCTTGAAGTGCTCAAGAGATAAAGTTGTTTTAAAATTTGTTATTAGCTGTACATCATATTGTTCTTAGTAGATTGTATAATTCTGGAAAGGAATTGTGTATGGCTCAAAAAGAAGGTAAAGGACCACCCAGACCTATTTGACATTCCTGATACAAAGTGTTTGGTTTTTTTTTTTTTTTTAACCACCTAGTAATAATTATGCAAATTAACTTTATAATATGAGATATATATGCCACACTGATAATCTTCTCTTTATTTGCCATGTCTAGTAACCATCTTGCATACTTGCATGCTTGTTGAACCTACTTGTTCTTTTGGCTCTGTAGTCAAATTGTTGAAACATGGATTGGATAAGTGGAGTATAAAATGGATAGAAAACAGGCTGTTCTACCAGGCTCAAAGAGTAACCGTGATCCAAAACTCAGGTGGCAGCTGATTATCAACAGTGTCCCTCAGGGGTGGTTGTTGACTTCAATATTATCACCATCATTAAAGATGGGGACAATCGAACCGAGCAAACTTTTGGCAAGTTTACAGGCACTGGAGGATCAGCTGATATGCTCTAGTGCATCAATGTTATTTAGGTACATCACAGGAGGCTGGAGAAAAGACCTGAAAGAAACTTCATGATGTTCAAAAAAGGAAATGTAAAATCCTGCATCTGGGGTAAATCAATCCCGAGAAATAATTTGCTGGAAAGCAGCTTTGCAGAAAAGGAGTAGAGAAAATAAAAACTCTTCTTGGATGTGTGCTGCAAAAGCCTGAATTGCATTCAGAAGTTGCAACAAGCAAAATTCCAACTGTATAAAAGAAAAAACAGGTTCACATGGACGGTCAAACACCAGAACATTTTTTCCAGAGGTGGTGTATTATCTCCAACCTTGGAGTTATTCAAAGCCCTAAAAAGCCTGATTTCTTTTACTCTTTTGTGAACAGGAAGTTGGACTAGAGATCCAAAAGACAAAGGTCCTTTCCAACATAAACTATTCTATGACTGTTTTTTAACTTTACAAATTCATATTAAATACACACAGATTTAATTTAAAAATAAAAAGACTACATTAAGACTGATTTTTGCATTATAACACTAGAAGGCAAAAGATAGGTTCTCTGCTCCCAATGTAGAAGTAGATAAATTGCTATTAAGTCTCAATTTTAGACTTTTAAGTACTCGATCTCTAAAAAACCACCCCGAGGGGGACTGTTGATAATCAGCTGCCACCTGAGTTTTGGACCATGGGTACTCTTCGAGCCTGGTAGAACAGCCTGTTTTCCATCCATTTCTACTGCACTTATCAAATCCATGTTTCAACAATTTGACTACAGAGTTTGCTCAGCGATTTCAAGGTTCTATTAATAGTATCAATTCTAACTGAAAGATTTATGAAACAGTCTAACAGACAAGGTGAGTTACTATTTTAAAACCAACCATGAGTGTCATAAAGAAATTCTCAATAGGCTGATAAAAATAAATTAATGTATTCTCAATGAATAAAATTTAAGAAAGGGAAAGAACCCAGCATGCTGTTAAAAGCACTAGCATTCATGAAACAAAATATTTATTTTCCCATAAATAAATAATAATTTTTTTATTTGTCTAAAATCTGTGGGAAATTTTACTTCTGTGTTCTCTGTTACAGTGTTACTTTAGGGAGGCATTTTAACAAAGAGAGAAAAAAATCTCCATAATATTACTACTACATGATATGCAATATATTTATTTATTTATTTATAATCATTAGGGTAATAAAACAATGATGATTTCCTGGTGCAAGTACAGTGTAGACCTACAAAGACACTAACTTAGAATAGTATAATTTGTCCCACAGTTTTTGGGAATGTGATTGGGTAAAAATAAGTAAAAGCCTTGGATAAGTATGCATACTGGACTGCACTAGGACAAGGTAGTGTTCCACACATATAGTGAGATTAAAGTAAATAAATTATTCTTTCACAGTATTTCTAAAAACCACATATGTTTCTTTTTAAACGTGTGTCTAAATTCAACTTGCCTAATTAGGAGTGGGATTCATTTAAATTAATTTTGACCATGTGAAAGTTAAGTGTTTTATTAAAAGGCTTGTTTCCTAGATTCCCTCTACAGTCAATATCACAAGGGAGAAACATCTACTCCTGTCTTAGACACTTAACATTCTTATGTGATGGAATGGAAGGAACCATCACCCTGATACATCAACCTTTTTTGATTGAGAGAAAAATCCTGTATGAATAATTTATATTAGACATGTAACCTGTATCTTAAGAATAAATTTGTTATAATAAATCTTATTTTGACTCACTCGTTGTCATATATTTGTCTCAAAAAGGAGATGGAAATTTTAAGTTTTTTTTTTGATAAATCAAATTGTCAGAATATGAATCCTCAAATAAAGAAATATCTATTTTGGGGGCAAGGTTAAAAAATAATGGTATAAGAAAGAAAATGGAGGAGCAAAATCTCAGTACTCTACATAATTATAGAACCAATGCATTTCTTAATAGCTAACATATATTAACTGTATATTCAAATAGAATTTCTTAATCATAGCTTTTTGTAATATCTGCTGTGCTACTTAGTTTTTGTTTCACGTGCCTGACTCTAGCCCATCATACTACTGTTAATGACTGTGTCTTTTTCTTTGATTTCAGAGAGGATTTCTATTATAATTGTCTTGATAGGGTGTGTTCTGTACAGCATTCTCAACTATCCTTTTGCTTCTTTATTTTGTTTGGGGATTGTTAATATTTCTTTTCATTACCTACCTTGAGCCTATTTTCTTTTTCTCGTTTTGAAGTTTCTATACTGTGTTACTTATGAAATGTATATTCCAGTACAAAACCTCTTTTTTCTTCCTATTATATATTCAGGGACCTCAGTCACTGCCTTCATCATTCCCCATGAATATTTGTGGACTAAGCAAAAAGCTCAGGAATTATAAAGTCCCTTATAACTTTGCAATGTAGCCTTCAGAGCTTTCTGCAAACTAAGTGGAGCAGGCTACCATAATTCTTCATAAGTTCATGTATAGTCTCTAAAATTCTTCGTGACATATTAAAATTGATAGATAATGTAAAAAAAATAATACATCAGGTTTCATTCTATTACAATCATTGTAAACTCGGAGTTAAGAAAAGACTTCTCTTATGGTCAAATTGTCTTGAATAACTAGTGAGATATGATTTGTAAATGTAATTGATTAAATTCCTATAAATGACATTTTAGATTGGAAAAAGACAAACTCCAAAAAGTGTCTATTATCTAGTACATGCAACATGACAGGTGAAAGTATGACTGTGTGTAGCATAAACCTGTGTGTGACCATCTGAGAGGTTTTTTTTTTCCCTAATGAAGACAGAGAAATGCAGAGACCTATTTTATTCTTTCTCTGGGCAGTGCTAGTTTGGAATAATTACACAGCAATCAGTCAAAAGATTTGTGCTATATTAAGAACTCAAAGAGGCAGTTCTTGACCAAGAACTCCAGCTTCAGGATGCAGATAAATGAGACTCAATGTTTAAACTGTTCAATAGCTGAGGAATTCTGGACAGATTAGACACACAGAGCTTGTATGTCTTTCTACATGTTCAGGGTGGCAGAAAGTGTTTGGAGCTGAGCGTGTTTGTGAAATAAAACTCCAGATGGTGTTTTGTTTTACATTGGGGCATGGTTTTGGAATTGATTCTTTTTGGATGAAACTAAACTGGAAGATACACTTCTGAACTACACTAGAACAAATTTGAACCAAGAATATCTCTGAATATGAACAGTGTTGCCAGCAGTGTTTCATTACCAGATGTTTCAATCATTACATCGGCTCCTGGTAGTGTATGTTACTTGCTAATACAGAAATAGCTAAAAGATCCACAAGTGAGACTTAACGTCTCAGATACCCATACAAAATATTCCCTAATGTAGACTTTGAATATGAGACCAACAATTCTCCATGAAACATGTGCTAATGCACAGGCGCAAGTAATACTCTGGAGAGTTAGTTATCTTATCCCATTCCCACTATGTGACTTGAAGAAAGTGGGGCAGAATCTCGTTTTGTAGTTTCATGGCAGCCAAGCCATGTAAAAAATTCTGCCCCCCCTTCCCAAACTTGTTTGGATTTCTCCTAAGAGCACTCATATGATCAGATTCATATGCTCTGAGCAGTTAAGATGAAAAGAGATAGTACCCTAAATCATCACTTGACTATCTGTACACGGCTGTACAGATGCTCCTATAGAGGTGCAGAAGCTGTTAACCAGAATTCAGTCAGACCCAGAAAGAGTTTAAACACAGATCTGTCTACAAATTTCCTTGATGTGGAGTAGAAAAACATTTTGATAAAGCTCTTTAATAATAATGCACTGAAAAACAATTAAACAATAAATCAGATAAATTAAATTATTGTAAATTGGTCATTCCTGCCTGAAAAATAGAAAGTTACTGCCAGGGTCCAAAGGTTAATAAGCCCAGGCAATTTGATACGTGGCTGTAATGTCCTAAGATGACACCTCCATTTTCATGCAGGAAAGATACTTTGAAACATGGCGTTAAAAGTGTGACAAGGCAGTAATGGACTCTGCTGATGCTGGGCTCAATATAATAAATGTCTTGGGATTTATTGCTCTTAACAGTGATTTCTAAGTTTAATTTCTAATGCATGCCAGGTCTAATGTCAGTAAAGAGTTTGAATCCCAACCCTGAGACAAAATTACTTCTTCATTTCGATTAATTTGTGCATGTCTTCTGGAGAGAAAAGAAAGGGGAATTTTATTTGTTTATTTGAGAATTAGGGGGAAAAAAAAAGTGTTTTTTTTTTTCTTTTTTCTTTTTCTTCTCTTTTTCTTTTTTTTTTTTTTTCTCTCTAAAGCACAAAATCAAGGCAGAAGCTCTAAGCCTTCCAAACTTCAAGCTCTTCATAATACACGGCATGTCAAAAAAATTTATTCTTAACTTATTTAAACCAATGTGTTCTTCTAAACTCCTATCACTTTAAATAAATGTTTTCTATAATTGTTGGTCTTTCAAATTTGCATCAGCCTGAACCAATCCTGACAGACTGCACCTTCAAAATTCAAGCTGTCCCAGACTCCACGTAATACGTTTACCCGTACGGACACTGCAGTCTCCCTGCATCTCTAATACTGTCTGTTTGAGAATCAGGTTAGCCTGGCATTTGCTATCTCAAATCCAACCTTCTATACAACTTTTCCTGAAAAAGAAAGAATAAAACAGCCACAGTGGTTTCATTGTCTTCTACCAACAGAAGCACTGCTAAGATAATTTTTTAAATCTATTTTTAACTTCTGTTTCTGCTGTACATCTAACAGAGATTTAGGAGCATAACCATTATAATTCTTAAGTAAATTCTAACCATAGACTCAGTTTGTTGACTTTGCATGACTTCATAGACTCTAAGTTTGCCAGTTATTGTTTGAAGACTAAGATGGGAAATATTAAGAATAAAGCACAGAATCAGTATTTTATTTGGGACAACACACCCCCTCAACAAAAAGAGTTTAACATTTTGCACAATCAGGGGTTTCTAGGTTGTCTAGGCAAGTTTTGTGTTTACCTGACTCTTAACTATATCATCTTAGGCAAGTATTTTGGGTTTCATTCCTCTCAGATTCTGAAACAGTAAATAAGTTAAGAGTTATAAGATAGGTCAAGTTCATTTTGCATGGGAAAAGGCAAACAAAAAACTCAAACAAACAAAAGATCTCATCTCAAACCACAGAAATTAGTAAAGTGGGGTAGACCACAGTTCATATTTCTTCTGTCTGATAAGAAGCAGAAGATAGAATACATATTGATGTGACTTGTCACATAGAACTTCCTGACTATTTCAGGAGTCAATAGCTCAAAGAATGCAGTGCATAGGCCTAGCTTCAGTTTCTGTTTCAAATAATCCTTAACTATTCTAAATGAAATAAAAACTTGGAAAGAAGATAGCTGAATCATCAGTATAAGTTTCTGTTGCAGATCTTCCAAGACGAACAGACAAAAGATTAAATTCTTGAACGAATTTCTGGGAGAAGGTCCATGTTGAGTGTCTAGAGCTGGGATAGCAGATTGGCTTGCTTCTCTTGTTGCTGTATGAACTGTGAGAGGTGATGGAGCAGTAGATGCTGTGGATTGTCAATAGTAGCTTCCAGGAAACACACTCCAAACTTTCTCGGAGCAGCAGCAGCAACCACCTTGGCAATCCAAGGTTCTGGCATAGGCAACTGGTCATTTTGCTGTCCAAATCCAGAGGAATAGTACTTATCCTGCAGATAGCAGAGCCCATCTCCACCATACCTCTAGAAGTCTCGGTGAACCTTTCTGAGTCTTATTTCCGTCTTACACTAGAGCACTGGCCAAATACATCCTAGCACCAAGTCTGGTACCACACATCAGAACAGGAAACAGATGACTGAAGAAAAGTTATACATTGGAACAGAAAGGATAACACTCCTCCCCAGCAGCCCTCCGTGGGTATTTTCCTGGCTGCCTCTGAACTCACAGGGACCACAACATGGGCAGAACACAAAAAGGGGTGTGTAACACAAAGTTTGAAGGTCTTCACACCCCAGTTGTGTTGTGTACTTATCTTTGCAAACATGTAGTTGTCAAACATAGGTTGTGTGCATGCTATTGTCAAAAGAAGGGTTAAGTCAAGTGGATTTTCCCTCCTGAAAAACAAGTTCACTAAACAAGTTACAGATTTCTTGTGAATTTGTGCACCTACATAGTCCCTCAGTGGGGATTTTGCTGGCTGTCCCCAGGCTCACAGAAACAGCCACAACTTGTAAAGTTGGATGAAAAGATGCACGCTGGAAACTGCTGTTAGGTCCTTTACAAGGTAATGTGGTTTTTTTTTTGTTTTTTTCTTTCCCTATTTCCCAGTGTATAACAAATGATATTCCCATTTTGGTAATATCATCCTGATAATAAATAACCAGTAAGGTCTTTGTATGGTATTGTTCTCTTAAACTTCTGATGCATTATATGTGGGCACACGCACATGTACGTGCTCATACATCCACCCCTACACATAAATTGATTACAAAGCTTTCTGGGAGATCCCAATCTGCAAAAAAAGCTTTAGAGGTGACCCTGACTAGCAATCTTTTGAAGACAATTGTTACCGACAAAAACAGAAAGTAAAGCCATGCCTGGTAACCCCCATAACACATTCTGCTCTAAGTATACATTTGACAAGTGGGAAATGGGAGGGATTTTGGGGAAAAGCATCTACCCTCTGAAAATGACTACTAAATCAGGCAATATAATCCAGCGATATGACTGGTTTGCAGTCCATCCAGGAGCCAAGCTCCCTACAGCATAGGGCAGAAGGGTCTCTACAGGAGCCAAGCTCCCCACAGTGTAGGTCCAGGGGGACCATCCACAGGGCTGGAGGCCAGCACGCCCACAGCATTGCTCAGGAGCCTTGTGCTGAGCTGAAATGAGGGTCCTGGGCAGGGGGTAACGGGGTTCCCAGATGAGGATGCTCAGGGTCAAGTGAGGCCTGTTTAGTGCACTCAGGACCCTGCCATAGGAAAATATTATTTTCTTTAAGAAACTTTGAAAGAAAATATAAACAAATTAAGTTTGGAACTGAATTTGTTGTTCATAGACTTAAATAATTACTTACATTTCTGTGCATAGAGTTGGCTTCAAGGATCTTACTCTTAACTATCAAAACACACTTTATTTTAGTAATTTTATTTGACATGTAGAAGAGTTATTAATCATTTTGGGGAAAAATAAACAAAACTAAACAAAAATTAAATTTGGCCAAAGCCTAGGAAAAAAGAAAAACAAACATCTGTCTGGTTTGGTTTTGCATCTTTCTCCTGCCACATATTCAATATTTTTAGTTAAACCATTTTATGTATTTGATGTATATTGGAGCTTATTAAGAAATCCACTCCATACATAGTTCAATCAGTGTAGATTCACCTGTTAGATTTTCTGAGAAGGCTCAACAATAGAGGTAGCTTTGAAAGACATCACGAATTCATGGTTACCATAGATACCAAGTCCCATGTTATTAACTATTCATCACGTTGGTTTTGTTTTGTATTGCATATGATTCTTTATGAAATCTGGTGGTTTATACTTCTGTGTTTCCAACAGCAATGGTTTGTATAACCAATAATGAGAAGTTTTAGAATAAGTTTTAGAACTTGATAACTTAAGTTGGAAAATGTAAACTACTTGGCCAACTGCATACTTAAATATTATTTCATTGCTATTGTATTCAGAATTTGTATCCAGATTATTTTATGCATTCTACTGATTATCAACCAAAAGTATTTAGTAGCAATTGTTAACAGAACTTGTTTTAAAAGTGTTGTTTATATTGTAACCTGGTACAGTCTCACATTATTTTTGTGGGAGGAAGGGTTGAGATCAAGTTCTTTCCTAAGGTACTTTATCTGATTTTACTGCCAAATATGTTTTAGTTCTTAGGGACATAACAGGCACAGGTTTAATGAGATAACCTAATTTTTTTTTTCTTATTGTTTTTGTTGACAATTTTCATTATTTTTTAAAATGTATTTTATTAAAACTATCTGAAGCACTTCACTGCTCTTATCATGTTTTATTGGACAACTATATGAACTATTTTTTCCCAGTTCTTAAGTAGATCTCTTTTTCCATAAATATGAACTCTTGAGTTCTGAACATCTATTATCCCTTAAGCATTTGCTCATAGCTTTGGCACTGAGTATGAAACCCAGCCCCAAATAAATTAATTGACATATGGTTTCAGATAATTGCTGGAACTCAGCAGAAAATGGATACTGTGACAATATGTAATCACGCTGGCAATGCACTCCAGCTGGGGAGAAGTGTTTTGAAAATCTTAATTTCATTTAGATTGCATGTTTTGGGGTTTGGGTTTTTTTTTTGGAATGACAGGGGGTTTTGAGCTTTTTATACCAGATTTACCCCTACTTCAGATGGCATATATGAATACAGGGAGATAGAAATAGCTTCTCAGAAAGAAGCGATCACCAGGATCTTGGACCACACACAAGGGCTACTCATGCATTGAAAAATCTTACCAACGATCATCCATTTCTTAATACCATTTCTACTGAAAATATCGTTAGGATGACCTGAGTGAAAATACATCTGCTTAATTTGATTTTTTACAGACTAGTGTACAACCTGTTCTTTTGCAACTGTTAAGGATACAGCTGTGCAACAGAACAGCACTGCTGGTTTGCCTTGCCCTTGATTTTGCACTCTGGGTGAACCGAAATCATCTGAAGAGAGGGGGATAATGCTCCTACCTTAAAAGTTAAATTTTCTGGTTTGTCTTTTAGTATCACAAATTGTATATATGCATTATGGCCTTACAGTTTCAAAGCCCTATTAATATTTGTGAAGTTCCTAAAGATAGGGCCAAATTTGGAGCTTCTGGCACCTGGTAATTAGGAAGGTGTTTAATCTATCTGACAAATTCAGCATTTGTTGACTTTTTGCCTTTTTTTTTTTTTTTTTTGGTACTATAATTGAACAATTTGGTATTGATACAATTCAATTTGGTATTGGCCTCATTATTTGGTAAACTTCTGTCCATACACTTGAATGTCATTACTCTGATCTTTGTTAAGATAATTAATTTTTTTTATTTAGGAAAGCATTATAGTATGGTCACTTACAAAAAGTTACAGAACACTGGCAGAAAACAGCTTCTGTTTTCTCTATTCTCATTATACAGATTAAACCTTCCCAAAACAACAATGGGAATACAAAGAATAATAAAGATTTGATTTTTTTCATTTTCTTTTGCATGATTTTAAAATTCCTCTATGTAAATGAATTTTATCTCAGACTGCATGTCTGAATATGTCCAGCCAGTCTGAAGTTACCAGTCCACCAATAATTTTTT
The DNA here is from genome assembly GCF_965231255.1 of Vanellus vanellus. Taxonomy (NCBI): domain Eukaryota; kingdom Metazoa; phylum Chordata; class Aves; order Charadriiformes; family Charadriidae; genus Vanellus; species Vanellus vanellus. The sequence continues at coordinate 152,499,871 of NC_138906.1, forward strand.
TCACAGTCATATAGAGAAGACTGAAAGGTGACCAATTCTTCAGTTGAATGTCTTTGCTAGTTCTGTCCTTTATGAGATTAGGCAGCTTACTGGAATGCTTTTAAGAAAAAAAGAAATATTTCTATGGTAATAAAATAACAAAAATCTCCCTTTAATTTAACTATGTTACAAAACACCCAGCCCTAGCCAAGAATAGGGTAACAGGGAAAATAGGAACAGACAATGAGCTGACAAACTTGAAGTAGCCTCCACGTTAAGAACTATTCTCAAAATTGAAGATGATGTATATGAGATGTAAAAATCCAAATATAGAATTTGAAAGAATTATGGCTTGAGAAAGAGGCTCCGAATTCCACAAGTGAAAGCTTTTCAAAAGACAGTGAGATTAGTTACAGAACAGGAAAAAGTATCACTGATCAAGTGTAAATCTAGTTTGATATGCCTTCAAGGAATTTCACTTATATAGGTATATTTTTGCCATTCTCCTAAAATATTACTTCTCTCTAGTTATATTTTTGTGATATGTTCATGCCGTTACAAGCTAGCAATAAAACTTTCCAACACCTTTCTTTCTTATGGTATGGTTTACATACAATAGAAAACACACTTCAGTTACACTCATTGACTGCAAACGAGAGATGCATAAGTGGAAGGACAAGAAGACCTTGGAGAAACAGAAGATAAACTTCAAAATAGCTGTCCCTGCTGTATATCTATGCATTTTACTGTAATCTGAGTGTAAATAAAGGATAACAGTACTGAAGATGTATCTGTACTTGCAGGAAAGAGCACATTGTGTGCACGCACATACATGCATACATGTGTGTGCCTGTGTATTAGTCTATAAAGGATGCCTATAAAGGATGGCACATGAATCATTAATAAAAAGATACTACAGATACTGCAAATCAGGAACAGAAAATCCATCTCCAAAGTAGCATTAACGCAATACCAGAATTTGTCAGTGAAAGCTGAGAGCGGAAAAACTATGGCATCTCATTTATTTACCATTGGAAAATGGTTTCCCCAGTAGTATGACTGAATATCAATTCCATGCTGTTTTCTTCTGTGTTTTATACCAAATACTTAACAAGATACACTTTCAGACAATACTGCAAAATCAGCTCACTACTGCTCTCTTACATGCAAAACGTATTTTAAGAAGATATTTCAATGAGTCAGGATGAACTTCACATACATTTAAAGATGCAAAATGTCACCTTTACATGGTTTTATCAACATAATTTCTGTAAACCTCAGCTGATGTATTTGCCAGTCACACTGCAGTTTGCCTGTAGTTCCATGTAAGTTTGCAAAAAAGGACTGTTGAATAACCAATGTGGCGTATGAATGCAGAGACTAATTTTCAGGGTGAAATCTCCACCAGACAAGTGGTTTGGGAGATAATTCTTTGTACATAGAAAATAATAAGTAACAAGCCCTGATCTCATGCAGTTTTACTCATTTGCTGATAGCAATGGAAATGCAAGGAAGGGAAAGCTTCATTGACATTATACTCCTTATCCACTCAATCAAGGCACATAATTTTGCTCCCAAAAGAGTCTAGAGAGGCAAACTGTATTATTAAGCGCAGGCTACTATTTGATGGTCAGTCTTCATTATCCCTTCATTCTCCGATTTGCTACCGTGACTAAAATCATACAATTGCGTATGTGGATACAGATCAAATTGTACTGTCTTTCTATTGATGCCACAGCTATCTGTTAGGAAGACAACTGTTACACAAAATAGCATAATCTTTATACTTTTGACTATATTTTTTACTGACTAATACAAAATAGAAAATAAAATACATGCTATTAATTAAATCTTCGAAGTATCTTACCTGGAATAATTTCAAAGATTTGTACAAACATATTACTATAGAAACATTTGACTGTCTTGTGCACTATTTTGATAAATAACTAACTTTAAAGAATTTATTGAAAGAGATTGGATTAACCAAAGAGGAAAAAATGATGAAGAAGTTAAAGAGAACCTTTTTGGAAATAGAAAAGTAGTTTCATCTATAACATTATGTTTCCACATAAAGATATTTTTGCACTTCCGAATTTATTTTGTTTCACAAACAATTATAAAGATCTGTAATGTTTTTGTTTGCAAATAAAATGACTTACCAGAATTACAAATTTTATCCAAGAAACCTAAAGTACAATGTTCAATTTTGTATTGCTTTAACATAAAACATTTTTTCAGATTCAAAGAATAGATTTCACACATATGAAATTAAAATATGACCTTAAAACATTAATTTGAGACACATGATATACCCAATTTAGAAAAAAAAATCAGCTTGAACTCTCTGAAATGTTATGTCACAAGTCAGATAAAGTCTATTTTGTACTCTAAACCTGCAAGTGAGTAGGCTTTGTATTGATGTAAGTTACAAGGGTTTGGCCAAACTATGTTGTATGGGGTTTAAATTAAGGAATTTCAATCTTCAATATAATTAAAATAAGTTATTTTTATGGTGACATGAACAAGAAGACTATTTGTTTATTTATCAATTCCAAAGTATTTATAAATTAACCTGTTTCTTTCAATACTTCCTTTCTGCTTTCAGCAATCCATACCATAACTCCAGGTCTCTCTAGCTACAAGCCTTTACCAGGGCATTTTACATGGAAGCATTAACTCAGGGTATTTGCCTACATAAAATACACGTATCCTGTACACTACTGAACTAAAAGCTAATAGCTACTGAGCAGACAATATAATTTATAAACCTGTGGCAAGAACAACATTTTTACCATTGAAAGACACATAAATGGGTCTTACCAATACCTGCTATTTAGAAGAAAGGCAACGAGTGATAGAGAAACAAATTTATTCAATGGGTTCTTTCTTTTAAGCCACTCAATGCTAAAACCAGACCAAACAACAACAACAAACACACAAAAACCCCACACACAAACAAAAAAAAACACACACAAACAAAAAAAAACAGGAATACACACGCCAACGCCACCTTCAGCAAAACTAAACTAAAAACAGAGGGCTAAATGAAGAAGTGTGAACATTCATGGTTATTTCTGGTAGAAAAATTGTCATCCTGAAATCTCTAAATCTAAAGGACTCTTCTCAAAGTTGGAAGAAATAAACAAACTAGAGTATGAAAACATTTAAGATTAAAAGATCGTTCTGCTATGGAATAGACATGAGGAAGAATAAATCCTGTCTTGCTGCTTCAGAAAAGTGAAGAAGTTAGGTTAGGAAGTGATCCTTATACCGGTAGTGCTAGTAGTTAGCACTCTGAGAAAGAAAATAGTTAAATTCCCAAACTCATTCTCAAATCACCTTCAGGTTAAACATGTCAGAAGTAGTGATCTCTGTTACTGTAAAACTGGAGAAAAGAAAAGAAAACAACCAGGTGTTCAAGTATTAAAAAATATTCCTAAATTACTGTGGTGAATATGGGTTTTTTGAACACAAAATTCCCACCAAAAACCCAGCCACACCCAAAAAAACCCTAACAATGAAAGCCAACCAACAAAATGAAACACAACAAAAAAATCAGACACAGGACATTTAGAAGACGCTGTAGCTGTAAATCAGCATTAAACATAAATACAGAAAGCTGACTGGTAAGCATTTAATCATTAAAGGTAATCAAATTAAGCAATATCATGCATTAAAATTCTAGACTGGAAATTAATATTACCAAACTTAAGACATCCAGGTAGGTATCCGACACAAATTTTCTAGGCTTTTTCTGTAGTCTACAGAGACGAGTAACTCCAAAGGTCTATTCACCCAGTCTTAAAATTAGGAGGGACAGCTGTAGTTTGACAGTAGAGTAAATCCAAACATTTAAAGGCTTATCCTGTTATTTACAAAATTGCTGTCACATGATATAAAATACTGCTAGATGACCCATTTACAAAAAACTCCCAAATACTCAAAACATATTTACAGGTTAGTTCTGCACTGGCTGCCTTGTAATGCTCCAAAAATACTCTGTATTTTGTGCTGTTTAATTAGAAAAGTGTCTGCATACTTAGGCCTGAGCAGAATGCAGCCTGTGGTGCTGAGTGACTCAGTAGTGCAGCTATCAACAGTGAAATAATGGCCTGTGAAAGATGATTACAGATCCTTCCTTTCTGCGTGAATGATAAGTGGCACCTGAACTGTTAAAACTAGCAGATAAAACTTCCCTTTAATACCAGATTCAAAGGCCCTTGAAATCTATGGAAATAATCTCATCAACTTCAGTAGGATCTGATATTACACACTTCACGCATATTAAAGGGACTAAAAGATTATTTTAAGCACACACAATTATTATCACCCAATTTTTTGTAGTTTGGTGTTCCCACTCAACTTCTTTCAGTTCTTTTTCTGTCTTTTTCTCTTTCAGATACTACTTTCAGCTGGGTGAAATGAAGCAAAGTCAGCTGAAGAAAATGTTTCATTGTGCTTAATACATCTGTCTGACCCTGGGGTATAGAGCTCATGTCTCTGGCAAATACACACTTCTTCCCTTATCTTTCTCCTTCATTTTTCTTGAAGGTCTGATTTTCTATTTAGTGCAGAATTTACTGACCAAATGAAGTTACTGCTGATTTCACTGGTGTTTTTCCAGTATGTACTGGGCTCTTCATGCTTTGTTTCTGACAGTACAGAGGAAATATGCTGTAACAGGTACTTCCTGTTTGCATATTGCTTTTGGCCTGTTGTCAAACTTTCATTCTTCTAATTTAAGGGGAGAATGCTGGCACCTGTTCTCTAGCTACATTATTCAATCTGTTCATCCCATTTAGACGTGTTCCAAAATCCTCATATTGCAATCCCACTAGAAAATCTCCAGAGTTTTTATTTTTCTTTTACAAGTATATAAAAAACTTTTAAATATTCTACTTTTGTACGCATCTTTTTGTACTTTGCTTTTCAGGCTTTGTGGGTTGTTTTCTATTGTGTTCCTTCACTGCCATCTCAAAGGAGACTGCAGAAACTAAGAAGCATTAAAGTTTATGTGAAGAGGTTCCATAGTCATGGTTTGCAGACATTCAACAAGAAAATAATACACTACACATCAAAGACAATACTAGACCAAAGGTCTACTCTGCCTAGTGATGAGATGTGAAGTCACGAGTAGTGGTGTTTATTTCTTTGTTTACATTAGATGTATAAAACAAGCTGTACTTTCAATAGTCCTAGGTACCTGATGGTGGTGAAAAGTGCAGAATCATGAGCAGGCTGATCTCCCTTATTTCATCCCAAATGCAACACTTTCTCTTCTCCCTCTCAGAGTAATGCATAGTTATACTAACTCAGAAAATTTATCCTTGTCAAGCATAAAAAAAATCTGCAGTATTCCTTAGAAGTTCAGCATAAAGTAAATAGTTTCCTTCATATTGATCATTTATGGAAAGATATTATGAATGTTAAAATAATGGAAATAGTTCTACTACTTCAAATAACAACCTCCCCCCCCCCTTTTTTTTTCCTCCAAAAAGGCATGCAAACAAAAAAGAAACAAATAAAACAGACTAACTGAGTCAAAGGGAAAGAAATTCTCATCTTCACTCCCTTCTCCTTCCCATACCCTAATTTTTACAAAATTATTAACAGCTTTGATGCCTTGTAGAGGATTGTGTTGGGCATCCCTAGACAGAGACAATTCTAACAGTACCAGCTGTAATACCTAATACTAATTAAATTACAATTTTCTTTCTACTATTTATATAACATTTCAGCTTCTCTAGGTTTTCCCTCTCCCCCCTGTCCCTTCCCTCCCACCTTTACTTTGGTGAAGAATGCTATCTCACCTGTAATTTATGTTACAAGATACAAGTTAATTTTCTGTATATATTGGATGATTTGTAAAGGAGTCAAATTCAAATTATTCCGCATTATCAATGGTGAACATTTTCACTCATTAAATAAATGACAGATGCAGAGCTATGTATAAACAGTTGATAAAATGAGATAAACAACTGTAAGGAACTGATAAGAAGTTTAATCCACATTTTACAAACAGATTTTTGTTTAAGGACTAAGAAAATAATACAAAAGATAAAGCATTCAAGGTTCTAAAAAGGTTTGAACATAAAATATCCGTTGTCATTGAATAACATCCCTCTTGAGGTAAAAGGGCCAATAATCCACTTAAATACTCATACCCAATTTCATGAAATGGCAAGAGGAAAGTTAAAGCAGATACCTCCCCTGTGTGAGCTTTCTGTTTGTTAATTACACTGTAGCTAAAGTATGCAGACACCATCTGTTTCACTCAGACAACATTATAAACTCAAAGAAAGTATATGAAAGCTTGAACCGAAGTTGCACTGAATTATCTTTCTCTTTCCTCCATCTCCTCAAATACATTTCTTCTCTGGTTACTGAAAAAAGTATGTTCATACAGCAACAGTGGAATTTAGGTTGTGAAGCTATTTATATATTATTTATAAAATCTTAACTTGGGGAAAAAAACAAACAAGACAACAACAACAAAATCTCTGTGGTTCTGATAAGGAGTATATACCCAAACTGCACAACGTCAAGTATTTGAGAAGGATCACTGTGATTTTGTGAACGCGGACTGAAGAGTAAGAGAAATGCCGAGGCAGTAACACTTCATGGGTCCTTTAAACTGTCATCATTAGATCCCAACAGACTGCAAAACCATGGAGAATTAAATAAAATACCTCTCCTTTCAGATGAAACTCTAAAACCTATTTTCAGGTAAAGTACTGGAAGTACATCAGTAGCTGCTTTATGGCTTTACTACCATGTACCATCCATTTTTCCTTACAACTCCATTCTTATTCTACATCAATCTCTTTTTCCACTCACCCTAAATGACTACCTGAGTAAGTTCAGTGCATAAAACTCTCTCCATTCCCTTTTCGCTTAACCATTAAATAAAGGAGCATGTCTGAGACTGGAAAGCAGATATGTGAGACTCTCCCAAGCAGGCTCTGGAAGGGCGTAAGGCAAAAATATCTTGGAGCTAAGGAATTAGAAGCCATTCATGGCTTCAAAAACCAGCAGATGGAGCAGAGGCATTCTTTCACTGCAAATTAAATGTCTTTTACTTTATCCTTTCACTCACATATTTCATTCTTCCTTCAAATTACTGTGTGTGCACACGTGTATTTGTCATGCACATAGAAAGAACGAGGGTAGGGGGAAAACGAGGGTTAATACAACTACCAAGCACAGGAAGCACAACAAGGTAAATAATGTTATCATTAAGAGTCTCTGTGTCAATCCATGTTAGAAACATTGCTACTGCTAGACAAAATGATATTAGATCAGATCTTGCTTATCTTGAAAAAAAAAAAAAAGAAAAAAAATATATATATATAAAAAATTTCACTGACCAGGAAAAGAAAGAAGGTCAAAATGGACCTCACTCAATGATTTCTTCTGTATCAGCACTAAAAATGTCTAAAGGGATTTAATAACAGTTAAGTAACTGTTTAGATTTGTCACCATGCTGCCTGTAATAAGATGAAACAGCGCTAGAAGGCAAAAGGGAGAAGGACACTGCTGTTCCTGTAGTGCTATTTCCCATTTCATCCTATACAAGCACAGCAGGAATGAAAACTCTGCACAGATGTCTCTGAAAGCAGAAACTCGTATTGATTAGAAAAGGATGGAACCTTTAACATGCCTACATCACCTCCTTTGTGAAAAACACCAATCATAATTATGAGCATTCTGGCACTGCCCCAGCTGCCCTTGAAACAAAGCCAAATTAGCAAAGGACACGATTTTTATTTATTTCTTTTTTCTTCTAAGACAAAATTATAGCTTTACAATAAATCTGTAAGTCTGGGCCAATTCTTTCCCTAGCAAAATCAGAAATGTCACTGATTTCAATTGTACCCAGCACCACAGTTACTTGTGAGTAAACCACTTTATAAAAAAAAAAAAAAAAAAAAAAAAAAGAATTAAATTAATCAACTTACTTGAAAACTGTATGGCAAATCCAGATTTGCTGATATAAAAATCTGTGTCAAACTGGATAGTTACTATGTTGAGTGTACTGTGAATGCCTTCAGGAACAAGGGATCCACTAATTTCTTTGAGTAACATCTCATTCTCAGGTGGACCATCCCAAACTCGTAGAATGTCATGGGATGCCTCAGTATCAAAAGCAAGAAACTGGAGGCTGTAAGAATACCATCATTTTATTGTCAGCTTTCATATTACTCAACACCATATCTTTAGGAACAAACCTAAACCAAAAAGCAAATAAACTTTGATTTTCATTGGCTATTTTCTGTAATGTTCACACCTTTATCTCTGGATGCTTAAAAATGCAATACCAAAATGTATTTGAAAGAAAAATTCTTTTGCAACTAATAATTTTTTGTCAACATGAAATAAATATATTGCTTTAGCCATTCAAATAATCTATAAATACCCACACAATCTTTTCAGAAAATAGTTTTGTTTTTCTTAAGACAATATTATGTATCGCATTCCCATCAAAACAAATTAAATAGAACTGTAAACCCATGCAATTAACGATACAGTGTGAATAAGTGTCTGACTTAAAATAACTACTGAACTGCAGGTTGTTTTTTTTTTTTTTTTAAATGTAGATTATTCCACTAAACAGTTCTGCTGATTCCAGCACTTTTTACTTTGTACATATTCAGTCTTGTAACTTTGGTATTAAAAGAGCATTTATATTAGATATTTTAAAAACAGATTTCCAGTTAGCATTTCTAGTTTGTGTATATGCAAACATGTATAGATATATAAATTATTTTGAAATTCATCAGCATTTCACAAAATTATAACAAATTTTAAACCAAAATTTGATCTTCTTCAATATTTATTGAGCAATAGTTTCAACACAAACCTACATATTCAGACTTAGAATGACAAAAATAACAACCTTGAGCTGCATCTTAAATTTTAAAAACTAAATCCCCTTTTTCTCCATTGTACAGGTAAGACTTGGTTATTATATAAACAAAAATATCTGTAAACATTTTAAGATTTGTTTCCCGTACCTGACAATATTTCCTGGGTCTACTTCAATCACCCACATGCAACGCAGATTGTTGTCATAGGGAAAAGGATAGCCAGGAGATAAGATTCTTCCTGATGATTCTCCCTTAAAACGGCCTCCACATTCAGCTAATAAAAAACATTACACAATGTGTTACTTTCGATTCATTACAGGTGGTCTTCCAGCTAATCATCCGAGCAATCAATTTATACACCTTCTTCTTTACCAAGTAAGTAGCAAACTAAAGTAACTGTGTGGCTTAAGATTGTAAAACAACATATAAGGACTTGAACCGCCTTGGGAAAGGAACCTGCAAATGTGGGTTGATTTGAATAGTGTTGTATTTTCCTTTGGCACCTATGTTTTTCTAATAATTTTGAATACACCACAATAATTAGAAAACATACCATTATATAACAAAAGGAATATGGACTGTTACTTGAAAAAAAAAAAAATAAACAAACAAACAAACAAAAAAAAAAACAACAAAACCCAAAAAACCCACCAAACAAAACCAACATGTGACCCTAAAGCAGTAGAATTAAATTAAGAAAACTAAACAAATGAGTAAGTAGAAAATAAAATATATTTAACAACAAGAACAACAAAAAAGACAGGATACATATTGAATAAAAGCAGACTATTAAGAGAGAAAATCAGCCTTTCAGCCTAGAAAAAAAGTTATAAAACTTGTCCTCATGATGAAGATATAGCGTTTCATAGAGGCTGACAGATGGTAAGTAGCTCCTTCTTAGATGGCCTCAGCCAGTCATTAGGCAAAGCTGAGGATTTCATAATATTAATACCTAATCTTTGAGAAAACCTGATTTTTTTAATGTAGATCCCTGAGGCCTTTAAAGCCTTCCTATTTTGCTTTCCTTCCTTTTAAAGTCCCTCTAATGCTTTCTCTCTTGTGAAGTGCAAAGCCAAAATAATGCTTTGATTAGATGTCTTGGTATCACTAAAATGCAGTTTTATTTTGACTTAACATCATCTAAAATATTTAGTTAAGAGATTTATTACCTTATGATGTGTGAGTTCTGTGATAAGACATAATTGAAATGCTACTCTTGATGGATTTTCTGACATAATAAAAGTAAATTTGCAGAGAGGTAGCTTTTCATACATTTTTAAAGCACTTTGCCAATCTGTTAATTCCTAAATACTTTTTTAAAAAAAATCTTTTGCAATTATTAAACTCAGAAGATAGCATAGTCTGTTATCCTTCCAGTAGAGTAGGGATATAAATAGAGTACACTATAAAGAAAACATTACTCATGTCAAACAATTAAATTAAAAATTAATTATATTTCATCCAGGACCACTGAACAACTACAAGTTTATAATTTCTAATTATCACACAGGATAACCAGTTTGCTTTTTTTATTATGATTTTTGAAGGTTCCATCTCCCTCCCAAGTGGCTTATTTCTGAAGCAAGGTTCCAGCTCCCCGGTTTTGCTGGTTGCTGAATCAGCCATGCAGCTGGTGACTTCTCAGAAAACAGCATCTTCTCAGGCTGCAGTCAGCAGTAACAGAGCAAACCCCTTTTTATCTTACATCTCCAGACTGCTTACTATGAAGACAATCTTAATTAAGAATCTTAATTTTGCCTCCAAGTGTAAATGCTAAAGATTCTTCTAAGGATATCAAGTTAAAGGAAATATGTATTATAGTACATTGCTTTCTGCAAATTCCATGGATAGTATGTTGTATTGTAACACTTACTACATGTTTAAGATTTATGATTATTACAACTGCTTGAAAACAGTTTTGCTATTGTCTTGTCAATGTCACATTTTTCCATAAAATGGTACTAAAACAAGAACAGTAGCATTTTTAAGGCAATTTGTGATAGTAGCAGCAAACTAAAGTGTCTGTTGACTTATTTTGCTCATAAATATCCATGACAAAATTTTATTTGTGCGTGTCAGCCTAAAATATTTCATGCAAAGCACCACAGTTTTCACAGGTTCTCATGGTTTGCCTGAACAATCTGTAGACCCTAAAAGATCTTGTGGTGAGCTGGGACCAAGTTTTTGTAAGCACAAAACTTGAGTGCATAGAGCTACCAGACTCATAAACAAGTATTCTGGATATAAAGAACATCAGCATTGTAAAAACAATCTTTTTTTTTTTACTGCTGATTCATCTTCACATCATGCTATTTAAGCCATTACTGAATTTAAAGTCTCAAAAACTGACTTTTGACCACGGATGAGTAAGAGATGTTCAGACTCAGGTTTTTGTTTGGACTTATTAAAGAGATATCAAAAAGGGGTCTCAGTCATGTGTAAAAGCCTTTGTGATGCAACTTTGTTGTTTTCTTTGAGGAACATTTCTAATCTGAGCATTCTTTTTCTTACTGATCTTGTGCATTTCTTAACTGCCTTTCTGCTTCCCAGCTCTCTTCTAGCCAATTATTTCCTCATGCTGTACCATTACTAAGACATCATTAGTCTTTTACTATGTATTTTTCAGCCCGAGATACCAACTGATGTCTAAGGTATTTTATAGGATTCATACTTCATCGCTCCAAGAGTATTTTAAAGTATCTGCAGTGATCCTTAATTAACATTAAAAACTAGAAAGTATCATTATTTACAATTGTCATTCAAAAACTTTTTGACTTCTTAATCTTCTCTAAACAAAATCTCATTTGTGTTAATTAAAATTAAAATCTACTTAGCCAAACCAATGAAATCTTCAGGTTGGGATGGATACTGCTGTTGATACAAACAACAGCTTTACAGCAGTCTAACTCTCTCTGGATGCAAGTAACATGTTATACTACTTGGCTATGGATAAATCACAGAATCACAGAATTATCAGAGTTGGAAGGGACCTCTAGAGATCATCTAGTCCAACTCCCCTGCTAAAGCAGGATTGCCCAGAGCACATTACTCAGGACTGCATCCAGGCGGGTCTTGAAAATCTCCAGAGAAGGGGACTCCACAACCTCCCTGGGCAGCCTGTGCCAGTGCTCTGTCACCTGAACCGTAAAGAACTGTTTCCGTGTATTTGAACGGAACTTCCTGTGTACTAACTTGTGCCCATTGCCCCTCGTCCTGTCACTTGGAACCATTGAAAAGAGCCTGGCTCCATATTCCTTCAGCCCACCCTTTAGATACTTGTATGCCATAATAAGGTCACCCCTCAGCCTTCTCTTCTCCAGGCTAAAGAGTCCCAGCTCTCTCAGCTCTCTCAGGTTAAATACTTAACCAAAATAACCAAAATCAATATAAATCATTCTAAAGTTCATTTAAATGACATCGTCTATGTACTTTTATTTTCTTACAGAAGTGCAATATGTAAAAATACATGGCATTTTAAACAGGGTAGATAATTAACCTCCCCGTGAATAGCAGATTAATAGATTTTTTTGTAAAAGATTAATTTAAAACTCAAGAAGTTTACACTACAGATTGATTCACATTCTAAATAGATTCACCTACAGAGAACATTATGGAATAATTATAATATAGTTTTCAAAAATATTATGGTGGCAGTGCAAAACTTAGGTGCTTAATTTGTGTAAATTTTGAAAAACAGGGGTTTGAGTTGGATGGTTTACCACTACTGAAACAACAACAAAAAAAAGAATATAAAATGTTGAGTATATGCAGCATATCATCACTTTTAACAGAGGTCCAGATTCAGCTCTGGATTTCATTCTGTTGACATTTTTTATTAATTTATATCAGCTCTGAATCTAGCTGACTGTCTAATCCAAAGGTGGCAAACCTGTATCTTTTGAGCTGGATACGTCTAATTTGGAGAGGGACTGCTGAATGATTAAATCCAGAGACCTTCCTCCAAAGAGCCTCTATCATGTAAGGGGCATAAAAAAATAGTGTTTATCTCCCATGTGTGAGCTATTCTAGTGACTCCCTTCCAGTAGACCTTCTAAATTTGGCCTAGTTGATGGTTTGAATATTTGCTTAGAATATGAGAAAGTTGAATCTCCCACAGTTAGTGTAAATAGTGCACAGTACATAACCTAGATAATCAGTAAAAATGAAGGAGTAACTTTAGACATATTTGCCTTGGTCTGTTTTAAAACTAAGCAAGAACTCACTCCTCTATATAACTGAGTGCTACTACGGTGATACATCCTATGATTTTTAATGCTTATAATGGAACTGAATATGTAACTTGCTGTTCAAACTTTTAATTTCAACTTTCTAGCACCTGCAGATTTTATTTTATCTTTTTTTTTTTTCAACTTCCATCATATGTACTTTGTACACTCCAATGCCATGCTTTCTTCTTAATTCTTTGGTTTCGTGTATCTTAAATGATATAGAAATTAGTTAAGGCTTATCACAAATTTGGGATTTAAGCATTTATTCCATAATTATTACTCTAAGAGAGCTGTTCAGTTCTTATTTGTTGCATACTTTTCCTAAATGGGCTTGGTCTTGATAAAGAAGTGCCAAAGTACATTGATTTCCGTCAAACTTAAGTTTAGGGACAAAGTGCATTTCACCCCTTGCTTCTGCTACTGACTCAATTACAATTTCCTCTGAAAGGAGATGAAAAAGGAAGAAAATTACTAAAATATTTAAATCTTGCCTGCTTTTTGCTCTCATATGGAAGAAATTGAGCCTGTAGGTATATGCACAACTTACAAAGTTTATGTCATACTGTAATAAAGTGTATAATATTCATCACAGCCACATAACAGAAGCCAAAATACAATATAACTCTATGTCTCTTCATATCTTTAAGTTTTTCTTTTAATTTTTTTTATAGTATTTATCTGTAAATATATGAAAAGTATTCTAGCTTAATGCTATTTAGATACAAATAGAAAAAAAAAAAAACCAACAAACAAACCCACAACAAACTACTAGTTTTACAAACCCTCATAAAACATGTATTGTTCTGGCTTTCTGATTAAGCTGTCTTTTTATGTTGACTATTTGCTGGCTATAGCTAGATTTTCACATATTCCGAATTTCAGTATGTGCAAATGTTTAATAATTGCTATCTTTTTTTAAGCCTAAAAAGGCAACACCACTCACATAGACTTAGATGATATTTATGTAGACAGATCTGTAAATGTATGTGTAAATAGATCAGTATACATACAGACCAAATTTCACATAGCTCTAACAAACCTTCCAATTTTTTCTTTCTTATATTCAGATAACAGCTAAAGTAAAAAAGAAATGAAATAAAATAAGAGTCTAATACCAATACATGATGGCAGAGGATAGTCCCATGCCCTTCTTTCCCCCGTCATACACTTTAGGAGGCTACTTCCATGGAGTGTGTAACCTGGATTGCATCCATAAATTATAGTGCTTCCAGCAAAATGGCCCTGGTCACTGATTTTATACCCAAACTGTGGCACACCAGGGTCCTCACAATGTGAAAGCTCAAAACCTGTGATAGGAGTAAAACATTGTAGTTACAAAATCAAGCAGGTAATATATTAATGAAATTAAGTCTTTTGTTTTCCAGTGGAAATCAAACATTTTCAGACTCATGTAACAACATATTTAAGGTTTCTTTTCTGTTTTCAAACAGTCTAAGTACGATAATAGTCTATAACCTTCACTTAGAGCATGTAAACCAAACTGTGTCATGACATCTTTTTTCCTAAAAGTACAGTTAAAGATTGAGAACGAAATTCATTATCATTATCAATCAGTCCTAAGATGATATGATAAATTGTAAAATGGAAGTTAAAGTGACTGCCCATATACTTTGACAACAATCTAGTTTGTGAATAGACATTTAAAGGCTCATAAACAAAATTGCACAGCATATTTCTTTGATGTTATTATGCACAGTTAACACCAATGGCACAATAGCACCTATGGCACCAGAGAAATACTGTTATATTCATTAATCCCCACCCTAATCCTGCATTCATTAGTTTGTAAATTTAAAAACTACATGTGGGAAGCAATGATAATGATGATATAGAGCGTTCAAATCAAAGAATTTGGACATTTTTGAGAATTAAGAGATGTGGAGCAAGAAGAAAACAAAATTACTTATGCATTACACAGAAACAGGGAAGCATATTAACATTTGGGAAAACAAACTGTAATTTGGGAAAAAGATTTTCTATTCCAAATAAAGTTTTCTATTATTAACTGAGAAGCAGCTCGAAACTTCACTTTGTTCAAAATGAAATGTATTTTATCAATATCATGTAGCTCAAACTGTTTGTAGGTAAAAAAGGCACTTTGTGTCAGATTGATATTCCTATATGTAGGTAACATGGGAGCAAATGAAGGGTTTTTCATATCTGCATTGTTCAGTGGTCATTTACACAGTATTTGTCCATCTGGTCAACAGTTAGTAGCCTTTCAAAATCTCCTCAGGTACTGAATCATTACTATTATTTGATTAAAAAAGTGATAGTTATTTCACTTTACAGGTAAAATGCTTCAGGTTGGATAAGGCTTTTTGCTCACATAAGGAAAAAAAAAAAAGTCAAATGCCCTATCTTCCTAGTTCTTCCTTCAGCTTTTTTAAATGTCTCACTGAAAATGGCTCACTTCCCAAAGAGCCTCCACAATCTGTAAGCTGAACTTTTCTCATTCTAGCCAAGCTACTGTTTCCCAGTACAGACTGCACTGCAGAAGCTCTAGAAGAGGCTAATGTGAGTCCCAATTGAAGAAGCTTTTTTGATATTGCTAGTCTGGATACATACTGACCAGTTAGAATTTCCTGTCCTCTAAGAAAATTGTTGATCATACTGCATGATAAGAAGTTAAAAAGTGCCTTGATCCCTGAGATGTCCTCATCTCTGGATGGCCTGCTTACAGACACAGAACCAAAGTAGTCTTTTTAACTGATCACTTCCCTCTTGAGGGTGAACATGTAACTCCATTGCCTAAGCGCAGGTACAAGCAGTGTTTTTGCTGCCCTAAGTGTATTTCAGCTATCCACACAGCGCTGGCTGTTCTGGCAACAGGACCCAAGGGAAAAACGCTGACATCACTCCGATCTTCAAAAAAGGCAAGAAGGAGGACCCAGGGAACTACAGACTGGTTAGTCTCACCTCTGTCCCTGGGAAGGTAATGGAGCGACTCATTCTGGATGTCATCTCCAAACACGTTGAAGAACAGGAAGTTATTGGAAGTGGTCAACATGGATTTACCAAGGGTAAATCGTACTTGACCAATCTGATAGCTTTCTATGATGTTATAAGTGGTTGGCTGGATGAGGGGAGAGTCGTAGATGTCATCTACTTTGACTTTAGCAAGGCTTTTGACACTGTCTCCCATAACATCCTCATTAGGAAGCTGAGGAAGTATGGGCTAGATGAGGTGACAGTGAGGTGGATTGAGAGTTGGCTGCGGGACAGAACTCAGAGGGTTGTGATCAGTGGCACAGAGTCTAGTTGGAGGCCTGTAACCAGTGGTGTCCCCCAGGGGTCAATACTCAGTCCAATCTTGTTTAATATATTCATTAATGACCTGGATGAGGGGAAAGAGTGTATCCTCAGCAAGTTTGCTGATGATACCAAACTGGGTGGGGTGGCTGACACCCCAGAGGGCCGTGCTGCCATCCAGCGTGACCTGGACAGGCTGGAGAGCTGGGCAGAGAAGAACCTAATGAGGTTCAACAAAAGCAAGGGCAAGGTCCTGCACCTGGGGAGAAAGAATGCAAAGCACCAGTACAGGTTAGGGGCGGACCTTCTGGGAAGTAGCTCGGAGGAGGAGGATCTGGGGGTTGTGGTAGACAGTAAATTATCCATGGCCCAGCAATGTGCTCTTGTTGCCAAAAAGGCCAATGGAATCCTGGGCTGCATAGGGAAGAGTGTGGCCAGTAGGTTGAGGGAGGTCATTCTCCCCCTCTACTCTGAACTGGTGAGGCCACAACTGGAATACTGTGTCCAGTTTTGGGCTCCCCAGTTCAAGAGGGACAGGGAACTGCTGGAGCGAGTCCAGTGAAGGGCAACTAAGATGATTAAGGGCAACTAAGATGATTAAGGGCTTGGAGCATCTCCCTTATGAGGAAAGGCTGAGAGAGCTGGGACTCTTTAGCCTGGAGAAGAGAAGGCTGAGGGGAGACCTTATTATGGCATACAAGTATCTAAAGGGTGGGCTGAAGGAGGATGGAGCCAGGCTCTTTTCAATGGTTCCCAGTGACAGGACGAGGGGTAATGGGCACAAGTTAGTACACAGGAAGTTCCGTTCAAATACACGGAAAAACTTCTTTACGGTTCAGGTGACAGAGCACTGGCACAGGCTGCCCAGGGAGGTTGTGGAGTCCCCTTCTCTGGAGATTTTCCAGACCCGCCTGGATGCAGTCCTGAGTAATGTGCTCTAGGCAATCCTGCTTTAGCAGGGGAGTGGGACTAGATGACCTCTAGAGGTCCCTTCCAACTCTGAAAATTCTGTGATTCCGTGAAAACTGTATCCTTCTGGAAAAGCACCTGGTATCTAGGGGCACAGTGAAGGCAACAGTTGGCTATTTTAGACAACTGAAAGAACATGAATGCTCACAATGTGTCCCTGAAGACACAGAATGTTTCATTACAGCTTGTGGGGGTGTCTACTGCTTAAAAGCATCAGGGTAAGCCCACGGTACTTTTGGAAGGTTTCATTGTCTACATCTATGCAAAACAAATATTAGCTGTCTTTCCCAAAATGGGAAATGGCCAATGGGTGATGATCAGTGGCACAAAGTCTAGTTGGAGGCCAGTAACTAATGATGTGCCCCAAGGGTCAATACTGAGTCCGATCTTGTTCATCATCTCCATTAATGGTCTGGATGATGGGGCAGAGTGTACCCTCACCAAGTTTGCTGTTAACACCAAACTAGGAGGAAGGGCTGTTACAGCAAAGGGTCATACTGCCATCCATCAACCTCGACAGGCTGGAGAAATGGGCAAACATGAACCTCACGAAGTTCAACACGTGCAATGTCTGGTACCTGGGGAGGAACAACCCCATCACAAGAATCTGTTGGGGGTTACCCAGCTGGAAAGCAGCTTTGAAGAAAAAGACTTGGGGGTCCTGGTGGATGCCAAGCTGAACACGAGCAGCAATCTCCCCTTCCAGCAAAGAAGGCCAATGGTAACCTGGGCTGCATTAGGAGGCATGTTGCCAGCAGGTCAACAGAGGTGATCCTTCCCTACTACCCTAAGCAGTGCTGAGGCCCCATATGGAGTACGGTGTCCAGTTCTGGGCTCCCCAATACAAGAGAGATGGGGAGTTAATGAAGATATTCCAGCAAAGGGCCATTAAGACGATTAAGGGATGGTAGCATCTCTCCTGTGGGTATAGGCTGAGAGAGCTGGGATTGTTCAGCATGCAGAAGAGAAGACTCAGGGGGAATCTTACCAATGAATATAAATCTGAAGGGAGAGTGTAAAGGAGATGGAGTATATTGAGTCTGGATGGGATGGAGTTAATTATCTTCATAGCAGCCCATAGAGTGCTTTGTTTTAGATTGAATAAACCAGTGTTGATAGCACACCAATGTTTCTGCTATTGTTGAGCAGTACTTGCACAGCATCAGGTCCTTCTCTGTTTCTCACTCTGCCCCCACAGCAAGTAGGCTGGAGGTGAGCAAGAGGCTGGAAGGGGACACAGATGGGACAGCTAACCTCAAGTGACCAAAGAGATATTCCGTGCCATATAGTGTCACACTGAGTGATAAAATTGGGGGATAGTCTGTCCAAAGTGGCATTGCTCAGAGACTGGCTGGACATTGGTCTGTTTGTGGGAGGTGATGCCTTTGCATCACTTCTTTTTTTCCTTTCTCTTTCCTCCCTATGTTTATTTTGACCCGTGAGTTTTTCTCACTTTTTCTCCTCCAACTCTACAAATACCTACAAAAGAAGATTCAGTGCTGTTCAGGCTAATAACTATTCAGGCTGGGATAGTGCATTCTACAAGAATGCCTGTCTCAAAAGACAGGAAATGTTAATGATAAGGTTCAAGTGCCGGGCTTGGACTTACTAATATATATAAGAAAAATGAAATACTTTGACATTTACATAGTAACACAGCACTGGAAAGCCTGTCTTTAATCATAGGGTACAGTCCTATGCTCTCACAGGCTATACGTGGTATAATTATGAAACTTTCACCTGAAAAATAATTACATACTCTTGTAGTACCTTGAAATATTTTCCTTTCATTCTGTTAGACTTATTTTTATCAGAACTAGATTTTAAAACATGGTGGAGAGTTTTTGAAATATAAGAACATTTTTTGAACAGGTGACAATGAATGATTTAAGTATAGGGAGAAAAAAGACTGTTGACAGCTGCATTGCGGAATTACCTTATAATACTGTTCTGCTTGCTAAAAAATAAGTTTTATATAATAATTAAGCAATGATGAAATAATTGTACACTAAAGAAGTCATACATTACATGTCAATAGATACATGTAACAATCACACACATTTTCAGAAGTTGCCACTTGATAAAATAGATGTGTGTCGCCGTTTCCTATTTACCCTCTAAGCTAGAGACATGAAATGATTCTTCCTCTTCTAATCTTTGTAGTTTAATTTTTTCAGCCTACATACAGGTGAGATTTTTTTGTTAGGAATCATTCTTTCTCATATTGGTTCCAAATTGGATTATTCTAAACAATAATCTCAACTCAGAAATTGTTAGTCTAATGCAAAATTAGTATCGGACACAAGTCTTAAAATGGAGAATGTCTTTTACTTATGAATTACCTTTATGAAACAATGAGTTTTGGTTACGCATTTAAAACTACTCACATGCTTAAGTATTTTTATGTGCTAATACAACTAACTGAAAATTATCCTATGATTTTTCTTATCCTTTCCGAGACTAAAAATGCTTCAAAATAACCCTCTAGAAAATAAGAGAGTGGTTTAAGCATCAAACTTCGCAAAGTACTGTCAAAGCAAGATTTCAGTATGCTACATGATTTGGGTTTTTTGAGGTACAATTATGAAACTATTATTTTGATAAGTGATGAGTGATTTGCTGTTGATTTTATTATTTGTCTTTTGACTGCATTTTCGTCTTATGAGCAAAAAATTTTCATTCCTTTACAATCATAAACCTATTACTACAGTTTTCTCAAATACTTACTGGTATACACAAGCTGAAACCCTTCATCAGTGCCCTCCGTGTCCGAGTTAAACTCCAGCCACAAATGATTTGAAGTACTACTTAGTGTCAGACCTCTTAATGATGCCCCAGTATACGCACCCAGAAGGTGAGCAGTATTGTCTTTGCCATCATAGATCTGTGAAAAAGAGGCAAGTTTTACAGTTATGAAGAAAAAAATGATATATTTGATTTATAAAATAATTCTTTACTTCTCCATTAAGAGGGAGGACAGCTTTGCAAAGGGAGATCTATTGCCCATCAATGTGAAGTACTATTTGGATATGCTGTTTGCCTCTCTTAAGTTGACTTAATTGTGGTGATTTTTCAAACATACAATTTAAATTGTCAGTTCCTTTTTTGTATAACAATAGAGGTGGACAGAGGTGCCATATCAGCTCAGTATTTTTAAACTTCTGTTTTCTCTTTCTCTGCCAGTATTGCAATGCTGTTCACAACCTACCAGCAAACATCTATTTTGTGTAGTTGTGTCTGCCTGAAGTCACTGAGGTGGCATAGTAGCTCACATCTCCCTAACTTTGGCTTGTTAACTAAAGGTCTGATTATTTTTTTTCTATATAAAGAGAGGTTCAAATATAACTATAAAGTAAAAGGAGACTAGGAAACAAAATACATCAAACAACTGCTTCTGTGAGTTGAGAAAGTAATGTAATCTTTATGTAAATTGGAGTACAGCACTTTTATTATTTATTTTTCTTCAAGAGTTGTTCTTTTCCATATTTGAAACAGAAACTTCTATCAAACTACTAAATATAAAAAGCAATCTTTTAACCATTCTCAACAAATTTCCTTACAAGCTTGATTGCTTTAACACACCACAGGTTGTTGCATCCTTATCATTCCTAAAAATAGTTAAACCATAACTTAACAATAATTGCTAACCCAACCACTGTGTCCTGTAGGATTTATTTAGTGACTTTTATAATAACTGAAATTTTGATAAATAGGTTTTAAGGTAAAATTCACTTGCAAATCAGTAAATTGACCTTTGAATAATTTTCAAATTGCAATATAGGGAAATTCTAAAGCTTTAGTAAAAAAATCAGGGAATTGTGTCCAGTTCTAAATAATGTCTAATTCTATTAATTTGAAATATAATTAAAGCTTGAATTTATAAACAGGAATCTATACCACAATGAAATCAAAACAAATACACCAGCAATAGTAGTGAGGCAACAAGGTGAAAGTGAGATATTATGATGCCTCTTCCCCACCTGTGAGAATGACTTATACATGTGAATCCTATTTTGCAGAAATCCTCATGCTCTAGTAATAATAATAATAATAATGACTTTACATGTAATGATATGCTAAAATAATTCAAATAAGACATGTCTAGCCATATGTAAAGAATATATAATTGGCATAATTCCTTATTCTTTACTGAAACAAGCAAATAAATTCCAAGCAAAAGGTACATTTAAATCCCAATGTCTTTAAAGTGATTAAAAATAAAAAAATAAAACAACAAAAAAGGTACAATTAATGCTTATCAACTAAAAATAAATTTAAAATATAGTATTAAGATAGTATTAAGTAGTATTAAAATGGATTTCTTAGTTTTAAATAAAACTTCTTTAAAACTATGCTGTGATCAGTAATCAAGCCAGAAAAAACAAACAAACAAAAACCAACCAACCAACCAAAACAACCCCCAGGAAAACAAAAGTTCTGAAATTTATTTAGTTTTGTTTCAGTAACCAAAAAAAAAAAAAAAAAAACAAAAAAAAACAAAAAAAAAACAAAAAACAAAAAAAAAAAAGGTCCATTCCAGGAGAATTGCTGCTGTCTTACAGAGATATTTATATCATGACAGACTTAAAGAAAACCCGGTTTGAATTTGATGCTTTTTCTCCTAATCTCTCCCAACTATTTATAACTAATAACAACCAAAGATTCAGGATTTATTTTCTTTTTAAACACTACATAAGAGTAATCTGTTTTCTGCTATGTGCGCATCACTAATAATTAACCAAAGGAACCCATTAATAGTTATACCAACTATTCTCAATGTCTTGCTAAAACTTCCCGTAAGTTCACCACTTCATGATACAAACAAATTTTCTTCATGCTAGAATTTCCCCACGCACACTTCATTGCCAATTTCTTCACTGTCCTACCATATTAAACTTTTCACATTGGCACACTGACATGTCTCCAGAGTTGAAACTACTTCTACCTTGTGGGTTATCTGTCCCACTGTATAATACTTCTGAGCCTGTATCATTTCTATGAAGGACCAAAACTGAAAGTACCCTAACACTTCTGAAATTCTGTGATTTTCAGGGATACAATTCAATTAACAACAAATTTAATATTTTTTTTCTTTTGGTTGCTGACTTTCAGATATTCAAAGTAACATATACCCCTCTTCTTGACATAGCGGAGTCTCCCTTAAGACAATAAATGGATGCATATTTTGTGGTATAACACATGTTGACTTTTTTGCCCTTAATTGAAATTAGTGGGCACTAAATAGAAATTTCTAGATGTAATTTATATCATACAGTTTAAATTTCAAAGAAAGTGGTAACAGCCTACATTCTCTTGTGAAATTTGCAGAACCAGCATTTTCTTTCTAACCTTCCTAAAGTAGGTGGGAGTTTTACTAAAGATTTTGAATGAGTTAGTAATTCAGCTTCAGAACTTGTTCAAGAAGATGAAATTATATGTGAATTGACGTAGCATCACCATCTTGTTTTTAAACAGGAATATTCTTTCTTATAGGCCTTGCCAGCACATCTGGATTTATGCCACTTGAGTGTTAAATGTATGGCCAAGAATAATCATTATGAAAAAATTATTTGGCCTCCTTAAAGTCATCCTGTAGCATTAATGCAAAGATATTTGATTCTTGACTGTATAATGCCTGAATGTGCCAGTGACAAGCTATTTGGAAAACAGAGGTCCATCTTTATCAGCTGTTTAAAGGCCTGGTCTGTCAAATGCATAGAGCGGAGCAAAGGCACAGAAAATTGTGTTAATGTTCTTCATATCACAATGATATTTTGAAATGTTATAGAGAAGGATGCTAATTGTGAACACTGTTTACATAAATATGATTTGAATTGATAGATGTAATGCTTAATTTGGGGATGAGGGGTTATGTTTTCATTTACAGTCAGAGAATAAATAAAACTTCCTAACCTTTTGAGGGGCTTCATTATAAAAAAAACAAACAAACTAAATTGAATTAATGACCTTTTTTCTGCTAATTTATTTAACTCCATAAAACTTCAGCAAGGGAATAGTATAAAGTTAATTTAAAAATTGTGCATTTTAAGCAAACTATTTTTGAGATTTGCTATTGAAACATAAAAGGCATATGGATATGAAGATTTGTGCCTTTAAAAAGACAAGAAATAGCATAAAATCAGCAGCTCAGAGCTGAGGCTGTCAACACCCTGTCAAATGTATCATTTATATCACATGCAAATAGAAGCACTAATATAAAGACAGAAAAGGGGCCATATGTTTTGGAGGTTTTTTTGTCCCCTACATTTTATTACCTATTTCTCACTCCTGTTTTCAGGATGATATTGCTAAAAGGATTATGATAGCAAGTGTGGAGATTCTTAAGAAACAAATTAGCAAAAAGCCCCATACATTACCTCCTTTTCGAAGTCTTTGCACAAAACCCCTCAAAAACGGGATTATGTGCACATATTTCAAAGCTGGCCCACAAGTGAGACAGCAAACAAACGCAGGAAAACTGAATCCTCCATATTTTGCAGGAGCACAGAGTGCTGAGCCAAGCACAGGCAAAGGGGACACTTAATGCCACTTCTTCTATTTGGTTTACTGAAACAGTGTTACCTGCCTGTTGCTGCACTGAGTGTTTTAGTAGAAGGAAAAAGAAAGATTGCTTCATTACAGTATCAAAAATAATTTTTAAAGCCATTTTTTTCCACATAGGCGCAATCTCGTCTGGCACATCGTCTCTCACTCTACATAATACCAAGCACATAACCTAATACAAGAGGAAAAAAAATCCCCACAAAAAAAATGATGTTCTTTTTCCACCTCAGTCCTTTTCATACTTGACATTCCTTTCTCTTTTGTAGGGAATGTGTCTGCAGATTTTTTGGGGGTGTGGTTTGTTTTTCTTTAACATTAGCAGAAAATTACTCATGAATTAGTACCATGCATAGGTACATTTTTATTTATGTAGAAATCTACTGAAAAAACAAACAAACAAACAAACAACTCCAATCATATTATCTTTGTTCAAGCTTCAATTTTAATAAAAGATGCCTTTCCCTCAGTAAATTAGAAAAGCATATTGAAAGATCTTAGACGTAAAAGAATACTTTGTACATTCAACTGTTTTCAACACAAATTCACCACTAACAATGGACTAATGGCAACTGTGTTCCTTTCCATGCAAATCTCAAGGGTGTTCTTAAAGCTATAAGAGACTACAGAGTTTACAAGCAAAACTGGTGGATGGAGGTAAAAACGGGGAAAAAAAGCAGGTAGAAATGTTCTCATACTTTAAAAACCATGTATTCTTTTTCCCTGCCACCTAAATAGACAGTTTACTCTAAAAAAATTGCATTCTGGAAACATAGCGCACAAACTCAGTTATCAGTACAATTACAAAAAAGACAACAATAGTTATATATTTTCTGACATTAATATTAAATGGATCGGCATATAGTGAATATACAGATCTTGAAGTCTTCATATGCCTTCATGAAACTTTCATGAATATTAAAACAAGATGTGGCACTGTCAAGAGCAGTTTATAGTCCTACACACACAAAAATGTAGACGCACATTTATTTCTTATACTTTCCAATAAAACCCAATTAGCCAAACAAAAACCCCACCTCCGGCATTAATGTAAGTAGCCAGAGCAGTTACACCAAAAAGAGAAAGAGAGAATTACGTACTAAATGAAGCAAATGAAAAACAAATTATATGTTCTGAAACCTCTGTTCTATAGCAGTTCAGAATTGATAAATGGGAAACCCTCCTTCTCTGCCTGGGGAGTAACAGTAAGGGCAGTGATTTATTTGTGTTAAATATGCTGTTTCTCTCTAATGCTGTATTCCCAGTCCAGCTGTTTCATTGTTTCAATCACAGTGCTTGTCAGGTATATATTTGATCTATGGTCAGTTAATTCATGTGGTAAGCAGCATGACTTGATTAAAAAGATGTATCAAAAGTTTAGTAGAATATCAAGCCTATTCAGACTTTGAACGAAATTTTATCTACATAGCTCTAGTAATCTGAAATATTAGGTGACAGAAAAAGTAACACAAAGTACATGATTAACTTCTTTGCCAAAAGTTTCATCTATCCATCCTGAAGAACAGAGATGTATTTTCCGTTTCTTAACCAAAGTCTGTAGCTAAAAACCTGAGCTTTAATTATGAAATATTATGGGGCAGCTTCATTTGTGTTTGGGGAAAGGAAGCCCTGCCTGGAAGATGTTTATATATCGGTTTCCAAATGGTGAATTCCTTACCCTCCCTAGTTCACAGTTAAAAGGAAACTGTATATCCACTATACATCACTCAGCTGTTTGCTGTAAGACTGGATGATAATATATTTTTTTTCTTTAAAGTTAACTTCCTTCCATTGCCATTTTTTATTTCAGAAAACTTAAATTTTTATTTTGTTTTTGTTTTTGTTTTTTTTTTTTTACTTACCTCAGAGATTTCTCAGAGTTTGGTCAAGGCATTAATGTTTATGTACATTTACAAAGTAGTGATACATATTAGCTAGGTGTACAGCATTTGATGAATATTATTGGTTCACTTAAAACTAAAGTATAACCCTTATGTCCTACTCCTGTAGCCAAAAGTCTATTCTCCACAGTCAGCAAAATAGGCAAATTAGGCAGTATTTTCCTTTTTTTTTTCCTTTTAGTTACAATTTCTACAAAAAGGAAGTCCCTGCAAATCTATCTTCAAAGATCTTCAGTCTAAGAGAATACAGGAAAAAATGTGGATAACCAAGGCTACTTTTCTGATCTTGAAGATATTAATGATAAATTATTATATTCCCAACTCAGTCACACACCAAATCTTCCATTGATTCTTTTTCAGCTCCTGGAAATGAGAAGTAATCCATAATAATAGGGATCAACAGACAACTTCAGAACTGGTCCCATGAGACTGATCTTGGGAAGGTGTGACTGACGTTTTGTATTTCCTGAAACAGGACTCCTTTATCAAATGAACACATGAAAAAAGAGTCTGATGGGATTAAGACAATTTTTAAGACCTTCATCTGAGAGATGAGGCAAGAAAAGGCACGATAGGTTCCACAGATAATCCTTCCCACAACATTAAAGGTCGAGTGCCTCTGTCCTCCTACAATTCAGACAGGCTGAAAAAAAGTGGTAATCATAACAAAGAATACTTCTTGTAGTATTATTAATAGATTGGGAGGAACTTCAGCTCATTATTATAATTCAAGGCTGTTGACTTGAAACACAAATGCTCTAATTACCAGATATTACTTTCATCTAATAGACACACCTGCAAAACACAGTAAATATTTCTACCACTGACATTTACAGCTTAGTGGTGGCCTCCCTCCATTTATAATTAATTTGGCTTTACTCTTCAGTTCACATTAATTGCGTAGCATTATTAAATAAATAAATAAATTACTTAATACTTTTATCAGTTTCTAAGTTAATATTTTCTAGTTAAACATCTGTAGTGCACATGGTTGGAATGGCACTTGAGAAATCTTAAAGTGCATATATGTTTTCAAAATTGTATGTGCATTAAACGATTAAGGAAGAAAAAAAAGAAGAAAAACATTTGAATTGTTTTATATTCATATTCAGCTATATTTATATAAAACTTTATATTTATATAACTGAGCTCCCTCTTTACTCTCTTATGACTTTTACACTAAGATAATAGAATTGGATGGTTTCAACCAGAAAAGTTTTGAGGAAAATGGAGCCATATACTTATACTGGATGGGCATAAAAAATTTGGACAGAAATATCAGGATAGTGACTTGGGTGGATAAGGATTCCAGTTCAAACACAAGACCTGACTTCAAATCTTATGCTAATGTTGGTTAATTTAAAGTTCTTACCGTAACTTCACTGCTTTTTCTGCTTCATTAAGAAATTCCAAAACTGTTAAAATTACATACCTGTTGTTTTTTGTTGTTTTGATTTGGTTTTCCCATGCTATTTATATGCTAATAAATACTAAGCATCTTTCAAATTAAATCTTTCTGTATTAATTAATGTAAAAATTTAAAAGTATCTACTTGGTTCTGAAGTAACCAGTGAGAGCAAAATAAAATAAAAATACTTGTGCATGCTGGGAATCTAGTAGCCCTTGGTTTATTTTGTTTTGCTTCTGTTTTGTTTTAAGAACAAAATAACACTTCTTTTATTTTAAAACTTTTTTTCCTTCTTGCTGCCTGATTTCATCTTATATTGGTTGTTTAGACCTGCGTATGCCTTAGGTATAATGAACCCCTTTTTGGAAGTCTAACAACTAACTACACATGGCTAAAGTAAGATGAGATAAAACCCGGTCTGCATTGTAGTTGTTTCTTAGGAAATATATCTTTCCATAATCCTTCTCATTTTAATACCTGCATGGCAGAATATGGCAGAAAACCTTTTTTTTTTTTATCAAACATGATTGTTACTTTAATTTCTGAGAGTCAAGTTTAATTAAATTGATTATTCTGAAAAATTAGAGATTATTTAATCCCTTTTATGGATATTTTATTGCATTTAGATGCTATGTGCTAAAAGACACTCACTCTGTTCATCATCAGCTTTAATATGTAGTTGGATAAACAATATACATTTCTGGAAATGTATATTTTGGACAAGACTGTAAAAACTATATGAACAAATTAAAGTAAATGCTACTGAACTTATAGGGTGAAGTTGTTCTATAAAGCTTCTAGTATCCTGATTTTCCCTTTGTTGTTTCTTTGTTTAATGCACAAATTCTCTTCACGTGTAGTTGTTGTGATTATCATTTTTCAGAAGATGTTACCTACCACACAAAATTAGTCATTTAAAGCATAAACCTCATGTACAAAATATAGTATGTAGACAGTGTATTAAATTAAGCTGCTGGGTGTAATATTTATTATGTTCAGATCACAGCTCAAGTTATGAAGATACTGAGGAAGAAAACAGAATTTAAAAAAGATGAATTGATGATTATTTAACACTAAGAATATAATACAAATAGACATTATGGCAATGTACTATCAGAAACAGATAAACTTCAACAATATAAGGAACTACAAGTTTAGAAATAACGAATAAGTTACATGTTTACATACCTTAAGAACATCTCCTTGCGCTAAGTGAAATGTTCTGGCAGAAATATTGATTCCTTTCCCTGCTTGTACCTGAATGCTATAAATACATTCATGGTTGTTTTCATAGTTAAGAGGATAATTGGGGGACAGTAAGATTCCTTCATTATTTGTCGTGGAGGCTCCACATTCAGCTGCAATTAAAAGAAAATGTTAAGATATATTTTAATAGAAAACATAAATATTTTTAGTAATGGCGATAATGAGGATGTTAATGCAACCTGGCTTAACATTGTTAACATATATTGATACCTAAAATCTAGTTCTAAATATATGTTCATGACCTTGATTGAAGGCTACAAGAATATTTCTAAATTGTTATACTTTAATAAAAATATGTTAAATAATATGGAGAGTTATAATCATATTAATGGCACATTCCATAATTATAAAAATTTAAAGGATCTTTCTTGAATTTTTTTTTGGAGGAAATATACTTGTGTTTACTTCTCCAATACAGAAGTTCATAGAGACTTGCGAATTCAATAAAAGTACTCTAGAAGTTTATATGTGTACGTATTTATATATACATGCACTCGTATAAATATATATACATGCCCATACACACATTTTCACACAGATTAATGAAAAAAAGAGAATCTTTCTCTAATATTAATTTACTAAACACCATAGTCAATGGTATAAATTACAGCAGAAAAATACTTATACCATATCTACCAGATAAACAATAGAAACGAATAATTTCATTAATAAACAAGTAGAAAAATAGTAACTCCTGGGGTAAAAAAAAAAAAAAAAGAAAGAAAAAAGGAATGAAATGGGTTTAAGATGAAGAGTTAAAAATAAAAATAAGAAAGTGTTTCCAAGTAATACTGTTGTCATTCCAAAAAAGAAACCTTATAATTGAGGACTTCGGTGTAATCGTTAAAATCGTAAAGGTTAAAAGTTTAATCACAAAAAAACCCTGAAAACATAAAAACTTGTGGCAATGCTACATTAGGCATTAATAACTAACTAACATTGAGGTACCAGATATTTTAAATTAACATTGACAAACTATTACAATTCTTTCTTTCCTCTTTTTAATGGTCTTGATATGTAGTCACTATAGTGCAAGGACAAGAGCATTTCCTCTCTTTTTAACAGATTTAGATTAATTTTAAATTTAACAATAACACTACATTTTCTGGGCTTATGTCCATTTTCAGGATTACTTCAATACTCTTGCCATTTATTTTACCCAGTCTCATGAGAATACACCCCAGTTGTTTTAACCTGGGAAATTAATAGGTTTATAATTTCACAGAATAAGAAATTGTATTGTGTAAAACTATGCGGTACTTTTAATGGTTTGAAAAGATGTTTAAACAATCTATGGTCTTTATTTTAAGAGTTATTATTGTTTATTAGCATTATTACACTTCCCTCACCAGACTTGCTAGAGCTAAATCCAGGATATTGAAATATATATTTTGTATATGAAATTTGTATATTAAATGACAAAAATCCATTGATTAACACTTTCTGTGCACAGCTAAAACAAACATTGTGCAGAAAGCCAAATCAGGCATATAGCAAAGCAGAAGAAATGCTTGATGACTATGTTTAATTTAATAGCAATACAGAACAAGTATCCAAATAATTCAGGTGTCATCATTTCACCTTAGAATGGTTGGATACACATAATCTAGGCAGAAGTGGAAAACCCTCTAGTCCACATGATCATGTCAATCCTTTGATTTCATTCTCAAATAAATGTGCATTTGCTACTCTGAAGATGTGTAGGGCAGTTTGAATTACGATACATAGGAGTAAGATTATTGTAATTTCAAGTTTGTGGGATATCCTTTCCCATTCCAGAGAGAGAAAAGTCAAAAGGCACTACGTAATTATGGTATTAAGTTGATCCAAGAACTCTGTTTTTGTCAGAACTGTAATTCAAAGCAATTTTTTAAAATCTGAATGCAGCAGTGAGCCAACTATTAGGACTATTATAACTACTATTTGAGAATCATTCTATGTTTTCTGTTGAAAATAAGGAAATTTTTCATGTCATAATATTTATAAATCTGATTGTACTTTTCTTAATTTAGAAGGAGAATGTTGTGTTCCACATTGTGGATGCTGCATCATTGTAAGTGTTCAAGGTCAGCTTGAATGGGGCTTTGAGCAACGTGATCTAGTGAAAGATGTCTCTGCCCATGGCAGGAGGGTGGACTCAATGATCTTTAAAGGTTCTTCCAACCCACACCATTCTGAGATTGCACGAACGATCTCAACCCTCATGTTAGCAGACAAGAAAGGAAGTTTAGTAACAGTAGTCTTGAAAACAACAGTACAAAAGAATTTCTTCCATAGCATTCAGTTATATCACTACAGTTCCATGAAAGCATTCACTGCAGCCTACAACAGTATCTTCTTTTGTACACTTCTCAGAGGGATTCTCACAAAATCAACAGTTAGTCCCTTGCTTCTCTACTTGCCTCTTGCCAGTCCAAAATATGACTTAAAAAAAAACCCCAAACGACAAACCACAAAAACCAGCAGTATCATTCTGAATAAGTGCAGAATCAAACAGGGAAGGTACGCCATTAGTATCATAAGACTGTCCAAACTATACCAGAGATAGTTCTATCTGCCAATATCCACTTCTATTTGTAAACATGAACAGACATCTATGTTGCCTAAAATTACATGGAACTTCAGGTAATATATAGTTGCCTTCTATTCTTTGATGTTAATACTACAGCACAAATCAAAGACCAATGAAGAAAAAAAAAAATGTTGTGAGTTCTTAAGTTAAAATAAAAACAAATATTAAACATATGTAAATTGTTTAAAATGCTTGGAAAATAATTTTAACAGGTATCAGAGTGTGGCAAAATGGAGACTAAAGAGGCAAATCAGGGTAAAATTAAGGGAAAAAAATTAAAGATGGAAATATAGAAGAGAGAAAAGAAGGGACAAAACACTATTTCAGAAGTAAAGGAAAAATCAGAGGAACAGAAAGTCTGTGACTGTCCTTAAAAATGTACTTAGAGCTGTTGTCAGAAATTACAAACATTTCTGCACTGGCTTAATGTTTCATTTTAGTAACTTTCCTTATTCAATAGAGATGAAATTTTGTTGTGTTTTTGTGTTTGAGTTTGTTGTGGTTTTTTGTTTTTTTTTTTTAAATCCACTTATTTCAGCTGAAATTTAGAACCTACCCTATATACTATAGAACCTACCCTATATACTTTGCTTGTAGGAAAAAAAGATATAGGGAAAATATTCCAACATCCAGATATGCTTCTACAATGACTTTAACTCAGCCTTATATAAAGTACAAGCATGTTAGACTAAGATTGAATTAAATCACTGTCTGTACTTTATCAGAAATATAGAATCATTTCAATATTAAAAAGGAAAATAAACAAAAACTCAAAGAAAAGTAATGAAAAGGAAATACTGATGTAAAGAGCTATTTATAAGAAATTACTGTTATGCTTTTGGTTATGAATGTGTGTTCATTGCACATTTCCATAATAAAACAGATGAGTTTAAACTACTGTTTATTACTGTATTTAAATTCTGTAACCATATAAAATTCCATTGTTATTGTAAACAAGGAATAAAATGCATCTGTTCGGGTAATTTAACCACTTGAAAACAATTCTTCAACAAATGGCTTTTAAAAAAATATATGCTCTATTAGGAGAATTTTACAAGGTGTCTCACAATTCGTTTGATTAAATGCTCACCATAAATGATTATCAAACAAAAAAAAATGTGATGTGCTGCTACAGACTGAAATTCAGCCATTGCTTTCTTCAAGACAATCCCTTAGAATCAAAAGAGTCACAAATAGCAGTTCTGTATTTTGAAAAGATGTTAACTGTTGGTTAGGAGACTGAGCACATTGCAACAGCTTGGCTCGGTGAATAAATGGAAGCATTCTGAAAAGGATTTTATCTTTAATCAACAGTGGTGGTAGTCTGCAAATCAACAGCTACTTCAAAAATTGTACCTATATTCAGTGGTCAACAACCTGTTTCTTATAAAACAGTTAATTTACAGAAGTTCTACCTCTTCAACGGGTGGCAGATGTAAGCAAGCAAACATCCTCTTGTGAAAACAAAACAGAGGATAACAAGAGAATGCTGAAAGGATTAAGTTGTGACTGAAGAATTCTTTCCTTGAATAACCTGAGTGATGACGCCATCAGAAGTTTCCCAGGTGTTTTTGGTATCCTGACAGAGTTAAGTACAGGTAACCCTATGCTGATGAGGAAAATGCAAGGAACATTGTCTTCTTCAATCAGTAAGAATAGTGCTTTTCACTTTTATTTTATATTGTTCCAAAAGGCCAGATTTCCTTCATAGAGCCAAAAATGAATAACTGCAATTTCTTGTTATGTATCTGCAGTACATGCAGAGTTGATCTTAACATCAAAAGATTCACATGGCTCTCTGTGTATTAAATTTACTTTCGTTATACTTTGTGCAGGCTTTTTTGGTTGCATCGTTTATGTTATAATGTAAGACTATTGTCAGATTTGGGAACTTTTAAGAAAGGTCTACACATAATTTTACAGCAAGCTGGTGTTTATACTAAAATGGCCAAATACAAAAGAAACCATTGTTAGAAACAATTATTTACATTTTTTTCATAATTATTAGCTCCAGCTAACAACGGTGGGGAGGAGTTCCATATACTTTAAACTCCTGTACCACGACCGACCAAAGGAAGATGGCGAAATAGCATGACAAATGAGCTTCTGCATTAGTATTAACATAGTAAAATGTATTAACAAACACATATTCTATATTAGGAGAATTTAAACAATGAATGTGCACAATTTGCCTTTGAACTAACTGTAACCATCTCATAAAAACCCAAACAAAACGAAAAAACAACCTCAAAACACAAAATTAAAACCCAAAACCAAAACAGAACAAAAAATAACTGAAGAACTGTGGGAACTTAGTGAAAATTTTCACGCAGCAAACAGGAACACTTAAAATTTTATGTAAAATATTAGAATACGTGAGAAATGTTAAGAAAGAACTTATCAAATTATGATGCTAATATACTAACAGATGGTGAGCCCCCAGTGGCTGTATCTTGCTTTGTTCAGGCTATCCTATCCCTGAAGAAAATAACAGAAATATAACATATTCAGAAATGACAGGAGAAATATTTAAAGGAATAAATTTACTTCTGACAAACAAAAGAAAGATTAGGATTAATTTGTCCCAAGAGGAATCAATAACACATTTACAAGCGAATATCACTGTCCTGAAACTGAGAATTCATGCTGCCAAAACATTCCACATATTAAAAGAAAACTCAAATAAAACTAGCAAATGGACCCTTTTTCAAACACAAAATATGAAAACAACCTTTGCCTTAATTTTTGTGTATGCACAGAAGTGAGTAAAGTTATGCAGCAAGACTCTAATGGCAATATGGAAAAAGATCTGCAGAGGACAGCTAATGTATCTCCCACTAATTAAGGGACTTTGCAATTACCGCAAATGTATTTGTGTCACAACCTCCACTTCATTCGTAACATAACTGTGCTTCAGTTCAACACTGCATTTATTTTTTCTCTCATACAATACAACCTTTCAGACATTTCTATTTTTCACTCCCCAGGTACTCCCTGAAAATCACCTTAACTCAAGCTTGGCAAAGAAGCTATGTCAGTAAACAGGATGAAAACTATCACCATAGCAAAAATCCTTGCCAGCGAAGATCCATATACAATCTTATCTGAAAAGTATGCCATAAACATGACAAAGAATAATGGATATGCCTGTAGATTTTTTATGTTTGTATGTCTGCTTTTCATAACTGTGAAGGGTATAGTTCCTTGGAAATCTGTATGACCAGAACATCAGAGACTCTGACCTTAGCTGTTTCGGACACACTGATAAACATGGACAGAAAATGTTATAAGGAGAAATAGAAGTGGAAGTAGCATATGAGCACAAGAAAACAAGATCTTAAACTTGGTATCTTCCAGCTAAGTTTTAGCAGACTGGAAAGAAATTGTATGGCCCCGAGGAAGCCAAAGGAAAAGGCCCTATACAGTTGGGAAGCTATGAAGAGACTAGCGTATTTTCGTAACATAGACATAGAAATAATTATGGGTTATAATTTCTGACATGACAGTTATAAAGAAAGGTAATGTAATTTGGCTATTGGGCGGTCTCATAAAGGAAGGAAGAAAAAAAAATAGGAAAGAAAAAAGTAAATGGAAGAAGGAATGGTAGTGAAAAAAAGACATGAGAAATGCTGGCATAAAATAGATGACTTTCCACATTTCACTAGAAATAGAGGTAACTCCAAGAAAGCAGTGTGTGTGCTGAATAAGAACACTTCATTTGGTGATTATGTGAATAAAGCATGAAAAGAAAGCATGAAACTAAGGAATGACAGTATTATTACAGATAGTTAATAGTCTTCATTCTGTTACTGATTATCAGAAATGTTTAATTTTATCTATTTCATTATTTTTCCTTTGAAGCAACAATAGTTGCTCTTGTTTATTTTTGACTATAACGCAGTTACAGGGACATTCAAACTGACTTCTTGCAAGTTAACTACGGCATTGAAAATTATAATGAACACTACACAGAGACATCTGAACTCTGAATGCATCAGAACCAATTCACTACAACCCTATGAAAATAACTGAACTACATATTCACAAACTCAAGACAATATCTGTGCTCTGTATTACAAGCTGGAGACATGCCCCTAAAATAATATTGAAAATTTTGACTACTTAGGACTATCCAGAGCTTAGATTTTGCTTTGGGAAAAAACTAAAAGTGAACAAGTATTACTTAGTCTAAATAATTTTTAAAGAAGCTATTACTCAGAATCAAAAAAAGAATTTTTTTCCCCGTACATGTTGAAGTTCAAAGCAAGCAATTTAAAGATTCTTGACTCTATTTTTAGCCATTAGATACATCCATTTATTAACAGTTTGTACTGGGTTTGGCTGGAATGAATTCATAGCAGCCCATATAGTGTGTGTTTTAGATTTGTGACTGAAACAGTGTTGATAACACATCAACATTTTAGCTACTGCTGAACAGTGCTTGTTCAGCTTCAAGGCCTTCTCTGTTTCTCATGCTGCCACCCCAGTCAGCAGGCAAAGGGCTGGGAAGGGACACAGTTGTGACAGCTGACCTGAATTTACCAAAGAGATATTTCATGCCATAGATTGTCATGCTCAGCAATAAAATTGGGGGAGTTTTTTCAAAGTAGTCAGTTCTTGGAGATTGACTGGACATCTGTCTGCTGGTGGTGAGCAACTGCCTTCACTTTTTTTTTCTTTTCTTCTTTTTTTCCCTGTCACTTATTAAACTGTCTTTATTTTGATCCACAAATTTGTGTTTGGTTGGTTTTTTTTTCTTGCTTTTGACCTTCCAGTTCTCTCCTTCATCCCGCTGTGGGGGATAAGCAAGTGTCTGCTTTGGGGACTCATCTACCAGCTGGGGTCAACCCATCAAATAAATTAAGATCTTATAACATTCAGACTATTGCATAGTCATTTTATAGACTATTCAGACTATTAAATATATGCAGCACTAAACAAAGCAGTCTCAAAAAAATAGTGTAGTGCAAAATTTCCTGGTACTATTTTTTCTTTTCTTTCCTTTGTCTTCTCCCTTAACATGCCCTTCTGCGTATTATTGAAAAATTAGGGAATATGCCTGAATAAGCAGGAATAAACGTAAAGTTTTATGATTAGTAATCAACTGCACAGAAAGATAGATGTCAGGACTAACAGTCAATCAAAAACTTTGAATAGCTCACCAGTATGGCTGGCTTCCTCATAATAACATGAGATTAAGATATGTAAAAGTAAGTACAGTCTGTGTCTCTTCTGTTTGATAGTGGTAGGGCCTCAGATGTGAGTAATGTATTGAAGTTCATTTTAAAGGATAAGTAAGCGGATAAGTGTAGAAATTCCAGAGGCAAGAATGACTACAAATCTGAAAAGACTAACAATTGTTATGTTTTGATAGAAAACATCAGTCTATAACATGTGAAAGTAGCTAAAGAGAGAAGGGGAAAGACTTATCAAATTAAATACACTCAATTTCAACAGTTACCTCTTCCCTCAAGAATAAACCACCCCCCATTTTTAGTTATTGGCTTGAAAAAGCATCAACTTTCACATAAAGTATTTGATATTAACTCTTGCTAATCATATATTTAAGCCACTATAAAAGTTTTCAGAATCAAAATATCATAGAATGGTTTAGGTTGGAAAGGACCTCGAAGATCATTGAGTTCCAACCCCCCTGCCATTGGCAGGGACACCTCTCACTAGACCAGGTTGCCCAAGGCCACGTCCAGCCTGGCCTTGAGCACCTCCAGGGATGGGGCCTCAACAACCTCTCTGGGCAACCTCTTCCAGTGCCTTACCACCCTCAGAGTGAAAAACTTCTTCCTACTTCCTAATCTGAACCTGCCCTCTTCCAGTTTAAAGCCATTCCCCCTTGTCCTATTACTACGTGCCCTAGTAAAAAGCCCTTCCCCAGCTCTCCTGTAGGCCCCCTTTAGGTACTGGAAGGCCACAATAAGATATCCCTGGAGCATTCTCTTCTCCAGGCTGAACAGCCCCAACTCTTTCTGCCTCTCCTCATAGGAGAGGTGCTCCAGCCCTCGGATCCTCCTAGTGGCTCTCCTCTGGACACGCTCCAGCAGGTCCATGTCCTTCTTCTGTTGGGGACTCCAGAGCTGGATGCAGTACTCCAGGTGGGGTCTCACGAGAGTGGAGTAGAGGGGCAGAATCCCCTCCTTTGACCTGATGGCCACACTTCTTTTGATGCAGACCAGGATATGGTTGGCCTTCTGGGTTGCGATCACACATTGCTGGCTCATGTTGAGCTTCTTGTCCATCAGCACCCTTAGGTCCTTCTCCTCAGGGCTGCTCTCCAGCCATTCCCCGCCCAGCCTGTATTTGTGCTTGGGATTGGCCCAACCCAGATGTAGGACCTTGCACTTGGCCTTGTTGAACTGCATGAGGTTGGCTTGGGCCCACCTCTCCAGCCTGTCCAGGTCCCTCTCGATGGCATCCTTCCCCTCCAGCATGTCTATCTCGCCAAAGAGCTTGGTATTATCGGCAAACTTGCTGAGGGTGCACTCGACCCCACCGTCTACGTCGCCGGCAAAGATGTTGAACAGTGCAGGCCCCAGTACCGACCCCTGAGGAATGCCACTCGTCACTGCTCTCCACTTGGACATCGAGCCATTGACCGCAAGTCTTTGAGTGCAACCGTCCAGCCAGTTCTTTACCTGCCGAGTGGTCCATGTATTGAATCCATGTCTCTTCAATTTAGAGACCAGGATATCGTGTGGGACAGTGTCAAATGCTTTGCACAGATCCAAGTAGGTGACATCAGTTGCTCTTCCCTTGTCCACCACCACTGTAACCCCTTCGTAGAAGGCCACCAAATTTGTCAGGCGTGACTTGCCCTTGGTGAAGCCATGCTGGCTGTCACCAATCACCTCCTTGTTTTCTATGTGCCTCAGCAGAGTTTCCAGGAGGATCCGCTCCATGATCTTGCCAGGCACAGAGGTGAGACTGACTGGTGTCATCAATTTCTTAATTATTGTTACGATTTTTTACAGTATTATTCATTACATTCTCTAGATGTATTGAAAAGGAACATTCATTTAGATACAAAAAAAAAGACAACAAAACCCAAACCAAATCAAAACAAAAAAATGACAGCATAGTAACATCGTTTGTTAGTTAACTAAAACTACCATACATATGCTGAAAGCAGAAGTGACACAATTCAAAGTGGATTATAGACATCTACCACAAAATGAGCTGAATCGTGTGATTCTTTTAACTATATTGAGAATACACACATTTACTATAAAGGTAGCTTTAGGATATCAAAAATTATGTGCACATATATAAACAAGATATACCCATGTATTTGTGTGAACCCCTACCAATCATGTAATTAGTCAGTGGGGTTATTTGTAATTGTCATGTTCATCGGAATTCACAAACAGTAGTATTAATTCTGTAACAGTTTATCAACTTTGAAGCTATGAGTCATTTTACAGAACCAGCTAAATAAATAGAAATACAGATAATATTTCTGCATTTGTAGAAATGACTTATTATAAAAATTGTTCCCGCACAACATCAAACCCTATAGAATTCAGACAATGCCATCATTTGAACAGTTCAGCTTTAAAAATTTAGTAACAACTATCTGTTCACAATTTGAACATTATTTTTTCAGTTATTAATTCTTAATTTCAAATTTTCATTTATTAAGTCAAATTCAAATTGATTTGAAAAATAATATATTCATAAATTGAAGAAGAAG
The DNA here is from genome assembly GCF_965231255.1 of Vanellus vanellus. Classification (NCBI taxonomy): domain Eukaryota; kingdom Metazoa; phylum Chordata; class Aves; order Charadriiformes; family Charadriidae; genus Vanellus; species Vanellus vanellus. Next base: position 152,538,601 of record NC_138906.1, read on the forward strand.
ACTAGTAATTAATGTATGTCATTTATTTATCCAACTTTTGAGTAAGAAGAGGAAAGATAGCTTTTGATTCACTGGTAAATTATTTGCTTTAACATTTATTATGATTGTCTACTCTCTTTCAGGACTCAGCACATTGGCCTTCTGTGTATCCAGAAAGGAAAGCTTGATAAATGTTATGGCAAAACTTCTGAATAATCTTGTTATCCACCTAAATCTGCAATTGCTTTTTAAAATTTCTTTATAACATTGGGCAGAAATATTGCCAGAATTTAATTAATGCTGAATGGAAAAATATTTATTTCTAGCAGTTTTACTTTTTTTTTTTTTTTTTTAAGTATTATTTTCAGCCGAATGGCCCTTTTACTTGCTTTAATGGAAAATAGAATTGAATCTCTTGAGCTAGTTTACTTCTGCCATTTATTCCAGGAAAACACTTCGGTCATCTCTTTTTTTCATATTAAAATGTGTACAAGCTCATTATCTTTCTTCCTAGCCCTTCTCTGAACTCTGAGTAGCTCTACAGTATTTTTATGGCAATAACTTTGGAAATATTTCAGGTGAGACTACAAGTTACTGCAAGCAGTCTCTGTCTCCATTCTTCTATACAAATTACCAAATATTTTTTATTTTGTTTACAGTAATTCTTAAATCAATTTCTTATGTTAATCCTCTTAATTTAGTATTCCTGGGAAGTTTAACTGCAATGAGACTTTTTTTTCCCCTCGTGGTATTTATCAGTCCTACATTTATTTTATCATACAGTTTATCTGTTTGTTCATCTATCTTATGTCTCTCAGGTTCTTCAAAGTTTTCTTCTGGTTGTAACTATTCTAATCAACTGCTATGATAGAGTTCACTTTCAGACCAGTAATGAACATATTAAAGCAAGATAGAATGAATAGCAAATTTGAGACATTAATTTAATTATACAATCAATTTTTAGCATGCACTGGCCTAACTTTGCTAAGAAACTTTTTCTTCTTACAGATATTTTTGACTAATGAAGAAATCATAGATTCTCACATGAAACTTACTTTTTATTGAAAAAAAGTTAGTGAGTTCTTCTTTGTCCATTAATTCTCTGTGATTTTCATGAAAATCTAAATTATTATTTCTCTTTACAGGACCTAGAGCATTGGGTGAATACAAACATGAAATTCTGACCCATAAAAAGGCTGTTTTAACTGATGGGCTAGCCCAGTTAAAAAATGTCCTGGCTATATAGTCGTGATGTTTTCCTAATATACGGATGAATATACTGAAGAGCACAGCCTTTTATTTCCTTAATTTGTACAGGCAATAAAACCATACTGTGAACAAGTCAGACAGTAATAATACAAACTGAGAATTTTCAAATATTGACAGTATGGTTAGGAGTTTGGACTTTTAGCTGGCCATCATTGTATGCAGGGCATAATGATGAAAAAGGTATAAAAGCTAGTTTCATAAATATAGACAGTATTGCTTGGCTTTGTCTGTACTTGAAGATATTACAGAGAGAATAATTGCTAACTCTTAAATATTCTGAGTCTACTGGAAATCCAGTGTAGGTATTCATTTCCAAGAGTCTCTGCACCATGTCAAGCAGACCTATCTCACATTTGGTAAATGTTTCTTCTGTTGCTAGTCTTGTTCTTTTGATTCAGTATGTGGCACCAGAAATACAACAGACAGTAGAATATCATCCTGTGACGACTCATTGACAATCTGAAATGGCTAGTTCAAAGACTAGATATATTGATGTACTTTTTATTTTCTGTCTGTAAATCAAAGGTTACAGAACATTTAAATTACCTGTGCATTAAACTTGTGGTAAAATTGGTTAAGTTTAATTCTAAAAGAAATCAATGATCTATGAACCTTGACAAATTTTCAGGAAAAGAAATTAACAGACATGCATAAGCAAAATAGAGAATCATAGAATCATTTAGGTTAGAAAAGACCCTTAAGATCATTGAGTCCAACCACGCGTCCCTAAGTGTCACATCTATATGTCTTTTAAATACCTCCGGGATTGGTGACTCAACCACTTCCCTGGGCAGCTGGGTCCGGTGCTTGAGAACCCTCTTAGTGAAGAAATTTTTCCTAATATCCAATCTAAAATGTCCCTGGTGCAACTTGAAGCTGATTTCTCTTGTCCTATCACTTGTTGCTTGGGAGAACAGATCGGCACCCACCTGGCTACAACCTCCTTTCAGGTAGTTGCAGAGAGCAATAAGGTCCCCTCTCAGCCTCCTTTTCTCCAGACTAAACAGCCCCAGTTCCCGTAGCTGCTCCACATAAGACTTGTGCTCTAGATCCTTCACCCACTTTGTTGTTCTTTGGACATGCTCTGTCTTGTAGTGACGGGCCCAAAACTACACACAGTATTCAAGGTGCAGCCTCACCAGAGCTAATTATAGGGGAACAATCACTTCCCTTTCTGATACAAGACAGAATGCTATTTGCTTTCTTGGCCACCTGGGCATGCTACCAGCTCATATTCAGCCAGCTGTCAACTGAATACCTAAGCCTATAAACATGTATTACCAAATGAGGATTATTTCATTTATCTGCATGGCAATTTTCAAGGTATCTTATAACACAAATCACACTGAATTTTAAGCATTGGGGAAAAAAAAAAAGTATAAAATACTGTTAATCTAGTAAATTCAGACTCTTTTTGTTTAAGGAATTTTCACAAGATCTTTATGATTCCATTGATTTTTCAAATTTTTAATTTAGTCAATTTCAGGATTATTAATAGTCCAACATACTGTAAAGTCCATTTGCAGCCAGTGAATGACATATAAAAGCCACCAGAAAAAAACATTCTCTTCTTAGAGTCTTAAACATCAGGACCATGTGAACTAGGAACCAGTCATAGATAGCACCAATAGTTCTGACACCCTATTCATTCCCATACTCCCATACAAACACTATCTCTTATTACATGACTAGAAGAATTGTCGCCATCGTGTAGGATTTCTTATCACGTGAGTGGAAGTACTTTTATCATATACTAATGAAGCACTTTGGTCACATTACGTGTGTCTACACCGCTAAATGTTTCTACTCCTGGAAGAGATCCCAGGCTTGCAGGCTAAATGGTGGTGTGGTGTCCATCTACATTGCTCAGAACTAAGTCTGCCTAGAGAAACCCGAGCAAGTCTGTAAGAAATATTACATGGTTTTGGGTGTCGTCTATGTTCTTTGTGGTGCCCCTGTGGTCCAAAAGCATAACTATATTTTTTTTTCTGTGTTCAAAATATCCAAAATTATTTGAGAACAGTGCTACTTCCAGAATACTAGGGGTTTTTTGTTGTATGAAGTTATACAAATGTGCACTATGACATGAAGTTTGGCATGATGGCATGACGGCTCCAGCTTCTAACCATCTTGGTGGCCTACCACCAAACTTGTTCCAGTTTATCTGTATCTTTCTGTATGGTATTCTTGTATTGACAAGATGAACACAAATACAATGAACAGTGGTTGGTTCCCAATTGAGGTTGTGTGTATGTAAAAGTGTATGTGGTATCAGAAACATTAAAGCTTGTGAATCACTTTGCCAGAAAATGTGCAACATGAGCAACAGTAACAATACATATATTTCTGAATCTGATAAAAGTGATCAACAGGAATTTCTACTCTCCAGTTGTTTGAATTTCATTATTATGTCATCTAAATTAAGCATAAAGTTGAAAAAGGCTTAATGTTTATGGGGGAAAAAGATTGATTATGTCAGTCTACTGGAGAATATCTTTAATTTTCAAAGATAAGGAGAAAATACGTTGACTGGAAAATAAGTTAATCCTTGTGTTCCAGCTTTTCTCTTGCCCCCTCCACAAACATAAACATTATTTTCTTTATCACAAAAACTAAATAGGATTTTTTTTTTTCATTTATGCTTCTGCACAAGTTCTTCTTTACTGAAATTTACCAATTCTTTTTCAGTATATTAACACTTCCTGAAATTTATTCCTAAATTTAACCTGTCTTCACAACCGTGCATGCATTCATTATTATTCATATGGTTAAAAATTCATCAACACAAAAAATAATTCATGCACTACACTGACTCAGCTTCTAACCATCTCTTCTGTAGATACATACATAAATATTGCTTATTCATAGGCCAAATTCAGAACTTTTGTTATATCAAGGTAAGCATAGGAATAGTTTGGACATGAAAATGTGTAACTAGCATTGGATAAGAGCAAGCACATAATCAATCAATAGTTATTATATAGTCATATTCTGAAAGAAACTTATGTTTTACTATCATACAATTTACTATGAAAAAAGAAAAGATTTGAAATGCACAGAGACAGATATTTTCATATATAAACTTTTCCATATATCATACAATCTTAAATAAATTAAAAACATAGACATGTAAGTAACTATCCTACTTTTTAGAGATTTTGGTTTTTTTCACAGTTGTCAACAGAACTGAAAACCAAGGCATGTAGGAAGAATCCAGCAAAGAGAAGATTAGCCATTAAAAGTTAAGTTTCTAGTCAAAGCTGTATATGTAGACCACCTCCCCAGTGAGCAGAGACTGCTAGGAAACATCAGAGAATGTTTTGTCTCAGTTATCTTAACTGAGTAATAATAACTGAATGTTTTGTCTCAGTTATCTTAACTTATCTTAATTTTAAAGCCAGAACAACTGTTCTGAGGATATTCTGAGGATATGGTTCTCTACTCTAATTTACACAGGAAGCCCAGGTTATAAAATAACTCTGGTCTAAGTGCTTTAACTCCATTCACACAATTTTGTAATACAGGTATGTCTTGGAAGCTTGCATTGACAAATAAGAGTCCGTTATTAGGCATCTGAACAGGTAAATGCTGATTTAAATTTATGCCCAGTTTTCCTAACCTGTTAAAATAAGAAGAATAAGCACAGTGCCTGCAATTTGAAATGCTTTCAAGTGTAGACTATGAAGTCCACTGACAGTTCTAATAATAAATATATTAAGGAAAGATTAAATAAATTTGACTAAGGAGATATGGAAAATATGAGAGTACATTAAAAAGTAAGAGGTGTATTACCATGCTTTTCCATGCTGTAAATCTGCAAATCCATGGACAATGACTACACATACAAGCAAATGAAAGCAGCTGACCACGTACCCACACACCTTGGCAGAGGTGCACTCCATACTCGTCGGCCACCACCAAGACAAATAATCTCTGAAGCTCCTTCTAAACGATATCCAGATGAACAGGAGAATGTCAGAATATCTCCTACTCCAAAATTAAATCCTACTCTGTTACCAAATTGTGGGATCCCGGGATCTTCACAAGGTTCAAGATTATACTCTGAAAACAAGAGAGCCAGTCAGTTTGTATGAGTGAGAACATGTTTTCTATCAGTTATATTTGTAATCTTGCAGTCGAATAATTTCTGTCTATTTCCACCTGACTATCAATACAGATTTCAGATTTAAAAAAAAAATGAATGCATGAATGTTGTTGAATTGGTAATTATACTACATTAAAAAGTAAGACTAATGAATATATTCACAACATTTTTAAGATGCATAACACAACATGCTGTATCACTCTTGAAAGAGTCGTAAATGTCCCAGGTACACAAAACAAATGAAAACAATAGCACAGCATAAAAGCCTAAATGATTGACTCTAGGATTCATCTGGAAGTTCACTGACTGAAATTGGACTAGTTCTGTTTCATCTCCTCACTTGATAATGTCTTACAGTTTACTGCCATCTTATTTATCATGTAGCAGAAATGTCTCTGCAGGGGCACAGAGGTTTGCTTGCTTTGATTGTTGTACTTGGGAAACAATGTATATAATTTTATGATTCAGTATATGTATTTATCAAAATCACTTCATTTTTAAACTTTATTTTTTTTTCCTCTTTACATAAAACTCTGAAAACATCTTTTTCAGGAGCCAGGTATTGAAGGTATTTCCTTACCAGAGAAAGAAATATTAAATCCTTCATATGATATTGAAAAATCTGAAATAAAGCGCAACTGAGCCCTGAAATTTCCATAGAGACCAGCATTGATTGGTGAAGGAAGCTCTGAGCCAGTCAGACGTGCCAACGGCTGTGTGAAACTGCCATTCTCTGTGATTAGTAAGTAGTCATGATGATCCTCCAAATGAAAGGTGTAGAAGGTGAACTGAACTCCTGTTAGAAAAAGTAGAATTAGATTTACATCACACCCTTAATATCAATGTAATTAAGCCAAGAATTAAATTCATGCATTTTGTTATGAATCGTGGTTCAGAAAATGAAGATAATCCATTTTTTCTAAAAATTAGTATCTTTCCTGATTCTAATATTAAAATATCTTTGCAGCAGGTCTCTTGGTTTTGACACTACCTTTTACTTTTGCCTGGAGCTGTAAAATATGGATACTTGATTTATAGAATTCAAAGACATATGCTTGCATTTTTATGTAAAATCCAATGATTCACTAAACAGTTCAAAACTGAAAATTGTTTACTACAGAATGGGAAAGGTAAACCTTATTTCTTATAGTCACCAGTATCCTTGTATAGCAGTAGTGAAAGGAAAGGTTATAAAATACAAAACATTATATCCTCATGGCACATACGGTAACAGCAGCACTTCCTCCCCAAAAGAGGGAGGTGTGGTGTATGTTAACACTAGGGTTTTTTGCAAACCATTAGATACAAATCACACATTTAGAAAGGAATATACATATATGCTGGAACACAATAGAAATAAAAAGACTTAAAAGTCAAGACAGACAAATTATTTTTTCTGCGTTTCTGTGACTAAGAGCTAGACCATGATCTTTGGGTGGAATGCACAAAAACGTCAAGAAAAAGAAACGGGAGAAGACATTGCTTAACTTAAGTGATTATTGAGACCTCTAGTGTAATAGCATTTTCAGGTTTATTATAAAAGTTATAAAGCAATGATTCAGGACCTGTAAAATACATCTAATGATGTAATACTTAGGAAGATCCATTTATGTGAAAGAGGATTAACATAGTGTATGAAGATTAATGATCTTCAGGTACTTTCACGGGCAACAGATGTTTAATAGTAGACACAGTTTAATAAAAAAGCAAACCTGTACTTCCCCTTCTTGCTTCCTCCCAGCCCCTGCCAAAGAACTTCCCAAACAGGGTAACAAAATCCAAGACTGAAGGTAGATAAACTGTGCTTGACTCAGTTGTCTAAACATAGGAACCTCATGTCCCTTTAGGTGCTAGGGGTTATCTTTTCTAGTCTTCACTTGCAGATTTACAATTCTCCTAATTTTTTTATTTTATTTTTTTTTTTTTTACACTACATTGTATCCCTGAGATTGTCTTAAATGGCAGTAGACTTTTACGTTAATGCAACTCATAGGCACAGGTTGTAATGGTAACAGGAAAGTAAAGACACCTGGTTTATGGGGATATGTAGTCAAGGACCTTTCAGTATAAAAAGCAAAGGCAAGAAATGAGGGAAGTAATAAATTATATGCACACATATACAAGGTTTAATGAGCAGGATTTGTTGGACACATCAATAAAGACCAGAACTCTTAAGTTTCTGACTAATGGGCCATTGCATGTATCTCTGTAATCTTTTATCAGTTCAATCAGAACTTAATAACTGATTAGAATGGGGGAAAGAAGATTATCTTGAGTTTCACGGAAATTAGAAATTTACTGTGGAATGTTTGAGGGAATTTGTGAGATTATGTAAATCTTGAGATTTTTAAATGGTATTTGGAGACTGAAAAACTTTTTGTGGGATGTTTAGGGCCAAAGGCAGGTAAAGGGTAGGATTATGGTGGATAACAGCGAAAAAGAAGTGTCGGAAAATGGAGAGAGTTAAGGCTCTCTTAATAATCCCTGCACCTAACTACCACAGACTTTCCCCTATTCTTTTTAAACTTGGTTCCTGACCATTTAGTGTTTAAGTGTGTCCTCTGTATGAGCATATGTGTGACTACTAGTGAATACTAGTATGGACTGCCTGGTGAGCAGGATGAGATCAAGGGGCAACAACTGGAAAAAGGGCCATCAGTCACAGGGAAGCAGCACCTGGAAGGAATGGGATCTGGGGGCTTACTCATGGACCAGGACCTGGAAGGTGGTGGGAGCATGTGCACATGCCTGTGTGAGTCTGTGCCACCTCCAGCAAGTTCCTGTTCCCATCAGCCCAACCAGAGAAATAGGATTGGCTGCCTGTGGTGTTTGTGTCTGTTCAGTGCGGTTGGTGTTTCTGTGTGCGCGAATAAAGACACTTGTTTCTTTCTTGTTAGTCTGTGTGACCAGTCGTATACGTGTATGCACATATTGGCATCTTTGGAATAAATGCTTAGTCTTGCTGTCATCTGGATATACAAATGGGAGCAACAAGAGAAATCCCTTGGATCTTAGAGACCTCCAGAATGTACTTCCCTTTTAAGAGACTGGAGAACTATTCAGCCTTTTCAAGTAGATACCACCTTCTCCTCTTATAGCTCCACACACTTCAACTCCCCAACTCGCTGAAGCTTTCAGATCCAGATAAATACACCAGTACATAGTAATCCTTAGTAGAAATTTCAAGATGGGGTTGTGTTTTATGCATAGGATAAAACTAGACAATCCAAGAAATCTATTCTGGATTTTAAAAAGTCTTAATTTAGTAATTATTTGAGTAAAGCCATTAATCTGCTTTGAGCATACTATTTATTCTCCTAGATTGTGTGACAATAAATTGGCAAAAATGGCACACTGAATTTTGGAATCAAGGTTAAGTTACGTATATTTTGAGCTAATGCATATAAATTTAGCTTTGGAATTGGTAAACTCAAATGGTTTGATTTTTTTGTCATAGTTTTACGTAGGAGACAGGGTTAATCTGACGTGAATTGGGAGCTCTTAAGAGAAAAATGTGATATATAAAGAATGAGGCTGAAATTCAGGCCATATTTGTTGCACTTACGGCACTCCAAGTAAATTTTGGCCCTTGTTATGCATGTATGAATACTGCATCAAAAAAATCAGAAATGCCAAAGAAAATTTTAACCAAATTAATTTGTAACCAAAAATAATGGAATTCTGGTGAAACATGGCTAAGCTTCAATGAGTATTGTTCAAACACCAAACTCAAGGTTTAACTCAAGGGAATGTTTCAATCAATTTTCCAGATTGCCATGACATTTCTAAGCAAAACCCCAAGGTATATCCCAGCAGTAGCTGTACAATTTATTTTTCTTCAGGAAATATTCTAATTGTATTAATATATGCTGTGTGACAGATTGTGTCTTCCCTAGAGAAGAATTTTAAAAGATATGTTTGCGTAGATTCCTTCTTATTCTGCCTTACATGTCCCTTTCTTAATAAAGGGAATATTTAAAATCTGAAGTGAAGACAGGAAAACATAACATTATAATGTCATTTCTCAATATTATAATCCAGGCTGTTGAGGGATGGATAAATTAACTGTTCTATTAGTAAATGGTTTAAAATATACCATTGATACTCCACAAATTTCACTTCATTATATATTGAATAGCATGCTAACCACAGAAAAACCACAATAATTCTTGTCATGATAGATGCTTTCTTTTCTCTTCATAAATAGTACTTATTACTAGACATATTAACTATATTTAAAGTACATGTTCCATTCCCTAGTTAACAGATTTTTTAAAATACAAAATAAAATCATGTCAAATTTTAATGGACATTTGAGAATTGTAATGCTGGTTCACATGAACTCAAATGAAAAATCATTGCAGAATTCTAGAAGTTTAGACATGCTTGAAAAGTAAAATCAAAATATATATATTTATATTGCAGACTGTTATTTAAGACAGTACATACAAACACAGAAACCTTTTATCTTAGCAATGCAACATATAGAGATATAAAATAGAAATCTTAACTAAACATATGAATTTAATTGCCTGCTATTATGTAATAGCAGTATGAAGTTGCAATATAAAGATGTGTGTTTAAAAAAGGAACCCACAGCATTCTGGAGCAACAAGTTACATACATTTTTCAGTCTGACATTAAACTACCTAATTTTGTAAAAAAAAAAAAAAAAAAAATGGAGAAAACTTTAATTCTTTAAAAAAAATCATACCACTAGTTAATGGCCAGTAGAAGATACTCTTTGAGATTCTGAAGTTGGAATTATATTTAACACGAAATAGAGCAGAAAATTAGATTTCCAGAACAAAGTTTTTCTCCCTCACTTTAACCCATTTATGTGTATAGGATTAATTTTCCCAAATGGCAACTATCTATAACGTAGTCACTCAGTCTCCCCATGGGCAATTCATCTGGGGACTATATAAACCCCTGGACATTAGATGATAAAGATAAATAAGCATGTTCAGAGGATGGTTCATTCCATCTGCTTTAGATACCTTTTCAGGGTGGGATGACTCACATCCTGAAGATATATGTGTTTGTCCTTTAAATACAGAAATGGCCTAATGGACTAGCTTACTCAGACATAGGACTTTAGTGCTAGAAGTTTAAAGTTAAATTAAGTAAGTCTGTGACTTATTGTCATGAAAGGAGAGCTATTTTCCTCATGCAGTACTCCTGGAAGACCTCAAAGTATTAATACCGTTTTGCCAACAAGAACAAAATATGAGAAGTTCATACAATATTTCCTATTTCCTACTCACAGCAAATCCTCACTATTCGATTGTTTCCAGCAGATCTTTAAGCAGCATGAGTCAAAACACCCAAGTCAAATTACAACATAGCATTCATATTAAATAAAGTTCTTCCTTAATAACATTTCCATAAATTAATATAAAACTTATGGAAAAAAAAACAAGAATGTGCTTGTATCGACACGCGTTTGTGTATATATAAGTATCAGTGTATATGTGCTTATAAATGTGTATGTTTGTACTATTACTTTGTTTCCCTGTATATATTATTTCTGTATAATTGTTTTCTCAGGATTCTTATTATATATGGTGGTTTTTTCAATAGCCTCACATAAAATGTAACCACATTGAGAATTTCAGGTTTTATTTATCCTACCTTTTAAGTACTTCTCTAGCTGACAGTTCAAGAAAAAAGATAAATCACAACAAACCTTAATTTTCTAAAAAAAATAAAATATTCAAGTACTTTCCTCCATAATGTCATTTTTAATTTAAGAAAAATGAAAGTGTTAATAAAATGTCTTTCAAGAATTCTGAAAAATATGGCTTAATCTGGGCTCATGTTTACTGTAGAATTTACATAATTTTCAGTCACATATTATTTCACGAAGCTAAACTTTATCCATCTCTCCTACTTCTCTTCAGTGACCAGTATATAAAGCTTGGACTGGTTATTCAATGGCTTTTCAGATAGGGTGCAAACTAAATGACCGCAGGGCCAACTGTTTTTAAAATTTCTATCAATCTTTCTTGCTTATCCAGATGAATTGTTATATTCTTCTCCTTAGCAAAAGATCCACAGTACCTATTTTGCTGCAACTCTAAAAGCCTTGTATCATACTCAGAGGTAACAGGGCACATGCAGCATCCGATGTAGGCTCAGTAATTTCAGGATGCATTTTCACTGTGTATACTTACAAGCAAATTATGTTGACACAATGGCATCATTTGGTAGTAAAAAGAGACTGTGGAGCAATAATTTTGAGATAAAATTTACCACTTTAACACTTTACGAAGTTTTAAGTGGGACATCCAGCCAGAGTGATTTAACATCCAGATGAGGAATTATCATACTATTTGTACAAAATAGAACAAGGGGATCACAGATCAGCACAATTCTCTGTGAGGGAAGTGAAGTCTTATTTTTATGTTATCAATAAATCATCAATATACTTTGTCACATTTTTCATGCCCTCACAAAGAAAACTGATGAAGTTCAGAATTTAACTTGCCTTCCTTCTTTTCCTTTTCATTCCTTTTTCTGTATTCTCTTCAGCGTTACGGATGCGATTCTCTTTTTTGTGTTCTTACCACCTCACCCTATTTATATTCAGTTGCTCCTATGACACCTGTCTCTATTTCTCTCCTTCCCTTAACATTAAATTCTTATGCTTCTCTAGGTCTTCCCACTCATAGTACAATACTATGCAGCCACTCCCAAATTTAAAATAAAATACCAACAAAAATCTAGAAGTTTGACCATCTCTTTTCATCTAGTCCCAAAATCTTTCACCTGAAAGCAAGTAGGACACAATATTTCAAGGAAATTTTGCTACCTGTAACTCCCAACTTCTATTTGTGTCCTAAGGATTTTCTAACTTCTCCTGTGTGTTTTATATTTCTTTGAAATACCTCTTACTAAGATCCTTTCTGAGACTAAAGTTAAAACCAGTATTACACCTTTACCCTGAAATCTCCCTTCAACAACCACCCTTTTCTTAAAAATCTCCCATCCCTCAACTTCTGTGATCAGTCTTTCTATAATTCTTTCTTACATCTCCATATGTTCCATTATTTTTTCCCTTCTATGTTTATTTCTAAACTATGTTATTTATTCAATCCATAGATGAATATTATACTGCCATTTATATGCTGCCACCCTGAAAATGTGTCTCGGTAAGTTGAAACAGTTTCTTTTCTTAAAAATAATAAGACTTTTCTTTCTGAAATTTCTTTGTTGACAGGTAGTCATAATGTAAAATTTAGCATAATGAGCAATCTTTTGAACACCTCTTCTTTTATTAACTTCATTCCTTTTTTATGCCATAATATGAATAACATCTTAAGTCTTCACTTCATATTTTTCTATTGATACCAAGTCTAAATATGAATGACTACTTCCAGCTAATCTCTCTCTAAGATAAGGCATTTCCTCCTGAACACAGGAAAAACATTCATTCTCTTTCACCTGTACAAATTAATGTGCACACATCCAACTATTTGTTACTTGGTCTATAAACTTTTAGGGAATTTCTGTTCTGCAGTCCACATCTGGAACACTAGGAATTACTACAATAACAATAAACAAAGCCAAAAATCAGCAATGCAATTCTTGGTTTATTGTTGCTAACTTAGATCTACATGTGTAGCCCAGAATACTGGACTTATATATTTAAAAAAAAAAAAAAAAAAAAAAAAGAGAAAAGGATTTATTTACCTTTTCCATGGGTAACATCCACAGTCCATGTACAATTCAGTGAATTTGGATACAGATCAGGATAACCAGGGGATAAAATTGTTCCACTAGGTCCTCTAACATCTCCACCACATAAAGCTAGAAATAACAAAGAAAATAATAATGAAATAACTAATATAAAACTTAGAGATAAGAGAAAATATAAGAAAACATTTCATAAAAAAAAGTGAGTTTTCTTAGCTGGTTTGTCACATTTTCTTGAGACACTGTGAAAGTCACAAGTTCAGCAGGAAGATGAAGGCAGCAGAATATACGGAGCCAAACAATATCACTTTAGCCAGAAGCTAAGGCTGGAGATTTAAAATGGCATAGAGTGGATCTCGCTATTAAAGAATTACTGACTGAAAATATTATTGCAGGGAAGCATGACATCCTTTCTTGTATCTAATTATTGGATATGCATCTATATCGACAATGCAAGTGATAACGACAATTGCCAATATAAGCATAAGTCTTTCTATAGTATCAATAGTGACTTTGTAAAAGTAATCAATAATTCAGCAATATAAAAATTAAATTACAGCTCGAATTAATACAAAATACAAAAATAAAATCTTACAACAGTTGCATACATATCTTCACAATTCACCTTTGCATTTTAATGGTGTGTTTTCCATTCCAGAGCTTTTGAAATACTAAATTGAGTAACTTTTAGTAGTGAAGAGGCTCCTACAGCTTAGAATTATCTTTTATCAATAACAGTGATTAAAACTCAGTACCAAGCAAAGTTATTACATCATAGTTCTCTGAATATAGATTATTTTAGAAGGGCATACATTATAAAACAAATTAATATTTCTACTTGTTTTTCTTCAAGATTAAAAATGTCTACTCCTTTTATTTTTCTTAGCCTAATTATATGCATTACCAAAATTATTTTGTAGAAATGTTCCAGGATACAAAAAAAAAAACCAGTAAACTATGTTACTGCCACCAGATTTAATTAAAATAATATAGACTGCTTTAGGAAAGTTGATCACAGTTCTTAATATGAGCAGCTCTTCCAAAGCAATTAGCACAAACTCTCCCTTTTCAGATGTAAATAGTCAAGGTCTCAACCAGTGTCCTTTCAGAATTTGTATTGGTATCAACCATAGGTTCTCTGAGCCTGTACTTTAACCTGAGCCAGTACTCAGCATTCCCATTTTTAACAATAGGTTTTTCTCCTTAGCAGACGCTGAAGCTGTCGAAAGGCAGTTTGGGAGACAGGTAAATGGCAGTTACTTGTCTGCAATTCCGGTCGATACAACTATCAATCCCCCTTCCCCTTGTTGTATAAGCTGTTGCTCACCTGTTGCTCATGCCTGTGCTTCCCAGCCTGCTGCCACACCAGCACGGGTGAGGGGAGGAGGCTGTCACAGGCTGGAGGAGCACTACCTCTTTCTGAGAGCGGCTGCACCACCTGCACTGGCTGGTTTAACCTGCTCCTACTGCTCTTGTAACGTCAGCAGCAGCTACTGACATAGTACTCAACAGTACGGATTGTAAAGGTGGCAGAAGTTTGGCCTTTCGGTATATGAAGAGGGCTCAAACAATACCTTCCTATTTCTTCAGGAGAAAGGTGTTGTAAGTAATTTGTTACATCATGCCATTTATTCTGCTAGGACTTGATATTTATTCTGCTTATGGCAGTTTCTGCTACACATTGATGGGGTGAATCATGAAAGTTATACCTATCTTTGCTTTAGTAATAATGCTATTTGAGAATGAATGTGTTGACCAGTCATGATTTTCTGTTTGTAGAAGTACATTCAAAATTGATTTGAGAACAAGCCATACGGAGAATTGAGAGAATACGCAGAATGTACCTTCTGTCTCACCCTCTACCTAAGCAGACGTTTGTCTCAAGGAAATACATGCATTTTTCAGACATTTCAGTAGCACTGTGAAATGTTTTCATAAAGGTCAATAATTTTTCATAATGAGGTTACTGCATTACATGCCATACTATCTTTAAGGCACTGAATAAAAAGAAGTATACATTTAACTACGGTTTTCTTAGAAAGCAGAAATGGAACTCATCTTGTATCCCAGGATTAAGATCACCCTATTTCACCTAGCTAAATTTGGTTGCTCTAACTAATCACGTTTCTGTTTTAAACTTGTATGTTTGTGTGGGTAGCCTCATGATTTCTTTGTGTGTGCTATTTATCCTACCAACTTTCTAGCCTTTTTTGGCCTAGTTATAAGCTGGAAATTTGCAGCACCATAGGCTGAAATTGGACATTCTAGGACCACAACTGTCCAATCTCGTAATTGTTGCCACAGAGGAATAACCTCTGAGCATACTATTTTGCTCCTCACTTCTCTGATGAAGAGACAACGAAGGTAACCACTGTCCACTTATCACCTGATCTTATTATATTTAGACAATAGCAAAACAGAATCAGTGCTATGACAACATGTTGTTGAAGCTTCTGATATTAACTAGCCACTTTGTCCATAGTTTAGGTCAGCCCTATTCAATAAGAAAATGCAATCAGTTTTTATAATCACGGGAAACAGCCCAAACAAATAATGTATTTTACAGTGGGTATTTGGAAAAGCTTGCAGGAATGCAAATGGTGACAAAACATCCATGGATGCCATCAGGCACTCAGCGTAACACTGTGAAGGCTAGCAGATGGCAAAAAAAGGCATCAAGGGACCAGCATTTTACAAAACAAAGCCAAGTTGACAGATCTGAAATACAAAATGTGCACTGGTCCTGATAAGATGGCAAACAGCCCAAGCATATAATATCACTACTAGTATCTGACTCTTTTTCAGAGGGAAAAAGAAAACAGAAACACATGAAAATAAAAACAGCAGAAGGTAAACTCTGTACATTTTTCCAAATTCTACAAGAAAGCTTTCTTTCACTTTATCTGATTATACAGAGATGGAGGTTAGGAGACACTAAAAGTAGAATGAATACATAAATAAACGAAGTGCTGTCTTGGTGTTCTAATGTGGAAAATGGAATATTGTGTTGCTAACACACTAATTAATAATTTCTTTGTTATGCAACCAGAGAAGCTGAATCAAGACATGCCCATTTTTTTCCCCTCCACTACTATGTTTTCAGAATAGTGAGGAACAAAATATAGAAGTGTCTGAATGAAATACAGATAAGTACCTGGATGCGTAGTATAAAATACCTCTACATCACTGTAGAAATGATGTGACAATTTAAGAAACAACTTTTGGATAATTGTGAATGAAGATTAAAATTTAACTGTGGAGTTCAATGGCTAAGGCAGTTGCTTAGGCGACAAAAATTCTTACGGTGTTGGGTTGATTACTTACACTTTATTTCATAGTAAATTATCATAACTGCATTTGTTTTGCTCCGTAACATGATCAGTCATAAGGAAGAGTTACAGCAAGCAAGCCTAGCTTGGAAAATAACCCTATATAATTTGAAATTAATTTTTGGCCCAAACAATTTCAGAACCTTTATTCAGGCTACTCATAAGTTTCTCAGCGGGAGACATGCAGGACATATTTCATCCCTGAAGTACATGAATAGTTGTAATGAAAGCACTTGACTGGTGTCATTCATAAAATTACCAAGTTCCTTTTCAGGCCATATTTCATGTTACTATAAAACTGTTACAGAAAATCAATCTTACAATACTAGAAATAGTCTCATAATTTCTATCCTAAATTTATTCACGGTCTATTTTTACCCATTTGTTCTTCTGCTAAACTGTCATTATGTTCTTTTCGCTCTTGGGGGCTCACTTTGGAAGGTTGGCATAACACATTAGTATCTTTGACTTTGAATCAGTTAAATGAGACAGGTTTTCTTAATCTACTTCTGTAGATCATTTTGCATCTCTATGACCACTGCATTAACACTTGCAAGTATTACCTGTCTCTTGTCACAGGAGCTGTGCTACACAAACATATTGGTAGGACACTTTATATTAGATTGTGATATTTTTGTTCATAGATTTTTTTTTTGTTATTTTTTTGATGTCCTCTGTTCTATTTTTAACATATTTATATTTTACTGCAGAAGTCAGTCTGTATAATCCCTTCCTGCAGATGTCAGCCTGTATAGCTAGCTTAACACTTGTTCACAGAAAAACCACTTACCTCTTAAATTTTGCTTTTTATACCATGAAATAAAACTTAACAATCACTGATTATGTTCTCTGTTATCGAGGTCTTTGAATAAGGTTTGCTACCTATTTAAAACTAATTTAGTTTGATGTAAAACAAGTAAGTCTCAGAGTTATGAAGGGGATAGCAATAATATGAAGTTATGAAGAAAACTGGATGTGAGAAGGGGTCACGGTACCCAAGAAAGACAGAAAATGGTCAAGAGAATGTATTTGTTATTTTAGTAAAGCAAGAGAAAAGAATACAGATCTATATAAATGCATGTATCTGAATATTTCTACATATGGTGTTCACTAGCAATGCAGTAAATAAAAGCCATATTGTTGTCCCTTTTTAGCCTGACTGAAGATGCTGATATATGAGAAATTACCATTTTGATATATAAAGACTTTTCAAGAGACTAGCCATAGATCGTCAACCACAAATCAGAAACTAACATACAATAATCTATCTCAATTTTCTCAAAAAAGAGAAAATACACAGAACAGAAACCTTCAGAAAAAATTGCTTTTTTCAGTAACTTCAGCTTGCTGCAAGTATAACTATTTCAAACCTATTTGTTTTCAAAGGTGATAAGAGAAAACACAAATTTATAATTGATTAATAATAAAGATTAGTTTTATAAAAGGTTTCAAGCATCATCGAGAAAGACTTGTCACGTATGCTAGTTCAGAAAGAAACAGTGAAAAGAAGGTAAACCTATTCAATATAGAAGTGTTTGTGTATAGATAAATCTAAATATAAGTATATATTTGCACAAACACACAGAGGCCCCATTACATTCATTTGCTTAATTAACTCTAACTTCCAACTAAAAATCTAATTCTAAGGTGATTTTCATTTACTGTGTAATTTGATAATAAAAGGGAAATATAAATACAGTTAAAATTTATTGAAACAGTTAAATAGAATTTGGATCTCACATACTCTGCTTCATAGACCAAGAAACTTCAGCATCTGTCTTCCCTAATTACAGAAGGTGTAACGTGTCTTAAAATGGGATGCAGTCAAGTAGTAACAAGTGAATAACAATATGAACACCGATTATAGTCAGCTTCTGGAAAGAAACCTTGGGCTTCAGTTATATTACACAAGAGACTAACTTAATAGAAACTAATGTAGCCTAGATTACTCACAACATAAACTTGTATTTTTACCTTATTTAAATCTAAAACACACCAAGACACGCTATCTATCTCCAATTCTGGCATCCACCCCACTAAATATTTGCAGCAGATTTTTTAACAGTTGTATTTTAATAAAAGTATCGTTTTGGGCTTAGAGATGTCTTAACAGAAATGACATAACATTGCTGTCATATTTCCTGGATATGTACTGCACAAGTCATATTTGCTAATTCATTTGGACATATAGGCATTTTCAATATAAACTTTATATGTTTTCAATATTGCTTGAACATTTTTCTTGCTATTTATTAATTTTCTTAAGTAAATGAAGATCAAGTGGAATGACAATATTTATTTTTAATTCAAATAATGAATAAGAATTATTATGTATTAGCATTCAATTTTGTGTTATGATGAAGGGAATGAAAAGCACTTTACACTCCTAATTAGGTGTCTAACTTTTACATTACTTTTCCTGTAATTTTAAATTAGATTAACACAATACCTCATATATTGGGTAGAATAGGTTTTCTCACATATATTCAAAGCTTACAAGCCAAATTCTATTATAATATTCATATAGAAAGGACACGGTAAGACAATATTTTTCCTTATTTTTTAAGCACTGGGAGGAAGTTACAGTCAAGAAATTAAGGGATGTCCAGATCGATAGGTATGCAATGAATCATATCAGGATGTTAGATAGGAACACTGTGATATTTTCTAAGCAAAGCTAAAAAACATCTATTTTATCTCTCTTAAGTATGACTATTTTCTGAAGGCCTGTACATATTTTCATTTTAAAAGGTTGTTGTTATTTATTTGTATGTTTATTTTCCTAGGTAATGTGTCCCACATTTATGGTGTATAGACCAAACCACATCTGCAGATGAATTATTTCAAAATAAAAATGTACACAATAATACCCATCTTTTTTCTCTGGTCTGTGTGGATAAGAAAGCTGTTTACCCATGAATCAAAGAAGGAAAAAAAAAAAACCCAACAGTCAGAAGTTTAGTCCTTGATCAGTGCCACCTCTTTTGAAAAGAAATAGAAAAGTATTTTGCCAGTATAGCTATCCAGAAATTGGTTATACATAACAACACTAAAGTACTTTTAACAGTATCTTCTTAACAGTCTACAGACTAATTAATTTCTCAAAAAGAGACTGATGGTTTAATAAAGACCATAGGTTTTACTTTTCATTCTTTGAAAAAGCCTTAATTTTATGGTTGTATAACTTATTTTAACACAGTGGAGTCGCTGTCTTGAAACCTGTAAAGCAATTCAAGTACTGTATAATTTCAAGTAGTTTTCACCACAGTGAAAGGACGAGAGGTAATGGATGTAGCTGGAAGATGGGAAGTTCTCAGTAGATTTTAAGAATATGTACTGTGTGGCCAAACAATGGCACAGGTTGCTCAGAGAAGAAATGGAATCTTCTTCTATGGAGATAAAACTCAGTTGTGTAGGATCCTGAGCAACCTGATCTAAGATCCAGGTTGCACCTGTTTGTTGAGATATAGGTTTGGACTAGATGATATTCCGAGATTCCTTTCAGCTATAACCGTTCCATGATTCTGAAAATATTTTTCTTAAATATTTATCTTTAAGAGCAGATAAAAATTCTACTATCGTCAAAGGCCAGAGCTATTTTTTTTTTTTTTAGAAATGCTTTGCTATACTTCTGTATATATAAAACTATGTTTGCAAATGTATACACATACACACACAGAGAATACATATGTGCACTAAGGAATACTGTGAATACCTTATCTATGTAGATACATATAAAAATCAAAACTAGGGAAATTACCTGTGAAATCTTTCATGCATATCAATTATTCAAATACAAATGAGTTATACAGTCTGTCATAATCAGTCCCTCAGGCCAGTCTGTCGGGCAGGAAACAGTTTGTTCATTTTTGAGCCATCATTCTCAGTATTGTCTAAATGTTCCTGTAGACAGTGAAGTGTGACTTCCCTGATAAGCTTTTTATGATGCTTATTTGTGTAACGTCCAAACACCTCATGAAAAAGTTTACACTCCTTCAAAGAATTGTATTGCAGTCAACAGGATATTCTACTTTGAGGAAGAACTGGTTCTAAGTCTCATTTTTGTTATTTTCTACACCTTTCTCCTCCAAAACGCTTACACTCATAAGTTGTCATGATCTGTCTGCACAGTTATCATGGTCTGTCTGCATATCACTACATGATGTAATTATCAAAAAGAGATGCGATTATCAAAAAGAACAATCAAGAAAGAACTCTGTTCCTTAGAAACTGTCAGAGTAATATATTGAATGAGCAGGAACAGTGACCAATGTGTTTATTAGTGGCACAATTAATACAAACCTTTACTCGCAGTTTATGCAAAGAACAGCCCATTTAACAAATGCACTTTTTTTCCCTTGGGGTGCAAGGACTCTGGATCCTATTTAAAAACATTCCACCAGAGAAGAAATTCAGCAATGAAATTAAAATGAGTTCAACCATGAATTGATTAAATTTACTAGAATAAATGTACTCAATCCTGCCTTTAGAGCATATTTATTCAATGGACAATTGCCATTTAGCAATGTGCTCTGGAGAAAAAAAAAATCTCATTTACTTAATGAATTGCATGCTAGTTCAGCATCTTGAGGAAGAAATTTATCACAATACGTAAGTTTATTTCACAGCAGAGCTCAGTATTCATAGGGAGTGTGTTAATACTCTTTGTTTTATATGGTTATCATCTAGTGCCTATCACCATAAGAAAAAACATCTTATGTCTACGGCCTATTCAGCAAAATATAATCCCTTTGGCTGTGAACTGTGGTAACCCTGCAACTCTTCACTCCAAGAACTTGACCGAGAAGCAGAATCCTTTAGGAAACAGGTTCGCTGAACTACAGAGTGCCATTTTCAAGGAAGTCATGATTCACACCCCTTTCTACCACTGCAAATTTTTAGTATCATCATAGACTGACATGTTCAACATATTCAAATATAAAAACATAGTGTTTTCTAACTAAATAAACTGAAGGCCAGGAAACCCCCTACCATTTTTTTAAAGACAGGTATACAGTAGAAATGGCTATGTTTCCATATGTCAAATCATACATGCTTCAGTGCGCTTTTTTCATAGTCTTCTTTAACCTTCATTCAAATTCAGCTTTTTCTTTCTAACTGAGTGTCCTGAAAAACTAAGAACTGTTTTAGAAAAATATACTATGATGTGCATTATATAACTCATAAAAGTTCAGTAGAATAATTTTGTTAAATACTACACTAGAATTCAGTGGGTACATTATTCCTGATAACATTTTTATCATCAGAAAAACATGTACAATGCTCAAAGTTAAAGGAAAAAAAAAAAAGAGGAAAACATCTCAAATACGCAGCCTAATGAACATGACAATATACTTTTTTAATATTAAATGTAATTGATATCACCCTAACTGGGAAAGCAGATTATAATGAAAAATTCCAATAAAAAGAGATGACTGAAGCTATTAGATAATTTTTCAAGCAGACTTGTTTAACGATATGGTGGAGACTCCAAAATGTATGATGTTACTCAATATAATTTTTTTCTGGTTTAAAAATCATATACTTAATCATCAGACATAATGTGGCCCTAATCAATTCCTAGAGCGATTGAAGGGTGTCAAGTTCTGCTAATGAGCTACGAAAATGGTGACTGACATGAAACAGGAGAAAATTCAGTTTCAAGTCAGGTATAAATAAACTGCATCTCATCTTTTGTATGTCAGACCACCTGTGTCCATAGACGTATAACCAAACTCGAATAGCTAGTAGCACGTACAGCCTAGCTAGTAGCTTGTAATAAGTGCTTTACAGCCAGATATACATTAACCTTGCATGCCTTGAGCTAATTGGCAATCAGTTACCTCATGGTAACATATATTCATATACACGTATCTTCAATAATCTGCCAATTTAAAGAATTATATATTATTCTTTTATTACTAAAGATTTCATCATACAGAGGCATATAACATATAATTCTTCTAAATAATCTTTTTTCTTAAAAGTAGAGGTTTTGTAAGCTCTAATATTTAACTTATTTTGAGTAACAACAGTTTGGTAAAACATGTATACATAAAACACAGGTACTCAGTATTTTATCCATTCATCCTTACCATCACAAGTTGGGAGAGGGTGACTCCACCAGTGATTCTTTTCACATAGCAAAGGCTCCTCATGACTCAGCCTATAACCTGGATCACAACTAAATGAGACAGTGGAACCTATAGAGAAGTCGTGTCCATAACGACGTCCATGCACTGGTATGCCAGGATCCAAGCAAGAGTAAGTATTAACTGTTACACCTAGGTGAAAAACAAACAAACAAACAAAAGAGTCAAATAAAAAAACCTATAGGGTATTTTTTTTCCTTAATTTAAGTAATTCACTGTGCTGTGAGTGGGGGTGAAGGTTCCATTATCACATTTTTTCAGTGAATTATCCTCAAATTATGTTTCACAGAATAACAGAATTTTCAGAGTTGGAAGGGACCTCTAGAGATCATCTAGTCCCACTCCCCTGCTAGAGCAGGATTGCCTAGAGCACATTACTCAGGACTGCATCCAGGCGGGTCTGGAAAATCTCCAGAGAAGGGCACTCCACAACCTCCCTGGGCGGCCTGTGCCAGTGCTCTGTCACCTGAACCGTAAAGAAGTGTTTCCGTGTATTTGAACGGAACTTCCTGTGTACTAACTTGTGCCCATTGCCCCTTGTCCTGTCACTTGGAACCAATGAAAAGAGCCTGGCTCCATCCTCCTTCAACCCACCCTTTAGATACTTGTACGCCATAATAAGGTCTCCCCTCAGCCTTCTCTTCTCCAGGCTAAAGAGTCCCAGCTCTCTCAGCCTTTCCTCATACGGGAGATGCTCCAAGCCCTTAATCATCTTAGTTGCCCTTCGCTGGACTCGCTCCAGCAATTCCCTGTCCCTCTTGAACTGGGGAGCCCAAAACTGGACACAGTATTCCAGTTGTGGCCTCACCAGTGCAGAGTAGAGGGGGAGAATGACCTCCCTCGACCTACTGGCCACACTCTTCCCTATGCAGCCCAGGATTCCATTGGCCTTTTTGGCGACAAGGGCACATTGCTGGGCCATGGATAATTTACTGTCTACCACAACCCCCAGATCCTTCTCCTCCAAGCTACTTCCCAGCAGGTCCGCCCCTAACCTGTACTGGTGCCTAGCATTCTTCCTCCCCAGGTGCAGGACCTTGCACTTGCTTTTGTTGAACCTCATTAGGTTCTTCTCTGCCCAGCTCTCCAGCCTGTCCAGGTCACGCTAGATGGCAGCACGGCCCTCTGGGTTGTCAGCCACCCCACCCAGTTTGGTATCATCAGCAAACTTGCTGAGGATACACTCTGCCCCCTCATCCAGGTCATTAATGAATATATTAAACAAAATTGGTCTGAGTATTAACCCCTGGGGGACACCACTAGTTGCAGGCCTCCAACTAGACTCTGTGCTGCTGATCACGACCCTCTGAGTTCTGTCCTGCAGCCAACTCTCAATCCACCTGTCTGTCACCTCATCTAGCCCATACTTCCTCAGCTTCCTAATGAGGATGTCATGGGAGACAGTGTCAAAAGCCTTGCTGAAGTCAAGGTAGATGACATCCACGACTCTCTTTGTGTTTCTTTGTGTTACTGTTATAAGATGTTATGGATAATGAATTGCATCCCATCCCTGTTGCAGAGAAAAACATCACATAGTTTACAGGATATTTAGTGTGATCCTATCTCAATAATATTAAATGATTTTGTCCCTGATGCCAATGTTCAAAAGCTTTGATGATCACTCAAAATTCTGATTTCCAGCCTCTATTTTTTCCTGATCAAACTTTGTTATCCTAGCTAAAATCCTTTGTATTTCTTTTGATATTAATCCTTGATTTTTTTATATAGATCAATTATTTATGTGAATAATTCTTACACCTAATATTATTTGATATGTGAGATATTGAGGAGATAAAGAATATCAGAAAAAGGAGTAAAGAGAAGTTGACTCGATAAAGAGAATTTTAATGTATGCTAAAAAATTAAGCCTTTTAGATTATTTTCCAGTGAAATGTTTAACTTCATTATAAAAGAATCAGAGGAGAAAACATATAAAGAAACAAAAAACTCTAGGAATATTACTGAAGATAGCGAATTAGAAGAAACACTCGGTGTAATATTTTTAATGGGTTGTAGTCCTTTTATTCCTACACAAAAGCCATAAAATGCCCTTCCTTACAAAGAAATTCAGTGTGGAAAGAAATAATTAGCATAGAAAATAAGAACATGTAAAAGACTTCCGCTTTCAACAAGGTATTTGAAGAGATAAATGCTGAATAGAGGACCGTTAGTCATTATTATCCAGAAAAGGGAAATCCAAACTGGGTTGTGCTGGATAATATAAGACCAAGAACCAGTAAGAACTACACAAAAGTAAAATTAATACTATACATCAGTATATAAACAAAGCATTTTAAGCAGAAAAGCAACCACTGAAAATGGTAAATGTGTATATTTTCAATGTTCTCTGATAGTATAAATGTAACTTTTATTGTTCACTAGTGTAAAAAGAACTGTGGGGTGGGCATCAGTTTTAGAAAAAAGGGATTTTATAATCAAATTGAAGAATTCATTCATAATGAAACTTCAGATTTCCTTTCCAACTTTATTTAATTGAAACAGCGTGACATAAGGATATTTGTAATAAATGCAGCTTTCCTCTTTTGCTGTTCCCATTCCCAAAGTGTGATTTCTACTATTTAATATTATTCATTTAGCTAATCAATTGAAGAATTTAGTGGTCTTTGCTGGCAATATTAAACTAGTTTTCCTAACGTGTAATGATTACCACCCTTCAAACTTCAGAATGTATGAGAACTTAACAATAATCATCACTTCTTCAATGTAGATGATGGTACGAATAGAAGTATGTGGGTGAAGGGTAGGACAATAAAGGATTTTTGAATATTAATGATTTATTTATTTATTTATTTATTTATTTTACGATAAACAGCCAGAACTTGACATTCACTGGAGTTCAAATTAGCCCAAATTTTATCTGGAAAAGTCACCTCAACATATACTGTATTTAATATTTTTATCATTAGTGGTCAGGAATAGTGAAAATGGCCAAAAATAATTTAAAAAAGTAAGAACAACTGAAAATTCTTGGTGGTTGTTCTAACCAATAGGAGCATGAAACAGAAATGGATAGATAGCAATGTGCTCATGACCTTTACTAAGCAAATTAAATATCTAATACAGAAAAAAATATTATTCCGCATGAAAATATGACTTATTACAACAGAAGGTATATTTAGAAACACAAAAAGTAAATGACATTATTATATATCAACTTATATGAATTTTAAGAGTTCATAAAATATGAAATCTTACAGATGTTTTTCTGCAGTGTAGTTTATATGATTATAATAAAAAAAAGAATACTTCTATATGTCAGAAGAAATCACATATGCATGTTTTTAGAGCCCTAAAAATCCATAATCAAGCAACTCCATAGCTTGATTTTCAGCTCATTAGTGTAAACTGCATTTCCCATTACCTTCAGTCAGATCTCCAGGTACATCAATCAGGACAGTAATTCAGTTATCTGCTTAGATTTTCATAATCTTCCTATCTCATGCAGTTTTAGACACACAGAAATGTAATGCATAAAAGATAAGAATAACAAAACATAAAAGTGACATCCAGAAGAAAGGCATTTGCTTCCCATTCCCATCTTCTGATTCTTAAAGCGTGGAGCAGTACAGCAATGACATTAAATTGTAAGTGAAATTGCTGGTCATCCCTTTTGCAGTTTAACATCACTAGATCTTTCTCAGTTTGAGAAATAACAGGAATTTACCAAAGATGACACTTGTGCACCTTTATATTTACGACTAGGATAAACATTGATGGGGAAATCAAACAATACAACACAGAATTACTTACTTTCATAGTGAATCTTGAATCCATTGTTAGAACGACTGTTGTCAGTTGTAAAGAGAAGATAAATGAAGTTGCTGCTACTAAACAGGAATTGTGGGACTTGTGTACCATTGTAAGAGCCCAGAAGTGGAGATAATAAATTGGGCCCATCATGAACTTCCAAAACATCATAATTGAGTTCTGTCTGAAATCTGGAATTGAGGAAACACACAGAGGCACAAATGTAAGAAGGAGTTAAAACAAATTCAATAAACCCCAACGAAGTAAGCCTTATTTCAAAACTATGCTCCTTTCTTGATCATATTCTTTAATTATTTCTCCACATATCTATTTTACAATATCATTATAATAGTATTAATTATCTTATATACAATAATATAATATATACAATATATAATAATACAATAACAAAATTTCAGGTTAATGCCTTAGTAAGATGAGAAATAAGTTTAAACTCCTTGAGCTGGTTTGTATTACAGGAAACAAGAGCCAGAAACACATGTTTTTTTTAGCAAAGATTAATAATACTTGCATAAACAATTTTATAACACAAAATTATTTTTCTTTTGGGGAAAAATTAAGTAAATTATGTAGAAAATATGTCGATGCATTCTTTTCTTATATCCATTCTATTAGGCACAAATATCATCAAGGTACTTTATATTATGAAAGAATCATCTATTCATAAAAATCATCTGTAAGTAAGGATAGAATTAATTAAGTCTGCTCTGACACTCCAGTGGCTTTGTGTCAGTTAAAGCTCTGTCCAAAGTAGTGGCAGAAGTTATGGCAAAAAAATTTAAAAAATCATATTTAGAAAGCACTATAAAGCAAAATGCCTGTTTAGAGATAGCATGTGTGCTGCCTCTGTCAAGGACAAGCTGAGTGTGATAGTGCCGCTAGGTATCTCTTTGTTTGCCTTGTTTTAGATAGTATCAGTAATCCCAAACACCTGTTTGGTATTTTGACAGTGGTTTCTCTCTTTCTTGCTATGACAGACCTTACATCAATCATACTGCTTTAATGGACTCTCTGATGGATTATTGAAAAACCCTTTCAGAATTAGAAAGAAACAATTAACAGCAGGATCCTACAAGGACCCGTCAGATATTGCTAATTCTCTCTCAGATTCACTTAGATGACTAATTCGGCTTTGTGAAATCCATTCAAGGAACAGCATGACTAATGCCAATGTACTGAGGAACTCCATATTTCAGCATTTGTATCTCATGAGTCTGAGCCTAAAGATCTAAAGGAGTCTGGTGAAACACAAGAAGTCAAATTAAACCTTCAAAATACGCGTTTTCTTTTATCCATGTCCTGCTGCTATAAATTAATATAGAAAAGAGCACAGAAATAAAGTAATACAGAGTTACAGAAATTAAACAGAATAAGACAGATATTTTTTTTTTTTTCGCTAGTTCTTACATGAATTCATGACACCTTGCTAAAAAGCTACTAGGCAATAACTTGCTTTTTCCAGTACTTGTTTTTTTCCACTAATCCATAAAAACCAGAAACAATCGTGGGAACAGATCTTTTAGTCTTTCTCTGCTTTCTTAGTTCCTTTATCAAAAGCATACTTGAGATACAAAGTGTAAAAAGACATTGACCTCAAAAATGCAAAACAACTCTCAGGCCAGTCAAGATATGATGAAATTAAGCTGGGTCTCCAAAGACATAACTGAAATCCTCTCATAAGTACTTGTTGCTTAAAAACTATGTACAACACTGCAAACAGCAGAAAAATAAGGAGATGAAAAAAATTAGTAAGCACCCAAGAAAACAATAGTGAGGGCAGTTTTTTAGTAAGATAAGCTGAAAGAAATTTGAAGGGGATACTATATGCAATGCTTCGCTTGGTTGTTTGGCTCAGAAAAGCGCTCAATTTAAATTTAATTAATAAAGGTGATCCTTATATAATTTTTTCCTTGAATATCTTTCCTCTTGATGCTCTACTTATCTGATATATTTATATATCACCTTGTTATTCCCTGGTGTGAGGAAACAGTAGGGATTTATAGGCAACTGAATAAAAAATACTTTGTGCTCATGTAAGACCACTCCAATGTTCTTTCCTACCTAACTAGTCACTATTCTTAAATTAAACTCAATGGCTTCATTTCTGTGTGAGGTCTATTCTTATGGAGGACCCAAAAAAATTCATTCAAGCAGATAGGAGTGAAACAAACTTTAACACAGGAGGTGACAAACAATTTTTTGTCTTATATAAACAGATAAAACTGCTCTAATGTTTACAACATACATCTTTGTTTCTAAGAGACATCAACTCAATGCAATGTCAGGATGAGTAGAACATCCTGCTGCACAGCATATACTCATTAGTCAAATGTGACTAGTACTCCAATCAGTAGTTTGCTGATTAACATCCTTAGCATTTAAATACTCATAATTAGGCTTCATGATAAACACTACACTACAATGAAGAATGGCACTCGCATTTCTCACTTCTATAATTTCAATTTAGCCTAAAAAGCTACTGATACATAAAAAAATCCAACAGATTATCTGTTGTAGCTATGTCTGCACAACAGGAGTAAAATCTTTAAAGTATACACGCATGATCATAAAACAAAATACGTAAAATAGTAAAGTCTAAGTAAAAAACCTTAGCAGTATTAGTTTACAAAATGTTTTCTTTCAGTACACTATAGTGATTTATTTCATTTTTTTGTTTATTTAATAACTTTTTCTTTACATCCAAACATGTAATTATATACTGAAGGGCATTTGTGTGAACATATATAGATGCATTTTTACATGTACTCCTGCACAGAAACACATAAGCATACACACATCTATATGTAAGTAGAGCCTCACTGGACTGCTGCATCTGAGCACTATTTATACCAGTCCAGTTTATGGCAAGCAACAAGAATGTCATAAATGAGTAGGAATGGAAAAAGAAGTGTCATAATGTCGTAATAAGATTAGGTTGTAAAGAGGATAGGAGCTTTCTCTGTGATCTGAAGAGACCACATCTTGTTCTTATTGCTCTTACCTACGAGAGTAATAGAGGTTGTACAATTTTATGGCAAGGCGTTAATGCATTACAAACCAAAATTGTACACAAGAGACTGTCAGGTTTAATGACACTCAGGTGCAAAGTAAGAAAATCCAGGTAGTGTAGAATTCTGCAAATTAAAAGGCAATGCTTTTCACTTCGATATGACTGTCCACAACAAACGTATAATTGAAAATGAAATGCTGAATTAAAAAACTTGAGTTAATGAAAGTTCCAAAATTTTTTATTTTATATTTTGATTTTCAAGACAATAAAGAAAATTAATAATTTTCTTTTAATTTTGAACTAATATAAGTTTGATTAATTTCTGCAACAGGGAGCTATTAACTTCTCTTTTTCATTTTAATTAGCAAAAATTTGGTAAAGCTTCATTTTAAGGTGATGTACAGCTCTAGTGATTTTGGAAGACTAAATTTCATTTGATATTAAGGATAGGAAATACCTTTAAAGTGTCCATAATAACTGTCCTTTAACTGTATGAAATGTCATGTGACTCCTTTATTATACTGTAAGCTATAAGTGCTAGAAAAAAGTTTTAAACAATCTTATCACAATGAGAAATTTTGCTAAGAGAAGCTGGTCATTTTCATACCCTCCTAAAAACGACTTTTGAATTGTATTAAAATTAATACATATCTTCTCTTTTAAGCTGAGTGTTACTAGGAGTAATCAAAATATGCTGCATAAATAGCAACAGAAAAGTACTTGCATGATATTTGTGTGCTATGACTTTGATCATCAAAGGCCTTTTTTCCCTGGATCACCATCTAACTTTATTAATACTTACAATTAAAAAGAATCTAAAACATCCTTGAAAATATGTAGAACATGTAGCATTTTTTTAATTACATTTTATGTTTTGCATTCTCATAAAGAGCTTAAATGAAATGCCCACATCTTGTTACCATGAGGAGTTTAAGGTCGTCAGCACATTTAAATCCTTGGAATCAGGAAGGGACCTAAGTAACAGGAAGTAATGTAGGAAAAGTGGAATGCTGCAGTAGTTTGGGGAAACTGAAATTCCATCCTGAGAGCACACAGTCCTTTTACAAAAAAAAAAGATCAACTTATTTGATAATTAAATATTTTGAGACTTGAAGATTTCATAGGTTTGAGAGAAAAAAACATACTTCATAAGTATAATTCATCATTGCAACATGGTTATGAGCAAAGGAAACATGCTAATCTTTAAAAACAGACAAAACTTTTAACTGGGCCAGACAGGCTTAAATATATGTATGCAAGAAGGTGGGAATTTCAAAAGCTTTTCAGTGCATAGAAAGTAGAAATTATACTGAAGATAAAGCTCATGCTCTGAAGGCACTAAGGTGTTTTGGAAAATACTACCTGATAATACAATTGCTTGATTTTAGAGATAGTGCAAATTAATGTTATGACAGAGCTAAGAAACTCTTGCTTCTGGGTAAAAACTGGAAAATATTAAGTAAGAAAAACATTAGCCAAGACCTTTCAAATGTAATTTTGATAGAGTGTCCTGGTTCAGCTTCTATCACCCACTCACAATTCAAGGAATCTTTGTAATACCCTGGCCAGCCTGGAGAGAGGATTACTCCACTGGGAGATGAAAAATGCCCACCACATGGAGCTAAAAGTGAAACAAAGAGAAAAGAAAAATAACACAAACTCATTATATGTAATTCAAAGTTATCATTTTCAGTATAAGACATCTATAGCAAAGAAATTTTAAAAAAACAGTTGCAGGAAGATGCAACAAAGCTTTGAAGCTGTTCGACTTCTGTAGCGTTCAGAATTAAATAGAGATAACTGAATTAAAACATTAAAAAGATAAAATAAACTGTTCAATAAGTTGTGACAGTTTTTTGTACTGCATTCTTAAAGATACAAAAGATATGTCCTGTAATAAAGGACATAATAACCAAATATAGTGTTTAAAAAGTGTTATTGCTTCTGCTTTTAATTGTGAGACAAGAGATGTGAAAAGCTTGCGAGTTTCAGTTGAGTATTAAGCTAGAAACTAGTGAATTGTTATTTTAACTTTTTTTTTTTTTGACATTATTTCACTGTAATACCGCATATATTTTACTTGTCATGTTGGCAGTTCAAATTCCTCATTCATGAAAAAGACATACTTACCATTCTTACAAGATTAGTTGATATTTTTGAAGCATTTTGCAAATATATATTAAATACTGTAATATATACATCTACAATAAGAATTACTAGAAATAACATGTAGTTTTTCCTCTCAGAGATAGTGAGTAAATATAAGCTAGGAAAACTGTATTAAAACATAATCGAAACCAAAGTTTTTGGTAACCATAAGTAAAGGTTTTCAATGTCTTAATTACACATTAATTACAGGAATAATTTCAACAGCAGTAGATATTACAAAGATAAAGAGCATTTCTTTGATAACAATGTTTCTTAAATAGTTGAATAGAATCTGGTACAGAATGAGGGAAGTTTCCATTAGCTGATCAGTGTCAAGACAGTTAGAGTGCGGAAGAGAGATTCTCAGAAGAAATCATCATGTTTGACTGATGTTGATTTTGGCTATGGAGAGCGCTAGTCTGTCCCCAAAATGGTATAATCTCACAGGTGGAAAAAGTAAGAACTGTAAGACCAATAGTGCTAAAGGACAGAACTTATAGGTTTAAGTCTTGCAAAGCTGCAGGTTTTTAATTTCATGGATGACTGCAAACCCATTACATCTGATAGATCTACATGTATATGTAAAATCAAGTGCATATGTCATCAGACTTTTGTGAGATCATCTTCTCCTCAGTGGTATAGATGGTTAAGGAAAAGACTGTTGGGAGTGCTCGGCATGTTTTTTGTTTATTTGTTTTCAGTAGGAGATTGATATCAGCCAAATAGAGAAATTAATTCACAGAATTATCTTGAATACTAGACATCTAAGAAATGCAGTAATTCCATCACTAGAAGTGTTAATATTTTTTAAAATAGGTAACAAATCATAATGTCTTTCTAGCAATTTAAAATACCTTGGACATTTTATGAATTGAATGCATATTCAGTGTAGTAATTTGAACATATATTGTCCAGTGCAAGTGTAAACATCCTCAAATGACTGTATCATTATATCTTTCTACATGTGTATTGTGCATATATATGAATACACTAAGCATACATATATA
This sequence comes from Vanellus vanellus, assembly GCF_965231255.1. Classification (NCBI taxonomy): domain Eukaryota; kingdom Metazoa; phylum Chordata; class Aves; order Charadriiformes; family Charadriidae; genus Vanellus; species Vanellus vanellus. The sequence goes on from NC_138906.1 coordinate 152,571,087, forward strand.
GACAAATATACAAAAGAAATCTCCTTGAACCACAGGAGACAAGACAGAAAAGAAGCTGATCTCTGAATGTATTTTCCTCTGAATATTTTTTCCTCTGAATCTATTTTCCTTGAGTTACAATATTAGCTATCAAATAACTAATTTCAATTACGCATTCCTGGGGAAGGAAAAAAAATGGTAAAATACTTGATTCTAAACTGAACTTTTTCACTCACTGAAGTACTTGCAAATTGCCGTCCTTTAGTGAATCCAGCTACCTCACTAAAAACTGTTGCAAGTAGGGACATTTAGTATGTTGTGTTTTTAAAATTATTATTATTTTTATTATTTTAACTAAAATGGATTACATAGTGTCCTGGTTTGAGGTAAAACAGAACCAATTTTGTTCAGTAACTTCGCTTCTTAGCTTAGGTCTTCTAACTACTGAAATTAACTGCATATTGCACAGATAATGTTCACTCTCTCAGAGTGATAAGACCAATGTTTACAGCTGATGCCCAGGCATGGTGTGCAGAGAGGCTCTTGCTTATACTTATTGCTATAACCCCCAAGGACAACCAACTTTGTTATTTGCCCCGTTGGAGGGTCGGAAGCAGAAAAGCATAGTGGGGTCCCACCTGCAGGGAGGAGCGGACAGGACAGGTGACCCAAAACTGACCAACGGGGTATTCCATCCCATCTGCCTCATGCTCAGTATAAAAGCTGAGGGATCAAAGGGTCAGTGCTCTTCCTTCAATGGCCGATGTCTGAGGAGGACTCTGTTTGTCTGCCTGTGATCCCGATCCTGAATCCAGATCCAGAATCCAGTTCCTGTCCGTCACTGAGTCCAGCCTGGGACTGCCCCAGTGCCAGACGGTGACGTGATTGTCATCTCGGGAGCTTGATACGGTTTTGTATATATTTTTCATTATTTCTTTTTATTTTATTATTAATATTTCATTAAAGTAGTTTAGTTTCTTCTAAACTCGTAAGTCTCTTTTTCCTCCTCTGCCTCTCTCTTTGTAGAGGGGTAGAGGGGAGCATCTGTCGGTCCCGTCTGGGGTCCCTCGGGTCCCCAGTGGTGGATTTGCCCTAAACCACGACAGGTAGAATCTTAACTATGGAAGAGGGAGTTAGGAGTAATACTATTAAAAAAGCTTTTTCACAGTTGCTCTGACTTACGTGAGTAAGCATTACTTGTAAACTTATGAAAACACAAAGTGACAAGGACCTGATAAGGTGTTAAGTCCTATCGTAAGGAAAAAGAAAGTTAAGAAAAATATAATAGTATAAGAGTTGATTTTCACTAGACTAACATAACAGCACAAACATGTACAGCCTTATTTAGTGTACCAGATTATAATTTAGAATTTGTGAAATGTAAGCTACATGTTATTTATTTTCTGCAACAAATATGTTTTCCATGATGGTCAACAAAGCAACATTTAAAAGACAAAAGCATTGCAGAAAGCGTGCTCTTAAACTTGAGACCACAGTCTCAAATGATGAGGAGTCTACAATTATATTTTCAGGAATTGCTGACTGGTTTATGGAAAATGAAATCTGCAGAAAGTTTTAGCTATTCAATTTAAACTTTATATTAAAAATAATTTTTCTGTCACAAACCCTTTTTGGTTAGACCTATTTATATGCCCTCTATGTGAGGCAAAGAAGAAAAAAACAACATACATTTCAGTGCCTTACACAAACAGGCAGAAGCAAAATTCATTGCTTCCCCAAAATACCAGCCATGGTATTTTGGTAGGTAACACCTTTTGTGGACAGTGCTAAATGAAACAAAGCAGACAGTAAAACTGAACTGCTCTCTTTTCCATTACCATCTGTTGTGTGGTGCAGATGTGCGCTGATGATATATTTGTCAAAGAGCTCTCAACAACACAGTATCAAACACTGGATATCCCTTATTCTAGACAAAATCCTAATCAAACTACACACTCTTCCTGTGTTATGTAAGTAAGAATTGAGGTAACTACTGGATAAGTGGATTCTCCAGGTTGACCTTAAAAGGTTATCAAGCAATAGTCTTATATCTCATTATCTCTTCTCATTGAGGAGGAGATGGTTTTCAGGGGACTCAAAAAATTATTTACTCTTTTATAGCTATATTTCCACAAAATATTTTGGCCATACCAATTCCACTCCTGGAGTGAGTGCACTCCAGTGGCACTCCAGTGGCCATACCAATTCCACTCACTGGAGTGAGATCAGAACTTTTTAACACTACTGAGATGTAAAAAGTATCAAGGAGCAGATTTTAAGCTGCAAAATGCAGTAGAAAGTGTTAGGATTTGTTGCCTTGGTGTTGAATGAAGAGACACCAGGATTAAAATAAGGATCTTTGTCACCTTAATCTTCTCTCTTGAAGATGACATGGAGATATGCCAAGAGTGGGACTTGTCATCTGCACAAATAATTAGAGAAGAACATGAACTTCAGTGTGTGTGTGTATATATATAAGAACTTTATTATACGTAATAAAGTAGGCCACATGGTAGCTTATAGACACTAGGAATGTACAATTTCTCCAGTTAGAAGTATGCTTAAATACTTTGTTGGTTCTGATGAATATTGGTGTAAATACATTAGCCTATAGAGCTAAATGCATGACAGAGTTATTGTTATCATGAGCTTCTTTGTTTAATTGCTAATTAAGGATTTGATCCAGCCCAAATTAAATTTGGTGAGCTTCTCAAGATCTGAACCTTCAGGGACTAAACACGTTTTCTAAAGGAAAATCTTACAGATTTTTTTTTTTTTTCCTTTTTGGGTTGTTTAATTTGGGTTTGTTTGGTTTTTTTTTTTTAATCTGTTAATTTTAGTTTTATGACACTTTTCTAAACAAATTCACCAATTTAGCCTGAATTTCACGAAGCCTCAAAGTTCAAACACAGCTGACATAATCAAGCTGGAAATTTTTTCCTGAATTTCATTTTGTAAAGTAAAGGATGAGCTTTCTTTGTTTCTTTGCCAGGCTCATTATACACATGCACATATTTATTTACATCATAGGCATCTGTATGTATACAAAGGTGTTTTTTTTATTATTATTTTTGTTTGCTTTCTTTTATTGTTAAATAGACCATCTAAGATAGTAAAGCACGGAAAGTGAGTTATACACTATATGTATGGATTTTGTAACTATCTGAATGCAACAATTATTTGTAATTTATTTCTAAACACAAGCAAAAACTTTTGGCCCTTTACCAAAACACTTCAATATTCACTTCCAAAGCAAATGAGATCTGTCAAAAGACCTTCTGAAGATGATGAGAGATGAATGGATTCAAAGCAGTCCTGCAGAGAAGGACTTGGAGATATTGGTGGATGAAAAGTTGGACATGAGCCAGCAAAGTGCGTATCCCGGGCTGTGAAAAAAGAAACATGGCCAGCAGGTCCGGGGAGGTGATTTTTCCCCCCTGCTCTGCTCTGGTGAGACCCCACCTGAAGTACTGCACCCAGCTATGGGGTCCCCAGCACAAGAAGAACATGGACCTGTTAGAGCTGGTTAGGAGGTCTGCAAAAGCAATCAGAGGGCTGGAACACCTCTCCTGTGAGGAGAAGCTGAGGGAGTTGGGGTTGTTCAGCCTGGAGAAAAGCAGGGTTTGGGGAGACCTTATTACAGCCTTTCAATAAAAGGGGGCATACAAGACAGACAGAGAGAGATTTTTCATCAAGGCCTGTAGTGATAGGACAAGGGATAACAGTTTTAAACTAATATAAGGAAGAAATTTTTCACTATGAGAGTGGTGAGACACTGGAACAAGTGGCCTAGAGAAGTTGTGGATGCCCCATCACTGCACGTGTCCAATGTCAGGTTGGATGGGGCTTTGAGGAACCTGATTCAGTGAAAGATGCCCCTGCCCATGGCAGGAGGGTTGGATTAGATGATCTTTAAAGGTCCCTTCCAATCCTAACCATTCTATGAGGGCACAACATTACTGCTGCAGAGATGGAGTCATGTAAATTACTTCTGTACGTAGATTTAATAAAGACTTGATCCAGTTTCCAGTGAAGACAAGGGACAGCCTTGAACTGATTTCATGAATTGATCATGGACTTCATTTACTGGAGAAAAAAAACAAAAACAAAAACAAAAACAAAAACAACAACAAAAAAAACCACAAAAGGGATAGGAAGTTAATTCTGCTTCAGTAATAATTTATTTATGTTTTTACCTATAGAAGCACGTGATCTGGACCATGACCACACAGCTTTTGAACATCTCAAAGGAAGGAGACTCCACAACCTCCCTGGGCTACCTATGCCAGTGCTTGGTCACTCTCACAGTAAAAAAGCATTTCCTGATGTTCAGGCGAAACCACCTGTGTTTCAGTTTGTTCCCATTGCCCTTGGTCCTGTCACTGGACACCACTGGACACACAAAGGCAGAGTTTGGCTCTGCCTTTGTCCTCTTTGCACCCTCCCTTCAGGTACAAGTATACATTGATAAGATAACCGTCTGAGCCTTCTCTTCTACAATCTAAAGAGTCCCAGCTCTCTCAGCCTTTCCTTATAGGAGAGATGCTCCAATCCCTTAACCAGTTTTGCAGCCCTTCATTGAACTGTCTCCTGTATATCCATGTCTCTCTAGTACTGAGAAGCCCAGGACTGGCCAGACTGTGGTTTTTTTTCACCTAATACAGTCTTCAAAGCATTTTGTCAAAGCAGCATGGTACATACCATTGTCTACATTATTCTGGACCTCTCTATCACAAAAATAGATTAAATTTGCTCTCTTTGACACACCTTCAAATTGAAGATCATGAATTATCATGTGTTTGTCTGATCTTCATTTTTCTCAGGAGATTACCAAGCTCCTATATTAAAATGATGAACTGTTGTAAAGAGGTATTTTGTAATTTTAAGGACATAACAGTCCATCTTTCTCCTACAGTGTAGGAAAAAAAGGGCTTCTAAAAGATATATAAAGTTCAGAATTCAGTATGTTGCAAATATTTCTAAATATGCAGATTTGGACGTTTTTTTCTTCATTGATGGTTTTAAGACAGTGTTTCTCACCTTTTACCTTTAAGTTCCTTTTTCATACTACATTCAGCAACCTGTACCAGTCAAACAATAAGGTATTTAAACTCATATTCACCTCAGCAACCAGAAGGTTAACTCTCCTGCATTTAACATCCCTACATTTTTTGTATAGAACCACTTACACATATTCATAATACATATGGAGCCTATAAACTACAAAATATATCAACAAGAATATGAATACCAGATGGCCTTATTCTGAGCCAGTATACTACCATAGTTGGAATACAGTATTGCTAAACTCGTATGAAGCTCCATTTTCTCAAAAAATTTACATGTAACTGTTAAATATTCTTTGGAATACAAAAAGTAACCCTCTTACAAAAATAGTCCTATGAATATTGAATTAAAAATAATTTCCATTATAAGATTGCTTAAATTAGGAGTAATTTATCTTTGTATATGGGATCTAAAAATAATAGAGTGTTTTATTGCTGGGGTTTTTTTGTAAAAAGAAAATCTTTCTTACCCTTCTTCTGATTATGGTTCTTCCTGATGCCTGCAGTGCAAGATTCAGTAGAATTTTTTATTTGACTTTCACCTTCACGTGCTGATTTCCTAGATCCAGGAGTCCTTCCCTTTACAATAGGTGGGTGACTGGGCTAATCTTAAAGAGACTTGTTTTGTAGAAAATAAAACTCTCCCATTATTTTGCCAAAGGATTGTTTCCCTGACCTTTTTTACATTGATTTTCAGCCCCTGTTCTTACTTCCAGTTCTATTTGATGGTTGCCTGGCAGATTCATACCTACTGTCACTGTGTTAAAAACAAAACACTAGAAATATAATATAACTAGAGGTTGTCATCAACCAGAATCTCTTTGTCAAACACAAGTCTATGCCAAATACTGAAAGACAATCTTAGCCTGATCTAAGAATTCTCACAAAGTCTTTTCTATTTATTTATTTGTATAGTAAGGTATGGGGTTGAGGTTGGAAATTTCCATACGTGAGTATGAAGAAAGCTTTGAGGATGACAGGTTAGTCACTGAACATGTTGTAGATTCACAGTTTTAGACCCTTTTTTTCAGGAGCTTATCACCCATGCTGCAGAACAGCAGGATATTAAGCATTACAGGAGTTATGCAGGATGACCAAGGTTAGAGCAGCGGCACAGGTACAACAGCATAATATTACAAGAGATTATGAGAAAATCCTCCTTACAAACCCTGTGCAGGAAGGATGAAAGGCACAAGGACAGGAATCCCAAATTCAAAAGCATTAGGGAACAGCAAAAGCAGGGCTGCTCCACTAGAGAAGAGAAAGCAGGAACCAAGCATGATCACACACACACACAGAGGCAGAGTTAGTGCTGTCACAGACAGAGCATCATCCAATTCTACCTAAGCAAGGTGAACAGGACTGGATTGGTGACAGAAAAATGGTCTGGTGACAGCTAAGTGACAATCAGATGGATACAATTTGATGGGTTCGATCTGAGGTCTAACCAGGAAATCCCATGGGCACGTTGAGATCAGCAGAGAATAGGGCTGGAAACCAGCACTCTTGTGGCATTGCTGGGACAGGGACTGAAAACCCCAGGCTGAGCTGAAATGGGATGCCGGGCCATGGGCAGGGCTGGGAGGAAGCCCCAGCAGGGTCTGCTCAGGATTGCCCTGAAAAATGAATATGCTGACCCTATCCCTCTGCATCACATTTATTATTAAGTGGTCCTTCCCTATACGTTGTAACAGCTGACACTTCTGCAGTGAAAGGAAAACTGCACAGCAGCCACATTCAGTGACTCCTAGTCAGTATGTGGAGTTCATGCCTTTGACTTTATATAGATGACAATGAAATTATAAGGTGTGTGTAGGGCAAGCAAATTTCACCTTGTATGAAATGACTGTGTTACAGGCAAATATGTACAGGGTCAGTAAAAATTCTGAACATCCCAGTAGACCAAATTACGTTCTTAGCTTAAAAATATTTTCATTTGTATTCAAATTTTATCTTAAATTTTAAAAATGTATCTAATTGTACGGTTGATAAATATATCTAATTCAAATATATCAGTGTCCCAACCTCCAGGATTCCAATACATGTTTCATTTAGAGTCCCAGAGCACCTGCAGATCATATTATCTTGTGCATGGACAGACATTTAAAAATATTCACATTAATTTAAGTTTTTAATGTAACATTGAAAATGTAACCTTATATTTTATTAGTAGCATTATCCAGCTCCATGAACCTCATAAAAAAGCAAGTGCATTATATCATCATAGAATCACAGAACACCAGGTTGGAAGGGACCTCAGGGATCATCAGGTCCAACCTGTCTTGGCAAAAGCAAGGTCTAGATAAGATAGCCCAGCACCCTGTCCAGCTGAATCTCAAGTGTCCAATGTTGGTGAATCCACCATTTCCCTGGGGAGATTATTCCAATGGCTGATTGCTGTTATTGTGAAAAATTTTCCTCTTGTGTCTAATCGGAATCTCCCCAGGAGTAACTGCTACCCATTACACCTTGTCTCTTGCATATGACTCCTTGTAAAAAGGGAGTGTTCATCTTCTTTGTAGCCACCCTTTAAATACTGCAACATGGTGATAAGGTGTCCCCTAAGCCTTCTTTTCTCAAGGCCGAACAAACACAGTTCTCTCAGCCTTTGTTCATATGACAGGCTTCCCAGTATCATCAGCAAACTTCATCAGGGTATACTTGATCCCATCATCCAGATCACTTATGAAGATATTAAACAGTTTTGGGTCCAATATCGGTCTGTGGGCGACCCCACTTGTGACAAGTTGCCAGTTTGGAAAGGAGCTATTTAAACACCACCCTCTGGGTGCAGCCTGTCAGCCAGTTTCCCACCCACTGCACAGACCACTTGTCTAGACCGTAACGCATCCTCTAGGAGGATACTGCGGGGAATCATGTCAAAAGCCTTGTAGAAATCCAGGTAGACAATGTCCACTGCTTGACCCACATCAACCAAGCAGGTTACTTTGTTGCAGAAGGCGATCAGGTTTGTCAAGCATGATTTGTCCTTTGTGAATCCATGCTGGCTTTTCCCAGTCATGTGCTTCATTTGACTTGTGATAGCCCCCAGGAGGATTCATTCCATAACTTTCCCAGGGACTGCAGTAGGACTGACGGGCCTATAATTTCCTGGATCCTCCTTTAAGCCCTTCTTGTAGATGGGGCTGACATTAGCCTTCTTCCAGTCTTCTGAGACATCCTCTGATCTCCAGGACTTCTCAAAGATTATGGAGATTGGCCTTGCAATGATGTCAGCCAGCTCTCTTCACACCCTCAGGTGGATAGCGTCAGGGATCATCAATTTGTAAGGGTCAGGCTCCTGCAATTGTTCACACACCAACTCTTCCTTCACTGATGGCAAGTCTGTGTTTGCATCAACCTGGATTTTTGTTCCCAAGGCCTGGAGACCAGCAGTGCTGGTAAACACAGAGGTGAAGAAATTATTGGGAACCTCTGCCTTTTCAGCATTGTCGGTGACTGATTTACCTCTCCCGTTTAACAGCAGGCCAATATTTTCCTTCTGTTTCTTCTTGTTGTTTATGTACCTAAAGAACCATTTCTTGTAGTTTTTGACATCCCTGTCCAGTTTCAATTCAAGCTGAGCTTTTGCTTTTCCAACTGCATCTCTGCATGCCCTGGCAACACCCTTGTAGTTCTCAATGGATATTTGTCTGCTTTTCCATCTCTGGTACACTTCTCTTTTGGTTTTGAGCAGACTCAGAAGCTTGTAGTTAAGCCAAGGGGGTCTCTTGTTCCGCCTGCTTCCCTTACTTTTAAAGGGGATGAACTGTTTCTGTACTTCCAGGAGACTGTTCTTGAAAAACTCCCAGCACTCACTAGCTCCTTTATCTTCCATGGAAGCTTCCCATGGAATCCCTCCCAGCTGAGCTCGGAGTGAGCCAAAGTTTGCTCTTCTAAAATCTAAATCCTTTGTCTCTGTGCTAACCTCCAGCGTGCTCAGCAGGATCCCAAACTCCACAATACTGTGATAATTGCAGATTATATCACTATTGAATAAATCATATACTTTTAAAAAATTGTTACAAGCAACTGAATCCACTTTTGTTACCTTTAGCTGAAGAGATCTTAAAATATAGACAAATAATGAAGCAAAGATCATATTTTTATATCTATTAGTATAAACAAGTCCAAAGAAAAATGCATAATACTGCGTTTTAGAGATAGTGATGTATAGAAGTATTTAATTTCCATGAATAGGAAGGTCAACTGCTAAGAGGAACTTCCCAAGCCTAGGTGTCACTGTGGGTAGAAGAAACATAAGCACTGCAACAAGTAGCTAAAACCTCTCAAATGATTTTAAAGACCATAGCCGAAAACCTTTAAGTAGATCAGCATCTTCATTGTAATCTAATATTGTATCAGCAAACATCACTGAGCACTGAAATGATTTTAAATTGTTCATCTGTCTGAAGTAGGAAGTCAACAGCTGTATTTTGAAGACAACTTTCTATATGAAACTGGGTGAAAATAATAATAATAAAACAAACACAAAACCCACAAACAAACACCCCCCCCCCCCCCAAAAATAAACAAAACAAAACAGACTTCTTGACTGCTTAAGGACCTTGAGTCATAAGTTGAACAAGATATTTAAATATTGACATTGACAAACAGAAACCTTCAATATAATAAAATAAAGTTTAGTAAAGACAGAAGGATTTCCTTTTTTTCTTCTTCCTTACTATTTCTTTCTCCTGGGTATTAACGAGGCCAATCATGATACTGATTGGACTGGAATTCAAAAATGCAGAGATGAATACTACTGGTGTACTGTTAGCACTGAAGCTCATTGCTTTAAAAAGTTTCTCAAATTGGACAAATACATGCTCTAAGAAGAAGAAAGGAAAAAAGGAAGGAATGATCCTTTCAAGCATAAAATATCTTCAGGAAATTGCAGTTTCACCAGTGCCAAATAATAGCTATCTGAAAGTATGAACAGTATAAACTATTCCCATTCCATTCCTAATAAGTTTCTTAGATAAGCCTTCATTGTTACAGAGGTTACAGACCACTGCTTGCATCACTGATGTTTATGACCACTTTTTTTGTGTGTTTTTCTTCTGTCCTTATAGCAGTTAAGAGAAAAAATCACTCCTGAAGACAGGTTTATAATAAAAGCTTATCCCTCTCTAGATTCTTTTATTAAGGACTAGGTTTTACATGAGCTTTGTGTTATCCATTTGCAAAAATCTGAACTTCATTTGGTGACAACATAAAAGACACAAAGTTCTCCTGAATCAGAAAGAAATATTATACATACCTCCACATTTAGGAATAGGTCCACTCCACATTACTTTTCCATCCATTAGCATGCAAGTAATTGTTTCAGTTCCTTGTGTTTTAATAAATCCTTCCTCACATATAACAGAAATTGAACTCCCCAGCTGAAAGTTGTCTCCAAAACGCCGAGCGTTGATTGGTACTCCAGGATCAGGGCACTCATTATGTCCAAATGCTTTTCAAAAGAAATAAAAAAAAAGGAGGGGGGGTAAATAGAGTGATAACTCTGGCAAGTAAGATGACATTTTTAGGATTTTATTCCGCTAGTAAGAATAAACTATTTATATTAGGAAACAATAAGAAATGAGAACTTGAACAACAGCAGAAAATGTATACTAGTACAAAAAATGGCTTTAAATATGATAAAGATATACCAGCAAGAATCTTAGTTTGGACAGCTAGGCACTGGCAGATATCAGTGATAGCTAAGTTCTCCTTTCCAACAGCCCATCCTATCCAATGTTACAGTGGGCCAGAAACATCCCTCAGAAGGACAGGGCAAACATCTATGATATAATAACTTTAGTCATCTTTTGTATTTTCAATTCACCATCACAACCATTGAAGCCATACTGACCTCGGTGTGCCTGATATTGCCATAGTCTATTATGTTTCATGTACTGAGAGCCAGTGAACAGCTACAAAAGAGGTGATGTTGGTGAAAGAAAGAAAACCTAGAATTTTAACCATATAGTTATATTTAAAATCAAAGAATTTTCAAGTATGTAAAAATTCTTCCAAAATTTCAAGTTTATCTATGGGAAAATTATAATTTCCCTGCATATATCTAGACACTATAACAAAGATAGTCCATGTCTTTTGCTACAGAATACACTTTACACTGGGAGAACAAACAAGCTCATCTTCCTTCCAAAAGTGAGCAAACTCATATTTACTGTAATATCATTAAAAGATATACATTAATTAATTATATTTTGATTCTTTATTTAGTAAGAATACTGCAAATAAATTTTAAATTTTAGAAAATGTTGATTTTTCAGTGAGTAAAAATATCACAAGCACAATATCCACCTTCCTCACATGTGATGACTGCAAATTATGTCTTCATAAATATGCCTACATATGGAGACATCAGAAAGAACTGCATCCTAAAAAGATAATACTGGCAGTATTTTTCTGCAGTTTTACTAATGTGTCTGCTAGACATAACATATCCAAGCTACCCCACAAATTTTTAGAAAAGTAACATTTTATTAACTTAGCAGAAAGATTTGTCAGATGTTGCATTACAGAAGTATTAAGGATCATGATAAAAGGCAAGACAAAGCATTACCTTATTGGCATTTTAAATTAGGAAATACTGCATGTTTTGGGAATGAAAATAGTGTTTTCATTGAAAAGTTGTCTATCATTTGAGGATGGCATTAAAAATGTCACGGTCCCATACTTTTTCATAGGGGTTACAAAAACTTTTTTGAATGTTTTGTGCACAGTCGTCACTTTTAGCGAGGAGACTGATTGTCTGTTTTTCTTACTAACTTCAGAAAATACAGAGATAGATTTTCAATATTGTTATCTGTAAATGTAGTTAAACATTGACTTTAGGTATAGCTTGCTTGTGTATGACACTAGTTTATTATGTCTGTAAAATCAGTTTATTGCTATATATTTCAGCTCAGGAGAGTTGTGGCTGCTACCACTGGTCCTGTGGAAGTGATTGTACTGTATAGGGTGGCTATGGGAGGCAAGAGACTGAAAGACAATCGTTCCCAACAACAACAACAGTCACTGTCTTGGCCTAGCCTGGCTGCAGTTACATTACTTGACGAGTAAAATTTAGGCTGCCTGTACTTCTGAAAGGCTTCATGGTGGAGCTGTAATATTATACTCAAGCCTTAAACTGAAAAGAAAAAAGAACGCAGGGCCATATCCTTAATATTAATATTTTACCCATCATCAATTAATCAAGAAACCACGGAAAAGCTCTTTATGCAATATTACATGTAAAGAGGACATAGAGTTTTCCTCGCATTTATACTCATCAACTATCATCTTTGTACTGATATTTTAAGTAGTATCTGGAAAAAAGCCAGGCAGCATAATCATAGCACTGGGTGATAGTGAAGTACTTTCAGTTCTGATATTAACTCAGAAGGATGTTAAAACCTGCAAAAGCATCCAAAAATGTGATGGGGAAGAACTGCAGACATCTCAAGAGACAGGAAGGCAGGAATGAAGCTAACCATAACTCATCTGGTCTGCTCTGAAAGGCCCTTGGAAATAGGGCCAGAAAGGAGTGGTCTACTGGTATGATTAATTATTTCAGTAGATTGCCCTACAAAGAGTTTTAGCTGCTAAGTCTGGCAATGGCCTTTCAGTAAACGTAACCATTTCAGAAAAAAATATCAAAGAAGATACAGAAGTTAAAAGAATATCAAATAATAAAAAGATACTTCATAAAAGACAATTGTGAAAGGTCGTTAAAATTTATGCAAACAACTAGTAGTTTATTCAGTACCATCACATGTAAACTCAAACTTCTGTGTAGTACATAACAGTTTGAAGAATTCTGTCTTGGGAAGTACCGAGACTGGAAAAGTCTAGCAGAAAGGAGTGCCAGAAAAAAATGTGCCATGATGGACATACCCTACCACAGCAATAAAACAGACTAAAGCAGTCTTTGGATATAAAAGTAGAATCTGGGATTGTCACTGTCTTGGCCTACTGAGCTGAAATCAGTTAATTAATTAGGCTGATGTTAGAGGCCCACAGTTAGACCTTCGGCATGTTGCTGTGTAGTTCATAGGGTTGTAACTTTTGCTAGACAAGTACAATTAAACAGTTGTAACGAAAACAGCAACACAAAAAATGATTAGAAATCTTTCTCAGACTTACTGAAGTAACTCAAAGATAAGACATTTGGAATCTGTTTTTTGTTTATTTCCAACAAAATTTGAATTTATGTTTACTTTTACTGGAATGAGAATAATTATCTGGGACCACATATCACAGATTCACAGAATGGTCAGGGTTGGAAGAGACCTCTGGAGACCATCTAGTCCACTCCCCCCGCCAGAGCAGGGTCACCTACAGCAGGTTGCACAGGATGGTGTCCAGCCACGTTTTGAATTTCTCCAGAGATGGAGACTCCACAACCTCTCTGGGCAGCCTCTGCCAGTGCTCTGCCACCCTCAAAGTAAAGAAGTTCCTCCTCATGTTAAGATGGAACTTCCTACGTTCAAGTTTGTGCCCGTTACCTCTTGTCCTATCACTGGGCACCACTGAAAAAAGACTGTTCCCATCCCCCTGGCACCCTCCCTTTAAGTATTTGTAAGCATTAATAAGATCCCCCCTCAGTCTTCTTTTCTGTAGACTAAAAAGACCCAAGTGCCTCAGCCTTTCCTCATAGAAGAGATGTTCTAATCCCCTAATCATCTTTGTAGCCCTTTGCTGGACCCTCTCCAGCAGTTCCCTGTCCTTCTTGAACTGGGGAGCCCAGAACTGGACACAGGACTCCAGATGCGGCCTCACCAGGGCAGAGTAGAGGGGGAGGATGACTTCCCTCGACCTGCTGTCCACACTCTTCTTGATGCACCCCAGGATGCCATTGGCCTTCTTGGCCACCAGGGCACATTGCTGGCTCATGGTCATCCTGTTGTATGTTGACATAACAAAAATAAATATGGGACAAAAATAGTTTCTGAGAAATACTATTTAAAAATCAGATTACAAACTAGTAACTCAGTTTTATTCTTCTCCATCCTATACATAAAAAATGTTAATGAAGTTATTTGTGTTAGTGGCCTGCATTCTTTTTAGAAAGATTGATCATATTGCTCCTTTTCTGTGATATTCTCTTTCTACTCTTGAAGAGGGCAAAAAGAGACCGATAGCTTTGAAATATATAAGCAGGACCGTTAGCAGAAAATGGATATTTTTAATTAACTTCAGGTTTGCAAATGCCAAGACAGAGTGAAAATGATATTAATTTCTTTCTCATCTTCTCTTTTGGCCTTAAACTATTTATTATGGAAAGATTACTTCTGTAATTTATCAGATTGCAGCTGTCTTTACTGAATAAAGATTAAACACATTTTCTGAATTATTTCTGCTTTTTAAAGGAGATTTTAACTACAGAGTTTAGCAAACACATGCACACCTCCATTTTCATGTAAGCACACCCATAAAAATAAAAATATAAATATGTTAAAATGCTCAAATATAGAAAAAACTTCTTCAAAATAGTTCTTTTCAGAGGGAGTGGGTTTCATTATACAACTGGAAAAAGTTAATAATGTATTGTTACTTCTTTATAAAAATAAAAATGTACCATTTGGTAGTATCAATGCATACTTTATGTGACTGTTAATGGAGAGATATCATAATCAAACTACCACATGCCCAAGAAAGTCTGCAAATTTTTTAAAGGACCAGAATTTATTCTGACTAGTACATTTATATGGCACTGAAATATTAAGCTTGATGTCACGACAATGTTCGATGGATTATATTTCCAAATAAAAACTAACTATAAGGATTATTTCATGTTTATCATCTGCATCTTTAATTTTTACTGTAAATCCTACTTTAACTGACCTATATTTAGTTTTAGTTCTACAAAATGGGATGACTTGAGAATACCCATTTATAAACAGGCCTAATTTGTATCCAATAAGACTGCCTTAGACTCTAATAATTTTTTTTTCTCATTACTAGATTTAGACTTGACACTATTGAGCAAACCACAGTGAAACCTTAAAGAAGTAAGCAGAACTCTTATAAATGTTAAAAGGGCATGAAACATAAGAAAACATAGAGCAAATGTTACAACTTCTGTTAAAAAACATGGATTCAATACCTCATTTTCATTATAACTGATTTTATATTTCAGAAGTACTGAATAACCCCAGACTTTCCAATATTTAGTTATGGTACTAAGATACATAGCTACAGCTCTACGTTTATTTTGCAGTAATGATTGGTAGCTATAGAAACCAATAAGAAGACACCATGTTTTCTTCATGCTTGCATTCTGCATTTGTCAGAAATGACCTGGGGATGACACAGCTAAGATAGAGGGCTGGGAGCTGAAATATAAGACAATATCAGAAAAAGAATGTTTACACAGTAATCTGGTGTCAGCTTATCTCTTTCCTATTCAGACAGCAATGTTCAAGGTAAGTCTTAAGAAATACTTCTCTGAAAGATTGACAACCTAAAACCAAACAAAACAGAGAGAGAGAGAGAAAAAAAAAAGATGGAGAGGTGAAGTATGATGCAAGAAAAGTAGAGAGTCTCAGGGGAATAGAACCCCTGCAATACTATGAAAATAATATTATTAACATTCCTTGGAGAAAAATGTGGAGTCTGGGTCTCTCAATTACCAAGCTCACTTAATCTCATTTCCTTTTTGGTTTAATGGATACTTTTTGTTTTATTAAGAGTACAACATTTTCAACAATAAAGACTCTTTTTTTCGTATAGGCAAACATGTAGCATACTCTTCTGGGAAGGGGGGATGTGGATATACATCTCTCCTTCAAATCATGCAGTTGAAGATTCACTTGTATTCCAGTTAAACCTCTGGAATTATCATACTGTTAGGTGTTAGGGGAAAAGACAGTAATGGGACTAACTATTCATGACATCAGACTTTTGGGAATATCAAAATATCCATCATCTTTTGCCTATTTTGTCTACCTGTTGGCTTGAAAAACTGCTTTGCTACCACTACTGTCAGGAAAAAAAAAAAAAAAAAAAAAAGAAAAGAAAAAAGAAAGAAAAAAAAATCCGAATGAGTGAGGTGGGAGTGAGGTGGGAACAGCTCTGGGTGGAGGATACGACGATCTCCCCAACAGCCACTCTGATATCCCTACCATCTTCTACATACAGTAGCAAGCCTGATACTTCAGGAATTTCCTCTCCTTCTGATTTCCTTCCAGCTCCCCAAAAGGAACAACTTGACTAAACCCAGTCCTTCTTACTTCACTGCTGGGTTGGCAAAATTTAATTTTTAATTTTGCATATGCTCCCAGGAAAGCCTCACACTATATTTTGCAGTGTTATTCATGCTATGGGCTTCCATACTGCATCATCATGTCTGTTCCAGCTGGGAATATATCCTGCCTGGACTTTGGTGTGGGATAAATGCCAAATAATTTGATAGCAACACAACATAGGCAGTTCTTCATATGTCCTTCAGAAGAAATGTAACAATTTTGCCAGCAAAAAGTAAGGAGAATAAGTGCTAATGGTATTTAGTACTGGAGAAGATATTTAATGTCACCTTCAATTATTATGCTGTCAGTAAATGTAGTGCCAAGTAGTAAATGTGGAGCTATTTATGTCTTTGGTTAGTTTCAACCTTTTCACCTTCCTCAGGAAAGAAGCAAGTGAAATACGGAGAACTCAGTTTTAATGGGAAACTCTCTGCCTCTGTGTAATAGATAAACTAAACACAAAAGGTGACAGAAGATGCTGGTTTCCCTTCCAAAAGCTACAATTAGGTAGGTACAATTCAGAGTGCTCAAGACAGAAGCCCAACTACTATTTACTATAGTTACGCTGAATGGCAGTCTAGAAATTTCTCTCCCCACGACTGTTACAGCTGTAAGTCAAAAGTGTATTAATCAGGATATAATTACTATGAACTTACCTCCAGCCTACATACAAGAATACCAAACCGCAGTAGCTAACAAAAGTATGTAAGTATTCTTTTTTTAACATTGTAATGGTGTAGCCAGGCACAACATACAAGCATTTTACATAAGCATGGGAGCAATTTGGTCACCAAAAGGGTAGAGATAGGCAGGTGTGTTGCGCGTATAAGTCATCCAAGTAGAAAAAAAATGCTGAACAAAAGACAAGATAAACACAAGGGACTTTAAATAGACCAGACATCCTCCTGAACACACAGGGACGACTGGCAAAACTTAAAAGAACAGGTTAAGTAGTACCAGAACAGGAATCTTCCTTTTTTGGTAACGGGGAAAATAGCTTAAAATCATCAGCCATAAGGAAGGTAAAACACAGGAAAAGAAGACAAGCTTATTGTGGATTGACTTCTTTCATCAAAGATACCCTATGGCTGCCCCTGTTAACCCTGATGACAAGGAGTTAGCGGGGACTGCAGCTGTCAGCTCCAGGATATTATATACATTCACAGCTAAACTAGCATATGAGTGTTCAAGAGTAACAGTTTTGTATATGTAATGATGTTGATTAACATTATGTAGGATTTAACCAGCAGCACAAAGTGTGTTGTTAACAAATTTAGCAATCTTCTGTTTTACAATTTGAAACTGTCTTGATTTGTCAGTCTTCTAAACACTCCTATCACAATGATCTCTTATGGCATAAATGATAAATTTACACATATTATCAGCCTTAACACTGTATTTGAAAGACAATCTAAACACCTAAATTAGGTATCTCTAGCTATATAGGATTTTTTTGAAGGTGTAATACGATATCATTTTGAAATACTCATACATGTCTCCTAAACTTTATGTTGAAAACAAAACACACACATACATAAAACAATACTATTACTTACTGTTATAAGTGATGTTAAATCCACGTCCTGACATTGAATGGTCAGCTTGAAATTCCAGACGCAAAATATGACCATTACTGGTAAGATGGGATGGAACTTCAGCACCAGTAAATGTTCCTATTATGGGGGAGTCTGGAGAGTCACCATCTTTAACTGCAAGGAAGTCAAACTGAGATTCCAGGTCAAAGTCATTAAAAGAGAGATGGATTCGGCTCCCGGGATCTGAAATAATTGTCCAGATACAGTTCAAGTTATTCCCATATCCCTCTGGATAATCAGGTGAAAGAACTGTTCCCATTGGTGCTGTGAAATTGGAAAGGCAAGGAACTGCCAAAAAAGAGAGAAAGAAATTAGATAACAGAATAAAATATTTAAATAAGGATTTATTTTATTACTAATTTTTTTGTAAGAGACCCTTAAACTTGCTGATTATCTCAACTGAATAATTCAGTATTTGTTATGATCTGTGAAATCAGAAAGAAGGTTCCTTTTGTTTTTATCTTCATATTCCCTTCTCCTCAATGAAACTACCTCCTGAGCAGAGCCCCCAGGTAATAAAGAACATCCTTGTTGCATTGGAAGCCCACAGCAGTCCTTACAATTTACCCATGTTCAACAATCCTTAATCACTTGGCACCACTTATTTTCTCCTTTAGGGAACTGTTTAGATGAGCAGACCTCTCACTGAGCACATTAGAGAGGCAGAAAGTCAATAGCACCCTTATCATTTGTTGTTCACACAGAAGCACAAGAAATTAACCAACCTCAAAGAGACAACAGAGTTGTTTTGTTGTTATCAGGCTAATATTTTATATTCAATCATTTCAGTTAAGCCATATTAAATTGAGTTGCAGGGATGAAAGCAACTGATTGTACTCTGAATATATTTGATATGTACTATTTTAGTGGAAATGTTAAGAAAAGTGTTGCCACAAGTACATATCACAACATTGGTTTTACTTATGTTGTATAATGTAACTGGAAGAGAGCAATAAATGCATTATAATCTAAGATCATACATAATACATGGGCAAAAATGTGAAAAAATTAAACCCTTGAATACATTTCACAGAATCACAGAATCACAGAATCACAGAATTATCAGAGTTGGAAGGGACCTCTAGAGATCATCTAGTCCAACTCCCCTGCTAAAGCAGGATTGCCCAGAGCACATTACTCAGGACTGCATCCAGGCGGGTCTTGAAAATCTCCAGAGAAGGGCACTCCACAACCTCCCTGGGCAGCCTGTGCCAGTGCTCTGTCACCCTCACCGTAAAGAAGTTTTTCTGTGTATTTGAACGGAACTTCCTGTGTACTAACTTGTGCCCATTGCCCCTCGTCCTGTTACTTGGAACCATTGAAAAGAGCCTGGCTCCATCCTCCTTCAGCCCACCCTTTAGATACTTGTACGCCATTCAGCAATTTCTAAACTAAGGATATATATTAATTTATAAGAGTGTCTATAAAAACTCCATTATATACAAAATCTACAGAATCCTACAAAAAAGCCAATAATAAAACATTATATCAAATCACATAAAGACAACTGCTTTAATAGTTACTAGTAAAAGAAAAAAAATACTTTAGCAGTTCTAGAATCTGACATGGGCATAATCATTAGGCAAACCCACCACTGAACAAAAGTAAACTCATCCTGTCAGCAGAATTCATTACATTGTGCTAACTCTGTAATCAATCACACAAATTACTACATATAAAGAAAAACTTATCATAATTCTATATATTAAAAATAATAAGAAAAAAAGATTTGGTACATACAAATACAGATAGGTATGTTTGCAGACCACTGGTTGTTTTCTTGGCAAATGATAGATTTCTCTCCAATTAATTCAAATCCAAACTGACACTCAAACCTTAAAACATCACGGTTAGAAAATCCATCCCCTTCTCTGATACCGTACAACGGTGTTCCAGGATCCCCACAGCTTTCCTTTTCGATTTCTGTTGAAATAAATACTGAATTTATTTCTAGAAGAATAAAACAAACTCCCTGTGCATATATATGCTCACTTCTAGAAAATAACTATACATTACTATAAGCAAACGAAAATCATCTACATAACAACAGTCGCTGAAACGCACCACAGAGTCTGATTTTCCACTCCAGCTTCTCAAGGAGGAAATTCTGTGTAAGGATCTTAGAAAAATCAGAGCTCTTTGTGTTAATAGAGTACTTAAAATTAAAAGGATATGAGGAAAATTATTCCCACTTTATTTTATTTTGTAAAATTTAGGCAAAAATGGTATTAAGTAAAAATTCACTTGTAGTATTTGAGTGCTTAAAACTAGCACCAGAAACAGCATCCCACTGTGTAAACACTGTCCATTTTTCAATACAGCTTAAATTGAAGAACCAATGACATGGCAAAAAAAAGGGAAGTAGTACAACCAAAAGAATTGCTCAAAGTCAAAAGGACTCTATACATAAGTATATATACACATCTATACACATTTATATACACACATATTATGTACACACATGCAAAAATAAACTCTCTACACTCAAATAACATTTTACCTCAGTAGACTCAACCGCAAGGCATCTGAGTGATTCTCTCTTATTTCTACAATTGTTACAGTTATGATATTCTCTCAGATTACTTACCGTCCTCAACTTTCACTGGTAGTTTACAAGCATGGACGGGTCTTCTTAAAAGCATTTCTTGCCCATATGCATTTCAAAAGCTCATAGGGCAATTCAAGCTGGAATCATAGAATGGTTTGGGTTGGAAGGGACATTAAAGGTCATCTAGTTCCAACCCCCCTGCCATGGGCAGGGACACCTTCCACTAGACCAGGTTACTCAAAGCCCCATCCAGCCTGGCCTTGAACACCACCGGGGAAGGGGCATCCACAGCTTCACAGAGCAATTTGTTCCAGTGTCTCGCCACTCTGAGAGTAAAGAATTTCTTCCTAATAGCTAATCTAAATATAGCCTTTTTCAGGTTAAACCAATTACCCCTTTTTCTATCATTACACTGCCTGATAAAGAGTCCCTCCCCATCTTTCCTGTAGGCCCACTTTAAGTACTGGAAGGACTTATATATATATAAGGTCTATAAGGTCTCCCTGGAGCCTTCTCTTCTCCAGGCCAAACAACTGCAACTCTCTCAGCCTGTCTTCATAAGGGAAGAGCTCCAGCCTCCCGATCAGTTTGCAGACCTTCTCTGGACCCACTCCAACAGGTCTTTCTTATGCTGGGGGCACCAGAGCTGAACACAGTACTCCAGGTGGAGTGTCGCAAGAGCTGAATAGAGGTGGAGAATTACCTCCTTCAACCTGCTGGCAATGCTTCTTTTGATGGTCAGGATGCGATTGGCTTTCTGGGCTGCAAGCACATGTTGCCAGCTCATATTCAGTTTTTCATCCACCGGTACCCTCAAGTCCTTCTCCTCAGGGCTGCTCTCAGTCCATTCTCTGCCCAGCCTGTATACATGTTTGGAATTGCCCCAATCCACGTGCAGGACCTTGCATGAGTTTCACATGGCATCACTTCTCTATCCTGTCAAGGTCCCTCTGGATGGTAAACCCTCCTCTCTAGTGCATCAGCCATACCACTCAGCTTGGTGTCATCTGCAAACTGAGCGTGCACTCAGTCCCACTGTCTATGTCCCTGAAAAATATGATACTGGTCCCAATACAGACCTCTGAGGGACACCACTCATCACTGATTTCCAACCGGACATTGAGCCATTGACTGCAACTCTTTGAGTATGACCATCCAGCCAAGTTCTTATCCACTGAGTAGTCCATCTCTCAAATCGATGTTTCTCCATTTTAGAGACAAGGATGTTGTGTGGGACAGTACCAAATGCTTTGCAAAAGTCCAGTTAGATGATATCAGTTGCTCTCCCCTTATCCACCAATGCTGTAACCCCGCCGTAGAAAGCCACTGAATTTGTCAGGCACGATTTACCTTTAGTGAAGCCATGTTGACTGTCGTTGGTCATCTTCTTTTCCATGTGCCTTAACACAGTTTCCAGGAGGATCTGCTCCATGACCTTGCTGGGCACAGACATGTCTCCTTTTTTCCCTTTTTAAAAATGGAAGTTAAGTTTCCCCTTTTCCAGTCAGTGGGAACTTCACTGGACTGCCATGACTTCTCAAATATGATGAATAGTGGCTTAGCAACTTCATCTGCCAGTTCCCTCAAGATCCTTGGATGCAGGTGCCATGGACTTGTGCACATGCAAGTTCCTTAGATGGTCTTGAACCTGCCTGATCTTCTCCTACAGGGGGCGATTCTTCCTTCTCCCAGTCCCTGCCTTTGGATTCTGTGATTTGGGTGGTATGGTTAGAGTACTTGCCAGCGAAGACTGAAGCAAAAACATTGTTGAGTACCTCAGCCTTCTGCATGTTGGCTGTAGCCAGATCTCCTGTTTCACTCATCAAGGACGGAACAGTTTATTTCATCTTCTTTTGTTGTCCTATGTCCCTGGAGAAACCTTTCTTGCTATTTTTCACATCCCTAGTCAAGTTCAGCTCCAGTTGTGTCTTGGCTTTCCTGATCCACTCCTTGAGGTCTGCTGGAAAGGAACTCTGGAGGTCTCTAGGACAGGCTCCTGCTCAAAGCAGGTTCAGCTATAAGGTCAGACCAGGTTGCTCAGGGCTTTATCCAGTTGACTCTTGAAAATCTCCTAGGATGGAGACTGGTCTAGGCAACCTGTTCCACTGCTTGACTGTCCATATGGGAAAAAGTGTTTCCTTATATCTATTCTGAACTTCTTTTGTTCTTAACTTATGCCCATTGTCCTCTCATCCTCCATGCCCCTGTCTTCTCAATAATCTCCTCATAGCCACAGGCAGACTGATATTAGACTCTACTTCTACAGGCTGAAAAAGCCCAGCTCCCTCAGGCTCTCCTCACAGGGCAAGTGCTTGAGTCCCTGATCTCCTTGGCAGCCCTCCACTGAACTCACTTCAGTTAATCTGTCTCTCAAAACTGGATAAGGTATTGTAGATGGAGTCTAAGGAGGGCCAAGTAAAGGAGAATAATCAAGAAGTACTGTTCTTGAGCATATTTGATTGTTTCTCCCAATTTGATGTGGTCTATAAACCTGAAGAGAGTGAACTTATAGCCTCTTCACAGTCAATGACAAAATGGAATATTCCAGAGTAGACTCCTGTGGTACTCTTCTTGCTCTTGGCCTCCAGTACAATATGATCCATTAACCGTTACCCTCTGTCCTGTCATCCAACCTGTTTTTTATGGGGCTGGGTTTTTTGTTTGATCGGTTTATTTTTTTGATGGTTTTTGTTTTTATTTTCTTTTTTTTTTTTTTTTTCACCCAGCTGGTTATCTCCTGAAGTATTCTTGCATCCAAGTCAAGTCATTATATTCACATGTCCAACTCTGGATGAATGGACAGAGCGAAAAGCCTTGATAAGGTTGAGGTAGGCAACATCCACTGCTCTCCCCTTATCCAGCAATCTAGTGATTTATTATAAAAGATCAATCAGCTTGGTCAAGTGTGATTTACCTTGATAGATTCATGCTAGCTGTTCCCAATCAATTTCTTCACTGCCAGGAAATGGCTTTCAAGAGGATTTGATCTGTGCTTTCCCCAGGAATTGAAATAAAGGTCATCTTGTGGTTATAGAGGTCAAGGTTTTGGCTTTTGTTGAAGATCGTGCAACTTTTTTTTCTGGTCTTTGGGGATCTTGCCTAAGCTCAACAGTCAAAGATGATAGAAAATGGCCTTGCAAGGAGATTCACCAGCTTTCTTAGCACCCTTGAATGTAGTCTGTTGTGTCTTAGAAACTTTTAAGGAAAATGTTGTGCTCAAGATATGAAACATGGGAATGCATTCATCATCTACAAATACAGGAAATATGGTACATAGGTAATAGAAATTCAATACAAAATGTTTGGTTTTTTTTTTTCCTTTTCTATCCCAGCTATCACAAACGCCTTTCATGAGAGAAAGAATAATAAAAATAGCAACATAATAATACCAACAAATATCCCTTAACCATAGTTTGAAAATTTCTCTTTAAAGGTCTTGCTGCCACTTTTTATGTTGCCACATTTGGTATTTTGACTATGAGGAAAAAAACAAACAACAAGTGTTTTATATTAACTCAAATAATTTTTCTAGGGTCATATTGTCAGCAGCATACGCCTCATTTCTCACAGCTTTCAGCTATTAATGCTCTGACTACAATTGAAATGTGACAAAAAGCAAATAATGAACATTCCATTTTAACAAAGAAATGAAAAAGAGTTGAAGATTATGTAAAAAAAGGACTTCATAGAGATTTGAAAGGCTTTATTATTCTGTTTGATTAAAGAAAAATCAAAACCAACAAAACTAAACCATCTAACAAAAAGCACAACAAACAACATTTCCTGTTGCTTTATTTGTATCTGTTCAAATAGTTCTAGGAAAAGAAGAATATAATTCATAATTAAAAAAAAAAAAAAGACAAAAAACAGGTTCAAACTCTCCCCAGACCACAGACATCCAATAAAAGTTAAAACTGTCCTGAAGAAACAATGTAAAATATCCCAAAGAAGACACAAGTCACTCCTCCTAGCTTCAACGTTGATGAGATTGTTAATGTAAAAAACTTACAGAACTACTCAGGTTTTAACCAATGAAGAAATAAAAAGTTTTCCTAGGCTGTCCTGATAGACTAATAATATTATAAATGCTTAACTCACTTTACATTTCATTTGAGAAGACAAATGTATTCTATAAACTTGTTCAACAAGTGATTTCATCAAGTAACCTAATGTAGTTTTCTCATAGAATATATGCTAGACAGTAAATGTATTCATACCTACTTATATTTATTCTCTTTGGGGCTACTATTCTGATGCAGCTGCTGGGACAATAGATTTCTCTAATTATTATTTTATCCTAAATAGCAAGAGATTCCAAGTTTTTGTCAAATTTAGAAAGATATGTAGTTGAGCAAAGCTGATGCAATAAAAGCTCATCATCTTCTACCAGACATCCCTATTAGGAAGACTTAAAGGAACTGATTCTGAATTCAAAAACTTCTTAGGCAGAACATAATTATTTACAGGAGTTAGTTGGAAAAAAATACTATTTTCCTTTATGCTATGTGATTGTTGTATTTGGGAGATTACATCCATAGGCTTATATTTCATTTTCTTTCATAAACGAAATTAAGTTGAAAAAGATGTTATTTGAATGACAGTTTTAAATTAAATAAACCATCCCAAAACCCCATTCATGTCCATTTACATTTATAGCAGATCTTTCCTTTGTTATTTTAATCTTTCTTGCACGCCTTGCTTACACCACTTTTACTGTCTCTGTAAATTTCATGCTAACACCAATTCATTTCTAAATTTTAAACAGAATATTTTTGTCATGACTTAGCTCTCCTTAGAAACAGAAATCTCAGTGGTTTGTTTTTTTGTTTCATGTTGGGTTTTTTTTGACTGAAGTGCAAATAGCTTTTAGATTTATTTAAAGCATGTCAGCAAAATTCCTTTGAAACAGACAACAAAAGAAAAAAAACAAAACCAACCTCTTTACTGGGCTTTTGTCAGATAACCACATTTTAAATAACATGATTTTAGGAAAGATCACTATTTCATCTTCGTTTGAAATCACTAAGGCGGCAAATGATATTCCTATTCACATTTTTTACTGCTTGTTCTAGCACTCTTGTTTCAGCTTCCCTGCACTGCATTTGTTTCAACAACGCTTAAGAAATTAGGTTCAGAACCTGACAAAGTCTCATTTCTTGATAAACTTACACTAGTCCCTCATAGTAAATAATTAATTTATGATAAATAGAAATTATTTTATGGTTGTTTAAGATTAACAGAAGAAACAGTAAGTTTTCAAACAGCTCCATTAGTAATGCTATAATTAAAACCTTAACAAAATAATATAAAATTGGAAACTTCAGTATGAGTCACCAAATAGCGAAGAGAAATAAAAGGTATTATGGCCTACCCTCCTGGAACATAGCTTGAATTCCTACAACAAAGATGCATGTAAGAGTCCACTGCTTTGTTTTAGTTTGACTAAAAATGTCACTAATTATAAGACATTCTTTCATATATTGCACATGTATAAGAAAGTTGCAATTCACAGCAGAAGTTGGTATAGAGTATACTTTAGTGGAAACACTATTTCTACAGGATACTGCATAGTATAAGTATTTGGAAGAATTTTATTCTGTATGTCTACCTTTGAAAAGTCAAAAGTAATCTTATTGCTTAAGTACATTTCTTTGTATTTTATTTTATATTTTGATTACTTTGTATTTTTATATTTTGATTTGTGTTCTCTTTTATGATTTATTCTGCTTTTTAAGATTTGCAGTTCATGTTGGCTACAATAAGAGACGGTTAGGATGGATTTTTCTTTTGCTGTGGTCACTACCACTGACTTAAAAATCTGTGATCCAAAAGACAAGTATTGCTATTTGTGCCTGAGAAAAAAAAAGCACTTATGCTAGTATTATTTCTGTTAGAAAGTCCTTTCTTTCTTTGTAGTCTTATAAAAAAAAAGAAACACCTCTAAACATAAATCCAGTTGTTAAATGTATTAATAATGAATTAGACATGATCTTTTTAGGTTTAATGCTTTTGAGAGGGAAAAAAAATCCATTTTTGGTTTCAGAAATTATTTCACATAGAAGGACATTAACAAGAAAAGGAGACATGATTTCTGGTGATGTTAGAGATCTAACTTTTTTTAAAGACTAAGTCCTTTTGAAACTGTTTAGGATACTTATTATTTTGGAAACTTGGTCATACAAAATTGATGTTTGTGGTTGCAGTGCACTGAATGGAGCTTATAATTGCCAACATATTTTCTAAGAAGAAATATCTATAAAAATATCAAATTATGGGGGGAGGGGGAGAAATAAAAACAGAAAGGAAATTAAGGTAAGCATCTCATTCTGTTTTAAATTATCTTTTTGTTATTTTTGTGTATCTCACTGGAGGTTTCTGTAGATTTCCAGTCGGTGATGCACTGAAGAAAGAGCCCAAAGCTACAGTAGCTACCGGTATAGGGGTACCACAATAGGAATGTTCTTTTTCTCTTATTGTCTGTCTTTGTGAAGGACAGACACATTCTGGAGGTGACTAAATGGGCCTTGGGGAAAATAAATGGTCACTTACTACACAAATGCATTTTGACATAGTGGCACTGGAATTAGGGCTTGAAGAGGTAACTTGTCTATCTTTTCCCTCCTGTAACTCAAGGGAAAATAAAAGATAAGAATGTGATTCTTATAAAGGAAAATAATTTCGAAATGAATTTCCATCACTGAAAGTAACATTTTACACATATCACAAGTGCTCAACATTTCTAGTATAAGGAAAAATCAGTTACAGTCATTCTCCATGACAACAGATTTTTCAGAGCACAAGTTATATTTCCATGATTTTTATTGTATAATTTATCTTTTTTTTTTACCATAAGCATAAAATATTTCATAATTATGTTCTATTATATATTGTATGGACTTATAGACTTTACAGATATACATACTTCCTTCTTTTCCTATTCAGTTCTGTATTCTGTCTTTAAAAGTTATTTACTAGTCAGCCAACAATAAGCTGGCCCAGCTAATGAATGAGCCCTGTGGGTCTTTATATAATAGCTGCACCTCCAATAAAATAAGTTGTTCTCTTAATTTAGGTTTAGAAAATGAACTGTTCTGTAGAACTTTATCCACACAAACAGTTTAATAGCACCATGGGACTTCTCATTCATATAAATGTTCACAAAAGCTGGGGTTCATGTACTTATATTTGGAAAAAAAAAATAGTTGTACATACGAACTGAAATAGCACAGCACTGGTTCAAAAAATAAATCAAAATGCTCAAATACACTCAACTAAAAGTTGTATCTTCTCTTTATGGAATTGCCTTTAGAATTTAATGCAGGATGATATTTTTTCCACAAACTTTTAAAACATATATTAAAATTTACAGACACCTGTCTTTAGGATAAGTTAAAAATTCTGGTAGCTCAGTACTATTTGCTAAGTTTAAAATGTCTTTCCTAGAACATTCTACCCCGTATTACCTTGCTGGCATCTCCCATGATTCACTTTGCTTAAAAGCTATTTAGAACGTTCAGAAGCCCACCAAGTTAAACGACAGGGGCATTAAGTCTAATTTCAGCCAAAATCATAAACAGAAATATTTAAATTCTAAGAGAAAGACAGAAGAAATAATAATCTGAGGTTTATCAGCATGCTTAGCAGTATTTAGACCTAAAAGAAAAATAGCATAACCTGTTACAAATTTTGGGTCTTATTTTACAGAATGCTTTTATGTTTGAGTACGTGCTTTGGGACTGCAGTAAATTTTAAGTACCACCCATAATAAAAACACTGTCTGATTTGATGCCTGAACTAATAAGAAAACATAGTTTAATACGCAGAAAATGCCCAAGATGACTCACATCTACTATTTGTTACATTACACATCATAGTCTGACAAACTAATAGCTAACCTACACTTACTATTTCCAAGCTCTTTGTATAAAATGCAACATTTTTGTGACCTAAAAAACAAAGCATGAAGAAATCATTAGTAGTGCAGGAGAATATTCATTTAGTAGAATATTTCGTTACATTTGTTTCCTGCCAACTGGAAAAGGGGAAAAATAACCCCTGTTTTCAAAAAGGGAAATAAGGAAGACCCAGGGAACTATAGGCCAGTCGGTCTCACCTCTGTGCCTGGCAAGATCGTGGAGCAGATCCTCCTGGAAACTCTGCTGAGGCACATAGAAAACAAGGAGGTGATTAGTGACAGCCAGCATGGCTTCACCAAGGGCAAGTCATGCCTGACAAATTTGGTGGCCTTCTACGAATGGGTTACAGCAGTGGTGGACAAGGGAACACCAACTAATGTCACCTACTTGGATCTGTGGAAAGTGTTTGACACTGTCCCACACGATATCCTGGTCTCTAAATTGAAGAGACATGGATTCGACAAATGGACCACTTGGCAGATAAAGAACTGGCTGGATGGTCGCACTCAAAGAGTTGCGGTCAGCGGCTCGATGTCCAAGTGGAGAGCAGTGACGAGTGGCATTCCTCAGGGGTCGGAACTGGGGTCTGTACTGTTCAACATCTTTGTCGGGGAATGGCTGGAGAGCAGCCCTGAGGAGAAGGACCTGGGGGTGCTGATTGACGAGAAGCTCAACATGAGCCAGCAATGTGTGATCGCAACCCAGAAGGCCAACCGTATCCTGGGCTGCATCAAAAGAAGTGTGGCCAGCAGGTCAAAGGAGGTTTTTCTGCCCCTCTACTCCGCTCTTGTGAGACCCCACCTGGAGTACTGCATCCATCTCTGGAGTCCCCAACAGAAGAAGGACATGGACCTGCT
Source organism: Vanellus vanellus (assembly GCF_965231255.1). Lineage (NCBI taxonomy): Eukaryota > Metazoa > Chordata > Aves > Charadriiformes > Charadriidae > Vanellus > Vanellus vanellus. The sequence continues at coordinate 152,600,291 of NC_138906.1, forward strand.
GGAGCGTGTCCAGAGGAGAGCCACAAGGATGATCCGAGGGCTGGAGCACCTCTCCTATGAGGAGAGACTGAAAGAGTTGGGGATATTCAGCCTGGAGAAGAGAAGGCTCCGGGGAGATCTTATTGTGGCCTTCCAGTACCTAAAGGGTGCCTACAGGAGAGCTGGGGAAGGACTTCTTACTAGGGCATGTAGCGATAGGACGAGAGGGAATGACTTTAAACTGGAAGAGGGCAGGTTTAGATTAAACATTAGGAAGAAATTTTTCACTTTGAGGGTGGTAAGTCACTGAAGAGGTTGCCCAGAGAGGTTGTTGAGGCCCCATCCCTGGAGGTGTTCAATGCCAGGCTGGACATGGTCTGAGGCAACCTGGTCTAGTGGGAGGTGTCCCTGCCTATGGCAGGGGGGTTGGAACCCGATGATCTTCAAGGTCCTTTCCAACCTAAACCATTTTATGATTCTATGATTAAAACTTAGTTTTTAAGCACTGTGTTATTTTTTTAAATATACAGTTAAAGTAAATTTTTATCTGTTATTTGGATTATTGACTTTGTTTATGAACTTTACAGATCATGGTGCTTTGCAAATTTCAACCAAATTAGTGAGAATGTAGATTCAATTCAACAAATACTCAAGATACCTTACTCTGTCTTTATGTCCAAAGCTACCTCTGTTTGAGGATGAACCTATTGCTTCACCTTAGGGGATCATAGATTCCTATAGAATTCTGCCATCTCCTTTTTGTTTGTTTGTTTGTTTTTCTTGCATTAGCCATTTTGTCCCATTCCTCATGTATTTGATCAGATAGTAGCAAACTCCATTTATGATACAGTATTAGCAGAAAAAAAAAGTATATAAAAAAATAAAATCGTGGCCAAACTGGTGGTGAAATTAGAGTAGCACAACATGAATGAAAAAGTCTATCTGCTTCTTTCTGAAGTTCTAGTTGGCTTCTGAAAAAAACTCCAGTAATAAATAAATGTAAAAGTATTGGATTGAGGTGGGTAGAAGAGAAAATTATAATTGTATGTCAACTCCATATCCAAATCCCCAAATATAAGCAACTCCTTTAAGATATCTCACCAACTTTGTACAGGGAGTAATAATAATAATAATAATAATAACAACAATATATTTCAGAGAATGCAGAAGATACAATACTTAAAGGCAATTAAAAGGACTGTTAATGGCCTTGAAGGTCAGAGGCTCAAATATGACTAGCTAGAAGATTTATGGTATCACAATTACCATACAGATAAGTAAACCATAAAATCCAGCAAGGAATTCTTAAAAAGTACAGGGGAGCTGGAACATATAAACACAGACATTTCAATGTGCAAAGATTCTAAAGAAGATGATAACAAACTTTTTGTAGACTTAATACCATGATTGATATGATAAGTTTTGAATTTAACTTCTTGATTTTATGTTATATACTATTAATAGCATAATGCACATTACAGTAAGTAGCTACTTGAGTAAAAAGCACAAGAAATAAATATGTAGTCACTATAATATGTACAGTTATAAGTATTAAAATGAACAATAGCAATAGTATAAAGCATACAGAAAAAGCTGTATCATATTTCTTTATCATTCTACACTATAGGAATAAAAGAGATTCCCGGGATTATCTAAAAGCTAATTACCATACCTCACCTTTTTACTCTGTACTCTAATTTGTCAAACCTAACATCAAATTTACTCCTCATTTTGACTTCAGATTAATTTAATGTTAAATCTGAATTTTCTGGGTTTGTGGTTTGATGCTGATAATATTTTGACTTATTTCAATTAATTGCACTGAAGAAATAAAACATTAACCACTCCTTTATTGGTATGTTTTCAGTCACCAACACTTTAGCTTTTGGTTGGTTTGTTTGGGGTTTTCCTCTTTTCTAAAAACTTAAATAAAACAACAAACATATCAAAAATCTAAATATAACTATATATTTTTTAATCCGGTGATTATTCTGCCCTGGGAGCATTACAGTGACTGAAGGAGAGCAAAGTAGCTAGAAGCCAGTAACCGTGTACCAATACTAGAGTATTGGTGCATATCAGAGAAGTCAGAGAAATGAGTAGACTCATTTTCCTCTTCCAAATTCTCCTGCTTCTAGCACTTGCTAAATTTCTGTGGGAAAATTGCTAAATCCCAGTATCTTGTTACTTCCAGATTTGCTTGCAAAAAACAGCTGGCATTTTATCATTTGATAAAATTTCACTTAAAGTCGTGAGAATCACCAGCAATGTTTGTTTTACATTTATGTTGTGCTCAAGAGATTTCTGCTTCCGGAATAACTTTATTCCCCAGAACCCTATCATTATGGTCTTTCTCCTTCAGCCTCATCGCAGCCTTATTGTTTTGTTCCAGTATAATTTTGATGTGAAGAGAAGATGCATGTCAGGGGAGGCATGTTTTACCCTCCCACTATGTTCTCCTGAAGCTGCAGTGTGTATATACACCTTTATATTCCTCTTTGCCTATTCAGTGCCTCTTTGCTCCCCAGCCACTACAACTTTGAATCAACACCACCTTTCCTTTTCAGCTAATTTCCCTCTATCAAGAATCTAGAGAATGGGCAGGTATGTTACATTTGCTCTCATTAACGTAGTTACTTCAGCCTGGAGGAACTGCGTTTGGGCATATTTAACTAATTCCTGGCAGCTTTTCCTGAGTGTACCTGACTTTAGCTGGACTAAAGACTGATCACTGGATAATTCGAAGAAAGTTTCATGCAACTACCAACATTTTTATTTTAAAGGTTAACGTACAATTCCACATTCTGGAGTGGATCTATATATCACATAGCTGCATCTCAAATAATAAAGTTGTTCTATTAAAGAGAGAAAACATCTATCAATTTCAGCAGCTGTCCCTTAGTATAACTTTTAACAGCAGACAACCAAGCTGTTGGCTTTCTTTATGGAACTACAGAAACTAAGCACTAGCAAATGTAAGAGTAAATGGAAAAATAATACCAAGGAATCTTAGATAAGTTTGTGATCCTTTACATGAACAGTTCCAATGAGAACACACAGAATATCCCTTAGACCACCAGTTACTGCCTGGCCTGTCAAAAGGAAGCAATGTGAATGGATAGTCACCACATGCAGAAATGTCTGAAATAATTTTTAAGGTAGGATTAAGCCTAAAATCCATTTATTAGCAGTTACATAAATTCTGTATTTTTTGTGTCGGAATCCTCTTTATTTAAGTGGATGGGTTTTTTTTTCTCATTTTAAAATAAGAATGGTTTTCTTCCACAGACTAAATAATTTGATTTCAATAAGAAAAATATAAGCATGTTGTTAAATACCATAAAGAGACTGAAGCTGTAGAGATTGTGGTCCTTTAATGTTTAGAATATATTCTAAGTTATGGTAAAAATATGCAATATAACATTTTACCAAAATGAGCAGCAGCAGGAAATTCATTTGTGTCAGTGCTGATTCGACTAAGTCATTTCACTCATCTTTAGAAAATCTTCAGGAAAATAGAATATTTCAGTAGATTCAGTAGCTTCATCTGCATCTGTCAGTATGATTTTGAAGATCATATAATTGAAAATAAACTGTTTCAGGGGATTTTTTCTGGCACTATGGGAGTCAAGCAGACTTGTACATACACGTTGACCCTTCTGTTCTGAATCATGCTGTCCTTTTTCTTCTTATATGGCAAACGTGCAGATGGAAGTCCAAGTCCAAGACTATTGAAGCTATCATCCAGAATCACTCTTGACATATCCAGAATTCATCTGTTGACAACTGTGAACTTATTTGCAGCTAGTATATCATCTGTTGAACCTTTCAAATGTGTTGATGTTACTTTTACTGACAATATCAAGACAGGCAATTTTTGAACCTGCACCAGCTCTGCAGCTCTTCTTTAATGGCAATAAGTAACTCCTGTCCTCCAGTGCCTCGAATGATTCCATGATGGTTATCTGCATCTTATTCTGAATATATGTGTGACTATACACCACCACCATGGTTTTAATTTGGTAGTTACTTTATCATTATTATAACTTTCAAATTTTGCTAAGTTAAACATCTAGTCAGGATGTTCCAGCTTGCTTTTGCCTTTGCTGAAGGTCACAGAATAGAGCAAAACATAAAGTCTATAGAGAAACAGTTCCCAATTCTTATTAAAAAAAAAAAAAAAAAAAAAAAAAACAAACAAGCAAAACAAGCAAAAACAAGCTGTGTGTTGATCCACTCACACAGGAGTAATAGTATGAATGGTAAAAATAAACACCTACACAGCACTGAAAAAAACAGTAGTTATGAGAAACAATGGAACACCTTGAACTTCTCAAGTAGAATTAGACAATGTGAATTATGCAGCAAGAGGCTGACAATTATCATTTATAGTGATATTTGCTCCACAATATCAACTAGTTGCATCTGCCTGTTGCCTGTTGATATTTTCTCAGAGAGTATGCACACTATGGCAAAATATTTGTCTATCATGGGGCCTATCAGCAAAATCTTCCTGTCTGCCACTTATATCACTCAATCTAGCCACTATTACACTATGTTATGACAAGTAATATTATAATATCATTGTCATTGACATGTCAATACCCATGTCAAAATTATTTATTCATCACATATTCTTTATAAGGGTTTAACTCATGTATCTCACTTATCTAAGCAATAAACCCATTCCATTCTGAAACTGCTGTTTCAGAGAGGCCTCTCTATTTCTACACAGAGCTTTGGGTTCAGGTGGCTTTACACTCTCTATGTGCTTTGCTTTCTGGCCCAGGTTTCTGGTCCCATAATCCCTCATCCTGCTCCTTTCTAGTTTGGTCAGTTATTCCCTTCTAGCACAAGGCAATCATATATTTCCAAAAGGAAACAAGGGTGGACTAAAAAGGAATCCAAAACCATAAAAAACCCCAAACACAAAACCCCAGAACAACTACTGCTATGCCCCAAACAAACACAAACAAAGACAATTGCCAGTTTCACTCTAAAAAGACAGAGCAGGGTTTGCTCCTATAAAAATCATACAGTGAGTTTTTATTGGCTTTGGTAGGGCAAAGTTTTGGTAAGGCAAGGTTTTGGTAGCTGGGGGTCTGCAGGGGAATTTCTGTGAGAAGAGGGCCCCATGTTGCACAGAGACAGCTCCAAGAAAGACCTGCTGCTGGTCAAAGCTGAGCCCATCAGCGATGCTGGTAGTGCCTCTGTGATGATATATTTAAGAAAAGGTAAAAAATGTTGCAAAGCAGCTGTGAGAGAGGATTAATAAAAATGCGAGAGAAACAGTCCTTGAGGCATGAAGGTCAGTGAAGGAAGGGGAGGAGGTACCCCAGACGCTGGAGCAGAAATTCCACTGCAGCCCATGCAGAAGACCACAGGGAAGCACGTTGTCCCCCTGCAGCCCATGGGGGTCTACGCTGGAGCAGATATCCACACTGAAGCCAATGGAGGACCCCACATTACAGCAAGTGGATATGCCCAGAAAGAAGCTGCAGCCCATGGACACTCCGTGCAGGAACAGGCTCCTGGCAGGACCTGTGACCACGTGAAGAACAGCCTATGATGGAGCAGGTTTTCTGGCAGGACCTGTGGCCCATGCAGGACCCACGCTGGAGCAGTCCATTCCTGAAGGAATGCACTCAGTGGAAAGGGCCCATGCTAGAGCAGTTCTTGAAAAACTGTAGGCTGTGGGAAGGACCCCACGCTGAAGCAGGGGAAGAGCATGAGGAGGAAAAAGTGGCAGAGACAAAATCTTATGACCTGAACACAATCCCCATTCCCCATCCACCTGTGTCACTTGAGGGAAAGAGAAGGTAGAAGTGTTGGGAATGAAGGAGTGAAGTTGAGCCTGGGAAGAAGAGTGGGTGGAGGAGTGTTTTTATTGTTTTTGGTTTTGTTTCTCGCAATTCTACTTTATTTTTAATTGGCAATAAATCAATTAAATCTTTCCCTAGTTGAGTCTGGTTTGCCTGTCACAGTAACTGGTGAGTGGTCTCCCTGTCCTTATTCTGACCTGTGATTTTTTTTGTCTTATTTTCTTCCCCTGTCCTGCTGAGGAGGGGGAGTGAGAGCAGCTTGATGGACCTGTGACGGCCAGCTAAGGTTATCCACCACCGACTTGCATCCAAATTACATCTAAATTCATCTGTTGAATGTAGATTCTTTTCAAGTTAGAAATGCAGTGCTCTCACACCCCCACCCTACCCCTAAAAAAGGAAATAAGAAAAGTATTGCTAGAAGCTCTGATTAGACTACATCTTGGACTGAGCTCTCAGGGATTTTAGTTTCTATAACCTAAATCCTCTTAAACAAGTGAGTAAGCCTATGCAAATTGGAATTTTACAAACTGAATCTGGTTAGATATTCATCCCCTTGCCAAATTTCAGGTCACTGATCCAATGTGTAAGAATACTAGAACTTGTTGAAAAGGTTGCCAGATTATTTTTGGTGGCTACAAAAGAATGCCTTTTCCTGAAGCCATGTTCTTCAAAGCTGCTGAATTGTTTTGCTTGAATTTGCCCATAAACACCTTAAGTGAGACAGCCATTGATTACATATAATTTCAGCCCAAACAGTTAAAGCTCAGCATTTCCAAATGGTAAAATAAAGAATAATTAAATAGGTCTTATCTTACTTAGGAAATGATGATTCAACCTCAGAGTAATGCATCAGCTTCATCAATAATACGTTTTATTGTTCCAATCTCTATTATGGTTAAAATATACAAATTAGAGAGAAAAGATTATTTGCATATCGATGGGAGAAGATTAAGTAAAATTAAGAAAGATACTTCCCCACTATGTCAAATACTGGCAAGAGCACTACTATGACTGTGTGTCCAAGCTGTTTGAAATATTTAAATATTTATCTCTCCAGTATTTAAGTATTGGAGAGATGTCGAAGTGATGATGAGAGTGAATTTTCCAATTCATGTATTGAAGTAAACGTCAATCTATAAAATGCATGTGATCTGCTTTTAGTGCATATTTGAACATGAGAAAGATTTAGAAATATCTAAAGAGCATGAAACAAAGGTATAAAATTCCAAACTGTATGTACATTCAATTTAATACCAAATTTTTAAAGATTAAAATACTTAATTAATAACTAGAACAAAAAATGTGGTTTCTAAATTATAAAGCTACTTAACTGATGATTGAATACCTTTTTAAACTATATGTTCTAGATCAATTAGAGGCCACTGAAAATAACCATCTAACAAAGTATAGAAGCACATCAGTTATTCTTCCTGTCATTTTCCCCCTCTCATGTTCTGCCTCACCCGCTCCCTGTACTGAGCCTTACTGACAGCTTATACAATTTATAATATAAATAAATATATTATTTATTAAAATAGAAATATAATGAAATTAAGATCACAGAAAACAAGAGCACTGTTTCAGACTGATTCAAAACATATTCAAGAACTGTTTAGAAACATTCATTAGATTTTCAGTTTGTACTGATATATGGTACCATGCCTTTGTCTGAGGTTTAATACATAGACCTCACTTTTTATAATGTGTATTAATGAAATTTTTATTAAATATGAGAAGAAAAGAGAAAATAAAGTTCATATGATTCAGAAAATACTGTTCAGACATCTTACAGACATATGATGCTTATTAAAGTGCAACATCACATACAAGTTACAGCACGGACTAAACAAATCGTTTAGGTTAGAAGGGACTTCTGACTGTCCTTTAGTCCAAATCCCTGCTCATGTTACTTTATTTTGCTTACTAGATATAGCTCTTCAGCTGTCTTAGTGATGCATAGTAGTGCTAATTGTCACGTAATGTTCAAACTTTTTTTTTTTTAATAGGTCACAAGAAGTTAGCATGTTGACCCTGAGCTATAGTTTTGGCCAGATATTACCAACTGCTTTTTTCTGCCTACAAAATAAAATGTAGAGAAATAATATATTTTTTACGCTTACTTTATTGTAAATATGTCATGCGGATATCTCTGCTAAAGCTGAATCCAGCATTACAGATCTTGCAAAGACCAGTTAAGCTAATAACTTATTTTCATACCTATATAACTTTACATTTTTATAACTTGTACAATAGAGAAAAAAATTAAGTGGAAACAATAGATTTGAAAGTAGGATCCAAGAGCTGTTGAAGAGAAGACAACACTTTCTGTTATACAGTGCCTTTGAACAAAAGGCTATTCTGTATATTATTACACTTGCTGCTAGTGATAAATATGACTGCACTCCTGGCGCTAAAGAACTATTGCACACCTAATATATGAGTTATAAATGCTGTAAATTTCAACAAAATTAGTGTTAACTCGAAGAATCAAGATAACCTTGTTTATAAACGCATCACAAATGAGTATGGGGCTATGGCATATTAAATGACAAGGAGTCAACTCATGGAATAACTAAGCTGAGCACCCACACAGTTGTGTCTTGGACTAAAGGTGCCATCCTCCACGTCTGTCAGTGTTTAAGCGGCATTTGGACAATGCCTTTAATAACATGCTTTAACTTGGTCAGCCCTGAACTGGTCAGGCGGTTGGACTAGATGATCTTTGTAGGTCCCTTCCAACTGAAATTATTCTATTCTATTCTATTCTATTCTATTCTATTCTATTCTATTCTATTCTATTCTATTCTATTCTATTCTATTCTATTCTATTCAAGAGTGCTCACTACAGACACTGCATTATGAAGGACTATAAGTACTGCTGGTAAGGATAAACAACAGCAGGAGTAGAATTTATAATCCTGACTTAAAACAAAAAGTGAACCTGATTCAACTCAGGAAACCATTATAAATACGGTTTAAAAAACTAGGCATCGAAACTTATAGCAAGGAAAGCACAAAACTAAAATGTCAGATTAGAGAAGCAGAGACATAACTGCGTAAGCAGGGAAAATAGTGCTGCTATTGCCATCTACTCAATACACTGTAAATTACTAAAGTTTCTTGTAAAAAAAGTTCAGCATAAGTACTGAAGAAAAGCAGATATAGTTTGATAAAGTATGACATAACTTCTCATCTCAGAAATAAGTATGGCTACCTTTTATTGCTTTTATAGACAGAGCGAGTCTCAAATACCACAGCTACATACATCCTGTTAGTGGTTCTGCTATTTTCAGAGACAGATTAGACTACCTGAATGTATTGTATTCTGAAACAGAAGGTACATTAAAATAAAAATGCAGGAAGAGTAATTCCATACCTGATGAGTTCTGGGCTATGTATTGGGCACCTTTATATTGAGCAGAGATGTTTTCCATTTCAAGTATGTAAAAGGGTAATAAGACAATCATTCTGAAAGAGTTGCATGACACTTCAGTTTTGTTCTTATAAAATTCACTAATAAAAAACACACAAAAATCAAGATACTTATGACACTTGCTACACCTTTTGATTTTACAGTTGTTATGTACTTTTGGAACACATTAGAGAATGCATTATTAAAACCTTTGAATCTTCTTAGAGTTGATCTCATCAATATTACAGTAAAAGTTGAAGAACAGCAATATTCACCTTTGTGTGGAATCTGGTAAATCACTGACTGTGTTTAGGATTATTCTGTAAATAAAGACACTGCAAAGGTTATTCACAGATCTCCCCTAGTTGTAAAGCCATTGTTTAACCATGCACAAGCTCTGTGTCATGGAACCACAAACCTGTCCTGATTAGATGGATCCCATGTTATTTTTGAACCAGTGTAAAGGACTGCTCACTGAAACTCAAACATTTACATTGCTAGATCCTGTATTACTGCAATGTGAATACTGGTAGCTCTGGTTATGCGCCTGGGCAAGTTCTTTCTTGAATCCACAGGAACAATACTGACAAAACCTTGCATCTAGAGTAATTACATCAAAGCACTTGAAGATGAAATAACTTTTATTCAAATTGTGCATACATCACATGACAGCCCAGTTAGAAGGATTTAAGCAAATGACAGTGTGAATAGCCTGGTGGCCAGAAAAAATTACTTTGATCTGCCTATTACCATTTTCATTTACCTATGACATGAAATATAGATGATAAAGTGAAAAAATGAAGCTGAATACTATTTGGAAATCTGTTGTCTTTCTCAGAAGCTCAGATGATGTATAAGTAGTGATAAAGATTACAAGTAAGTTCAGGAGCGCAACTATAGCGGCTTGCTTACTGTTTCCGATTCAAGAGAAATGGCATGGCTTCTTGACAGGACAGACTAACGATCTCAAGCACCTTATGTCACTTCTGCTAGAACACTGAGAGCACAAAATGAGTTTTCCAACAAAGTATCTGGAGATAATTATAGATTTATTATTCCAAGTGATATGCCAGCAAATATAATACACCTGGGCCACAACAAATCAACAAACCCTTAGAACAAAACAGCAATTATGCAGCAATTACCTCCATTGTCAGAGCTGGATGTTCAACCTGAAGCTGATAAAAATTACTGTTTACTTTCCAGTCTCATGCAAGACCTAGTGACTGCACTGCTTTTACAATCTGCTCCTTTACCCTATCTGTATATATGGAAAGCTTTTGACTGTCATTGTAGGGCAATTTGATTATGCAGTGCTTAATTATTGCCTTGTTATAAATGATCAGGAGTAGCATTTCTGTTACTACCTTATCTGCTATGTATAGTTTCACTCTTCCAATCATAGTTTTCAAAAAAAAAAAACCAACAAAACAACCCCCATTGTTAAATAGCTAACAATGATCCAAAGGTCATCTCCTTAGAACTGGGAAGTTTTCTGAAAAAGGGCGCTGTTTCAGCAGAATGACATTACGCTACTCTCAAGCTAGTGCAGAAACTGAAAACCTCACAAGAAATTTGAAAGAAAGCTTACAAAACAAAACTCAGAGGGAATAGCTTGAAAGACATTCACTACAATTTTTCTGTGGTGTTCTACAGTCAGAGGCTTCTTGTTAAATTACACCTCGGAATTTCTTCTACCTCTAGGAAAAATCAGTAAGTCAAGAAATATTTCTAAGTTAGCAGAGATTATTTTTTAAATGTACTAAATAATTAATAAAGGTGAATAATATTTCTTTCCAACATTAAAATTTAGTCACAATGCAGTTAGGCTGCTGAAGGGCAGCATGTCTATCTTAGGTAACGCAGAAAAATAATGCTAACACTAAGCTAAAATTAAAGGTGTGCATGTCAGGATAAAAATTTTATGCAGCTACCCACAGCACAATGTAAAATAAAAATAATCAAATGTTATCCTAAAGCAATACAAAGGCTGTCAAGCAAGTTTTAGGATGGGCTTCTGTGATGTTCACTAAGTGCTACAAGACTGCAAAGGACATTTTAATTTTTTTTATTAAAAAAAAAGAAAAAGTTAAATAATTTCAGCTGCAGTGATTCATAATCAGCAGCAGTATGCTTCATTTTTTCTTTTCTGTAAGACACGCATCAGAAAATTATTTGCTTCCCCCATGAGTCTGCACTTTCCAAAGTGATGAAAATTTTGCCTGTACATCTCTCTTCTAGGAAGAAATTAAATCCTCTTTTAGCCATCGCTTTGATGCACATACTCCAAAGAGAATTGTTTAAGAATGTAACTTGGGGATAACTGCTATTTTCTAGTGCAGCAGAGTAACTACTCCCAGTTTTGACTTGGAAAAATCTCAGGAGGAAACAGTGCAAGACAGACACTCCACACAAACAACAAGCGATGTCCTCGAGTGTATTGGGTCTGACTGGGATGGAGTCAGCTTTCCCGTAGCAGCCCTCATAGTGCCGTGCTTTGTATTGGTAGCTAGAACAGTGTTTTGGCTACTGCTGAGCAATGTTCCCACAGATCAAGACTGTCTCTCCAACCCCTCCTGCCCCGCAAAAGCCACTAGTCTGGGGGTGGGCCAGAGATCAGGAGGGGACATAGCCAGGACAGCTGACCCAAACTGACCAAAGGGATATTCCATACCATACAGTATTGTGCTCAGCAATAAGAGCTAAAAGAAAGGAGGGGGGAGCATTTGTTATTAAGGCATTTCTCTTCCAAAGCCACCGCTATGTGTACTGAGGCCCTACTTCCCAGGAAGTGGCGGGACATTGCCTGCTGATGGGAAGTGGAGAATAATTTTTTTTGCTTGTTTCCTCTTCTTCTGTGTGCGGCCTTTTCTCTATTAAACTGCCTTTATCCCGAGCCACAAGTTTTTCAACTTATTTTCTCCCTGCCCTGCTGAGGAGGGGAGTGATAGAGCAGCTGGGTGGGCACCTGGCATCCAGACAAGGTTATCCCACCACATCAAGGAAAATGAAGAAAGAGATAAATGGCTAAGTAAAGAGAAGACTAAGACAAACAAGAAAGAAAAATATTAAGTGAAAATTATGATTTTTCCAATGGGCAAACTAGGTTGTTGCCTCATGCAGTAACACTGAAGGAATATCATTGGTAACCCAATAAGTGATTATCTGCATAGTCAGTCATAAACTATGTAATAAATCAAAATGATATAATAGTTACAAGGTTACATAAATATTCTGCTTGACATCGTATGCACACTCTGAAGAATTCTGTATGATACACAAATTATCACTTTGCAATAAATTGCTATTTCATTTTAAAGAAATGTATTAAAAGAGCTAAAGTAATCAAACTTTCACATAAAGGTTCTTAAACTTAAAATATTCTTGGGCTTCAATGTAATTTAGACACTAATCATAGGGCTTCATCTGAAAACCACAGGTGAACTATTTGTCTGTGATTAACATATTTAAGACCAGTTAGTCTAACCTCTGTCCCTGGGAAGGTAATGGAGCGACTCATTCTGGATGTCATCTCCAAACACGTTGAGGAACAGGAAGTTATTGGAAGTGGTCAACATGGATTTACCAAGGGTAAATCATGCTTGACCAATCTGATAGCTTTCTATGATGTTATAACTGGTTGGCTGGATGAGGGGAGAGTCGTGGATGTCATCTACCTTGACTTTAGCAAGGCTTTTGACACTGTCTCCCATGACATCCTCATTAGGAAGCTGAGGAAGTATGGGCTAGATGAGGTGACAGCGAGGTGGATTGAGAGTTGGCTGTGTGACAGAACTCAGAGGGTTGTGATCAGCGGCACAGAGTCTAGTTGGAGGCCTGTAACCAGTGGTGTCCCCCAGGGGTCAATACTCGGTCCAATCTTGTTTAATATATTCATTAATGACCTGGATGAGGGGACAGAGTGTATCCTCAGCAAGTTTGCTGATGATACCAAACTGGGAGGGGTGGCTGACACCCCAGAGGGCCGTGCTGCCATCCAGCGTGACCTGGACAGGCTGGAGAGCTGGGCAGAGAAGAACCTAATGAGGTTCAACAAAAGCAAGTGCAAGGTCCTGCACCTGGGGAGGAAGAATGCTAGGCACCAGTACAGGTTAGGGGCGGACCTTCTGGGAGATAGCTTGGAGGAGAAGGATCTGGGGGTTGTGGTAGACAGTAAATTATCCATGGCCCAGCAATGTGCCCTTGTTGCCAAAAAGGCCAATGGAATCCTGGGCTGCATAGGGAAGAGTGTGGCCAGTAGGTCGAGGGAGGTCATTCTCCCCCTCTACTCTGCACTGGTGAGGCCACAACTGGAATACCGTGTCCAGTTTTGGGCTCCCCAGTTCAAGAGGGACAAGGAACTGCTGGAGCGAGTCCAGCAAAGGGCAACTAAGATGATTGAGGGCTTGGAGCATCTCCCTTATGAGGAAAGGCTGAGAGAGCTGGGACTCTTTAGCCTGGAGAAGAGAAGGCTGAGAGGAGACCTTATTATGGCATACAAGTATCTAAAGGGTGGGTTGAAGGAGGATGGAGCCAGGCTCTTTTCAATGGTTCCAAGTAACAGGACGAGGGGCAATGGGCACAAGTTAGAACACAGGAAGTTCCGTTCAAATACACGGAAACACTTCTTTACGGTTCAGGTGACAGAGCACTGGCACAGGCTGCCCAGGGAGGTTGTGGAGTTCCCTTCTCTGGAGATTTTCCAGACTCGCCTGGATGCAGTCCTGAGTAATGTGCTCTAGGCAATCCTGCTTTAGCAGGGGAGTTGGACTAGATGATCTCTAGAGGTCCCTTCCAACTCTGATAATTCTGTGATTCTGTGATATTTCAGTGCCAGTGTTCCCAACCTTATTCAGTATTTCACCCTGGTTAGCATGCTTGAGTATGATGGAGCATGTACTGTGAATAAATTTCTTATGATTTGTGAATACAAACACAAACATATGAAGCAGAAAATAGTAAAGCAGCAAGAATTAAGTGTGCATGAGACCAGACTAAGCAGATAATAAGAAAGGATGTCTTCTTTCAGTGTTAGAGCCTAGGCTCAAGCCCAGACCCTCGCTCCAGCAAGGTTCAGGACAGAAATAATTCTCATCACTGTTTCTTTAACCTGAGTGAGAGTACAAGTAAACATCTATTATGGACAGAAAGCACCAATTTTGGCTAAGAAGTTTTAAAAAAATGCCCGGAGAGAAACAGGACTAGGTAGTTCATATTCAGTTTGAACACATGCTTTATCTCATGTGAAGACTGTAAACAAGTCTAACCCCACAGAAATAATTTAAATGATAACATACTTCTAGAATTTACTCAAAAATACAATAAGATGTTCTTAAACGTCATCCAATCATTGTAATGGTAGTTTCATTAAACAAATTAGCTATTTTATGTTCTTAGATCACAGTGGATTTTCTAAAGAAATAACTAAGGAAACCAGCATTCCTATCACTGTATTTAAAAAATTCAATTCAAAATAAAGAAACAATCTTATTTAAACACAGGACCTCTGGTTCAAAATCAGGAGCTAAAAAAAAATAAAAAATAATCAGGTCTAAAGAATAAACACCTATAAGCATCATTCACACAACTGTGCCATTGTTTTGTTTGTTATTTATAACTTTTTTATTGCAATTGCTGCAGTGAGGTAGGAGGGCAGGTCTTTGCAATGAACATTGCCAAACTGTGTCCATATGTATCAATTTGATGGGAGAAAATAACACCATAAATGTTCATCAGGGCACAGTGTCCAAAGAACAGTAGGAGTCAGTGGTCCTGAGATGCCACAGGCCAAACGGTTTAAATATACAAATGTAAACTGATAATCAAATTGGTAACGCATGGACTTAGTAAAAGTGTGGAAGCAAGACAGAAATATTTCATATTTGTCTTTTCCTCTATCTATCTCAGATATCAGCACATCCTCTTTATGTCATCTGTTATATTGTAGGTTATTTCTCCCTTATATAGCAACGTATCTGTGTTGAACAGATTGCTTCCTTGATACTTTGATATGGGGAGAGAGTATATTTTGTTCTTGTTATGTAAAAGGGTGTAATTGGAAGAAAATCATGTCTAGGCATTCATGTAATTCTTCCCACACCTTTGCTTCAAGTGTCTCTGCGCACCACAAGGATGTGGACCCCATTATTGCCTCTCAAATCTGCTAATTCTAAATCTGTATTACTCTTAGGAGAAATTATGGCTTTGTTTTCACCTGTTTGGTTTTGCTCTTCTTTTTGTCTGTCTCTCTCGTTCACCCCTTTGTAGGCAGATAAATTTACCATCTTTTTTTTCTTTTGCTAACTATGGTTTTCTCTGACTGTCAACTGCCCATCTCTCAGCTCTGCAAAATAACAGAGAAGAATAAACAGTTTAGGACTACCAAGAAAACCCAGATTGGTAATCTGTCAACCTCTGAAAGAATTTGTGGTATGTCCTGTGGTACTACAATTTTGTATTATTCATCTAAATTAAGTGTGTTTTGATCCCATGGACAACAAAGGAACAGTGAGATTATTCCAGCTAGTCTCAGTCCAGTGCAAAAGAAATAATGGATTCAGTTGGAACTGGATATTGAACATACCATCAACTTACAACTCTTCTACCTCCTTATAACCTCATCTAGTTAGAGCTTGTCATTCTCTCCCTTTTTGCAAAGGCTAAAGCTAAAGCTAGTTTACCCCAAAACTGCAGAAGTACATCAGGTTTAGAAGGAGAGGAGAAAAAGAGGGAAAAAAGAAAGAAAATTATATGGCTTATTATTATTTAAGTGAAAATAATGCATGAATTCCCATGCATATAAGAATTAAAGAATAAAATTAACAAGACATTACAACAAACATCTAACCAAAACCAAATACTAAGAGCATCCTGAAACACATGGATAGGATTCTATTAACACTTGGTTTGATGATTCTGACTTTTTATTTTTTTAATTGTAGCTTTACTACAGCAGATAGAGGCACAAAATTAAACACAAAACTGCATCAAATGAGCACTTTATAAAGCAGTTGTTCTGGCTTTCAAAACTTTATTGGCTCCATAAAACAACACAGCTAATAAAAGATAAAGGCATCATCTTCTGAAATATTAACATCATTTAAAAAATACAACTTAGTTATATTGTTTTGTCTAATGTTTATTTCCTTTGATGTTATCAAGACCGTTCAATTTTTTCATTAAATGATATTCTATCAGAACGCCAAGTGATAGAACAGTCCGATTCATAAATGTCTCATCAATGCAACCTCATAAACAATGTAAAAATGTTTCCACAGCCACGTGGAAGATCGTGCTATTCCAAAAGACAGTTATATCATGTTAGAGTATCATATCTACTGCTCTAATTATGACTTAGCAACAACAACAAAGTCAAATTACCACACACACTATTTTTTATATATTTTCTGCTGCAATTACTAATAATGTCCAGAAAATATGTTGTCATATTTCACTGTTTAAAAAAAAGAAAAATTAAAAAATCACTGAAACACAGTTACTGTGAAATAAAGTTCAGTCCCTGATTACTTTATATGATTTTTATAATTTCTTCCATCACTCTGCCTTTTTGTCACACCCATTGAAAACACATCAGCTACAAAAAGTCCTCAGTGAAATAATTCCTGCCCCTACTTAACTCATAAAAGACAGAGAAAAACAACTTTGCCAGTTATTAAGGTAAACAAATGGTCAACACTTCCTTAAAACATACACCTAAAAATTCATAGAAATGTAATCAAACCTCACTAATTTACTTAGAATAACAACTAATTTGTTTTGGTTTGTTTTGTTTTTTCTTTCTCACGGGTAAAATAACTAAAAAAAAAAGTAATCACCACCCAGAAATCTCCTGGTATACAAATCTGAGATCTAGCACATCGTTCAGAAATCTGTATTACTGTATTGTAGATTTTACTGTACCAAAAATTTCGTCCAACAAAAAGCCTGGCAGAAGAGTATGGTTCTGTAAAATAAGCAGTAAGACAAAACTTTGTGGATATAAATCTCATTAACGTGCTTAGGGATTTCAAACAACTCATGTGATGCTCTGTGTTTACAATGTACTGAGGAGAACAGGATTTAATGCACATTTTCCATGTTAAATATTTGAAGGAAGGGCTTTTAATCTATAAAAAATGATCATTTTTAGGGATAAGGCAGCTAACAGTCCAGGATAACTACTTTATAAATAATAGTTTTCAAGTAAAAGGAGGTGCTAAATGATTATGCTACCCCATGAAGTGTAAAGAATCAGATAGAGATAAAAATCAGATAGAGATAAAAATAACACTTAATAATGAGATTTCCTTAAAACTGCATGTTGCAGTAATATATCACTACATAATAAAATACATATTCTTAACTGGTGATTGCCCACCAGCCTGATGTAACCCCATTTACTATAACTCTTTGAGCCCCACCCATCAGCCAATTATTCATCCAACATATTACGGATTTACCTAGCTGTACGCATGACATTTTGCCCAGAAGGATACTGTAAGAGACAGTATCAAAAGCTTAGCTAAATTAAAAAAAAAAAAAAAAACAAAAACAAAAACAAAAAAACCCCAACCAAACAAAAAAACACCACATCTACTGGCTTCCCTTGGTCAACTAGATGGGTTACCTCATAATAAAAGGAAATTAAGTTAGTTAAACAGGACTTTTCCCTCATGAACCCCTGTTGGCTAGGACCAATGGCTACATTGTCTCTCAAGTGTTTTTCAATAACTCCAAGAATAACTTTCTCCATAATTTTACCAGGCACTGAAGTGAGATTGACAGGCCTGTAATTACCAGGATCTTCCTTCTTACTCTTATTGAAAATTGGGACAATATTTACCAGCTTCCAGTTGACTGAGACACCTCCAGATTCCCGTGACTGTTGAAAAATTATGGAGAGATGTCCCATGATAATATCTTCCCAGTCTTTCAGGACCCTGGGATAAATCCCATCAGGCCCCATAGACTTATATGCATCCATCTGGAGCAGCAAGTGTCAAAAAAGTTCTGAGTTTATCACCCCTCCAGTCACAATCTTCCAACACAGGACTCTGGAGGTCCCAGGGCCCATCACTGGTGTTAAAGACAGAGGCAAAGAAGGCATCAAATGTCTCTGCTTTGTCTTTGTGTCTATTTGTGAGCTGACTAACCTCATGAAATAATGGACTAACGTTATCTCTGATCCCTCTCTTGCTGTTAACGTATTTTAAAAAGCTCTTTTTGCTGACCTTCGCAGTGATGGACAGCTTGAACTCTAATTGACCTTTGGCTGCACAAATTTTCTCCCTGCAGTAACAAACAGCATCTCTGTAGTCTTCCTGTGTCACCTGTCCATGCTTCCAATGTCCATACACTTTCCTTTTCCATCTAGGTTCTAGAACATGATCCCTGTTCATCCAAGCCAGTCTTCTGCCCTGCTTGCTTGACTTCTGACACTTTGGAATTGCCTGCTCCTGTGCTCTAAAAGATGGCTTTTAGAAAGGGAACAGCTATCACAAAACTCCAACTCTACAGTGGTCATAATCCCAGTTAGTGCAAGAGAACTCCTTTTACCTATGAGGAATAAAGCATTAGATGCATAAGGGGAGAAATAAAGACTTACAGTTTACAGTCACAGCTACACCTAATGGATAGGAAGGCCATTAAGAAAAAAAAAAAAAAAAAGAAGACTTAAGATCTTAATCAATCTTATTTTAATGGCATTGCATTTCGATGGTCTAAGGCCATAGACAAGGCAGGGTTTGGAAAACAAACTGAAGGAGTTTGGGAAAAAATAAACAAAAATAATAATCTTCAACAGCTTTCTGTGGTCTATCTAGAAGGTTTATTAATCCTGAGATGGTATAATAGCAGTAATGAAATTTAAATGGGCCTTTATTACTCTGAAGAGGTGGACTTATTCACATTAACTTCAACCACAGACAGCTTAGGGAAGACAGATTTTAATGAGGATATGTAGTCTAACATGCTGAATAAGTTGTTTTTTATTTTCATAAAGGTTTTTTGTTTCCTTGATAAAATTGATTTAATTTTAAATATATTTTCTCCTATTTTATCCTCCCCCCCCCCCATATATCTCCAATACAGAAGCTGTCGAGTGTATGGAAATAAGGTTAGGATGATGTCTTACTCCTTTCTTATGTAACTATAAGCTCAGTCTGAGAAATAAGCATACAGGTAATCTAACAGATACCTGCAATACACAAATGCAGAAAGCAGAACTCCTTTGGCCCTAAGGAATATTGCTAGACAGGGAGATCAATATATTGACAATTAGGTGTTAAATCTTTTAAACAAAAGAGGTCAGAAAGAGTTACTGAAGGGAAAAATGTCGATGGAGTAAGTTTATAGCAGTTGCTTAAATATTGGTTTTATGGGTGAACTTAGTTTTATTTATGTCAGTTACTACAGTTCAAAAAGTTGGACTATGTTTACAAATGAGCTTGAGATGTCAATTCTTGAGATACTGTCAACATAGAAAGTAACAGGAGTAAAGTTTTAGCTGAGCTACTTGAAGACAAGAGCATGCTGTTGCAGTTAAAAATGTGATGAGAAGAATCTAAGAAGTCGTAGTTTGTGATGTGTTATATAAGCTAGCCTCATTAGATGGGTAATAACAATTAATGTATATGCCTGGAGAGAATGAAAAACCACAGTTTTAACATCCCATACATACACTTCCCATATGAGTTTTATTTCTGGAGTGTCTAGGTTGAGATCCTGGTACACAATAAGTAAAAAGTGTGAGCAATCAGAAATATCAGGAAAACAAATGAGAGATGCAATGCATCAGCTCAACAGTCACTTAAAATCACAGTCTGGTTAGCTGCAAAGCTTGAGTTGTGTATCATGAAGTAAGAAGTTCCAACAGTATTTTTGCCACTACTTCATGAAATAGGTTCTGATTTATCCTTATCCTGTCTTCTTCACATGTAACAGTAGGATGATAATGATTTTTTTTTTTTTTATTTTGAAGTGGAGAAAAAAGCATTATGATTAGAACATAAGATCATATATATGCTAAAACCAAGATAGAATCATTGTGTGTTTATTGCAGGCTTTAAAGAGTGTGCAGTAAATAAGGCAAAGGCCAACACTTGAATGATGAGGTTAAAAATATTAAACAGCTGCTACAATTCCCAGACACCATCCATTCAATGCAATGAACGAGGCAGGGAGCCTAAGGGAAATACTGAGTGACTGTGTAATTAAAGACTGTATGATAATGAATGTGCACACAGAGGCTGAATTATGCTTTCACGGGTAACTTACGTTCTGACACTTCCTAATTTTTGAACAACTGACTTTGCAAAAAGACTACCCTCCAAAAAAAACCCCACCCCACAGTTCTTGAACTCAAGCCACTCCGTACCTAACTTAAGCAAAAGGAAAAAACCACAATGTATTATTTAGATAAACTTTTCACCTCCGCCGTATTATGTTTCATTAGTAGTTTTTGAAAATGAACGGCTGCAGCACAGACTGAACCACAGATCTAATGTTAAACACCTTCTGGATAAACGCTAATTCTGGCACAGTGGAAAAGGACCACTGGGACCTGTGCTAGTGCTTCTCTCAAACACCATCCATCCAGGTGCCAAAATAAGATACAAGTCTTGAGAGACTAAACAGGTTTCTGATTTATGCTTTCCCTTCTACATAAACAACTCTGACTTTTAAAATATTACTGGGTATATGAGTTAGCTCTTCACAAAATGAAGAGGTCACTTCAAATACCTCAAAGCTGTAATTATGGACTCAGTCAGATTTTAAAATATTAATTACATTTGAGCTAAATTTTCTAGACAGAAATATTTTTTAAAAAATCATGAGAGAGATACTAACTTATTTTAGAGACATCTAAATTTTAAGAGAATGAACACACAACCAATCACACTTATATTTAAAAATAGTTGTTTTCTTTATGGCAGATATTTAATGAAGAAACTGTCTTGCTTTCAAACACTGTTATTCAGTTAGGTTTGTCTATGCTTATGTTAGCGTAACGAGTATTAGACATCATCCAATAACAGCTGCAAAGGAATTACTTTCAGATAGGTTTTCATGTGCTTTTTTATGGTCCAGACTTTATCCAATATTTGTAAAAGTAAGTAATAAAAATTGTAAAGATCTGAGGGAAAGCTAAACAGTTATCGGATAAGGTCCAGTTAGATTTCATAGTAAGAATTTTGTTATGTGGCAGGCTATTAGCAATTAAGACATTACTCTCTTTAATGGTTTATAGGGAGAAAGATATCAAAGCTACTGCCAGAATATTTATTGCAACTGTAACTTGTACTGTTGAGATTTTTTAAATTAATGTGGTATTTATTGATGTCCATAATGTGGTATATGCAGTCTCTTCAATCATGTATAAAAAGTTTACTACAACAGGACAGAACCTCCCTTCATGGAGTAACTTTTAAATGCAGAATGATTAAAAATAAAGTAACTCTTGCTTTTCAATGATAGGCAGAATTCAGTTATTTATTCTATTCAGAGCACCCTAATTTTGCCAAAAAGGTAGGCAGGAAATAGTATTACCATTCCCAATGCCTATCAAAGAGCCACCACATTCTTTAATTTCTCCTTGTTTCCATGGAAGCTAAGTAGATTAACTGATCACTTTTTAAGAAGCACATGTGAGGTACTTGGGAAATTATGCTGCCTACAAATCTTCTTCAGTTTCTAGAAGAACTTCATAATCATGGATCATGCATTTTTCAAAACAAAAACTAAATCAAAATCATGTGCCTACTTTTTGAAACAAAAGATACCATATAACAGAAATATCAATTGGAACTATAGCAGGGATCATAAAAAAAAAAAAAAAAAGACATAACTAGCTCTACATCATTTCTGCAATTTCAAGGTCAGATCATTAATATTTACCACAGTCATGGCAAAGAAAGTAAAAGCAGAAAAATGCCTCAATATCAAAGTAGGGAAAAGCATATAAAATAATAAACTCCAAAAAATAGCAAGTCCTTCACCTTCCAAACAAAACTATTCCCCTCAAGACGACCAAGAAAGATATTTAAATTCAGATAAGTTAGACCCCCTTGCATTCCTTGGAACTCATTTACATGCTTTTACAGCTTCTAATGGATGCAAACACATGCACAGCAACAGTCTCAACCAAAATAACAGACTTAAAACCAGCCATAAAACATGCAAGCGCTAAATACAAGTATTGCACTTAAGTTATGCTTTATAACATTCTATCATAATGAGTTTTATTTAATGACAGATCCCTACAGTTTCTAGGTATACAAGTTAAACTGGGATTCCTAAGTCTCATTGAATTAAATTCACTGATTCAAGAGGCTTAATGTAAACTGTGCTTGCTGTGGGCTGAGAGAATAGGAAAATAACATCTATATGTCCGCTGTCATCTAAAGGAAGCCTGAAAATGAACTAAAGAAATATAAAATCAAAGGGTGATGGGAAGTAAAACATAAAATTATCATAAATTGGTCCTCAAAGACACCTACAAATTGTGCCAAGATATAATTCTAATCCCTACGTGAAGACAAAAGGAAAGAAACATGCCTAACAAGACTTGTATTTTAGCAAAGCTGGCAAAAGAAATGCCCTTTGTTAAAGGGAACCTCTGTAGATTGAGAAGAATCAAAGCTGGGATTCTCCGAGTTCTGCAGCTGGAAGCTGCTTTGTCTGTTTGAATATTGATAGGTATTAGAGAAAAAGTAAAAATC
Organism: Vanellus vanellus; assembly: GCF_965231255.1. NCBI lineage: Eukaryota > Metazoa > Chordata > Aves > Charadriiformes > Charadriidae > Vanellus > Vanellus vanellus. The sequence goes on from NC_138906.1 coordinate 152,623,225, forward strand.
AGATAAATTCTAACAGATGCCAGTTAATCAAAAGCATGTTCAACAAATCTTGCTGACAAAAGTGTATTCTTACACCCTCATTTAAATTTATAAATGTGAGTGTTGAATGCAAACTCATGATGGCAGTATTGAAAAGGCTAAATTTTCACCTTAAAGGTCTGACTAATGCAAATGACAATGGAATCTCCAACAAGATTTGGAACCACTTAGCAAGAAAAATAGAGATTCACTTCATCAATAATCAGCTCACTACCGCTACTGAAAGTAGTGGTGTAAGTGGTGCTTAAAAGTAGGAAAGTAATAAAAATGAGATAAAAGTAGAAAGCATGAAAAATGAGAAGTCTAAAGAGTGACATTTATTCTTGGATCATTTCAGATGAGATCTCATGGGACTTTACCCACACTTAATTTATTTCACTAAAAACACCCAGTAAATTATTTCAGTTCTGCAAGATATGTGGTCATGAAGCACTTCTGTGTATAACATGCTTTGTGATCTGCCTTTGACTGATAATTCACCTTGTCTCTAACATTTTCCATGCCACGTCCACAATATGATTTGGAGAAGTTGTGCTTTAGCATGGGGTGCCACCCATACTTCTGAAGATGACAGTCCTATGAAACTGCTCAAAATCTAAATTCGGTTTTTCGCACCAACTCAATTACTTTAGGAGGAGTTTGATTTTCCTTTACCCTGCCCCTCACTTGCTACAAATCATTTTAATGAAATTATGGCAATTTGAAATTAGATCTTAAGGCAAATGTTCTTAATTTCAAGAAAACTTAATATCTGCCACTAGATATTTCCTTTCACAAAAAAATTCTTTAGACAACTAAGTTGCCATAAAAAGCTGAAAAGAAGCTATAAAAAGCTCAAAAGAAGGTATAAAAAGCTGAAAAGAAGCTATAATAAGCAACAAACCAGTCACCTCATTTTCTTCTTTAGTCAAGTAGCTGAAGTTCTGAGAACTTATCCCCTATGGAAACTGTACTTATACATGTATTTCACTGAACAAAAGAAACCTGGATACAAAGCAAAATCCTACTTGGAATACACTAAGCAATCTGTTCATTAAAAGGGGTTTCTGTGGCAACAAAACTATCATTATTGCACCACATTCATTTCTTAAGTACATCAAGGTTATTACTAGCAGTTCAGTAATGGTGGCAGAGGGACTGAGTAGCGTGAAATTGTGGCTGCACTGGGCCCAGATCACCCTACATTCCTATGATTCATCTTCACTTTCAGCTTGGGTCACAACGCAGTACCAAAATCTTTGTAATCTTCTTTGGCTCCTCACAGTGAATCAGTCCAGGGTTCTACTCTACCATACCCTAGAACTATGACAATTTTATAAAAAGAAGGAATATTTCAGCCTGGCAATAATCCTTATTTGAAATATTCCAGCAAAATAAAATAATACTAAATGTATCAGCAAACAACAAGAAAACTGTCATATTTATAATAAACAAGGCTTTTCAAAGGTATCAGAACTAATAAAAAAGTGGAAAAATGAACACTTTTTTGTAAACAGGTGTTCTTATTCACATCATAGATGACAATATGTAAATTCCTTAGCACAGAGGTAGTAAACCTAAATGCATTTATCTTGGCTGCATTAGAAATTGAAAACCAGAGACAACAGTGCTGATTTTATGGCCAAATCATCCAGGGGCATAAATCCAACCAGAATTAAATTAATATAAACCTATTTCCCTAGGTAAAATTAAGTCGTATCTCTCCAAAAGTCTTAGGAATAAATAGCACAATTTATGCAAAAAAGCTTTTTTTTTTTTTTTTTTTAAGCTTCTGACCAAGTTTGGGCTTTTTTTCCTACTTGCTGAATTAAAAAAAAAAAAATCTAAACCACCGTATTTTAAAAGAGAGATGTCAATTTAAAACATTTTTAATAATATGTTTAAATGGAGAAATGTCTGGATTTTTAGGGCACATCTGACCCCCTTATGGGGAAAAGAATGAAAAATATTTATGAGGAGCAAAAGGAAAAAGAGAAGGACAAAATGCTTTCACAATATTTCTGCTTAGTTTCTACTGATTTTGAAGAAAATACGAAGTGACAACGTGTGGTGAGATGTTAAGTTTCTTCAGTAGTATTGGGCTCACTGGAAACAGGAGGCTTACAGTTATTGGGGAAGACTACAGAATGATGATTCTTTTGCTCAGGTTAACTCTGGCTTGCTAACCACAAAGAGAAAAGGAATTGGCTAGTTTTGTGTCGGCTTTCCATAGTTTACCTGCACACAGCTTCACACTAATGGAATGCAATTCTTTTCACCTATTCAGCTTTTTACTCTTATTAAAAGAATATTTTCAATGAAAATATTTGCTGTAGAACTTACCTAACAGAGTGTTCTGCTTTAGCAGAAATACCTATCAAAAGAAATCAGAAAAATGAACAGGAGTTTATCTGCAAGAAGAAGATGCTGTCCTGGCATAGAAGGTAATAACTAGGCACCACTGAAAGAGCAGAAAGAACAAAACTCTCAAAAACTTAGAATATGCCACAAATTTACTGATTTTATTTATGTTTCAGATGTCCATCCAGGTGTCCTAAATACATCCATTGTTAGGTTATTGCAAAAGACACTTAAAAGAACCAGAAAAACCTGTAGAAATCATGGAAAAAAAAAAAATTCCAGGCACCAGTCAGCTGAGTGATAAGGCCATGTAAAAGCCAATTAATTTTATAACCCTTAATAAATTGTTGATGAGATCAAAATTGGCAAACTTCCAATCTCTACTGTACATTTTTATTTCTAATCTACAACTGCATTTTGAATAAGTAAACAGAAAAACAAAACAAAACAAAACAAAACAAAACCTTATAGAAGAAAAAACCAAAACACCACCAAAACCCCACAGTTTTAAATACTCTTGAAAACAAGGGCTGGGGGAGTTGGGGAGAAAAAAAGTAAGTCGTTTGAAAAAGACATTGGCAATCTTTTTTAAAGTCCCCACTGGGTAATATGAGCATATCATCAATAGGTGTGGGGCCTAAGATTGTTGAAAGTGAATAAAATTTGACCCGCCATCTGTTTTTCTCAAAAGCAGACAATTAGCGATTTAATTGACTTGGCACACCATATATTACAGTACATATGTCACACTAGATGAAGTGATTTGGCTTCTACAGAGTTGACAAAAGGTGCCTTGAAGCTTTCAGATTATTCTTTTTTCTTGGTGGTTGTATTTTAGAGGCTTTTTTTTTTTTTTTTTTGACAAATCTATGCCCAGGGCTTAAATTCTCCCATGTGCAGCTTTTAGTCTGTTTAAATGCAGTGCTAAAGTAGGAAACAATGCACCATACTGCTATGCCAAATGTTATTTATTATTTATTACTCTGTGACCACGGTTTCATTTCATGAAGCCTGCGGCTGGACTGTCAGATTTCAGGTGTCCTTTAAGTTGATATAAAAAGTTAACAGTGGAGATGGCCGTGTTAAGAGAATACATAATAACTTCCTACTGTCCAAGTATAAGACACTTTCCCAGCTTACAGATAACATTAACACAATGTACATTTTTAGTATTATTTTCCATATAATTCCTTTGTTTCTTCCTATACATTTATATGGTTAAGCATATGGGGATTTGGAGCGTGGGTGAAAAATAAGCGGTTTGAAGCAAAAATAATATTAGCACAGTAAGTTTTAATAAAGAAGTTACAACATAGTATCTTTAGATAGCCATAGTGCTCAATGGTTTTTATCATCATATATGAAGATATTTTATAACTTAAATATGATTTACAAATATCCTGTAAAAAGCAACCATAACACTTAAGCTATAGTTCCTTCATACTTTTTATAGTTAAGCTTATTATAAGATCTTCTTATTACAGCTACATGTATAATCTAGACCTATTATATTTATATCTTTTTTTAAGTAACTGCAAAATAAATGTCTGAAAATAATGCATGGTTCTATGCAATAAATTATAAATTGGTGATAGCCACTTAGACTTACCAAGAAGAAAGGGACTGCATTCAACAATGTCAACTATGCACTCCATGTTTGCCACTGACAATGAAGGCCATCACTTTTTTTTTTTCCTCAATTCGGGCAAAATTTTAAACTGAATTTCCTAAGCTGCCTTTTAATTTCTTTCTTCATTACTACTGACAATGCTACTATCAAAAACATTTAACTTCTTATATAATATGCTATTTTTCCAATGGTCAAGCACAATTTTCCCCCTTTTGAAATTCCTCATTGTTAATGCTACCATTTTCTGCATCATTTACTATAAAACTAGTCTATAAAACCAGTAATTTCTTTCTTTAATTATAGAGACCTTTACCACTTGTCTGGCCTTTCCCTTATCCCTCATATGTGAGATGTTGATTTTTTTTTTTTATCCCCTCAGACTGAAGAATGGATTTAACATAATTTGTTTTCCACATAACTAATTCAGACAATTAGACATTACAGAATTTTTAATATATATGTGTATTTTATATATATATATATGGTCTATTTATTAGCACCTCCTAAGGAACAGCCTGGAGACAATTCTAGGTCCTGGATCCCCAGTCTGTGAAAATTTTTAAAGTCTTGTTTTAGGCAACTGATGTAGCCCAGTAAATATGATTTCTACCCTACTGACATTAAACAGCCACTGGCATTGCATTGCCCTGCCATGACAGGGCTCAGTGTTTCTCTGGGTTTGCCTTGGCTAGAGCTGCTTTTAGCTGGTATGAGCTGAAACAGCAATTGTTCGGTAATGGAGTGACTGTTACTTACTCTGTCTGAGCTTAGGTTCTGTGAGAATCATGTGTAGCGAATGTCTGACTAACCCAGGTAGACACTGTGTAACATTCAACAGCCTTTGGTGTCCATGAGGATGGGGGAGGCTATTCTGTAAATTCAAAACAGTAACCGGGAATCAGCAAAAAAAGCCCCCAAACCACCAGTTTGAGAAGTAGATAAGAATGCTCCTCCAAGCACTGACCTTGGGATGCTGACAAATTGAAGTACATTCCCCCCCACTGCCTTCTGCATGCAGATAATGTTGGGACTCAAAGGGACACTGGAAAGGTGAGCATAACTCCAGGTAAAAGGTTGTGCACCACTTAAACATGAATTGGACAAAGAAGAAATTCTTAATTCTTTTCATATTGCGTTCCTGTTTGCTTGTAAGAAGACTGAATGTAGCAATAGGGTCCATTGAAGCGTGAGTTACTCATATCACTTCCTTTGGCTATATCTGGATGCCACAGCACTCACCATCCCAATTTCTTCAGATCACCTCTCCGAAATGCCTCATCAAGGAGGAAGAATTCCAAACCTTACTTTTTGGATTCAAAGGGGATTTTAGGAATCAGGTGTTCAAAATAAATATAAGTGTAAATTTTCAAAGCTCCTACTTTAAATATGAAATAAGCTCTGTTTATATGCCCGACTATTTCCAAGAATTTGGTTCTGTTTTAAATAACATCAACAATATATCTTCTACTAATTTACATTTATTATTAAATGCTTGCTAAAGTTCCCTAGAAAACATAAACCTAGAAAGGGTTTATTTTATTTGCCTTGTGAACTCACTTGTTTAATGTCATCTAATTAATTCCATCAGGTTAACTTCGGTATTTGCTTGGTAATTTACATTAATACTCAGAGAAAGTTGTCATAAGCTCTCTTTAATTATCATGTAATAGTTATTGGTTATGGTACCTATTTAGTGAAGTTCATTTTCTTCTCAAATCAGTCTCTGTAACAATACAAACAGTTCAAGTGAAAATTCTTAGGTGACTAACAAAAGCAATAATCAAGATTAGTTAGTTTGCAGACACATGCTCGCATCTCTATATTTTCCCATGTCATTTAAAATGCAGAATAAATTGATATCCTACCCTGTGATTTCATAAGAAGGTATTTTTCCATTTTTGTTAATCATTAAAAAAGCAAAACAGAAACCTACTATCTAATGTCTCTCCAGTTCTATTCAAAAAGAAAAGAAGTATAATTTGCAGAAATGAAAACAATGTCCTTAATTGCCTTTCTGTAACATTGGAGTTTCTTGAAACAATTTAAAATTTCCAAGACACAATTATCTCAAATGTTTCTCTGCTAAATTCCAGTTATAAATAGTTCAAAACAGCTTCTCCAGACACAGCTTAACTGAGAAGTCAGCTGTGGCCTTTTTCGGTTAACTGTCTCCGTGTCCTGTCAATCAGCATTAATAAAGCATTCACCACAGAATCAGCAACTTCATGCAGTTGTACCTTCAAGATGCAGTTGTACCTACATGTAGGTACAGTTCCTGCAACTGGATCCCAAGCGCTCACTCTACCTACAGGCTAGGCAAAATGGCACATTGTTCAATCTGCCAAAGTGAACTGAGACATTTAATTGAAAACCTACATACACACAATCCTTCTGGACTATTCAGCTTAAAAATATGTCTGTGTATGCATATTTTTTTTTTTTAATTCTTAAAGGTGTTCCAATTTGAAGGAGTCTAGTTTCTTATTCCATGGTAAAGGAAAAATACAGTACTCTGATTCTTAAAAAAACATAAAAGAAATGGTATTTTCCTGCTAGTTCTCAATGTGTCAAATCTAAACCACAGAAAATTGTCTCCAAGGGACACTGGACTGATATAAAATGCTTTTATTGCCACTCATATGACAAGCAAGTTAGAATCAGAGAAGATTTAAAATAATTTACAGAGGAACGATACAAAAAAAAGAATAAATGTGCAAATTTCAAGTTCAAAATCCTCATTTTTTTTTCCTGCTGAAAAAAATTGTATTTAAAAAAAGAAAACATTTGCTTTCCATATTTTCAGAACGATATAATTTATAAATGTTGACAATTCTATGAAACTTTAGATGTTTTGTAAAACTTAAAGTTAGAAACAAAATAAAAGAAGGAAGTTTTCATGGAAAGTATAGGGAAAGAGTTATTTACTCTCCCATTATTTTTTTCCCCCCACAGTTAAAAGAAAAAAAGGTGTCTTTTGATTATTTTTTTGTTTCCCCCTAGCATAGAATCATAGGTTTAGAGAGTCATTCAGGTTGGAAGGGACCTCTGGAGATCATCTACTCCAATTTCCCTGCTCAGACAGGGCCACCTACAGCAGGTTGCCCAGGTCAAGTTTTGAATGATCTCCAAGAATGGGTATTCTGCAATCTCTCTGGGCAGCCTGTTCCAGTGGTTGACTATCCTCTCAGTAAAAGAGTGCTTTCTTATATCCAGATGAAATTTCATGTTTTAATGTGTGGCAATTGCTTCTTCTGGGTACTACTGAGAGGAATTTGGGTCCCTCTTCTTCATTCATTCCCAACAGGTATTTATACACGTGGACAATATCCCCCTATGCCTCCTTCTCCCCTGGCTGAACAGCTCCGGTGATCTCATCCTCTTCTCATAGGAAAACTGCTCCAGCCCTTTAATCACCTCTGTGACCCTGTGACTTGCTCCAATAAGTCCATCTATTTCTTGTACTGGGTAACCTGGAGCTGGACACAGTAGTCCAGATGCAAGTAACAGCAAGTTACAGAATTCCTTCCTATGGCAGATGCAAAAGTTCAAAAATCATATAATATTCCACAAGATTTGTATGTGTAGAGAAAGCTTCAACTGCTTTTGTATACATAATTAGATAGACATATACTATTCATATGGGTATATTTCATGAACTATTCTCATCAGATGACAATGGTTTTTTTGCTTATTTTTGTTATTAGAAAAAGTGATAATTCATTAATCTGTTCTCTAATTCTCACAAGAGGTTTATCTATTTAAAGGATGTGTCTTAATTAACATGAAAATACTTTTGAAAATTATTCTGTCAGGTAATGTCAAATTCTGACTTCATCATTGTCTCAATCTATTAATGTCAGTTTCTAAATCCACAAGCGTAGAAGCTTGCACTTGAACTTCAGAGATTCAAGTAAAAAAAAAAAAAAAAAATCATTCTAAATATTCATTGCCTTTTTAGAGTGAACAGGACCAAAGATTGCAACAAAAGCACTAAATTCCACAACACATTTTCTGGAAAATAATTAAGTCTGCCTAGTCATACCAACTTGGAACTTCCTAGCATTTCTTTGACACCCACTTTCTCAGATATTCAATCAGATTTCATAAATGTTCCTGAAGCTAAAAGGAATTTCAGATCATCTACTGAAGGAACTTGTGTTACTCCAGCTGAGCAGAAGTTTGTCTTTTATAAAACCTGCAAGAGTTTTGATATGCACAATATTTAAGCCTAGAGGGAGGGAGGAGGAAAGAAAAGAGGAAGAGTGAGGAGGAGCAAGGAAGAGGAGCAGGGTGAGGGAGAGGAGAGGGAGAGGAGAGAGTGCCCCTGGCAAACAGATCTTTCCAAGTAAATGTAAGGACTTTTCTACAACATCTGGAGAATCTATCAATTGCAAGTAAGAGAAGATATGGCCAGATATATCCAGATATTAAAACACAGAAAATTTAATAAAACAAATTTGGCAGGTATTTTGAGCTGTTGCTTAGAGAAAATAAAGCCTCAGTGGTTGGACACCTTAGCACCACCTTGGAGCACTGACCAGTCCATGCAGTATTTTGTTTTCCAATAAAATTAAATCTTTTAGTGTTTCACACATGCTGCAAGTGGTTAAATAAACAAAAAAAAAAAAAGAAAACTAAAGCCAAAGGCAACTGCCATCCTCTCCCTATCCATACACAATAGAAAAAAGAAGCTATATATACACCGCAGGGGAAACATTCGTTTCCATCTGCATCAACTAACCAGATGACACACATAAAATAAATGCCTTGACTGTTCAAGAGCTGTAAATTAATAATTTGGGAATCCCTTCTTAATTCCCATGATACATAAAAAAAGAAAAAGCTTAGATTTAGAATTCAAGTAGAGAAGAAGATGGTCTATTTTTTGATGTGACAACACAGAGACCAAGGCACTCTTTCATAATATTAGAGAATGGATTTTTCTCTCAGTTTTAAGGAACACAAACTCACATTACACATCTCACAAACACTTTAATAACAAATTTGGGGCATCATGGGTATCTTCAATTTGCCATTCTGGCACTTGTCATATATCATGAAGTATTTTATGCATAGAAATACACCATGCAGGAATGAAATAAAAGGGAAAGAAAAAAAGGAAAGAACACACAACTTTCTGGGGGTCTTTCTCAGAGAGAGTACAATGGCTACATAAAAAGTATAAACCATTAATTAAACATAATATGATTATGGATTTTAATCAAAGGATACAAGTTTTTATTTGTATTCCGTGTGCATCCCTAAGAGGTATCTTAAACCCTATGTACTCAGTGTTTTATTTCATATGTATAATTTCTATAAGAATATAACATCATGGTAAACAAAAATTATTATTTTAGATATAATGATGAAAAGGGATTTTTAATATATATTTCAGATATCCAACATGAATTATCAGGATATATAAACCTAAAGACATGATGTAAGTAAAAAAAAGAACCTTTATATACTAAAGGTTTTCTATAAAAGCAGAAAATAGGCATATCAAGCAGAAATTCACGTAATGTTCTCTGTGCCACAGAAATTAGCTTTTAATAAACTGTTGCTTCAGCACCACCAAAATACAATGAGGATTCAATCATACTGAAAAGTTGGCAATAACACCAAAAACAGCCCATAAAATAATTAATAAGTTTGAGAAATTAATATTTAACAGACTATCTGTGCACCATCTTTGGAAGTAAGCATCATCATATAGTGAGCTGGTGTACTAGTTTTGGCTGAGATAGGGTTAATTTTCTTCGCAGAGGCTCATGTGGTGTTGTTTTGGATTTGTGATGAAAAGCGTTGATGTTTTACCTATTGCTGAACAGTGCTTACGCAGCATCAAGGCCTTTTCCCCTTCTCACGCTGCCCCACCAGTGAGTAGGCTGAGGGTGCACAAGCAATTGGGAGGGGACACAGCTGGGACAGCTGACCCCAAATTACCAAAGGGATACCCCATATCATATGATGTCATGCTCAGCGATAAAAGCTGGGGGAAGAAGGAGGAAGGGGGTGACATTCAGAGCTATGGAGTTTGTCTTCCCAAGTGACCATTATGTGTGATGGAGCTCTGCTTTCCTGGAAATAGCTAAACATCTGCCTGCTGATGGGAAGTAGTGAATGAATTCCCTTTTTTTTTTGCTTTGCTTGCACATGCAGCTTTTGTTTTTAACTATTATTCTCTTTTTATCACAGTACATGAGTTTTCTCACTTTTACCCTTTTGATCCTCTCCCCTGCCCGGCTGTGTGGGGTGTGAGTCCCGGGGCTGTGTGGGGCTTCCCTGCCTGCTGGGGTTAACCCACAACAGCTGGGCCAATCTAAAGCTTTACAATTCATTGGTGTTTTCTCTGGAAATGCGTTACAGAAAATGCCAACCCGCAGCAAACTGAAACAAAAAGCCATCAATAAATGTAAGATACAGTCTACTCTAATACAATCTAATTAATTAATAGAAGTTTCTCATAACATGAAAATACATGATGAAAAGGCACTGCTGCTGTAGTTGTTTTCTAGTATAATAGCACTTACAAAAATTAATTATTGACTTGAGGGAAAAAGAACAACAACAACAAAAATTATGATGGCAAAATGCTTGGCAGTATGGAAAAATCAGAGGTCCAAGTAAGAGAAGTGCAAAACCTTGACCGGTTACGCTGATTCTTCCAGGCATTTTAGCTGGAAACGTTTTGAAAAACCTCCATACATTTAAATTTAAGTTCTGACTAGATTTTAAATGCAGTGCCTACCTGCTTGTAGCTATCCTATGCACTGAAGTACACAAAACCCAAGAAGTAGCTTCACTCTTCATCCAATGAAATAAAATAAATTTCTAGCTCTCTGTTGCATGAAATACCAACAGCTACAGAAATTTAGCAACAACTATGCCATGATGTTACTCCAACAGACAAACGGGGAAATCTTGCTTCTGTCACCTTTTCTGAGGCTGATGTAGCAGGAAATGCATCTTAATGTTTTGAAAGAAAACATTGCCAGAGGCTGCAACAAACTCCAAGAAAATGGATGCAGCGCAGCCACGAGGGGGACCTCCATCAACTCAAATTCAAGCGTGGTAAAAGGAAGCTAATCACCCATACCAAGTTCTCACTGTTGTAAAATATGCGGAGAAAAGAGCTAGGTTGGGTTTTCTTTGGTCAGTTCTTTCAGAGGAGAGAAGTCACTAGCGAACTATTATCTAACCTGTTTGGCAATATATTTGTTGATATGCTGGAAAAGAAGGTAAGCAGCGAGATGTCAAAGCTTACTGACAATACTAGCTTACACAGAGCCGCAATGAGGACAACCTGTGAAGAAATGAAAGGTCCTGCAAAACTGAGTAAGCAGTAAAATGGAAGATTAAATACACTGTATTTTCTATTAAAAGAATGAAAAAGCATCAGACAAAGCTAGTAAAACTACAGTGAGCAAAAGGAAATACTTCTTCATTGGAATGTCCTTGCTATAAAATATTCAGAATACTAAAAGTGTACATGGGTTTAAGAGCAAAAAGAGACAAAGTCATGGATGAAAAACTGTCAAGAGTGAGTTACTATAAATAGGATGGATTTAGGAAGTCTCTGTGCCACAAGCTTTTAGTGTAGGAAAGCATTCTGAAGAAGTACGACTACATTGTTGCTTGCTCTATTTTCCTTAAGTGATACTCAGTTAAAGGGATCTTTGTTATGACTCTATAGCTGTTCTCAAATTCTTACAATCTAGGGATTACAAGCAGGAACTCTTATACCTTATGTCCAATACATATTTTTTTTTGTAAATTAGATAAAAAGATCAATAAAACATTTGGATAATACTGACAGAGTAGGGCCTATTACCAAAAAAAAGCTTGCAGTGAGTTGTGGCCAAAAAAGCAGGAAGAACAAAGAGAGTAAAATACAGCACCAATTTTCATCTTGACAGTAAGTTAACAAGGAAGGTGCCCCAGCTTTCTGCAGTGGATGCCCTTTTGCTTAATATTTTGAGATCTAAAATAGGAAAGAGCTTGAATTACAAAACTTGTCAATAACACACTTTCATCAGAAATGGAATCAGATACAGAGAAAGTTGTTCTGTATTCATAAACTATTTATTGGTTAGTGGGGTTGCACAGAAAGAAGTGTTCATTTTTTATATATATAAATACGACGCAGTATTTGTGTTTGAGAATTTGAACTAATCATGAGACTTACGAGGTTTAAAATCATTTGATTTAACACAGAGATTTTTGCCACCAATGTGAATCTCTCCTTGTCATTCTTTCTGCAAAGTGAAGTTAGGATGCACAAGAAATAGAATTGAGGGTATTAGAATCCAATTGAATAAATTATTGGCGTGAATCTGTCTAGTTACTGCACCATGAAACACATACAAACAAAACAAACACACATGATAAGAAACACACAGGAGAGTGGGTACAAAGGTAACAGAAATCATCAGAAAAGTGAAAATACTACAAGAGAATATAAACTGAAATGGGTAAGACTGAACAGTTCAGAAAGGAGAAGTGTGACAGAGTTTTAATTCTGGATTTTGAAGTGCAGAAAGTACAAAAGCTTCACTTTCTTTTTCCTCATAAAAGAAGGATTAGGTAGTATTTAAAAAACAAAAAAAATCTGACCATCCAGTGTTCTGTCCCCAACAGAAAAGCAAGCATTGTTGAGCAGTTAGTCATGGAAAAACCTCTCTGTGCCATCTGTGACAAAAAGTCTCAGATGTGTCTGCAGCTCAGTGCTTACTGCTAGGAAAATGTGATCCACATTTCACCCTAAACTCCAGAAGACTACCCAAGGCTGCAATAGTACCCCAAGCACTCAGGAACACAAGTCACAGTGGTTGAAGCAAGATGAAAGTTATGCTTTAAGCAAAAAGAAATCTTTTGAAATAGTGGGTGTCAGAGTGTAAATCCCATACCCTAAAATCAGATCATTGATGCAGAAAATTGAATAAGCAAATCTACTTTGCTTTATACTCACTTTTTACCTACACTCCTATCTAGCTTGGCGTCTTAGACAAGCCTCTTCCAAAACTTATTGTTGCGCTTCAACTTTATTTTCTCATACAGTTAAAATTAGTGTTTGTCTGATGTATTATTATAGTTAAGAAAACCACAGATTTTTCCTGATAGGAGGCAGAGCTACCACGAGAACCTACTGATTTAAGAGGTTTTACTACTCTGTAGTAAAAAATAAAACGGACACACCTAAAGCAAAAAAATCCCTCAGATCTGGCCCCTGCTCAGAAGCTGAGGGTGGGATATCAGAAACCAACAGAATTAGACTGCCCTGAGGGTAGTTTCTTTTTGTTTCAGAGGACTCAAATCTGACCTAAACAGAAGTTTGGCTTGCCTATACTATGCTTATACAGGATGGGTTTGTACTATGCGTTTACATTACTGATTCCATTCCTTAAAATATTTTTTTTCTATGAATTTCCACGATGATTATTTACTTTATTCATTAATCAGACAAATTCTGTGATAAAAAGTTTAGTTTGAAAAAGTGTAGAAGCCATATTTTTTATTTAATTAATTTTTACATATGTCCAAAGTTACAGAAGGAAGCTATTGCATATGAAAGCGATCGCAGTTAGAGTTCTCATGTACAATTTTCCAAGAACTATAATATTCCATTGCTATATTTTCAATCAGTTTTTTGCAAAATGAAATAAAGTCACAATTCTTCAAAATCTTATGACCTTATGAATATGGTTTTATAGTCTTTGAGGGTTATGCCACAGTTTTATCAGTTTGTCTTGTATTTTGTGCAGCTGGTTTTTTTGTCGATTATCGATGAAGATCATTCAGTTCCAGTGTTTAAATATGTTGGAGATTGTTTCTCCACTATTGTTTAGATAGATAGACACTTCTTTCCTCTTCACCATGACTTTGTGAATAGAAGCGTTACTGTGACAATATGGCACCATTTCCTGAAATACTGAGTGATGCAAAGTATTCATGCAACTTGTCATCAGTAATAAATATTAATTTTGAATTTACTTTCATAGCACTGATGTGGGAAGCCTAAGAAAAATCCATTATTTATCTGTTTTATTTGGCAAATATACAAGCACTAAAGTCTGGTCTCATATCTAAAGGAAGGACTAGTGTTTTCAAATAATCCCCCAAAATTATAACTTGTATTTCTACCTTATGACTTGTAAATTCTGACTTCTGTATTTCTGTCCTGCCCATTCCTGTTATTTATTATTCTACCTTCCTGAGCAGTTTTATTTTATGGGATACTGGAAAAGGAATTTCAAAACAACAAAAACTTATTTATTTTAAAATGCTTTCTCCAATGTTTAAAACTCTATTTTATACTTAAATAATTACAATGGATCTAGCTATTAAAACCATAAAATAACTCCGCATGCATTATCCTAATCTAGAAAAAGACCAAGTTGTTTATTATTTCACATAGACTTACTAGATTCTCTCAAATGGCAGTTACATAAAAGAGAATAAACGGCTAGCTCCTGCAATAACATAAATTTAAAAGAGTTCTTCAGCTGAAAAGCTACTAATGCAAAGGTATTTAAAAATTCATTTGTCTATTTCTATCATTACAAATGATACAGCATATTCAATTCTATCCCAGTCATAAAGGATGTGACCTTCTATCTCGCACCTTGAGCAAGCATACCATTTTGAAGGACAATGGATAAAGGGCACTGGGTAATGATATCCCACAACCTTCTGCTCCTGCCATCATATTCCATGTAGGAGTCAGAACAATCTATATTCTTGAAAATGCCTGCCAGACTCAGACCTAAATGTCAACTAGATTGAAGAAAGTCTTTATGAATTTTGATGGGATGAGACATACACATCTCCACTACCTCTGTAGTTAGTTGAGTCTCAAGATGCACGGAAGCAGATATTCAGGCATCTAAACATTTTAGTGGGAAATCATTTCAACAATTAGCAAGTGCTGTTATTAAGTATATTAACAGGTCATTAACTCCAACATAAACCAGTCCGTAAAGTGAAAAAATAGAAGACCCAACATTCATACTATCTATAAGAATTTCATTGTGTTTTAGTAGTTTTACTTTGGACAAGCTTTATGAGGTCCTGATAAATGCCCATTAGCAACTGAATCACATGAGCAATGTTATTCCTGTTGCTATTCAATTGCATCTTATGAATTACCTCAAAGGAATGTAATTTGTGTCATTCAAGATTGCTCTGTGATGAAAACTAAACCAAGGGGAGTGGGAATTATCAGAAGAATATTCAGTTCAAAAATCACACTGCTCGATCTAATCTAAAATGTTAATGTAATTGCACCTTTTATGTAAGCAGAAACTTACAAGATCTATTTATATAATAATATATATATATAAAAATAGATACAATGTCAGCCATATTTCGGTGTCTGAGTGGATAGTGGAGATTGTGAGGTGGAAAGTTATAGGCACAGAATTTGATCTTGTCCATTAAAGAGAAATACAAGCAAGTTGGGCATACAATCATAATAATTCATGTAGTCGCCTAAACTAAAAAGTCCTCTGACACTGACTCCCAGAAATCACAATTCTCTTAAATCATTCTAAACATTTTTTAGAGAAAAGTCTTTGCAATTTTTTTGATTCTAGTAAAGAAGTCCATGATATGTCATAGCCCTGAATGTACTGTTTAACTCAATTACTCGGAGTACCCTATTGGATTTTCTCTCAACTTCCAATTCCTAAGTTCCAAAACTTTAATTGCAAAACAGCTTTTTATCCAAAATACTACCCATTTAGAGGTCTCTTTTCAGAGCCTACTACCATTAACAGAAAGGACCTAAACACACACACAAAAATAAAAATAAATAAATAGCAAACCCTCAAACCTTCATCCCCCTTTCCCCTCCTTCCCATTTTATTTATGGGAACATCACCTGGCTTCTGGCATCTGTAATGAATGCATCCTCTCAGGGATTAAATCAAAGGGAACGGATATGAAAAAAAAACATCCCATACTCTAGATTAGGGGAAAAAAATCGAAAGAAAACAAAAAAGCCCACCACACAGCGTCTATCCATTGAATGCTTGATGCATTCAAATGTTATTTAGTGAGCTAGCTTAAAGTGCCAGTGTAGGGCAAGAGAGAAATAGAGACTCAATATCTAGGTGTGCAATCACAAAGTTGATTATATGGAGATGAGATTGTGAATGTTCACCCTCTCTCTCCCCTTCTACCTATTCATATTCAATTAATTTTATTCTTGCAGAACTATAGCTTCTAAGAATAAATGTAACTCATGAATAAAAGAAGACAGTAGTACATTGTAAGACAGTAGACAATAACCCTCTGCCTTCTGCAAACTAAGATTGTTGCAAGTAAAATTAATTTTACTAGAAAAGAATCAGGTAAATAAAGGAAACAACTACTTGAGCTGTGCAAATTATATTGAATTCAGATCTTAAAAAGCTTCCTTTTTCACTCAGCTGCAGTTCAAATTTTGCTATATTAACAAATTCTTAAACTTATTTATATTAATCATTTCTCCTGCCCTTTTCAACAGCTGGAATGAGGAAATCCCTGGTCTTAATAACTACCATCCAACAAAATAGTAAGATCTTTCTACCTTACTTCACTAGATCTGAATACGAAGAGTGCGCAAGTGCATTTGTGCCATACCACTATAAAGCTTAATATACACAAACAGCCAAAGGAAAGTTATGGACAGAACAAACCAGCAAGTCACATTGTGCAGGTTTACTCGCAATATGCTTACTCACTCCATCTGCCCCTCCTCAACAGCATCAGCTCTACTTCTAACAGACTTTGTTGTTGGTTTAACTTTTGCCTTTCCTCTCTCCCCTTTTGATGAATAATCATACTTTCGATTGTCCGGTTTTGGTGGTAGGCAGGAACCAAGCAATTTAAAAATGTGTTGCAAGAAATACATGCAGCTACATTAAATCTAATACAAAAATAATAAATATAACTAATTCTGTAACAATACAGACATGCATATATATATATATGTTATTCTTAATTCTTTGGTTGGTTCTTCTGTTCACGTTATATGAAAACTGTATGTTCTTCCAGAAACATCAAAGAACAACAGCTGGTTTATGCTATGCATTATAGATCCCTCACATTTTAAGACCATAAAGAGCAATATTATTAGGTAAGGTTTTCTTTGTCTTGGCCCAAAATTCATAAGTAATTCAAATTCTTCACTTGCGGTGTTTTTTTCTGTTGTGGTAGGCATGATTAATTTCCAAAAGAATGTAGGAAGTATTAATTTCCTTTACACATTTAGCTTTAAATAATCACAGAATTATTTCATTTTAATATTTTTAACATGAAATAACAGAACATAAATTTAAAACTATATGCCAAAAATCAACTGTTGTAAGAACACAGCAAATAAAATGTGTGCAGTTTCAAGTGACATAAGACCTTTAAAGAGAAGAAATTCATTTTTTGTTATTTTTTCAACTCGGCTTGCATTTTCTTGTTTTTGAAACTGACAGAACTGGAAATAGAATGCATCCCCTAATATAAAAGAAAAACATTTCATAATATTGGCTCAATTTTTAGTACACCATTAAATTTGCTTCCAATAATGTATTGTTACCTTTGTAGTTAACCTTGAAACCGATTGAGCCCACGCTTTCATCCGTTTGAAGGTGCAACCACATCTGATTGCTCATGCTCACAATTAAGTCTGGTACAAAGCTCCCAGTTAACCTATAGATAGGAAAAAAAAAATAAAAATCTGTAAAGCCATTAAGTAACTAGTTGGGGTTTTTTTTTTGTCTTTTTGTAAGGAATGTAAATAACTATTAAGTATTTTTTAATGTTTTGTTTTGTTTTGTTTTTAAATTCATTGTATCCAGTTCACACCAAATTAGTTATCTGACTGGTTAGCCAATACAGTTCATAAGTGTCCAGTTACAGCAGATTTGATAGCAGTCTATAAACACAAGCAACTACTGCTTATGTTGTACTGAAATATTTCATCTCACTTCCAGTTGTTGGTCCAGAATGATGTGCTTCTCCCCTAATATTGAGCCTTATCTGGCAGTCCCATGTGCACGACTCAGATACATGCAGACATATCAAATGGCACTAGAAACCCACAATGAGGGACTACTTTTATTCTTCCAAAAAAGCATTTCTCTGGTATACAATTTCCCACTCTGGAAAACACAGACTGCATATTTAAGACAAAGGTGTTATTCTTAAATAGCAATAATATCACAAAGGTCCACATGTTCCCTGCACTCTCTCACCTCCTCTCATCACCTCTACCACAATGGCAGAATGTGCCTGACAGACTCAGCTGATATTCATTCCTTCATTAACAATAATATCACAGCTTTAAAACCTCCTAATGTTACAGGATGTTGATTAATTAGAAGGAACCAAACATAGTATTTCTTTTTTTCTTTTTTTTTCCCCCTTTTCATGTAGTTTGCAAAAATCTGCAAGACAATGCAATCTTAAATGTGCGTTCTGTTTGAGGAATGAAATAGTGTGATAGCAAAAAGGAAATGTTGGGAAAGCTGCAGTTTTATGTTATATTGCATTTTTTCCCCAAAACTTTGTCTCAAATTTTGTAAGAGTTTGTCAACTAAAACATAGTGTACCAAAACTAACTTTTCTGTACTAAAACAGAAAGTACCAAAACATTTTCCATTCTTGTAAAATGGATCACAAGCACAAGACTGTATGAGAGTGAAAACTGTTAGTTTGGTTTTTGCAGTTCCAACCATTCTTTAAAGCTAGCTGAAACTTCATATGGACTATTTTAAATATATTTTGCAGTTAATTTTAGTTCTCCCCTCTGGTCTTTTTCAGCTTGTATTTCATACTCTGCTGTGGGAGAAATTCATGTCTATTTCCCACATCTGTGTTCACAGATGGAGCCACTACAAAGACTCTTGCCAGAACTGAACAAGTAAATGCCCGGCCAAAATAATGTACTAACTGCTCATTCCCTCACTATGGGAAAGTGTCTTCAATGAGTTCAGTCTTTGCCAAATTAATAGATTAACAGAATGTTCCTCAGAAACAACACTGATGTAATGGCTAACAGAGTTTTGTAATTGTCACTGGTGACTGACAATACATTTTGAGAATATTAAGGCCATTAGAAATATTTATCTCTGTTGTGTCAGACATAATAATTCCTATGATAAACAGCCATCAAATTTTTTATCATATCTGTTTCCTGAAGTCAATTATAAATACATTTTTTTAAAGGCATACAGTTTTTTTTTTAAAAAAAAACAAAAACAAAAAAAAACAATGAAATAGTACATGGGAAAAAAGGCAGTTATTGAAAATAATAATCAATCAACAGAACACAGAAATCACTTGTTGCTCTTTTTTAAGTGCTTAGGGATCCCTGTACAATATTTGGGAAGACTTTGGGGCCACAGAGCAATAAGATTCATAAAAAAACAGCATTATGTGAAGGAAGCTATTTAAGACAGTATTAAAATTCTGCAGTTATGAATTATTCTTTCTTTCCTCCTGGGGTTTATGTGACTTCCTCTACCCTGGATTCATTACCTAGAGTCCTCTTCTGGAAGCAAGCTTGTACACCTTTCCTTTCAAAAGCTGAGTAACACTGTCAACAGTAGAAATGGATAGATGCAATTATGATGCCTCCCTTTTTACTAAACAGCTTAACAGTTCTGACACTCAGTAGGGTGTTCTCCACCTCTTCCTCTAGGAACTACCTCTCCCACACGCTAATGACATACATTCCCCCTGAGAGAGTACGCTGAAGACAAGGTTAGAAGATATTCAGAAGATTTCAACACTCTCCATCTGCTGAAGACGATCTGTAATATGGGAGGTTGGATACATGCACAATCAACAAACATACTAAAACACAACAAACATACTAAAAGAGTAAGAATGGGTTTCATGCCTTGTGCACTGGATTTTCCAGATGCATGCTACTGTGCCCAGATGTGTATTACATTAAAAATGACCTGCAGCAACTGTCAGATCAGGCTGCTGAAAGCAGACTTCCAAACATCCTGGGAAAGTGCTGCGACTGATGTACGAAGGAGGAAGCACTGTTTCTTTTCCTTCTTCCCCTCTACCCCTTAGTAATAAAATTTAACACCGCTCCACCTTGCAAAGATCTTAATCCCACATGAAAGCACTAAGAATGCCGTCACGTTAGTCATCTCGTCAAACACACAAAAAATGTGTTCCATTCAGATTTAAGTTCACTTGGGCGCTAGGCTCACTGGGCTGGAGCTGTCTGCCATGTTGCCGTGTGTATATAGGCACAGAATTACAGGCACCCTCGGAAACTTATCGGCAAGCACTGAAATGGCTTTCGAGTTTAGCTACTTCTGTGATTAGCACCAGCAGAGTAGGAATTGTCAGGACTACAATTCCAATTTAGGAGGCATAATTCTATCTAAATGCCACTTAAATTCAGGTTTTGGTTCTGAACCTTCCTATCTAGCAGTGCTCAGTAAAACTAGTGGATTAAACACTTGGATAGGTTTCCTGATTAACTTTGATAAATTTTAAGATAAAAGTTTTCACATAATTTACACAGAAACCAGACATATTCAAGCCAATGTTCTTCAGCAATTTGTGGGATGAAAGATAATTATTTTAAAATTTAAAATTTATTTAAAGTTTATTTGCTATGCATCATATTTCAAATAAAGTCTGCATGGCTCACAGGAGAAAATATTTATAATTCTTTTACAGTACTCAGTTATGTTCCATCTTCCAGGTAATTTTTTAATACATTTTAATCTTAATAACTTTGACATTGATACTTCTGATAACAGAATAATCAGCGATCATTCCACTGGTAAACAAAAATAATATATGTGTGGCTGATTATACAATGTTATCTAATATTAAAACCCCACAAATTAATTGGTGGATTTTTTGCTTTTCCAGGATCTCTATAGTAATAATTCTTTAATCTTTTTACCTAGTTATTTACAGAACAGATTCGCTTATCATATGTTAACATTTGACAATTCTAATTAACTCTTTTATTAAAGAAAGTTATTCAGAATTCCTTTATATTCATGACAACTTTAATCATGTAATTACTTTATTTCTCCCCAGCATAAGTCTCCTTATCAGACATATTATTTATAAAATACTAACACCTTTAATGAAAAAAAAATCTGGACAGAGTGCTTTACTACATTACTCAAAATTTTAAATGTCATTGTACTGTGCATCAATGTGTTACTGTAATTCAGGTACCACTGAGAAACAATACTTTAGTGACATTTTAATAAGAGCTGGTGAATTAGTATTTAATAAATGTTCTTTCCACATGAGAGGATATTCAATACACTTTAGGAATCTAAGAATACCTGAAATGGAATTCCCACATTATCAGAAATATATTTTGAAGACTTGGTACTGTTCCTAAAATAGAAATTACAGTACTTCCTCACTTCTCAAAACTATAATTAGTAACAATTATCACATCTATGATCCAACGAAGAAACTTTGTGTATCCTAAAGTAATTGCACCTAAAATACTTGGCCAAATGCTGGTCTCCTCATTTATAAGAAGGGGTAGAATGATTACAGAAACAGTTAAAAATAATAGGTGAGATAGTCTATCCCCTGAAAGATAAATCTAAGGGGGAACTGATGACAAAAATCTGCAAATCTTGAAAAAGCTGTATTTTCTGCTCAAAATTTTGCAATTAATAATATTACTGAGATGAAATTAGGAAAGAAAAAAAGCTAAACATTGTGTTTAAGGTACTCAAACCAAACAAATTCTTGGTATCGTTCTTATGGTTAATAATGGAAAGTTGCAATATATGAAAATACTATTAATATTTTTCTGTTCAATATACTTCAGGGAATATAATTCTATGGAATCCTAATTTTGCTATTCTTTTGGGTTTTGTTTAAATACATTTTGTACTAAACATTTATCACATCTGCTTATGTTCTGATCTGTGTTTCAAATTTGTAACTTATTTGAACTAATGATAACATAAGGTACTTACTGAGAGTCCAGTTTATTTTAAAATAACACCTAAATATTATTTGGCCTGTTTTAAAACTCTTTTCTAAACAGCAGACAATCCCTTATGGGTAAAATATCATTTCTAAGCAATAAACAACATATTTGTTTGGTTTGATTTCTTTTGCATAAAATTGAGTCAGATTTGAAAAAAATTACTACAATGTATTTTAAGAGGCCTTCATTTCTCCTACAAAACACTGAATTATTTACTCAGAATGGAATTGGAGCTACATAAAATGACAAACTACGAATAATATCTAATAACAGCATTCTGCATATTTTCAAATGACTGGGGAATAAACAGAATAAAGGAATAAACACTGGGTTATACTGCTATCATCAAAATTTTACAAATTAAGTAATAATATTCTGAATGACTTCCTGAGGCTGTTGTTATTATAAGATCAGTTTTCATCACAAGTTAAGTGTCTGAGAAATATGGATTCTGAAGTTAATCAATGGTTGTTAAGAATATACGTCTATATATATATATGGGCTCACATGTTCTAGAAGTCTAATGTATGACAAAAATCTTATTTAATACTCAGTGCTGTCTGACTTGTAATCATATATGGTTTAGGCAATATCCTGCTCAGATTTTCTCTGTAGTAATTTTCTTCACTATCCTAACTCATTTTTTGAGTTATCTACAGTAGTCAATAAGCACTTTAAGGTCCAGATCCTATGGAACATTTTTTGTCATACTAAGCTTGCTAGGAGATTGTGAAAGTTTATGTGCAAGTCGTCCGTTTATCTATTTTTAATTATGTTCTTATACACTTTTAATTTGAGAACACAGTTATAAAGCGAGCACAATAGCCCCTGAAGATTTACATGTCTACAGATGAATGCACAGACTATGTCTTTTGAAATTTCCGATTTTAGCTTATCTTTTTCTTTTCTGATGTCTAGCCTGTGTCTTTCTGATTTCAGAACAGTAAACATACAACAATGAATTTAAACTGTCACCTTCGGTAATTTTAGAAGCTCAGTAAGATTAGTTTTTGTTGAGATTTACTTGATTCTAATCACTATTTACACTCATCAAAAAACGGATTAATGATATTCTGTAATGCATACAAATTGGAAATGCAAAGGACTTACACTTGAAGCACAGTTTTAGGATCACCCACTTCTCCTCCATCACCAATTGTCAGTGTGTCATAGCCAATCTCCAGATCAAATTCTTCAAAATTTATCTGAATAACCTAGGAAATAAAATAAGCAAATATATTTTAGAAATAAAGAAACGTACCTGAGAGATGAGTCTGTAAATAAGCTTTTCAACATTGTAAATAAGAGGTTTTCCAATTAATAATTACAGGTAACTTTAGCATATTTTACAACAAATTATTGTAATTAACCCAACACTTTTGGTTCATGAAATATGAATTATAACAACTTTAAGGTATCATCACTCTGCTGACCTCCTCAAATCAACGTCATTTCATTTATTTATGTAGTTGTTACATGTTTAATACAGTTCTGAATAATTGTATTACATTTTGATTAAGATATACTCAAAGGGCAACATAACTAATTGCACTTTGTGCTATACAATTGTCTTCAAATAACAACTGAATAATTGTATCTCACTGAGTAAATGCAGTGAAGGTGAAGAACGTAATTTACTCCTGACATCTATAATCTGGCTCAAGTAGGATAAAGCTGTATCAAAGTACAAGTAATTTTCTTATTTCATGAACCTGAGTAAAATGCAACCATCAGAAGCATGGGCATTTTTTATATCCTGTAATTTAAACTACAGTAGGCATATTTAATGCTGAAGGATGAAAATTTCCGCTCTGTTTTAAGAATACAATGGATTTTTCACTTAGAGCAAAATTCAAGCATATTATTAGAAAAGAAAATAAAGCATATTGTTTCCACCCACATATTAATCACGCTAACTCTGTCTTTATGAAAATAATAGAAGTTCCTCAAATTTTCATATAGCTAAAAATGACAGAATACTTATGCATAGTAATTTTTAATACTTATGTCTGTAATATATGGTCTTTATTATTGTTATAATTGAGAACTGTAAGTGTTTATTTTTAAAGCTGTGGATGCCATTCTGATGGATTAATATCACATCCTTGAAAGCTCATATTACTTTGTTACACTGGGGTCTGGTAATTGTTTGAAGAAAGACACTTTTCTATAAACAAAAGCCAGTACAGGCAAATTGGAGAAACTGACGTATCTTCTGAGGATTGCCATTTGTTCCAAAGGGAGGAGAAACATTTTTTTTTTTTAACAGGTGTAAATAGGAACATAAATACTATGAGGAACAACCAGCTTGGCATATGCACATATACAAATGTGTGTGCTTGCGTGTATGCGCATTTGTGTATGTGTGCCTTATACGCCAGGGAATAAAGCCAAGTACAGGGAGTGAAGAGCACTCATGTGGAGAGGACATGGAAAATTGTGTAGGCAAGTAGCTGATTTGCTCTAATTGTCTGAGTAAAGCAGACAAAACCACACATAAATCTTCTTAATCTTCCTAGTGTAAAAAAAAAAATATTCTGGATAGTTTGTGTTGTTCTAGTCACAAAATTTGTAAGCCTAGATATAAGAATTTAAACTGAAATCCATAACTAGATTTAAGGCTGATACATATTTCATTCACTATTAAAAAAAAAAAAAAAAAAAGAAAAGTCTTCATGTTTGGTCCACATTTAAATTATGTGTAATTAGATGTACAGTTACATGAGAACAAGACAAAGACTCCACAATAAAGCATGAGAGTTTCTGGGCAAATAGTATTTAATTTGAGTTGAAAGTATATTTCACTTATTAATAGTAAAATAAATTTAACAACAATATCAATACTTAACTCTTACAGCATAGTAAACCTAAATTTATA
The DNA here is from genome assembly GCF_965231255.1 of Vanellus vanellus. Classification (NCBI taxonomy): domain Eukaryota; kingdom Metazoa; phylum Chordata; class Aves; order Charadriiformes; family Charadriidae; genus Vanellus; species Vanellus vanellus. The sequence continues at coordinate 152,648,098 of NC_138906.1, forward strand.
TTAATAATAACAAGAAATCCGAGATGTTAAAAAAAAATAATTTCAATAATGGTTCGCCTGAACTACAAGATTCTGGATAAGAGGATGATACTATTAGAAGTGGGTTCTGGAAGGCAGGCATGAGAGGGAAATGTCAAAGATGCAGAATTCCAGCTGAGACAGTTTACCAACATAGCCATGGTCTATCATTTCACGGATTATAAGTCAACTAATGATATCAGATATGTATCTGCATGGCTTCGGAAATGAGAAGAATCTCTTTACTTAAAATTAAGCAATATAATAATTACTATTCTCTTCTTTTTCAGAAAGAGCTATGCAGCGTTCCCTGAAATTTTGTACATTTATAGTAGCTTTAGCGATGTATCCAGTAGGTAGCAGACTATTATAATTATCCTGATACACACTAATCATATTTTGAATTTTGTTTCCGAGGTTATTATTTCCGAAGACACTATTGTCAGGAAAAAGGAATCTTTCCTTTCCTCTTCCTCCATATACACACACGTATATAAACAATAAATTTATTTAAAATAAAATATGCTGATCTGTGCTCTCCTTATTCACTAGAATAAGTATGAAAGTAGCTAAAAGGAAGGCAATAGTCTATCTACATCCTGGTCTGCTTTTACTGCTTATAAACACAGAAACGATAAACAACTTATAACTCCTGAATTAAATTAAATTTATAAACCCAAAGGAAATAAACAAAAAAGAGACAGTAATACTAACAGTTATGATCCAAGCTATACAGAAAAAAAAATTTCCTATTTGAAAAATAACTTTCCGAAAATTATGATGGTGTACTTTGGTCTCTAATAATTTTGCAAGGACTTTTCCAAAGGAAGACATGGGAGAGGAGATCTAATTTATAACAAATTTCAGTAGACGTACCTCCTTTCTGTGCCTTGGAATATATCCTTTGGAACCCAGTCCTTGGGCAAAACTGAGTCTGCTGTCCAGCTCAGAAGTAACACAGGAGAAGATTTTATTGAATAGTCAATGGCTAACTTGAGAACATCCTACAACTCTTCAGAGAGAGAACTTGCTTAGGAGGTTGTGTTCCAGACAGCAATCTTTCTGGACAATTGTTTGATATGACTGTCTGTCTAGTTCCTGATGGAACTAGCTCCCCAAAGATTTTTCAAGGAAAGTAGGGTTGCAGGTGAAGTACTCAAATTTTTAAACTTTCAAAACATACAGAGCAGAATGGTATGTAACAGAAGTACATATATGTGCTTCAGAACTGCTTCTGAAGGGGAACAGTAAAGATTTAAACCTGTATATTTTCCATACGTGCAGCTGGTGCCCTAAAGCTTCCAATGCAAATGTAACTCTAAAAATATTTTCAGATGTGTAGTAATGTTTTCACTCCATAAAATTTGACATTTCATGAGCAAAATAATGATGAAGTTTCTAAAGATGTTTTTAATGTTTTCTACTTAGAAGAGTACTGAAAAATTAAGCTAAAATAAAGCTTACGTGAGCTATATCTTAGGTAATAATAATAAGGAACAACTTTGAATTAAAACATCCTGCCAAGAACGCAACATTATTACATACTATTTTGCTGCACATCACATATAATTCAATGATTCAAAATATCCCAGAATTGCTGTGTAGCACAACAATAATTTAATTGGTTCTTTGGTAGTGGCCTATTACGTGAACAAAATGCAACACGAAATGAAACAGACTAAATATTAAGCATTTCTGTCCTTTCAAATTTAATTTAGTCTTTGCATATCAGAGGGGATGAGAAAAGAGAGAGAGTGGGAGGAAAAGGAGAAAGAAAACTTGGAGATTTATAGAACATCACTGAAAAAAGCAGGTGACAATCTGCAAGGCAATTTCAGGAGATAAGTACTCGCTATCTGAACGGGAAATTTCCTTTTATATTGTCAAGTCCATTTGTCAGCAATGGGGTTCATCATACTTAACTGTAGACATCTACAATACAAACATCTATATTTGATGTAGACTTCTTCATAACCAGTGAAAAAAAACATGTCTAGACTGTAATCTATTTCATCAGAAGGTAGATAACACACACTAGATCAACCACAGCTTAGAAGTACCAATTTGTCTTCCTTGACCAGATAGTGAATCTAAGCATTTGTATATGGGTGTCTATCCTGTGGACATCTAAAATGGAATTCACTCACATAAATATATTGAAGTAGTACCATCTGAGATGCTGTAAAGCCACTGAAAGATCCACACAAACCTGGCAGATACAGGAGCTTCAGGACAAATGTGCTTTTTTGGGAAGTCAGCTGAAGACCAGATGGGGTTATCCCGAAGTATTAGATGTCGATGTTTGCCAGTAATCTCAATCCTACAGATAGCAGATGAATTCTGCTTTGCAGAGTCATTGGTAAACACATCATGTAATTTCTTCCATGCAATTCTTTAAAAAAAAAATGGTTTGTTCTGATTTGTTTTTTTTTAACTCCAACACTAATGCTAAATGTCACTTAATTTTCCATAGAGGCTAATCCTGCAACCAGTTATTTATAAAGGTCATTTAGATTTATTTACTTCAGGGCCACAATAATTGGAAACAAAGGTATAGTCCTTGCCTACACTGAGAACAAATACTATTTGAAAGTCTTAAAATGGAAGCATAGCACACTCAAATAACAATATGAAGAGATTATATTTTTATTTTTCGTATTATAGGTTTCTATTTGCATAGAAGTATGACCTGTATTGCGTTGGCTTGCATTCACAAGAAGAGTTTCTAAGATTGATTAATCAGAGGAATACAGTCTCAACATTTTGTCAACCTATGCAGCCCCAATAAAAAGATGTATTCTACAAAAAAGAAGTTATCCTGTAAATAAGGCCTTCTACAAGAAACAAAAAGTGCGCAATTTAATTCAACTATCAATATGGCATCCACAAAGGAAAATAAAGAAGTGAAAATAAATCATTAAGAAAATATATTGGCTTTTACTTAAGTTAGTGTGTTTATCATGTTCCAAACAATATAAATTATTGTATAAGTTTTATCTTGTGAAACAGAATATTGGGTTGAATGTTTAGGTTTTTTTTTACCTCTAAGCAATTATTTCATATTGGATTTTGCCATATTTTCTCACATCAAATATCTTAACCTTTGCAAATACTGTCTCTAAAAATTACTAGTAATTGTACATAAAATTAAGTAAATTTCACTCATTTTTATTAAGCTAATAGAAAAGAAGATAACATTTTTAATCTAGACACTGAAGAAAATGACTGGTTAGTAACTACCTTTAACATGGTGTGGAAATGCCATTTGTACATAGGAGACAGAAGGAGAGGGAAAGGTTGGACTTGGAAATTCTGGCCACCTCTCTAGTGCCAGAACATCTATTACTGATCTACAAAGAAATATACTTCTGCAAACATTATCTTGCAATAAAACACAATATGAATGTTCCAAACATACTTGTAAGAACAAAGAAATCCACCTTACCAAAACATATCCACAAGATACCTACTTTCATCAGTTTCCACTGTTAACTCTAGAAAAAAAACACCTATAGACTGCTAATAATGTAATGTTTACTCTTTTCTCATTAATCAAAAGGACTTCACTGGTTGCCTTCTTCACTGGTAGGAATGAAACTAGGCAAGGAGAAGAAAATACATCCTGTGTATATCTGTATGTCCTCATGTGCCCTCAGGATGGTTAATTGCTTTTGTGTTGAGGATTTCTAACTACTTCCCAGTAAGTAAATGATATGCTTTTATATCTGATGGTATAAGCTAATGAAATGCTGCTGTCTGATTGATAGGCTTTTCCTCCATAATTTTCTGTGGAATCACAGGTCCCTCCACCAAAGTAATTGTGTTATTATAGATTTGATTATAGAAGAATAGTTTCAGTAGGAAAATATATTGAATCCATCATTTATTATAAGACTGAAGTATAACTTTATTTAAATTATTTACACTGAAATATAATTTTATTTAACATTAATACTACTGTGGAGCAGCTAATCCTGGAAACCATTTCCAGAAACATTAAGGGCAAGAAAATCATCCGGAGCAGTCAGCATGGCTTCACAAGAGAAGTCATGCTTGACCAACTTTGATAAACTTATGTGATGAAATGACTAGCCTGGTAGATTAGAGGAGATCAGTGGATATTATCTATCTGGACTTCATGTAGGCCTTTGACATTGTCTTTTGTAAGATATTCATAGACAAACTGTTGATGTATGGGCTGGGTGAACACACAGTGAGGTGCATTAAAAACTGGGTGAAAGTCTGGGCCCAGAGGGTGGTGATCAGCAGCACAAAGTCTTGTTGGAGGCCAGTAACTGGTGGTGCATCCAAGGGGCCAATACTGGGACAATTCCTGTTTAACATCTTCATTGAAGATCTGGATGATGGGGCAGAGTGAACCCTCAGCAAGTTTGCCACAACACTGAACTGGGAGGAGTGGCTAATATGCCAGACGGTCATGCTGCCATCCAGAGGGACCTCAACAGGCTGGAGAAATGGGCCAATAGGAACCTCATGAAGTTCAACAAGTGCGAAGTTCAATCCCTGGGGAGGAACAAGGCCACCCAGCTGGAAAGCAACTTTGAGAGAAGTGTACCTGGGGGTCCTGGTGGACATTAGGTTGAACATGAGCCAGCAATGTGCCCTTGCTGCAAATAAGGCAAACGGTATCGTCAGCTGCATTAGAAAAGGTATTGTCATCAGATCAAGGGAGCTGATCCTTACCCTCTGCTCAGACACATCTGGGTGTGGTGCGCAGTACTCCCCAGTACAAGAGAGACTTGGACATACTGGAGAGAGTCCAATGAAGGGCTGAAAAAATGATTAGGGGACTCAAGCATCTCTCCTATGAGGAAAGACTGAGAGAACTGGGACTTTTCCACCTAGAGAAGAAAAGGCTCACAAAGGATCTTATCAATGTATATAAATACCTGAAGGGCGGATGCAAAAAGGAGAGAGCCAGGCTCTTTTCACTGACAGGACAGGACCAGAGGGAGTGGGCACAAACTGAAACATAAGAGGCTCCATCTGAACATCAGGAAGGATTTTTTTACTGTGAGGGTGACCAAGCACAGGCACAGGTTGCCCAGAGAGGCTGTGGAGTCTCCCTCCTTGGAGATATTAAAAAGCCACCTGGATATGGTTTTGCGCAACTGTCTCTAGGTGGCCCTGCTTGAGCAGGGGGATTGGACAAGATGTCCCTTCCAACCTCAACCATGCTGTGATTCTGTGAAAATTGAATCATCTGAAAATTAGGCATCTGTTCAAAAAGGATCACTTGCTACCTTCACAGCTAGTGTTTTTCTACAGATAAGCTATTTGGAGAGATATTAATCTTGCCTATTTTGGACGTTCTGCTTAGGATAAATAATTAATCAGTACATTAGGATTTGTACCTCAAATGGAACTAATATCTCTTCATTAACTAGAGAGAGAGTTTAAAATAAAAAGTCTACCAACGATGGCAATTAACCTTCTGTTGACTAAAATTAGATAACACTGATCTACATAATGTTTCTCTCTTCCATAGAATTGTTCCTGCATGTCTTCTTTACTGCAATTGTGTAGAAAACGGGGATGACTGCCCAATCAGGAAGATGAAGCTGATGAAATACTCTACAAACAGATGGGAGAGGTTTCATGATTGGTACCTCTTGTTCTTGTGGGGGACTTCAACTTCCCAGATGTGTGCTGGGAGTAGAATACAGCAGAGAGGGAACAGTCCCAGAGGTTCTTGGAGTGTGAGGAAGATAACTTCCTGACACAGCTGGTGAAGAAGCCAACTACAGAGGGTGCCCTCCCGGACCTGCTTCTTGTTAACAAATAAGGACTCGTTGGAGATGTAATGGTTGGAGGACGTTTTGGGCATAGGAATCAGAAAATAATAAGAGTTATCAATTTATAGTGAAATAAGGAGGGGAGTTAGCAGAACTGCCACCTTGGACTTCCATAGGGCAGACTTTGGCCTGTTCAGGAGACCGATTGGCAAAGTCCCTTGGGAGGCCATCCTGAAGGGCAAATGATTCCAGGAAGGTTGGGCTACCTGCAAGAAGGAAGTCCTAAAGGTGCAGGAACAGGCCATCCCCATGTCCCGAAAGACGGGCCAGCAGGGCAGAAGACTGACCTGGCTGAACGGAGAGCTTTGGCTGGAACTCAGGAGCAAAAGGAGAGTTTATAGTCTTTGGAAAAGGGGCAGGCCACTCAGGACTACAAAGATGCAGTGAAGCTATGCAGGAAGAACATTAGAAGGGCAAAAGCCCAACTAGAACTCAACCTGACTATTGCTTTAAAAGACAATGAAAAATGCTTCTATAAATACATTAACAACAAAAGGAGGACTAGGGATAATCTTCCTCCTGTATTGGGTGCAGGCAGAAACACAGTGACTAAGGATGAGGAAAAGGCTGAGATACTTAACACCTTCTTTGCCTCAGTCTGTAATAGCAGGACTAGTTGTTTGCTGGGTACCCAGCCCCTTGAGCTGGAAGGCAGGGATGGGGAACAGAATGAGACCTCCATAATCCAAGAGGAAATCGTTAGCAAGCTACTACACCACTTAGACACACACAAGTCTATGGCGTTAAATGAGATCCACCCAAGGGTACTGAAGGAGCTGTGGAAGTGTTAACCAAGCCACTGTCCATCATTTATCAGCAGTCCTGGCTAACTGAGAAGGTCCTAGTTGACTGGAGGCTAGCAAATGTGATGCCCATATACAAGACGGTCCAGAAGGATCATCTGGGGAACTACATACCTGTCATTCTGACCTCGGTGTTGGGGAAGGTTATGGAGCAGATCATCTTGAGTGCCATTACATACTATTTACAGGACAACCAGGTGATCAGGCCCAGTCAACATGGGTCATGAAGGGCGGGTCATGAAGGGCAGATCCTGCTTAACAAACCTGATCTTCTATGACAAGGTGACCCACTTGGTGGATGAGGGAAAGGCTGTAGATTTTATTTACCTGGACTTTATTAAGGCCTTTGATATTGTTCCCCACAGCATTCTTATGAAAAAAATGGTTTCCCAAGGCTTGGACAGGCGTACACTCTGCTGGATCAAACACTGGCTGGATGGCCGGGCCCAGAGAGTGGTGCTGAATGGAGTTAAAACCAGTTGGCACCTGGTCACAAGTGGTGTTCCACAGTGTTGGGCTCAGTCCTGTTTAATTTCTTTATTAATGATCTCGACAACAACACTGAGAGCACCCTCAGTAAGTTTGCAGATGGCACCAAGTTAGGTGGGAGTGTTGATCTGCTTGAAGGTAGGAGGGATCTTCAGAGGGACCTGGATAGGCTGAATCGTTGGGCTGAGGCCAATAGTTTGAGCTTCAACAAGGCCAAGTGCTGGGTTCTGTACTTGGGCCACAACAACCCTACCCCATGCAGCGCTACAGGCTTGGGGAGGAGTGGCTGAAAAGCTGCCTGGCAGAAAAGGACCCGGGGTTGTTGATTGACAGCTGGCTGAACATGAGCCAGCAGTGTGCCCATGTGTCCAAGAAGGCCAACAGCATCCTGGCCTACATCAGGAATAGTGTAGCCAGCAGGAATAGACAAGTGATTGTCCCACTGTACCCGGTGTACTGGTGAGACCGCCCCTTGAGTACTGTGTTCCATTTTGGGCACCACAGTATAAGAAGGACATTGAGGTGCTGGAGAGGCTTCAGAGGAGGGCAACAAAGCTGGTGAAGGATCTTGAGAGTAAGTCTTATGAGGAGCAGCTGAGGGACTTGGGGTTGTTTAGTCTGAAGAAAAAGAGGCTGAGGGGAGACCTTATTGCTCTCTACAACTATCTGAAAGGAACTTGTAGAGAGATGAGCACCAGTTTCTTCTCACAAGTTACAACTGATAGGACAAGAGGAAATGGCATTAAGTTGCACCAGGGGAGGTTTAGTTTACACATTAGGAAAACTTGTACACTGAAGGGGTTATCAAAGACTGGAACAGGCTGCCCAAGGCAGTGGTTGAATTGCCGTCCTTGGATGTATTTAAAGGCCATCTAGATATGGTGCTCAGGGACATGGTTTAGAAGTGGGCCTGGTAGAGTTAGCTAACAGTTGGACTTGATGATCTTAAAGGTCTTTTCCAGCCGTAACGATTCTATTCTATGGCTGTATTGAGAATAACGTGCTAATTATTTCCTATTGTATCTAGCTGAACACAACTCCCTGCCTGGAAAGTATTTGATATAGTAGCATGAGGAATGAACAAAAGAAATAGTAGATTTTAGAGAAAAGTGAGAGAAGATGCAATTGATTACAACTTATGGGCTACAGAAACACATGGCCATTTGGTTAAAAAGAAATGTATATCCATATCAAGAAGTCGGACATAGCTAGCCTAAGATCATATATGTTGACTTAGGCTGCCAAACTTCAGAATGGCAAGAAGACCAGCTGTAAACAAAAAGGAGAAAATACCTCTAAACCTTAATACCTCTATACCTTTGAAATACCTCTAAACATTAATATTCAACAAAAAGTTGTATACCAGAGATCAAAATGCTAATAAATTGAAGTTTACAAAAGCCAATAAAACAGGTTTGGTTTGTATGTTTGTTTTTTTTTTAAAGGCATGCAAAAATATTGAATTAAGCAAAAAATATTTAAAATGTATATACATAAGTACTTTATAAATATAAGTACTTATCATAGAATCATGGAATTGTAGAAAGGTTTGCGTTGGCAGGGACCTTTAAAGATTACCTAGCCCAACCTCCCCCGCCATGGGACAGGACATCTTTCACTAGGTAAAGTTTTCAAAGCCCCATCCAACCTGGCCTAGAACACTTCCAGTGATGGGGCATCCACAATTTCTCTAGGCAACCATCACCATCAAAAAATTTCTTCCTTGTATCCATTCTAAATCTACTACATGCCCTGGTAAAAGGTCTCCATCTCTCATATAATCCCCCCTTATATGATAAAAGGTCACAATAAGATCTTCCTGGAGCCTTGTCTTCTCCAGGCTGAACAACCCCAACTCTCTCAGCCTTTCAGGAGAGGTGTTCCAGCCCTCTGATCATTTTTGTGGCCCTCCTCTGGACATGCTCTAACAGGTCCATTGACATCTGTGGGCTTCCTCACAAAAGCATGTAAATGACCGATGACATTTAAGACTAGTTCCAAACCAGAATATAAATGGATTGCTCAACTTTGAAGCTGTGATACATAAAATCATAGGCAGACACCACTTAACCCCTAAGGCAGTTAAATTCCCAACATACGTCCAGTTTTTACCTGTACCTTTATATCGCCAGATGCACCAAGGCTATGAGGCAATATATGAGAACATTTGGAATTCTTTTTCTCAGTAACATAATTTTTACAGTGACAATGCACAGTACCTTCCCATTTAGCTAATCAGACAACTGTTAATATTCCAGACTCCCAACTCTGGTTCCTCCTGTCTAATCTAGTCTTTTGTATATGTTTCATATGTCTCAGAAAAACCTTCTCCGATGTTATTTTGAGAAAACTATGGATGAACATCACTCGCAGATAAACATATTTGAAAAGCAATAAGAGTTACAAAAGTTTTAGTCTCTTTCTTTCTCCAATAAGAGAGATTTATATTTTCTATTAATGGGAGGGTTTTTTTCAAGAAGATGTGATATATTTGGAATTTTTTTCCTCACTGATTTTTAGTGGTGTTTGAGCACTTAATATTATATCTAATGTCTAATGACATAAATCTTAAAATTGAAAGCTTTTACAGCAATTTAGTTAAGCTTCTGATGTTATGAAGGAGGTGAAGTTTATTTCATTAATAACATCATCCAGTAAATAATAAATAAAAAGAGCTAAGACCAAAAGTTTATATAGCAGAGTTAGTAGCAAAAGTGTATTAGAGTAAGACTCAAATCTAAGAATATTTCTAAAGAAAACAAGAGTAATCTTAAACAAGTGTATTTAAATTAATTTTATATACATAATGTTCCGTAAGTTCCATTTTCTACTTTTTCAAAAGCTATTTTTGTAGTAAAACCTATCTGTCCATTTTACTACTTTTCAAGGAGATGTGTTAGGAAAATCCTGAAACTTTTTGTGCCCTTTTGCTATAAAGACTTTTTTTTTTTTTAATTCTACAGATAGGAAGACAACACTGTGCCAAATAGCCTAAAAAATTATGGCTTGCCAAGACCATTATAAACAAATAGTAACAGGTATAAGCAGGAAAAAATCAAACAATCTATAAAACAACAATTAAAAATATGATGACCACTCTTTCCTCATAAAACTGAGCCCACTGTCAGAGTTGAAAAAAAAAAAAAAACAACATTGTTCTTAAATAGCAAGGTGACTGCAATCATAGGAAGTGGCTGAGGACTTCTAATGAACTTGTCCCTGCTTCTGTTCTTACATTCAGTAGTAAGCCAAAAAGGATATCCTTGCATGCAGCATAGAAGTCCGCCCTTTTTAATCCCACTGAGGGTAAGCAGTCTGTTCCAAAAGAAAACAGATGTCACTAATTGATGTCAGCCTACCCTGATGAGCGACTACACATCCTGAAGGGGACAGAAACACAGGAGTCATATTAGTGACTTAAGTCCCAGTGGATGTTCCTGCAAGCATCACCCTCAGTTTGCATTGCGCATGTGTATTGGGTTTATGCAGCAAGGGTTTGGTAGCAGGGAGGGACTGCAGGGCCGGCTTCTGGGAGAATTGATTAGCAGCTGCCCCCATGTCGCACAGAGCCAGTTCCAGGTGGCTCTAAGGTGGACCCACCACAGACCAAAGCCGAGCAAATCAGTGATGTTGGTGGAGCCTTTAAGAAAGGATAAAAAGTGCTGTGCAACAACAGCTAAGGGAGAGGAGTGAGAATATGCGGGAGAAACAGCTCTGCAGACACTAAGGTCAGTAAAGGAGTGGGAGAAGGTGCTCCAGGCTCCAGAGCAGGGATTCCCCTGCAGCCTGTGGAGAAGACCATGGTGATGCAAGTTGTCCCCCTGTAGCCCATGGAGATCCACAGGGAGGAGTTATCCACCCTGCAGCCCATGGAAGCCCCCACATCAGACTAAGTAGACATAGCCTGAAGGAAATTGTAACCCCATGAAGAGCTCACATTGGAGCAGGCTTCTGGCAGGAACTGTGACCCTGTGGGGCACCACGCTGGAGCAGTCCGTTCCTGAAGGACTAAATCCCATGGGAAGGATCCATGCTGGAGCAGTTTATGAAGAACTGCACCCTGTGGAAGGGACTCAACGCTGGAGCAGGGGAAGAGCACGAGGAGGAAGGAGTGGCAGAGACAAAGCGTTATGGACTGACCACAACCCCCATTCCCTGTCATCTCTGTGCTGCTCATGGGGAGGAGGTAGAGAAGTTGGGAGCAAAGTTGAGCATGGGAAGAACGGAGGAGTGGGGGGAAGGTGTTGTTTTAGATTTGTTCTTATTTCTCATTATCCTATTCTAATTTGATCGTCAATAAAATAAATTAACTTCCCCAAGTCGAGTCTGTTTTGCAAATGATGGTAAGTAGTGAGTGATCCTCCCTGTCCTTATCTCGACCCATGAGATTTTTCATCATATTTTCTATTTTCTCCCCCTGTCCTGTTCAGAAGGGGGAGTGATAGAGCAGCTGGGTGGGCACCTGGCAGCCAGCCAGAATGGTACCTTGAACCTTTAAAGGAGTTATTTCATAGAACACAAACAAACAAACTACCAGCAGCTCCATTTCCCAGTCAAATATCAGAAAGAGGTTTATATTGAGCACAACAATTTACTGTAAAGATCACTCAGAGGAACAAGCAAGTGAACTCAACTGTGGAGGAAAGTGACAAATCTCTGTGCCAAAAATTCTTTAAACAAAAAAGACTGAAACATATCCATTGCTCACAGTGCAAGCACTGGAAACTTCCTATCAATGTCTCTAGGTCCTATGCATATGTCTTTTTAAAAGTTCTAGCTTGGGTGTGAATATTCATCATAAGTACAAATAAGAAAATATGTTTGTATTCAAAGTGTATGGGAGCCATAACTTAGACCAATTTTAGGAACTTACAGAAAATCAAATACAACTAAAGCTCAGATTCAGCCTTTAATTCTACCTCAAATTTTAACCAAAGGTAGAGTTAATACCTGAAATTCAGGTTATGGCTAGAATCTAAAATTGCTGATGGCTGAAATAGAAGTAATTACTTCTGTTGCAGTTATTGTAAAAAGCACAATCTCTCACTCATCCCAATGGGTAGATCATATTTTCAGAGTGCAAAACATCGCTCCTATAGTCACAGAAATGGCAGGAAAATATTTAGTGAGATAAACCTACAATAACTAAGAAAATGGACTTGTCCTCCTTTCATATTGAAAGTGGAGTTATATTAAAATTGCAGGATGGGAGGACAAGTCATTTTTCCCTTTGCAATTGCATTACTTTGTTTTTCTCCACATGTATTTTATTATACTATTTTTCTCCAACACTTAACCCAAAGCACGTGCACATACCTTCTGACTCCAGTCTCTCATTCAACAATTGATTCTATTCCCTCACTGCTGAACCTGTTACCTTTCTGTCTTTGAAACAGCTGAATTCTCTTCTATGCTCTTACTCTGCTGAGACGATCTCCCTCCCTCCACACATATTTCTAAGATTTTTTTCAAACTGCAGCATATACTTCACTCGGATTTTTTTTTAACTGGATCAAAAATGTTCATGAACAATATGGAAGAATAGTGTAGCTAACACTACCAAGCACTATTGTTCTGAACAGAAAGGAAATATTTTTACACTTTCTCGTTTCATATAGAATAAAAGTACATTATCTCCTGTTGACAAATAGAGTCCTAGCTTTTTTAATCTGCATGGATGAAAACCAGGATTATGTTTAAAATATATAATAAGGGTGAGCTTAAGTACGCTCATATTTTCTAATAATTTCACTGACGGTAACACCCACAGAACCTCTTCACATTAGGCTTAGGAAAAAACCAAGTTTGACACATTTGCTTGTAAAAAGAACTGCAGTGTAATTTGTTCCAACAGGCCTGACCAAAACAGACTTTATGAAATGAGTGCTTGAGTTGAGTTGAGTTATGAAATGAGGCTAAAGCACCCAGCCTGCTTGAGATTTATACTGTTAACGTGAATAAATATGGATGGTAACTGAGTTTAGGCTTGACAGTAAGCTTAGGAAATGTTCCACTGACAGTTTTGACATGGTTAACACAATAACAGAGCTGAGGTAAATTAAATGTAAACACTCAGCTTTTTGCTAAATTTGTTTTGCTTATTTTTGGCTTGGCCTAAAAATCACAAAAACTCAGAAATGACAAGATGAAATTTTTGCAGGAGGAAAACAGCAACATCATGACATAAGGAAGGAAGAAGGGAAGAATGGAAAGTATATAAAAAAAATTAAGTATCTTACTATAGAGTGATTAAATGAGAACCATATTTAATATCAGTTCAGTAACAGTTGCAAGTTATTCCTTCAGTAAACTTATTCAGACTTGCAGAAAATATCATGTGAGGAATTTTCCAGATATTTTGAAACATTTCAACAGCTTCTCGGAAAGTTAAGGACTACAGCAGTTGGAAACAGATGTCATAAATTTTCAGTAGGCTCTGCCGTTACAACAAAATTCAGATTATAGATTTCCTAACAGATATTAGACATCCACAAAAAAACCCTAGCAAAAAAATAATAATTAAAAAACCACCAAACCTAAAACAAAAACCAAAACCCAACTATCTCCCAACTCTCAGACATAAATCATTATTAATTTCAAAATTATCTCAAAATGTATAGCTAAAGATCAGAACGTGAACACTGGCAAACTTTTGAAACCTATATTCTAAAGAATACATTCTAAAGAATACATATGTGCAGGTAGTAAGAATACTTTTATGATTGAAATAAACTGAATGATGGTGACAAAAAAACCCAAACATATAATCATGTAAAATTTCTTTTAAACTTCCTGCCATGTGAAATTAACACAACCGGGACCTAGTTTTCTGATGCGTCTAAATTTCACAGTGAGCTTATATATTTAATTTCTCCTTCCAATTTTGGAAAACAGCTTGATCTTTTTTTTTTTAAAGGAACCCTTTTTCTAATTTTTCTCCTTTTTAATGCATGATGGTGAATGATATGTGGTGTGAATATGGCTTAGATCTGTCAGAAAAGCTGTCATTCTAGCACTGACGTTTTCCACAGTGTTTCTGTCACTGCGAATTAGAAAAAAAGCAGTAAGTATAATTCATAAAACTTAAACTCTGGTTAACTTTAGCTATAATTCAGATTTCACTGATATTTCAGCCTGTTGTTAAATTTAAAATGATCATTTTGTAGCCCATCCTTTTGAAGGGCAAAATCAAGAGTCACACTTGCAATTTTCTTATCCCACATGCTATTTAAGGAAACAACATGAACTAGGTTTTAACATAGCCCAGCAAATAGCATTTTTGCCATTACTAGTAAAGAAACCACAGGGTTTCTACTGACCTGACAATGAACATCTCAGCATTATTTGGCTTTCTCTTGACCTAAACTGGTTTTAGAACGCTTACACTATGATAAAAATTGTCTAGTAATTGCTGTCTAACAGGTCTGGTTTCGTTCTGTGAATACCATATATGGAAAAAAAAAAAAAAAACAAAAAACAACAAACCAGGGCATTGGACATTCAATGTCTAAAAAACAACAGCCTTTTATGCTAAATGAAGCTGAGGAAATTGTGCAACTTTCAAACTTTACATGGTAACAAATGAGAAGGAAGCAGGTGAAGATAGAAAAAAAATAATTGTGCATTGGTACAGTGCTGGAAATAATCTTCTTATTTCTTTAGCAATGAGGTCAATTTATTTTGTTAAGGTAAAGCAGAATAATACAACAAACTAATATTATTGTATACAATACAAAAAAAAATTGTATTTATTTAGATATTAGTGAAGAATGAAAGGATTAAATTCACCATTCTTATATTGGCAAAATATCTAGAGCATTCAAAGCACAATAATTTAAGAATGTCTATAATATATGATTTCATTCCACCTATCAAACAGGTAATTTGCAGATTTATAATCTACAAATCTACATATGTCTTTAATTTTATTTGTTTTTGGTTTTGTTTTTGTTTTTTCTACAATATGCATACTTATAGAAGATAACATCTTGCCTTCCCTCACTGTCTGGAATTTTATCATGTGTATCATTTATTCTGTGTTTTAAAATTAACAACCAAGATTTTCTGAAAAAGGTCAAGGAACAGCTGCAGAATAGCAGTAGATATTTGAGTTATGGAAGCAATAAAACATACAAAATGAGACATTCAGACAACACAATACAAAAAATCTTTCAATGTTTATAACAATATGAAAATGCTTTCATGATGATAACTGTTTAAGTTCAAGAAACATTTAATGTTTTAGAATATCAAATTCTGATGGTTGCCAGCTTTAGCAAAAAATGCTAAATCTGTCCACCTAGTGTAGACTCTGGTAAGATGAGACATTGTAGACGTTTAGCGCAGGGAATTTTAAAGACTCTTTTTTAAAAAACAAGTAGATAAAGTTATCGTGGTTTGTGTTGAAGCACCTTTCACAGAAAATGTTTTTCTCTATTTTCTATCTAGTTGATATTAATGGAATTAGTGTGAAAAAAACTTTTTTCTGTTGTTTAAATACACACACACACACACACACACAAACATATATCTATATCTATTTTAGTTAAGCCCATCAGAAATCATTACCTTCTTCTACCTATGGGTTTCCTACACAAATCTCTAAATAAAATAAGTCTTCTACTCTGGGCTTCTCTTTTCTACTTCAGACAGAGGTTGCAAACTGCCATCTCACTTTAAGAAGTGCTGTTAAGCTATGGATAAACCAACTCTATGCTACTAGTCCTATGAAGAATAGGCCATAATAGGGCCTAAGAAAAAGACTGGCCTGGAGCAAGATACAAGTAACTGTAAAATTCAACTTGCAACCTTCTTTCTGTGCATAAAATTCATATCTGAGACAGAATAAACCAAATGTGGTACCACAAATAGTTATAAATAAGATTTCCAGCAGTTTATTGCTAAGGGATATTGCTCAACATCTGATCTGATATAGAAATAATGAAAGGAAAACAAGTTTTAAATTTTTAGGAGAAAAGCACAAGAAAAAATGCACTGCTTCTGGGCAGGGGAAGGTAATTAAGCCATGAAGATACAAAAATTTTTTAGTATATTCAAAATGTAAACATATGATTACAAGATGCCATCACCTAATGTCAAAATAAGTTACCAGCAATTCATAGCACTGTCCAAAAGCTAACTGATTAGCTTGTATAACATCCCACGAGATATTCAGGTGTCATTTCCCTTACTAGATATGATAGATGCAATGAAGTGGAGTTTAAACTGAGTAATCCTTATTCTCACTCTGTGCAGTTATTCACAATAACGTTTCCTATGGAACCAAGCAGTTAATAATATGACAATCACAATTCAGGCCAAAGCAAAGAACTTTCAATTCCATTGCACCTTTAAAATACCACAGAGAGACACGATTTTCTTGAATGTTCTTTCAGGCAGATCCCCGGAACTAAAGGTTTGCTGGTTTTGATCAACAAAGCTTTAGTTGATTCCAGAGTAGCCATGGATAAAACACTGGCAAAAATCACTTGCTTAATGTATATAAAAAAATGGGTAGAAACCATGTTAAGTCAATCTAGAAGTGGGAAAACTGTCCATGAATTTCCTCCGTCATATACTGTTGGGGAAACTTCACATGTGCAGGTACTAACCCTCACAGGGAATTTCAAGCACTCCAATATCTCCTAGGAGGGCAACAAAACAGGGCACAAACCATCAAGGAGGTTTAGGGAGATTATTGATGGCAACATCCTAACACAGGTGATTAAGAGCTGACAAGGGGACATGCTCTGCTGGACCTTTTGTTTACAAACAAGGTCAGGAATGCGAAGGTTGCAGTTGCCTGGGCTGCAGTGACTGTGGGTTGGTGGAGTTCAGGATCCTGAAAGGAGGGAGGCAAGGCAAAAGGCAGGAGCACAACCCTGACAGAACCGACTTTATTCAGGGTTCTGTTTTGAAGAATCCCATGCAGATAGTTCTGGAGAGAACAGTCCAGAGACCTGCTTGATTTTCAAGGATTGCTACCTCCAAACTCAATAATGGTTTATCTCAATGAACAGAAAAGGTACTGGTAGGCCTGCATGAATGAACTGGGAGCTCCTGACTAAACTCAAATGTAAAATGGAAGTGTAAAAGAGATGGAATCAGGGTCAGGACACCCAGGAGTATAGAGATATTCCTCTGAACATTTCTAGGTGCACCTTCATTAATGACTTTTATTATTGACTCCCATCCACATGAAATTTTTTTCATAATTCATTTTTATTTAATATCTCTACTTTTCAATAATAAACTCACTGTCTCTCACTGGCCATGTTTGAGGTATTTAGTCATGGTTCTACTCCACTGAAATATACTTCAGTGAAAAATACTTTCAATCGAAACAAAGTTCTGAAGTTTTTAAGATAATGCTGCATTACAATGTTGTGAATTAGCAGGGAGGGAGGAGGAAGGTAGCATTAAGACACAAATACCCTCATCCAAGTGTGATTCTTAACACCCTTCAAGTCATTAAATCTTAACCCTGCAGTCATCTGTGATTTACCAGTAGGTACATACCAGTTTGTAAGCCTAAAGTTTTGGTTCTACCATTGGTATAAATGTATAAAATCTTATTTGCCTTTTTTGTTATGTAGACATGACCTTGCTGCATTTAAGAAAGGAATCTATTTTATGCAAAATATGGACAAAAAAGTCTTCAATTCATTCTATACAATAGCTCAGTGGTGGTTTTCAAGCCAGTTAGAGCACTTGTTCAAAGTGTAAGAGCTGCATACAATACAATATTAAATTCTATTCACTGCTACATTTGACAGAACTTTCTCTCAGAAATTCTAGATGTGCATTCTAGATAATTCTAGATAAAATTCTAGTTTTTATCTTGCTCGCAACAGTTTTTGATTAAAGAAATAAAAATATGAAGCTTCTTTGAGCCAGAGAAATGGATCTTAACTATTACTTTTGAACTTTGTCCCTGTCTGTGGGACAGAGACTACACCATCTTTCAAGGACTCTTGACACATTTTTGATAATCTATAAATTGACTAAATTGGATTAGTGGTCCTCTGAAAAAGGATAAAACAAACGAACAAACAACTCTCCCCTCCCAAACACACCTGCTGTGTTCATTATAAATATTCTAATCACTTGATTAAATACCCTTTTTTCTTCTTCCACACAGGACGTTGTAAGATTGAGAGAGAAATGCACAAATGTAGCTAAATGGTTTCTGAAATGTAACAGTTTTTTACTCAGTCCTCTGGCTTCCTGCTTAATAAACTCAGTTGTAAAGGGGTAGGCCTTCTAGGCCTCTCTGATCAATTACTGGAGTGTGATGCAGATGACAGTATAAGACAGAAATTAGGAGGTGGAATATACCCCTATAGCAGAAAACACAGATGTTGTTAGTCCTTTATAAAACATTCCTGAGCTGTACAACTAATTTTTGTTTTATTACTTCTAAACAAGTCCATTACACTCAGTTCATATAAAAGGATACACCTGAAAATAGAATATAGCCATTGCTTCCAGGTGCCTAGCTCTTGAATTTAAAGACAACTGGTGTCATAACTTAACTTTATTGCACTATTTCGACTCATCTGGCATTATCAGAACTCCTTGTACTTCTGGTTTAAAGTGTAAGTATAAAGGATATGGGATTTTAAATAATTCAGAAAATGAAACAAATTACACAGCTTTAGAACAGTTCTTCCTGCAGCGAAACTGAATTAATGAACTTCAGTGATTTATCACATAGTCTAAGGCTAAACATGATATGAACGGTTTTATACATAAAACAGCTCTAATGTTTATAACATAATATTAGTGGACCCATGACATTGCTTCACACCACTGGGTAGTTACTTCTGGGAACTCATTAAAAGAATCACATAAAAACACAATGACATCTACTTGGCATACAAAAAGCAAAACACTCTCAGGAGAAACAACAGGTTTTAACATCTGTCCATACCCATCTAATATTGGCCATTGCTTAGAAATGTCTGCAATACACCAAGTACAGCAGCTGGACTGTAGATAAATCATATTAGTGAAAAATGGCATGGTCTACACATGCTTTTGCTTTTGCTTTTTTTTTTTTTTTTTTTTAAGCAAAGCCAGAATTCTAAACTTACCTTATTAGTATTGATAGCTGTGATGACCCACACAC
This sequence comes from Vanellus vanellus, assembly GCF_965231255.1. Classification (NCBI taxonomy): domain Eukaryota; kingdom Metazoa; phylum Chordata; class Aves; order Charadriiformes; family Charadriidae; genus Vanellus; species Vanellus vanellus. Next base: position 152,667,354 of record NC_138906.1, read on the forward strand.
ATTGAGCATTGCTGTCATACTGGAATGGAAAATTGGGTGATGTGAAAGTGCCACCAGGTCCCTGAAGACTGGATCCACAAGTCTTGACTGCAAAAAGAATTCACCTCTTAATTCACATACAAAATACATGTAGCAGATTCATAAACCAAGCTCTAACTTGTATTAATCAAGATGTGAAGGATTAAAATAACACTAAGCAAAAATAGAACTACCTCATACAAGATAATAGAATATTCATGTTTAGTTATTTTGACAAAGTAAAATAGACTTTTGCTTATGTAGAAGCTCATAATCTTTAAAAAAAATACATTTGGAGTAAAAAGAGTCACTACATTAAGAGAAACTGCTTTGTTTTTAAGAGAATACTTCAAGTATCTTATGTCATTACCTTCACTAATGTCTTGAAAGAGAAGAGTTTATATAATAGAATGCAAAATCACTTTTATCACGGTGCATTTTTGTGTACGTATGTATTGATGTATGGCATGTCAGCATTTTTTCTGGTGTAACCGCTGTCCAACCTATTGAACCAACATCTGAAACACTGAAAACTTTAAAGGAAACTTGTAAAAGTTAGACAAAATAGTGTTGTCTATTTTTAAAGACTACAAAGGACATTTATTTATAAATCGAAGTCTGTATGGTCATTTACAGTTGAATATCTTAAATAAAAGCAAACTGTTATCCTTATTTATTGTAGGTTGCATCTCACATCACAAATAACACAACATGAAATGAGTCCTTTCTGCTTGAGAATGACATTTTTAAGGCACTATATTCATAGTATGCTGAAGTCAGTAAAAGTTTTATTGTTTTATTTGTTGTTGGTTCCTTGATACTCAGATCTTTGCTGAATGCACTATTGGTGCATTTCTCCTGGACTTCTTGAATCTGTCCCTACTTATTTTAAGGATTTGAGAACCCTGATGTATAATCTAGATGTTGGTTAGTTGTCACCTGCATGGGTGACTGGCTGCCTGTTTCCAAAATACAACAAAGAATATAAGTTCCACAGCCATTCAGATCATTCAGATACATTCACCATGAACAGATCCTTCTGACATAATAAGCCTCTTTGGATATAGACGTATTTGATGCCTAAGTCTGTCAAAATTAATTGCTTACTACTTCAAGTCGAGATTGTGGCCATACAAGTTAGCCTCAAATCATTAGTTGAAACCTGAGATGTTGTGTTTGGAAGAAATTGAAGTATTAAAAGTTTGAATATCAGGAAATGAATCATTATTATCATTAAGAAAGAGATCAGTTCCTTCCCAGCTTACGCTTGTGTCTTTGGACGTTTCTGTCCTGGCTTTGTTTCATTGTTATACAACAAGAATTCATTTTCTGATCTAACGCATGAATCAGATTACTCTACCTATACAGACAATGCATGTGTTTGAAGATTAGTTCTGATTGTGCTTCTGAATATTTCATATGGTATCTGGAAATACATAAGCATAGAGACAAAGATATCTAACATCTTCAAAAACAAGCATTAAATTTATAATAACAACTTACGGTCACAGATGAATACTGAACCCACTTGATTGCTTTACTTACTCAATGAAAGTAGTCACAGTTCAGTAAAATACAAACATGAGACAGAAAAAATTTCAGTCTTAACATTTTTCATAAAATAGAGGGTTTACTACACCCATCTAAAAGCAAATTACAACATACTGATTTGTATGATCTAACATTTAGAGTTAATAAGGGGTTTATATTTCTAAGTCACTTCCTTTACTTGAAGAGAAAATTTAAATTTTCCTACAGTATCAGATCTGATTTCAGACACATTGTAAACAGAGAAGAAAGATCATTAATTCAGTTTACATGTAATAGACAAAACAACTCATCAGACCATGCTGTCCTCTAAGCATGGAACCAGCTCTTGGTTGGAGACAGAAATCAGTAAACTGCTTGAAAGCTTTTGCCATTCCAATACTACAATCTGCTCTTCAGAAATTATTGAGTTTTGCTATTAACTCAATTCAGATTCACATGAATTTTGTATTTGAGATTACTATGCAGAAAGAAAAGCACCTGATCGGTATGGCAAATAATTTAGCTAAGCAAAGGTGACACAGACAAAGATGTAATTATGAAGCTTGCACAAAAATGTATAGAATAGCAACTCTGTAGTCTTAACTGGTGAGTACTGGAAAACTAATATGATCAAAGGTGGGAAGGGAGAAGTATTTCTTATGGAGTATGATTTCTTTTCTGACATATATATTTTGAATAGCTAAAATTTTATGTGTCACAATATATTTAATTTATTTAAAATAAATAGAGAACCATGGTAGTTAATGGAGTTTTACACACCCATAGGAGAAAAAATCTGATGTATCAGTTTAAAAACAGGTATCATTTTTTAAATTAAAAGTGTCATGTCAGTAAAGATTTTTTTTATTTGTAAAATATCTATCCTTGCCTCACACACTTAAAATGTCTAACTTCCTGAGATGTCTACTTCTCTATTTCCATTGTAATTACAAAAGACTTTCTGAAAGGTAGAAACTTATTCTACCAATGCATATATGTGCTTTCTGACTGCCAGAGAAAATGTGAAAACCACAAAGTTAACAAAATCTTACATTGAGAAGTCATGAATGACAATTATGCATATGAAAGTATGTCATATAAACTCTAAAGGAGAATAAAATTTAGTGGAAACAATTAACTATGATCACATATAAAAGTTAATAGAGAGAAAATATTAAAGAAGATAATTTTCTTTTTGCAGTCAATACTGGAGGTAGTACAATTAACACTCAAATAAACTGTTTGTTTGTTTTATAAATATGTATCAACTTCCATCAAAAAAAATCTACCATCACCACCAAAAAAACCTGTGAAAGCATAAGAAGCAAAGCATTATCCTGAGAACAAAGATAAACAAGGGATACCTTCAGTATGAGGAAGCTGATTAAAGATATGCAGCCTATTAAAAAAATATAATCGCTGTCTTAGTGTGTGCAAAAGGCTCAGCTCTATGTGTAAAACAAGAAAGTTCAGCTTGTTAGAGTTCCATGGAAAATTTTCTAAATTAAAAGATAAAGTCAATGAGATAGTCAGAATTTAATTGGATTTTCAGAAAGCTATTAACAAGGCCACTCACTCAGAAGGGTCTAAATAAGAAAAAGTGAAAACCAGCTAAGCAAGTGGAAAAAGATAAAAAATGAACTTACTTAGTAGAAGGATATTTTTCACTGCATTGATATAAAGGCATTTTCATCACAGTTCTTATATACAGAATATAAAAAACCCCATAAATATATGTGTGTATATATATGCACAGATGTAGAGAAAAAAATCATATATTAATTGCAGAAAAGTGCAAATTTAGCATACCACACAATACACAAAATTCTTACCAGCTAGCAAGCGGTCAAAACTTTTTTCCATTTTTCCTTAAAGATTCAAATATATAAAGAAAAGTGATCTTAAAACTTTGTTTCTTTTTTAATGATCCACTTAGTTTACTGAAATTTTCTGGTCACTAAAATTTGCAAAATTTAGCCTTTAAAAGTTTCCAAAAAAAGCTTTCCTGTTCCTGATAACTCCTACCTGTAAATATGTGTTCATCATGAAAATAAAATTACGCATAATAGTAAATTTTTTATAAAAACTTCACTTTTTGTAGATTTAACTAGTAATGAGTATGTTTTGGCTATACCTTACTTCAAAAGAGTAAAAGTTTTTAGAAGTTTAGTCTTACCTATTTTGAATTGCAAAGAAAAAGAGAAGTTCTTAAAAAAAAATCGTTTTTACATCTGACAGTTGCTGCTATTCTCAGAAGTGATTTCTGGATACTCTATGAGTTTATTCAGAAAACGTCTCAGTAAATTTCGTCACTGTTATTGCTCACACTGTATAGCAATGACACATTTCATAGTAATAAAAAGAATACAGTATAGAATTAAAACAATTAAATCTATGTACTAAGAGTATATGGAACAGTAAACAAATCCCAATATTGCCAAAAAAAAAACCCCAAAAAAACCTCACTGAAATTTTCCAGATAAAGAATGTTTGTTCTCCAAAAACTCCAAAGTTTGTTGGAGAGTTTTTTTGTTTGTTTATTTCAAACTTGTAACATATTCCCTGTGATTTTTTTGAAATGGAAATTTGAAGACAAAGAAATGTAAAAAAGCAGACATAAACTCTCTTGACTACAAGGGACGAGCCCTTTCTCTACCTACCTATCTATTTGAACAGCTCTTCACTCCTTGTCTCAGTACTTTATATTAGAAGGATGGAATTTTTATTGAAATTAAATCAGATGTAAAATGCTGCAGATGTGATATTTTCACCTAATAGTGTCACATTATACTGTCAGTCAAAGATAAGGTGAAATAGAAAAAGAAGGAAAAAAGGACATCAAAGGACTTAATAAGGTTAAAAAAATAGAGCAGATTTTGAACAAGCTTCCCACATTTTTCTTTTAGGAAAAAAAAAAAATTAACATAAATTGGGTTAGAAATCTGAGCTATCACCTCACAGTTAGTACTTAGCATCAACCTTTTAGAAAAATAACTATGGCAATCAAATATTATTGTTTTGCAAAGCAGGAGGAAAAGATTTTTGGAGAAGAAAAGATCTTGTTAACAGTTTTATATTCCGCCCAAGAAATTCCAAGTAAATTTAGACAAATTTTCTAGTTCTGTGGGTAGATAAGTACAGCGGAATCTTTCAGCTTTATTGAGGAGAAAGAGCTGTTACTCTTAATGCTGGTACAGACAGAGGACAACTGGCAACTTTCTAATTTCTTGTTTAAGTTAGTCATTCACAATGTACAAAACATAAACTAACAGTAATGAGGTTTTGGTGGCCATTGCTTTAAAGTAAATTAAAAATATGGAGGCTTTGAGGAGCCTTCCCAAATTTTCCCTGTTAGTAGCATTACATCTATTCATGATTACTTATCATTCCAACTGAAAAAGGGAATATTTTTCATGTTGCACCCCCTTAGTTAGGACACTGGATGATATTTAAGCTTCTTGAAAGTAATTTTTTTATCAAAGTTCTTTTGCAATATAATGTAGTAGATTTCTTTAACTTAACAGAAATCCCCAATGCATAACAGCCTGAAGATAACAATTTTTGATTAGTTAATTTTAAATAAAATCTTCTTTTGCTTGAAGAATTCAATTTCTCTGCCCATAGAAACAGTAGTACGTTTGGCTTGCTAATGGTGTTTCAGTTGTGTTATTACTGCATAAATTTCACCACATAGTGTACATTGCAGTTTCAATTATCAACATGACTCTAAACAAACTTAAATTAATAAATTTTCAGGAAGTACAGTCTTTTATCATTGAAGATTTAAGCATACATTTTATTCTTTGGTCTTTATTTAGGAAAAATACAACTCTTCTGAACTTCTGCATTGCAGTACAGCTTAATTAATTTTGGGGTTGTTGCTGAAGAATATAGGATTGCATGTCCTAATGTTTATTTCATTTGAGCTGTACCTGTGACTTTAATGTACAAGTAGAAGAAATGGTAAAGAAAAAAAGAAAAAAAAAGAAAAAATGCTTAAAGGAGGACAACCTGTTACTTGCGAAGAGGCCAAAATTGTCTAAGAAACTTGACATGGCCACTAATATGAAAATAAATGGTATTGAAAACTTAGTATAGATTTATTTAGTTTGTAGACATTCCCAACAGACAACCTATACCGTCTTGGCACTTGATTGGGCATGGAGGGAAACAGTAAAGCCTTGGTGTTCTAACTGGAGAAAAAAAAAAAAATAAAATCATCTCTCATTCTTTCTGCAGATCTTTACTGAGGATGGAAGACTCTATAGCAGATTTTTGCCTATGTTAACCACCTTCTGGGAAGGATCAGCTAATATCAGAGAATTTATCAGTCTTTCAGTTCCTTTGTAATTCTTCTGCCAGATAGTGAGACCACAACTGGAGTACTGTGTTCAGTTCTGAGCTCCCCATTTCAAGAAAGACAAGGAACAAGCTGAACAAAACCCAGCAATGTGCCTTGGTATCAAGGCTGACAAACTGTCCTAGCCTGTAACAGTATGAATAAATCTAAGAGATGAAGGGCTGTGTTTATTCAGCCCTACTCAGTACTTGTTAGGCCACATATGGCCAGTAGGTCGAGGGAGGTCATTCTCCCCCTCTACTCGGCACTGGTGAGGCCACAACTGGAATACTGTGTCCAGTTTTGGGCTCCCCAGTTCAAGAGGGACAGGGAACTGCTGGAGCGAGTCCAGCGAAGGGCAACTAAGATGATTAAGGGCTTGGAGCATCTGCCTTATGAGGAAAGGCTGAGAGAGCTGGGACTCTTTAGCCTGGAGAAGAGAAGGCTGAGGGGAGACCTTATTAAGGCATACAAGTATCTAAAGGGTGGGTTGAAGGAGGATGGAGCCAGGCTCTTTTCATTGGTTCCCAGTGACAGGACGAGGGGCAATGGGCACAAGTTAGAACACAGGAAGTTCCGTTCAAATACACGGAAACAGTTCTTTACGGTGAGGGTGACAGAGCACTGGAACAGGCTGCCCAGGGAGGTTGTGGAGTCCCCTTCCCTGGAGATTTTCAAGACCCGCCTGGATGCAGTCCTGAGTAATGTGCTCTGGGCAATCCTGCTTTAGCAGGAGAGTTGGACTAGATGATCTCTAGAGGTCCCTTCCAACTCTGAAAATTCTGTGATTCTGTGATTCTGTGATATGGAATACTGTCCATTTGTGGTTCCTCCAGGTTAAAAGAGACATTGAGAAATATGAAAGGGTCCAGTGGAAGAACAGCAAGAAGATTGGGGAACTTGACAGATGAAGAAAGACTGAAGAGACTGGGTTTGTTTGGCCTACAGACCAGAACCCTCAAGGAGGAATCTAATCACAGTCCTTTGGTATCTGAAAGGTAGTTACAGAAAACATAGAGATATTTTCTTCACAGGGATGCAAGGAGACAGATTAAAAGGTAACAGGCACAAGTTATAAGGATATAAGAAAAAAAAAAAATCCCCTTGTAAGAACTATTAAACATTGGAATAGATTGCTGAGAGAAGTGGTAGAATATCCCTCATCGGAAGTAGTGAAGACTTGGTTTGATACAGCCATGCATTATCTAATTTAAGGCCTTGCTTGCAACAGGAGATCAGATGATTTCCTAATGTCCTTTCCAACTTAGACTTCTCTGATTCTATGATCCGTGTCTCCATGTCAAGAGGAAAGAATAACTGAATGGAGTTTCACAGAGGTTTTTCCTGGGTCAGGTTCATTCAGTATTTTCATTAACACCTTGGACAGCAGAATGAAGTGCATACTTATTAAATCTGCATTTAACAAAGAGCTGGGAAGGACTGTGAATATATTAGCAAACACAATTAGAATTAAAAAATGAGAAATTGAATAAATGACATTTAAATAGGATGCAATTCAGTAGAGATAAGTATAGGACAAAGCACAAAAGCAAGAATAATCAATTCACAAATACAGTATAAGGAGCAAGTCATTTGGCAGCAAGTCTTCAGGGGTTACAGAAGCTCAGAAACATAACCTGAGTAAAAAGTATCCCACTGTTATGAAAAGACAATCAATCTGGAAGATAGTTGTAGGTAGAAAAAATGTGTAAAAATGTGAGAAATAATTCCTCTCTCTACTGAGCACTTGGAAAGCTTGATCTAAAATACTAAGCTCATTTTTAGAAACTGTATTTTAAGAAAGACATGGACCTGTTGGGAGAATGATGAAAAAGGCTAAATGTGACTGGTGAGGAAGGACTGACTGAACTGCTGTTGGTTAGTTTAAAGAAGAGCAGTTATTCTTGAAGTATACAATAAGCCATTAAAACGACAAATTAAATAATTTGTTCTTTATATAGAAGCACCTATTGAAATAAGTTGTTCAAGTACAGCAATAAGGGTTCACATTTGCATTAGAAAAAATACTTCTACTTGCAAGGCTAATGAAGGACTGCAGTGCTTGAATAGGATCTAAGAGTACTTTTCTTGGAAATAAAGAATATTAGACAAACATCTTCTGGGAGTAAATACAGCTGGAGTAAAAAAATAGTGCTGACCTGTTAGAACCACTTTCGTATACTTCATTCTGTGATATGTATACAAATCATAAAACGATAGAATCATAGAATGGTTTGGGTTGGAAGGGACCTTAAAGATCATCTAGTTCCAACCCCCCTGCCACAGGCAGGGACACCTCTCACTAGACCAGGTTGCTCAAAGCCCTATCCAGCCTGGCCTTGAACACCTCCAGGGAAGGGGCATCCGCAGCTTCACTGGGCAATTTTTTCCAGTGTCTCACCACCCTCAGGGTGAAGAATTTCTTCCTAATATCTATTCTAAATCTAACCTCTTCCAGTTTGAAACCATTACCCCTCATCCTGTCACTACATGCCCTTGTAAAAAGTCCCTCCCCACCTGTCTTGTAGGTGTCCTTCAGTTACTGGAAAGCTGCCATAAGGTGTCCCCGGAGCTTTCTCTTCTCCAGGCTGAACAACCCCAACTCTCTTAGCCTGTCTTCATAGGAGATGTGCTCCAGCCCTCTGATCATCTTTGTGGCCCTCCTCTGGACCCACTCACAACAAGTCCATGAGCTTCTTATGTTGGGGGCCCCAGAGCTGGACACAATATTCCAGGTGGAGTCTCAGGAGAGTAGAATGGAGGGGAAGAGTCACCTCCCTCGACCTGCTGGCCACAATTCTTTTGATCCAACCCAGGATACGGTTGGTCTTCTGGGCTGTGAGTGCACATTTCTGGCTCATGTTGAGCTTCTCATCCACTAGTACCCCCAAGTCCTTCTCCTGAAGGCTGTTCTCAATCCATTCTCTGTCCAGCCTATATTTGTGCACGTGATTGCCTCAACACATGTGCAGGACCCTGTGTCCTGCACTCAATATGTGCACATGTTGTTACCCAGCATCACATTTAAGAGGTCTTACATGTCTGCATTTCAGAGAGAAGTAAGGCAAAGGTGGATTTTTTAAAACTGTATGATAGGTAACTAACGATATTTATAAAGGAAAATTTAAAATTCATAATATACATTCTGCTTGCATATACATGCTAATTAAACTGATGTTTACAATCTATAATATGAAAGATATTGAGTCCATGAATTCATTGTTGGTTTAAAAATCACTTTAGTTAGTGAAATCAACTGACCAAAATAGCAATACAAAGCAAAAAAATCCTGTTCTAAATTTGTCAGAACCAAATTCAAATACATAATATCATTTGTTCCTTTTTCTACTAATAAACCAAATTACTTTGTAGCCTGCCTATTAATTGGATGATCACGATTTAAATCATAAATTGTCTCTTCTTTAATTTTCTCAGATACAAAGAATTATTTCAAAAACACTTTTTTCCCCTACAGATTAGATGAGCTTTTCCAAAATACTTTACTTGTTGCAGAACTTGTTGCTGACTTGCCAGCAAACTTATAAAAGGCAGCATTCATAAATGCTTCACAGGGTCTGAGAAACAAGCAAGCAGAAAACAGGAGCGGCAGGCATGAAAATAAAAAGGCTAATCGACCAACTGTGAATAGATCTATCTGTTTCATTTCCTGAAACGTAAATGAGAGGAAGAGATTTATCAACTGGCAAATAGTTTCATAAAGTAGATAATTGTCTCTGGTTAAGCAAGTTGGCTTTGTAATAATGGCATTGCCCTGTAGGGAATACTGAATCCCAAGGCAGACAAATAAGTAGGGTCTCAGTTCTGAAGTGTTTAAACTTTCTCTCTTGAATGAAGTCACAGAGAAGTTATAGAATCATAGAATCATAGAATGGTTTAGGTTGGAAAGGACCTTGAAGATCATCGAGTTCCAACCCCCCTGCCATAGTTGATGTAAGCAGTCATGTTATTACAGTCCCACGTATTAAGCATTTATTGGGATACGAAATAAGTAACAACTGCAGAAATTTTCATTTTTCAAACAACAGACTTCAACTGTAACTCACTGAGCAGTAAATGCTTGGGCAAAGATTCTCATGTCATCATTTGAACACTTTTTTTTTCTCTCTCAAGGAGGATGAGAAGACTTTGTTCTGCTGTCCTGTAAGAATGGTATGCTACAAGATTTGCATGAGGCCAATTAAATTGGAACAAATTTAAAAATCCCCAGCAGAATTTTAGTCTTACATGATCTTGAAAAAGTCCAGTTAAAAGAAAAAGTGTCTGAGAGGATGACTTCACTTTAAAATTTCAGTAAAATGCAGAAAGTGACCAGTTAATTTTCGGCTGCTGCTTATGTTAATTTGTCCTCTTGCTTACAAATTAAAGTTATACTTTCCTCATAGCTTCAAATTCTAACTTCTTTTTAATATACCTGGTCCATAAATCACAATGGGGCAAATACCTTGATTTTCTGCCATACTTCTTCATGAGGTCCATCTACCCGAGCAACTGCTATTTTGCTAGGGTGATGGGAGACATAAATTATAAAATATAGTTAAAAAATAAATTAAAAAAAGATGAAAATGAAAGGATAATTGTTGATAAACTGCAAGACAATCCAACTGCAATTAATTCTAGTCAGGATATCTAATATAACTTTACAATTTTCTCACGGTCTCTTCTAGAGGTCAAAAGGTTCAGAAATCAGCCAAACCTCCAGGGCAGCATTTTCCTGGAAACTAGTCTTAAGGTCTAAAAGACGTTGAAAACCTACAATATTTGCTTACATTTTGGAAGTGATGTATCGGTTTTCCTTCTGAAATTCCTATTATATTTGTCCTGTAGAAATGCTTCAGACTTGTTCCAGATTCACTTTCATGAATATGATCTTATGCCAGTTCCAGCTGGTATTATACGATAACTCCTAAAGAGAGTTAATCTTTCTTTTTTGGCAGGCGGTTATACTCAGCCACTCATATGCCCTGTGAGAACAAGTCCTGAGGATTTATGATGTGAAATCAAACACATCTAACAGAACTGGAAAGTTCCTGTTTAGAACTCTGCCCAATTGCACTATATTAATGTAACTAATTGTTGATATTCACATGCCATTTTTTGAAAAATGTATTATTATCGTGGGATTTTTGTTGTGTGCACAATATAATTTATGTAAGTGGATGAAAACATTTGCAAGCTGTACCGTTCCAATAGCAAACACTGCACGATAAAAAGCAGCACTTTAAGCGATATTTTAAAGAATAACAGGTGAAGTATCTAATATACCACCTGTGCCCTCGTTATCTGCAAAGCTGCATCAGATCACAAGAAAATATTAATATTTGCATAAAATAACATTTATGCATGATTGCCTAATTTGTTTGCCCAAATGGTCTGTACACAAACATGCAAATACAACAAGCAGATGCACACATATTTCTGCAGATACTTTCTTCATGTTACTATGTGATATTTATGTTACTTATGCAAAATTCTTTCAAAATGTTTGTTGTATGTTCTGTGCATGAAACTTAAGGAAGACATAATTATTATTCTGGAATAAATGCTTATATTCCAGCTTTAGTATATCTAAGAGTTGAATTGAAACATCTTGTTAATCAAAAGAACCAAAATTATAGCACACCAAATGCACTTAAATCAGTAATTTTAATGCAACCAATGACACTGCAGCATTTCATATTTGACAAACTATAACATCTATACCATCTGCTTGGTTTTTCACCATATGGCATTGTATCAATTCCTAATAACTTTCTTAATATTGGTCTTCTGCTTGTTAAGGTGGAATTAGCTAGTTCTATGAAGTTGATGAGTGTAAAGAAGTGAAACACTGTCTTTTTGGTTGTGAATTACATGTTCTACTTATCAATAATGGTGGGTTTGGATATTTATTAAATACACATTCTGCAGTTTCACATTTAGATAGAATTTTAACAGAACTGCTAGCTTCCAGTGGATTTATTGCTTTCTTTTTCTTTCTAGGTCAGTATTAATTCTTGCTTTATCATCAGACACATGTTTACAAACGTGATTTGCAAATCATTATACAATGGTAGTTCTAAATATAGTCATACTGGGAAAAAAAAAATGGACTGAAGAGTGTGGTTACCCTTTTATACTTAAATACTTTGATACCTTCTGCTGTTCAGAATTCAAAACTTATACAAAAGTGAAAAACAGTATCTTTAAAACCTTTTATATTTGAAGGCCATAGTCCTCGAAAGCTACTGAGCTGCCTTTCTAAACCTACAAGTAGCTATGGATACATCTCAGACCTATCATGGTATGGCTGATAACACTTTATTGTCTGTTAGGAGAGATACTTAAAAAAAAAAAACAAACTGACAGTGTACAACTGTATTTTGGTATCGATAAATGAAATGTTAATTGCAGTATACTTTCCTTTTAAAGTGTCTTTTCAATAACAGAAAACTATTATCAAATACATAATGCACAGAGGATAGAAAGATTTGACGTACAGTTACCATTTATGTGGGATTTGAAAGGCAAGAATGTTTAGAATGTTATTTTATCATGGTTATCATACAAGAAATATCTAAAACCTGTCATGAAGCCACACTTATATGTGATCTTAATGGTGACTTTGTTTTCATGAATCAGTTTTGAAATCTGGGTATTCTTTCATTTAGAATATGCAGAAAACTTTGAAAAGGTATTTAGTCCATTACTCCAGCTCAACATGTGATTACATGTATGTATACTTGCCTGGATATATGTATATCTCGCATGTTCTTGAGAACTTCTACTCATATACCTATTCTTTACTTCAGAAAGTTTTGCTAATGTTCAACCATAAACCTTCCTTTGCACAATGGTAGCCAGTTATATTTTATGTTTTCCCTCTTGTTTCTCCAGATTCTTCTTTCTCTATATGAATGCAGCCCAGTTCCTACCCACTTGTTTACATTGTTATATTTTAGAGAATTTTGATCCTTTAAAATATTTCCTTCTGTTTTATTTTCACTGGTTCACACCTTTATTCATTTCCATAGTGGAGAAAATCAGGGGTACTCAAGACTGAGTAGCTTCAGGCACCTAATCGGGGAGACAGGATCCTTGATTTAATCAGCTGTGTCTGACAACCTCCTCCAGCGAGTGACCCACAGACAAGACTAATAGACGTTTTAACAGTGAGTGTGAACACCCTTATACAAGTATACAACACCCAGCTTGTTACACTGGAAGATTAGGAGACTACCATCCTAAAATAGGTATCAAATTTAGGATATGTGAATACGCTGAAAAACTCTAGTGGATAAAGCCTCTCTAGTTTTACTACTATAAATAAAGGTTTGATTTATGTGCATTACATGATTAATTTTGCGATTCATGTCTGTGTGTGTGTATCTCTAGCACTTTCTAGTAATTATACATACATATGGTACACAGTAGTAGGATATCAAATGTTAATATTATGTATATTTATAGGTATTCAACTAAACTTTTTACTTGTTTATGTGACATGCTATTATTGAAGCATATACTGCTGTGATCCATTGTAAACCTGTTTCTGCAGCTGTAATAATTATTATGTTTTTCTTCATTTCTGATTTGGGTAGCTGATTATTCCATCCTACATCTATCATTTCATGCTTATCCATAGCAAGTTCCATTTAGACTGTCCTGGAATTTTATTAACCAAAAAAAAAAAAAATAAAATAAAATCACCCATGTAATTTTCCAGCTTTTGTGGATTTCCATTATACACCATCTGGATACCACCCTCAGATTTTTTTGCCCTCTTACACTGTTCAGAAACATGTCACAGTTCTCTCTGGACGTTAGGGTAAGTATCCATAGCCTTGAATTACAAGGTAAATGCCCCTTCTGTTTCCATACCCATGTTCTTTATGTATGTATATGTACACACTAATATTTTCTTTATATGTATTGATATGTATCTATTACATACATATACACTAATACTTTAATTCCTTGATTCAGGTATTCATCAAAGTTCTTTCCAGAGTATTTGGACATCAAATGTATTCAGAAGAATGACTTTGTGCTTGTCTTGCATTTTTCTGTATGTCTTGCCTTTTATTGATTTGGTCAGGGTCAAAACCAGATATAGATTTATTTCTTCAGTCCTTATCAGTACTGAATTTAAGTCTTTCTCAGTGGCTTAGTAAATATGTAATGAAGATCCTTCCTAAACTACTAATTGTATATTGAAGCATTGTAATTTTGATAACCGTCTTGGCGCGTCTTAATATTTAACATATGATAGATTTTCATCAGCTCATTATGAAGTGAGCTTCATAATGTAAGTGCCCAAGTAAACTAAAGCATACAGAAATACAGACAAAATTAATATTAAACAAAACAGTATAGGCGGACCCTTTTTCACTAGAAAGTGGGGACACTAAGATTAAAACATCAGGTACTTACAAAATATTAATTTAATAGGGTTGGCTATCAAACAATAGATAGATGTGAAATGAAAAAATTGCTATAAGGGTAAGAATTCCTCTTTACCTTTACACACAGGTCTATGATCACTCCAGGCAGCAAAAACTTCAGCTATTCTCTGACAGGTGATACTTTTTGAACCTTGTAGCACATAATCTTCATCGCAGGAGAACTGTACTGTTGCTCCCAAACTAAAATCAAACAATGACATAAAAAGAAGAAGCGTTGTTTTACAAATAGGTATCAGTCAATTTTGCCATTCTTTTAGGTATGACGATCCTGACAAATAATACAAACATGTAATCCAGTAAATAGGACTTTTTCTCTTAGTAGTAAAAGGCTGCAGGCTATGTACTGGCCTGACAGTACACAGCATTCAGACTTCTCTGGGTTTGCTTTGGCCAGACCTGGTTTACTTCTTTTTAACAGTCGTTTGGAGGTTGAGTGACTATTTTCTGACCTAACTTCTGACTTCCATATAGTAAAGGTTTGACAAACCTGGGTGCTACATAACAAACAGTAGTTATTGATGTTGACTGAAACTAGGAAACAATGAGAAAGAGATATAAGGAAATCACCTAGAAGAAGGGCCAAGAATTCAATCACAAAACTGAGGAAGAAATCCCCATCATAAACATTGTATTCCTCCCAGTGAAGACCTCAGAATTAAATATGAATAAGGTTTCTTGTATTAAAAAAGGTATATTATTAATAAGACTTTCCTGTATTTATGTGGACTAGGAATGCATTATTATAAATAGACTAGTAATAGATGGTTTTTATATTTTGATTAGTAGGTTAAGATTTTATTTAGGCAAGGAGTAAAGTTTTGATTCCATGTAAGTGGGGTGTAACACCAGAATCTTGCCAGTAACAAGATTCTGACGATGACAATGAAAGTTACAAGGTAAATAGGAACATTTGTTCCTTTATCTGGTATATGTTTCTCAAATTAGTGGACGAAAATAAAAGAATTATAAAAATGTCTTTCTAGTTATTTAGCTGTGGTTATTTATGAAGTGATAATGCTTTCTTCAAAAGATTTTGGACTTTTCCATATGGAGCTGACATTTGGTGTTGCAAACTTGGCACAGAACAAAATAGGAAATAAGCCCAGAAAAACTTGTTTTATTTGTTTGTTTTGTTATGCTTTTCTGAGGGGAGGGTTGTTTTGTTTTGTTTTTTTCAGTTTGGAAAAGTTAAAAAACTCAACACATAAATGTGTATTATTGAGATAATTCTTCTTCTCCTTTAATATCTTTGTTGCTTCAAATCCTGATTACATTTGAAAATAGTCAATATATCAGGCCTTTCTCTGACATCTGAATCTTACACTCCATAATTTCAGCTTGCTGTTTTTAAAAGGTTTTCTGTCACAGATGTAAAGTAGTTCTGTAAAATGTGACTGTCTACAACCTATAGTGTCCCAAGGGTCTTCAGATAGAACCTTTTACCTTATCAGTTATCAGTTGCTGAATGACCATCAATATGTTTTTGAATTAAAAGCTGGTGTTATTATTTATCCTATTCCTTAAATCATAGAAACATAGAATCATTGAATGGTTTAAGTTGGAAAGGACCTTGAAGTTCATCGAGTTCCAACCCCCCTGCCGTGGGAAGGGACACCTCCCACTAGACCAGGTTGCCCAAGGCCACGTCCAGCCTGGCCTTGAACACCTCCAGGGATGGGGCCTCAACAACCTCTCTGGGCAACCTCTTCCAGTGACTTACCACCCTCAAAGTGAAAAACTTCTTCCTAATCCTCAATCTGAACCTGCCCTCTTCCAGTTTAAAGTCATTCCCCCTCGTCCTATCACTACATGCCCTAATAAAAAGCCCTTCCCCAGCTCTCCTGTAAGCCCCCTTTGGGGACTGGAAGGCCGCAATAAGATCTCGCCATAGCTTTTACGCTTTTCAGTTCTATTCCAGTCAAAATACAGGGTGACTTTTGTTTCATAACACACTTTGTATATAATATTAGATACCTGATCTTAGTATCAGGTCTTTATTTAAACTTTTTCTTAACGTATGACCCCTCAAGGGTTTCCCAGAGGCTTTCCTAACTGCATTTGCTTTGATAAATTATTTTATATGTACACATGACTTACAAGACTTTGGACACACCCTGCATACAGTTCTCTAGGTATTTTAAGATTAAACATGGAATAATTCTCTGACAGTCTATGTTATATCAGCTTTCCTGTATGACCTTGTAAGTCATGGAATTATCTGAACCTTCTCAGATGGATGCCATAGATCTCAATCCCATTTTTAAGGCTTTGCTACGATACCTATTTAAAAAAAAAAATCTGGTAAATCTCTGTAAACAAAGTCTCTGTACTGGCACAGTTCTCCATTTATCCAAATAAACATTTTAAGGCTCCTTGTTAACACTTCAAAACTGGCACTTTTGCAAAGAGGTTGGGAGAAGTCTGAGCATATCACTATTGATTTGGCTGGGATCTTCAAATCTGGGTTTGATCCCACAAGGTATAACATTCCTTATTCCTGAAATACATACTAAAATTAATTTTTCTCTGAAGGGTTTGGCTTGTAAAGAATAATCCCTGATTTTCTTTCTTTATAGATGGGGATTTTACTGCTCTAATAGTAGTTTCAGTTTCAGTTTAATTTACAAAGGCAGACAAAAAGTAAAAATACTGAACACACATTCCAGAAGTTAACTTTTGTTAGGTAGTCAATTCAAATACATCTATAAATACAAACAGCTGCTAAAGAAGGTTGATACTAAACAGAACAAGAATTAAATTTAAGTGAGTTAGAAATGTTAGATGTTTGAAAATGAATGGTCTCAGCAAAGTATAGCTGATGAAATTTGAGGAGTACCTGGGCTTTACAGAGACATAGATAATAAGTAAAGAGGACATGAAAGATGATACAGTCACCTGAACAGACATCTCAAAAAAGGAGGATTTGGTAGCAGATAACAGATCTATAAACTGTTCCAAAACCAGTTCCTGTTTGTATAAGAAACAAGAATGTTTGTGAAAGAAGGGGATAAAGAAGAGCTGCAGAGTCCATGAGAAACAAAGGAAGATATAAAAGTGAAAAACTGAGAAAAATAAAAAAGTAAACATAATGTAAAGTTCCTTGCAAGACAAGGCTGAAAAGATTCTATGTGAAACTGAGGAAAAAGAACTACAAGGCAGATCACAGAGCTGAAAGAAATTTCAAAATTATGAAATAGAAGGATGATCTTATCATTAATGTTAAAAATTATACTCAACTACTCCAGGAACTATATGGTTAGGAAGGTTCAAAAGGTAGCAATTGGGAAGAGAAGAATAAGCTTCTCAAGATTAGATTTTCACAAGAATCTATCTGCTGTAGAAAGTCATGTCGAGAAATTCTGAACCCTTTAGACAATTAAAAAAAAAAAAAAGAGCACCTTAAAAAGCAAAACAAAACACAAAATGGAAATATATATTGTTTAATTAACCAAGGACTGATTTAAAGAGGAAACTCTAAGCAGGAAGTACACCATTTACTAAAAAAATTGAACTGATGGTACCAAAACTGTAACTGGCAAAAAAATCCAGAGGGTTGAAATGATTATGAAAACTTTATAAGCCTGTTAATTATTTTTATCGCATCCGAAAGTATAAATAAACAGAAGTTGTCAAGGTCCTATCCCTGGAAGCATTCAAGCCCAGGTTGGGAGAGGCTTTGAGCAACCTGGTCTAGTGGGACGTGTCCCTGCCCATGGCAGGGGGGGTGGAACTAGGTGATCTTTAAGGTCCTTTCCAACCTAAACCATTCGATGATTCTATGAAATAACACATTACCAAGTCCACTTTTTCAAATCAGTTTTGATATTAAACTGATATTTATCACTTACCCAGTAAGATTGGAAAATTTACAAAATCTGTAACGTGTGTCATGTGAGTAAGTGGTAATAAGGGCAATTAGATAAGTAGATGATAAAACACCAGTCTAAGAAAAAAAATGAGAGAGCCAGAGATCGGTTCCCATGCCAGAGCCACTCAAAAAGACAATATAAAAAATCAAACAAGCACCTCTTGTCTGAAAGGTGAAAAAAAGGACCAAAAGAAAAAAAAAAAAAAATGTCCTCTAGGAAATCTGTATAATCTTTCTGGACTTCAATCTAAAAATGGCATACATAAAGTCCAGCATATTGACTATCATGAACTTGTCAAACAAATTTTAAGCAAATAGGTCTCTCAGGATCTTAAAAGCCCAGTCAAGATTAACATTTCCTGTCATTATCTACCTATAAAGTCCTTCAAAAATGGAAGAGTATTAATTCTTTCACAGTTATCTAGTAGGATAGATCCTTTTTGTTGCTTCTGCTGATAATATTTCTTTCCAATACCTTTTATCTATGACATAAAAAAAATAATTTCAAAATCCATTCTTCTCTAAAAAAAGTTTGGTAACTTGAGTACAGGAAGGTAAAGTGTTACTTCCCTCCCCAGATATTATACATTGGGTGAATATGATGAAGATTCAAAAAGGACATGCAGATAACCAGGAAACAATTATCAGCTCTAAGACAAAATGAAAAAGACAGGTTTACATCTACACTCCTTAGAATTAGCTTTCTCTAGAGCAAGGCCATGGGTTTAATGGGGGTCTGGTGTGGTGACATAGCAGCAATTTCAGTAGGGTTCTCTTTTTCTTTTCCTTTTTGTCTTTTTCTTTTTCTTCTTCTTCTTCTTCTTCTTCTTCTTCTTCTTCTTCTTATATTATTTTAGAGAAAGCTGGCAGAGTAATCCAAAACAGAGTATGGGAACAAATGACCAAAAAAAAATAGAGTGGACAATTAAAGGCAGCTTGATTCCCTGACTTACATTTGATTTGAACTGCTTACCACATGAAGTCCCTTCAAAATGTATGTTGACTATACCTGTTTTGTAAATCTCAAGAGAACTGAAGCATGATGTATCTATGGAGGTGTTCATTGTTATATGCAATATAAACATGCATCACCAAAAAAGAAAAATCTAAAGGACAGCAGAAAAATCTCCAACAAGTTTCAAAAGCAGAATTTATTTGGAAAAAAAAATCTGCCTGTGGATGCAACCAAAGGCCAGACTGGTTTCATTTAGTCCAGTACACTAACACTGAGAGTGATGAAAAGTCAATGCTTTGAGAAAAACTTTAGAATACAGAAAACATCTATAGTTCATCTTCTGATCATTGTCATTACCATTACCAATCATTTATTTTTAAGGAACTTTCTGAAGTGAAGCTACTAATTTAGTAGTACCTGGGTGACTATATTAGACTCCCTGGGCCCGCCCCCAGATAGAGTTAAGACTGGTAAGGCACACTTGTAAGAAAAAGAGCTTCTTTGGATATGTTAGTCACAAAAGGAAGTTCATATACAATGTGGGTCCATTAATAAATGGGTGATGCAACCTTGCAGTGCTGAAATCCAACAAGGAAAAGGCGGAAGTACTCAATGCGTTCTCTGAATAAATTTCTACAGCACATCTGTTCCTAGATATCTTCATGTAGTAGCATGATTTGGGAAGAAGTGCGCCCCGAAGGTGGGGGGGGGGGGGGCTACATGTCTGGACAGAAGCGGCTGCTGAATTCTGGTGCCCTTTTGAGCAACCTGGCAGTTCTGTAGGCCCCCTGGGAGGGGTAGGGTATAGTAATGTAGCTGTGGCGTGTAGGCAACAGTTCCTTGTGTTAGCTAGCATTGATAACAAAAGAGGGACAGCCAATACTGAGGAACAACAGGTAAAAGAAGATGACTGCATTCAAAGGCAGGGGGGCAGATAGCTTTCACCAAAGGGTGCTGAAAAAGCTGGCTGATTCTATGCAACGCTGGTATCATCTATGAAAAACTGTGGCGATGAGAAGTTCCTACTGACTGTAGAAAGACTAATATTATATGAATTTTTAAGAAAGGCAAAGAGAAGCTAGGAACCTCACATCAAACCCTGCAAAGAACTTGTCCTCTAGGAAAGCACAAACAGGAAATCAGGAGCACTTACACAGATTGACCAAGGGTGAATCATATGTCATCAACCTGATTGTCTTCTATGACAAAATGACTGGGTACATGGACCAGTGGTAGATGTAATAGTGTTCGATGTAACAGCGCTTTACATCAGCAAGGTTTTTGACACCATCTCTTGCAGCAGTGTCTTTGGGAGCTGATGAAATTTCATTTCAGTGGCCAGTTCAGCCCGAACCATGACAATGCACTAAACAGATAGATTTAAAATTGGCCTGGCATCTGTGCTGAAAGGGTCGGAACCAATGGCTTTATATTCAGCTGGTGGCCAGGAATAAGCTGAGCACTAGGAAGTCAATATGGGGTCTTACGCTGTTTAATATTTTCATCCTCACAGTTGATGGTGAGAAAAAATTAATTCCCAGGAAATTTTGGATCATACTAAACTAGGAAAAGTAGCTGACGTACTGAATACCAGAGCTTCAACGCAGACACTTGACAAACGTGAGCGCTGGGACAACAGAAACCTCATAAACTCAACAAGTAGAGGTAAAAAGTTGTGCAATATGGATCAGTAATGTGTTCTCATCCTG
Organism: Vanellus vanellus; assembly: GCF_965231255.1. NCBI lineage: Eukaryota > Metazoa > Chordata > Aves > Charadriiformes > Charadriidae > Vanellus > Vanellus vanellus. Next base: position 152,688,235 of record NC_138906.1, read on the forward strand.
AATAAAACAAACTATACATTCAACTACATAAAAACTCTAGAGGGTTTGAAGGTTAGTTGGAGGCTTAGAGCTCATGACCTACAGCAAAAAGTTGAGGCAGCTAGGCTTAATTAATCTGACAAAGAGGAAGCTAAGGTACTGGCTAATAGCAGACCATAAATACTTTAAGAATCTTTACAAAAAATGAAGCAAACTTTTCCTCATATGGCAGACAATATACAAAGGGCAGTTTAGGAGATTCAGATTTTACATTACAAGAAACTTCTTCCAAGAAAAGCAGGGCAGAACTGGAGCAGCATAACCAGATTGTTGTGAAATTCTATTCTTGGGGGTTTTCAGGATTGACTAAACAAAACCCCAGCTGATATGATTTAGTGTTGGCATTAGGCGTGACATTGGAGTTGATGCCCTCTCAAGGACCCTTCCAATCAATGTTTCTATGTCTCACTCAAGCTGTTCAATTTATTTTGAACTCATATAAAACTTTTGCATCTACAGCATACTGTGCTAAAGCAGTTCATAGCTTCAAAAATGAATGCTTGTCCTGTGTCTCTCATTAACTTTATCTGCCAATTTCTATTTCTAACAGGACAAAAGATAATTGCCACTAGGTTTGCATTTTCAGGAAGAAAACCCAGACTTTAGATATATTTTCATTACAAAAAAAGTATGAATAAATATTAAGACAATTATACAAATTTGAGAAAGCACTTTAATCTCATACCTATTTTTGAAGTCTCTATCATCTGCCCCAAATTTGGGATCCTTCTTTAGAGAACACAAACTAAAAGTAGTAAGAAGGAGCCTAAAATAAAGCTATAGATTCTCTACAGGATGTGAAAGAGCAGGTTTAATATTTTGAACTTCATATGAAGTTTATATTGAATAGTGTTATTTTAACAGATGGCAAACATGGCAAACATAGCAAACTAACTCATTTTGGATTATTTTCCTCCATTATTTGATATATTCTTTAAATTATTATTGAACAAGAATCAATTATGCAAGGAATCGAAACCTCAAACTCAGCTGTAACTATAAATTTTATTATTCTGCATTTTGAATGTACATTTCTCTTGCAAATTTTGTGATGGATAGGTGGGATGGACTAGAAGAAGAAGGAGATGATTCAGTTTGGATTTTTGCACTGATGTGCAGGGAATGCATCTGAATTCATACATTGAAGTATTATTTTGTTTCTGTAGAATCAACTGAAAAGTCATATATATGTTAAAGTATAGAAAAAAGTATTCTCCAAGATTCACATCTTTCTGCCATATTAACCTCTTCTGTCCACACCAGCAACTGAACAAGTTTGAGAGTACATCATTTTTTTGCCATAGGAAAAAAAAAAAAACAAACAAAAACCCAACAGAAATACATAAACATCAGGTCCTAAAGTCTGGCCCTATCAAAGAATTAATTTAATATTATGACATGTTTTAATTCTACCATAAATAAATAATCAGCATTGCAGCACATATATTATTTTCTCCATCTGCAGTAAAAGAAGATAAAGCTATACATAACCTTTCAAGACTATGCAGCAAAGCATGTTTTCTTAACCTAGCACACCACTGATCCATAATTATTTATGTGCAACACACAGACAGAATATACTGTAGTCTATTTGAGCCATAATAAGAGAGTTGAGCTAAGCCACAGCATCTGTCCCAAGCTAAGAGCATGCATAGGAACATTTTTGTGGATCAGCTGATACAGTACTTGGAAACATTACTGCAAGATGTCAGGATTCCAAGATACAGTGTTAGACTATTTAAATCTTTAAAGCTTCTGGTCCAGGAAAATCCTTACCACGTGTTGAACAAACTAAAGTGATGACTGAAATTCAGTTGCAGAAGATCTCCCAACACTCTTAAGATCATCAGTAATTCTGCTTAAACAATTCTTAAGGTGTCACCTTTTCTCACAAAGCTTGTACTGTCAGAGGCTTCTGCTTGACAAAGGAACCAATTAACTGCTAATAAATGAAATGCACTATTCCCCTCTAAATTAGCTTCACATCTTACACTGCAAATCATCTGAGTTTTATTCAATTTTCATGACGTTTGGCTTGAAGTTTCAGAGTCTAGAAGCTCACCTTGCATATATAGAAGGGTATGTGATTCAGAGAAGGCTTAAGGAAAATTAAGCATGAAGCTGTCAGTCAATCAATGTGTTACAATGTGTTAACAATGGTTACACTTCAAAGTCATTCTTCCAAAGAAAATAACTATAAATTAATTTATAATATAAAATGAAAGAAGAAATTATCATTAGTTATACTGTAACTCAACTCATTGGCATAATAAATTGCGTTTAATATAAACTTCATATGCTTCCTTCCCTCAATAAAATTTGTATTTTTAAGACCAGGCTAGCATCTTTGTGGCTGTCCAACAGCATTCACTGCTTTGTTGTGATCCAAGTTTGATCTGAATCTCATCTTTAAATACCTAGTTGGACTACACTACAGAGGTAGAGGGATAGAGATAGGCTCATTTATTCATTTTATGAAGCCAGAACTTTGGGGTGGTGGTGGAGGAAGATGTTTCCTTCATAATAAAATATTTTTTCCAAGCAGAATTCAGTTTGACTATGTGTATTCCACCATAAACATGCAAACAAGAAAAAAAAAAAGCCTCCAAACCCCAACAACAAAAAAAGCAACAAGAACACATGAAAACTTTTTCTCTTCATGTATTACATCTTTCTTATATTTTCCATAGGGGCATTTATTCTAAAATTGGACACTCGTGGAAAAGGTGTCTATTTTACTGTATGACAGGTAACATAAAATAAGCTATTGGAAATTCCACCAGAATAAAAATTAGTACATCTAAACTTTTAAGAAAAATCTGGGAAGGGAAGTATTCTTTCTGAGGTAAATTATCTTTTTCATTACAGGAAAAGATGGCAACTATTAGTAAGTCTTGACTTTATTTCAACCTACAAAGGCACGTTATGCTCAAATAGTGAGCTAGCATCACAAACCAAGACTTTAAATTTCAAAACATAGTCATGGGGAATTTTCACATTAGGAAAAATACCCGAAAGGGTGAACATGGAGTTTCAGGTCCCAAAGAATGTCATGGAATGCTGCAGCTTGTCTTACAGCTTACATTGCTGATTTTCTAAGTCTGTGTAAGAACCATGTAAGACTATAGGAATGTGCTGAGAGAGCAGGTAGTGAAATTGCAATAAAATGCTTCCAAACCTATAACATCACATTTGAAGAAAGCTAAAGAGAAGTGACAAGAGCATGCTCCTCTCTAAAATAGATCAAATTGTACTGAAATTAGATTTTGATTGATCGTGATAAAGATAGATCTAAACTCTTCTTCAAAACACTATATTTTAAAATTAAGGTATTGTAATTGGGATTTTTACTTCCTTATCAGAAGGGGAAAAAAAGACAAGGTCAAAGTAAAGCTGTTTCCTACATTGTAGAGAGAGTGACTTCAAGAAGGAAAAAGGAAAAGTGTGCTATTTTTCTCTCTGTCAGGTACAAGAAAACCTGGAAAAGATTTTCCATAGTACTGTACTTTTTTAACTAAATGTAAGAATTTTCTTGCAATGTCTTATTTAGTTTAAAGAATTAGTAGCATCCTTACTTTGGAAGCTTATGAAGCAATTGACCAACCATTATAACAACGGCAAGAATTGCAACCAGGTTAATTTAAAAAGGGATTTTTTTCAGTCTGCTGAAATTTTTTAGTTTGCTTTTGTTTCTTGTAAGATGTCTTTTCAATATATCAAGTGTTCAACTTGAGCTAAATGACAAATGTATTACTAACATTTCCCAGTCCTGTTTTTTACAAGACAAATCTCACTGTTCACATTCCTGAGACCTTTAACAAGCCTTAGATAGGTAACCACCCTATTTATTCCTAATATGCGTAAGATGAATACAACAAAAGGGGTAATTATTCCCTTTTTAAAGGCCTGTCAATAAAGCAGCTAGACACTATGCACAAGTGTGTCTGTATATATGTCCTCCCACTATTTCCAAATAAAATGTTTTTGCATTGTAAAGAGAGGCTACCACAAAATAGAGGAAAGACTCGATCTTTTGGAAGGAAACTAGTCCTTTCTGGGTTATTTCTGAGACTTACACTCAGAACAGACCTGCCTATTAAGGAGATGTTGCACTAGATGGGATTTATCTAGTGGGATTTATCTAGAGAAGACTATCCATACCAGATTGGCTTTATCTTGAAATAAAACAAACCGTGAAAATTCGAATATTTAGTTGAAAGGAATTAGTTCAAGGAAAGCTTTTGAGCATAAACTTGAGGTGGCAATGAAGCCATTGAGAAGCCTGTGCTTTCAGAAACTATTACTGCTCTGCAACCAAACCTGTTAGAGAAACCTGGAAGCAATTAGGTTGCCCTTAGAATCAGCAGGATTTTAGACTGTTCCTAGAATCCGCCATCAACAGAAAGAGGATCAGTTAAGTACTAGTTTGTCTGGGTTTTGTTGTTGGTTTTTTTTTTTTTTTTTTACATCTTTTTTCACTTTGTAAAAAGGTTGGTTCCATACTAATGTCAAGAAGTGATCAAAATGAAGATGAATACAAAAAAAAAAAAATAAAATTGAGTTCAGTTAGATCTGAAAATACATAAAATAAATTCTTTGGTGGAAGGTCAAAAGTACTTCCTCACCAAAATGGACATTCCTGCCCCCCAAAATTACGACCCATGAGACCAAGAGCATAGTACTGTATCTGTTATATCTTCTGTTTATTTTGTTTTGAACAAAAGCTTATTTACCCTTTCGGTTCACCAAAGATAACATTAAACTGAACACAACTTGTCACTTTCACTTTTTTCACTAACAGTGGATATTGTATGTGTAAGCCACGTTCTTTCACTTACTTATACTTAGTTACTTATTCTTTTCCATTATGATGGGATTGGATGTATCATTATGTTATATATATAAGCATTAAATAGTGCATTCATGGGAGTTGATAGAAAAGCTGATTTTCCTCACAGATAATTTGGGGATAGTTTTCAAAAAGTAAAAAAGAAGAAACACAGATTTTAGTGAGAAATTAGTAGAAAAAAAAAAAAAAACGAAATACTTAAAATGAAAATATATTGATTATGATATCTTGTATATCTTGTATTCTGTTGTTCAGTAATTTGAATGCCTTCTCCTTTCATTATCTCATAAATTTATTTGAAAGTTTGATAGTCACATCATCACAGTCTATAGCGAAAAATAATGTTAAATTATATCCTGATAGTTTGGCCTAAAAGGAAAGATGAGGGCATGATCATCACCATACCTTCTTTGAGGTACTGCCCCTCACATATGTTTAACTAATCTTGCAGTAGGTCCTTCTGTGGACTAAATAATGATTCTAGAAAGCATGACAGTTAAAAAATACAGTTCATTTATTTTTATTTTTCTGAAAACTTTGAGAAATCATTTTTTGTCAGGTAATGTCAGACATGACATTCCATATAAATTTAGTTATAAAGCTTTCTCTGATGCACATTGGACTTTTTCTTTTCTCAAAACTAGAGAAATAGAGAGACTGTAATAACTGAGAAATTATAATAACTGACTGCCAGCTAGCACATTTACTTCAGATGTCATTATCAATCCTATCTTCTGCTTGATTATGGGGAGAAAAAACAAACCAAAACAAAAAAATGTACAAGAATGAAGTAACATAATTTTGTAAAATCTCCCGGATTACTCTTAACACTTACTATCTTCAAATGTTAGGAAGTGTGCTGTGTGATAGGTAAAATACATCTTTTGAACAAAACTGAATGTAATAAAACCATTTAATTTGAAAATTACCAATCTCCCTCCTACTTATTTCTTCCTTTTCTCTTTCCTCACTTAGGTGTTTTGAAGGCATTTGTAAACTTGATGATAATGTGAAATTAACATATGACATAAAGCAAGAAAATACCTTTAGATTTATTCTTTTAATACAGCCCAAAATTTGTCAGTATATCAAATATATAATATGTATGTTTAATCCTTAGTATGTTGAGAAATGAAAGTCCAGAAACTCAGAATTAAAGAAATTCAGAATTAAAATGAATTCAAAACATTTTCAAGAAGTTAAAATCACTTCTTGAAAATGTTTGAAATAAGTGTGTCTTTACTCATACAATACATCAACCACTGCTGTTACTGACAGTAGGAGTCATATAAATTCACTGAGAAAAAAAACATAGGATGTTTTGGAAGAGTATTGCAAACTTTTTTTTCTTACAAGGTAAGGAACCTGAAAGATAGATGAGAATGGATGAGGAAAGGAGGCTAAAATTTGAGTTTAGGTTAAATAAAAAACAGGTGGAATAGATCACTGGCAGTGTATAATTCTTTGATTCTTTAGAGTTTTCCTAGAAACATTTGAAAAAAAAAAAAAAAAGCAAGGAATAAAAAGCAGGAATTTGTTAGAAAGAAAGTACATTTTTTTTTAAATTTGAATTATTATTTTTAATACAGTAATACTACATACTACCAATTTGGTATGTATGAAAATTAATAAAAAATAGTCTGCATTCACTCTGGGCACTACTAGGGAGATACACCTGTGTGCACCAAACTTCTGTATTCCTGAAAAATAGACTGTAGAATATACAGTATTCCCTTAGATTCTGGTTAATATTTCTAAGTTAATATCTGAAATATCTTCTGTGAGATTTTATTGTTCTCTTTGTGTTGTATTTAATTTTGCTTTGTCCTTCACAAAAACCTCCAGTGTCACATGTATGCTCAATATTTATAAATCTAATACAGTATTTACATGATAATATTATTTTAACTTACCTTCAATCCATTTTTTGCTAGATTATAAGAGATATACGCTCTCTTCCAAGTAAGTATTTTGTCTTCTTTGCATATTAAGTACAGGCTATATTGAACTACATAATTTTATACAGAATTCTATTTCATTTTTTACTGAGAAGTTCAGTTTTGAAAAAGCATCTCAACAACAGCAATAACTTTTTAACACACACATTTTCCAAGTTCAGTATTAGAGAAATTATATAATGGTAGGGTTTATATTTTACCTAAAATCTGAGCCTATCCGTTTTCCATTTTCTGGTTCTCCAGGATCTGGGCACAAATTGGATGCCTGTTTAATACCTCCCTCATTTACTGCAAAAGAACAGAAAAAAAAAAAAAAAAAAAAAAAAGATAAAATGATACAGTTTTTAAAAAATACAGTTAAGCAACTAACAAATATGAAAACATATATTAACTGTGTTTTACGTACTTTAGAACATATTTTCTATAGAATATGATCACCCATATAATCTCTAGTTTCAATGTATAAGTTTCTCCTCCCTATAATAAGCAAAGCATATATTTTCTGGTTTGAATTTCCCCTCTCCTCCCTCCCCCCCCCCCCCAAATAACATGTTTTTTATAAATTGTAGTTATCAACTCTTTTGTTTGTTTGTAATATTATTGAACCCAGATGGAAACGTTATTACTATTCCTTTACAAACATTAACATTTAAAGGACTGTTCATCAAGTTTAGGGCTGTAAGATTTTACTCTGAACATAATCTAATAAATGTCATCTCCACTAAGAGCTGACCTTTTCTCCTTGAATTATAAGAAAACTTGAATGCATAGGCTCATGCTGAGAGAATTGTCCTTAATCAGTATTGAAAACACAGATATTCCCAAAATATGGTGATCTGAAGGTAAGCTCAAAATGCCAGTTTGATTTGCATACATTTATCTTATAATAAAATAAAATGGATCTTCAGAGAGAAATTTCCTGTGAACCTTTCCGTGTGTTTTTCCAGAAATTTATATGTAGTGATCTAGCCCTCAGCATATTCAACAATATCTTAGCTCTTTTTTTTTCCAATGCATTATATGCTTTCTCATAATTTTTACAGCTTACAAAAGTATTTTTTACAAAACTAATTTTAAGCCAAAATAATTCTAATAATTTTGTATTTAATTTTTGAAGTTAATTGAACCAGGAGGTAGCAGTTCCCAGAAAAAAACTTAGCAAAGGAGGTTGATCTGGTATTACTTGGTAAATTCATGGCCCGATAGAAGAATTTTTTTTTTTTAAAATAAAAGTTAACATGACACCAAGAGATTTACACTAAGCAGAAAGAGATTTTCACCTTTATAAATCTTTATTTCTGAGGAACTAGACTAATGGACTTGCAGTATTAGATTTTAACTTTCCTTTAAAGAAAAGTTTGCATATAATTAGGCTAATCACATTATGCTGTAAATTGAATGTATCTAAATAAAAAAATGTAATTTCTAATTATACTTCTGAAGGGCGTTCATTAAATTTCAGCTTTTAATGAAGGACAATAACATTCAGAATACTTGGGGGTTTTCCCATTCTTGAAATTTGTCTTCTTACTCACAAAGGGAAGCATTGGTTTGGTACCTCTGAGTAAGGCAAAGGCCAAATGAAAATGTTGCAGAGAATTAAAAGGAAAATGTCTCAACTTAGCACACTGCTCAAAAGCCTATCATGAGGCTCAGCCATTGTCAACTGGAATCACTATCCTCCTCTGCCCCAAAAGAGCTGCACCATGTCCAAAGTTGTTCTAATAGCAAACAAAAGTAGTCTCTGTTCATCTACATCTCTGTGCTCAGAGGACGTTGGGACAAGGAAGGCCTTACCTTAGATCCCATTCCTATTAATGGGTTTCATCATTTTTTTGCTCCCCCAATACTTGTAGGTGTGATGAAAGCATATTAGCTATAGAAATCTGAGTTCCTGCTAATGTTGGAATATATATGTCTCTCACAATTCCATAAACTGCATTTCACAAGGGCGTCTAGTAGGAACTTGTCGGAGGAGCATTTAAAATGAACTGTCTCCTTGAAATACCTGGGTGCTTTTATATAGTTCCAAAGCCTATATGAAGTTGTGATAAATTCATAATCATCATAGGTAGACAGTATTAATTGAAAAGACCGTTGGGTAGACAGTTAGGATTCACTGAGCAATGCAAGAAGGGAAACGAAGTATACTTGAGAGCAAATAACTCAAAAGACACCTTCTCAATTTTATGAGAGTCTGTTACCTTTTCTGACATTACACATATAATGAAACTATAGCTAAAGCTTATTCATGATACCTGACAATAATATTAAAAAAAATAAAATAAAAGGGTGCCATTTTGGGGCTGTATCATATGTCTATGCACACAGAAGAAACTCTTTACTATAAACAAAATAAACTAAAAATAGTATTTACAAATAACAATTTCTATTTATTGTATTATTTTAATATATTAAATAATTATTTTATTTTTATACACAGTATTTCCCTATACATAGGAAATAGAGTGAATATTCATATAAAAAAGAATATTCTACGGGATTTCAGCACACAAGAACTATTATATACTTCAATTTCTACCAAAAATGGAAGCTTCAAAATCCTATTGTTTTTTGACATCTTCTGTATAAAGTTCCATTCTTGAAAATACTCTATGAAATGTGTTTTTAATTTATAAAATATGGATTTATTAATATTCATAAATAAAAACACAAAGACATGTTAAAGAAAATTAATAAAATAATTACAGTGACAAAATTAAAATAAGATGTATACCACAGTAAAAATTCAGAAGAAAATTTATAGGTAGAAGTTACTAAACTGATTTCTGATTTGATCCCAAATCAGAAATGCACTTAAGCACAAACTTAAATCCATTCTGATTTCTGCTAACTACTTTGGGAAAAATAAATGCACATTTTTTTTACTATTGTGTTGATGTTACTTTTCCAGACATAATGCTTGATTTTTCAGTCTACTGAAATACAGCTCTATATAGTTCCCCAGATATCTATCTATCTATCTGTCTGTCTGTCTGTCTGTCTGTCTGTCTATCTTTGTTTTACATAGAATCATAGAATGGTTTAGATTGAAAGGGACCTTAAAGATCATCTAGTTCCAACCCTCCTGTCATGGGCAGGGACACCTTCCACTTGATCTGGTTGCTCTAAGCCTCGTCCAGCCTGGCCAACATGCCACATAGTCATGTGACAACTAGCAATGCAGGGTTTTCTGTATTAAACTAAAGGCTCCTCTAGCAAAAGCAATCATTCATGGTCTGGTCACGAAACTAGGAGAAAAAAAATCCAGATTTCTAATCCAGATTGAAGTAGGTCCCCCAATATTCTCTTTTTTCGTTAATCTCGTCACTTGCAAAATGAAGTTGATGTATACTTGTTTCAAAGTATATAATCATATCAGGTATTATCATTCTGGCTTTAATATGTGCAAATCACCTACACATTAGTATTGAATGTAATATAGCAGATATGTTCAATAAAAGTAAAATAAGGAAAAGACATACACATGAGAAACGTTGAATGATAATTTCACGGCATAATGTAAAATATATATTCACTTATCCTTATCTTATTTCCACTAACAGTTTAATGATGGTCATCCTTCTTTTCAAAAGACCTTATCTGTGATTGTAATGCAAGTACAGATTCAGCTGAGGCTACATTGGGAATTTTATCTAATGTTAACAGCTAAATACATAGGGTTTTCATTGAATACTGCTTCTTCAATTTCCTCAGCTACCAAAGTGACTAGCTAGCCAAAAGTTAGATTACAATATAAAATCTGTTATCTATTTATGACAAGATTATGATCATTAAAGGTACAAATCATAAAGGTTTTCACTTTCACTTATTGTTCACTCATTTAGGTAATCTACTCTGCATAACCAATAAAACAAGATACAGAAGTTTTCATTTTTACATAGACTATAATAACATATGAAATTCTATAAAGATTTTCAAAAATATGTTGATAAATTTCATTACTAATTTTGTAACAAACACCTTTGGATATCACAAGTGTCTGGTACTTCAATATAAATGTACAATTCCTATTAATGTTTATATAATGGAATATTAAATTATTTGTGCAAAATAAATTTAAAGAGAAACAAACTGTATTATCAGTCATTGTATTATTCTCATTTGTAACTCTAAAAGCACAGATGGACCATTAGACCTCGGAGAGGTTCCTTATACAAAATACTGTAATTATCTTACTGTTATTTCTTGTTGTATAATCACTCTACTTCCCAGTCACACAATACAAGTAAAAAGAATACTTGTTTTTAAATATCTTGATACAAAGTTTTCAAATAAACCAGAAATGTCTTACAGAACTATTTAGGTGATGCAGTTTATAGAAAAGATGACTATGGCAATATGCTACATTAGAAGAACTGAACAGAAGTGTATTTTACTTTATTTTTCTTACTTTGTAAATGTTAAAGGGTCTTGCTGCTTGAAGACACCTTTTTATAAAAAAAAAAAAGCATCCAATATGTTGATAGTTTAAAACCTAAAACTGAAAAATGGATTAAAATTCATGCCAATGTGCCCTGCAAAATCCTGGAAATGGAATCTATCATTGACACTTTAAACAAAAAATTAGTACAAATGTGTACAGTTTAGGAGCTTCAAAAACAAGTCCTTTCACTCTTGTGAAGAATAATGAAATGTAGTATAAGTAGACATTGGCTAAGCAGTTATACCATCTTTATTTCAACCAATTACTGTTAAATATTTAAAATGTGGTTCTAGTCCAAAAAGGAAGTCTATAAAACTGGCACGTTCTTTTGCAAAAGATATACTCTTTAATGTATTTAAAGTCATACCTGTTTAATTAGTTAGAAAGTTGCCTGACTCCTCCTTCTGAGTTAATCAGGCCTCAGTCCTGTAAGATGCTGAGCACTTCAGTTCCTATTTTCTCTAATTAATCTTGAAGGCACTAAGCATCTCCAGATTTTTTAAAACTACAGTTAGTTAATCAGTTCAAAATGTCAAAATTAAGGAAGAAAAAAAATTTCAGAAAGTGACCTCATGTGTGTCTCTTGAAAAAAAGTATGTGCTTGCACTTTTGTAAATGAGGATAGGCTTTGGTTTGTACAGCCTTTTGCTGCTACTACTGATTTTCAATTAAAATAACATATCTCCTGTTCACAGCTAAGGTTTCAGCTGACACCTGGGAGACTGAATGTTTATTTCTTTGTAAATACTGCAAATTTAACGTGAAAATACTGCAAAATAACATGTCATTCAACAGTGCCAGATTTATAGAAAGCTTGCCTTTAGAGTAGAACCATATTTGAAAATTCACCATGCAGACTGGAGAAACAGATTTAAGTCAGTTATCAGAAATACGGAAACAATTTTGAAAACACACAAACAGCACAGACAGCACAAACTTCACTCTTGCACTAGTAAAAAGTAACAGAAAAGGAGTACACTCACAGATAGAAAACTTGTTGCTGTTGTCTTTCCCTGGAAACAATTTAAATCCTCTAGATTTAAAATCTATGGCCTTTTTCACTAGTTAAAAAAAAAACAAACAAACAAAAACACGTATCAGGCAATACAGTCTAAAATACTTCATTTCATTTGACAAATTTTATCATGGAAGTATATACAAATTAGAGTACCAGCTACCTAACAAGCTCATATTGTTTACCTTTGGTGGGAAAAAATTTACAAAACAAGTATCAAGACCAATTTGTGCACCTGACAATGGAAAGAAATAAGATTTGTAACTTAATTTTTCTCCCACATAACCAAGAAAAAAATTATATCCAAAAGTGTTTATTTCCACGCACCATATAGTGTGTAAAACATTGTCACACATTTATGGAACCTGGAAAATGAAAAGAATTATAGATATGTTTCTCTAAAACAGTTGAACAGTTGAATCCTAGACAGTGTTTCTTCTGTACTAAGAAACAGTACAAGAGTAGTGCTTATCCCCCACTCCCTCCATTAAAAAAAAAAAAAAAAAAAGCACAGAATATTATCACATCTGCCAACTGAAAAGTCAGCAATCTTTTAAGTAAAGATAATATGGCATTTTTAAATAGTTGATTTTTGGTGAAATTTTAATTCAATTATTCTTCCCAGTGATAGAGAATTAAAAAGGAAAAAAAGAGACATGTTATTGAGAGCACACTGAAATTCAGTATATATGCTCAGATCTGAATTCCATAAGCATCCAAGCAATACAGGACATCTATTAATCCAAATATATTCTGAAAAGGTTTAATCAGCAATAGAAACGTCAACATATTTTTTGTCAACATATTTTGCTTGTTACTTCAGAATTTAAAATTTACATTAAAAGTCAGTGTCACACTTGGAAAAAAGATAAAACAGAGGCAACAGCTAAAAAATTACAATGTTTTAGTAGACAAAAAGTCCTTCTAAAAGTAACACACTGGAATCTAAAAGTAACACACTGGAATACATTCTCCATATCTATAGGCACGCAGACTACTTCCCTGTTCCAAGAGTATCTCCACTAGTTGTGTTCAAAATCTACCTTAGTTATGTTCCTAGCTTTAGTAGGAAAGAATAATTTTTATTCAGGAAATATTGAAATTTTATTATCTGTGTTTACATTACACAGACAAAACAGCAATATTTTGATCATAGAAAAAAACACTGCATTATTAAATTAAGCATACCTGGCTAATTTTCTGTTTTAACCACAGAGATTTAGATACAAAAAAATGAAATACAGTCTACTGTTCTGCTGTTGGTTCTGCAGCTGGTCCTTTTTCTAAGTTGAAGATTGTTATTTGCAAAGTGTAATATGGAAGGTAGTTGACTCCCACCTCACCCCTAAGCCCACTGCTCAACTATTTCTGAAAAAGAAACATTATTTTGGGCTGGCTTTGTGATAAAGGCATTTAGTCCAGGCAAATCATGTGGCCACAACATATTTTTGAAACAAAACAACTAATAAAAATAGAGTAAATCCAAAACGTAAAAGATATCAAAAGGTAAGAGAATAAAGCAAAAAGAGCACAAGAAATTTTTCTTAGTCATTAAACTAAGTGCATGCCCCTTTTCTCCAATACACTTTGCCTACATAAAACCTACATAAACCCTACATAAAAAAGGACCTTCTAAAAAAAAAATAAAAATTAACCGTATATTGATTTTAGGTACATTATACTCAAGTGACTTTATAGATTACATATGTGTAAAAACTACATGGAAAACATGTTGTATGTTGGCTACAAGCAAATACTGCTGATGAAGACAGCAGAGACTAAACAAACTAGGTCTAAAAGAAGCTAACCCAAGAAGATAGACAGTACATCAGCAAAGAATTTTTCAGCACCTGTTATCTTCTTATACAAAATCAATGAATAGACAAAGAAAACCTTACATGAGGTATAAATACCAAAGTAGCAAAATAGTATCAATGTTATTAAATAAAAGTAAACATTACCACGCACAATAGGAGAACAAGATTCGGGAAAAAATAGCATACTAATAAGAAAGACAATTTATAGGATAGATACAGGACGTGATGACAAATATTTCTACACTTCTCATGGAAGAAACCATATTTTCTTCTAAATCCACAGAGGCTTTTATCTCAAGAGGTAAAATGTAAATTTCCTTGTGTATCATCATAATGTAATCTATAAACATTGCTAATGGTTCTGGGAATATATTATTTGCAGGACCATAACGTATCTGTTGCCACAAAATACTGTATTTTTAAAGTATTTTTAATCCTTAATATCAGAAGCTTGCCACCCTCTCTTCTCCCCCCCCCCCGCTAATTAATCAAAGTCCACAAGTAGTTCTATCCTCAGGAGAAGTCACAGACCCAAGAACTGAACCTTCACACAGTAGAGCCATACTGGAATAACAGTAATACTCTCTCATCATTGTGTGAGATTTCTAAGATGCTATTTCTACATAAATATGATTGTAGGAGTATTGCTGTAAGCTTCTTTTGGCCTTCTCTGAGCATCAGTGTAAAATAACTCCTCATGAGTCAGAAGCTAGGCCTAGCTATTCTTCCGACACCTATGTAAAATGAGGGTGGGCTTGAACACATGACCTCAGGTACAGAGTTTAAGCACATGCTTTAGGGAGATGTTTGTCCTTTCAGAAATCATCATAACAACACATTAAAGAGCAAAGACTGGTTGGAGTTTTTTGTTTGTTTCTACACATCCTCAGACACCTGAATGGCATATACATAGTTTATGTACACAAGAAGCAGAGGTCACAAGCTCTAAGGTGGAACTGAAAATAGTTACAAGAGTGTCTTGGTGAACATATTATTTAAAACAGGCAGAGATTTTTATAACTATTTGCGTCACTTTGCCAAAGCTATTAAATACTACTAGGAAAGCAAGCAACTCAAGATCTCTGTAGTCTTTACACTACAAGAGAAGAATTTTACTTTTAACTGTATGTTGATTTATTGAACAGTATTTTCTGAATACACTATGAAGGAGTAGTTACAGAAATGTATTTAGTCCAAACATGCCATTAATGAACTATGTGTCAGGCTGCATATGCATGTACACACATAAAAACAACCCCACCATCACCAAAAAATCCCATAACCAAACCAAAATACAAACATTCTTTAATACTTGGTAAACTAGGCATCATTTTGCACAGGCCAATGTGGAAACCATTGAGCAAAATGGTAACTGTTCAAAAACAGTTTTAGCATCCTGAGAGCTACATGAGACATAAATTTCAAGATGGAAAATTTTCTTCTACAATATGGAAGCATTGGGGTGTACAGCCATGTAAAGCATACCTATTTAAAACATTGAGAACCCACAGATTAATGTCTTTATTTTAGTTATTCAACAACATTTATGTAAAGATATTGTCCAGCTTGTCTTTTCTAAGTTCTGTAAACTTTTAAACCAAGTATAAAGTACATTTGAAATGCTGTCGACAAAACACCACTATTCTAGGCAAAACAGGCACTCAAGTTGCATTACTACGAGTAACTATGCAGAGTATTAACCATGGAAAATTTGTCTCCTTCTGACCTTATATATTTCTTTCCTTGAGTGTAGCTCAATGCAGTTCAAACACTGAAACAACCCCTCCCCTCTCCTGAACCGTTCTTACACTATATTCGCTACTATTCAGCTAATGGAGATGGAGAACAATATCATAGTATCAAAGCCATTATTTCATGATTGCACATACAGCCCTCTTTAAATGACATCTGCAGAAATATTATGTGAAAAAAGGCAGTAGATTGTTTATTTGACTGTACCAAAATACTTATATTGCATATACATACATGCCCATATAACATGTTTTAAAAAATATGTAATATGTCTGGAAATATGCTTTTTGTGCCTCCTTGTAATCTCTGTATTCTGTTTCTCATCTTTGATATTTATTTAAAGTCAGCTGCAAAGGATTCTGCTTTATAATGCCTGAAACAAAAATAACAAAAATAAACAAAAATAACAAAAATAAACAAAAATAACAAAAATAAATTCTGGGGTGAAAGTCTTTAAGACTACATTCTCTCAAGATTTTTTTTCTTCACAAGACCTAGGGAGAAAAGCGAGTCTTTCCTTTGAATATACACTCTCAAAATTCTTCCCACCACGCTACTATTATTTAGAAAATAGAAATCAATACCATTTGTTTTCTTTGCATTGGGTCTAAATGTTAGGGAACACAAACTGACATTAAAAACACTTGTAGATTCAGAATTACATGATCTTCTGCAATAAGTATATTTGCTGGGTTTATGTTATCCTAGAAATAACGAGTAATTAACTGATTAACAGCTTTCTGAAGAGACAGAAGACATTCATGTGGAATACAGGGTAGAACTGATTCTGACTAGTGCAGAACCAATAATTCACTGATTGTTCAAGAACTTCAATATCTGATGGCAGATCTTACTTGCAGAAGCTGCTATTTCTAATGACAGAAACAGGAATCTGGTATACTCTAGACTTCTGACATTTGGTGCTCATGTGCAGATATGCCAAATAAATCATGCATGATACTTCCAGCTCATCTTGGGCATAGATCTAATTCACTGTATTTCCCCTAGAAGTTGATCTACATGCACAGCACATCCATGGCCTGAATGCGTTGACCTTACTACCCATGTAAAGGTCAATTCCATTTATTTTGCATACACTTCATGTTCACTACACGTGATGCAACTAATCATCCAGAATTTCCAAACTCTGACAACACAAGTGCTAGATATACAGATATCTTGGGGATCACCACTTCAAGGGATTGTACAAATGGAGGGGGAGAGGCAGGGCAAGGGGAGGGAAGATATAGAAACCTATTTAGTTTTTAGGTGATGGCACTTTAGGCTATAGAAATTTACATTAAAAATGTCTAAAACTAACAATTATCCAAAATAACTTAACTGTGACCCAATACACCGACTGATGTAGCACTATCTTCTAGAGCCTTTCTGCACCTTGAAACTTGGCATTAGAGGACATGAATTTTCACCAGATTTTGTAGTACAGCATCAACAGAGTAGGTTAATGATTCCTTAAATATGAAGGACAGTTCAGAAGATGAACAATCAGACTATGAATTGGTGAACCATCCACTTTTGATATTCCATTTTTTGCTTTTTGCATGAACTGATCTTGGTGTCTCTCTTTTTCTATTCTCCTCACCTCTGCTGCTTTCAACCCTGAAGTGCACCAGTTAAAGCAGATTGTATAGATTTATACCTCAAATTACTGCAGCTACTGCATTACTGTACTAAATTACTGCACTGTATTACTAATTACTGAACTAACATACTGCATTAGTACAACATGTAATAAATGTTTTTTTCTTGATCCTACAATACTTTAAACATGATGTAGTGATGACAAATAAATTGAATGACTAAAATAGTGAAAATGACTTTTTGACTCCCTGCTAAAAGTAGAGATGTTTAAACAAAGTTACTGCTTATTATGATCTATTAAATAGATAAAATTAGACTTTTTAGTTCCTTTCAGGTATCTTAGTTTCACTGACAAGAGGCTCTATTTTAGTGTTACCATACAGTCAAAAAATTGCATTCATAATGGAAGAAAATGAAAATGAGGATGAATGTAAAATTCTCTCCATAAAATGAAATTTTCTGATAGTTCAATGAACATAATTGTATACTTTAATGAAACATGCTATAGGCATATGATTCTAACCTAATGTGTTCATTTAACTTTTATATTAAAATTTAATGTATTTTGATTTTATTTTAATATGATGCATTTCCATTTTAATTGTGCAATTTCTCACGTTCATTTTTTATTGAGAGATGAAAACCTATGACAATTTTCAGAGACCACTATGATATAAGCTATATATCATTTAATATGCATTTGAAATTTTCTAGTTGGGTTCTATCCCAGTTAAAAATACACTGATGAGATACTGAATGAAAAAAAAAAAAACAAACAACTGCTTTTCTCTCATCGGAAATGTATTATTAGCATGGAGCAGAACTGGAAGTTTAAGTGTTACTGCGTTATATTATTTGTGAACAAAATTATATGTGGGATCCTCCCACTTTACAATATTTTCACTAAATTTTATAAAAATATTGTACTTCCTTATGTATGTCCCTATTAATATAAAGAACAACTTTGCAAAATAAAGTAATGCAATAATGAGCCAAACTATGTAAAATCAGTCAGAAAATGTATTGATAAAAGAAAATTATTTGTATACAGGTTACAGGTATATATATATAGGTTATTCCATATATCGGTACTGAATTAAGAAGGATGAGGAAATATAGTTAGTTTACACGGGTGGTCTTTAAAATGGTTCAAATTACAGGTTTTCTACTGTATTCTGCACCATATGTATCTCAAATTTCTCCAATTTAGAAAAATAATTAGTTAAAAGAAAGCAAGTATATTTAATATGTATATTTTTAAGTAATTTGTAATTACACTAATGATAAATAGTTTTTTATATCGTACCTACAATGTATTTCATTTATACCAACAAATTGTGGTCAAAATAAAAAACCTGAATCACTGAGGAAAAATAATGACAAAACAAGTCAGAAAACAAGTATCAATTACAGAAGTAAACATGTATAATACAATGAAGAGCACTTAAGAACTGAAGGAACTGCAAGAAAAATATATAGAAAGAACAGGATAGGAGAATAAAATTGACAGGCAAGTATAAGGAACAATAATTCAATTAAAACATTAACACAACTCATTTCTTGAAATCAGTATGACTGATTTTCTTTTTCCATTTCTTCCTTTCAATCATGCTCGACTTGACTATTGGATGAAAACTGATCTGTCCTATGACTTTGAAGTGGGACGATGCCAAGAACCGTACATCATTATTATCAATTTTTATTTAATAAAAATCTTTAAATTAAGGAACCATGGATTATAGTGTTCGTCCACCAAACAGAACATATCAATATGACTCACTAGTAAACAGATATTTTGAAGTATTTAGTATGTTTAGTATTATGAAATGTTTAGTATTATGAAATACTAAACAAACATAGTTCAGTGATTAAATGCTTGAGTGCTAAATTATATCTGTGTTATGCTAATAAACATTTCTTGGAACTTTTTAACCAATTCTAAAAAATAACTTTTAAAAATGGACAAATCTTATATACAAATCTTCTTATATAAATATGAATATATTTTCTAAAAAATCCTTAAAGCATTTATATCAATTAATCCCAAAGCAGTGCTGTATTTTTAACTGAATCTTCCAAAAAAAAAATATCAAGATAATTAAATTACTTTCTCTTAAATCCTTTTTTTTTCAGAAGTTTCCTTACATGAGAGATTATTATTTTGAGATTATGACATTATGAGATTTCTCACAACAAATCATAACCTTTAAATAAATCTTCTTGCTTCCTACCATCATAAATTCTCCTGTAACACAGAGCAAAAACAAATGCTGGTTTAATGGGAAACACCCAGTAGCAAGTTTCTTTCTCCCTGATTCATTTTTCCTGCATATTACTAAGATACTACATAAAGTCAGATATCAAAAAGCATAAAGTAAGGTATGATTGATAAGTGTTCTTAAAGAATGAAGGGGAAAGGATAGAGAAATGATAAAGGTTTTATAAGAAAGAAAAGAGAATGGAGATATCAGTAAAATGAACAAGATTTTGATAATAAACAGGTAAATAAAATCATCAAAATATATACCTATATTTTAATCCTCAAACTGAGCAGATATGGTTAAAAAATTGCAAATGCTTGATGACATTTCTGCTCTTTAGAAGGAGAATAGAAGTTCAGAGTAGTGAAATGTGTTGGAATATAAAGTTCTCTTGAAAATAAATAGGATTTAAGATCCTAAGGAAAGCATTGAGTTACTTCTTGAACTGCTACATGATGACTAGTGTCATCCATTAAGATTTCCTGATACTATTTGAGTTTGAGTTCAAGAAGCAATTTATTTCCTCCCATCTTTATATCTCTGTTTCAGAATGATTTTTTACTCTCTATTTCATTTATGAATTATGAAATGATTCTAACTGTACCAGTGGTCCTGTTACATTGCTTGCACCTTAGACTTATTTGTGTCTGCCTTACAGATGTCCTACTTTATAAATTCCTTTGGGATTAATATTTTCTTAGAATGCAGGACTTCTTAATAGCATACTAAAATCGATTGAGTCTTAAAAATAATTTCAGTCTTTTCCTCTTCGTGACTTTCTTGGTGTATATAGCTTTTTTGTCTGTGTGACTTTCTTGGTGCATATAGTTATGTACCTGACAATACTCTAAATACTCTTTGCAAATATTCAGTTCATTGGAAAAAAATGACAGTACTTTATTTCTTCATATTTCAATATAAGAAATTAAACCACTCTTCAATTGCCTCCACTGATCATGATTGCTGAATAAAAAGATACAGCCAAACTTTATGCCTCTTCCTTGAAACACGAAAAAAGGATGGCTACTCTAAGTTGTTTATACTGAGTTCGCTTTCTATGGTAGGAGTTAGTTCTTATTTATTTCTGTGGTGGAAGTCCAGGTTCATTACAATGTAGAGCAAAACTCCAGTGACTTGACTTAATTTTCAGTCCACTTCGGACTCTTTCAGCAGAATTAAGGAGTCTTTAAAAAAAATTTACACTCACTTTTTAAAATCATTTAAACTCATTTTGTCATCCTTTTAAAAACCCCAGAAGTGTAATATCATGTCAGCAAAAGTGAGAATCAGACTTGATTATGTTTGGCACTGATAAATCAAGGATTCTTCTCAATTATATGAAAGAATAGAAACCTCTGCTGTATCATCATCAGCTTTCACATTTATTTTATCCTCTCTTTGCTTCTGTCTTAAGGTTTGTTTAGAAATCCTTGTACTCCTTGTTCTCTATTACCACTGAAACCAGAAATAAGATTTGCATTATTCTCAGGGTTATTTAATTAGGATGCATGTGTACTTCCATATTAAAATGAACATGAATAGAATAAAATAGAAAGACTAGACAAGACTAGACTACACTAGACTAGACTAGACTAGAGGAGAATAGAATAGAATAGAGCAGAATAGAATAGAATAGAATAGAATAGAATAGAATAGAATAGAATAGAATAGAACAGAACAGAACAGAACAGAATAGTTCAGTTGGAAGGGACCTACAACGATCATCTAGTCCAACCGTCTGACCACTTCAGGGCTGACCAAAAGTCAAAGCATATTATTAAGGGCACTGTCCAGATGCCTCTTAGCATTTTGACATATGCCTCTAGGCACATCTTTAGACAGTATAAGCATGCTATAAAAGCACTCACAAGAAAACATTCTAAAATATCTCTCATGACGTTTGCATATACTGAAACAAAAATTCTACAGCCTTAAGAAAGAAAAGATGCAGTTAATATGAACTATAAAAAAAAAAACAAACAATAGTACTAATAGCATTAAACTCTGAATTTTAGGTATATGAAACATAGATAGCAGAAAAGACCAAAAATTATTTTTTTACTAATGTAGTTATGATCAAGATAACTACTTAAATAATTAAAAAGAAACGAAACATGGGAGAAAAAATCACATTTAATTTCCTTCCTGATTTCACATCTGAAGAACACAGATCATACTAGAAACTGTGATTATATTATCCACATGAATTGCTACTGAATGCTCAGCATTTGAAGCTTCTAGATTTAACTGAATTAAGGTGGTTAGGGGACCCAAAAAATGCTGTGTTTCTCTTCCAGCTATCATATTTAAATATATTTTTCATTAGCCTATTAAGCTGCATCTTGAAAGTAAGCTCTTCACCCTCTATCTACTCCCTCCTACCAGAAGGCTTCATCGCTCCTCTCCCTGACGTATCTATTTATATATTATATACTCATTTGTCTTTACTTAAGCTCTCCACATACTGGCATTCACTTCCTGATATATTTATCATTTTACCCTGTCTTACATTTTCTTTTGTAAGGTGGGGTGATCAGAACAATGTAACACTATTATAGTTCTTTTATTCATCTGATTCAGTCTGAATTCTTTTTGATGAAGGAACTATAATCATGAACATTATTCCTCATGAGATCTCACTGTTGCCTTATAAAATGATACTTGTATTTCCCTACCTCAAATGGGAGCATTTCACCAAATGCATCTAGGGTTCCTTTTTGCCCTCTTAAATAGTCAGAACACAGAGTCACCTCCTCTTCTGTGATTTCCAAATAATAAGCCTACAGAAAAAATTCTTCAGCCAGCTGTTGACACAACCTACAATTGTTGTTGAAGTCCAGATTCTCAGTGCGGTAGAATGATTTATACCTAGCAGTTTAATTTTAGATAGATAGAGACTTCTATATGTCTCTATACATCTCTTTTATACATACACTACAAAAAATATCAGTTTAGGAAACAAAACAATATTGTTATTGTTTACTCATTCTGAAAGATCTTAGTCACAGAACAATCCTTAAGAAGCCAACAGTACAACTCTTATTCTATAGTTATCATTGTGCATCAATGTTAATGTATCATAAACCAGCACTATGCTGATCTCGCAACATTCTCAAAAAAGCCTACAGCAAAGACTACCTGCATAGTACATTTTTACCATTTTAAATATACACATATATGACATTGTAAGTTTTGGTAAATTCTATTTAGTATATTAAATTTTACCTTTTCAAGTATTAATTTATTTGCATAGATTTGGGAGCATAATTCTTAAAATATGATCAAAAGCACAGGAAAAAATATATTTCTAAAGTAAAATATAATTTTTAATATCTATTAAATAGAGAAGGAATTAAAGAAGGAATTTACATAAAATTTGTTAAGTAACTTTTATATATAGTTCCACAGTAATTTAATATGCAGAGCAAGACAAGTAGTTTTTATCATAGAATCATAGAATAGTTCAGGTTGGAAACGACCTTGAAGATCATTGAGTTCCAAGCCCCCTGCTATAGACAAGGACACCTCCCACTAGACCAGGTTGCCCAAGGCCACGTCCAGCCTGACCTTGAACACCTCCAGGGATGGGGCCTCAACAACCTCTCTGGGCAACCTCTTCCAGTGCCTTACCACCCTCAAAGTGAAAAACTTCTTCCTAATGTTCAATATGAATCTCCCCTCTTCCAGTTTAAAGCCATTCCACCTCGTCCTATCGCTACATGCCCTAGTAAAAAGTCCTTCCCCAGCTCTCCTGTAGGCCCCCTTTAGGTACTGGAAGGCCACAATAAGATATCCCTGGAGCATTCTCTTCTCCAGGCTGAACAGCCCCAACTCTTTCTGCCTCTCCTCCTAGGAGAGGTGCTCCAGCTATCGGATCATCCTCGTGGCTCTCCTCTGGACACGCTCCAGCAGGTCCATGTCCTTCTTCTGTTGGGGACTCCAGAGCAGTACTCCAGGTGGGGTCTCACGCAAGTGGAGCAGAGGGTCAGAGTCCCCTCCTTTGGCCTGCTGGCCGCACTTCTTTTGATGCAGCCCAGGATATGGTTGGCCTTCTGGGCTGTGACTGCACACTGCTGACTCATGTTGAGCTTCTTGTCAATCAGCACCCCCAGGTCCTTCTCCTCAGAGCTGCTCTCCAGACATTCCCCGCCCAGCCTGTATTTGTGCTCAGGATTGCCCCAACCCAGATGTAAGACCTTGCACTTGTCCTTGTTGAACTGCATGAGGTTGGCTTGGGCCCACCTCTCCAGCCTGTTCAGGTCCCTCTGGATGGCATCCCTCCCCTCCAGCATGTCTACCTCGCCAAACAGCTTGGTGTCATCAGCAAACTTGCTGAGGGTGCACTCAACCCCACTGTCCATGTCGCTGACAAAGATCCTTATCCTTATCCTTTTGTGCATATTTCATTGTCAAAGAGAGGCTAAAATACTTCCATAGGAACCTACAGGAAATTTCATAGAAACACCTGTGGAATATCTCCCCATAATGGAAATTTCTTCAAGTCAATTAACAATAGTCTCACATTCACAAACATTCCTTCAAACTATGTCTGTGTCTTTGTAATGAGGAATCTTTTATGGAAGACCATTACAAGCTACTTAGTGAAGATCAATATGATATGTTTTCATGGCTGTTATAAGTATACTATAAATATTGGTGTTTGCCAAGAAAAAATGTTAATTCTTTTTTTCTTAGTATATGAATATTCACTTTCATAGCATACACATGTATGCTATGCTATGTGTATGACACAGTAAAAAATATTTAAAAGATTTTGTATAAAGAATGCTAGCAAAATCAAGACTTTAAATGTAGCATGAGGAAATAAACTGCACACCAAACTATGTATGTGTTTTCTTCTCCAGTAAGGCCTCTACAAGATTGCTTTCATCTGTATGTGGGCTGTGGTACCTTTTAGTAGTTGTGCTACTACTTTATTATGCAAAAAACAAGCACCACAGCATTATTTTGGGGGTTGAACGAGATGATCTCCAGAGGTCCCTTCCAACCCTGACCATTCTGTGATTATTTTAGCAGTATATTGGCCTCTAACTTTTTCATATTTTTTTTCACATAATTTAAGGTTTAGCACTTTAATATGACAAAGTAATTCAGAAGTATGTGCCTTACCTATACCTTATAGAAAAAGATAAGTCCAAGAAGAAAAGAACAGTGAGTAAACAGCGGAGAGGACATTGTAGTGTTATGATTACAAACAGGAGATGGAAGAAACTGTACGTGTACCACCATTACTGCCAAATTTAACTGTCAAATTAGTACACACTCACATCTTTAAATTAGACAAGATTATTACGGGCCCTCGGATACTCCCTCATAACTGAAAATAAGCCTGCTTTTTTTTTTTTTTTAACTTGACGAAAAACATTCTGAAGTGAATACATAGAGACACACCTGGTACAAACAAAACTCTATTGATTTATACCAGTTAATAACCACGAAAATAATTCAAATTTGTACTGAACTTAATACAAATGAAACATAAATAGCTGTTCCATTATTTCTGTTTCATATGCAAACCAAATACAGTGCTTGTTTTTCAGTTATCCTACTCAAATTGCGTGTTTTAAAATTCTGTAGAACTGCAACTCTACTGTTTCAATAGGTTTTAGTAAATGAAGCTACAATAACTTATACTATGTGATTATCTGATCCAAAAGGACAACAGATTCCAAACTAAAGTAATCTTTACAAAATATGAACCATATAATGAGACTTCTACAAATTGCTTGTGCTATAAAAGATGTTCCTCCTTTGTATATTTGTGTTTATAAATTCTTCATGCACAATGGAATAACATGAAACAATGGATTAGTGCACAATAAAAATTTCTTAGCCTTGTGTTTCAGATATCATCATTTGCCTTTTAACACAATAAATAATGCTTTGTTTATACTCCAGAAGTTGTTCACTATTAGTACTTTAGCATGTGGATTAAATCTTCCAAATATAGGAGGATTTTAAAATCTTCATATAGGAAGATTAAAAATCTTCATAAAAATCAAATCTCTAGCTTTACTACTTTAATACTTGCAACTGAATTCCCTAGTGTTCTAAACTTTGTTTCATTCATTGATTTCATGTTTGATAGAATAAAAACGTACAGATGTTCTAAAAAGCCAAAATTTTGCTGAAGATCTAAGCAGAAAGATGATTACAACTGCATCACCGATTAGTTCAGAACAAAGCAGCTATTTATAAAGTACATTCTTATGCTATAGTTGATTATAACTAAACATATGCAGAACAGATTAATACGTTAATCTCAATTCTCTAAACTTTCATTAGATCTCACTTACACTAGGCTTGATAGTAAAATATAATGATGTAAGCTATAAAGTAGTATCAAAAGAAAAATTCTTATCTTTCCCTTTTGTCTTTTTATTAATCAAATTAATTTAAGTTACTATGACAATATTATTATTAATTTCATTTTTTCCATCTGGCTGCCCCACTAGAACTCAGTTTTAAGCAGATTTAATCCCTTTCCCATTTGGTTCAATTATATTTCCTGAATGAATGGCTGATCTTCCTGTTTTAATTTATACAAAACACTTTTCCGTAACTACATGGGCACAAATAAAATAATATCCAATACCTCTATGAGTAACAACTGCAAGTTCTTTAGTTCTTTCTATTTGTTCAGCATTTCTTGGTCGTCTTCTTGTGCTTTGTAAATTTGCTCGATGTAGAGAGAGTGCTTCCTTGGAAGTGGCCGACTCCAGAATTGATTTTCTTATATTCATAGCGTGCACTTGTTGCTCTTCAGCAGGTTGTCTATAGGTGGTCACTGCACTGGATACAGCAACATCAGCAGATGTGCTAGCAACAGTAAGAGCACCAGTAGTGGCCGCAATACGCTCCTCTAACTCACCAGTGGAGGCAGTTTTGATCAAAGTGGAAGAACCTGTGGGACACACAGTAGCACTGGATGCTAACTTTTTCTTTTGAATTGTGTTTTCCTGATCAACCTAAGAGATTAAATTTCCCTCTGTTTAACATTGTAAAGACAACTGACATGAAAAGAGGAAAGTCAATAACCTTTATTTAAAAAGTTGAAGTAATCAGAACATTTTTTAATGCTAGTGAGCATTTTGTAATTATAGTGATATTACATCTTTAGTTTTAAATGTCGTCAAAAACTTATAGTATAAACTTTTGTACTAGTCAGAATGACAGTACATAGGTTCCACCCCTGTAGATGCAGTTCTGAAATCAGCATGGCTAGAGCAAAATATATGGCTATATCATTAAAAGGGACCCCACGTGTAGAAAAGTGATAACCACCCTATTGAGGAGTGATACAGCAGCATTATATAGTAACTTCGGTAGTAGGCGAAGCTTCTGTACTCCAACTGCTAATAAGGCTGCCAAATATATTCATATGATTGAATCTTTTCATCAAAGCTTGACAGGGCTCAAAAAGCTCATTTAGACTTGATGCAAGGGCAAGGGTAGATGGATAGTAAAATGTACACATTTAAACAATATATCTAAGCATAATTATCTATTCTTGATATTGCACAAAGGCTGCATCTGTAATTCTCTTTTGATCTCTGATTCCTGTAATAGGCCAAGTTATTTTACTCAAAAAACCCACCCACAAAATGTTTGATGAGTTGAAAAATCTTCCATGTGTTGCTTGTGAAAATATTAACACTTCTAACTTGTCTAGTTGCCAAAATATATAACCCATGGGGGAATTTTTAATATTTTATTAACCTTTTAATCCTTCCCCATTTCCCAGATTTGGCCGCAAATGTCTGGAGGCCAAACCTCTCACCTGTCAGCATTTAGAACATCTTACACAGTAGCAACTCCATCTTGACTGGAACAAATAAATGACTGGGCAATGCATAACAAAATTTATAATAACAAATTAGCATGAACAAAGTTGATGTAGCATGAACTGTACTATGTTATACCAGTATCTTTGAAACATGGCTTTTTCATTCCATGATAATTATTAAGAGGCTCTTGAATGGTCATTCAAACAATAATATTCCAACTTTTTTTTTTTTACTTCTAAGCTGTCCTCTCACACATACTTTGAGTTGTCCTTTAAGTGTAGTGGGTGATGACAGGATGGAAACAAACCAGAGTTTTCACACTGTTAGAAGAATCTATACACTAGAAAATGGAAAAAAGAATCCCAGAGGAACTGAGCAGTATATAGCACCTTTCATGCACAAGGTATATCAAATCTCTTGACATAATTATCAAATGTACTGCATAAATAAATAGAACAGATCCTAATGTCAAAAATACTCAGTCTCAGTAAAAACATCTCTTTTGTTTACTGCAGAAATTTTCAGCTGAAAATATTTTATTTTGCTATACTATTAAAAAAATACTACCATAACAGAATACTTAAGCATTACGCAGACAACTAACAGGGCTGCTGTGTGTATGTATTATTTTTGCTATCTTACATTTAATGTCTTAATATCTGTTCTGCAGTACAGCACTTCTAAATCATACAGTGGTGAATCCCCCTGCAAAACTGAACAACCTTAAAAGCACCAGGTAAGACTCCAGGTTTACATGTCAGAAACCAAACCAAAAACTACTTGCTGTCCTATGATGACAGTGGTATAAGTAACTAAAATAGACCTAGACATGTTTTATTCCTTATTTCAGAATAAAAGAAGAAAATTGTCACAACAATGAATCATATCAAAAGACTAGACTAGTTATGATTCAGGATACAATAAATTTTGACAGACAAGTATCAAGATTAAAACACAGAAAATACAAGTGCATGGTCAAGAGATATTTTGGAACAGGGTAATGCTGATTAAAACAAAGCAAACTTATCATATATTACATACCTACTACTATTAAAGCAAAATCTATGTGGACGCATTTTTATCATGCAAGCACATGTACAAGAACAGGCAGTCACCTGCTCCCAATATCAAGTTCAAAGCAAAATTTTATTCAGAATCTCAGCAAAACGGCATGTTGTATCCTAGTGCTTTAAAGATGCACAGCACTTAAAATGAAAACAAGTTAAGAGAAAGTTCATTTCAAAAGAAAAAAGTAAGAAAAATTATGTTTACTTAAAGCTTCAAAGCTTATACATTGAAAAGTACTGTACTACTTTGATACAGAGGCAACTTTCAAGCAAAACACCTAACTTGTTAGGCTTCCAAATCCACTTAGACTGCAAAAAGGAACTCATGCAGAAGATCAGTAAAAGGTAAACAGTGTGGTATGATTTACATAGAAGATTTTAAGACAAAATTAATCTCACATATAAACAATCTGGTAAGTATCAGCTACTGCACAGAACAAACGTGTTCACATTGGCCTAAGTATCATTTGTAATCCGTAAAAGCATGAACTTCAGTGTCTTAATTTTCTATGAAAACAGGTTTAGACCTATTGAAACACCTATGTTACATGGGTAATGTAACTTACTCTCCACTTCTATCATCTGTGACCATATCTGACATTTCATTTTGTCGGGGACTACTTCAAAAATTGTAAATTCCTATATGATACCCATCCACATTCTTTTCCTTTAGTATTCTGATTTAAAAAAAAATAAAAGACTAAATAAAAGACAAACTCGCAAAGAAGAAAGACTGATTTCTGCTTTTTGGATAATGTTTAACACAAAAATTTTCAGTCAGCTGAAGTCAAGTCAGAGGTAGGTCATCACTTTAAATTTACAGTCAGCAACTAAGAAAATGTGAGTCTTGAGGAACTGCCAGGAGGCAGCATGGGAGGAAGCAATAAAGACATGGAGACAAGAAAGAGTAATTGTTGCTCGGGGCACAGGTTCACAAAAAAAAGGGAGCCCGACCAGCCCAGACTAAAGCAGTCTGAGACCTTCTAGACAGGACAACCATTTCTCTAAGTGAGTCCCTGTGGATGGAGAACAGATTAAAATCGGTAAAACTGAGGACCTTTCACATAACAAAGACGACTGCTTAGGTGAGGAAAGATTTGAAGCAGTATTTAAAGATAAAAATTCACAACTATGTAGAAGTGGAAGGAGATCATACTGATGATCTACAGAGCAATTCAGTTCAGAAAACTCGTCTGAATGAACCACTACTCAAAAGTGTTGTAACTGCTAAAACTTTGGATAATGCAAACATATGGAAGACCCATAAGCCTTTCTATTTATAAAGTAGTGGAGGTTGCTCCTGATTCCAGGATCATTTTTAGTGAAGGAAAGAGGCAAGAGCCTTTGACATTTGCCTGAGACAAAGCTCCAGAAATAGATTATGAATCTGTGCTAGATGCACGCTCTTTGCATATGCAATATGCTACAAGTATACACAGGGTCCCTGTTGTAAACATGATAGCAAAGGAAATTTACCCCAGATAAACTCATAGTGGAAGTTTTCATTTAAATTAATCTAATGGAATAACTTTTTACAAGCAATTTCCCAGGCAATAAAATAATCTAGGGAGATAATGAATACCTTTGCCCACTTTGCAGAAGCATTCGCTGGCAAAATATTAAGGCAGAAAATGTTATCCAATACAGTGAAAATGCTTTTATTGAAAAAGATTTTTTTGTTCCCTTTTAGAAGACTATGATTTGGGAAAGTTTCCCTTTAAAATGGGGAATGCTAGAAAAAATGTATCTTCCCTCTCCAATCAGTAAAGATATTTAAAATGTATTCACATAAGTTGCAAGTAATGCACCAATACTAAATTAAAATGTAACAACTTTTAGAAAATGCAGGCCTGAAAAAAAAGTAGGTACTGTAGTTCCTTTGTGCTGGAAAGCAGAATCAGACAAATGCAATTCCTGTTATAGATCTTAATTTGAATCTCTATATACTTTAGAAATAAGTTGTTTTCTTAACCAAAATCAATTAATTACAGACAAGACAACCCAAGTTTTATGTTCATTTTAGAAGCTTGAGCTCTATGCTATGTTAGCATATTGCGTTCAATCCCAGAGTAAGATGTAGATTTTGTCTGTGGCTGTTGTATCCTATTTAACCAGAATTGTTTTTCTCTTACAGTTCCACAAGCTTCCACAAGGTAAGGCATCAATGATAAGTCAACACACATTAATATATAATTTGAGATCTTTTTTTTTTCATAAAATTAATATAATTGGCTACCAATATTTAATTGGTATTCTTTCTTACAAGATATCATGTTTTAGCAAGATTCAAACAGGTAGGATTTTAAGGAAAATTAATAATTCACTAAATTATAGTGACAGTGTAAAATGACAAAATTACCATGATTTAATATATTAACCGTTGACTGGACTGAAATAAACTATTTCCGGCACACCACCATTTTAAATAAAGCTTTGACATGAAGTATGTTACTGTAACTTCTGTTGTTACAAGCCAAATATTATAATTCCAAAGACTGCAAACATGGCCAGTAAAACTTGACTAAGTTGAAAGTCCACCATTAAATGACTGAAATGCAGCTAAAGAAGTTGATTCATAAAGAAGTATTTGGCAAAAGTTTTAAAGATTTTCTAAATTTGCTTTTATTTCAGAGAGAACAGATGAACAAACAAATATATGATATGATTTATTTGTCCACTTGTTAGTAATACCATGCTGATTAGGAGTCAAATTGGTCCCAAAAGAGTGAACATTCTGTAGTGCAAGTTTGGTTCATAAAACATTGGGATTAAAACATTTTTTATCCAAAGAATCATAGGATAACTCAGAGCGAAATAGACCTCAGGAGGTCTCTTGTTGTCACAACAGCCTAAAGCGGGGTCAGCCATAAGTTCTGACCAGTTGCTCAGGGCTTTATCTGGTCAGGTCTGGAGAAAACCTCCTAGGATGGAGACTGCACAATCTCCCTCAGCAATTTTCTCAAATGCATGACTTTCCTCACAGAAGAAAAATTTCTCTTTATATCTGGCCTGAAGATCTCATTTCAAATATTGTCAGTTGTCTCTCATCCTCACACCATGCTCCACCATGAAAAGCTTGGCTCTGCCTTTTCAGTAACCCCCAGTAGGCATTTGGAAGCTGCTATTAGCTTTCCCCTCTTCTCCAGGGTGAAAAAGCCTAGCTCCCTCAGCCTCTCCTCACCAGGCAAGTGCTCTAGCCCCAGCTATTTGGTGGCCCTCCACTGAACTTGCTTCAGCAAAGAACTCATCCTTCCTGTCACGGGGCCCAAAACTTGATGCACTATTCCAGCCGTCATCACAGGAGTGCTGAGTAAAGGACAATAATCCTTCTCTTTGATCGACTGGCTACATTCCTGTTAATATAACTCAGGGTGCTATTGGCCCTCTTTGCTGCCAGAGCACACTGCTGGGTCGTGCTCAGCTTGCTGTCTGCCACAACCCACAGGGACTTTTCAGCAGTTACTTGCTATCAGCCAGTCCTGTTGCCAGCAACTCTTGCTACCCAGGTGCAGGGCTTTACATTTGCCCTTATTGAGTTTCATAAGATTCCTATTGGCCCATTCCTCTAGCTTGTCTATGTCCCTATGGATGGCAACCCTGTCCTTGACTATATTGACTTTTGACTGACATTTTAGTGTCATCTGCAAATCCAATTAAGATTACATTCTGTCACTGATTCAAGCTCATTGATAAACACATTGAACAGAATTAGTGCCAGGACGGACTTTTGCAGTACTCCACTTGTTACTGGCCTCTAGGTTTTAACTTCAGCAGTGGAAGAACAAATGAAAACTGGCAAATTGTTCATAAAACCAAATAAATGGGATCTAAGGCTACTGTTCAGCAGATGTTCTAATTCATTAGAATTAGTTTTGCTGATTAATTCCTAAGAATCAAATTGAGTTCAAAATGTGAGAGCAAATAGGGATATTCACTATCTTGTTTATTCAGGATGAATTCAAGATGCAGGACTTTATTAGTCCTTCTGACACATATGATCCAACCACAGACTTCCCAAACAAAGCTAAAGGTCCTTAATGCAGATGACCCTAAACGGGACTCATTATGGTAAACTGCTAATGAGGTCAGCCTGGGATTTTTCCGGTGTATCTTAATAGCAAGAAGCAAGCTATTCTATCCTTTTGCAAGGGGTAATTGAGAAAGAAGCGTTGACAGTCTTAAGCAAAAATAGAATGCATATTTCATTAAAGAAAAAAAGAGGTGGCTGCAATTATATGTAGAATTTTTAAAAAGAGCAATCGCTATATTCCATCTTCATTCTTCTTTCAGATATTCAAGGACTTTTAGTCAAGATTTATTTCGTAACCTTACTTAAAACCTTCCCATAGTTAACTAACTTTGCAGTGACCAATGCATTCCATTAAGCAGGTGTTTTTTTTTTTCTAACAAAATATCATAATTAACTGTTCTCTTTGATGTTCTCTTGCTGCCTGCAAGACTCCAATAAAGTTACAAACCTAATTAAAAGAATGTATTCTGGATCTTGTAAAGCAATTTTCAAGTTAGTGTAGATATAACAACTTACTTGACTCTTTTAAAATATTTTTAGATGTCATTCCAGCCTTATTATTTTTACAAATCTCTTTTTTCATTCTTCACAAATTTCTAGTATTTTTACCTGGTTTTAAGTTCAAATTACAGTTTTTCTTCTGTTGATTTACAAGTAATAGAAAGGTAAGGAATCCAAAACACAAATATACTTCTTATAGTATAAATTCAGTATAAATGGCTGACATAAAACATTCTTCTGACCAAATTGATTTTCAGTTCCCAGCTATTCAGAAAGGAAATAAAACTATAAAGAAATATATGACTGAAAATATATAGTTAAAAAAAGTATCTAGACTTCATTTCAAACAGGCAATGATCCCTGGATGTACCCAAACAGCAAAGACTCCAAAAGCTGTCTAGACAGAATTTTAATATATGTACTTTTTACTTCCTTTTGTTTTCATGTTGTCCACAATTTGTGTGAATTGATTCAGAATTTAATGTTTATTTCTTTTTGGCACCAGATGGCACTTTTTTGCATTATTGCATTCTCTAATGATTTTTTTCACTTGCATTTTTTTCTCTCTCTCTTTTTTCAACCTCTCTATTGTTATTTCTTTCTTATCTTTCTCTCCATCTTATATATTAATTTTAAATGTAAATCAACTGCTGCAGTAAAACATATATCAGAACAGTCTGAAAGTAACAATTAAGCATTGACCAGAAATTTTCAGGGCTGCAGGAGGTAAAGACATTTGTTATCATTCAGTATATATAAATGCATGTTTCCCTGATTTTCCAGATGCTTCTCTCAGTGAACTTAAGATCACCTGAAATTTTAAGTAGATACTGAAAATATGGTAAATTTATGTAACTTAATTTTATCAAACTTATTACATTTGAAAATCTGAATTTCTATCCAGACAAAATCAGCCTTCTAGTTTTTGAAAATATAGAAATGCTGAACATATTCATATGATTTATCTTCCCTCCAGTAAACTCCATAGACAGAGAAGTACCACTTTTGATGGTTTTACAAATATCTATGCAAATAATAGATTTTATTCCAGTAAGATACGTTTGTTTATAAGAAAAACAATATGAAAATGACCAACATAGGCACACGTACGGATACTGTTCTTTCATTTGGTTTAACTTCAGTGAGAAAATAATTTTTGAAAGGCCTATTACTTTTAAGAAAAAAAAAACAAAAACAAAACAAAACTTTAACACAAATAAATGCGTGTAAATGAGAAAGCAGTGATTTGAAATACAAAAGAATTTTGTTCATAGGATTATTTGTTGCATAGATATAGTCATACTTTGCTTTCTTCTTGAAAGAAGTGTACATCAATACAAGGTAAATCTGTGAAATCATAGAAATCGTAATCATAGAAAAAAACTTAAATTCTTCAAGGCTCAACAATATTATAAGAATCTATGAAATGAATAATAAAATGGTGGGAATGTAATGCATTCACATCTGTTGGCCTATTTACTAGTAGTCATATTACAAAAGAGTACCTTTATTGTATTTGTCAAGTAGAAAGCCGTGCCAGAATTGTCTTATATCTTTATTTTATTTGCAATTTGGTCTTGTGAATCATAGTGCAACAAAAATATTTATTTAACCTTTTTAAGGATAGGATAAATAGACACATATTCAAGACGATGTACAGACTAATGTTGAAAGCAATGTATAGCAACCATGTAAGCAAAAAGATAAATTTCTTTCTGTCCCAGGAACTACTTAGGACAAAAGGAAAATAAATGCACTTTATCCACGCTGCAGTGTGAAATACAACCCACTGTGCTTAGCTTGGACTGTATACCAGAACAGAACCTGCTGCTACACTCCTTCATGAATGGGAATTTATTGACTGGATTTTGACAGTTTTGGAAAGCAGCCTTTCCTGAGATTTTAAGCAGAAGAATCAAAAAATAACAGGGAAAATGTTGCAACATTAATTTATTGCTGGTATGTGTGCTACAACTTGACTTAAAAACAAAAACAAACCAACCAAACAAAAAAAATCCCAAGTGTTTTAAAACAAGTTAAAAACTGTCATAAAATCTTGTATGTACCTTTAAAAAAAATATTTTTATGTGAACATGTATCATGGACATTTAATCAGAGGTTTCCATAAGTTTAAAATTTAAAGGTTCTGGGTTTTAATTCTGTTTCTTGTGTCACCTTGGACATGCTACTATATTGTAGTGCTCTCATTTCTTATCAACAAAATTAAACTCACACTTTCCTTTTACTGCCACAGGGTTATTAATATTAGCTGCCTAATATCCATTCAGTGCTCTAAGCAAATAAACTACCGTGCATAAATCGAACATACAGTTCCAGGTAGAACAATACTTACTAAAGCTGGCACTACTTATCGATACAACTTTGACACTCCTACTTTTTAATTTTTCAGTGAAGTTCAGATGCATGGAAAATTAAAAAGAGTTATAAAACCAGTAATAACTGCCTTTCATTTACTCTTAATATCAAAAAAATCTGTGTATCTTTGCTCTCAGGTATCTAATCTTTGCCCTAAGCAGGCTAAATAGCCAAATTTTCTATCCTAAACCCAGTGTTAGGAGGCAAGGACCTATGTGACACAAACTTATTACTAAAGATTACTGAAATAATTTAAGACTCCAAAAATGTATCCAATGTATTAATCTTCACTAGAGGGAAGATAATTTTAAGAGTTAATTTTTTTTTTCTTTGTTTTTAAGCAGATTACTACTTTTTAGAAATAACGTGAAGTTCTTAGAAAGGCTGTTTGTTCACTAGGCAAATGGAAAAGACAAGCTTGCAGAAAAGGTATATTGCCATGTTTACCTTCATATCAGTCTGTATACGTTCATTGCACAGGAAAGAATACAAATCTTAATACATAAGCACATCTTCCATTGTTTACCTGTGTGTAGCAATATTAATGGAGAATGATACAGAAATTCTGAAGACTGTAGTCGAATAAGTATAATTTTGACATACAAAGCCACGGGATTTGTGTTGACCCCATGCAGGCTTGCCTTGGCCTGGGGTTGTTTTCACTAGTTTTGGTGATTTGTAGCAGCCAAGTGAATGTTTCCTGACCAGTTTGTATTTCAGAGAATACTGCATACAGCAAAGTTCTGATAAAGCTTAGTTGTCACTGCATAACAAGCAACGGCCCTTTTATACTTACTGAGGCTGAGGGAGGCTAACAAGCAACTTTCAGATTTTAGTAAAGAACAATGAGAAAGAAGCAGCCTGTGTTACGAAAACATATAAAAAAACCCAACTGAACTCCAAGGCTGAAGCGGCCCTGTCACCACCAGCAACACCACACTCATCCCAATGCAGACCCTCGGATGTAATCAATTCATTGTAATCCCCACCCCAGCGGCACAGTGAAAAGGGTGAAAATAAGACAAGAGAAAAATAGTAGGGAGTAGGAAGGCAGTTCTTAATTTTTATAAGCGTGATATTATTATTGAGACTTTTATATATTAGACAGATTATCAGACTTAAAACTTTAATTGGAATAACAATATATTGTATAAATTGTGTTCCCTTCAGCCAGAGCAAGACTCTGTGTCTAACATTATACTATATAAGTGCATTACAATCCAACTAACTTTAGATCTGAAGTTTTGTATACCAAACGTAAATTGCGTTTCTATGTATCTTATACCACTGAAGCCCAATGGCTGTGAGGACTCTGAGGGCTCTAATGGGCCTAAAAAACACTGCCTAGCCACCCCTGGGCCTCCCCCCACCTATGCCCATGGGTCCAGGATCTCCAGCCTGGGGACATCAGGCCCTGCCCCAGCAACACCACAGTGGTGCTGGTCCCCAGCTCCTCACAGCCCTGCCCTGCCTGGCCATGGGGCTAATGTCCCTGCCTGGCCTTGACCTGTCCCTAATATCCATGGAGGTGCCTGATGCCCAGGGCTGAGTCTGCCTCCGGCTGCCCCCCAACCTGCCCTGTCCCCTGGCTGGGGGCAGTGGGACCAGCACTGGCTGTGATGCCCTGCACCGGTGGCCCCCGTGCAGACCCCCTGTGACCCCAGCTCACCAGCCCTCCGGGAAGCCATCGGCCCTTGCTGCACCCTGACAATTACTGTCTCTTAATCACTGTCAAAAATACCATGCCTATGAACAAAGCAAAGCATCACATTTAACAAGAAGTATTCTTCTTCTCTTATTTATCACTCAGAATAAATAAATGAAGTTAATTTCTAAACAGAGTAAATGTTAATTATAAAGTAATGCAAAGCTGAACGATTTATAAATGAAACTGTACCATCTTTTACTTTTTGGTTTTATCTAAAAGGTCAGAACTGGCTAAAAAATAACGCTTTTTAAGAAAGGTCAAGTCCTGAGTGAGATGAAAACAATTCTCTGGGAAGGAAGAAGGTTCGTTCAATACAGAAACTGATCCAAAATCCACTTAGACTTTACAGAGATAAAGCTATTCCTGCAGACCATTACGTGCTGTCAGCATCAAGTGGGCAGTAAGCGAACTTTTGAGCTATGAAGTGGGCATCCAGTGCAAAACAAGAGCTTTGCCTCCGGAAAAGCTTTCCTCTGAGAAGCCCCTAGTGGTCCATCAGCCCACAATTTCAAGGTGTCTTAAGCTAAATGATTACACATTGAAATAATTTTCAAATGTATTCTTAAAAGAGTTACGTATGTATTGCCTTAATCAGCGTTTTAGACAGTTTTGCACCACAATACAATGATAATAATGAAAGAGTTCTCTTTCAACAGACAAAATGGTTACTAATATCCAAAATAGCTACCTCAGTTACTGCAAGTATCTTTCCTCAGCAGTGTACTATGTTGTAAAGAAAAATGGTCAGAGGGACATCTTCTACAGGAGAAAGATACATTGGCATGTCTAAAAATATGGCAATTTCATTTTCAGAAGTGGCAGCTGGCTTTGGATATTTCTTACGTTCTTTGGCTGATAAAACTTAAGGAGGTCAAATTTTAAGATGACTGGTTGCTCAGTATATCGGAACACTCCAGACTTTCACTGAATGGTTGGTGTCGGGAGGCATCTCTTGAGACTGTCTGGTTCACCCCCACCTGCTAAAAGCTAAAACAGGTTGCTTAGAATGGTGTCCAGTCCACGTTCAGTCTCTATCTCCACAGGGATACAGACTACCACAACCTCCTTCCTGGGAAACTTGTTCCATTTTTCAACCACATTTACACTAAAAAGGTTTCTTCTGTTTAAATGGAAAAAAAAACAAAAAAACAAACCAACAAATAACAGTCCATAGAATCAGGGGGCTGAAATCATAGAATCATACAATGCTTTAAGTTGGAAGGAACCTTAAAAATCACCTGGTTCCAAGCGCCTTGCCATGGGCAGGGACACCTCCCACTAGACCAGATTGCTCAAAGCCCCATCCAGCCTGGCCTTGAACATTCCAGGGATGGGGCCTCCACAACATCTCTGCTAAACCTGTTCCAGTGCCTCACCACTCTCATAGTGAAAAATTTCTTCTTGATATCTATTCTAAATCTAACCTCTTCCAGTTTGAAGCTATTACTCCCCATCCTGTCACTATCTGCCCTTGCAAAAAGTCCTTCCCCAGCTGTCTTGTAGGCCCCCTTCAGATACTGGAAGGCTGCTATAAGGTCTCCCAGGCTGAACAACCCCAACTCCCTCAGCCTGTCTTCATAGGAGAAGTGCTCCAGCCCTCTGATCATCTTTGTGGCCCTCCTCTGGATCCACCTCAACAGGTCCATGTCCTTCTTGTGTTGAGGACTCCAAAGCTGGATGCACAGAAGTGGGGAAATGAGTGCAAGCTCTCTACCTCAGACGTTGATCTTAATGTGTCATAAGATATTGTGGGATGCTTTCCATATAACAGATACTTCAAACACTGAGAGTAGAAAAAGACTAAAGACATTGTCCAGAATTGTTCATATATTTTCGTTATTCTAGAAAACTACGAATTAAAGGCTGAAGCTGCACTGAATTTAGGCTGCTTCTGAATTTATTTTTTTTCTTTTAAAGGGAAAAAATATGTAATACTGTATATAAAGAAAGATTTTCTAATTCATTCTACTAGAGTCACGATACTTTTCAAATGAAGATACTTCAAAATAAGGAGTCACTATACAGTATTTAGATGCTCTTTGTGCCCTCATAAATACCAGAATACAAATAAACCTTCTCTTGCGTGAAAGAGAGCATTTCCCAATTTCTCATTAATGGGTTATGCAATAATTCATGGGCTTCTAGGGTATAGAATTTTATTGGGGATGCTATGATTGTCACTAATCTGATTTTTTTCTCTTGGTATTTTTATTTATTCCTATTAATTTATTTTTATGCCTTTTATAAGAGTGATGTTCCATTCTTAATATCCCAGAGGAAGAACACATTCCTAACTACAAAAAAGAACAGTTTCTCTGTGGTTTTACCTGCAGATTTTATGTTTGTTTTTTTTTTCCTACAGAGAGATGTAACATATTTTGCAGTATATAAAATTTCTTTGAGTTCAAGGTCCTTAGTGGGTAACAATTGAAATAACTATTACTTAAATATTACTGCGACTAATACCAGCAAAAATTATAAAAGACATCTCTAAAACAAGTTTCATATCTTCTCCTGTACAAATTAACTCATATAGTGCTATGATTTGAGAATGATTTATGTACACAACTGGATGGAAATAAATTTGTATTAAACATGTGTTTCCAGGAGTTACGTGTGAATTTCTGGCTGGCAGGAAGTTCTGTTGGGTTGTTTGTGGGACAAAAATTCCATTACAAATCTTTCTCTTCTCCGAAATGTAACTGTGAAAGACATCAGAATCCTTCTGAATGGGTCTTGAAGAATATTTAAATGCTCATTCTTTAAACTGAAGTTCTGTTTGATGCTTATAAGCAGATCATGTTCTCTGTGTTTCTCATTAGGTTCTGGTAATTTCTACTCAGAATTTGGCTTCTGTCAAAACTGTGAACAGTTTTACCATCATTGCTAGATATTTATTTCACATAAATTAAATGACATTATGATCACCTTTTCAGAGGCAGGAGCGGCTGAAAGATTCTACAGAGTTTTAAAGTAACTTCTTTCACGTGAAAGAAAAAGTTACTGGATAGCAATGATTGAGAATTTTCAGCAAGTATCAAGTAAATTCGTTCCCCCAGGAAATAATAATTAAAAATAATAATAATAAAAAAAACCCATACCACATTAATTTTAACACAGGTTGAGTACAAAGATATTTACAAAAAGAAATATTTTGCCTGTGTACAAAGACCATGGAATACTTAAATGTCTGTTAAACCCTCAAAACCAACATTGCAATAACCTCCACAAGAGGTAAAAGGATGAATTTCTTTCAGGTTGGTTAATATTCATAAATTCCCATTAGGGACATTGGGAAGCTGAATGATTCTTGGATAAGTACTACTGATTGGTTTGCTCTAAGTGTCAAAACAGTGTGCTCAAATGGCTTCAAAACCAGCAGAAGGTCAATTTCTTAAAACTGAAATTTCCTTCAAGACCTTAATTATAAATTTTTTTGATCATTAATTGCCCTGGTTCCAGCAGGGATGGGGTTAATTTCCTCAAGGATGCAGCAGGGGACACAGGTATTGCATCCCATGTGAGCCATGCCCAGGCTATGGAGGGGAGCTGGCCAGGGGAAGGGGGAAGGAACTCACTGCTGGGAGTGGGCTGGGGTGGTCCAGGTCCGGTTGGTGGGTGGCAGTACCACAATTGCGTTTGTATATTCCTTTATCAGTGTTATTATTGTTGTTTTTCACTTTCCTTTGCTGTTCTGTTAAATTGGCTTTATCTCAACCCACAAGTTTTGCCTTTTTCTTCTGATTTTCCCCACGGCCGTGGGGGTTGAGCGAGCAGCCGTGTGGTTCTTTGTTGCTGGCTGAGGCCAAACCATGACATTAATTTATTTAACACATATAACTTTTGGAACTTTCCAGGGGAATATTATGATTTAAACATGTGGCTTTTATATCTTTTACATGAAAAGACAAACTATCAGCACCAGGCTGCATCAAATGAGAAGAAAACCTTTCTTCCTATGTGTCCAGTTATAAAACTATGTACACTATTTGCCTATTTGTTACACCTATACACTAGACATATGTATTACGAATTAAAAGGTGTTGTCTTTAATCCAAAATTTACTATTAAGTGAGAAGAGAAGGGAAAGGAGTGACAGGTGAAGGAGAGTAGAAAAAGCAGCTTGGTTTACTTTCAGAAAGTCAATACGCCTGTCCCTTTTTGTATTTGTGTCGGCTTTATTTAATTTGAACTTATGGCCTTCAAGTCAAGGATTCTCTTCACAACTATTTGTGCATACATCATAGTGCACCAAAGCAGTACTATAAACTAAAACAGCAATACCTAAGCAATACTGCCAGCTTTGTGAAAAGCCAAAGAGTTAGTGTTATGTAGTTTTCAGCTGCCCTAGGTTGGGGCTCGAAAGACCTGGTGCCCGACTCCACTGGTAACTTTCTGGGTGACTTTGGGCAAGTCACTTCATTGGTATGCATCTCAATTTTCGCATCCAAAACAGACATAATAACTATTTCCAGTACCATCCCTGTGATTCATGATTTTCCAATCTGTGTATCTCCCCTCCTCCCATAGCTCTATTTTCTAAGCTTCAGTGTCATATACTAGTCACTCACTTTTCAATTGGAAATTAATTCATGTGTTTGGTGGTCTTTGCTATCTTTTTCTGAACTTTCTTCAACTTTCCTATATTCTGAAATGAAGAAAGGCCAGAGCAACAATAGGAGTCAAAGTGCAGGTCGATTTATACAACAGCACATTTTCTGCTTTGTCCCCTACTCTTTTCCTAATATTTAATTTAAAAAGCACTAAGAAGTGCTTTTTAAAGCACTGTCAGTATGAACCTAAGGACTATATAATGCTCCTAATATACTGGCTAGCCTAGAACATAAGAGCTTGCTGATATTACTGACAATAGTAATGATCAACAGATCCCGTTATTTTATTTGCAAATTAAGATAAATCTGCGATGCTCGCTATGCAAAGAGAGTTACAAAGAAGCAACACAAGCTAAGGTCTTTGAATTCCCTGCAAGAGCAGCAGGAAGGCTACGTGACTAAAACTCTGAGACACCTACCACTTAAAGATAAATTGATTGATGCAGTGATGGTTTAGGAAGCAGTACTGTTAAAGCTTTGCCTAAACAGAGTGACTGCAGTCTGCTGTTACTTGAAGAAGGTGCCCCTGACAAAGTGGAACAAGAACATCTTTGCCAACACTACAGCCAACCTTCTGATGAGAGGTTTATGCTAAGAATGATGGAGAGGGAGATAATGAACCACATTTAAGTGACATAATGGTGGAAAAAAGTAGAAAGGAAATGAAAGATTTACAGGAATATGAGAGACTTCAGGAATGCTAAAATAGGGTGAAGAGACCCCTGCCTCAAGTTTACATACACACATGAATTCAGCCTGCGACAGAAATGGGAGGAACTGGAACTCCAAATGCCATCACAGAATGGTGACATCATTGAAGTAACCAGGATGCTCATATGGCTGCAGCTCACATGGCTGTAGAGTGGAGATGGGTTTTTGGAAGATTTCAGGAACAACTTACTTATTGACATACTGGATGGACCAACCAGGGTTGATGCACAGCGGGACCTGCAACTCACTGACAAGAGAGACCTGGTTGGAGATGTGATAATCAATTGTAGCCATGGCTGCAGATGCAGCCATGACTACTGACAAGAGAGACCTGGTTGGAGATGTAATAATCAATTGTAGCCATGGCTGCAGATGCCATGAAATGAATTCAAGACCCCAAGGGGAGTGAGGAACAAAAGTATCAGAGTATAGATCCTGGTTAGAAGGTAAAGGTCACAGGTTTGTGGTTAGTGGGTTGTACTCTTCTTGGAGGATTGTAACAAGTGGAGCACTGCAGCACTTTATCCTGTGACCTGTCTTGTAACACCTACATCAATGACCAGGACAAGGCTATGTAGTGGCTCTCATTGGATTTGCAGGTGGCACCAAACTGGGGGGAATAGCCAATATGCTTGAAAGTAGGCTGGCCATCCAGAGGGAGCTAAGACAGGCTGGAGGAATGAGACAACATGAATCTTATTAAAATAAACAAGAGTAGATTCAACCTCTTGCAACAGGAATGGCTGGGGTCTGACTGGTTGGGGAACAGACCTGCTGAAAAGGCCTGGTGGGTCCTGGTGGGCAGCAAGATGAATGTAAGCCAGCAATGTGTCCTGGTGAACAGCATCCTAAAATGCATTAACAGAATTATGGCTGATACACTGATGGAAGGGATTACCCTCATCTTTATTTAGCACTTGTTAGCTCCATGTCCAGTTTGAGGCTTACCAAAAGGAAGGAGCCC
The DNA here is from genome assembly GCF_965231255.1 of Vanellus vanellus. NCBI lineage: Eukaryota > Metazoa > Chordata > Aves > Charadriiformes > Charadriidae > Vanellus > Vanellus vanellus. The sequence goes on from NC_138906.1 coordinate 152,731,753, forward strand.
TGGGAAGAAATTGATAAATGGGAGTGAGTTTGGCAGATGGTCCTCATGGTGGTTGGGACTGGAGCAATTGCCCTGTGAGGAGAGGCTGAGGAAGCTGGACTTGTCCTGGCTACCTGTTCAGGACATTTTTGCTCAACTAGCGCAGATTAGATTTCAACCAGGCTATGCATTATACAAGAAATTTTCTTATCCGATAAGTCTGATAAGTCTTATCCAATAAACTGACTCACTTCTTGTTCACTCTTTTTAGTACCATTGGTTTTCTCACCTATTTTTTTTCCTCACAATCCCTCACTCTCCACTCTAATCACTTTACTTGGGTCTTTGTCTTTCTCCTACGTATTACTTTCCATTAAGAACTCTCAGCTCACTTTTTTGGGGTTCTGGATACAAATCTTTCTTTTTCACTTTCCTTTTTTTTCCTCTTCTAATCCCAATTCTCAACCTCCACACCTCAGTTCACATGTAAACTTTAACTCACCACTCGGAAAAAACTTTGTAATTTAGCTAAAAATAAGTGACATTCAGGAAAAGTCATGGGTCATGTTAATAACCCCAAAACATATGAGCTTTCTGAAAAAAAATAACACTGGAATTAAAAATGCATAAAATAACTGGGCTGAACTGGGCTAATTTCATTTTCTGAAAAGGTAAAACAATGTTAATATTGATACAGGATTCGGCCAAAAAACCCCAACCTATTAACATCTCTAAAACCAAGCAAGTAAATAAATTAAAAAAAAAAAAAAATCACTCTTAGGAGATACTACAAACACTTTAGTATTTACATTGCTATTCTACTGTTGTTCTGGCAATTTTCAAACTTAGAAACAGAGAACATGTGACCAATATGGTCCTCAGAGGGCTTTTAGCAAATTTTCTTTCAAATATGAATGGTACTGAAATTTGACATAATGAATAACTAAAAAATTACATAACTGAGAATCCCTTTGGAACTAGTTAATGATTTTACAGATCAACAAATTCCATGTAATAATGTTCACTGGTATGCAAGGTTTATTGCCTCAGCTGCATTTAAGTGAAAACAGTTTATTAAATGGAGGTATATGTTTAATTAATTTCCAGGTACCTGAGAATAGGGGAAAAAAGTTAAATTCTTCTAGTTTTCTGGTACTGCTACTGATACAATAAACAAATAAAGGAGCCCATGTTTTGAAGTATTAAATGATCCATTGACTGGAACAAAGGTGGAGAAAGTGTAGCTGGAAACTGAAAAGGTAGTTCAGAAAATTATTTCATTCCTTACTTGGAGTAGAATTCATTAAAATATTAACTTAAATTAAATAGATTTGATCCCTTATTTACTAAGGAGTTTGGGGAATACTTTGCAAAAGGTACTTTTACTTCTGGAATTAGAAAACCTTAGATTTAGTTCTGAAGAATAAAGCCAAATGTCCTCAATCTCACCTATACCAGGAATTAGTAACAACTATAGTAACTTATTTAGAACAAGAAATAACTCCTGACATAACACACTGCATTTGTCATTTCCATACTCATATTCCAGAACAGAATTTTTGATCTAATTTTTCTATTGGAAAAAGAGTAACTTTCCTATCTTTAGGCAGGAGACTATTCAGCATAATACTCAGTCTTCAGGTATAAGGTGTCATTACAGTATTCACAAATAATAAAAGAGGGAGAAACATTTAAAAGACCAAAACAACTATATTTCACGTACTTTATGCTTCAACACATAGCTATCCAGTTCATACAATGAAATTTAAAACTAAATAACTGCTCTAGTGTTATCCTCAAGGAAATAAGGATATGATTTCTATCAAAAGTGCAAGTGTTCTCAAGCAACTAAACAACAAACAAACAACTCTGTCTGTAGGCCAAACAGAACAAACAGAGACAGAGAGGAGATAATTCTGCGTAATAATTTATTGTCTGATTGGGAAGTACATGGGAAAATTGAGTGTGCGGCAAGACACAAAAAATCCTACATTCAGTTACTTCATTATCTACATCTGGCTGTTGTTTTCTTATTGAAACAATCATCTCTTTCATTGTGTGGATGTTCCCTAACAGTACAAAAAAAACCCCCTCTAAAATGAAAAATTACCTCCTATAATTAAAAAAAAAAATAAAAATTTGAAAATGCTGAGTGGGAGAGGAGGAAGGCAAGGAAATGGGAGTACATCATGCAGCAGAAATTATTCTAATATATTTGATGTCACGGACGGTATTCATTTTAACATTTAAAATCCATTTTCCAAAGTTAGACAACTTCAGGTTTGTTTCCTTCGGTGTCCCGTAAACTTTATAACGGTCAGAGCTATTAAAAAACTAACTGGAATGGCTTATGACTTTACTTTATGGTGAAATAATTTTTGTTGCAGAAAACATGTCACTTAATGAAAAAGCCCAAAGAGCATTTGAATGTCAACATTTTTCAAAGGGGAAACAAAGTGTTCCAACACTTTATCTCAATACCACTAAATATTCTGAACATAAACAAGTGTTTTATTCCAGGTTTTTCCCTCAGTTGTTTTATCATCTTGACATGAACAGCTCATCAGTGCAATATATTACACTGTTTGGTGGTCATGAAGGGTACAGATAAACAGGTTAATGTATTAATGTTTTGACCTTATAAAAAATGAAGCATTTTGAAGTCCTATAAAATCTACAGTTTATGTACTATTATTAGAAGAGTTCTACTACCAGAGAATATTTATTTTAGTACTTAATTTTTCTTAAATTTCAATTGTTTTCCTTAGAGGATTACTTTTTTTTTATATATATATTTTTTACACATATAATTATATATATTACATATAGTTATATGTATGTAAAATATTTTATATATTCATATACATATAAATAGGAAAAGTAAAACCACACTAATTTTTAAATACTTTTTTTTTTCCTTTCCAAAAATCAGGATGGTTCATATTACCTACACATTTTATAGTTTGAATATCGCATTTTCCTGTTTTGTTTTTTTTTTTACTGCTGTTTGAAATGTTATTTTTCATTTCAATTTATAAGTTCCTGATCTTCCAAAAACCTAAATGAGGAAAATGCTTTCTTTTAAATGTAATTGAATTGAATTGATTACCTAAATTGAAATTTAGGTAATCTCCTCTTCTACAAAGGAGATAGAATTGCTTATAGTCAGTAGTACATAAAAAATTGTCATTTGTTTTTGTAAACAATGAACAGATGTGCGTAGAATAGTAAATGACACAGAAATATATTAAAATGTTTGAACACACCTAAAATATTAAAGTTTTTTTCTTTAGGTTAAATATGAAATTAAGAAGACACGTGTTAAATCACTAGAAAATGGGAAGGACTCTTTACTGCACCACTTAACTTTTATTTCAGAAGTAAATTAAAATCCATCAATTTAAACACCAGCACGGACTTCCATGTTTTCATATTTAACATCAGTTTCTAACATCAGGTGATTTAACATCACCTTTTTTAATGAATGATGATCTTATTTCAAGTAGAAAAAAAGTGAATTAAAACATTCGAAACAGATCTTTCTGTATCCATGTACAGTGTCAGAACTAACTTAACTAACCATCAACAGAGGTGGTGTCAAAACCTATAATCGGGAGAATTCTAAAGATAACTACTTTAAGATGCGGGAGGGTCAATAAAATGCAGCAATTTTTCTCCTCTCTGACTTGACTACAGCAAAATCAATGTCATTCTGCGCACTGGCACCGTGTGGGTGTATAGTTGTGAATAAAAGACATCTCAAGAGTGCAAAGGTGAAAAATCATCTATTCAGAAAATATAGCTCAGTGTAAGATGAAGAGCAGCTAAAAGGCCCACGAGTATGAAAATCCGCTAAAAAACATTTACTTGTGTGACAATGTATGCAATTTAAGTTCTTGTTATGCCTCGAGGCAAATAAAAAAAAAAATCTACTGAGAAACTCTCGTAGTTTCCTTTCATTCTGTGAAGAGGGGGTTCCTTTTTCCTCTATCCATTGCAAAATCAGGTAGCCATCTGGGCTGTTTTGACAATAGGAGTTCAGGGTCTGAAAAGTCACAGATTTACAATTCTAAGAACTAAGTATCTGTCTAAAAAAAAATCTCTCATTTGTCAAACAAATAAGCAATGCAACCAACAACTTATTTACACTGCCCTAATCAGAGGCAGGCACAGACTTTGAGTAGCAGACTTCTACAGATGTGACACCTTAGTTTCTCTCCAGGAATGTCAAGCCCATGAGTGTGCTGGCAGTAAAAAACAATTTCAGTAAGTGAGTAGTCACATTATGTGAGACTCAACCTGAAATTAAGACACCTACACTTACGTATCTATAGTTGCCCTAAGTATATAAACTATTATAACAAATGGAAATCTAGTCAGTGTAGACAGTGAAATGTAATGTTTTATTTCATCTTAAAGTACACACCTTGGACAGGACACAATAGCTGTTTATATGCTGTTTGTTGGCATTTTAGGTGTTCTTCCCTGTCTTCTAGTTTCCATGCCAGAATGGCACAGTCTCCTGGAAAAACAAAAAGTGCAGAGCCTCTGCACTTCTGCCACTGCCATAAAAATATGCTGGGTACCCTAGGTGATTTCATACGTCAACGCACGTATATTCATGTATGGCTGAACTGTGCCCGACAGCTCCTCAACTTAAATGGGTATTTAGATACCCATAGGTGCCTAAGCCTATAGGTTACAATACAGAGACATCTACATTTTGGAGTCTTGGAGCTCAATCTCACCTAAGACTTCATTGCGACTGCTGAGTCTTCCAGCAGTAGTACTGTAAACTGTTCATTGCAACAGCTTTGAAGATGAGGAACAAATGAAAAATTCTGTTTAAATTGTTAGATGTTCTGAAAAAAAGTGATGAAGACAGTTTTCCCCTTCTGGCAACTCTAGCCATGATGTTCTGATGCAGCTTAGTACTACTTACTTTTGTTCTTTACCTGATTAGAAATTGCTTTAAATTCTCTGCCAAAGTGAAACCAACAAAAAATATCTAAGAAAATTCTAACTCCATAAGTAATTTCTGAATGAAGATACATTTCTATTCATATGCAAAATGACAGAAAGAAAAAGAAAAGAACAATAGAAAATCAAGCTGAGAAAGAGAAAACTTTTCAATGTCAGTTTTCTCCATATTGCATCACACATTTGAAAGTGCTGGCATTTATCCAATTTCAGCTCTACATAGTTGGCTGCCAAGTACTAAAGAGAGTAACTATTTGCGTGCTTTTTAATTTTATTCTATTCTGAAAAACTCCTGTATATATTTCATCTCTTCATCTGTATTTTCCTATAAGCAAAGATTCTTAATGGAAACCAGATGTGATTGTGCATTCAATCGATATTTGATACTATTTTGTCCATAGTAGAAGCAGTAGTTTGTTCACAGCTTAAACAGAGGTAAGGGGAAGGGGGAAGGAAGTAAAAGCAGTTAAGAAATGGATTTTGCAAGTGAAATAAATAGTAAGTATAGGGCTACTACTGAAACCTTCCAGAGCTTTAAAGGATGAGGATGGGAGAGAGCGAGAGAGACGGGATGCTGGATCTCAAGAGATAGCAAAGTTACAGTTTCTTAAAGCAATGTGTAACTATCAGAAAATTAAGACCTCTTTTCCAAAAGCCCTTTCAGAGTCCAGGTATGCTTGACATAAAGAACATTGAAGTTTGTGTATGCCAGCCTGTAAGATTAGGAACTGTGAAGCTAACTTAATCCCTTCTGTCCACTTAGATAATATTATGAATTGATTCATAAGTGACGGAGTGCAAAGAGTAGCCAACAGAAAGCAGCAAAAAAAAAGTAACTTTACAGGAACTGCAAATGGATGGAGTAAAAAGGCACAACTAATTTTAGAAACAGCAAAAGAGGATTACCAACGCCAAGAAACACCGAAGCAGCCACTCCAGGAAGATCTAAAGAAGCTTTGGTTCTACTTCAGCCAACAGTTTCTAACTCAAAAGGAGTTTTAACAAAACAGTAGCAACAAAAAAAACATATCAAGACAACGAAACCTCAGTGAATAGAAAGAAGTGCTGAAACAAGGGTGATCAAACAAGCAAGAATAAGCATGTCTTGGTTATGACACCACAACATCTTTCAAATATTGTATAATTCAATATCTTTGGTGAATTAAAATGCCTATTAAAAGAAATTAATACACCTAACCTGCATGAAAATGTGCTTATATGAAGCTGCGAGTTTCCCATAGTTTCACGTACCTCAGTAAATTTCATTTGTTCTGTATAAGCCAATTTAAATATTTTCACAGGTGTTTGCAAGACTGAAGCCTTAAACAGAGAATTAGGCAAAATATGATAATTAAAGAAATTAAAAGGATGTTTAGGAAAGATTATGTAATACCCTAGTTTTTCTGTTGCGTGGTTTAGGGTTTTTTTCATATACAGCTAGATTTTAAGACTTTGCATACATCATTTTTAGTCTTCATTTCAATCATCTAGGCCACAACAGCATTAGATATTACACTGAAGCTAGGCCATGTGAGCCTTCTTTGTGAAAAATAATCTTTAAAAAATAATTCATAAATTTAAGAGAACAGAAGGAAATAAGGTTTAGTTATTCCATATACTGCCTAAAAAGTGTCCACAAAACTTGTTTTCTTTTGTTTCAATAAAACAACCAACAAGTACTTTTTCAGATTGTAATTGGTATGAAAGGCAGGGGTTTGGCAGCGGGGGGCTGCACATGTGACCTCTGTGACAGGAGGTCAGGGGCTGCTCTATCCTGGTCACAATTGGTTCCAGCTGGCTCCACAGTGGACCCACCACAGGACACAACTGAGCTCATCAGCAGAATTTGTGGCATCTCTGTGAAAACGTGTTAAAGAAAAGGCAGTAAACACTGAGAGAAAGGAACATGGCCAGAGCTCCGTTACAGAGCTAGTGACACCCTCAAAGGGTGATACTGTGATACTGTGGCTGGAGCCTATGGATAAACCACACTGGAGCAGGTTCTTCCTCTAAGACACTGTGGCCCATGGTAAACCCACATCGGAGCAGAGGAAAAGAGTAAGAAGGAAGGAACAGCAGAAGAAATGAGTGAGACACGAGGGATAAGAGAAAGAAACTCCTACACCTTGACCCGAACCTCCTGCACTGCCCGTCACATCACCAAAGAGACAGTGGATCTGCGGTGGCGTAAACAGAAAAAGGAGAAAGAGAGGTGTCTGGAATGAAGTTAAGCCTGCAAAAGGGGAGAGGAAAGGTTTCCCTAATTGTTTAAATAGTTGTCTTTTTTTCCCAACACTCAAATCTGTAATTAAATGTTTTAATTTAAGACTGTTTTGCCCAGGGCAGTAGTTGATGAGTGCTTTTCCCTGTCTTCATTTCAACCCATGAGCTTTCTCGCTCTTGTTCTTCCTGTTCTTTGCCCTGTTCTGCTGTGGGGGTAGGGTGAAAGAGCTGCTGTGGGGTGCTTCATTGCTACTCAGGCTCAAACCGCCACCCAAACATACTAGCCCAAAATGTGCAGTTGTGCAAACAAAACCAGCAAACCAAGAGAGTGATTAGTTGAAAAGCGTACTGAAGTGCCAAGCAGTGATGGAGTAAGAATTATGCAGTGTTCTGAAGTTCAGGATTTGGTGTCTGGCTTCTACAAAAGATGCAATAATAGAATAAAGAAAGTTAAATTAGATGAAGTGGTAAGAAATTACTAATTCTGGTTATAGTGGCACTACATAGGAAAGATTAAGTTTCAAGGAGGGAAGTTAAAAAGAATTTATAGTAATATCTATGTTAGTCAAGCAGGGGAAAGTGTGTTTTTACAAGTTATTACAGTGTAGTACGGTGATAATACAGACTATTGAAAGGATTAACAGGCACCCTTTCAAAGTGATGCAGAAATAAACTCATGAACAGAAAAACAGGCACATGTATTTGTACTACATGGCTGTCGTGGTTTGGCCTCAGCCAGCAACAGAGAACCAGGCAGCCGCTCACTCGACTCCCACAGCCGTGGGAAAAATCAGCAGAAAAGTGCAAAACTCGTGGGTTCAAATATTATAATTTAACAGAACAGACAAAGGGAAAAAGAAAGAAAAGAAAGAAAGAAAGAAAAACAATAACACCGGTAAAGGAATACAAGAACGCGATTACAGTACCGCCGCGAAGCGCACCGACCGGACCCGCACCGCCGCGACCCGCCCCCGAGTGGCGACTGACTCCCCCGCCCCGGCTAGCTCCTTTTATAGCGGGGCATGGGTCACGTGGTATGGAATACGTGCCTCCCCTGCCGGCTCCTTGGAAATTAACCCCATCCTTGCCGGAATCAGGACAATGGCTCCTTGGAATACGTTTTTTTTATTTTTATTAGTTATCTGGCAGCTTTTGTGACAACTCATGTCACAAGAAAGAAAAAGAACTGCATCACCAGTAAAATTACTGTTTGAGAATGGGCTTTACAAAAAGGTTTAAATTTGTCTGTAACTGAAAAAAATAAAGGTTTCAGTTCTTAACAAACTGAAATATTTTGTGGTATACATTTTTTTTTTGTTTTCTAAATGTATGAAATATTTTTAATATGTTTATTTAATTTCCTCACACTCTCTACCCTACCGTTGACCCAAAACCCACTCCTTGCTATTACCTGACAATGCATTTTTCCATTTCCTACTATCACAGTTAATTTTTAATGATAGTATCTGCTTCGGTATGCACATTTAATGCTTCTTCATGCTGAAATTATGTGCTGTTTACATATTTTTTTCAAACAATTGTAAAAGATTTTCTTCATATTAAGTATGGTGAACTACTGCAGCATTTCACAACTTAGTACAGAGTACACTTCAACATACATTCAGCAATATACCATTAAAAATTAAATGAGCAAACAAAAATAAAAGTAAAAACCCCATAATGTAATCACTGAGAACTTAGGTGGTAAAATTAAATAGAAGGTACACAACACATTCAAATCTCCCACACCTACCAACTCACATGTTTTATATGACTTGCAGAAAACACATGTTGAAACTAAACAAAAGTCTCTTTTCTTTCATTAACGAATATCTCACGCTTTCGGTAGGAATGCAAGCATGTGCGTGACACAGTTTGTTTTCCTTTTCTCAGCAGTTCAGAAATTAACATCTCAACAATCCAAATTACTTCACAGAAACCACCAAAATATTTATCACATGGTTTCTCAATTGTGCAGTAGGATCTAGTAAAGAAAGTCCTTATTTTACACCTTTTAACATTCCTGTAAGCTAGTGATTTCCCAGTAAAGAGTGCGGTTTGTTGTATTTGGTATGAAGGATGCCATGCAAAAAGTGAGTCAGCGCCATTCATAAACATTTATAGCAGCCCTGGAGCTGCAGTAGGAAGGCTCATTTTACCTAAATTCACTCAGAATACACATTCCAGAACATCTATGAACTTGCAAAGTCTAAATAGAGATACACAATATTTGCTGAAACAGTAATCAAATTTGCTCTGTTCTTTTATAGAATATGTTATCTGAGGCAATTACACAGAGTTATAAAAAATTTACTATTATAAAAGATCAATTACATAAAAAAACAGTCTTAGTTTTTTGTTAGTTACAAGTTTTACATTAATTGATTAATTTAACCAGATTCTGCAAACATTTAGATAGCCAATCTCTTCCTGTGTTAAATTTCATATAGAAAAATGTAAAAGAAATTCCTGAACTGAATATCATTTGGAATGCTGTGATTTCTTTTTCATCAGATAAATGGAAAAGCACAAAAGCACAAAAAGGGTTACTGTTCCCTGAAGATCCATTGATACACTATAGATATTTAAAAATATTATTTATAAATGCTTGTGAAAAAGCAGACAGTATTACCATACATTAATGAAGTTCACTTTCCATTAACATTTCATCATTATAATGACCTTGTTCCAAATGGTGATATTCCCAAGTTAATGCTTCAGATGCTTTCACTCATAGTCAAAATAATGCTTGTTCATAAAAACAGTGGATAAGAATCTTATGGGTAAATTAAACCTTTAATAGCACAATGCATTCAGAAATAGGTAATAGAGATAACAGTGATTAAATGCTACATTAGTAAACAGACACTTATTCACTGTTTTACAAACAAGACTTACACAACCATGGAGGAAAATACATATTTTAATGATAAAAACATTCTGCATCTGCTACACAGTATCTTTTTAGAATGTTAGAATATTAAAAGCTAAGTACTTCCACAGGGTAAAGTGAAGTAGATATCTGTTGTAATTTTCTTATAACTGTATTTAGACACACTAGATAGTATACTACCCATACTCTAACATACTGTAATTTGATATAACAGGTGGCACAGCTGAATTTATCACTTATGCAAATACAAACTATACCTTTATGAGGATTTTTTAAAATGGCCCTTCCCATTTCCTCTACAACTTCAGCCACTATTTTTTCTTAACAAAAACAACCACAACAAAAAATATATTTCTTTAAATGTACCTTGGTAGTGAGCACTAAATCCACGGTATCGGTGATTGCTGTCTGTTACAAAATGTAGTCTGAGCCAGTTTTTGTTGCTGATAACTGGAGGAGGTATATTCATTCCAGAGAGCCTGAATTAAAAAAAAACAAAAACAAAAAACAAATAAAAATCATTATTAAAAGATTATAAAGTGATCAGGGCTGAGGATCACTAGATTTTCATAAAAGTCTTGTGTGGAAATCTCTTATTTTTTTCAAACACACATTCATTGACATGCCTTATGTGAGACTTCTTATTTATCAATGACTAATATGTTACGACAACCATGAACAGACAAGATTATCCCACTCTGCATGACCAAGTGATGGGATACAAATCACCGCTTGCCCAGAAACTGCACAGTCATGTTATTGGTCAGGCAGAGAACTATCATGATGCAAGTACGCGACACTCAGGCTAGAAAGAGTTTGTGTCTGTCCAGGTCAGTCAACAGGTTTGGCAGAACGCTGCTCTGGGCACCAGGAAAAGGATTGTATGCTATGACTGTCATGTTCAAGATAAGGAACAAGAGAGCTTAGGTTATGCAGGCCACCATCTAAAACTATAAAACAGACACCTATTTTTCAAGAGTAAGTATTTTTCTTAATTCAGGGTACAAAGAAATAAGAAATACTCCATTATTTCAGTGAATCTGAATTTCAGTTACCAAAAGTACAAGAAGAGTAGGGAGTTCTGGTGGATCAACACCAGCTAACAGCCAAGCAGCACACAGCTGCTCATTCACTCCCCTCCCTGCCCCCAACAGAAGGACAGGGAGAGAATAGGAAGAGCAAAAGCAAGAAAACACCTGGGTCAAAATAAAGACTCTTCAAAAGTCAGTTTAATAAGTGATGAGGGGAGAAAAAAACACCAAAAAACCCAATTGATACAAAGGCAATAATTCATCACGTCCTACAAGTAGATCAATCAAGCCAGTCTCCAAGCAATGGCTACCTGCCCCGGCCCCTCTCCTCATTTTTCATTGCTTACCATGAAGTTATAAGGTACGGAATATCCTTTTGGTCAATTTGTGTCAGCTGTTTAGGTTTTGTCCCTTCCCAGAATCTTCTCTGTCCCTGGCCTACTCACTGAGGGGACAGAATGGGGGGAAAAGAAAGCCCTGATGCTGTGCCAGAACTCCTCAGCAATAGCCAAAACACTGGTGTGTTATCCATTCTGGTTTAGCCACAAATCCAAACCAGAGCACCATATGGGCTTCTATGAAGGAAAGTAACTCTGAGCCACTAGACCCAGTCTACAAAATTATCTGGACTTTTAGTTGTTTTTCTGTTTGTTTTTTTAACATCAGGACATTACTCCAATTACTGTAGTCTTTTATTTTGTCTTGCTTATTAGGAAGGTCTGAATTAGAGGTTGTTTTGTTTTTGTTTTTTTTTCTTTTTTCTTTTTTAATTAGATGAGATATAATAGTTAGAAAGAAGGTGAATAACCTTCAGATAAACAATCCTTCCATCAAGCCAAGATGTATTTCTCACCAAAACCAGAAAGATAAGTCACATCTTCAGGATGCCAACATACTTATCTATGTCCTTCCATTTATTTCTAAACAGGACTCTTCCTGTAGTTAGAATAAAATACTAGCCAACAAGTATACCACTTTATATTCAGACATTGCAGATTCCTCATCTATTTTGAAAAAAAAAAAAAAAAACTAAGAAAAGAAAAAGAAAAGAAAAGAAAGGCTGTAATGAAACAGGTCATAAAGCTATTCAGGCAATCCACAAGTGAGAGAATAAGTGGATTCTGTTTTAGAAGTTCCTTGCTTTTACAAAGGACTTTTCATCTAACCTGTGAAGTGGCTTTGCAAAATGCAATAATGCCATTATCAATATTGTTATCTCCATTTTACAGACAGAGAAACTCATGCACAGAGAGGGGAAGAAACTTCAATCACCTAGCAGACCAGCAACTAAAAGAAAATTGTAAGAAAAAGACTGCAAGTTCAGAGCTCCGGCTTTCACAACTAAAATCAAATCAGCATTACCTGGTGAATGGCTGCAAATAGTCTTTTGGAAAGCACATTCCTCCCCTCCCCCCTTTATTCAACTAGAAACTTTTGCTTTCAGTTTTATTTAAAAAGAAATGTTTTTCCTGTTTCAAGTAGAAACAAATTTGATAATTTGGAATTCTTTATTATATGAAAAAGTCTGAAGAATTTTATACAGTGCTCTGTACTTCACTTTTTATTTTACTGTTAAGTGTTTGTGTTTTTTTCCAGCTCTTCTATGAAAGTAAAGTAAGTAAAGTAGTAAAGTTAGATGAATATGAGGATTTTAACAAATACAAGTGATACACTCAAAACTAAGAAAATTAAATCAAAACAAAATATTTCACCATCTAAATAAAATATTTTGACTCTATTCCACTTCAAGTTGTGTCAAAATATTCGGATTAGACATCTCAGTATCTTTAAACAGTATTTCTGTTTCATTTTATGGCTTGAGGTAAAACCTGGAGTAAGCTTCTGTACAAATCTCCCCTTCCCCAATCTCTATAACACGTGCGTTTCAGGGCTGGGGAAGTAGGGTTGGGGAGGGACGTGGCTAAGAGCCAATAAAACAAACTGGCAAGTATCAATAAGTAGCTTATACAGCACAATCTTGCCTTGTATAAAACTAATATTAGAGTTTTCATTCATTCTTTCCCCAAGTAATCTGTTTTATTAAAAATGATACATTAAGATGTATGATAGCTTTGAAAACCACTACCAAGAAAACTCATGTTATCTATTATATGGATTTCAAAAAATTCAATTAAAAATTTATCTAGAGATTTTGAGCTATTATCCTCCTTTTACAATGACCAGAAGTCCAGTTTTCTATGGTTTTATCCCTTCAAAATTGTTCTGTGTGTGAGTAGTACAAGCGCACTTGCAGACACTGAAAGGTATCGATAAGCTTATTCTAAAACCAGTGCATTCATTCCTTCAACGACAAAACCCAGGACATCTTATTCAGACTTTTTAACTCTTATGCAGGACTGACCAAAATATCAATCTTAAGGTAGTATTTCTGTTGTGCTCAACAGTTGTTCTCAAAACACTGTGGCAGAGTAGCTTTTTCTGCCTGTCCTTTAGATTACAGATGAAATGGAGCCTAAAGTTTAAAAACATAGAAAATATTAATTAATGCTAAATGTCTGGGGTTCTCTTGCTTACCTAAAGGCTGGGAACGCAGATTTTTCCCGTTCATCCTCTACTCAACACTTATTTTTCTCATTATTTTATTAGTGTGTACACAGTTCCTAGATCAGGAAAGCGTTCTGATTCCCCCCCATTATTATAGCCTTACCTCAAAATTGTGCCAGAGGTGGATGAGCAAGTGATCTTGATAACTGAAAAAAATTGCTTCCATTCTCAGGGTAAACCAAATTTCTTTTGGGGGTCAGCCCTGAGGAATGTGCCTAGCACCACCATTAATTGCTTCCAGATTTTCAGGTGGTTTAGTGTTGTTAGAGACAATGATTAAGGCACATTTGGAGTCAGCTGTACTCATAATAAAGCAAGTAATTTAGAAGTGATTTTTTAAGTGAAAAAAAAAAAACCCCTCTTTAAATAAATGACTACTACACTTGTATAGGTGTTATTTTGGAGGAAGGCTTTGGAAAGAACAACAGTTGAGGGGCGGTGTTGTTTCCATCTCTTCCCCAAATGTGTGATCTGAAGATAAAATATGTTTAAGACCACTTCCTAAATTTTTGAAACTGTGTTAACACCCTCTTTCCCTCAGGTACTAATATAAATGACAAAATGCTTGACTGACACTACAGGTTCTTAAAGCTCCTTCAAATACTTTCTTTAGAATGTTTTTGTACTATGGAAACAACTAGCTGATCTTATTCATTCCAGTTGGAGAACATATAAAATCTAACTTTTTTTCTGCTTAAGAAATTTACTCAGAAGCCTAGATCCAAGGGATTTGGATGGTGACATTAAAAAATAAATAAATAAAAAGTAGTGCTATGAGACTCCAAAAGGATGTGGCGAATGGGTAAGGAAGTTCTTGTATTAGTATTAGTTAGTATTAGCTCTTGTATTATTACCTCTTTTTTTGGCATATCCCCCACCTGCACCCCCCCAGCAGAATTGTCAGTCATTTCTGCATGATCCTATAAATACACCACTCCAAGGAACAATAGTTTCACAGAATCACAGAGTTTCAGAGTTGGAAGGGACCTCTAGAGATCATCTAGTCCAACTCCCCTGCTAAAGCAGGATTGCCCAGAGCACATTACTCAGGACTGCATCCAGGCGGGTCTGGAAAATCTCCAGGGAAGGGGACTCCACAACCTCCCTGGGCAGCCTGTGCCAGTGCTCTGTCACCTGAACTGTAAAGAAGTTTTTCCGTGTATTTGAACAGAACTTCCTGTGTTCTAACTTGTGCCCGTTACCCCTCGTCTTGTCACTGGGAACCATTGAAAAGAGCCTGGCTCCATCCTCCTTCAGCCCACCCTTTAGATACTTGTACGCCATAATAAGGTCTCCCCTCAGCCTTCTCTTCTCCAAGCTAAAGAGTCCCAGCTCTCTCAGCCTTTCCTCATAAAGGAGATGCTCCAAGCCCTTAATCATCTTAGCTGCCCTTCGCTGGACTCGCTCCAGCAGTTCCCTGTCCCTCTTGAACTGGGGAGCCCAAAACTGGACACAGTATTCCAGTTGTGGCCTCACCAGTGCAGAGTAGAGGGGGAGAATGACCTCCCTCGACCTACTGGCCACACTCTTCCCTATGCAGCCCAGGATTCCATTGGCCTTTTTGGCAACAAGGGCACATTGCTGGGCCATGGATAATTTACTGTCTACCACAACCCCCAGATCCTTCTCCTCAGAGCTACTTCCCAGCAGGTCCGCCCCTAACCTGTACTGGTGCTTTGCATTCTTCCTCCCCAGGTGCAGGACCTTGCACTTGCTTTTGTTGAACCTCATTAGGTTCTTCTCTGCCCAGCTCTCCAGCCTGTCCAGGTCACGCTGGATGGCAGCACGGCCCTCTGGGGTGTCAGCCACCCCACCCAGTTTGGTATCATCAGTTGGTATGTAATTGGTATTCATACTAGTTGGTATGTAAAATATAGGTATTTCATATAGTCCCTCTGACAGGCTCAATCCAGTAATGCTGTCCCTAATACAAAGTATGCAAAACAATCAGAAACGCTACTTATGATGTCTCTTGATTATTTTTTTTTTTTTTTTATATATATATTGCCAGTTAAGAAGTTACAGCACTTATCCAGGAAACTGAACATACCAGTTTAATCTTTGTTTCAGAGAAAGGGTTAGGAATCCAAAAATGTCACTTAAGTTCTCAACACAAGGTGATATTTATAAAGAGAGGCAGTCTCAATATAAATATGTATATTAATTTATGCGCTCTTTCTACCATTTATATTACTAATGTGCTGTTCTGCAAAAGGACGAAAGTATTCATCAAGCCAGAAGGAAAATGAAAAGTGATCTAGCCTGAAAAGTTTAGAGTGCAGGCAGAAGACACAAAAAAGAAACCTCAGCTCTCCAACTCTCTTCCATGTCTATTTATGCTTCTTTGACACCCAAGTTCCCCCATGAATCTGGTTTTTAGTGGTACATGCCGCTGCTGGCAGAGAGAGATTCCAGTTCTGAAGATCCATGCTAATCATTTGTCTAAGCAGAGCATCCTTCTTAGTTTGCGTTAATAGGAGAAAGACACATTTTTATATCAATTAATTGTTCGCATTTATTTATAATTTTATTACCAAATAATTCTAATATCAAATTAATATTTGTGATATGAAATTGTGACAGTCATTAAGATCTACAGAAACATTTTCATTCCAGTTAAAACTTTAATTAAAGCCAAAGAAGCAACCTGCTTGTATCACTTATTGGCCAGTCAGCTGCTTAGATGTTTTGCCAGCTGGTTAGCCTGGTCTCTTCTGCATGGCTGCCAGGTTAGTGATGGGCCCCCTAACTGCCTGGTTGTTCAGCTCTTGGGCTCAGTGGGCCTTTTAGTTCTCTTTTTCTGATTTGCCATCCAGTCACTACCAAAATGTTTTCTTTCAAACCACTGGAAATTTCATAAAGTTATATACAATACTGATATCCGGAATTTCAGCGAAAAAAAAAGCAGCCCCCAAAATGGATTAATTGCCTTTTCTGGTTAGCTTTACTATATGGTACATTGTTCTAGCTAGCTATTAAATTGCATTTGCACATTGCTTTGTGCTGAATAAAGTGACAACTGCACTATAACATGCATTTGCCGTAAGAGGCAGAAGCCTACACCTTTTGATTAGAAAACACGAAATCTTTCTGCGTTGTCACTATGAGTTTCAGCATGAAACACACTTTCTGACAACCATAGAGTGACTTCTGTTGTTACAAATGTAAGAAGTATACTCTAGTTTGATGCTTGGATTTTGGAAGGTAGTGTTTTAGTTATCTGTCCATTTTGGTACAGCTATTTCTCTGTATAATACTATTGCCTAATGATGCAAGACAAAGTAGCTCTTTTATTTAAATTCTCACCCTGTAACTAATTGCTAAGCAATATAGAGGCAATAACCTTTCACTGCTTACATATTTGCTTACATATTTGATAATAAACCTATTACTGGAAGAGGTCTTACTGAACAATTGAAACAAAAATAAGGCTGTAAAACACATTTCCTAGCACCTATTTTGACTCGTATATATTCTGCCTATAATAAGGTTTCTCTTTAATAATCACAAAAACATGTGAAAAATAAACTACAAGTTTATTGTCCAAAACATGAGAAAACTTCATCCTAGCCATTTAAATATGTTCATGGTAAACGACTAGTTTTATTTTTAAAACAGCTAATATCTGGTTAAGTTTATCTATCAAATCAATTATTCATTAACACATCTATCCTTGACAGCTATAGTTTATACTTAAGAAGATTCTAACTAACCACATGCTGATATCAGCTGAGTTCTAACTAAATTCACAGTTCCTAAAATCTGACCTTTATAGTTCACAATTTCTATGGGATTGTTCCCAGAAAGTAGATTTGCAAGCTGACAGAATTTATAACAGCAACTGGCAGAAAATGATTGCATATTCTGCTCATATAAATGCCCCTTTTCTCACATCAATTTATCTTCTCAGCAAATTATAAAGCAGTTCACCATTATCATAATGCATTGGCAGTCCAGCCTACTTCTGTGCCAGCTACTATTCCAAGCACACTGCATCATCTACAATATTTTCCTAAAATTCAAAGAAAAACACCAGAGCTACCATAAAGGAAATGCAGCTGTCTCATCCCTTTTTATAGTTCAAAAGATGTAGCTCCCACTGAAACTGCACAGAATTCTGCATAGCAAATTTAAGTCAACAGACAGTAGGCTTCCCTTCTGCAGTTGTCTTTCGTAAACTGTTGGAAATGTTCATGGGGAATCTTCAGATCACTGATCGTGAACCAGAGATTTAAAGTATCTCACCACTATGTGTAGTCAACAACATTTACATTAGATAGTCTGTTATCCAATGTAAAATGTATTTGGGGGGAAAAAAAAAAAGCGTTTACTGAAATAATGCACCTTTGTTGCTAATCAAGGGACTAGTACAAATGCAAGGCAATGCAATGGATGTAGATGTGTCAGGGAAGTTCGTATCTTTGCATCTTATTTGGTTTGAGACTGTGGGTAAATAACAGTTTACAGAAGAAATGAGGCACTAACATATTTGAGAATCAAAATCTGATTCTCCTTGCACTTCATTACAACATTGTGCCTCCATCCCCTTCTTTTCTGCACTCTTTAGGAGGCAATTTTCAAAAATCGCTCTGCTTTAGGCTAACTGAACCAGTGAAGTCAATTAGTATTTTATTCTCCCTAAAAATCTGACAAGTAATTCCCACTTTATGTTGCAAAGTGGAATTCAGGGTTGGTCTGTTTGGGTTTTTTGATGGCATAGTACACATCCTCCATTTCCTCCAGAGAAATACTGACATATCATAAAATACTAAACACTTACTGTAATGTTTGAAATGCACACTGCCAGCTAGTTATAATCTTCACAAGTAGTTTAAAAATCCCTGTCTTGTTCATGTACCAAACTAGTTTTAATTACTAAAAATCTTCTAAAACTATATTTTTACAAACAGAAATTAAAACGAAGAAAGCTATCTTTTTTCTTTAAAGTCAGGTGAGAAATAAATGAGGATTAGTAGAAGACACAAATGATAAGACAGAAATGCTTGGTTTTGTACAAATTTCACAGATATGGTATTCCTCTTTCTTACAGAAATGACAACCAAACTACTTAACAACTACTTTCATTCACACTGCTGTTTTCTTTTTCACACGTTGCTTATCTGCAATGATTGTCATCGTGTTAAGAAGTGGCTCAGAATCTTATTCTGGATTAGTCAGAAAAAATACAGTGTATGATATACAAATAAAAGAAGTAATTTAGACACGATACAGTTATGAAGAGAGACAAAAAGTGCCCAGATTGCAAAGGTCCAGCCAAATCTCAAAATCAGATCAATGAACAATTGTGTAAAAACTTCAAACAAGGATATAGACACTACGAAATATTCATATCACGGGTCGGAGATAAAAAAAGAGTCAAATGGTCAGTCCTTACTCTATTTAATTTCTCAATTCTATTTTATTATGTTTGAATCTGTATGGAACGGTAGGAGAATTTAAGCTTTGTGTGTTACTTATTTGTTTGGAGCAGACGTCAGTGACATCAAATCAGGTACTCTTTTAGTGAAATTGATTTATTTGCAGAACATGTGCACTTTAATTTTGAAGAAAGATTATTACCAGGTAACTATCATGCAAGCCCTGCTAATACAAGCCTTAGTTTAGTCATTAAATATGTCCAAAAATATTCCCAACAGAAAAAGTATTTTTGTTGGAAAAATATACAACAAAGCTTTTCACGTAGTAGTTCCTACATTTCCTCACAAGCTACCCCATCTACAAGCACTGCTGAAAGCCACTGTAATACTACCAAAGTCTTAGGCTAACACAGACTTAAATCTTAGTATGACCAGGTGCATACATAGATCTCGTCACTCATACATACGCAGTACATGGTCTTAAGTGCTTGTTTTGGTGCTAACTGCAGCCACGTGGAATCTTTCTCATTGGTATTATTTTCTTGTTGAAATGAAACTACTAAAAAAAAGGGTAAAATTTCATGTGCTTTGATAAGGCCTATCATGCATTGTACATGTATATTTAAATACTACTGGGTTTCAATACTTACATAGCATAATACAAACACTGCAAACTACAGTAGCCTTCTTTCCCCTTGAAAGGAGAGGAAAGACCTACTCAATAGAACAGCACCTGACCAGTAACTTGTCAGGTTTGGTTAAATTTTGGTTAAATTAGGGACAGGTGTATTAAATACAAATGTGAAGTATCAACCACTTACAGCTTATTGTATTTCCTATATTCTATACAATATATACTTATTAGCAAAGATTTCTAACAACTTTTCCTTTGTCTGCCATGATTGCCTTGACCCCATAAAAGAGCAGCTCTTTCAACAAGCTTCATAATAAACATTGTTTGTAACAGGGTCCACCCCACAATGTAGATGTAAGGACACTTATTTGTGGATACAAGGCTAAAACTCAGGTCTCTGATTTAATAAATCCAGATCTGTTTAGAAGAACCAGATTAACACTAAAGAAGCAAAGCTGAAACTAACTGAATATTTAACACATTGCTTGATTTGAAAGATCCTGAAGGATTTAGTGATTAAGTTAACATATCCCTCTTGTTCCATCAATCCAATTAGTAAGATGTTTACATTGGGGTTCAGACACTAACCTAACCATCAACCTTTTGGTCAAGCACTAAACAAGTTAGTTCCTTGTATGACTAGGCCTATCGATATGCTTTATGTTTTCAATTCCAGTGATGAGATTAATGGGTCTTAAGGGCAGTCATTATAAATGTGTATGTTTATTGCCTGACAACTTTGGGTACTGACAATTTTTTTTCCTCACTTTTCTTCATGGAAATGTTCTACCCAAATTATATTAAACCATTTCAGAGCAAGGACACTGTGACATATATTGTCAAAAAGTCAAAAAACCACCTTTTTCTATCTTATACAAAATCTATTGTTGTCTAAACTAAGAACTCAAGATTTTAATTTTGTTGAAGATATCGAATAAATGTTACATGCAAATAGATATTTTTGTTATCCTTGGATAACAACATAGGTCAACAAGATATATAATTGTCTGTAAACTGCTCTTTTGTGAAAATATTTCCAATATAAATATTCAAGTAACATGAAAGTAAGTATTTTCAGAGCTGTGGATTTCCTAGAATCTTAATTGCAGCTTACATTTATTCAGCATTAACTTATATAATATTGGTCTATCTGTATTACAGAAAAAACTTATGAGACGCCTCTGTGACAGAAGCTATAGAACTTTTACATAAGTGGAGTTTTTCATTGAATTGTATATGTGAAACTCAAGCTGTAGGGAGGTATTAGGGCTGCTCTTGTGTGTGCATCTAGTACACTAGAGTCATTAATTTCCTGGCTTATTCAGGAATTGACCATCTAGTGAGATAACAGAAATGAATTGAGTTAATCTTCTGCATTGCAATAATTCAATGTCCAGTCAGAAGGAACAACAGAACATGTCTTTCAGAGGAGAAAGTAACCAGTACTAATTCAGTCTTGAAGAAGGAAAGAAAACAAAGACTTCTCTCCCTAAAGCCATCTCTTTCTCAAAATTAAATATATAGCAGAAAAGTGAAGGAAAAGTCTCCAAAAGGAAAGTTTCTAAAATATAACATTCTATTAGCAGTTTTAGGGCAATATATCACCTAAATTGTAAGTGGTTATCAAGGCACCAGTCAGCGAAAGACCTGGTTCCAAAGGTCAGTTCCTGCTAAACTGTCTGTAGTAGGACTAAGCATTTTATTTAACTGAGGATCAGGACAGTGACAAGCTTGAAGCTAGGCATAGCCTTGATTGTTGTTTCCATATCTCAGAATTGCAGACAAATGACTGATAAAAAGCTATTTTATATTTTTAGAACAGTAAATTACCACTCTTCAAATTTAACCTAATGAGCTATTTAGAACTAAACTAAGGTTTTAGGTAGAAACTCCACTGTAATCAGTTATTTCTGATTTACAAACCAAACAATTGAAAACTTAAATAAGCCAATGTTTGGAAATAAAGGAAAACAAAAGTTCTACATTATGTCACCTTGAAAAAAATACTTGTTCTGGAAAGTACTTTAACAATCTATTGATTAACTTTAGACTCATTCAGCTAGAGGGATAAAAATAATTCACCTTATGACTCTTTTAGTCAAGTTCGTTATGATGTCTGGAAGATTGAAAAAAAGGTCTTTGTTTTAAAAATGTCAATGTTGAAATACAGAAAAGCCCTTTCATGCCTTAACAATGTTGGAAAAAGTTCAATTTTGAAGTAAAGTTACTGTCATATAAAAAAAAACTCTGAGAGTCCACTGTATGAGCATTACGGACTGAATAAGGATACAACTGATGATTAATGAAAGTTTGTAGTACTGTGGATATGAAATGTTGAAAAGTGCCAAGATTAAGAAATACTTTTTAACTTCAGGAGTACATTCCATCTTATAAAGCCAGATATTCATATGTCAAAGATTTTCCAATTAATCTGTTGACTTGTCAGAATAATGAAGTATGATGAAAGGTAAAAGGAGACTTCCAAACACACATACTCTTAAATGTTAGTCTATGATACAACTAATGTGTTGTTTGTGACACAAATAATAAACATAACACTGACGGGCAGTGTTGCTGTCCTGATTGCCTAAAGGATTAGTATTATGAGCTGCTGATTTTCATATAGATGTCAGGGACTTGGAAGGAGTGGTTATTTGTAAATACTTCATATACAAAATGACCTCGTGCTTACAAGTCAATTTTCCTGAGCATATCATAGAATCAATATAAATACATATTAACTTCACCTGGGCTGCACGTGATGATTAACATATGGGTCTTTCTATCACACCAGCTGTGGCAGGTTATATAGCTCCTTGGTGTAATTGAGGAGACCAAATTATGGTCAGGGCACTCAGCAAGGGACAGAGGTAGACAGCTTTGAATGCACCGCTAAGAAGATACAGCCCCAGCTTGAGAAGGCTGTGCAGGTGAGGTCTCCCACAAAGAGACTCATCCTGGTGGCCCAGAAGCTATGATAAGGTGAACACCAAGACCCGCCACAGGATTTGTTTTCCTGCATGTTCTGAAGCAAACCTATAGGTTTCTTTCAAGAACCTCAAATCTCTGAGGGCCCTCGCTGGTGGAGACCTGAGGACTCTGGACAGGTATAAGGATGAATATGATTATCTGAGTGTTTTCCCTGGAATTCTGCACATTTACTCCCTCTACTTTCACAACTATTCTAAATAAAAATGGAATTGAACACAGCTTGTATCTGATCAATTACATCTTTGGGTAATTGTCAAGCAGAATAACTGGGACCGTTATCTGTGAGAGGTTTATATAGTTTACATCTCTTAAAATGTTCCTGAGATCTTACTATTTCATAACCAGTTATTTTCTCTACTTTCTTTTTTCTTTTTTTTATTAATTATATATAGCAAATTATTATACTTACAAGTATACTGCCCAAACAGGGGAACCTATTGCATCTGGTACTACCACTTGATGTTCAGTAGATCATATAGGCAGTAGTACTGTATAGCTTGTTAAACACAAAATCTTGTTGGGACAGAAGAAAACACCCTATTATGGAGCCAAAACTTACTGTTAGTCCAATTAATGCTTTAACAGACTAAAAGTCTAAATATCAAAATGTCTTCTTAATAACACTAGTAACTTCTTTAATTAAAGAAATCTTCCTAATATCTGTCCCTTTTCTCTGGTGTTATGCTCACCCTTGCAGTGTCCCTCTATGTCCTGAAATCAGCACTTCATTCTTTCCCAAACAAAAGGGGAAAATGTTTATTGTGAGTCATAGGTATCCTGAGGTCATCCCTGGAAAGCTGTTAATGATAAAACTCCCTTTCCTCAACTTTCAATCATTTGGGGCTTATTTGATGTTTTCTTAGCAGAGCCTGCTTTTTTCTCATTGATTCCCAGCCTTCCCCAGCCCCATTTAACATAGAGGGACAATGTGTGTTACACAGTGACTGCCACAGTGACCTTTACTGTACGTGATAGTCACATAGTCACTTGACCAGTACGCAACTGTGAGAACTCAAACAAGCTGGAACCAGCTCAGGTCAAGATACCTCAGAAGAGTGCTGAGACAATTCCACTGTCAGATCAATACAAAGCCTGTGCGCACTTCCCAGGAATAAGAGAAAAGTCATATTTTCTGGGCTACCAGTTGATATCAGTATTGCCAGATTCACCCTAAAGAATCTGGGAGGCATAGGAAATAGGAAGAAAAGAGTACTTCTCCCTGCAGTTAATTGTCATTTAACTTCTTTCCCTAATCCTTAGTATTTCATGTAACTACAGTAGTTAAAATGAAAAACACATATAGGTATGCAATATTCAAACTGGTAAAAGATACTAACTATATTTTCTGTACAGCATAAAGGGAAATTGGCATGTGACTGGCTGGAGATAAAGTTTAAAATAATAAATTTAAAGTCAAATTACTCCTACTCTGCAGCGAAATTAGGTACCCCATGGGTCTTATTAGAAAAAGTACTTTTAGAATCTGAAAGTTTTCCTGAGTATCTGCCACTCTAGTTACTCATAGTTAGATATTAAATCCAAATGCAAATGTGTCTTAAAAGAGCTGTTCCTTAACATTAGAATAAAAATTCAAAATGCTGTCATGGTAGGCCTCAGTCAGTTAGCTATGTTATTTCATTTTTTAATGGTGAGAATAAGACGGTGAAAGTCCTGAAACACCTTTAAAGAATAACTCATCAATATGAAGAGGATAAAAAGCAGTTTGACTCAAACTACAGGGATCTTTTTCTGAGAGTTCACTCTTTCCTATTTCCTACTTTCTGCCTCTGAAAATGTATCAAGGTAGATAATGAAATCTGTTAGAAAAGGCTACTCTTATTGCATAATTTAAATATAATTGCTGTCAAGGAATACATGCAGATTACTCACAGAATAAGTCACCTCTATTAATTTCCACCTTATTTTTTTGTGAATTAATGTTTTGCTCAGCTACATTTTGTGCAACAACTTTCTTCTATATCTCAAACATCTGGTGTCCTTCTAGTTCTACTGAATTTATCACCTTAGATATTTACATTTTAAAATTGCTTACACTTGTCTGTAGTGACCTTCCCCTCTTCTGCAATATATCTGTAAGCTAATAAATGTCTTACTTGATAATTTTATAGAACTTTAATCTCAGTGTGCCTGACAAATGTTAAGAAATTCTACCATCCTTTATTTCATTAAAAAATCAAATCAAAACAAAACAAACAAACAAACAAAAAAAACCCCAAAGCATAAAGAGACAATGTGTTGTTCTCCACCACAAAAATCTAAGGCAAAACTGGAAATTTTCAGGGCACCCTCCTGGCCCTGACTAGCCCTACCTAGGGCTCATAATGACCCTCTGTCCTTGGGCCCAGGAACGCCATTCCAGCTCAGCCTAAACCAGCATCTTCGCTTTCTGCTTTTGACTGGGCTCCTGGAGAGACCCTGGACCTGGTTCATCACTTAGTATGTTGGACGTTGTCAATTGACTCTGTTATCTAAGTCCCTGGCTCTGACCCCTGTGTTCAGCCCATGTGGGACTACACATCATTGGTGAGCACATGGCCTGTGTGGGGTCACCCTTGGCTCCCAGTTGTCCCCTCCTTGTTTCTGCTACTCCCAGACAGAAATAGAGTTCAAATCTTTCAATTAAACTGCTCTAATCATTAAAACCACACTATTTTTCTATGATAAATTATCTCATTTAAACAACACTATGAATTTGCTGTTGTTCTGTGTACTTGATCATACTTCTCCTACCTTATTTGTAACATTCATAGTCAAATGTTCTCCAACTGCAATCATGGAAACCTTTCTTGTATCCTTTGTATGGAGAACTTTTAAGATGTTATGATAAAATTAAGATGTGGTTATCAAACACCTTCATCATTGTTATTCCATAGAGATATACCTGACAGAAAATCTTTAAAAGCAAGGGCCAAATCTTTGATATTATCTGTGAGTTATAAGGGATAGGACAGCTCACATTTAGCCCTATTAGATAAGAGTTAAAAAGGGAAAAGTTATCAGCTATCATGCAAAATGCCTCATTTGGAAAGAAATTAATTTGACACTTTACAATATTTTAGACTCTAATTCCAGCTTGATGGTTGATCATAATAAAGCCTCCAAAACTAAAAGTTAAGAACACATCATCTGTTTGTATTTGTATGACTAGGTGAGATTTAGTAATCTAAATTGTGTTTTGTTTGGGGGGAGTGTGGGTGGGTATGTGTGTTTTTTTCTTGTTTTGTAGATTGGCAACTCTTAAGAAAAAAAATCTTGGAAAATTTTATTCCTTTGCCACAGAGGGCTGCAGGAGTGGCCTCTGCAAGAAGAGATCAGTGGCTGCCCTGTACCAGACAGATTTAGTTCAAATCAGCTCCACAATGAAACCACCACAGGATAGAGCTGAACCCATCAGCCAAGCTGGTGTTACATCTGTGAAAACATGTTTAAGAAAGGGCAAAATGTTACACAGGTCATGAAGAGTGAGAAAGAAAAAAAAAAAAGAAAAGTGAGAAAAAATCCTGTGAATACCAAGGTCATAGAAGGAGGAGGGGGAGGAGGTGCTTCAGCTATTCCCTTGCCGTGCCGAAACAGGCTCCCCTAACAGGAACTGTGGACCATGGAAGACCCATGTTGGAACACGCTTACCCTGCAGCCTGTGGACAGGGCCCACACTGGAGCCATTCTGGAAGGGTGTAGCCTGTGTGAAAGACCCATTCCAGAGCAGGGGAAAAGTGTGAGGAGTAAGGAGAGGAACTGTTATGGACTGACTACAACCCCACATTCCCCAACTCCCTGCACTGTTCAGGGCCAGGGGTGGAGGTAGAGGAGTTGAGAATGAAGGAAAGAAGTTAAGCCTGGGAAGAGGGTGAGTGGGGGGAAGGTGGGTGGTTGTTGTTTTGTTTTTTTTTTTTATTATTATTATTATTATTTGTTTCTCCTATTCTATTTTTAAATTGCTATAAATTAATCTTCCCCAGGCAGAGTCTGGATTGCCTGTGAAGGTAATTGGTAAGTGATCTCCCAGTCCTTATCTTAATCCACAAGCTTTTTAATCTTATTTTCTCCCACTGTCCTGTTGAGCAGGGGGAGTGAGAGAGCGTCTTGGTGGGCATCTGACAGCCAGCCAAGATTGACCCACAACATCTACTTATGAAACTTGTATCACTAAGCATGTTCTAAGAAAACTAAATAAAAGTATTTAATAAGTAATCCCTGTTCTCCAGCTAATATACCTAGCTGCATAAAAGAAAGCAACTGCAGCTAAAAGCCTATTTTAGTTCAGTGACAAAGGGAGAGCAGAAAACATTGAAAAAAATTACTGATACAAACAAAAAAGTCTCAGATATGGAATAACAACAGAATATAGAAACATGAAAGGAACAAACAACTACAGGAGAAAGAAGGACAGTAAGACAAAAAATCACACAGAATCACAGAATCAAGGGTAGCCTGGGCTGTAGTGACCATGAAATGGTCAAGTTTGAGATCCTCGAGGCAGTGAGATCCTCGAGGCAGCGAGGACCCTTGACTTTGGGAGAGCTGACTTTGGCCTCTTGAAGAATCTGCTTGGTGCAGTGCCGTGGGATAGGGAAGGGAAGGGAGGGAAGCTGGAGGGAAGGGGGGTCCAAGAAAGTTGGTTAATATTCAAGGACCACCTCCTCCAAGCTCAGGAACAATGTATCCATACAAAGAGGAAGGCAGGCAGAAAAGCCAGGAGGCCTGAATGGATGAACAAGGAGCTCCTGGACATGACCAAAAGGAAAAAGGAGGCCTATAGGGAGTGGAAACAGGGGTGGGTAGTCTGGGAGGAATACACAGGAATAGTTCAAGCAGCCAGGGATGTGGTTAGACAAGCTAAAGCCCAGATAGAACTAAATCTGGCCAGGGACATTAAGACAAACAAAAAATCCTTCTTTAAGTATGTCAGTGAGAAAAGAAAGACTAGGGAAACTGTGGGCCCTCTCTGGAAGGATACACAAGAACTGGTTACCCGGGACAGAGACAGAGCTGAGGTAATCAATGACTTTTTTGCCTCAGTCTTCACTGGCGAGGACTGGAGCCACACTGCCCATGATATTAGGAAATATCAGCTGATCAATGCCTGGCTCAGAGACTGGTGTCGTCGGCAGGATTTTGGGTTCTTTGATCATGGGCTGCTTTTCAGGACACCAGGCCTTCTGGCAGCAGACGGAAAAAGCCTGTCTCAGAGGGGGAAAAGGGTCTTAGGGCAGGAGTTGGCGGGGCTCGTTGACAGGGCTTTAAACTAGGTTTGAAGGGGGATGGGGATAGATCCAAGGTTGCTAGCAAAAAGCCTGAAAGTGGGGTGCTGGCACTAGACTTGGAAAAGACAGGGGGCGTAACCGGGCTCCTTAGGAAGATGTCTGGGGATGGCAGAACTTCAGCTCCCTCCAGTAAAAAGAAGAAAGGACCAATAGCCCAGCTGAAGTGCTTATACACTAATGCACGTAGCATGGGCAACAAACAGGAGGAGCTGGAAGCCATTGTACACCAGGGTAATTACGATGTAGTTGCCATCACAGAAACATGGTGGGATGACTCACATAGCTATAGTGCTGCCATGGATGGCTATAGACTCTTCAGGAAGGATAGGCAAGCAAGGAGAGGCGGGGGGGTGGCCCTGTATGTTAGGGAGTGTTATGAATGTCTTGAACTAAATGATGGTGATAATGGGATTGAGTGTTTATGGGTAAGGATCAGAGGGAGGGCTAACAAGGCAGATATTGTAGTAGGAGTCTGTTATAGACCGCCCAACCAGGATGAGGAGGCAGATGAAATATTCTATAAACGGCTGGGAGAAGTCTCAAGATCGCGAGCTCTAGTCCTCGTGGGAGACTTCAATTTGCCGGACATCTGCTGGGAATACAATACAGCAGGAAGGGAACAGTCTAGAAGGTTCCTGGAAGGTACTGGGGATAACTTCTTGACACAACTAGTGAAAGAACCAACTAGGGAAGGTGCCCTGCTGGATCTGTTGTTTGTAAACAGGGAAGGTCTTGTGGGGGATGTGATGGTTGGAGGCCGTCTTGGCAACAGTGACCATGAAATGATAGAGTTCTCAATTCTGGGAGAAGCAAGGAAGGGGGTCAGCAGAACTGCCACCTTGGACTTCCGGAAAGCGGACTTTGGGCTCTTCAGGAGCCTGGTCGACAAAGTCCCCTGGGAGGCAGTCCTCCACGGCAAAGGAGCCCAGGAAGCCTGGATGTCTTTCAAGACGGAAGTCCTAAAGGCGCAGGAGCAGGCTGTCCCCGTGTGCCGTAAGACAAGCCGTCGGGGAAAAAGACCGGCCTGGCTAAGCAGGGAGCTAGTGTTGCAGCTTAGGGAAAAAAAAAGGATATACGGCCTTTGGAAGGAAGGGCAGGCCACCCAGGAGGATTACAAAGAGGTAGTAAAGCGATGTAGGGAAAAAATCAGAAGGGCCAAAGCTCAGCTAGAGCTAAACCTAGCTTCTGTTGTCAAGGACAACAAAAAAAGTTTCTATAAATATATTAGCGATAAAAAGAGGACCAAGGATAATATCTGTCCTCTAGTAGATGGGGCTGGTAACATAGTAACCAAGGATGAGGAAAAGGCTGAGGTACTTAATGCCGTCTTTGCCTCAGTCTTCAGCAGTAGGACCAGTTGTTCCTTGAATTCTCCGACCCCTGAGCTAGAATACAGGGATGGGGAGCAGAGTGAAGCCCCTGTAGTCCAAAGGGAAATGGTGAGGGACCTGCTTCAGCACCTGGAGGTGCACAAATCTATGGGGCCGGATGGGATCCATCCAAGGGTGCTGAGAGAGCTGGCGGAAGTGCTCACCGGCCCACTGTGCATCATTTATGAACAGTCCTGGATAACTGGGGAGGTCCCAGCTGACTGGAGGTTGGCAAATGTGACGCCCATCCATAAGAAGGGCCGGAAGGAGGATCCAGGGAACTACAGGCCAGTCAGTCTGACATCGGTGCCTGGGAAGGTCATGGAGCAGATCATCCTCAGTGCCATCACACGGCACATGCAAGAGAACAGGGTGATCAGGCCCAGTCAGCATGGCTTTGTGAAAGGCAGGTCGTGCCTGTCAAACCTGATCTCCTTCTATGACAAGGTGACCCACTTGCTGGACAAGGGAAAAGCTGTGGATGTTGTCTACCTGGATTTTTGCAAGGCTTTTGACACCGTTTCCCATAGCATTCTCCTGGAGAAACTGGCTGCTCATGGCCTGGACAGGTATACTCTTCGTTGGGTAAAAAACTGGCTGGATGGCCGTGTCCAGAGAGTGGTGGTAAATGGAGTTAAATCCAGTTGGTGTCCAGTGACGAGTGGTGTCCCCCAGGGATCGGTGCTGGGGCCCGTTCTCTTTAATATCTTTATCAACGATCTGGATGAGGGGATCGAGTGCTCCCTCAGTAAGTTCGCAGACGACACTAAACTGGGGGGGCGTGTTGATCTGCTTGAGGGTAGATTGGCTCTGCAGAGGGATCTGGACAGGCTGGACAGATGGGCTGAGGCCAATGGTATGAGGTTCAACAAGGCCAAGTGTCGGGTCCTGCACTTGGGTCACAACAACCCCATGCAGCGCTACAGACTGGGGGCGGAGTGGCTCGAAAGCTGCCTGGCAGAAAAGGACCTGGGGGTGTTGGTGGACAACCGGCTGAGCATGAGCCAGCAGTGTGCCCAGGCAGCCAAGAAGGCCAACACCATCCTGGCCTGCATCAGGAATAGTGTGGTGAGCCGGACTAGGGAAGTAATCATCCCCCTGTACTCGGCACTGGTGAGGCCTCACCTCGAGTACTGTGTTCAGTTTTGGGCCCCTCACTACAAGAAGGACATTGAGGTGTTGGAGCGTGTCCAGAGAAGGGCTACAAAGCTGGTGAAGGGTCTGGAGGACAAACCTTATGAGGAACGACTGAGGGATCTGGGGTTGTTTAGCCTGGAGAAGAGGAGGCTGAGGGGAGACCTTATCACCCTCTACAACTACCTGAAAGGAGGTTTTAGAGAGATGGGAGCTGACCTCTTCTCCCTGGCGACAAGTGATAGGACAAGAGGAAATGGGTTCAAGTTATGTCAGGGCAGGTTTAGATTAGATGTTAGGAAGCATTTTTTCACTGAAAGGGTTATTAAACATTGGAATAAGCTGCCCAGAGAGGTGGTGGATTCACCATCCCTGGAGGTGTTTAAGAAAAGGGTAGATGAGGTGCTTAGGGACATGGTTTAGGAGTGGTGGTGTTTTTATCAGGGTAGGTTAATGGTTGGACTTGATGATCTTAAAGGTCCCTTCCAACCTCACTGATTCTATGATTCTATGATTCTATGATTCTATGACACAGGATGTGAAGATGAGGATTGGGAAAATGGAGAACTGCCCGCTGTAGGTGCTGATCAAGTGCGAGACCACCTGAGGAATCTGAAGGTGCACAAATCCATGGGACCTGATGAGATACATCTGTGGGTCCTGAGGGAACTAGCAGATGAGTTAGCTAAGCCACTAGCCATCATATTTGAGAAGTCATGGCAGTCTGGCAAGGTTCCTGCTGACTGGAAAAGGAGAAACATAACCCCGATTTTCAAAAAGTGAAACAAGGAAGACCCAGGGAACCACAGGCCAGTCAGTCTCACCTGTGCCTGGCAAGATTGTGGAGCAGATCCTCCTGGAAACTCTGCTGAGGCACACAGAAAACAAGGAGGTGATTGGTGACAGCCAGCATGGCTTCACCAAGGGCAAGTCATGACTGACAAATTTGGTGGCCTTCTACGAAGGGGTTACAGTAGCAGAGGACAAGGGAAGACCAACTGATGTCATCTACTTGGACTTGTGCAAAGTGTTTGACACTGTCCCACACGACATCCTGGTCTCTAAAGTGAAGAGACATGGATTCAACAGATTAACCACTTGGTGGATAAAGAACTGGCTGGACGGTCACACTCAAAGAGTTGCGGTCAACAGCTCGATGTCCAAGTGGAGAGCAGTGAAAAGTGGCATTCCTCAGGGATTGGTACTGGGGCTTGTACTGTTCAACATCTTTGTCAGCAACATGGACAGTGGGGTCGAGTGTACCCTCAGCAAGTTTGCCGATGATACCAAGCTCTTTGGCGAGGTAGACATGCTGGAGGGGAGGGATGCCATCAAGAGGGACCTGGACAGGCTGGAGAGGTGGGCCCAAGCAAGCCTCATGCAGTTCAACAAGGCCAAGTGCAAGGTCCTACATCTGGGTCGGGGCAATCCCGAGCACAAATACAGGCTTGGCAGGGAATGTCTGGGGAGCAGTCCTGAGGAGAAGGACCTGGGTGTGCTGATTGACAAGAAGCTCAACATGAGCCAGCAGTGTGCAGTCACAGCCCAGAAGGCCAACCATATCCTGGGCTGCATCAAAAGAAATGTGGCCAGCAGGTCAAAGGAGGGGATTCTGTCCCTCTACTCCCCTCTCGTGAGACCCCACTTGGAGTACTGCTCTGGAGTCCCCAACAGAAGAAGGACATGGACCTGCTGGAGCGTGTCCAGAGGAGAGCCACGAGGATGATCCAAGGGCTGGAGCACCTCTCCTATGAGGAGAGGCTGAAAGAGTTGGGGCTGTTCAGCCTGGAGAAGAGAAGGCTCCAGGGAGATCTTATTGCGGCCTTCCAGCACCTAAAGGGGGCCTACAGGAGAGCTGGGGAAGGACTTTTTACTAGGGCATGTAGCAATAGGACGAGGGGGAATGGCTTTAAACTGGAAGAGGGCAGGTTCAGATTGAACATTAGGAAGAAGTTTTTCACTTTGAGGGTGGTAAGGCACTGGAAGAGGTTGCCCAGAGAGGTTGTTGAGGCCCCATCCCTGGAGGTGTTCAGTGCCAGGCTGGACATGGTCTGAGGCAACCTGGTCTAGTGGGAGGTGTCCCTGCCAATGGCAGGGGGGTTGGAACTCGATGATCTTCAAGGTCCTTACCAACCTAAACCATTCTATGATTCTATGATCACTGGGATAGGAAGAGACATCTTGAGATCATTTTGTCCAAGCTACCTGTCCAAGCAGGTTGCCCAGGAATGTGTCCGGTTCCCACAGATGGAAACTTCACAACCTCTGCAGGAAACCTGTTCCAGTTTTTGACCACTTTCACAGTGAAAAAATAAAACAACAAAAAAAAGTTTTTTCTTCCATGCAGATGGAATTTAATGTATTTAAATTTGTGTTCATTGAAGAGTTTGGCTTGCTTATCTTCATTCCCTCCTAATCAGGAATTCATACACATGGATATAGGCTCCTCCTGAACCTTCTCCTCTCAAGACTGAACAGTCCCAGGTCTCTCAGGTTCTCATATGAAAGATGCTTCAGTCCTTTAATCGTCTTTGTGACCCTGTGTTGGACTCACTTCAGTAATTCCATATCTCTTTTGTACATGGAAACCCAGAACTGGACACATTCCTGCAGATGCAGCCTTACCAGTTGTGAGAGACTGGAACATCAAATATTTGTCTCAAAGCTTACTTGCGTGTATCTCGAAATGTGCAAACTACTGGTAGCAGCAGGCTTTTGCAAATCAGGCACCACCAAAACTGACAGCAGCAGACCATTATCAGGCACCACCAAAACTGTCCTCTTTGTGGGCCGGGCTGGCAGCCCACCAAGGTCTTTTCCTGGTTTATTAAAAGACCGTGGAAACAAGCCGTGGTGTGCATCCACCACTGAAGAATTGAAGATTGAGGACCAATGAGACATCACTGGATCCATGGTGGTGACTATCCTTTGCTTATCTTTCTGAATACTTGCTTAGTTTCCTTCTAATATTTCCTGCCTTTCCTATTTCTCCATTCCTCTGTACCTATTCAATAAAAACAGCCTGATTGGCGGCATTTGACCTCGTTTGCATCTCAGTCTCACTCTTGGGATCATTACAAACCTCCCCTGAGCCCGAAATCAGACCGGGACTTGTCACTAGTACCAAACAGAAGAGAAGAATCACCTCCCCAGAGCTGCTGGCAGTTCTCTGCCTAATGCAGCCCAAGTGACTATTGGCCTTATTTGCTGCAAGAGTGCATTGCTGGCTCATGGCCAGCTTGTTGTTCATCAGGACTCTCAGAGTCTTCTTGGCAAAGCAGCTGCCTAGAGTGTACTGTGGCCTGGGATTATTCCTCTGAATGCAGGACTTTGCATTTCCCCTTGTTCAGTTTCATGAGATTCCTCTCAGACCATTTCTCCAACCTGTCAAGGACCCTATAAATGTCAGCACAATCATCTGGTGTATCAGACACTCCTTCCAGTTTTGTATAATTTTCAAACTTCCTGAGGGTTCACTCTGTCTCAGCATCCAGATCATTAATGAATATGTAAAACAGTCTTGGCCCTAGTGTCAACCCCTTCAGTACACCACTAGTGACTTGCTTCCACCTCGTCTTTGTGCCACTGATTAAAACCCTCTAGGCCCAGCTCTTCAGCCAGTGTTTAATCCACTTCACTTTCCACTTATCTAACCCATACATTATCAGCCTCTCTATGAGGTTGTTATGGGAGATGGTGTCAAAAGATTTACTAGAGTTAAGCTAAATAACATGAATTGCTCTTCCAGTCACTCCACTGTAGAAGGCAATGATTTCCGCTTTGTAAATTCATGATGACTATCCCCATTCACCTTCTTGTCCTTTATGTGCCTGGAAATTATTTCCAAGAGGATTTCCTCCATCACCTTCTCTGGAATGGACTGAGTTGACACTAACTGGCCTGTAGTTCCCTGGATCTTCCTTCTTGCCCTCCTTGAAGATCGGAGTCACATTTGCTCACTTCTAGACTTCAGGTACTGGAGAGGTCACCATGGCCTTTCAAAGATAACAGAGAGTGGTCTCACAATATCAGCCAGCTCCCTTAGCACCTGTGGGAGCAAGCTGTCAGGGCCCATGGATTTATGTGTGTCCAGTTTGTTTAAGTGCTCCCTAACCTGGTCCTTTTCCACTAAGGGTAAGTCCTCCTTGCTGCAGACTATCTCACTGATCTCAGGGGCCTGGGATTCCTGAAAGTTGATCTTAATGGCAAAAAAGGGGCAAAGAAGGTACTTAGTACTTCATCCTTTTCCATGTTATTAGTCACCAGGTCCCCTGCCTCATTCAGCAGTAGGCTCATGTTTTCGCTAGTCTTAATTTTGCTGATTACGTACTTGTAGAATACCTTCTTGTCACCCTTTATGTCTCTGGCCAGATTCAACTGCAGGTGGGCCTTGGCCTTCCTAACACTGCCCCTGCAAGATTCGACACCAAGTCTATACTCTTCCTGTAAGAATTACATTAGCAATAAAACAATATAAGACATGAAACAAAGAAGTACCAGATGCAAACCCAAAAATAACTAATGATGTAGTATGATGTATTAATTCAATAAATACATCCCTCTTATCTAGACAGAAGCAGGATGATTTGTCTATGACAGAAGCATAGGTTTCAGGGACACCACTGCATGGGTCTGACTGCTGGTCACCTGATGTTTCCAGTAAATCAGACTGTGAAATAGTGATCTGTGTCACAGCATTTTAACGTCTCCCTGCTTTGGAACCTTGCCTCTGAGTCGAACATTTGTAGTTTAACTTGTCCAACAGAAGGTATCACACTCCCTGTTAACAGTGGCCATGCTGAAGATTTAAAGAGCAATAAATGTCTGAAAAACAATACAGCAAGAAATTATGAACTAAGAAGAATGTGTAAGATTGTCCTGAGTACTATAAACTCTCATAGTATATTTTAGTGGATAAATGATACTGTTTAGAATAACAAAAGGTGATTAATAATTATAAATATTTCAATTTGATTTTACTAGATCAGTGTTATCTATAAAAACTCCTGAATACAAAAGTCTTCAATTTACAGCCATTAAAAACATAAATATTTAAAATGAATCTTTGTGTCTTAAAATGCAAATGTAACATTTTCATTATGATATAAAACAATATAATTTATTCTTAATTTTCACCTCTTTGCCTCCCCGTCTCCTCAAAAAACTGTGAGCAAAGTAGGCCCACTAAAGAATTCTGGCTTCTATATAGGAAACAAAGAAAATATTTATTAAAATATTTATTCATAATAAAATTAATGTGTTTAATATATTGACTAATATGTATAAAAGCTTTGCTAGAGAGCAAAAAAAAAAAGTTTAGAAGATTTATCATTATTCTGTGTTGTTAGAATGAAATATCTTATACTCTGGGGATATCTGGTGCCTCAGTAAAAGACATTTGTGTAGATTTTCCAGACTAGAGCAGATTGTAAGTAAAAATTCCTTAGAATAATATTTTTTATTTACTTTACCATATAAATCAATTAATACTGCCAAAATTTCCGTTCTGTTTCATCAAAGGAATTTTACTTTTGTGCATGACATTTGGCTCGAAAGTGATATAATGCAAATTATGCAGTAAAAAGCCCACTGTATTAGCTTTAAAATATCATGTATCAGAGTTTAGTATCTATTAACTTCTTACATGATGTCTTTTACTGATATTAATGGTAATGATGATAATGTATTCTGAGTACTCTAGGAGACTTCATTATTCTGACATATCCAAGTTGGAAAGTTTGCAAATATTCAGATCTAATAACTGATAAAAGATAATAGATCACTAATTCACTTGTAATAAACTAAGTCGGACCTTTATAATATTGCACTTATAAGAATGTAGTGACTAGGAAGTTAACCAGAGCAGACTACACATAAGCATGAGCAGGTGAAATAAAGCTTAGGCTCCACAGTTGTGTCAGAGTACTTTAGTCCTTTAGTCCTAGCCTGTAAGACCCATCCTAGTATGACACAAAGAACTAATGTTAGACTTACTGAGGTATGACTCCAGCTAATTATATAAGATTGTTTCTTTCTTTTTTTTCTTTTTTTTTTTTTTTTTTTTAGTGAGATATAATGGGCAATACCTGATTAGGAAACTTGAAAAGATTTGTGTAACTCTTAATGCAGTTTTAAAGGCTGTATAAATATCAAACATAGTTTTGATTTGCAAATTAACTTCAGTTCACAATTTTGTTCATCTCATTAAGAATTCAACACTTTTCAGCCCCCTCATTAACCCTATCTACAATTTATGAAGGTTGTGTGCCTGCATAAATGCAGGGTGAATTCTACAATAAGAATTTACTTTTGCACACACAAAAGCATGCACATACACACTCACAATTATGCGAATAGTGCACATGAGGACACACTGTTCACTAATGGTTTTTTATGACTATTTACTTTTTGTGGTTTCCTGATGTACTTACTGGGTATTATTGCTCTGTCTGGGTATTCTCTCCTTATTTTATGTTTACGGCTTAGTCTTCTTCATTTAGTCTACAGCATTTTGTACTTGCCTGAAGTAAATTTCACATTGATGATATATGCACGTTCATTTAAATCTATCAGCATAATTTTTAAGTATACTTTTATCCTCTAAAGAGCCTGCAACCCCCCACAGTTCAGTGTCATTAACAATATTTATGCATAATTCTTATTCCGCTGTGCAAACTATAGCAAAAATATTTATCGTTATGAGGCCTAAAACTAAGCCATCTAAGATGCCAAAAGAAATTACTTACAGAGAATAACCAGTAACTATTATTTGTATGCACTTTCCCAACTAAATACAACACCTATATGGAGACAATACCGAGTCTTTTTCCACTAGTTTGTAAAGAAAAAAAAAAAGTTAGTAAATAGAATTAGATTTTGCTTTAAGCAATTTTTCGTCACTTACTCCAATATTTCTTTCCAGAGTTTAGAGCTAACTAGCTTTCTTACAAGTTCCCAGGTCTCCCTGTCCCTTTCTGCCTGTAGTTTGCTTTGCACTAAGGAGCTGGTTTTTCCTTGTTTTCTTTTTACTTCTAATGTGTTTATAAACTTTTTCCATCATTGCTTTTTATACCCTTTGTTAGTTGTAATTCAGCAACTGTGATAGCCTTTCTTATTGTATCCTCACAGCTTCCTATTCTTTTATGACATTAGTCATGTGGTTCTTTTCTCACCTTTTCTAAAATTTCTTTCTGATCTGTGTATCCTTATGACTGCACCAGAAGCTTTAATAGTCTCTTATTATAATTTATATCTTTCTTTTTTATTAGGATGGCTGTTATTACATACTCAATATATTCACTTCCACTTACTGCCAGATCTATAGATTATCTTAATCATTCTTTTTTGAAGTTTGTTTTGGTGGTGTTGTTTTTTTTAATGTCTGTTGTCCTTGTACTTAGTACGGATGTCTATTTACCATCAATAATAATAATATTTCCCTCAAATTGCCTTAATCTTTCATAATCTTAGAAAGATCCCTTCTGTTTCTCATAACTGAAGCTAAAGTACCTACTGCCCTAGTAATTTCTGCAATGAAAAACTGACCTACCTTGCTTCTAAAAAGTTAGTCAGCCCGTATCCTGCCACTCTGCTCTTTTAGTTGATTTCCAGACAAATTAAATCCCACTTTTCATCAAGTAAAGTCCTTTACATGTTTCTGATATTTTGTTTAGAATAGAAAGGGTTCCTTGTTCTTCTAATTTAACATCAGTAATGGCAACATTACCCTTTCATTTTCTTTTACTTGAATACCAGATATATATTAAAATGTAATACCAATGGATATATTGAAAGAAATCATTCTCTTTTATTTCTTGATTGACTTAATGTAAATATATATGTACACACACTAGATATTTGGTACAGTACCTCTACCTCCTTTTTTTGTCTATTTGATGCAATACCATAAAAATTAACAATTTTTTAGCTGGCTGCCATAATATTTTCCCCATTGGCAGATACCAACAACATCCTACTCCTCAATCTGATTTCTTTTAGGGTTAGTTTCATATACATATACTCTTGAACGACCCAGCTGGGTTTCATCAACTGGTTTTCAGTCTGAATACCATGCCAGATACTCCTGTTATGATCCACCAAAATTTAAATCTATGTCACATGTTTCAGGACACAGCTAAAGGAAAATTAGAGACCAGAAGCATAGGATATGTTGCAAAGTACTATGGACCCCACTGTGTAAACTGAACTAGGCAATTGCAACCACCAGGTTAATTTTTACCTTTTTCTTGCATCAGTAACAAGCTTCACAAAAGGTAAGAGGATTAGTCATGCTAAATAGATCAGGCTTGAATTTAATTTGAGTTACATTAGTTTTTAATGAAGAACACATCATTGAAATCACAAGTTTGGCGATATAAGATTTATTTCTGTATATTGAATCTCCCTAGAACAGAATAGCACAGTGTGCTCCTCTGCTTCACAGTTTTGGGGATTCTGTGTCCAAAGTCGCCAAAAGCAAATGGAATGGCAGCACTCCAATGTACGGCTATAAACGCCTAGTGCATAGACTACAGTAATAAAAATCATTTCCAGAACATTTAGCAAAGCTATAATTTAATGTTTAGCAAAATTATTGGTATAAACATAACTTTCAGCTAGCTAGTAATCCAGTAACAGTATTGCAGAAGGTCTTAACAGCAGAATCATTTTTAATTCAAAACTGAATGAAAAAATGACTCTAAGGACTGTTAGCCTTTGTTGCTGTCATAATCATCTCTCATTTCTCTCCCACAGGAGCTGAACTCTGCTTTTAATTGCACTCAACACTGTAGCACTTCCTCAATTCCATCTTTTTTAAGGAAATTCCCCTTTATTATAATTAACTCTCTGGAAAAAACAAACAAACAAACAAACAAAACACACCCTAAAAAAAACGAAAAATGTACAAAGATGTCTGCATTTTGGGATTGAATTTCAAATTCTATAAGTTATACAGAATTGCAAAGTTTTGTTAAAATTTGGAAGCTTCTGTTCAAGTTTGGTTGTCACTTGTTTTGTTTTTTTTTTTAAAGACATAGTGTCAACTACTAACCAGAAAGTAAGCCTCATTGCAACAGCCCTTCACCTTACCCTTAACTTCACTTAGGACATGCAGACCACAGTATGTTCTTGCTCAGCAAACAGAGATGATGGGAAAAGTTTATCCTCTGACACAAAAAATATTGGGGAA
The DNA here is from genome assembly GCF_965231255.1 of Vanellus vanellus. Classification (NCBI taxonomy): domain Eukaryota; kingdom Metazoa; phylum Chordata; class Aves; order Charadriiformes; family Charadriidae; genus Vanellus; species Vanellus vanellus. The sequence continues at coordinate 152,771,406 of NC_138906.1, forward strand.
AACAAGTTGTGTGGCAGTGCAGTATATCCACATGAAAGGTATCAGAACCCGTGTTATATGCTTCAAGGATGAGACAATATGTACTATGTGGTAGGTAGTTTTTCTGCTGATTCAAATAGACCAGTCCAATGCTGCAGGTTTGGGTACAGAAAAGGCTGATTGAGAGATGTGAAGGCTCCAGCAACTTACTTACTTACTGGATCTTACTCAGAAAGATCCAAAAGGTCTACTCAGCCAAGAAAGAAGACTAGGAGTTTGCTTAATCGAGGTATATAAATATCTTCATTAATAAGCTTTTTAGTAGAGGGAATAAAAGCCCAATAAAAATTCCTAATTGAATGGAAAATGAAACCAGACAAAAATTATGTTGAAGGTATTGCTCACATCTTAACTTTGATTATGATTAAACATTAGATAATGCTGGGTGAAATATTAGCTTCCATATTTGCTGAAGCCTTAAATAATGACTTGGCAGCTTTAGATTTTCTTATCACAAGCCTTAAATGAAGGCAGAATATTTTTGTAACATAACCCCAAAAGTTCTGAACTTCAGCCCCCAACATGTTTTACAGATGCAAAACTACTACTCCTGATGCATCTCAGTTATGATCATTTCTTCTGTTTATGTAACTAATGCAAAATCTCTTATTGACATGACTGGAATTATAATATCCTGTATAATATCCATCATATCCTTGATGGTATCTAAGAATGTATGTATTGATATGTTAGAACAGAAATACACTGAGATTAATATGATATTTTTGACAGTGAAGAGTAACAGATAATTCACCAGGAGTGTCAGGAACTGTGATTATACAGAATGAGATTCATCCCCTTATACTTTATCACAATTTCCAACAATTTTGTGGACTGCAGGCTTCTTGAATGGAGCCCTTCAAGCAGGCCTTTATGTTTAATAACATTTGATACATTTTCCTTTTATGAATTTCTGATCCATTTTCGATCTATTTACAATTTTTCTATCTATAACATCACATGCCAATGACTTCCACAATTTAATTATGTATGCTACAGAAAAGTTCTACCTTTTGTTTTAAAAGTTCTACCTTTTGTTTTAAATCTTCTGCCTGATAAATCATATCTATTTTAGTGGAAAACCTATAAAATGAATGTTCCTTATTTACCTGGCATATAATATTGTCACAGTTTCAGTTGGGACAGAGTAAACTTTCTTCCTAGCAGCTGGATAGTGCTATATTTCAGGTTTGGGATGGGAAATGGTGTCGATGGCGCACTGGTGGTTTTGGCTGTTGCTAAGCAGTCAAGGGCTTTTCTGCTTCTCATACAGCCCCACCAGTGAGTAGGTTGAGGGTACACAAGAAGTTGGGAGGGGACACAACTGGAATAGCTGACCCCAACTGACCAAAGGGATATTCCATACCATGTGACATCACGCTCAACATATAAAGCTGTGGGAAGAAGAAGGAAGAGGAGGATGTTCAGAGTGATGGAGTTTGTCTTCCCAAGTAACCACTATGTGTGATGGAGCCCTGCTTTCTTGGAGATGGCTCAACACCTGCCTACTGATGGGAATTCCTTGTTTTGCTTTGCTTGCATGTGCAGCTTTTTCTTTACTTATTAAACTGCCTTTATCTCAACCCATGAGTTTTCTCACTTTTACTTTTCTGATTCTCTTCCATATCCTAACTAGGGGAGCGAGCTAGTGGCTGCATGGTCCCAGTTGCCGGCTGGAGTTAAACCACAACAAATATTCATAATTTTATAAATTCTTCATATCCTTTTCACTTATTTCTTTTCAAGATTTAAAAGCTTTAGCCTATTTTACTCCTCTTTCTGCAGATAATTTTCCATATCTGTTTCCATCCTTTTTCCTTTTCTGTACTGTTTCTCATGTTATTATACCTATCTTGACATAGGGTATCAGAATATTAATGTGTTTGAAGAATTAGGTCACAAGGAAATTGCATTTAACTTTCAAATGTTTAATTTTTTAAAATATACTTAGATTAATTTATCCTCAGGTTTTCAAAATAATGAAAATTCACCATATTTCATTTGGAAATATGTACAACTTAATCTTAAAATAGTCTAAAAGTTTATGGGATAAAAATATTTATTGAAATTGAGACAATTATTTGAATAGGCTTTTTCAACTTGGGGGGCTGAGAACATATCATTTGTTTAAGGCTCATTTTTGAAGCTCTAGATTGCTGCATTTTGTCTTTTTTTTTTTTTCACTTGCATGACCTTCTGTATGCAGAAGAAATAAACATACAGTAAGTGTACAAGAATGGCTTATTTTCTTTTTTACTGACTGTTATGTCATGACCAGGAAGCTGTGGGTTGTGACTGGTCACTTGCACATTGGAAGGCATGTAATTATTAAAAATTGTCTAACGCTGGTTAGACATTGGGTTGGTCCTTAATATGAAGAAATTGCTTTAGCAGGTTCATAGGATGCTTAAAAGGTTTTTTGAGTTAGTGGTTCATTTTACAAGTGAATTTGCACCCTAAATAACTTAAAGTGATTTTCACAAGAAAAACAGATGGACAATGACAAAAAGAAGCAGCAACATCTGAAGTTCTGAGTAGTTTGTGGTCCTCATATAAGTAATGTTTTATCTTGTTGTCAGTATTTATTCATGAACTCAAAGGATTTCATTCATGTATTCAAAATATTATACTTTTAGCTGTTTTCGCTTGAGACATAAGAGATGAAATTATGAATGGATATAGTTTAGCCAATGTGCAGAACATACTAATGAGTTTCATCCAGAATCTAGAAACAAGAGTGATTTGGAATTATTTCTGAAGGAATTACTGTTCGCCCACAGCCTGTGACTTTGCTGAATAAAGTAAATAAACATCATGTCAGGGACCCAAAACACATGACAAGCAAATGTGAAGTTTTAATTACTCTCAAATGACAAATGAAACAATTATATGTTTTGGGTTTGGGATGTTTTTTGGTTTGTGGGTTGGTTGTGGGGGTTTTTCACTGCCTTGTTTTGAGATTCATGTTATCCTCTGCTTTATGTGTAATACCCTTTCTCCCACTGTACAACTCCTGCAGCATAAAATATGGCTGTTTCAGCCTTACTTGTGAGATTTGCCACTTCAGTCACTGATGTTTCAGTCAAGACAAGAGCAATCAGTCTCCCTCAGTACTCCAGCAATTGCCATCCTGAGACAATAGTAAATGACCACATCAAAAGAAGTGCAATATTCTGCTGGAGTAAGCACAGTGAAAGTGTTCCCTGATAATTTATCAAGCCATCTTGATTTTTTCCAGAAACTGCTGACTAAGAGACTCCAGACTTTTTTTTTGCATTTGTTTTTTTTTTTTTTTTTATTACTAATCATGCTTTTAAAGTATTCTTTAGCAAAATGGGCTAGACCCAGGCTATTATTTATCTGGCTTATACAAAACAGAGTTACAAATAAGCAATACTGGAAGCACTCTGGGCTGCTCCATCTGAAGAGGGTTAAAGGGGGCCATGGAAGCACAAACATGGTAATCAGTAAATCTCTGCCCGAGGGGGATGATGGAAAAAACTGAGTACTCATCTACCATATAAGGATTCATGAGAATTATGTTTCAATCTGTTTCTGAACATTGGTAAAACTTTGGGAAATAATATAATATAATGTTGAGAAGAATGTATGTAAAAAGCCCATCCAATGTATAACTGCTCATTTGAAAACTGCTGGTGGATATCTGTTTGACTCCAGATGAGAATAACTTCATACATATTAAAAAGTACCATCAGAATAACGAAAACATGTATGTTTAGATAAGGTTTAAAAATATTCCCTTTTGCAGGACTCATAGAATCATAGAATGGTTTAGGTTGGAAAGGACCTTGAAGATCCAACCCCCCTGCCGTGGGCAGGGACACCTCCCACTAGACCAGGTTCTTCAAAGAGCCATCCAACCTGGCCTTGAACACCTCCAGGGGATGGGGCATCCACAACTTCTCCAGGCAACCCGTTCCAGTGCCTTACCACCCTTAAAGTGAAAAAATTTCTTCCTAATATTTAATCTAAATCTACCTTATTCCAGTTTGAACATAGGAAAGGTAAGACATTAGGAGCAGCTTCAGAAATATTTATTCAAGAGAAGTGCATTTATCCAGCAGGATATACTATTTTTTACAACAACGAGATACTGCCTTCCTAACATTGTGTACCTGAATCAGAATAAAATATTTTATACCATCACAGGAATAAAATATACTAAGGATACAGTAGAAAAATATAAAGGAAATCAACTAACTCTGTGAAGTCTCTACCCATAAAATAAAAAAAAAAAGAAAAAGTAAATCCTTGCATGGATGCTGGGATGCTGTCACTCAGTCTACAGTACCTGAGAGGAAAACAGTTCAGGTTTTATTTTGATGATAAAGTGGTCCTTCTCCTTCAAGAACCAGTTAAACTATCAAGCCATCTTGATACATCACTCCCTATGTGCCTCACTCTTCAAGTCTTGTGTTACCTACTGACTAACACAGGAAGAAAAAAAGTTAGTTTTTATCTGCATCACTTCCTGGTGGTGTTCTTTTGTGACTATGTAAATGTCTGAGCCAACATGAGGTAGGGAATGAGCTGGAAGTAAGAGTGGAAACATGTTTTTTTTTTTAAAAAGCAGTATCATATTGTGGCCATGTAAAGTTTTTATTTGTACCATAATGAGCCAAGGTGATACTGTGACTATGTTTGACTCAATGCCTGATGCAAAGTGCAGACTGTAATTTAACAGTCGTCTCACCGAGGCCTGACTATTGCATAGTAATAAATGGCATGTACCAGATAAGCTTTAGATTATTGTAGTCTAGAGGAAGACAGGATGATTCATGACTCTGGTCATGTACGTACCTCTGTATGTGTGGGACAACATGAACCAGGGGAAGGAAGGAGTGTAACATGAACCCATGTATCTTCAATTCCTGAGCTAGGACTGGACAGATCAGCCAACCTGCCCAGAGGAAAGGTCATACCACTGCCTATCCATGAAGAAGAAAGAAACCATAACAGATGTTTGGACCTCAAAGAGATGTTTGGAGATAACAAGTTTTTGCATGTTGATTCTGACTGTAAACAATTATTTCCAAATAAGTAAAAGAAGGAAAAGTTTTTTTTCCCCACCAGGACAGTCAGGCATTGAAGAATTTTGCCCATACAAGCTGTGCAGTCTCCATCTTTGGAGGAGTAGATTTGACTAGACGGCTCCTGAGTTCCCTTCCATGCTGAATTACCCTGACTAAAAGATTCTATCATTCTGTCTTGTGTTCACTTAAAGATAGTTATGTAGACACATACAGAACATATTGAATTCCAAGATTAAACTCAGGATTTACACCTTTGGTTGGTTTGCATTTCCATGGATATGACAGTTTCTTAAAGTCACATTCTTCTTTTACTAAGGACTGAGTCTATTTATTGTAAATGTCACAAGGTAACTAAATATGTCTTTTTTAAAAAAGCATAGACTTCAAGGTCTTTACTGTTAAGTGACAGAATGAAGATTTTCATCATGTAACTCATGGCTACATGTGTCTATTCTGCCTGAAAAGTTTGAGACATGTTTGTGCATTACACTTTGAAGTACAACCTGAGAAATGAATGCAGAAAAAGTCACTAGAACAGGGTACCATAGGAGGGCCTTCTATTTGTTCAGAAACACAGACGAACAAGTAGTACAAAATAACAAATAGAAGCCTCTGTCTCTACCATTAAACATGTGATTTGATATCTTTTTCCTGTCTTAGATTCAAATCTTTTTCATGTTTCAGTAAGCATTTTGAGAGTACCAGATGTAAAGTCAGTTTCAAAGTCCTTTTCAAATGATGGTTACTAAACGGAATCACACAACAGAGCAATGAAAATTGTGCCATTAAATTCCACAATCACTGTAACAAATTCCCCTCCTAACACTACCAGTGGGCCTGACCCTACACATTACGGCATGCACTGTGCTTCTTGGACTGCTCTGAATGACCTCATGGAAGTGCCACAGATGAAATGCTGAACTGCCATGTACAAAATCAAACCACAGAGGCAAACACCGAGGGGCAGAAATGCCTGGTTTCTATGGAAAGCTTTTGTTTCCAAGAAAGCAAACCACTTCACTTGTGTTCTCCATCCTTCATAAAAAGAGGATGAAAACTATAATGTACAATGCATGGATTATCAAATATTCAAACCAGACAATACTCTTATTGTTAGTATTCCTTCTATTCCTGACTTTCTGATTACCCTGTTCTACAGTTAAACATTGTCTCTGTTATCTTCTGTTCGCTGGTTTAGAAGAGGAGAAGGACTCAGGCACTCCAAAACTTGGCTGCTTTTTGCAGTTACACCTATTACTTTTGCAGTTAAATCCAATAAAAAATTAATTCTATCCCCTATCAGTAAATAAATACTTTGCTAATCACTTTTCAGCAGGTTTTTATGACTTCACTTTGTTTGCCTTACTAATTGAATAAATTTTTCCACCTATTTGGCTATAACAGCAACATTCGTCTGAAGGCATTTTTCCTGTGTTAAGCAGTATCAGTTTGCCACTGTTCTTTAAATTTGAATTTAACTGTATCAGATTACAAACCGTCTATCATCTGGGGCATTTAACATCCTTATTAGGATCATATTACTCATAAACATTACTTTCCTGAGTCCTTCCTCTAAGCATTAAATACAGATTGAAAAAGTTTGTATAGTAACTAGTCAGAAAACAGTAATAATATCTAAGGCAGTGTCAACAGTCTTCATTAATGAAAAAATAACAATTATACTTGACACTTTCTAATTTGAAGTACTTTTTAAAGAAAACAAACACCAGTCCTGAGGTGGGATTTCCCCCCCCATTTGAATCTCTACTTATGAGCATCTCTGCTTCTTGTCTTGTCTGTTTTGGTTTTTTCTACAACACATCACTGTTCTCATTGGTACTTGTACTACTGAAGTGTGATTGTCCCTGTGCTGCCACATTTATGTCAGGCAGAGGTTTTCCTCTAGCCTTACATATGAGCATCGTTTGATCAAGTACATTGACTGAAAATAAATCTAACCTATTCAGACACTGGATGGCTGCATAAATCAAATAACTGCTTTGTTATAAAGATATGATTGAGAACCTGTTGTGTTAATGCATATGTCTGTTGTAGGTTAATCATCAAAACCAGTATACTTAATTTTTAAATGCCTCCTGAAGGCTAATCTGTATTGTAACTGAACTGGGCATTAAAAATTACCATGTAGGTGTCTAATATAAATTAACTGCATCTTCCCCCCCACTGGAAAAAAAAAAAAAAAAAAAAAAAAACAAAAACTGCCACCACTTTTCAATAATAACTATCATCCATCTGCTCATCCTTACTTTGATTTTAATTAGCACTAGCTGATTACTGCTTCACTAGTATTGCTTACAAGTTCTTCAAAGCACTGAATATTTATCATTTTGTTCTTCCATAGCACTACTAAAATGGGCTTAAGAGTCAGGAAACACTATTTTTCACCATTGTTAAATTGCAGATGACAGCAAAGTCATGGAAAATGGCACATAGGATGCCATGTATATTTTGGAAAAGGTACCATTGAGGAATATGAGAGTGAGACACTTTGTATTCTAGATATTACAGGAGGACTATGGTGTTAAAACCAGTTGTCCCAAGGGATGATCCTGGGGTATCAGGCTCATCTAGAGTGAATGGGCAACATTCAGGTTGGGTAGCACTTGGACAAAATTTCCTCTGGACCCTTCTCCATTGTTCTAAGATATATATTTTTTCTTTTCTTACTGCTCAAAATGTCTGTGGCAATGTGCTGTCGTCACATGTATTGTAAACCTCCAGGGCGATGTTTTTACATCATGGTATAAAGTCCACAAGCTTGTGAAAACGTGTGATGTTATCAAAATACATAGTGCCATCCTGGAATAGTGATCAATGACTATATTACGAATAATGAAGACAAGCCCAAAATATTCTTGTTCATGCCATCAACTGAGGTGGAACCTTGGACATAGTGATCCCACAACTGAATCTCATTCAGTTTCAGGAAGAGGGGAATCTTGAGCAGAATAGATCCTCATACAACACTGATGATCAGATATACAGGACTTGTAGGAAAGCGAGGAGCTAAGTTATTTCAAAGTAAAGAGAAAGCCACAGGCTGATTTTACCATTTGATTAAAATGGTAGAAAGGAAGAGAATTTGTATATATAAGGATGAATGCAAGGAAAGGCATGATATAGCTTCGATAGAGGAAAGTTAAGATTGATACATCAATTAAGGTTATTTTAAGGAATATATGACTGTGTGGGTAACAGGGAACTCATTGATACAGCCTGCTTGGGTTTAAAAAAACTGCACTCATTTGGTACTCTCCAGAGAGTCTTGAAGAAAGACCCTTGAAGAGTGACTAATTAACAAAAGAAAGATCTTTTTACAGCTATTTAACACATGATTTAAAGGCAAATGTTGGTTCAAGAAGTTCCTAAATCACTAACTACAGAAGCTGGGAGTCTACACAAGAGGGAAGAGCACACCATAACACCCTGGTGTCTTCTACTCTTTTCCTCAACAACTGTTATTGCCGCTATCAGACACTGAACTCCAAACATAAACATTTACTGATCCAAACTGGCTACTCTTAATGGTGTTCAGATGTTACTTCAATACCATGCTACGTCATCACCAAAAGTTTATAAAACTATTTTTTTTCTATGTGAAATTTATTTAACTTAGAGGTAAATTACCTTTAGTTTATTTAACATAAAGTTTATTCTGCATAAATATTTATTTAAGCATATTGTTTCTCTGTAAAACACTGTGTATTATTTGCCTAACTGCTTTCTAAACATTCTACTAATATTTTAAAACTCGATTAACAGAGTTTGTAAGCTTGGATTCAGAAAAAAAGCCAGCAAGTTCAATATTACAACACTTGAAGTTAAAATGTAATTATCTTCTTATAAAATGTAAAAGAGAATCTACTGTGAAATTCAAGAATGCTGTGTTTAAAGCTACTGGTTAATCAGTACTCTGACATCATTTATTTAGGACTAGATGTTTTCTCATATTTCTATTTGAGCTTCCAGCCTTCATAAATATTTTATTTTTAAATGAGAAATGGTTTCACAAAAGTCTTACAGGGAAATTCTGACTGCTGTAAATTTGTAAGGGATAAAGTGTGCTCATTAAATCGTCCTTAGCTGTGCTATCCAGAAGAGTAAACAAATTATGTTTACAGTATAAAAAAAAATTGAACGTAAACATATCATATCCACTGAAAAGTTTATCAGGAATATTCCCAAGTCAAGGATAGACCCAAATTGATAAGAAACTTGGAATAAATTCTGATTTGGCAGCCCAAACAAAGACCTACATTTTTCTGTTCTTATTCGTTCTCATCTGTACAATCTGCAAGGGAGTCTTAAGCTAACAGGCTATCTTGAAGCAGTTTATTATAAGGATCAAAAGAGTTTTAAGCATGTCCGACAAAAACTTTAAAATAGGATGCAGTTTTATTGCATCTAAGTTAAGGGGAAGATATTTTCACAAAATGTAATTTCATTCTCCACAGAATATTTAAAATGAATGCAAAGGGAGTGTTTCTGTTGGGAAAAAAATGCGCAAAATCATCATTGCAAGGGAGAAATTCATTCTCTTAGCCATTGGTCTCTAACAGCTGTCTATTTTAGTGCAATTAATATGATGCACAAAATAAGCAATATCAAACAATGAAATAATTAAATGTATTTTAGAAAAGAAATGAATTGCCTATGGTATCACCAATATAAATTTCATTCAGTATGTATCATTTTACATTGTATCTAGATTTGTACAGAAAAAAAATATAATCTGGCTAAAATCAGAAACAAAGTGATGGTCTATACAATACAATACTTCAATTTACTAGGGAAAATTCTAAGCCTTTACATTTTATGAAAATTAAATAGGAAACTTTTAGAAATGCTCAAGAATACACTATCAGTAAGAGAAGTGAGGTAAATTATTTTGTTTTAAAGGGACAAATTATATCATGTTTCAAATTTATCTTTGAGAATAGAGTATTTAGATGTCCTACTATTTTGTATGAACATGCCGGTGGTAGGTCAAATGTTAAACACCATGCAAAGGTTTTCTTAGAAGTACACTCTTACTCAGACAGAATAGACCTGAAAACTTTGTTTTGATTTGGTTTGGTTTGTTTTTTTTTTTTTTTTCATGGTAGATGTGAAGTATATTTTCCCTACAACATTTGATTGAGACGCTGCTACGCTCTCAAACACTTTCACATTAATGCACGTATTCATGTTAAGAAATAATTAAAAAATTGCATAATGTGTTCTTTGACAAGAAATTATGATCCTTATTCAAATGACAACTGTAGTTCCCTGTATGAGCTTTAAGCACATACTTTCTGAGAACAATTATTTTCTATCACTTTCCAGTCTATCCACTAAAATTGTATTGCTTAATTCAAAACTAATCATCATTTCAAGTTCAATTACTCTAATATATTTGCTTTTTTTTTTTTTAATATTTTAAGTAATAATCAAGCTCTCCAAACATGTAGGAGGAAAAATTGTAAAATTGTCAACTTGTTTTTCAATAACAGCTAAATTAAACTGGTAAACATGAATAGAAGATACAGATTAATGTATTTGCCTAAGACAGTGTGAAATATATACTTTCACTTGGCATCTTCAACTGCTGTCATCAGGAGACTGCTCTAAGCACATCTTTCATACAGTACTCTGGGAAGGAGGTTCTACCACTTTGTCTGTACAATTTAACTAGACTCTTAACAATTGTATTAATAATTCAGACTAGAGTACATGCAGGAATCCAGGATACCCATGCCAAAGCAGCCTAGAGAATCATTCTAGTTTTCTGCTCAGTAATTATTAAATATTCCATTAAAAGTGACCAACAGAAAAATAAGACACTAAAACATTTCAACCAAAGTATCCTAGAGGCAAGTATTAGAAAACTCTTGTGTTCAGATACTCTCTGAATATTTAACTCTGAACTTGCATACGCTGGATAAATTATCCCATAATGACAATGCTATTTCTTTCACCAATGAACGTCTCAAACTTCAACTTTTCACTTAGGCAAAAAGGAACATTTTACTAGATCTCATTTATTTTCATATTTTTGTTTTGTTGAGAAAAAATGAGGAAAATTGTTTCCTCAAATTAATCCTTTTCTTTGTCTCACTTCCAAAATAAATAAATAAATAAATAAAACAAAATAAAAACAAAAACAAAAAACCCTTCATTCAACTCAAGTTACTAAACATCAGAATCAGCCCTTGACATCAGACAACAAAAATCCTGAAGGACATCTATGCAACTTTTTCCCACTACTTAAATGAAAATGGCCTATTAAGATTTTCTTAAAGGAAAGACTCGGCATAACTGAAATATTATAATAACTGACCAGAAGACTATGGACAGTTAGCACTTCATGAAGAATTCTGAGTCTTGTCTCGTGGATAACCCCAGACTATCTGCTTCATGTGTATTCTAGCTCATTGTTTTACTTAGAATCAAGAAGCAGGGATATTTTGTCATACATCAGATGTGCAGAAGAAGTTGTTTGAAGTTTTTCAAAATCAATAGGTGTAATAGCCATATAAAGCAACAAAATGTCTAAAAAAAGATTTTATAATACCACTTACTGTCCAGATCAACCAATATTTTTTTAGTAATTGTACAAATTATGTACTACTTGTTTTCCAGAATGAAAGATCAAGGCCTAGTTTTAGTTTTAGAAGTATACTTCTGTGTAGACTTTAGAAACTAAGATATCTTGAACTAAACCTCAAGGTATAGTCTAAGGGGATATAATGTATTAACATTGTAAATCTAATTAACAAATTGTTGTTAATCAAGCTTTCTAAATCTGTTTTTCCTAACATATGGGGGGATACTTTTGCATAATTGAACACATCAGTCTAATTCATATAAATGACAAGCTAAAAAAAGAATATGCTCTCAATCTGTTTCTCTACATTAGCAATTATTATATTAACATTGTATTTTTTTGTTTTGTAAACATATAATATGAGAATTTCCATATATAAAGTAATCTTATTTTATCATTTAAATATAGGCAAAGACTTTTGCAGAAAAAAACCCTAAATCATTGTTTGAAGCTCATGACTGAATAGGTAAAACACATTCAGGAATAATCGAATGAACATTCAAGTGATTCATATTGTCTGTATGTCATTGGTGTTACCTCACTAATAATTATTATAAATTATTGTTTAAAAATTATTTTAGCTGACAGCTAGTTCAAAAGATTTCAGTTTAACAGCTTGAAAAACTGAATGGCAACTAAGTAATATTCTAATACAGGTAATTAACTATGTAGGTGGCAGTATGAATTAAATTATGAAATACTATTTGCTAAAGCTGACACTTAGTGTATAGGTTTCTGCTATACCCTGAAGTAGTAAGGAATATTACAAGCATCACTTGTAGAAACTGAGACTGATACTTTTGAAATTATGCAATTATCTAATTTGGGATATTTTCTTATTATAAAATTAAAAATAATTTTCTTTATGTGGTCTATGCTATGTTTGGTGTTTTTTGGTATTGATAATAAGAACACAGGACTCTACCGACTTAAACACGGCTAGCCAACCACCTGTTGTGCCACCTGATGTTCGAATGCCTCTGTCTGTTGCGCAGAACCCTCACAATGCTTTATGAACCACTTAAGAGCTTAAACTTTTACTAAAGACCATCACTGGTGCTTATGGTTTTGTATACATCCTCTGTTTTGGGAACTAATAGTGTATTTAAACCAATATAACAAACACAATGATTTGTCATATTCACACGTTTCTTCTTCTTGCTATGTTACGATAAAATTATCAAGCCAGAAAACCACAGAATGTATCATTTATTTTTTGAAATTAACTGAACCTGATCTTGAAAGAGATTATTTCTTCTACTTGTTTTACAGAATGCACCTATTCTGAGATCAAGAATTGCAGAAGCCTAGCAAAAATATTGTTACTACTTTTAAGTCAACAGACTTGCAACAATGCAAAGAAACAAACAGAAATCCTCTCTAAAGGTAGTGTATACGGAATAAAACTAAAACCAACAAGTGCTGTGGCTACTCAGCTCAGGGTGTTGTATCTGACAAATCAGGATGGAAATTTCTAGATGAGTGTAACACCAGCCATACCCCCAGAATATTCTTTAGTGAGACTACATATACAGTTCTCTGTACAGAAACTCCTCCAGAGAGAATCTGTGACCAACAGGTGTGACCAGTGCTACTTCCCCCAGCTCTGTGCTGAAAGGACGCCGTGCCATTCACTTCCTGACATTATGAAATGTCAGAAGAAATGTCTGAAGGCTCCACAAATCCTTACCAGTCCAGTCCATTCTGTTTCTAAATATATACATTTTTAATGCAATAATGGTTAGACCTACAGACAATAAGATGAGTGAGTCTACAGTGCCTTTCATCTCCATGTTACATCATCGGAATATTTTTGGTAATTATTTTACAGCTGCAATTAGAATATCAATGTTTATGCCATCATAACAACCGTTACTGTTTTTTTTTTTCTGTTTGTTTGCTTTCAGCAAGATTAGCCATTGATAAAGGAAAAGTGACAAAAGATATCCTTCCACATATCATCTTTTTTTTTTTAACCACATTAAAATTGCAATAGCTGACTTACCATATTGTAGGTGGTTCAGAACCTTCTACTTCCAAATAATCATACTTTTCTTCCATTTGGAAATCTGTAAATATGAGCGAGATAGTATCACCAGGCTCTGCCACAATTGTCCATGTGCAATCCGCATTATTATGATATTCATTAGGAAAGTTGGGGCTTGAGATGATACCACTGGATCCTCTCATAGTTCCTCCACATGCATCCTCAGCTGTAAAAAAAAATCAATAGTAAATGTCATTAAAATCACCTCTTAGAAATGTATACTTTCTTGTTGCGAAGAGTTTATTACCTTTTATGTCAACAATTGCTTACGTGTTTTTGACATGTTAGACTTGGAATGCTGCTGCATAGTTAAGGTGTTAACAAGTAATTGCTTCAGATTTCAATTATTTTAAAATTGTTATACCAGTGCCAGCAGACATTTCTATAATCTACTACTTATTATTTTGATTAGCATCGTTTCACTCATTTTACAATAACATGCATTATTTCCTCTTTTGCTTTAACTAAAAATGTTATCATAAAGCAAGTTGAGTTTAATCTCTATCATATGCAGTCTGACGCATGATGTGCAGCAGTCACATTATACTGAGAAAAGAAGTACTGAGAATCCTACCCATCTTATGCTCATTGTTCTACCATATTTTATTTTAGTGAACTTCTAGTGATGTTTAAGTTTGTTCTCCAATAATCTTTTTCCAATTTTCAAACAGCTTCTCAATTTTCAAACCAAAGCCATTCATGGGTGATTTATCAATGTCAGATGCAAGACATTTTCACAATTATGATGTTTACATCAGTCGTTTTAATAGGTGTAAGTTTTAATAGATTGAGTCTTTCAAATATGACCATAGGAATACATTGTTCATGATATGTGAATAATTGTGAAATTATTTGGCCAATTCTCACAACCAGTTATTTAGTGGTTGTGAATACACCAATAAACGCCTAAAATGGAAGAAGGCTCAGAGGACATGGGCAAGGGTGATGTTCCCATAAAGTTAATGGAATAATGCAGGGTATGACTGAGCACAGCTGTTGCAAAGAATCTGACTTTTATTCAACACAAAGAGGACCAGAGGGTGGCCTTTGTTTTAGATAAACTGCTATCAAAAGTTGAGTGGGTTAACTGATGGTGGAAATGTTTCTCCCTGAGTTCATTAAGAGCGTGAATGTCTCCCTGAGTTAGCTGGACTAGCACAGGAGGAGTGAATATTTGGCTCAGCTCAACATAGAGTATAACTAGACAAGTAACAATAGAACTTCAAAGACAGCAATGGGCTGGCTTTGACGTATGTATGCCTTCCAGCGACTGGGGATGTCCAGTGTTGTGATTGTGAGTATATTATAGATACCAATAATGTGAATCACGGTATTGTGATAAAACTGTATATTGCATTGCTACATATTTTGCCAAGTGTAACCTACATTTGTGTTGTTATGCAGTATATTTTGTATCATTCTACTAAATTAGAAGCCCTGTGTAAAATCAACTATCTTGATATAAGTAAATTTGATATTAAATATTACATCTTCCACATGTGGCATACCTAAAAGAACCTAGTCAGTGTATTTGACTCTGATGCAATGATGCTCTATTTCCTAACATACAATCTTATGCTGAATAAACTTGGTAAATATTGGAGATTTACAAAATTAGTTCTAACAACAACAGAACTAACTCTATGAGAAAACAATTCTCAAATAATGATTCACAGATTTCATTCAACAAAGAACATGACTGATGTTGTACATCCATCTTAATGATAAATATATATGCCTAGTATCTCAAAAATTGGTTTTGAGTCTCCCATGTAATTTTGTTTTTTTCTGTGAGCTAAGATTGATTGTGAATGTAGTGCTATTATTTTCAAAAATGGAAATACCTTTCAAATAATGTATACAGAAATACCATGTTACTAGACGGAAATACAGTATCGCATTACTTTTCAGTTTATTACCCAAATGTTTGAAGAATACCTGAAAAGCAGTTCTTGTTTCTGCTTAATTAGAGTGCTAACATGAATAAAACTTGCCCTAGAGCCTGAAAAAAACAGTCAATATTGCTGAAAAATTAATGACAAGGATAAAAAAAAATAAAAATTATGGAGTACAACATCACAGAAAAAAAAGCTTTAAAGAATTCTGACACACAAAATGACTCATTTTAATGGAAAGAAAAAAATTAATGACTGTAAGAAAACTCTGAATTACAGTAGTTTAGGAGTTTAAAATACCAGGTTTTGTCTCTTAAAAATTCTGCTAAATTGTTATACGACCAGATAGAAAAACTGAAGTAAAAACATCTCTTGAGTTTAATCTTACTAATTAGCCAGTGCATTTAGCATCCATTAAATACAACGAAACTGAGAAACCTCATCACGGGTTTAGGTCCTTTCCTCAGAAAGGAAAAAAAAATATATAAAAAAGGTAATAATGTAATTTTGGTTTCATGCATTAAGGACAATCAGTAGAATAATTTTTAATTGTTAGTTCACATAAGTAGAATGTCCATTAAAACAATGATTAACATACTGATTTAATGATTTTGAAGAAGCTATATATTGATTTTTAAATATTGATTGAAATATGTTTTATCAAGTACTGATTTGAGAAAGTTCTTATAGGTAAATTTTCATAGCTAAATTACTGAAGCTGATGCAAACTGGAAAGACAAATAGTAGCACATGAAATGGGGTTTCATCTCATGGAACAAATTACACCTGGAAACCTAGGAGTATCATGCAAGACTAAAGACTCTCAGACTGAAAAATAGAAGTGTTTTTTGAAAAATACTGTACTACAGATTTATTTTTTTTTTTGCTTTTCACAAATGAATTTTGGAGAAACCCATCCTAGTTCCTAGAAATATAAAAAAACTGTTCACTAAAAATGTTGCCATACTCTACCAATACTTAAAAGACTAACTAGGGTGACTGTGTTTAAAAACACAAACTGTGTCCATGAGCATGTCTGCTATTTCTGAGCCACATCTGTTCAGAGATTTTTGTCAAAATGTAATTTTGCTACCATCAGCAAAATGGCCCATACAAATCATCACATATTTTGTTCTGATTCATGCAGCAAATTTGCTACAAATAAAATTAATACTAACTACATTTAAGTGCTGTAAATATAATCAAGAGCACACCAGATATCATCTTAGCCTCTGTAATACAAGCATTAGCACAATAAATAACAGAATTACTGTGCTGTGTTCCTATAGTCCTCCACCTACAATATCATTTGGTTGTGATTTATTTGATTTCATTCTTGCATGCAGAGCCTTGTAGGTAAAAGCTCACATCTGGGAGAAGGCTAACAAACATTAATCCCTGTGAAAATGTTTGGTGACTTAGGTTGTGAAGCTACTGGAAAAAAGACTTGATCTTCAAGTAAACTGACAAACACTGAAGTTGACAGCAGTTCTACCACTGACTTCATAGCGCATAAGACCCTGACAAATAAAAGAAAATGTAATAATTGTTTCTGTGCAATCCTCTCTTAGGACCTGTATTCCTATCACATTGAAACAACATAATTGCTTAGATGTCAGCTATGAAACATTACAAATAAAAGAGTAACTGGTAAGAGGACATTTATGAAGACTGACAGTGGCCCATCTTCATCACTTGCAACATGTGCAATAATGACATGTGAACATGGAAGAAAGAGAAGAAAGATAATCTTTGCAGTGATTTCTGTACAGAGCCCTGAGAATCTCTTTCTCTGCCTTTCCACAGCTCTCTGAATTACCTCTGTCAAACCACTGAGGTAGGAGTCCTCAAAGATATTTAAGTGCCTAACACCACAATCACTGCAGTCAAAATGTTAATACCTAAACAGCAGTTAAGCACCAAAGTAGCTTGAAAGATTTGTGTATCTGTCCTTATTCTTTTAATTTCCAGTTACCAAATATGAAGAAAAACATTCACAGGAATGGTGAGAAGACAATACTTTAGTTAAGACTTTATAGAATCTGACATTATGCAATTACAAATACAAAGAACATTGATGACATTAAAAAAAAAAAAAAAACAAACAAAAAAAACCAAACCAAACAAACAAACAAAAAAAACCTTTAAAAATTCCTACCCATAGTTTCAAATTAAATTTATTTTGCCACGTACTGGGAAAATGTATCTAACCTACAAACTTGCAAATGTGACATGAAGGCATAAATTCAAAAAATACACATGCTGCCAAGATGTCATTTTTCCAAATATACTTCTCTGATCTTAACCATATGCTGAAAGGGGAAGATTTTTCAAAGTGATATGCGAGTGAGGACTTGGCTTAGAAAAGCTTTCAAGGTATTATGAATTCAAATGAAGATCTATATTTGAATATGCATAAGGGCTCTTATGCAGAGGGAGTATCACTGATATTATGATGTGAGTGATGATTATGAGAGTACAAAGATTTTGAGGGTTTGGGGATTTTATTTTGCTTTTTGTAGACATAGACTGTTTTTTATTTATATACATAGATACATGCAGCTTTTTTCTTGTCTTCTTTTCTAAATTATGGCTAAATGCCCATAAAAAACATAATGTGAAATAAGTATATATCTAAGTAATTTCTGGTGAAAATAAATTTAATAAAATTTTGTATTAGATTTTCTAAGCATCTTCCTCATTTTCCATTCACTGTTCTTTTTTCTTGACAAATTTTGAAAATATATTTCTCTAGTTAGTCTTATTTAAATTTAAATTTCTGCTTATTCTTGTAGGTTTCAGTGATATTCACAATAATGTTACATAAATATTGAACTGTAATTTTCAAGAAGACAGATGATCAAAGAGAGGCAATGTTATCAGTGATTTATCAGACCATGCAAATTTATTGATTTCAATGAGAATTCAATGAGATTGCATGGTAGATCAAGCTTTAATCATCTGACACATAGTGTATCACATCATCTTATCTATCTAGATATTTATAGCGTACCGAACAGTTAGACTTAAGTGCATAATTCAACTCATCACAGAGTAATAGACGTGTTTTCTATTTTTGAAAAAAATGTGAGGAGAAAAGAGTATAACAACTTTCCAAGTTTAAACAATATTTACAATAGCCAATATGTTCTGAGCAAGGCAAGCCACTTCTGAAGAAACCCATCACAAAAAGCTGAGAGGACCTGCAGTAAACCCTCTATACCTTGATCTCAGCTACGCAGACTGTATGAAACTCATGACATATACTTCACAGTGTAGTTCAGGTACAACCACAGAGATAACGCTGTCTGCTCTTTCAAATTTTACACAATCTTATTTCAGACAAATTAGCTGAGCAATCTAAAGGAATCAGCACTCCCCATTTAAGCATTTTACAGTCATATTAATTTTTGCTTGTAAATATACACATTAAAGAACTTTACACTAGAAAGCAATCAATTCTTTGAGAAACTCCAGTTCTCTTCAAAAGAATTTAATATAAGTAAACGTATAACACTAACTACTGATTCCACAGTGTGGTGAAAAACTACTTTACCTGCTTCTGCATAGCAAACACAAGCGCGTATGCTTGTGTCTACACAAACTCTAACCATCTACAGAATTTTATTTGAGGCTCAACTGCTGCCTTAAATATTGATATCTAACTCTTAAGATTTCTGATGGGCCACTGAAGAAAACAGGGACCCTGAAAAAGGTCATTCTCTACTCTCTCACCCCATATTTATCATGCATTAAAGATATATTAACAACTTACATGAATAAAATAATTATGTGGAAAGTGAAGAATACTTCTAAGTATTTTCAGATGTTTCTAAATGAAAGGTATTGCTTTTTACGTCCTTCTGAAACAGCTCATGATTACTTGATGCAATAAAGTAGAATGGAAATGGAAATTAATTATGCAGACAGTACTTTTTGATGTTTTTCCAAACCACAATGCTTTAGCTGTAATCTCAATTCTGACAGGAAAAAGAAATATGTTTTGTTATAAAATTTGACCAGTATTTTCTAATTAAGTTTTAGAATCTATTACCTTCATATTCAAAGTAAAGGATAAAGAAAATGAGATTATCTTCTTCAGGCAGCAACTTGACATGCGAAAGCAAACATTATTGTCCATTAAAAAGGCAGCAGACTGTCTTAGCTATAACCTGAGTTATACAAACATTTCTGAATCAGTGGGTAGTTTCTTTCTCAAAGACCTTGTCTCTTTTTGTTACTTCTGAAAGTTTGTCAGAGGTTAGTTCTAAATAAAAAATATATTAATTAAAAATCTCACTTAAATAACAGCCCCACTAATCACTGTTTAGGGAGGGGGTTTTATGTTTTCAATAGGTGTTCATTATGAATGTTTTAAAATGTTTGTAACAATTGTATAGAATTATTTAAGTTTGTGTTTTGTTGTTTTTTTTTTTATGAAGCTCAGAATTATCTTGACTTGAATATTATTACTACACAGGCATTTTATGTTTAGTATTTTCACCTTTATAGGCCTGTATGTTTATACACTGAGGCTGCTTTTACAGAGCACAGCATTGAGAAGCAGCTTCATAACACATTTTGAACTTAATTTTCCACTAGTCTGAATTTGCTGGTTTATCCATCAGCAACTTTCACAAATTTCCTGTGTCACACCTGTCCAGTGTTTAATCCAATGCTCTTACAGCTTTGCATTTTTCTGCACATCCTATACTGCTTTCATAAAAAGCGTTTTAGAATGTTTAAAGTACAGAGAAAGCATATATAGTATAATGCATACTACATCTTGTTTTCATTTAATATTCTGATATATTCTAAAAAGTCCAAATATAATGAAAGATATATATAATGAAAATTAATATATAATAATATATTCTATAACAATATGTTATATATATTATAAATATTGTTTATATATGTATAACGATACATACTAATATAAAGAAAAAATATATAGATATGTACAAATAATTTCTGATAAACATTTGTATGCTGTCTTTTTCTACAAACCTGCAATAATAAAAAATGTCAACCTTTCCTCATAATTTATCCACAGAATAACCTTACAGCTTTCAGAAATTCAAATGAAACGATTGCAAAACATCCATCAACTGAAAATCTTTAAGGATAGCTTTGCAGAAGACTTGTCATTAATAACTTACTTAAAATTCATCCAGCTTTTAAGGAGAGGGACATAAAACATTTCTTAAGGACATATGGAAGTCTCATTTTCTACGGCTTTGTGTCACAATTTGTAAAACTCACAGATTTTAAATTCCAAATAAACCCATGGATGACTACAAATTGACACGATTCACATCCTCAAATCCCTTTGCTTTGCACTTGTATGCTCAGTATAGCTGTAAAATTTATACAGCTTTGACAGCCAGCAAAAAAATCAAATAATAGCATCTGTAGCTAAAAAGGTGAGGAAGCTCGGGAGCTTAAATGGTGCTGTAGCAGAAGTTAAATGGAATAAATTGCCTTCTAACCTGCCTGTTTTGAGATAGAACCACAAAAATGAGCTATGCCATGGGGAAAACACTGCCAACACCCACACAGCTTGTGGCTACCTGGAGCCCGTTACTGGGCAAAATTCCTGGAGCCCATTACTGGGCAAAATTGGCAGGGGAGCTGCAGGAGTGACCTGTGGGCGGGGAGGCCACAAACTGCCCCACGCTGGTTCAGAGTCAGTTCCATCCAGGCATCTCTGCAACCACGGGGGTTGACCCACTGTCTGACAAAATGAGAGCCACAGAAGAGCCACCGGAGCGGGCAGGAGGCAGCGTGGGAGGAGGGATGTAGGGGAACACAGAAAGAAACATAGAGGTGCATGTGAGGACGCACCGTAGACTGTACAGAAGGGACGTCCTGAAGGGTGTGAGGTCCCTGGAGGAGTTCATGCAGAAACACAGAATAAGAGTCGGAGACCAGGATGAGGGAAAAAGGAAACCAGTAGGCACTGCCACCTCTCACTCCTCCCCATGACATGCCTTGGCTGAGGGTGAGGTGCGGCAGGAGCAAGGGGAGTGGGAACCAGGATGGGTAAGAGGGGTCTGGAACAAAGTTGACCCACAAGAAGGGGGAGGAAAGGTCTTTTCCCTAAGTGTTTTTGTCTTCTTTTGTTTCTCAGATCCTGAATCAGTAACTGAATGTTTGTGTTAACTAGCAATATGTTAAAGTTTGGCAAGATCCTCAGTTGGCCGCAAGGAAACTTCATGTGGTGGGTGTGATTTAGGTGAGTTCGGCTCTTCTGAAGGGTTACCAATATGAAAAGTAACTGTTTTCTAGTAAACACTGTGCAGTGACCTCATATACTATTTTCTATAAAAAGAAGGAAGGAAAAATGTTAACATTGGAAAAATCTTGGCACGTAAAGCCAATAGTTTGGGTTTTTTTATAAAAAAACCTGAAAGGTGTGCAGTCTGCTGAATTCTTACCTACATATTTGGAAAACATCAGAAGCTGTTTGGTTAAAAATGCCCCTAGGTAGTTCATTTTTTAAAATTTTCTGTTCTTCCAGACTAAGACTTGAAATTTGATGGATTAACTCACAAGCACGTTTAACAAAGTAAACCAGTCTGTACATCAGACAGCTGTTCCTTTACTGCTGTTTTCCAGCCAGAGAATGAAATACATCTTTTTCTCACATAAAAATGAACATTGGGGAGGGAATGGTGCTTTTATTGCTTACAAACAAAACAAGGTATTTTAAATGAAAATATTTGGACAGACCTTCCTTGTGTAAGCAAAATAGAAGAAATTAAAAAGAAAAGATTTCTTGCTGATCAAACTGATTCCAAGTCCTTTGCGAAAAAATATAACTTAGCAGTTCTGCATTAAGATATTAATTCAGATCTCATAATTCTCAAGCCTGATATTTACTGTTTGAGTTGCTGAAGGGCAGAGGGCTTAAGAGTAAATTCATTAAAAATGGAAGACAGAGGAAAGCAGAAATTACTTTAGTTAATTGTTCAGGTAAAGAAAAGGAAAAAAAGACGTAAAAGTAAATACTTCAATTTACCAATTTGAAAATAAATTATTTTTCTTTATAATTATTTTTGATAACTGTAAAGAACAAGGCTTTTTACTATGGTTTTGAAATGTAATTTTATATTTAATTTTGTTCTTGTCTTTAAATCAAACATGCCAAACATGAGAGATGATTGACAACATATTATTTGAGATTTTAGAAATTATTTGGGAACTCCTTCTACTTTTTTTTTTTTTCTTAGTAAAGAAACTACATTAAAGTATGAGTTTATTGGTGGCTGATATTTACACCTGGTTTTGCAGTTTTGCAGTTTTGCCTCCGAACTACAAAGAAATTATTCATACACCTGTAACTGAGACACTGCTCTATCAAAAAGAGGTTCGTGTTAATGTATAAAATAAGAATGTACAAGTACCTAAGTATTTAAAGTGGTACTTATTTTATTTATCTATTATTAATTAAGGTTGAGTGGCTTATCCTAGCCACAACACCCAATGTCATCTGACATTGCCTGCAGGGAGAAAGAATTTCCTTTGGGACCAGCTTACAGTTCTTAGCTGGAAGGACCTTCTCAGATGAAGAGTCTACAGGTAGGATGTGAAAGAGCCACCAAGAAAGAAGTCTGCACAAATGAAGTGTTATGGACTGACAAAAATCCCTGTTCCCTGTCCCTTCTTTCCACTCCAGGGGACAAAGGTAAAAGAATCAGAAATGAAGGAATGAAGTTGAGCCTGGGAAGAATGGGGGATGGGGGAAAGGTGTTTTGTCTTTGTTTCACACTATCATACCCTATTTTAAATTAGCAATAAATTAAGTGATCTCCTTGTCCTTACCTTGACCCATGGGTTTTTCCATCCACATTCTTTTGCTGTTCAGAAGGGGGACTGAGACAGAGGCTTGGTGAACACCTGGCAACCAGCCAAGGCCAACCAACCACACAGGTGAAGATAATATAGTAATTCACAACATACTGCCACACCACAGGGTGGAAAATAAAAACTTGTCTGAGTTATAGAATCATAGAGTCACAGAATGGTTTGAGTTGGAAGAGACTCTAAAGATCATCTAGTCCCAAATCCCTTCCATAAGCAGGGACACCTCCCACTACACCAGGTGGCTCAAAGCCCCATCCAACTTAGCCTTGAACACCTCAAGGGATAGGTCATCCACAACTTCTCTGGGCAAGATGTTACGGTGTCTCACCACCCTCACAGTAAAGAATTTATTCCTAATATCTATCCTAAATCTACCCTCTTCCAGTTTAAAACTATTACCCCTCGTCCTATCACTACACTCCCTGATAAAGAGTTCCTCCCCATCTTTCCTGTAGGCCCCCTTTAGGTACTGGAAGGCCTCTGTAAGGTCTCCCTGGAGCCTTCTCTTCTCCAGGCTGAACAACCCTAACTCTCTCAGCCTGTCTTCATTGGAGAGGTGCTCATCACCTTCGTGGCTCTCCTCTGGACTCGGTCCAATAGGTCCATGTCCTTATGTTGGGGGCTCCAGAGCTGGGCTCAGTACTTCAAGTGGGGTCTCACAAGAGTGGAGTAGAGGGGCAGAATCACCTCCCTTGACCTGCTGCACACACTTCTTTTGATGCAGCCCAGGATACGGTTGTCTTCTTGGGCTGCGATTGCGCATTGCTGACTCACGTTAAGCTTCTCTTTAATCAACACACCCAAGTCCTTCTCCTCCCTGCTGCTGTCAATCAGTTCTCCAACCACCCTGTATTTGTGCTTGGGATTGCTCTGACTCCCTTGCAGGACCTTGCACTTGGCCTTGTTGAACTTCATGAGGTTTGCACAGGCCCACCTCTCCAGCCTGTCCAGGTCCCTCTGGATGGCATCCCTTCCCTCCAGCATGTCAACTGCACCACACAGCTTGATGAGGGTGCACTCAATCCCACTGTCCTTGTCAGTTCTGAGGAGTTTGTTTCAATTCAAGAAACTACTAAAAGTTTTTGAAGTGGCAGCAGGCTGAAGAGAAGGATGTGGGTTTCAGAGTCATGTTGGAAGGGGGAAATCTATTTTTGAATCTTGTCTTAAATCCTATTACAGTTTTGGTTTTGATAGCTTCTAGAACGGAGCATACAGTTTTGCGAAACCACCTCCCTTTCCCCCACAAAAAAAAGAAAGATAAGATATGGTTAAACGGGAGTGAATTCAGCAAGGGATCACCAGGATTGTTGGGACTGGTGTGCTGAGGAGACTGAGGGAACAAGGCTCGTTCAGTCCAGAGATGAAGCAGCTTCAGGGGGGCCTAACAGCAGCCCCCGGTGCCTACATGGAGGTTACTGAGACAACACAGGCAAGTTATTTGCAGTGGTGCATGGAGAAAGAGAGGCAATGGGCCTGAAGAGGTTCACAGTGGATATAAGGAGAAACTCTTTCTCAACAAGAACAATCAAGAAGTGAAACAGATTGCCCAGAGAGGTCTGTAAACCTATGATTTCAGAGATTCAAATGTTGCTTCAATTTCCTCCTTGAATTTCTTTACTACAAATCACTTCTGCTTTTAAAGACTGCTTCAAAATTTGTTATTGTTTCATCTCCAGTTGAAGCCAGGCATCCCCCCAAAAAACATATATTTCAATAAATATTTAAATATTTAAATTTCTGAATTCCATTTTGACAGCTATTACCAAATTGGCTAGATTAAGGAAAAAAATTAGTTTTTTTAATCAACCCCCCAAAAAGTATAAATATTTTTGTTCATGTTGTAATGAAACAGTAGTGTGAAATCAAAATTGAAATTTCATTAAAACTTTTTTTAGTCTTCAGTAAGACTTTTAGGTTTCTCTTGATTTGTATCATGAAAATTACTGATGTCTATTTTATTAGTAGTACATCATGTTACTAATTTTACAGTTTTAAATTAATTTATTAATCATACCTGATTAGAATTCTGCAGAATTTATATATTGTTGCCTAAAAAAATCAATTTGCAGTTAAGTTGGCAGGTACCTGTTAGAAAAATTTATCATTTCTTAAAAATCACAGAATATATAATAGACAGAAATATATGACAAAACTGTATGGTGGACACATTTTAACCTTAAGTAAGAGTTATCACCTGACAACTCTAAAATCTTATGAGTTATTCCTATGTGACTTACCTCAAAAAAAAGCATCAAAGCATCAACAACTAGCACATTTGAGGTATGCAAAAAAAAAAAAAAAAATCAGACAGCCAAAGACAGACACAAGCCTTCATACAATCTTACTATCTTGGGTCAAGATCGTGTGTTTACCTAACAGAGGTACTTAAGCGATGATTAATCATTTTATAATTCCTTTGGATTTAGAGATAAGAGTAAAATTTGAAATCTCTTCCTGTAGGCAATATGAGGATTGTCCACAAGACTAAGGAAACACAGTGACTAAGGATGAGGCAAAGCCTGAAGTACTTAACGCCTTCTTTGCCTCAGTCTTTAATAACAGGACTAATTGTTTGCTGGGTACCCAGCCCCTTGAGCTGGAAGATAGGGATGAGGAACAGAATGAGACCTCCATAACCCAAGAGGAAATGGTTAGTGACCTGCTGCACCACCTAGACGTACACAAGTCGATGGGGCCAGATGGGTTACACCCAAGAATACTGAAGGAGTTGGGGGATGTGCTCAACAGACCACTCTTCACAATTTATCAGCAGTCCTGGCTAACTGGGGAGTCCCAATGGACTGGAGATTAGCAGATGTGATGCCCGTCTACAAGAAGGGCTGGAAAGAGGATCCGGGGAACTCCCTGTCAGTCTGACCTCAGTGTCAGGGAAGGTTATGAAGCAGATCATCTTGAGTGCCACTATGTACTATTTACAGGACAACTAGGTTCATGAATGGCAGGTCCTGCTTAACAAACCTGATCTCCTTCTATGACAAGGTGACCCGCTTGGTGGATAAGGGAAAGGCTGTAGATGTTAATTACCTGGACTTCAGTAAAGCTTTCAATACTGTTTCCCACACCATTCTCATGAAAAAACTGTCTACCCAAGGCTTGGACAGGCGTACACTCTGCCAGATCAAACACTGGCTGGATGGCGGGGCCCAGAGAGTGAATGGAGTTAAATCCAGTTGGCAGCTGGTCACAAGTGGTGTTGCACAGTGTTGGGCTCTCTCTTGTTTAATTTCTTTATTAATGATCTCGACAAGTAGATTGATTATGGACTTGATTGATTACCCTCAGTAAGTTTGCAAATGACACCAAGTTGGGTGGGAATGTTGATCTGCTTGAAGGTAGGAGGGATCTTCAGAGGGACCTGGATAGGCTGGATCAATCGGCTGAGGCCAATAGTATGAGCTTCAACAAGGCCAAGTGCTGGGTCCTGCACTTGGGCCACAACAACCCTACCCCATGCAGTGCTACAGGCTTGGGAAGGAGAGGCTGAAAAGCTGCCTGGCAGAAAAGGACCTGGGGGTGTTGATTGACAGCTGGCTGAACATGAGCCAGCAGTGTGCCCATGCGGCCAAGAAGGCCAACAGCATCCTGGCCTACATCAGGAATAGTGTAGCCAGCAGGAATAGACAAGTGATTGTCCCACTGTACCCAGCACTGGTGAGACCGCACCTTGAGTACTGTGTTTAATTTTGGGCACTGCAGTATAAGAACGACATTGAGGTGCTGGAGAGGCTTCAGAGAAGGGCAACGAAGCTGGTGAAGGGTCTTGAGAATAAGTCTTATAAGAAGCAGCTGAGGGACTTGGGGTTGTTTAGTCTGAAGAAAAGGAGGCTGAGGGAAGACTTTATTGCTCTCTACAACTACCTGAGAGGAGGTTGTAGAGAGGTGGGCATTGGTCTCTTTTCACAAGTAACAACCGATAGGACCAGAAGAAATGGCATCAAGTGGTGCCAGGGGACGTTTAGGTTAGACATTAGGAAAAACTTGTACACTGAAAGGGTTATCAAAGACTGGAACAGGGTGCCCAGGAAGTGGTTGAATTGCCATCCTTGGATGTATTTAAAAGCCATCTAGATATGGTGCTACATGGGCCCTGTAGAGTTAGATAACAGTTGGACTTGATGACCTTAAAGGTCCAGACATAAGGATTCTACGATTTTATGATTTAGATATCAGGAATAAAAAAAAAAAAAAAATGCTATTTGAGAGGCTGATTGTGATATCAGGTTACCTGGAGAAGCTGTGGAACTTCTGTTCTTGGAGATTTTCAAAAGTGAGTTGAACAAGACCCTAAGCAAATATATCTGCCTTTCAAGTCAGATTTGAGAGGTGTGTTGAGTTTGAGAAATACCCTGTGTCCCAGAACAAGTTCTCCTATCATTTCTATGATAGCTGGGAGATAGGAAATAACAACAACCAAACAAATTCAAAAACAAAAAATGAGGAACGTCTATTGTCTGAATTAACTTACTTTTTTAAAAAAACTTCTCTGTACATAATCTAGTGGAATGTCTAGGGAAAAAAAAAATACTTCTCTTTGTTTTATTTTCAACTATCTTGGCCTGATATTTAAAGTTAATTTTCTTCCTCAGAACAAATGCATCGACTTTAAGTTTTACATCATCCAGTGGAGAAAGGATTGCAATGTATACATCTTCAATCATTTTTACCTTTGCTATAAAAATTGTGGAATGAGACCACCTGAATCTCTTCTTTTGTAAATCACTTTGCAATAAACTCTTACTAAGTTTCTACATTACATTCAGCATAGGAACTTAGTGGAATAAGAGTCTGTCATAATTTTCTTTGTCTAGTCCTTTGAACCTTCTGGCCTCATGACAACTGGATTACAAGGATCATGTAGCTTAAAATGATTTCCTTTTTATGAACTGAAGGAAAATGCAAATGTTCATCAAAATATCTTTCTAAAACCTACAATTCCATATGCTCAGGTTCATAAAACAGCTAAACAACAAAGTGCACTCTTACCGAGCACCATGCAAAGCAGGAAGCACAATTTCTGTTGCACATTTGTGATCTCTTTACTCCTGCAATGTCACGTATCTAAAAGAATCTGCCTTTTATCCCAGCACAAAATGCCCAAGGATGACAAAATGTTTTCAAGATTTCAGAGTCAAGATTTCTGTAGTTGCTTAATTTTGCAGAGACCTTAAAATTCAGCACTCCTGAATGTGATCTGTGACTACTGCTTCACCAGAAGAGAGAAACAGGACTTAACCTCCTCTGAAGACATTTTCTCAGCCAATTTACGATGACTGCTTTGGCAGCTCTGTTATCTTGTTTGCCAAATTTTATCAAACTTAAATTAAGTCTGCTTGCATTTGAAAAGTTCACAGACACATTCAAATTTGGAAAACTAAAATCAGAACTTGAAGGAAAAGATTTTTACACCACAGAAGCATTTAGAAATAAAAGTTTCAGTGTTCTGCTTGAGGGATGTACAAAGAAGTTTTTCAAGTATACGTTGAATATATCTCCTTCCTGTATCTAACTGCCTCTGCCACTCATATCCTATCCTACCACCCAATGGTTTTATTGTTACACTCAAAACCTTCTTGTGGGCAAAAAGGAACACACAATGTATATACAGACAAGAAACTATTTTTCATCTGATTAGTGATTTAATGGTAGATAATAGTCCAAATCACCTAATGAATACAGAGAAACCTCATTAACTTTGCTGCTACCATTACCTTTCTAGTATCACAGAAAATGGAGGCTCCATGGTGATGAAGGCTGGAAGCCTGTGACTTCTGACACCAGGACAGCTCCTGCTCCTCCTGCAGCTTTGCAGCTACAGAGTAGGTCAATGTCCTGGTAGAAGATGAGGGACTGGTACCTGAGTCCAACAAACCACTTGAGCCAGCTGAGCCTGAGCTCTGCAGCAGAACCAGGAGGAAGTGGCAAATGACAGCAGTGGGAGACTCCCTGTTGCAGGGAATGGAGACCTCCACCTGCAAACCTGTCATTGAGGGAGGTTTGGTGCTTGTCAGAGGCTCAGATCCCAGACACTGCTAAGGTTTTTCTGGCTTGTGGACCCTGCTACTCTTCCATCTGGGCACTAATACTCTGAGGGAAGACCTGGAAAATATCAAGCATGGTTACACAACCCTGGGATGAGGCTCAAGGGCTGAGTGGGGGCTCAACTGTTTTTTTCCTCAGTCCTGCCAGTAAGGAGAAAGTATGTGAGAAGGACTGAACAGATTCTATTGATCAGTAAGTGGTTACACAACAGATGTGGCCAATAGACCTTCAGTTTTCTAGCAATGGTCCATATTTGAGGACTGAGAACTGCTTGGAAGAGATGGGACACAAGAAGTGAGGCAAAAATATATTTACCAACAGGCTGGCCAGCCTGGTGAGGACAGCTTTAAAGCACGAATGACAGGGGGGAGATGATAGGGGAAGAAGTAGATGAGGCCTTCTTCAAACAACTGGAAGAAGCCGCAAATTTGCAGACCCTGGTCCACTTAGGGACTCTCACCACCCTGAGTTCTGCTGGAGGGAAAACACAGAGATCACAAGCAGTCCACAAGTTTGATACAGTGCACTGATCACAAATTCCAAACACAGTTGTGTTATACCTTTTATAGGTATATCAGCAGCAAAAGGAAGACTAGGGAAAATGTAAGTCTTCTGCTAATGGAACAGATGGTCTTTGTGACAGAGGACATGAAAAAGGCCAAACCACTCATTGCTTTTTTTGCCTCAGAAAGACTTGCCCTCAGGAATTCCAGACCAGTAGGAAAGTTGAGAGCAAGCAAGAATTAGCCTCTGTGGTGGAGGATCAATCTAGGGAACATTTAAACAAACTGGGCATACATAAGTGAACAGGATCTGGTGGGATGCACTCATAAGCTGGCCAATGTCACTGTGATGCCACAGTCAATTATCACTGAAAGGTTGTGGTGACACTGGGCAGGTCCCTGAAGACTGGAAGAAAGTACAAGTCCCTCCTATCTTTAACAAGAGCAAGAAAGCATATCCAGGGAGCTACAGGCTGCTCAGCCTCACCTCATTCACTGGGAAGGTAACAGAACCGACCTTTCTGGAAACCATTTTGAAACGTATGAAGGACAAAAAGGTGATTGGAAGTAGTCAACCTTGATTCGTTAAGGTAAGGAGAAATACTAAGCCAATGAGATAGCCTTCTACAATGATTTTATTTATTACTTGCTTCACCAAGAATTGAAAATTCTGCCATTTTGTGATCACTCTGCCCAAGATGACCTCCAACCTTTACATCCCCTGCAAGACCTTCTCTGTTAACAAACAGTAGGTCCAGTAGGGCGCTTTCCCTAGTTGGTTCTTTCACCAGCTGTGTTAGGAAATTGTCTTCCACACACTCCAGGAACCTCTGGGACTGTTCCCTCTCTGCTGCATAGTATTTCCAGCAGACATCTGGGAAGTTGAAGTCCCACCATGAAGAGGTGCAAGTGATCACGAGACCTCTTCTAGCTACTAATAGAATATTTCATCAGTTTCTACATCCCAATTGGGGGGTCTATAACAAACTCCCATCACGATATCTGCCTTATTGGCCTTCCCCTTGATTCTTATCTATAAACACTCAACACTGTCATTCATATTGTTAAGTTCTAGACATTCAAAACTTCCCCTAACATAGAGGGCCACCCCACCACCTCTCCTTCCTTGCCTATCCCTTCTGAAATGTTGGTAGCAATCTATCACAGCACTCCACTTGTGTGAATCTTCCCACCATGTTTCTGTTATGGCAACTATATCATAGTTTCCTTGGTGTACAATGGCCTCCAGCTTCTCCTGTTTATTCCCCATGCTGCGTGCATTAGTGTAGATGCACTTCAGCTGAGCTAATTGTCCTGCCACTTTCTTGGGGGGACAAGCCCTAATTCCCACCTGATCATGCTCAGACACTTCTGTAGTTACCAAATTATCACTACCCCTCATGTCTTCATTGCCACACGAATCACCATCCCCCGCCATCACTGAGACAGGCTGCAAGACCTTGCTAACACTTTTACCCAGAAGCACTGGCATGCTGCTTACAGGTACCACTTTAGTAATCCTGGTTTCATCCCCATCCCCCTTCAAAACTAGTTTAAAGCCCTATGAATGACCCCTGTTAATTCTTGTCCCAGGATTTTTCTTCCCTTTCGGGTTAGGCTTCCCCACCTGTTGCCAGCATGCCTGGTTTCCTGTAGATCAGCCCATGATCAAAGAAGCCAAAGTTCTGCTGGATGCACCAGTCTCAGAGCCAGGAATTAATTTGCTCCTATTTATCCCCTCGTCAACCCCTGCAAATGGTGGGATAGACGAGAAAAATATTTGTGCTCCTGATCCCTTAACCAGCTGTCCCAGGGCCCTGAAGTCATTCTTCATTGCCCTTAGACTTCTGGTAGCTACCTCATCATCACCTACTTGAAATATCAGTAGTGGGTAGTAATCTGATGTCTGAACCAGAGAAGGGAATTTTCTCTGTGTGTCCTTAATCCTGGCCCTAGGGAGGCAGCTAACTTCCTTGTAGGATGGGTCCGGTCTACAAATGTGGCCCTCTGTTCCCCTCAGAAGGGAGTCACCCACTACAATTACTTTTCTTTCTTTCTTGGTAAATAAAATAATAAATTAAAAAACAAGCAAACAAACAAACAAAAACAAAAACAAAAAAAAACACCTTATGTCTTTCCAATGCTGTTTTCAAATAAGGATGTTGCAATACTTTTATTGATATTAAGGGTCATGGCACTCTGTATATAACTGTATGGTTACAGTTACAAGTGCTTCCCAGACTGAAACAGAGGTAAGTTGAAGAGCAAGTATTGAGAAAGGTATCAATTTCAGAATTAAATCTCTGAAGTTCCTGATGACAAACCTTAGAGTGGTGTTCCTCAGGGGTTGGTACTGGGAAGGGTGCTGTTCAACATCTTTGTTGGTGACATGGACAGTGGGATAGAGTGTGCCCTCAGCAAGTTTGCCAATGACACCAAGCTGTGTGGCAAAGTAGACATGCTGGAGGGGAGGGATGCCATCTAGAGGGATCTAGACAGGCTGGAGAGGTGGGCCCATGCAAAATTCATGAAGTTCAAGGCCAAGTGCAAAGTTCTACACCTGGGTAGGGGCAATCCCAAGCACAAATATAGGCTCAGCGGAGAATGGATCGAGAGTAGCCCTTAAGGAGCAGTACTTGGGAGTGTTGATTAATGAGAAGCTTGACGTGAGCCGGCAGTGTGCAATTGCAGCCCAGAAAGCCAACAGTATCCTGGGCTACATCAAAAGAATTGTGGCCACCAGGTCGAGAGGTGATTCTGCCCCTCTATTCTGCTCTCATGAGACCCTACCTGGAGTACTGCATCCAGCTCTGGAGCCTTCAATGTAGGAAAGATGTGGAACTGTTGGAGTGGGCCCAGAGGAGTGCCATGAAGGTGATGAGAGGGCTGGAGCACCTCTCCTATGCAGAAAGGCTGAGAGAGTTGGGGTTGTTCAGTCTGGAGAAGAGAAGGCTCCAGGGAGACCTTATTGTCACCTTCCAGTACCTAAAGGGAGCCTACAGGAGAGCTGGGGAGGGACTTTTTACAAGGTCATGCAGTGATAGGACAAGGGGGAATGGCTTCAAATTGGAAGAGGGTAGATTTAGATTAGATATTAGGAAGACATTTTTCACTCTGAGTGTGGTGAGACACTGGACCAGGTTACCCAGAGAAGTTGTGGAATCCTCATCCCTGGAGGTGTTCAAGGCCAAGCTGGATGGGGCTTTGAGCAACCTGGTGTAGTGGGAGGGTTGGAACTCGATGATCTTCAAGGTCCTTTCCAACCTAAACCATTCTTTTATTCTATGATTCTATGATAGTAAATCACCTTCCCAAGAAAACACAGAAAGAAATTCTGAATTACGAATAAGCTTCTCTTTATTGCCATATTCACCCTTTACTTCCCTGTTCATCCTTGAACAGTATATGTTCACATGCTGCTGGTACATGTACTTCTGGCTTTGATGGCCACATACACCTTAGGCTTCATTTTGCACCTTTTAAGTAAAAATGAGCTTTACAGATTACTTCAATAAAAACTTCAGATCCCAAATTTTCTCTAACCTAGCCAGGTGTGGTGGTCTGACCACAGCTGGCAGGTCAGCCCTCACCTATTCACTTGTTCACTTGCCCCCAGCAGGATAGGGAAGAGGATTGGAAGGGCAGAAGTGAGAAAGCTTGTGGGTCAAAAGTGAAGGTGGCAAGAGGAAAGAGAAGGAAAAAAAGCCAAAAACCAACCAAACAAAAATCAAATTATGCAGCTCACCATCCAGTGCCAAGTCAGCCCTAGAGCAACGCTACTTTGAAGCCCTCTCCCCACAGTTTTATCGCTCAGCGTGATACTGTATGGTGTGGAATAGCTCTTTGGTCAGCTGGGGTCAGCTGTCCCAACTGTGTCTTCTCCCAGCCTCTTGTTAAACCCCAGTGTAATAGCTGGGGGAAGTAGAGGCAGTGAGAAAAAGAGAAGAGGCCTTGATATTGTGTAAGCACTGTTCAGTAATAGGTACAAAATTGGTGTGTTATCCACGCTGATTTGGCCACAAATCTAAAACAGACAGCGTAGGGGCTGCTATGAGGCAAATTTACTCCATGCCAGCTGAATGCAGTACACCAGGTAAAAAGTTTCATACCTCCGGCTCACATTGCTTTTAGTTTGAATTGCAAACATAAAATACTCCTCATTGAAGGGATATAATGTTTCAAAATACAAGGCACTAAACTATTCTGTTTTATAAATTTTTGTGAAATATCCTCTTTCTTATTAGGTTTAAAATCTTCTCAAGGTATTAAAAAAACTGAATATATATTGTTGCTACCAAAGTGCTCACCTGATAAAGGTAATTTAAATCAGGATTTACATTATCCCACTATCATATGTGGTAATCCATCACCGTTTATTTGTAACATGTTCAAAATGGAATACCAGAATACAATTGAATCATCCTATTGACGTGGCTGGGTGAAATAAATATCAAAAGGCAATGTTAACTCACTATCACCAACTTCACCAGACGGAAAGTCAGTGAGAGAGCTAGAATTTTTTTTTTCGTTTTTTTTTTTTTTCCATACAACTCCTGTAGCTAGAACAGATGTTTATGACATGTATAAATTAAAAGTGCATTAATCGGGATGCAATTTATATTTGCTTACCTTGAACCCCAGTATAAGTGCACTGAAACAATGTAACCAATGTAATAGCATAACCAGTAGTACATAAGCTTTTTAGTGATGTTGTGATGCCATAGAGAGACACAATATGCAAGCATTTTTGAGAAATATGTGAGCAATGTGATCACTAAAGTGGCAAAGTTGTTTGTAGTTGCACATAGGAGGCATCCAAGTAAAAAACGTTGAAAGATAAGATAAGCACAAGTAACTACAAACTAACCTCCTGACCGTTACATGAGAATGACTGGCAAGGATATATTTTCAAGACTAACAGTTTTGTATAAATAATGATGCTAACCAATAACGTGTAAGAACTAACTGCACAAAGTGTGATGTTAATATGTGGATTTAGTAAAATTCAGTTTAAAATTTTAAAACTGGTTTGATTTGTCAGTTTTCTAAATACTCCATGCCAACAGACTCTAACTCCCTGATGTATACATGTGGACATATTTATATATTCAGTTGCAACACTGCTCATCCAATACTTACTAGATCATACTGTTTATGTAGATGATGGGATGGTACGTGTACTGACAGATTTTACAATTCCATCTTGACCAATGACATTACACAGGATTTACTAAAGCAAGATTTTTACTCAGTAAAAGTATTTAGGAGTATATGAGGAAGACTACTCTAGATCAGCATGCTAAATTTCATATCAAAAGAATTTTAAAGTATAAATTCTAAAATGAATTGGGTTTTAATATCAATGCTGACACAATGCAAATTCTAGTTATGTGTCTGGGCATCTTCAGGGAAGGAATAGCAAAAAAAACCAACAAGAAATAAAAAATGGCTGAGAAAAGTCATACAATTCATTGGCTGCCAGAATATTTGTGTTAAGTGACAATTCTCAACACACACAATGTAATAAAGCAGTAATAAAATGCGTAACATGTTATTTTCATCATGATGTCAGTGTAACAGTTAGAATCAAAGAAAAACACATTCCTTACATTACAACGCAGACTACCTGAAAGTTAAATAATTCAACAACAACATAAATTATTGTCATATAAATTAAACATTATACTTAGGAGAACATAACACATATGATTACTTGTGTCGCAAAATGCACGAGAAGCCCAGGACTGCATTGTTGAAACTCAATGCTGGATTGATTATACAAACACTAAGAATTTCAGCTTGGCTTCTTCCCACTCCAGCAGCTTTTGAATCTATAGCCTAACTAATCAAATTCTGCAGTAAAGACACATTTTGAAATACATTGCTAAGATTTTCATGAAAACAGGCAGCTAGATAGAGATAAATTACTGCTCCCGTTGCAGAAAATACTGGAGTGTGAATACAATCATACTATTGAGCACTGAAAAAACGCAGAAGGGAAAGCACCACAGAGCCAAGATGTGTAAGTTCTACTGCTCGATATTTTTATTACTTTGTGCTACAGCCAACAACCAACACAGAAAATAAGGACTTTCACCATGCTTTTTTGTTTGCTTGTTTTTGAAGGACTAGAGCTGCAGACGAATAGGACGTTTTTCTTACTTTATATTTTAAATGTTGAAAAATATTTTTTTCTCATATTCTAAACTTAATTTTTTTCTACAAGTGGTTATATTTCTCTTGGGGAACTGGGGTTATTTAGCCTGGAGAAATGGAAGCTGAGGGGAGACCTTATCACTCTCTACAACTACCTGAAAGGAGGTTATAGCGAGGTGAGGATCGCTCTCTTCTCCCGGGTTACAGGTAATAGGACAAAAAGAAATGGCTTCAGGTTGCCAGGGTAAGTTTAGATTGGATATTAAGAAAAATTTTTTCACTGACAGGGTTATCAAACATTGGAATAGGCTGCTCAGGGAAGTTTGAATCTCCATCCCTGGAGGTATTTGTAAAATGTGTAAATGTAGTGCAGAAGGACATGGTTTAGTGGTAAAGTGGCAGTTCTAGATTAATAGTTGGACTTGATGATCTTAAAGGTCTCTTCCAACCAGAAAGATTCTATGATTAGTATTTTAGAATCATGTTCTACTTTCTTCCTACCCCATCCTCTGATTCAGAAATTCCAAATACTTCTGCAGAAATGATTAAAAAATAATACTAAAAAGTTATGCTTTTAAAATATTTCACACTTGTGAAATTATGAGTAAACGAAATTATTTGAAGGACACATATGAAAAATGTATAAGATTATTGTTAGACTTTTCTAGCAAAAATACAATATTTGTTCATTAAAAACGCAGCAGGTTTATGAAGTTTATCTTGCTGGATTTTTTATTTTCTTTTTATGAACATACTATGCTGTGATCAACAAATCCTTACAAGCTTGCCATTCAGTCTGTTAGTTTATGGACAAGATAATTTTCATGTTTTTCTTCTTGCCAAACTGAAAATCTTTGACTCAGTTCGGCAAAGGGGAATATACCATTTTTGGCAGAAAAAACGACAATGGTTGTAGCAAATGAAAAGCAGCAGCCTTTCAATATGATTATACATTTTTGACAGGCAAAGAGAGAAAAAAAAAACCCTAGACTTATACAGTTCTTATTTAAAAGTTTGTTTTGATTTCAAAACAGATTCATATAAATGCAAGGAAACATACAACTAGTTGTTGCTCTGGAAAAAATTAAGATTATTTTTCAGTTGTATATATTTATT
The DNA here is from genome assembly GCF_965231255.1 of Vanellus vanellus. NCBI lineage: Eukaryota > Metazoa > Chordata > Aves > Charadriiformes > Charadriidae > Vanellus > Vanellus vanellus. Next base: position 152,808,752 of record NC_138906.1, read on the forward strand.
TATTTTTGCACACCTCCATTCCCTCATCAGTGCCGCAGCTTTGACCTTCTGTTTTGGTCCTTTTATGAATACCCTATAATCACTGTATTTTTTTAAGTATTATTTTATCTTCTGTCCCATCTTTGAGTTGTGGGATTTTTTTCCATTAGCAGTGTCAAAATTGCCTGCTCCATCTCTCAAAATCTTCTCACCTACTATATCTTGTCTTCTCTCATGCTTCTACTTATTCATAATCTGGTACTTTGAGATAGATTTTTCCAGCACTTACTTTCTCTTTGCATTTGCAGAATCCACTTAACATATGGAACTAGATATCTCACTTAACTTTTGCTATACATACATAGCAAACCTCTATTTGAGCTAGTCACATTAGGCTCTTTTCACAATCTTTTATGAGAAATAGGCACTTTTAAGGTGCACTATATCTGATTTAAAAGTCCAGTATGGGAAAGACATAGCCATACTGGACTGAGTCAAGCAAAGGCCTGCAAAGGTGATTTGGGGTCTGGAGCACATGACATAAGGAGAAGCTGCAAGAAGTGGGTCTGTTCAACATGGAGAAGAGAAGATTTGGGGGACATCTTACTGTTGTCTTCTAACACCTAAAGGAAAAGTACAGAGAAAATTGAGCCAGTTTCTTCTAGAAGGTGCACAGTGAAAGGACAAGAGAGAATGAACACAAGCTGGAATATCATAAATTTTGATTCAATATTAGGAAAAATAAATTTTCCATGAATGAGGTCAGACACTGGAACAGAGGCCCAGAGACAGTCTGGAGTCTCCATCCTTGGAGATATTCAAAACTCATCTAGACATGACCCCAGGCAACTTCTTGTAGTTGACTTTGCTTTGAGCAGAAGGTTGGACTAGATACCTCCAGAGGCTCCTTCCAACATACATGATGTCATGATTTTATGATCTATTTTATCAGTGTACGTTAGACAGACTATAAGTGCTTTATTTGTGGCCTTACATGCAGTCCAGACAACAAATCAACATGTAAACTTCTATATTGAAGATGGTTGAAGGAATCCCTCATATCCTGCCTATTCTAAATCCATCTAAACACCACTCCAATTTGTAGCTTCACTTAATCTAATCTTACAGGAAGCTTTTTAGATCTTTGGTCATTAAACATCTTAGTTAACTTCTAAACGTTTTGAGAACTATCATAAAATGAATTTAAAATATTATGTAGCGGGTATGTGAATTAGTCACATAATATGAAATGAAATTATCGTGAGAAGGCACATTTGAGAAATGCAAAAAGTCATGCAAAAACCCAAGCAGACTTACTTTTTGTAAAACATGTAGCAGAATATGATGCTTCTATTACTGAGATAACACAGCTTAATTTCCATTACAAAGATAGCTTTAACAATGTATTTACTGCTATCCTGTTGAATGAATCTTTCATTAAATCGTTTTCTCAGCAAAACAGTATTTCTTAGCAAGTATGATTTCTCTGCAGTTGCCATCAAACATCTCAATTGCATACACACAGTTCAGAGCCCAGCAGAAATGCTTAAATGCAAACGTATCAGTCCAAGAAAAAACCCGACACTCTGAGTATTAGTACTCTTTAAGAAGTATGGAAACTCAGAGATAGAGTAAAGTTAGTAAGCTGATGTACGTCACATGTCATGGAAGTGAACTTGTATTTTTATTTTTTTTTTAAAGCCACTAGAGAAAGTAAGTATGACAGAAAAATAGCAGTCTTGGTCACGTTTTCTCCTTAACCCTCAGTCTTTGGTTTTCACACGGCTTAATACTGCTTTCACTCATTCCCACTCTCTTTAATAGCAGTAATACTATGCCATGTAGAAATAATGCACACACTACTTTTCTACACATTTTGATACTTATAAACCTTTTACTAATCTTTACATCTTTTACAAATTTGCCTCCATTCTCTCACTTTGCAAGAATGTATTTGCAAATTCTAGATCTGCCAAGGCTAATGAGCATGGTGGTAATGAGGACTTTGAAATAACTACTTTCACATCTACCCGCTGGGAATTTAATTTGCCACAAACTGTCAAATTAAAAAAAATCTTTTTTTGAAAGGGATCTAAACTTTGTATCTTATTAAGATCTTAATTCCTAACCTGGCTTGGCATTTACAAATACAGTTCTAAATATACTGAATAGGGCTGAAACAGTACTGAAAATATAAAATAAATACGTAGATCGCCTTTCCAGAATGAATTTATATCTCAGAATCATAAATCTGAACTTTTTGAAAATGCATTGGCTCACTGAAAACAGACAAACGTGCTCTACAAAGCAAATAAGTTGATAACTATGTTTTAAAGAATAATAATGAGAAATGAATTATCAGTGGGTTTTGATTTTTCGTTCATGAAACAATGACTCTACTTCTTAAGACAATAACTGAGAAAATTAAGTCTGCGTCCTAAAAAGGGGGAGATGCCTCCATTAGGAAATTAGAAAAGGTTGCAAATTATAAAAACCCCCACCAATCTCACATATTTCTGAAGAAAAAAAAAAAAAAAAAATACCCCAGCAAACAATGGAGATTCTTCCTAAGCAATCTATTCACTACTTAATTGTTTGCATTATTTGAGGTGTGTCCCACATGTATCTTAAATCTTCTTAACTCACAAATAATGTGGCTAACTTGTAAACGAATAGCCATATTCACTCTAATGCAAAACTGCCTAAAATTAGGACAGCAGCACAAGGACAGAACAGTTGCTTCACAGAATTTCAGAGCTTGTGGAAAGCAATATATTCCATTTAATGAGGAGATTAAATTCTTCCATTTATTGCACCATTTGAAATGAAATGTGTATGCACAATACAAACTAGCCAAAAAAAGACTGTGTGTGGGGGAGAAACTGGAGGAAGACAGGACTTCTTGGAGGCTTTAATAGGGTGGTTGTTTCTATGGAAACCCTGCCAGTGTGCTGGATAGAATCCTCTAGAGAACTGGTGATCAAATAATGCAAGACTTCCTAATTGTCTAGCAATGACTTGGTTTATGTTTTTAAGTACAACTCTTCACTTAATACCACACTTATATTGCCAGAGAAGTACACAGGATACATTTCATAAAGAAAAGGAGAACAATATAATATGCAACTACTCCACACAGAAGGACGAAATAATGTTTTAAGTTGACTTAGACCAATTGTACTGTTGCACCAAGTTTAAATATATAAATACATATAAAAATATATATAATAAATTAAATAATACAGATAGAAAGCAATCCAAATTTTAAGAGCCAGTATAATACACAATATTCCAAATGACCCTGTAAAAAACCTCCTAAATCTACTTGAGCTGAATTGAAGCCAGCCACCTAACACATTTGGTGTTGAGACAATCTACACAAACAATGCATTTCTTTTTGTAGAGAAGCTCAGTGAGAATACTCTCATTTTTATGCATGTATCTGCATATTTAGGAGAAGAAATAATCTGCATCTGTACATGCATTTACAAAATGTTATACTTGTTTCATGTGTGAAAAACACCCCATCATACACAGTGAACCCAGAACTGCTGTCAATGGAGTTGAGTCCTGAAACACGGCATATACCAGCTCTTCAGGCACTTGCAAAGAGTTGTCTGATGCCTGTGCCTTAAGACAGGACTGTCCTGAGTTCCTTGCTTTCTTTGGGGCAGCCTGTACTTCAGTCTTATTCTTAGATGGACTTTCATAGTTGTCCTCATTAGCCAGCTCTGCAAAACTATTTATTTCCAGATTCTACAAAAGGCTTCAGTTTACACAGTTCTACTTTGCTTGTCAAATATTTGTTCACATTAAATACTGTCGATTGTTTTCTGAATTTTTAATCTATAGTGTTACAAAATAAATTGCAGCAAGATTTGCAGCCTCTGGGGAGGGTTGTTACGAGACTGAAAATTATGAGTTGACTGTTTACCTACCTGCTAGAAGTGTCTGTGACTTAATCAGTTCATTTATCTTCATTTGTTATTTTGGTTTGCTTTAGATTTTCATATGAAGCTGAAATGGTAGTTTAACAACATGAAATCTTTGGAGGTATCTATGACAAATGTTATGCTTAGTCATGAACAATTTGTCTTCAGAACTCCCTAAATAAATAGATGGGGCGGGGAGGGAACATAACGCAAAAGAAAAATGTATTTTTGTTTTAGGATTCTATTTTCTTTCCTCAATTTTCAAGTTATATGACAAGCATCTTTAACTTAAGAAACCTTGTTTGTTTGTTTGTTTGTTTGTTTTTAATGCTTATATTTATATCTTCATTTTTTTATATTTTTTTCTTGTAAATGTGTGTAATAATGATCCAGTAACTGAAAGCTCTTATCTAACAGAGGTACGTGAACACTCCTCAGAAATATTTTTTTTCTGTTTACATTTTAGGAGTTACTGATAAGTTTTAAGCTATTGTTCATAATGTATCTAAATATTGATGGCAAAGCTCTTTACAAGCAACTTCTTGATGTGGACCATAGGCCTTTCAGACAGTTATGCAAATGATGGTACAACAATTAGGAAGGAAGACTGATCTTTACAAGGACTGGAAGAGTGAAATACTGAGGATGACAGAAAAGGGAGCTTTTAGTGTAATTATTTGTGCAGATTTAGAAAATCTCTTATTTGGACTTTCTATGTGCTAGCCTAGCCAGGAAACGGTTGAAGTGCAGCGGAGTCTACCAAGCCTGCCAACTCCTGAGCTGACAACGTGCAGATTATACATTAATTTATTCTGGGACTAGAGGGCTACAGAATAACTAATGTCTGTAAACCATCTCCGTAGCACTGGCACAAAGCAGATAATATGCAGTGTTGGAATTTATGTCTGAGAGAAAATTATTTGGCTAATAGCAAGATCATTATAGCATCCTTGTTCAAAATGGCAGGTAGTCTTGCAAATAGCATTGTAGACGTGAGACACAAACAAATCTAATCCAAAGATAACTGAAATCAGGATGGTTGCAAGTTTATACGCAATAGCACAAACCAAACAGTATTAACATGCAATGTCATGCTTAGCACTTCAGGATATTTGACCCTTTTTGTCTGGCTCTTTTATGCACGTATGAACCTTAGGCCAAGCAATATATCTAAGACTGTAGGTGGTGAGCAGAAGTTAGTATTCATAATGGAGAAACACGCCATGTAAACACCAATGTGTTATCACAGACTGATGAAGAAGCCGCAAAACCAGATTAACCTGTAGTTTTTCTGGTAAGCGGAGCTTGGAAAAACTGTAAAATAATTTCGCTCACTGACAAAAATGAAAAATCATATCTGGAATCTAACAATTAGCCTGTGTTATTGCAGAAATACTGTCTGTAAAGAAACATTAGTTTAAGATACTTAAAGCAAATTTTTTGCATTTCCTGTGGATACCTCCAGAGTTCTGAGAGGCAGAAAATTTGATAGAACAAATGCCTGGAAACTACAGCTCTGAAAGACAGATTTATGAGCAGATGCGTATCATCCTGGATTTACATATGCTTTTACAGTGTCATCTTAGGAGTTGTGTAAAAGGTAGGATGGGAAAAAGGAACTATGGATCCAGCATACAAAGTTAATTCGGATTTATACTAAAAGGGAACTCAGTAGTGAGCTTCCTAGATAGTTTTCCCTTTCCACAATTACTCATGTAAAAGATTTTCATTTTTATAGTACAATATCTCTGTTGCAGCATCATACTTTGATATATCCTTAGTCTTGTCTGCTTCCCCTGTTATCTTCCTTTTTGCCTGTTACCATCACCATTAAGTTCATTGGAAGAATTCTTATTTAGCAATGAATTATATTATTTTTCAACATTCAAGTTCCCTGTCTTTTTTACTTTGTATAGCCTTTTCAGTTTTATAAGTATTGCCACCAGTTAGCTGCATTTTAAATTAATATCTTTTCTTTTGCTTTAGCACTATTAAATTGTTTGAATGTGGTTTCTGTACAGCCTTTCAGAGGTATTACTGTGCCAGACAAGCCACCACATAGCTTCCCTGACTCTTTACTTGGTCCACAACAAATTCTAATTCAAATCAACCCATTTGCTCAACAGAAGTTGACTTCCTCCCCACCCACCTGCCCAGTACCTACAGCTGAATGTGACTGACCTGGAGGACAACCTGAGGTCACAACTGGGCACAGGCAGCAAGGCTTTACAGTACCTGTGTACTAGCAGAAAAAGTTTCTTGCAGGAAAAATGATAAGGATAAATTTCTGCTCCAAATACTGTGTCAATGCACTGAGGCAAAGAAAAAGAAGTTCTCCTGAGTTACCTCTCCTTCCCATCTGAACACGTCTGTGTTATACTGGCATTTCACCTTAAGCTGTTTTTAACTGGTATGCAGGTTTTTACATTTTGATAATGTCTTAGTAGTTTATGTGTTATTTAAAATATGTTTGATAAACAATCATACAAATAGTGTTGACAGTCAAAACTAAAAGCAATCAGCAGGAAGCTTGTTCACAAATGTGAATGTTCCCTTATGTAGTCATATGCACGCTCTAAGGAGAATCACAATTCAGAGGAAAAATCAGGTATCATGTTAGGCATATGGTACCATTGTTTTTAACAATTACAGAACACCGAAAGAACCAGTAAAATGTAACCTGCTAAGCATCATAGTCATTGGATAGCCTGACTCCTGCTGAAAACTCCAAACCTCCAAAAGCAATGTCACATGTTTCAAGACACAATCGAAAATATGGAAATTTTATTCTAAAAATCCATGGATATATATTTACAATGCATTACAGTCTACTAATCCAATGAGTTCAAATAAGTGGGGATTTTTTTCTGTTCTAAGAAGTGAGAAAAAGAAATTCATTCAGCATTCAAAGTTTTTAATATCACCTTCCTTAAAAAGAAAAAAAAGAATGAAAATATAGAAAAAGTCTGGTTAAAAATGCATTCCAGCTACAGTTCTTAGACCCTGAGATATTTAAAATCTATTTCCTTAGTTTCTCTTTAGCTCTTTAATACTGTAAAACTAGATATGAAAATAAGGTCTTCCCAAGGAAACTACTTAATTAAACTTTGCAGGAATCTAGACTCATACCCTTACACACTACATTGATTAACTGTAATACGGTAGTATCATTTTCAAATACAAGTGACTAGGGATGTGGACAAAACTTCTTCGTACTGAAGAATAAAATGAACTTGCTTGCAAAGGTCTTAAGCACCTGTACTTCTATGACTTTTTGAATGGATGCGCTCACAACAGAAAGGCCACCAAAAACTATCCTAAACTTTCCAAAGCCTAGAAGAGCTCAGTCTTAGCTGCAGTTTCTGTACTCTTACTTAAAATGAATGAGTTAAATTGTCATCCTGAAATATCTGAAATTCAACCCAAGAAGCACTCTGGCCACTTTGATAACTACAATTCTTTAAATAACAGTGGGAAATGATTACATGTATGTGAAAAGAAACATCTGGTTTGTCAAGGCTTTTTGGATGAACAGAAAACTGTCACTATTGGGACTAAAATAAAGAAAAATATTGTAAAATTCACTGGTGTGTTTTTTTTTTATTTTGCCTTTTTTTTTTTTTTTCTAATTAACAAAGTGTGATATTGCATGCAAACATATGTATTAGTAAGGGCATTTTGAGGGGACTTCTTTTTGTGTTTAATTTAGGAGAACTATCCTTAACACAGAAAACGAAATACCTTTTAAATGATACCTGCAGAGGTAAAAAGAACAGGAGGATAGTAATGAGGTACTGTCCCACATATTTCACAAAAATGCATAACATAATATATTTGTTCTGATGATCATCAGGCCATTTGCAAGTGAAATGAAACACAGCTTACTGTAAAAAAAAAAAAAAAAGAATTATGTCAACTATGCATGACTGAAACATTCAGTCGCTTTTCCAGGCAGCTTCAGATGAAACAGGATCAAAAGGGGAGGACCTTGCTGTATGTATATATGGTTGACAGAAGGAAGGATAACTGAAAGGGCCCATGAATGGGTCTACCATGTGTTGAATTTGTATTTTGTTTTTTGATTATAGTTGTGTAACTTTCTATTTTTAAAAAAACAAGACTTTAATAAAGAAAATGTTATACTGGTATTATCATGAAAAATAATACCCAAAAGAGCCATCAAACCATGTCTGAGTGTGAAGCATGCAGCGATGCATTTCAGTTTAAGGCAAGAGTTTATAGACTCAGAAAGCAAGTAATAAATTTGCAAAGGGAGGGATTATAGTCCCTTCTAAGAGGTCTTTTTAAATAGCAGGTATTTTTCTAAGTATGCACATATAGTTGTTATCATAGAATCATAGAATCATAGAATGGTTTTGGTTGGAAAGGACCTTGAAGATCATCAAGTTCCAACCCCCCTGCCATAGGCATGGACACCTTTTTCATACACAATTCAAGCTTACTTGAAGAGCTGCAGTGACCAGCAGAAGTGGATAATGGAGCAATCATGCATCTAGAGATACCAGAAAAACATGGCCATTTGGAACAACTAGAAAGAATTGTTGACAAGTCACTTATGCTGACTTAGCTGCATCTTAAATAAGGTTATACAATCAAGCAAGAAGATGACAACACCCTGGAATTATTAATCCTGTACTATGAGTGATGCATAACTGCACATTATATAAAAACAATATTTTAACAGTTGCATCATCAGGGGATCAGAAAAGAGAACTGTCATTATTGTAACTTGAGCATCCGGAGCAGCCAGTTATTGATTATTCTGCTCTTCATTCTGTTTTCTCCCTTGAGTGAAGCAGTGATCTTAATCCATTGGCTGTACCATTTATGAGGAATAAACCTTAGCTCGGTGAGTATCAGATATCTTCATTTGATTTTCACAGGTTCCTGGGCTGCTAGTGTTTGGTAATGTTTATAAAATTTTACCTCAATCTTTTGTGTTCCAAGTAATGATAGAAACTGAACACTTTTTAAGATCTTTGGCGTATGGATGATGTCCACATGACCTGGATAAGTGACAGAAGCCCTTTGAACTTTCATCACCAATGAGAGGAAAATTCCCCAAAATAGTTTATGAATATTATGATCGTTATTGTTACTCATAAATCTCTGCTTTTTCTAATCCTGTTCAGATGAACAAATATATAAAATACAATTTTCATTATGCTTTCAGTTTGACATGAAGTAAGTAGCGCCTCAGCATTTTTACTCGATGCTCAAATCTGCAGGAGGACTGAATCTCTAAATATTTCTTTTTCAATATTTGTACTAAATGAAATAGGAGTAAATGAAGAGTTAAACCACAATATTATTCTTAAAAATGTGTGCACTTTGTATTTTACTTCATATAGTTAGAAAATTGGAATCTGGCACTGTATTTTTGGCCAGCCTGGAGATTTATAGATTGCAGTAAATTAGTACAATATTATTCTGGGACTTTGGCCAGATTTGTCTGGAGACTTTTTATTTGTGCCTTACCACAATGCTTGATTCCATGGGCAATACAGAAAGATGAAACCCTGGCCATTCTACCTGGAATTCAACAATTAATAAAAATTAAGCTGTTCTGACAAAAAAAAAAAAATCAAAACTAACCAGGACAACATTCTTTGTTAAAAATTATATTTAAAACCCAGAACATTATTTTAAAAGTGGAACAACAATTAAAATAACCCTCATAGACTAACTAGGTGACTAACCAGACACACCAGCACCTCAGAGATCAGAATATAGCATGCTGTAACTATGAGCTGTGATTAATGAATCACAAAAATTCTTATCCAATCTTTGTTTCCTGGGGCCCAACACTTCAAAAGAAAGCATGGAAAAATTAAAAACAATCTAGAGGAAATTAACAAAAATTACTAGTTGTCTCAAAAGCATGAACTGTAAAGAAAGAGTGCATTAGGATTATTGTAGCTAAAGAAGAGCAGACCAAAAATAAACAAGCAAAAGGAAATTGCAAAGTAGCAAAACTCTGCTATGACTTCTATTACATTTAAAAGTCTTTTCAGCATCAACACAATTTATAGCAGATTGTTTTTAACCTGCGAATTTGCAGAGCTGAATAAAAAGGTGACTAGATTTTGTGAAATTCCAAACTAATTTTTATAACACAACTGAACAATGTCAAGACTCCTTCACCAGTGGACAATTTTAAATATTATCTCGTAACAACAGTCTACATAACTATCTCACAAGACAGACACAATGCTTCTTAATATCTAAATAAACCAGCAACACTCCTGCAATTTATGAGAACAGGGAGATTAATTACGCTGAAGAGCAAGATTTATGTTCCATAGGTGAATCAATAATCATTCTTTAGGTTAATAAAGATGCAGTCTTGAAGAATACTAAAATGTCATGCTAGAATTTTAGCAATTAAATCTTTTCTCTACAGAAAAACACTCTCTTGGAGTAGTATTTTCAGTGCTTTTAAAGACTTCTCAGAAAAATAATTTGTTATGACTTCTGCTTTCCAGATGTAATTACAACTGAGTTATAAATCAGGGTTTGCAAAGTGTTACTTAAATACTGAATACTATTTTCAAAATTTCCATTTATACCCAGGTAAATTCTAACTTTAGGCAGAGACTGAGAGATACAGAAAGTTTTATCAAGTTGTAATTCCAACAATCTGAGGAAAATATACTAGTCTATTTAAAAGCCCATGGCAGCAAAAGCTTTTTGGATTAAGCAGCTTAGTAAAATGAGTTAATGAACCTGGGACTTAGCAGTAATTACTGTCAAAGTATTTAAAATTATTTTACAAAAGTTATTTATGCTAATTGATCACTAGAAAGGATTTATCCAGGCATGCCACATAGAAAAGCAAAAGCAGTTAGAAAAGCAAAAACCTCAGCTCGAATTGAAATTGGCCAGAGATGTCAAAAACTACAAAAAAGTGTTCTTCAGGTATGTAAACAACAAACAGAAACAGAAGGAAAATATTGGCCTGCTGTTAAACAGGAGAGGTGAATTAGTCACTAACAATGCTGAAAAGGCAGAGGTTCTCAATACTTTCTTCACCTCTGTGTTTATGAGCACTGATGGGCTCCAGGCCTTGGGAACAAAAGCTCAGGTTGATGCAAATATAGACTTGCCATCAGCGAAAGAAGAGTTGGTATGCAAACTATTGCAGAAGCTTGACCCCTACAAATCAATGGACCCTGACGCTATCCACCTGAGGGTGTTAAGAGAGCTGGCTGACATCATTGCAAGGCCACTCTCCATGATCTTTGAGAAGTCCTGGAGATCAGAGGATGTCCCAGAACACTGGAAGAAGGCAAATGTCAGCCCCATCTACAAGAAGGGCTTAAAGGAGGATCCAGGAAATTATAGGCCCATCAGTCTTACTGCAGTCCCTGGGAAAATTATGGAATGAATCCTCCTGGGGGCTATCACAAGTCAAATGAAGCACGTGATTGGGACAAGCCAGCATGGATTCAACAAGGGCAAATTGTGCTTGACAAACCTAATTGCCTTCTATGACAAAGTAACCTGCTTGGTTGATGTGGGTCAAGCAGTGGACATTGTCTACCTGGATTTTGACATGGTTGCCCACAGCCTCCTTCTAGAGAAACTGGTGTGTTACGGTCTAGACAACTGGCCTATGCAGTGGGTGGGAAACCGGCCAACAGGCTGCACCCAGAAGGTTGTGGTAAATAGCTCCTTTCCAAACTGGCAACCTGTCACAAGCGGTGTCTCTCAGGGATCGATATTGGGCCCAATACTGTTTAATATCTTCATAAGTGATCTGGATGATGGGATCAAGTGTACCCTGATGAAGTTTGCTGATGTTACCAAACTGAGTGGGGAAGTAGATATTTTGGAAAGGAAAGCCACTCTACAGGAAGACCTGGATAATCTGGAAGGGTGAGCAAACAAGGACAGTATGAAGTTCAGCAAGGACAAGGGACGACACATGGGATGACATAATCCAGGAGTGCAGCATGGGTTGGGACCTACCTGGCTGGGGAGCAGCTCTGTGAAAGGGACCTGAGGGTCCTGGTGGACAACAAAGTCAATATGAGTAAACAGTGTGCTGCAGCAGCAAAGCAAGCCAATAGGATGCTGGGTTGCATCAACAAGGGCACCACCAGCAGAGACAAAGAAATCATTATCCCACTCTACTCAACAGTCATCAGGCCACACCTGGAATACTGTCTTCAGTTTTGGTCCCTGATATACAAAAAAGATGTGGACGGGCTGAGGAGGGTGTAGAGAAGGGCCAATAAGATGATCATAGGACTGGGAAGCCTGCCAGGATGAGAGTACTGTGTTCTTTCAGCCTTGAGAAAAGAAGGCTTAGGGGAGACCCTATCACCATGTTGCAGTATTTAAAGGGTGGCTAGAAAGAAGATGGAGACTCCGTGTTTATAAGGAGTCACATGGGAAAGATGAGGCATAATGGTTAAGTTACTCCAGGGGAGATTCTGACTGGACTCAAGAGGAAAATTTTCCACAATGAGAATAATCAGCCATTGGAATAATCTCCCCAGGGAAGTGGTGGATTCCCCAACATTGGACATTGTCATGATGCAGCTGGACAGGGTGCTGGGCCATCTTGCCTTGACCGTGCTTTTGCCAAGACAGGTTGGACCAGATGATCCTTGAGGTCCCTCCCAACCTGGTATTCTACGATTCTATGATTGAAAATGAACCTAGGAAGAATGTAAGATATTATAGGGAAACAATTACCTAGCATAAGCAGAATTTACTAGACCAATCTGGAATCAAGCTGGAATTATACACTTAACACCTCTCCTGTTAAAATAGTCTTTAGGGGTTCTTAACAAATAAACTTGATTAGAAATTAGTTTTAAATCACATATGAAAGATTAGGGATCTGTTGGAATTAACACCTCTGGTATTGTGCTTTGATGACTGCACTATATATATTACCAAAACAAACTATTCTAATTGCCAGTTATTAGTCTAAACCAGTATTTTACTTTTCCAGGTTCCTCCTTCCCATTCACTCATCTTGATCCTTCAGAATAATCTACTCCTCTTTCAATTGCAGGTATAATTCTTACTGTTATGTTGTCCTCAGTGACAATTTTGCAATACAATTTCAATAATATATGTGAATATGGTCAAGGCATCACTTATTTCTGTCTTTTGTCCTTGCTTAAGAAAATTCTTAAGAAAACAGGTGATAAAAACAGTGTTTCGACATTTTCCTTAACCACCCCCACTAAATTCCACCCAGTTGTTGTAGGAAGTCTTAATTCCCAGCCTTGAACAGAACTGTGAGCTCAAACATTTTGGTATTCAAAAAGTTTTATTTTGTTCAGCATTGGGTTAGATTTCTTGAATTTAAAATCTAGTCTTTCTCTTTTCTGCTTCAATGTTATAAAAATAGTTATAAAAATCTTTTGTTATTAAATTTGGTCTTATTGGTATTTTTTCCATGAAAAATAGCAAGATAGTGCTTTGTTATGTTTGTCTTTTCCTTACTTTTGTGTGAACTACAACTGCCTGCAAACATTCGCTTTCTGGAATAATTACATATACTTTCTTCTTCTAAACATAATTTCATTTATTTATAAAGAGTTCAGTTCTGCTGCTTTCCCCAGTCCTCTATATACTGTTTGGAGACGTAATTTAAGAGGCCTGTTTTCCAAATTAAGATGGTTACTGCACTGATGAACGCTAATTACTTTGATCCAAATACCTTTTCATTCTGCACCATATCGCACCAGCTGCCAGTTTGCTCACTGCTAATGTAAGCTTCTAATGGATCTTAGGATAGCTCTCCTCGCCACTGATAGGAATTCCTGAAATCCCCTGAGGATGTGCAAAGCCAAACCATGTAAACTAAATGAAAGTGTGATTCTGATGTTCTGATGAATACCACATCATTGCACGCTGTAAGTTTCCACAAGTGAGAACAATGGGTACTTCCAGTTCTCCACCCATCATAAAAAGTTAGTAATGTGGCCATCATTACAATAAATGAACAAATGCAGGTTTTGGACATGAATCTAAGTTATTAAAACCTATCGGAACTCTCATGAATGTTGTTTGGTTAAGAAATGTGTACTATGTTAGATCATTACTATTTGCTTGTATATTTTCAGTGAGTTCCATTTAACAGACACTCTATATATTAGTAATGTTAATATTGTTATTATTAGCACAGTAAAAGTGGTATATGTTAAGAATATATGATAATTCTAATATGATAAACATTCATATTACTGTACTGATTTCCTGGTTCACAACCAGTTGCTAATAATGACTTAAAGTAACTTCAAATAATTCAGTAAAGTTTCACCCCTACTTTTAATAACAAGAAATCCATGGTCTGATCACACATTAAAATTCATGTGGGGATTCCTATTCTTCAGGCTTAGATATATTTGTTCACTTAAGTACACTGTGTATTTATGTGAAATGACCCTGATAATATGAAATAGATACTATCCTGAGAATAACACTAATATAATGAGAAAATAATAGTATGGTAGGGAATATTAGAGAGCAATTTCAATGTTTTTCATAGAGGCAAAAGTTTGATTCTATTGGTGATAAAAATCACACTTTTTAAATATAACTATAATAAACAGCTCACAAAGTTATTTTATTGCAAAACGTCAAAGCAACAAAAGGTAATGTAACTTTCTTCATAAAAAAGTCATTCAGGGTATTAATTTGCAGAGCTTCTGGAGCCTGCCTGAAAGCACAGTGTTCTACTTGAAAGCACAGAATATCTATATTATACCACTATTTCAGTTAAATAATGGACTTGTTCATCATTTCTCCTTCCACCTTTAGTTAATTAGAGAATTACCTTCCCTAATTTCAGTGGAGCATCATTGTCATTCATCGACCATTTACATTTTTTTAATGTACCAACCAATAAGAATGGCGGCCATTCTAAGCCACTTGATTTACAATGTCCCATAAGAGATCTGTGGAACAATCTCTGAAAAATTGCTCATTCATTAGTGTCAAGTTATCTTCATATCTTATATACAAATGCATCATTCTACAAACCTATTTTTTGGTTTTCTTTTTAACTTTCTTTAAATAATCCAAACGTTTTCAATGCGGTCTCACACAGCTATACTGGGGCTTTTCCAAAGGATAAGCAGTGACAACTGTTTGTATGTAAGAAATGGCTTCAGACAAAAAACTACTCGTTCCCCACAAGATGTAATTTATTCCTGCCTTTAAGTTAGCGCACTTTTATTTTTCTCTGTGTATGTTGTCAGTTCCAGTAGTTAATGCACTGCATGGCATCAAGTGCAGTACTTTGACTTTATCTCCTGCTTTGTTTTCTCCACAGCCTACAAAGCCCAGTTTACAACAAAGACACAAAGGCAGACTCAGCTTATTTATGCTTATGTTACTAAGTTCTATTTGCCATGCTATCATAAAATTATTTACCTACCTATAACCAAATTTATCTGTGAAATGCTTACATTGTTATATGAATATTTCTTGGTAGGTATGCGAACTCTAATTATTTTTTTTTCCAAAATTCTGTACCGTTATAGGCCATATATAAACAGATAAACCCCTTCAAAAAAGTGTAGTGGAAGGTCTACAAGACTCTTAGGTATACTTTTATTGTCTGACCAAAATGTATGTCGATTCAAACAAGTGGAAAAACAAAGTGTCATTTTAAAAATATGAACAGAAGTTTTATATTCACAAATATTTTGTAGCTATATATACAGGCAATAGTGAAAATATTATAATAGAACTTCTAGGAATACAAATAAAACTAGATTCTGTTTTTGAAATTCCTAAATTCTAAAAAACACCCCAGGTTTATAATGAAGATTCTTAAAATATTCATTTTACCCTGGAACAAGAAAACCTTTAAAAATATAAAAGGCAGAATACTTCCTTGACTATGAAAGTGTCTAATTATTATAACCTTTATAGAATGACAATATTATATATACATGTAACTTTATTAGCCTCAGTAAATTATTCCTAGCTTGCTGCATTATGGAGAAACTGCAAGCTGCAACATTTGCTCAGGGATAGGTGATATGATAAAGCTGCTGTCATTTTTCACTGTTGAAAACAACCTTATCAAAATTAATTTGTCAGGGAAGAAGACGTTATTCAAAAACTAGTCATGGATAGTGCACAGTATAATTGACCACAACACAATAAATGCAATTTAGTTTCCTTTTAAATATGGTATTTTTGCTCTTGTAGTAAATCTAATAAAAATTACAGTATTTTAATGAATATCAGAACTTGCAAATGACAGGTGAAAAACTTTGTGTATTCAAACTATGTTTACTGAGAAACAGGATATGAAATAAAGCTATTGTTAAGTATGTGCACTGATTTTGCAATACAATCCTATGGAGACTAGTAAAGAAAAAGGAAGCCATTTGAGGAATAACTCTTTTCATAATGAATAAAATTTGGTCCAAAAATGTGTAACTTAACAAAAAAAAAAAAAAAACAAACAAATGAATATCAGCATTATGCACCAAATTTAAGTCATAAGCACGTATTAGGGTCTCATGTATGGATGCTTGTGGCAATACTAAGCACTGTTGATTCCAATTAAATTCCCCTTATTGAGACATCAATCTGTAAGAATTACATGAGCACAACTTCCTCCTGATCTCTTCATTCAAAGTGAAGGCAATGTAAAAGGAATGATCTAAAAAAACATTTCTCCCTAAATTTACGTGTTCTGAATGACAAGAGACAGATGACAATGTCATTTACACACGGATGATCTAAAGCCATCTCTGAACTTAACACTGCTGCCATCTAAGCATGCTGTAAGTTCAGAGCTTTGTTCAATTTATTTTCTATAGATAAAAACAAGCAAACAAATTAATATTGAATAAGGTATACTTTTTGCTATTCTTGGGGCTTTTTTCTAACAAATCAGACAATGACATTTCCTAGGTCATGGTATTGAAATACTCTGCATTTCCCCAACTGATTATATTAAAATGAACAAGTATGTGCATTTCTGAAAGAGTCCTGGTGATCTACCTAAAACCACTAGTCAAGTTGTTTAACCTTGGGAAAAAATTATTTTAACAGATATACTCTCAAATTTGCACGCCACTTCATTTGTTTGTCTCAGGATTCTCTGTTTTAGATGTAATGACCATTGGTAGGGAACAATAAAATATTTATCAGAGGATGCCTTTAAAGATGAGTGTTTAATCAAGGAGAGTCTCCATGGCAAACAAAGAGAAAGAGATAAGAAGATCATTAGTGGGTAATCACCTTTACCAACCTTCTGCAGAATTCTTTGTTGGATAATTGCCTTAGACAAAATTAGGCCAAATTCATTACAATGGAACCACAAAGGCCTCTGTATTAAATGCAAAATTAGACATTTCTGATATCAAACACAGACTCATAGAAGGAATTGTTGAAAATAATTAGTCTTTTTTTTTTTTTTTTTTTTTTTTTTTTTTATTGAGCATAGACCAAAAATATCTTAACAGTAATTTGGTGCAATAAGTCTTTAAGCCATTATGCCTGATGTCAAAACTTAAATCAGGACTCTGCCACATTCCTATTTTATGTTTCAGTAATTTGTAACTACCACTATTAAAATGTGTACTTTAGGGTTTTTTTTTATTTATTTATTTGTCAAGCTTTTACCCCTTAGATTCCTCAGTGCTATTGATTAGATCATTGTCTTCTCCAAAAAGTGTTTTCCTTCTGCATGAGTTTCTGCAGTAAATCAAGAAACCTCTTCATCCTCTTTCACATACACTGAAAAGTTTGAGTTTCTTCAGTCTCTAGACAAAATGACAATTTTGAAACCTGACAGGACTTGGTTCCTCTTTTTCTGAATCCTTTCCAATTTGTCAACTCTCTTTTCCCCCAGAGAGTGACAGTATTCAGATAATGACCTCTCCAATCATGAATAAAAAGAAATATGTTTTTCATATCCTTATGTGATAGTCTTCTCCTTACACACTAGAGTTATGTTTAACCACAGGACTACCTTGAGTGCTTATAATTCCAATTCAAATTTACACTGTGTGTTTTCACATCCGCTTGGAATAAAAGCAAAATCTATCCAACATTCTGCTGAAAAACTTTGTATCAAAAGAAAGCAAGTGTAACACAGTGACTGTGATGACTGACTGGTAGCATCAGGTTCAAGTCTCTCATCTTCCTCATTTAAGAGTACGCTTTTTTATGCCAATTCACTGTGAAATTGGCAGATCAAGAATTTGAACAATAGTCTACAGGGGAGTCCATTAACCTTCTACTTTGTTACAAAAGTTTTGTGCAAGTTAACATATTCTCCTCAAATCTTTATAATCATCTCCACAAACAAAATGTGGATGTGTATATTCTTCATTACTAGCTAACATTTTTGTGGGAATCAGGAGGGGAAGATGCGGGAGTTATAAATACTTTTACTAGAAAATAGTATTGTTAGTAATAACTTTGTATTTCCTTCCAGATCAAGGGTAAACTTATTAAATAGCTCTAAGCCAAGGATAGGAAAAAATAGAATGGTATTTCCAATGATACATATTTCCCATATATAATTACTTTTTTGTGGTACTGGTTAACCAGGCTTTAACCCAACTGAATTTTGATATTTTTTTTTAATCAGAAATTTATCAGAATGTTAACTTCATTCAGAATGTTTTTATAGCCCCTGCAAGACTTCATCAATTTTTTTAGACAAATATAAATGTTATGTCCTGTAAAGTTAACCTGTAAATCCAGAAAATGATCTCATGCTTGGCTGACACAACAGTGTTTCATCAAAATACTATCTTTATTGTATTTGATTGTGTGTAGTAGTGACAGCTTCTCCATTTTATCAGATTAGCTCCTTTCATTACTTTGTAAACATTATTTTTCTCTCATAGTCGCAGAAAAGAAGATTTACCCCTAAAGCAGGATTTCATACTACCGCCATATTTCTAATATGAGCAAGAGAAAAATTTTTGACCTACAATATTTTTTAGAATACAGGGGATATCACATATATAGAAAAGATGAGCTATCATATCTGACTGAGAATGAGGGGAATTCCCTCTAACTCAATTGTTTTGGTAGTTTCAAACTTCTAATTGCTCAATATCCAAATCAATACTTGACAAGAAGTCAGTCCTTAGGAATATTAATGGATCCCAAATTTACTTCCCATAGTTGTAAACATGTCGAACACAGACATTTACAGCCTACTTATTACCAGGTTTCTAGTTCTTGTTTCTTTATATATATTTTAAAATAAATGAGAAATATCACTTTAATAGGATATTGACTTAAAAATTAGTAGATGCATATGCTGACATATGTCATATATGTGAGCAAGAGATCAAAATATTAAAAAGACTTTTCTTTTAATTCCAATCTGAAAGTTAACAATTAAAACAGAGATTTGAAGTGGTTCATACTAATAAATATAATGTATTTGAGAACATTACTGTAGCATTTCTCTTACCTCTACAGATAGGAACAGGGAAGTCCCATGACGCTGTATTCACAGAGTTAGCTATGCAAGTAAGCTGAGGGTGTCCATCCAAAATATATCCAGTTACACAGCTGTATCGGATTTTGTCACCAACATCAAATCTGGTACCATACAAGATACCCTTTGGTGGAACTCCTGGATTGCCACAGGAACTACTCTGTAATTCTGGAGAAGACATATTTATTATTAATTATTGTGTTTTTATAAATCAATACTGCATTTTACTGACGAATATAGAACACATAAATTATGGCACCTTTGGGTACATAGTGTGTTTTCATGGATATTATACAACTCTGAATACTGAAAAGCCATTACTGACTTAGTCTATTAAGTATCTGCTTATGTACCCATATAACCAAAGGGAGAATATTATATGAAAATGAGTACAAAGTTTTCCTTAAGCTCCAGCTATAGATATATTCATCTATTTTTCTAATTGATAGCAAAGAACTCATTACTTAGGAAGAGGAAGCAAAGGAACTTGTTATATTTCTGACTCAAGTTATACAAATGTAAAACAATAAACAGAACTGTAACACAGACATAAAAGACCATCAGATTCAAATCAACCAAAATTTGGAAGAATAAATAGAAGTAGCCAAAACAGAACATTAGGAGGAGGTTTTAACAAACATAAGCCTGACCATGATCAGGAAGCTGTTGATTTAGTAGATTTTAGATAAAGAGACAAAAGTGATGAGATACTGTCGGTAACTGTTTTCTGAGCAAAGGATTGGCTAATTTAAACATATGGAATACCATATATCTAGGTGACTTCTACTCTAATGCAGGGCTTTAAACCACTGAGAATCCAAAAAGGGTCACAGCTCTGCTGTTTGATCTCTGAGGACATTATTCAGAGTTCAGTTTTACTAGGTGGTACTCACACTCCAACTGTGTGCTCTTTTGACTGATATTTCAGCATCATAAATGTGAGTACGTTAAATATGCAGATTAGTTGCTGATGTCTTTGCTTCCAATGCTTTCTTTCTCTTACATAATAAGGTCTGTGGAACTGGATTTGACTTTCATTGCCTTGCACAAGGACACACCACAGAAGTAAGAAGATAGTATGTCTCATCTTGGTCACTTCAAAGCTCACCTAAATGGCTGATAATCTTACTATTGCTTTATCAAGCTAAGTGTTCTGTCTTCCAACAAA
This sequence comes from Vanellus vanellus, assembly GCF_965231255.1. NCBI lineage: Eukaryota > Metazoa > Chordata > Aves > Charadriiformes > Charadriidae > Vanellus > Vanellus vanellus. Next base: position 152,829,306 of record NC_138906.1, read on the forward strand.
ACTCCTCTGTCCTCAGATCTGCCTCAAAAGAAGGCAACGCTGCAGTTGACCCCTGCATACTTGTTCAAAGGGATTTCTCTTGAATTCTTTACAGGTTTTCAAGGCCACCCCAGTTATTATATATCATTATAGCATGTCAAAATAGAGGTAAGAATATAATCCTGTGGATTTTGGTTATCTTATGAATCATATTATATTAACTTGAAAACTGCCTGCACAGTGTTTTTATTTTCAGCTTCTCCAAGAAGGTGAAATCTTTCAGAGGCCTGTATTTCTTAGTGGTTTGTAAAAAGGTCACAAAAAGATTCTCTGTCCTTTGAAATGAAGAATATAAAGATTAGTGATGCCTTTAACAGTCACTGCCTAATATTGCTGGCTTTACTCTTACTGCTGTCTCATCAAGAATTACCCAGAGAGGGCAATATATTCTTATGAAACTACATTATATTTTAAAGCACTAATTAAAAATCACCCTCCTTATAAAATAAAACTCATTTTACAGTTGCAATACTGTATTACTTGTCTAAAAAGAATACTTGTCATTTTCCATTAACTTTAAATATTACGAAAGTAGCTAGAGAGTATGTTATTACTTCCAACCCTTCAAGCCATTTTGTTCCTGATTCTATACAATAAAGTAGAAAATAAATTGTTTGATTTAAAATATATGTGTTTCTTCTGTGAATTTTTTCATTTTGAACATATTCAAGTTGTTTTGTTTTTTTTGGGGTGGTGGTGGTGGTAATTCACCAAGTAACTGCGTTAGTCTTCTTTGATAGGTAGTATCTATTTTCAAACTGTATGTGACACTCTACTACCAACTCCCTGCCATTTAAAGCTGTAGATTGTTACTTTGAGATTGTCATCTGTCAGAGAACACAGGAATTGCCAAACTAGATTGTAATTTTTGTGCAGCTCTGCGCAGATTCTTGACTTCAGCGACATTCTGACATTCAGTAGTGATATGAAGCATGGAAAAGTATTTCCTTTTAAATTTGTCCCATTGTAATTTAGTTGAACTTTTTGTTCATGCACTCTGAAAATAAGCATAATTGAATTTTTTACCCCATCTTACTTTTTTACATTTTTACTATTGCTTATCTCCTTTTTAAAGCAAGCTGTCCCAATTGTTTCAATCTCTCCCCAAGTAGGATTTGTCTTTGTCCTAAATTTAATTGTCAGTTATTTCTGAAATCATCTACATTGTTTGCTTGCACAAAACCAAAATGTTGTTTTTAAATCAATATTCCACCTGTAAGCTAAGTACGTATGAACTTATATTTGTCCTTTATTTTTTTTACATGATGATAAAACACCAAGATCAAAACACCCTTCAATGTTTTTCAATAAGTTTCTATTTCATTAATTCCTATTAACGTCAAAGGAAATTCTGTTCAAAGACTGTGGGTAGAATATGCCTTAGAGAGTTCTGCTTAGCAGGAATGGACACACTCCTTTAAAGAGTTTAATTAGCAGAAATTCAGCCACTTATAAATACTAATTAATAAGCTATTCAAATTAAATCACATTAAATATAATTTCTTTGTGACAATACTTTCAAAAACAAGGCTGGCAGAAGCTGAGACTCTCAGCATTCACTCAAGGAGAAATAAGTCATAACCAGATATGTAAATTTCAAAGTTACCTTCTTCTTGTTCATATTTTAAGTCAGGATTTTTTTCTTCTATGTTATTTATAAAATCAAGTGTATCTGTCCTCCCCAAATTTTTTAAGAATAAAATTTATAATTTCATGTCCAAATATCCAGAAAAATATTTGCAAATATTCCAGTAAAAAATGCATTTGTCATATCATTGAATTACATTCAGCTCGGTGGAAACTATCTTAATTTTCTCTGCTGCAGATTAATGTTGTTCATACACTAAATCTGATATTAGAAATTTAGAAACATAAAGAATTTTGTCTTTTTTTAAAGGGTTGATCCATATCTTTATCACTGTTTTTGTTCACAGCTATTACAAATTGTTATCATCCCATTTTTCCCAAACCAAAGTGAGAAACACTGTCAATATCAAAAGTATATCTTCATGAGTACTCACTCATTGAAATACCTATGCAATATCCCAATAGATACTAATATTTGTTTCATTTATTACTTTTGAAATTGAATACTCATGGTATCCCTACACCGTCAGTTTGCATATCTCCCTGTATTACTGCATGTCACTAGTCCGAGACTGCTTGTTCACTTGTGTCTCCTATTCCAAACAGTAATTCCTCTGCCAAACAAACTTGAGTATGGTCCAGGGAATATGCTATTCGAGGGACCACTCCAGTTGTCTTTTGGGACAGGACTTGGTGTAACTGGAAATACTAGAACAGGGCTGTACACAGATATCCTTTGGAAAAAACAAAAAGCATATGTAGTTTGTCTTGATGTCCTGGTTTGAGGTAAAATAGAACCAAGTTTCTGTTCAGTACTTTTACTTTGCAGCTAAGTCTCTTCCAACTAACTGAACTCTATGAAATTAACAGCATATTTTTCAGACACTGTTCACTCCCAGAGTGATAAGACCTGATTGCTAATAATTTATGCCAAGGTATGATGTGCAGAGAAGCTCTTGCTCATACTTATTGATATAACCCCCAAAGGCAGCTCACTTTGTTATTTGCCCCATTGGAGAGTCAGAAGCAGAAAAACGCAGTGGGGTCCCACCTGTGGGGAGGAGCGGACAGGACAGGTGACCCAAAACTGACCAACAAGGTATTCCACCCCATCTGCCTCATGCTCAGTATAAAAGTTGAGGGATCAAAGGGTCAGCTCTCTTTCTTCAATGGCTGGCAGCTGAGAAGGACTTTGTTCGCGTGCCATTGATCTCAGTATCTGCATTCCTGAATGCATATCCAGAATCCAGTTCCCATCCTTTGCTGAGTCCAGTCTGGAACTTTCCCCGTGCCTGCTGGTGATGTGATCATCGTCCTGGGACCTTGATACAGTTTTATATATATGGTATATATTTCATTATTTTATTTGTATTATTTTATTAACATTTTTATCAAAGTAGTTTACTTTCTTTCTTAAACTCTTTTCTCTCTCATCCTTCCCTCCCTGAAGGGAGATGCTATCCCTCCTCCAAAGGGAGAGAAGTAAAAGGGAGCATCTGTTGTTCATTTTAGTAGTCAGTCCAGCCCAAACCCTGACAACTGACAAGTGAGAATGCTTTGGTATTGAAGACTCAGGACTGATTATAGAAGTGCTGCATGTAGTAGTGAATGGATATAATATGTTATTCATTCCAAGGGACCCAAATATTAGGAAAGTGGTGTGGTTTAGGCTGAACCAGCCACTGTGGGCATGAGGCACCCCAGAAGGGACCGACAGATTCTCCCCCACCTCCTATTACAGAATCACAGAATTTTCAGAGTTGGAAGGGACCTCTAGAGATCATCTAGTCCAACTCCCCTGCTAAAGCAGGATTGCCTAGAGCACATTACTCAGGACTGCATCCAGGCGGGTCTTGAAGATCTCCAGAGAAGGGGACTCCACAACCTCCCTGGGCAGCCTGTGCCAGTGCTCTGTCACCTGAACTGTAAAGAAGCTTTTCTGTGTATTTGAACAGAACTTCCTATGTTCTAACTGGTGCCCATTACCCCTCGTCCTGTCACTGGGAACCACTGAAAAGAGCCTGACTCCATCCTCCTTCAACCCACCCTTCAGATACTTGTATGCCATAATAAGGTCTCTCCTCAGCCTTCTCTTCTCCAGGCTAAAGAGTCCCAGCTCTCTCAGACTTTCCTCATAAGGGAGATGCTCCAAGCCCTTAATCATCTTAGTTGCTCTTTGCTGGACTCGCTCCAGCAGTTCCCTGTCCCTCTTGAACTGGGGAGCCCAAAACTGGACACAGTATTCCAGTTGTGGCCTCACCAGTGCAGAGTAGAGGGGGAGAATGACCTCCCTCGACCTACTGGCCACACTCTTCCCTATGCAGCCCAGGATTCCATTGGCCTTTTTGACGACAAGGGCACATTGCTGGGCCATGGATAATTTACTGTCTACCACAACCCCCAGATCCTTCTCCTCAGAGCTACTTCCCAGCAGGTCTGCCCCTAACCTATACTGGTGCTTTGCATTCTTCCTCCCCAGGTGCAGGACCTTGCACTTGCTTTTGTTGAACCTCATTAGATTATTCTCTGCCCATCTCTCCAGCTTGTCCAGGTCATGCTGGATGGCAGCATGGTCCTCTGGAGTGTCAGCCACCCCACCCAGTTTAGTATCGTCAGCAAACTTGCTGAGGACACACTCTGTCCCCTCATCCAGGTCACTGATGAATATATTGAACAAGATTGGACAGAGTATTGACCTCTGGGGGACACCACTGGTTACAGACCTCCAATTTGACTCTGGTCCATTAATCACAACCCTCTGAGCTCTGTCACACAGCCAGCTCTCAATCCACCTCACTGTCTTCTAATCTGTTGTAACAATATGAAGTAGCCTGAAATTCAGTTGTCTGAAATTCACCTATACTAAATCTTGTAATAGTTTATTTTAATCGCACATTGTTTTCCAAAGGTTTTATAAACTAAAAAAGTCACTTAGAAGCATAGTTTCTACCTCAAAATATTTTGTTCTTTCTCAAAAGATCTATTTTACTTCCTTTCTTTTCTATTCTGTCCTCATGCACATTGCTCTGAATATATGAGTAAAAAAGGTCTAGATTTAGATCTAAAAGGGAGTAGAACATTTAACTGATGAGTATAGAAATACCATTGTCTTCCTACACACGTGTTAAAATGTACATATACATGCCTGTCCTACTTGAATTTACAGTGTAAGGGAAACCACAAGAAAAATTTGGAGTAGGCAATATCAGTGCAGTGAAGGAAAAAATGAAAAACTTAATATCGAATTGACAATTTTACTCCACAAATATGTATGTTTCAGAGAGCAAAGAAAGAGACACTATAGACGAATGATTTGAAAGATCTACCATAAGCAATACAGATATATTAAAACAGAGATTAAATGAAAATATCCTCTCCCCCAAAATCCAGGTCTCTCCTTTGTAGTAATTCAACAATAAAAGTGGTTATTCCTTGATTCCAACAGATCTGTCACCTCAAGATACAAGTGCAGAATGAAGAGTCACTGTTCTGAAATCCACATTTGTTTACAGCAGTAATAGAAACATCAGATTGTCTAAAAATCAAAACTTCTCTGAAGCTTTTCTCTTGTTTTCTGGATTTTATGTGGGTCAGTCAGAAGAGTCTGTCATATTCTGGTATCTACCTATAAATAGGCAGGCAAGAGGAAGTGTGAGAAAGATATTTCTTTCCCCTAAAGGAAAACAAAGCAAAACATGTTTTTTTCTTCTCATGTTCTTAATTGCTCTTTTCTGATAAACAAATATCTTAGTAATAGTAACCTCACTGAGGGTCTCTACTGTTCACTAAAGACAATACAGCTAATTACATTGCATAGTTTCTTACCAATTTTTAATGAATTGGTTTTCTTTTTCTTCCCCTTGAAATTATTTTCCTGTCAAAAAATGACAGGGGAACTTGATTATCTGAAGTAAAGCCACTGATTAGTGGCTTAAAACTGTATCCTGAAGGAACTTTAAATGTAGATTTTTATACTGAGTTTGATTTCCATTCTAAGTGCATTGAAACCATCACTACATTTGTCCTCTTTGCAAGTAACACAAGAATGTTTCTATTTATAACATTAAAATCATATGTTATTCTTATAGGAACAAACCCATTTCAGCATTAAGTAAATTAAAACTGCATTAATACAACAGCAACATGAAGTACAGCAAAAAAACCCTCCAAGATATGTGAAAGGAACAAGTGATAATTGTTGTACTATAGTAATATTGATACCATGAGCATGACAAATGTAATACAAGAAATGGCCCAGGGTTTGCAATACACTGTTTTTAATAGTTAATGTTTAAGTCAGCTGAAGACACAGAACAGCACTAGACAGGAGCAAGACCATGCAAAAAGACAATGGCAGTCACTAATTTACCATATGACGGCACAATCCAGCACCAAGTGAAATCAAGAGAGAGATGACTGTAAGCTTCAGTAGCTATGGTTAAATCTGACATTTCCTCATCAGACACACTTCTAAAGTGTTACATGAAGGGAATAACAAACAGGTAAAGACTGAATAGTTAACTAGGAGAGCTGTACAGTTAACAGCACCAACTACCCTTATTTGCCTTTGTCAAATTCCACTTGACTCCGATTAAAGCTTTATCTGCAGTAAATTCCTGTACATCTGCTAAGGGCACCAGTTAAACCCTGAGTATGGCTGGAAGGTAAATTCACAGAATCATAAAATCACAGAATAGAAGGGGTTGGAAGGGACCTTTGGAGATCATATAGTCCAACTTCCCTGCCAAAGCAGAATTCATATCATGCATGGACTGAGAAAGACCATTGGAAACTACATGAAGTTTTGGAATGGGTGTAGAGTTGCAAGTGTTGCAGAGATTGCTCCATCCACACTGTTCTGAAAGTAGTCAACCCTATCAGTATAGTTCAAAGCCTGAGGTACTGTATCTGCTACATGTGGTGGCTATTCAGCTTCCCAGGTGGGTGAAGCCCGGACAGATGCACCCTGCCTGCCACGCAATGGCTGTGTAGATATGTCCATATATGAGTCATAACAAGATTGTTCCATTTAGACTGCATCGATTCTGAGCACTTTTTTGGCATAGCTGTATTCTGTAGGCAACTGGGAAGAGGCTGTTGTAATTACAGAGCAAAGATTATATCAGAGGCCAGGACAATCTAAAACAAAAACTAATGCTAAAACCTATACCATATCCCTATTCCTCCTGCAATATGTATTTCTTACTATGTCTTTTAGAGTTATACAAGAGAACTTAATCTCCAATTTCTGAACTGTTATGGTAAGAAATATCTCATAGTATTATTTATTTTTATTCCTCTGTTGCCTCAGTGCCTCACCTTATTTTGCCTCATGCTAGGTACTTTGTAAATGTTGTGTTATTCCTCACTGGCTGTCCTTACCTCGGTAATTTACAGTAACCCAAGATATAAAAAGCTAACTGTATTTAGGAGAAGACAATTTACCCACCGAAGGTGGATGGCATAGTACAAAGAAGTTGTGTGGCATCATATAGACAGTGTCTCCATAGAAATTTCACAGACAATCACAGAATCACGGAATCACGGAGTTTCAGAGTTGGAAGGGACCTCTAGAGATCATCTAGTCCCACTCCCCTGCTAAAGCAGGATTGCCTAGAGCACATTACTCAGGACTGCATCCAGGCGGGCCTTGAAAATCTCCAGAGAAGGGGACTCCACAACCTCCCTGGGCAGCCTGTGCCAGTGCTCTGTCACCCTCACCGTAAAGAAGAATAGGTATGTTTGTCAAATATATATCATTAATTTTGTATATTTGATTTACTGTCATATCTAGATTCCTACTGAAATTTGGGTTCCATTTTTCAAAGCATAACACAAATATTAAGAAGATGTATAGTTTTTATATTCAAGATGATATAAAAACTGAAACCAGAGAACAGAATCAAATAAAACACATTTTGTGGAAAAGCACTAGTACTTCTTAAGGAGACTTAAGACGAAATATAAGAGCTGACACTTGAGCACTGATAGGCATTGCTACTTGGTGAATTGACCCTTAAATGGTTATAAAGGATAATCTGAAAGATTTATGGTTTAAGTGATTATAAACTAGAGACTAGCTTGTCTTAAAAAGAAAGCATGCAGCATCTCTTTCAGCCTCCTGTTGGCAAAGGTCATCTGAACCAGTATCTAGTCTGAGGATACATATATATGTCCATGGCCAGTAAACCATGCCTCATGTCTGAGTTACCTGCCAAGGTTTCCCTGTGACAGGCCTTCACAAATTGTGTCTTAACATTGAATGCTGACAACTCCTGGTATGTTGAACTTTTCAACTTTTTTTTTTTTTAAAGAGAAAAAATATCTCTGCTACAGCAGCTCACTCAGGGTTTAAAACTGAAATTTAAAGTATAAGATGTGGGTAGGGGATGTGTCATGGACATATCATTATAGAGTGGCATAAATGCGCACAAAGCAAATCAGTTTTCAACTCATGAAAGGGACTTTGATACATGAGAACTGGGCACTAGATGGCATCTGAAACATTCAGAGCTGTTGTATGACGTCCCAGAACAACAAACATTTCCTTTCCTATATATAAGTGGTAACATAAAATTCCAATTATATTTTTATATATATTACATATGTATATACATATATATATTATAAATATTACAGGCTTGGCATATGTATGTGTTGGAATATATAACTCAATATAGAGAATTACTATTAGAAGACACTGTCGTGCCATTAGAGGTACAAATGTTTGATGTTTTCTCAAAGGACATGCTGTCTCCTACAGTGAAATTTCAGTCTGGTTTCCACCATTATTGCTGGTATAAAGGATTCTTTAGCAACACTGTTTACGGAAAGCATGTTTACAAAGTTAGAGCTATATCCTTATACTTATTTTCTAAATGTTTCTGATTTAGTCATTTTGACAAAAGAAAGGTGGACCTTAACTCTTTAATTTAGTTTTCATTTATAAATGTTTATGGTTTAGAATTTTCCTTCAGAAGATTGAATCATTACTACAGTTGTTTTTCAAGAACCTCCATTTCTTGATAGAATTAATGTCCTTTCTGTATTTGATGGCAAAGGGCCATAATCAGCCTTCTGGGATATCATGAAGACGTTACCAAACACTTCAGAGGTCTTTTCTTTTTTTTCATAGTGAATCTCAACTGACATAGGTAGGACATGTAGTGGTTAGGCAGTGCCTTTGGTTAGTCAAGACTTGATTGTTATAATTACTTTTCTGAATGTTCTTACCATATCCTTTCAACAGAACATCTCCTTTAGAAAACACAAACTCTTTATCCTTTTATGTGCCTCAAGGTCTCAGCACACCGAATGAAATTTAAAATCAAAAATCCAAGCTTCCTTTTAAAGTACTTTCATGAATGCTGTGTGATGCACCAGCACGTTTCAGACTATGTATAGATACGATACAGTTTATTCAGTTAGCCATGTTTTATTATATTGCATAGCTTCATTCCTACTCTCAAGAGTGTAAATTTATTGTAATGTATAAATAAATGTAAAGTAAAAATATTACATCCTCAAATACAACATGTCTTATTGTGAATCAAAATATTTTTATTGAAATGATGAAATGAAATCTCCACTGCATATCAAAGTGGAATTGTAATCCCTTCTCTTTACATCAAACTGTACTCAAGGATCCTACATTCAGAATATAGCTGAAAACACTGCTGATATATTAAGCAAGAGAAAGTTTATAATTAAAAGGGCATAACTAATAGTAGTAGAAATATTTTATTTTGCTCATTTATCTCAGGGTTTATGATATGACACAGAAATACACCAAAAATGCAGATCTTGCATAATAAGGTGCTATTCTCAGAGTAATTTTTCTAACCACAATCATACTTTTAAGGACTGAAGCAGATGGCTACCTAATAAAGTCCTTTTCAGTAGAGAAGGTCTCTTTGGTTAATGTTCATTTGAGGTATAATATGAATTTTTCATTCAAAATGTCCAGACATGAGAACATTTAAAAATACTGGGTCAAGGGTATATGCATGATTCTGCTTTTAATGATACTTATCCTGATAATTTCACAGTGCTGAATTGCATTATGGCCTAATGACTCTACTGCATAAGGTGAAATAATATAACATTACTGATCTTGTCCAAATTACTTACATGATGATTCATTAACCAAGAAAGACAGTGTGATCAAATTCATGGATAATAACATGAATAAACAAACATCTGCAACAGGCCATTCATCAAGAAGAAGCATAAAACCTTTGAATAACTTATATTCCATAGAACTTTGATTTATAACTCAGTGCTGAGCTGTGTACACACAATACTGTACCTTCCAAAACAGTCGGGTTTCCACGTGGGAGGAAAAGCACGTTCTATTCCAAACACAAAAGCATTAAGTCTGCTTCTCCCATCTACTCCACCTTTCCTCTCACTGTTAGTAAGAATTCCCAGATGCCCTTCACTTGGGAAAGAGTTATCTGTAATCGTTATTTTATTTCAGCATTATGCTATAGTTTTCCTTTCTCAAGAATTAACATTAGTGTTGGTATTCAGCATTCTATTATCGCTTACATTGCACGGACTTTGCCATCTCTTAGAGAACATCTCTCGAGCCTCAAAATTTGTGTGCTTTGCCTTATGCTAGAGGCAAGTTCCCTGACACATTTGGGAAAACATTTTAAGAATTCTCAAGCATGGAAGAATGAAAGTAGTATATTTTCTGATAAAACATTGGATTTCCTTATCCAGGAATGACTTTTAAAGTCTGAAAAAAGAAAGCTGAATATGTACTAACATTCATCTATAAGCAAGTATCACTTGCCATGGGGGGAAATACTTTATACAAGCTATCCTTTGTGAGGCTTGGTGAAAAGTACTTAATTATATATTTTTTTCTTTCTAATTGTGGAAAAAGTAAATAATACAGTAATGCACATGATATAGGACACTATTCTCTCTGGACTATGGACTATTATGTGTATACTTATTTTTTTCCCCTGAACTTTTAAAATCAGAAAGGGCTATTTGTAATTTCTAGTCCGAGTCCTGCAGGAGCATATGAGTTTACAGTGCTATTCCTGCATCAGAATAATTGTGTTTGAGACATAAGCAGTAAAAGGCATTTAATCTAATTTTATAGATGCAGTGATGGAGAGCATCTGCAAAATAATTTATGTGACATAGACGTATTAACTTTCTCCTTTCAAAGTCTCCTTTTTTAACCAATATAAACTTGAACTCATATAGCCAGCCTTCCCTCAAATATGTTAGCGGACAGAATAACAGCTACTTTTATCTCCATCCCTTCAAGTTACCTGCTGTGGGTCATTCCTCTCTTGACTGATCTGTTATTGGAGTGAGTAGCAATGGTCATAATTTGAGGGGAGAGAGAAGTTTATCATTAAAATAACTCAAGATTTGAATTAAGGTCTCATTAAACATCTGTGTAGGCCACTGTTTCACTGGTTATTTCTACATGACAGGTTAATACTGAAACAGCCATGCCAGTCATTTCTCTGAACTTAGTGTTATTTCTGTATTGAGAAACTACTTGAACAACACCCCTTCGGCTTCTACTTTTAAGTACTTTCAATATTCTCTGCTTTTATTGAGAAAAAGAAAAATGTTCTAGGAAAAGATAAGTTTAATAGCCTGCTGCAGCCCTGCAAAAATAACTGTTTGACAGAGCTTATGAAGTGTTCGTTGCAATGCTAACTCACTGAAAGATCATATATCTTGTAGACATCTTTGCAAAACTTTAAAGAGTGACAGATTGGTATGTTAGAAGAGCTAAACAGTGTCAAAGAAATATATGTTATACAAGTAGGCTGTTAGCACAGTGTGAAACAGTAAGGAATATGGAGAAACTTATCCTAAGGTCTATATCTCACATGTTCAATCATGTGATATAGAATTCTACTTTAAAGTATAGGAGGAAAAAAATTATAAAGGTCAATCGACAGACAAAAAACTATTTTCAGCATTAATTTTCCATTTTTGGTGGAAAAGTGCTAATGAACTGACAAACATTTCAGTTTAATTTCCCCATCTTTTTTCCATGTGAAACAGAGGTGAAAAAGAAAAATAAGGGGAAAGATCTATTTTTTACTTTGTTTCTCAACAAGTTCCAACCCTATGATTCTATGATTCCATGAGTTTTCATTCAGGGAAAAAGTCTCTTTTCATCAGACAATTGGAACATTTTCGCAATTAATGTTGACTTGATTATCAGATGTTTACTGTACTAATGTACTGGCTAAATGTAAATAGAAGGCTGTAAGGCAAAAAGCAGAGGGAGTCAGGGTCAAGGAAATGTATGGATGTCCAGACTTCTTAGTTTGAGTCTCAGCACCCTGAATGCTCAACCCAGCATTCATCTGTGATAATTTTGGCAGTGAACTTTCTGGACATTAATGATGGCTCAACTAACTAATACACATATATATATACGTATATAATATAAGCATCTGGAAATCTTGAAAAACTTTTCTTCTTTGTCAATTATACTTAATCAAATACTTACTAACAGACATATGACACTACCTAGACAGCACTACAGTGTTTATGAAGACTTTTTAGTATCTAACTTGTTTCAAGGAAAATCAAGTCAGTCTTCATTATGTATTTCCTTTCCTCTACATATTTGTATTATTAAGATAAATGAAAATTGAGTTATTAACTTACTTAGATTAGATTAGTGTGTGTATATAAACTGAAATTTTTGAGTTTACTTTTATGTCTCTCTGTTTCTGCAGTAGATTATTCTATTTTAAATCTCTTACTTAAATAAGTCCTGTAATGCTCTGCCTTCTCTTATATTAGCAACCTTTGCACAAAGATTGTGGGAATGTGCTGGGACATACGAAAGAAATGTACAATCTCTTAACTGGAATTGGTACGTTTATTTCTACTTTCCTATGTTATTTTTACAAGAGGATTTAAGTATAAAGTTTACAGTTATGATAGAGTTTACTACTGTAAAACTGTAACAAAACCTAAATTATTCAGATCTACAAACTGGAGATAAATTGGAGATTAGCATGTCAAATTTATATTGTGGTCCCCTTTGTTCGCAGTTTTAAAAAGAATATTCCAATTCAACTAAGAAAGCTTCAGGGCTAACTGTTGTACTTTAGTACTGTACCATATTGAAAATTAGAATGAGAATAGAGAATAAAAATCCTTACTGGTTTACAATATTGTGTTTGCTTTGTGAAACAAAAGATATTTTGAAACACATAATTATTTACTAAAATCAGGAGTTACAACTCTCCTCAGTAGCTGTTTCATGAAGGATGATATTGTTGGCATTACTACATTTCTGATATATGTAAAGCATCCTCCTCCAATATTACAATTTATGGGATTACTTAGTTATTAAAAACTTTGATTTATTTAGTTGTGTTTGAATACTATGTGAATACTGAAGGTCCAGATGACTAAGGACTTACTGTTCTTGGTGATGAAGATTATGATGATTGAATAAAGAAATAAAACTCTTTATTATTACTTTTTCCAATACTTTTATGTATTTATTTACAGGGAATGTATTTAGATACTTATTTTAAATTTGAAAATAAGATAAAATGTCTCAGATGTAGTTTGTTTTCTGGGAATAGACAAGTCATACTTTTTGGTTATGCAAAGCCAAACTTTGGTATAATCATTTATCTTGGAAAAGTATATTCATTTCTCTGCACTGCTTTCTACTTCAGTCTTTAGTGAGATCAGTCTGGTGGTGGTGGTAAAAATGGAAAACAATCCATAGAACCCCTCAAGAATTTGACTGCTTCATCAACTGCATGAAATTCTGCTTGCTCTTCAAAAGTCAGTGCTGTTTTCAGCATTACAGCCCTTTGGCTCATAGGCGGAACTTGAATTCCAAGTATCAGCAGTGTCCAGAAACTCCAGTTATCGTTTATAACTACAACTATTTTCAATTTGTACATGTCAGACTATCAAATGACACTGAAGTAGTCTTTTTTACCTCAGAATTGGACTATAGGGCAAGTTTTTAACAAGGACATAGAAATGGATGTCAAGGCAACCTCAAACACATAGAAATCCACATTACGAGTTCAAGAAATCAAACTACATTATTTAAAATCCTAATAGAATCCTTTCCTAAATTCCACTCACTCCTAATGAATACTGGATCCATGCTATAAATTTTAATCCTGGCGAATACTGGGTCCATTTGAAAGACCTGTTGATAATTACATCATCTCTACTTGACAATGTAATTAATATCTGTTTCGTATCTCTACACCTTAAAGTCCTTTAATTCATGGGATTCTGATCGCTTCCAGTTTAAGAAAGAATGTTTTCATTTAATCATCTCTCTACCCTTAACAACTGGAATATACGTACACAATATGTGACATATATAACAGACATGCTTCACAACACAAGCTTTCCTTTTGAACATTAACCAGCTAAAACATTTTTCCAACATAATCTGTAAAAAGAACAATAAAAAAAAGGAGATATAATTTATGAAACAAATCCATACATCCATATGTTCATATCAGCACTTTCTTGTGTTATTCTTTTTGGTTATTTATTTTTTGCTGTGAAAACCACACTAGCTTCAGGTCATTTTAGATTATTTTAAATTATCCAAGTCAACAGTTTCCAAGGTATACAGTAGAGGAATGTGATACAATTACTGGCATGTCTGGAGTGCTCACATAGTGAATTTTTTTCTACAAGACCTTTCATATCTTAATTTCACAAGGAAGATACTACTTATTTAATGACTGGTTAACATCTGTAGTGCTAATCATACAATAAGTAGATGACAGGCATTACCCACGTGCCTTTGAAACTGTGGCAGATATTTTACTATCTAATGATTTTATAGGTGGTAACAAAAATTACTGAACAAAAAGTAAAATTTTTATTCGGTTACAAGTTTTAGGCATTAGGTATGAATTTCATAATTTTCAAGAAAAAAATAGAATTATGAAATAATAAATTATTTTTAAGCTACATGAAGCACAAAGAAGTTGTGATGTGCAGGGAAAAATATAATTTTCAAGAAAATCCATCAAAAGAAGCTTATTATTCCATTCCTTCTCATTTTATCAATCATCTTCCAGCTTCTGTAAGAGACAAGAATGAGTTTCTGCAACTGCATCCTCCTTTACTGCATGAGTGCTACCTCACGGGCGTTACAGGGTCCTTGCACTGTGCCATGGCTGCTGGGGAAAAATGTGTCCTTCACTTGGTGTTAGCAGCAGAATCCTTGGGACCAGAGGAGAGACACATCCCCTCATCTCAGTTCCAGTGTTGGGTCTACCTCAGCTCGGAGTAGTAGTGAGAAGCCTTTATCACAAAGGCATAGAAGTTTCATTCCACTAGTTTGAAAAGGTAGAGTCCTTGTCTGGTAACTACAGATCTCCTGGAGGTGACATGGGCCTTCCATAACCACAGTCTCTGAGAGCCTAAAGCATTTCCCTGTTTCCTAGACAGTGTCACAGAGCCTGAGCTATCTACAGTTTTTCAGTATGATAGCCAGAGTTAGACAAGGTAATAAAAGGCACTAGCATTACCTTGTCAAATTTTCAAGATCATCTCTGAAAGTGTATCAGCATATAAAATATTTCAAAGGTTTCAGAAAGGAAGAGAGACTTTCTGATTAAAATGAAAATATTTGGAAAATGGAAAATGGAAAAAACTCAGTTTAAACTTAAAGTCTGACATTATAAAAAATGGAAAATATCAGGCACCTTTATCAAATACATCTAAATAATGGTAAGCAATCCACTGTGCAATATTATGAAGGAAAGATATGCCTCAGGTTAAATAATAAATACAAATACCACAAATAACCTAAACAATTTTTTTTAAAAAAACACCTGCAAATCTAGTTCCAAAGAAGCATTCTATGAAGTGAAAAGTTGTGATGTAATCATGGCACACCATGGCAAGTAGATTCAACTAATCATTTAAATATATCATGTGCATGAAATGTATTCAGATAAGAGTCTGTATTGTTAATTAACTTTATCAATATATGCTTCATGCAGTGATATATGATTATCTCAAAATTTTTCCTTACATAAAATATTTCTTATCTATGACTTTGCCTATTTCTGAAAGAGATTACTATTTTGATTAAAATCAAACTATTTTGAGTTAATTTTCATTTGAAGAATGTTTACCTGGTGAAATTAATTAGCTTTTGGTTTGTTAAAGGTGCTTTGGTATTTGTATTGATAATTACATCTTCCTAGAATTCAGAGTTACTTTTTACTCAATTCGGAGTTTAGTTGGGGTTTAGCCTCACTCTGAATTTTGGCTTTCAATAGACTTGCTCTTGAAAACATTTAGTTTGGTCAAAATCTATTGCATTGTCATTCTGGAAATATCATTTAATTGTTCCTTTGAAAACACTTTATACTGCATGGTGCACCACTTATATACTGTTTTGGATTAAGTAATTAACGAAATGATTTTTCATGGAGATGATACATCCCATTTTTTTCAGATTGTCTGTTTCCAAAATGTTTTAACTTGGGGTAATGTCCTGAAATCACTGATAAACCACACTATTTAAAATGAAGTACATTATCAGAGCATTGTACTTGGGTTAAGAAAGTAATATATTTTATTTCAAAATAGGTTGGCAGAATGAATCATTCACACTGTGGCAAGGATAGTGGATTTAATATGAGTCTTGGCATGAAGGTGGTGTGAAATTTTTAAAGGTTTCCTTGGAATCTGTTTTCTACTTCTATTTTTCTTATAAAAGCTTGTCATTGCTAGATTGTAACAATAATTTAGCAATCCCATAATTTAGTGCTACTTCTAAGGAAATATTACTAGTAAGGAGAATTATTGCAAATGTGTCTTCTAGCAGCAGTACGGGAGACTATAGAGATTTTGCACATAATATGAGACATACAAAGGTTCGATGTTAGCTCTCTCATTATCATCAGGCCACTTCACTCACTGCACCTTGCTGTCCATCCTGCTGCCACAGACATGAAGGCTTCTACAGGAAACAGCACAAGACTTTGATAGCACAGTGCTTTTTTTTTTTTTTTTTTTTTTTATTTTGATGTAGGGGCTCTTTCTACTATCACATGCAAATACTTCCATGTTCTAAGCATGTTCAACAGGATGTAAAATAGGATCGCTGCAGAAGAGGGCCCGGTTGCAGGAGAAGCAGAACTGAATCTCTTCAGTATATTACTACAGTCTGTCTGTCTGTCTGTATTTTTCTTTGATGTTAATAAGTGTTAGACCTTGTTTTTAATTAGCCATTATTTCTACTAGGCAGAAGTTCCTAAATTACTCTCAGAGGCAGAAAAGGGGCGGTCAGGGTCTACTTTCTCTAAATACAGGTGTGAAAGAAGTGACAATGTCCTTTTTCTTGCAAGAAGAAGAGGAAAGATAAGTTGCTTGTATTTTGTGATGTTTTCATGATGAAAAGTAATTTTGGTGATGGGACAAATAACAGTACCATGGTGTCCCAATGTGCAAACCTTCTCTTTCTCTAACTTTTTCCTTCATCTTTATATATTTCAAGATACTGATTGCAATATGCTGCATAATATTCATATTATTCATAAAGTTAAACAGTAAAGTGAAGATCTTATCAATGCTGTAGTAAATTTGAAATAATGGAGATCTATTGACTTCAAATTGGGGCAATTGTTCCTGAGCACAGGTTAAACTAATATCAACATCATCACTGACTTGTGGAATAGTTTGCATTTATATAAATTTCAAATTAAGCCAGATTTTACCTGATATATTTTACAGATTAAAATAAGATGGTAACTTAATATATAATATTCAGTTATTTCTCTGCAGTTAGCATCTAACTTGCCCTCATCCTATTCATTTACCTCTTTCTGGTTTCACTTTGCTTCTTTTTATGTCTGCCAGAAAAGTCATCTCTTGAATGAGATAAGAAATCAGTCTAAGGTTAGAAGTGACATGTCACAAAATTCCTAAAACTTGGGGGTTTTAAACCTCAGATCAACAGAGTTGGATGTATTTTAAGATGCCATCTGGCAGCTTTATACATATACAACATGAATTTTGAAATTAAAGGGATTATTTATTAAAAAATTATGGTTACCTCAAAGCATTATTCATTCACTAGTAGTGGTGATTTGCATGAAATGAAGATTATTAAGCAGCATTCAATTGATTTGTGACACTACACCAGCAATTGTTTATTCTTTTATGTATAATGGATATCATGTGAAGCTTAACAGACAAAGCAAAGCTTTCTAATGACCTAGAAACATATTAATTAACTTAAACTATGAATCAGAAAGCACTTTCAAATATACCAAGCAACGATACGCTTAAAAATATTTCTTTTAAAAAAGGACTCTCTTTCTCAGCTGAACATGTACCTGCTCCCTTTTTCCAGAAAAAGGATGCATCTTTCCTAACTGCTTAAGGACTGTTCCTGAATCATGACACTAATTCTTAAAAGCCCTTAATCTTAAGATAAATTATACTTTCTCTCCTATCCAAGACTGTGTGCCTTGAAATGATTGCTTTTTCCAGCACTTCCAAACCATCATAAAAGTGATTTTTCCTTTTTCCTGCCAGCATTTTGAAATTGTTAACTAGTTGTCTTTGGAATGGTTTTGAGGATAAATCCAATGATGATCTAAGAGTCAAAAAGTTGCCAAATCCTGTGTTGCCTTATCTAAATTTTAAACACCCACCTTCCCAGATAAAATCTAAAAATCTACATTCCATGTCTTAGCTCCACAGTGGAAAAGCTAAGTGCCAGGGAAAGATAGCTCATAGATATGGATGTTGAGCAGTGGAACATACAGAATTAGCTAGCTGGCAAAACTATGCACAAGGGGTGCTTTTTGTATGTATGTCATCTGGGAGGTTGAGGTTACATAAATGCTAGTAAGGAAATTGGTCAGCAACCATTCTCTACCCCTGGGACCCAGTGGCAAGGAATGGCTAAAATCTTTATGTCCTAATATTTTCCCCAAGCCGCGATGGCCTCATCCATACAGGCAATCCCCCACATTATACCTGGGAATTGTGTCAAGGCAAGAATTAATACAAGCAGACAACATGCCAGAGAATAAATATTCTGACAATTAAATTGCAGAGATGATTGTCTGTTAGGGTTTGCACCCATTCTACAGACATATTCGGTTTACTAGTGTATACGGAATGGAAGTGATTCAGTTAGCGCTGCATAAACGCCTTTCCATCTGCACTAGTCAGGATCCTCGTAAATTAAAAACCCCGGAACTAGTCTCACAATGCTCAAGCTTGGATGACAATTTATCTTTCATTATGGTGCAGTCGCAAGAGGAAGATGTGGTACAGATGGAGGAAAGGCATGCTCTGAGAGAGGACTCTGTGTAGGAGGCCCTGGGAATCACTATTAATAGCAGTATAAGCAGAAGGCATGCCCCTATTGTAAACATTTTAAATTGAATTTCCAGAATAATGGACATTTTTTCAGAAGCGCTTCATGTGGAGGGAAGAGATATTTGTGTTTATTTGTATTGACACCATTTGGATAGAGTATAAAATCTGGGTGGCAACAAGACTGCTGCTAGGGCTGATGAAAGACGCTGGTATAGGATTTCGCCTTCCTAATGTAAAAGACTAACAGAGACCATTCTTAAGGCATTCCTCTTTGTCCTACAACTAAAAAAGGAAGCTTACAGTGTCTAGGTCACATAATACATATATACACTGTAGATGCTTAAAATTAGCTGACATGAGTCCCAGATGATATATTGTATAGACATGCTTATACTATGAGAGATTTATCTGTTTCAGTACTATCTAACCAGACTATTTAAGTTTCTATATTACTTTATAGGCAACTAAAATAGGAAAAAATGCAGGGTTGGGAATTTTCTTTCTCAGCTTAAGTAAACATTTTCTGACTTAACATTTCTTTTTTTTTACATGAATTAAAATATATGACTATTTTCCAACTATTTATTCAACAGATAACAAACTTCCAGTCACTTCCCTGAATTTTAATTTGCTAAATTACATTAACATAAATATTCATGTCAGTATTTAGTAAAAAAGACTATAAAAAGACATTAAAAAAGACTATAAAAAAGCATTAAAAAAAAAACAGTTGTACCAATCAAAACTATAAGACTAAAATTTCTTTTAATCTTACACCTCTTCTTATATAAATTCAGAACTTTAACAGCTTGAAAGTATCCAGAATGCTTTCAGAACCAGATTCCTGTGGACCAAGAATCATAGAATCATAGAATTAGTGAGGTTGGAAGGGACCTTTAAGATCATCAAGTCCAACCGCTAACCTACCCTGATAAAAACACCACCACTTCTAAACCATGTCCCTAAGCACCTCATCTACCCTTTTCTTAAACACCTCCAGGGATGGTGAATCCACCACCTCTCTGGGCAGCTTATTCCAATGTTTAATAACCCTTTCAGTGAAAAAATTCTTCCTAATATCCAATCTAAACCTGCCCTGACATAACTTGAACCCGTTTCCTCTTGTCCTATCACTTGTCACCAGGAAGAAGAGGTCAGCTCCCATCTCTCTAAAACCTCCTTTCAGGTAGTTGTAGAGAGTGTTAAGGTCTCCCCTCAGCCTCCTCTTCTCCAGGCTAAACAACCCCAGATCCCTCAGTCGTTCCTCATAAGGTTTGTCCTCCAGACCCTTCACCAGCTTTGTAGCCCTTCTCTGGACACGCTCCAACACCTCAATGTCCTTCTTGTAGTGAGGGCCCCAAAACTGAACACAGTACTCGAGGTGAGGCCTCACCAGTGCCGAGTACAGGGGGATGATTACTTCCCTAGTCCGGCTCACCACACTATTCCTGATGCAGGCCAGGATGCTGTTGGCCTTCTTGGCTGCCTGGGCACACTGCTGGCTCATGCTCAGCCAGCTGTCCACCAACACCCCCAGGTCCTTTTCTGCCAGGCAGCTTTCGAGCCACTCCGCCCCCAGTCTGTAGCGCTGCATGGGGTTGTTGTGACCCAAGTGCAGGACCCGACACTTGGCCTTGTTGAACCTCATACCATTGGCCTCAGCCCATCGATCCAACCTGTCCAGATCCCTCTGCAGAGCCAATCTACCTTCAAGCAGATCAACACGCCCCCCTAGTTTAGTGTCGTCTGCGAACTTACTGAAGGTGCATTCGATCCCCTCATCCAGATCGTTGATAAAGATATTAAAGAGAACGGGCCCCAGCACTGATCCCTGGGGGACACCACTTGTGACTGGACACCAACTGGATTTAACTCCATTTACCACCACTCTCTGGACACGGCCATCCAGCCAGTTTTTTACCCAGTGAAGAGTACACCTGTCCAGGCCATGAGCAGACAGTTTCTCCAGGAGAATGCTGTGGGAAACGGTGTCAAAAGCCTTGCAAAAATCCAGGTAGATAACATCCACAGCTTTTCCCTCGTCCACCAAGTGGGTCACCTTGTCATAGAAGGAGATCAGGTTTGACAGGCATGACCTGCCTTTCACAAAGCCATGCTGACTGGGCCTGATCACCCTGTTCTCTTGCATGTGCCGTGTGATGGCACTGAGGATGATCTGCTCTATGACCTTCCCAGGCACCGATGTCAGACTGACTGGCTTGTAGTTCCCTGGATCCTCCTTCCGGCCCTTCTTATGGATGGGTGTCACATTTGCCAACCTCCAGTCAGCTGGGACCTCCCCGGTTATCCAGGACTGTTCATAAATGATGCACAGTGGGCCGGTGAGCACTTCCGCCAGCTCCTTCAGTACCCTTGGATGGATCCCATCTGGCCCCATAGATTTGTGCACCTCCAGGTGCTGAAGCAGATCCCTCACCATTTCCCTTTGGATTACAGGGGCTTCATTCTGCTCTCCATCCCTGTATTCTAGCTCAGGGGTCCGGGAACTCAAGGAACAACTGGTCCTACTACTGAAGACTGAGGCAAAGACGGCATTAAGTACCTCAGCCTTTTCCTCATCCTTGGTTACTATGTTACCGGCCCCATCTACTAGAGGACAGATATTATCCTTGGTCCTCTTTTTATTGCTAATATATTTATAGAAACATTTTTTTGTTGTCCTTGACAACAGAAGCCAGTTTTAGTTCTAGCTGAGCTTTGGCCTTTCTGATTTTTTCCCTACATTGCTTCACTACCTCTTTGTAGTCCTCCTGAGCGGCCTGCCCTTCCTTCCAAAGGCCGTATATCCTCTTTTTTTCCCTAAGCTGCAACACTGGCTCCCTGCTTAGCCAGGCCGGTCTTTTTCCCCGACGACTTGTCTTCCGGCACACGGGGACAGCCTGCTCCTGTGCCTTTAGGACTTCCGTCTTGAAAGACATCTAGGCTTCCTGGGCTCCTTTGCCCTGGAGGACTGCCTCCCAGGGGACTTTGTCAACCAGGCTCCTGAAGAGCCCAAAGTCCGCTTTCCGGAAGTCCAAGGTGGCAGTTCTGCTGACCCCCTTCCTTGCTTCTCCCAGAATTGAGAACTCTATCATTTCGTGGTCACTGTTGCCAAGACGGCCTCCGACCATCACATCCCCCACAAGACCTTCCCTGTTTACAAACAACAGATCCAGCAGGGCACCTTCCCTAGTTGGCTCTTTCACTAGTTGTGTTAAGAAGTTATCCCCAGTACCTTCCAGGAACTTTCTAGACTGTTCCCTCCCTGTTGTATTGTATTCCCAGCAAGATGTCCGGCAAATTGAAGTCTCCCACGAGGACTAGAGCTCACGATCTTGAGACTTCTCCCAGCCATTTATAGAATATTTCATCTGCCTTCTCATCCTGGTTGGGCGGTCTATAACAGACTCCTACTACAATATCTGCCTTGTTAGCCCTCCCCCTGATCCTTACCCATAAACACTCAATCCCAGTATCACCATCATTTAGTTCAAGACATTCATAACACTCCCTGACACACAGGGCCACCCCCCCGCCTCTCCTCGCTTGCCTATCCTTCCTGAAGAGTCTATAGTCATCCATGGCAGCACTATAGCTATGCGAGTCATCCCACCATGTTTCTGTGATGGCAACTACATCGTAATTACCCTGGTGTACAATGGCTTCCAGGTCCTCCTGTTTGTTGCCCATGCTACATGCATTAGTTTATAAGCACTTCAGCTGGGCTATTGGTCCTTTCTCCTTTTTACTGGAGGGAGCTGAAGTTCTGCCATCCCCAGATATCTTCCTAAGGAGCCCGGTTACGGCCCCTGTCTTTTCCAAGCCTAGTGCCAGCACCCCACTTTCAGGCTTTTTGCTAGCAACCTTGGATCTATCCCCATCCCCCTTCGAACCTAGTTTAAAGCCCTGTCAATGAGCCCCGCCAACTCCTGCCCTAAAACCCTTTTCCCCCTCTGAGACAGGCTTTTGCTGTCTGTTGCCAGAAGGCCTGGTGTCCTGAAAAGCAGCCCATGATCAAAGAACCCAAAATCCTGCCAACGACACCAGTCTCTGAGCCAGGCATTGATCAGCTGGTATTTCCTGTTAATCTTCCCATCCATCTTTGCAATTGTTGGGATAGAAGCAAACACTACTTGTGCTCCTGATCCCCTAACTAGCCGTCCCAGGGCCCTGAAGTCTCTCTTCATCGCCCTCAGGCTCCTTCCTGGAATTTCATCATTACCTAACTGAAAGATCAAGAAAGGGTAGTAGTCAGTAGGCCTGACTAGGCTAGGGAGTTTCCTCCGGATATCCTTAACTCTGGCCCCAGGAAGACAGCAGACCTCCCTACAGATTGGGTCTGGTCTACATATGGGACCGTCCACTCCCTTCAGAATCAAGTCCCCTACTACAAGGACCTGTCTTTCTTTCCTAAATGATGATGTCGTTATATGAGGTGTAATCTGTCTTGGCTTCAGTGGCAACTCAATGTTTGGCAAGCCACAGCTATTGTCATCCTCCTCTTCCCTTTCAAGAACATCATATCTGTTCTGTAACAGCACCTGGGATGGCGTGGGGGTTACCTGGGAGGCACGCCTGCCACGATTGGTGGGGATTTGTTTTAACAGGGCTGCTAACCAGCAAATTTTTCCATGACCAGTTTCCCAAACGACAACTAATTTAAAATTAACAAAGTTGCTCTCAATTTTTTTTTTTCTCCAAGTACCATTCTACACACCCTTTGAAGTCTCACAAAGCATCAGAGAGAGGAGAAACACTGAAGATTTCCTTGGGTTTGGAAGAAAAAGCGCAACACAGTAGACACTAATACACAGTACATACAATTTGCTGGAGAAGTTTAAACCATTTATAATGATTATCAACTGTGCTGGTAACTCAAATTGAGCTTCCCTAGTTTAAATGTTCAGGATCTCTTAGGTGAAATCTGCTGACAATTTTTATTTATTTCATTGTGAAAATTTTAGTTCAGTTATAATTCTTGATCTTGACTGTGCCAGCATGATCTGAGTTACAGAGATGACAAACAAGTCACATGAGGACTATTGCTAGCCCCAAAGAACCCATTAAAAAGGCTGACAAATACAATCACCAGCCAAAGGTGAACATGCCACAATAGCTTATTTTAATTAAAGTTGATTCCCAGGTCATGATAAAGCTGATAGTAGCGCTGCTCAACAGACAGACGCAGCAAAATAGCTGAAATAACTACTTCTACTCCACAGAAGTAGGTCATATGCATCATTCATTATTGTTTTGCTAGATCAAGTGCTTAAATATTGTATTTGTGCAAAAGCAAAACAAAATACAGCAAACAAAACGCAGCACGAGGAAGCAAAAAACAGACTTTCCAGGACAACAGATGATTATAATAAACACAGAAGTCTATACTGTAGGTATCTATCAACTTTTCATCTACATTCCATTTATTGGTTGAAAGTAGCACCGTTAAGAATAATTAATCAGCTTAATGAATTACATCAGTTCCAGAATGAGGCTACCTAAACCAAGTTGGGTGGCTCATGCTTTATTTCCCTTCATCTGCAGTAAAAGAAAAGTAATTATCTCACCTTCAGACATCAAAAATGTAAACAACTGTGATTAAAGGAGGTGAACTCAACCTGTAATCAATTCTATAATAATAGACCTTAACATTGTTTACCTAAACTAAAATATAAGAAGTATTGCCCATGTTATTTTGTCTTCTATTTCCACAGATAAAACTTTTTATTCACACGTTACATTTTTCTGCATACAACGCAGGTTTTAAATTGTTCAAAGATTAAGTCAAAGAAACTCCTCTAGCTGCACACACAGCAGAACAGATTAGAAGTCTTCCTGTCAGAATGATTCTATCTACAACTACTACAGATACTGCAGATAAGATTTTCTATTTAATCTACATTAAATTGAAAGTGGCTGTACTCTGTCCTATATAATTAGATATACAGTCTCAGTCTTCATCAGATATGCCTGTCAGAAGTTGATTTTATTACTTTGCCATGTATCAAAATTCATTTTGATTTCTATAATTTTTGACAGAGGGTTGAAGGCTGGACATCTAGAAATAAGAATATATTTGATGTATTTATAAACACCACAAGGCATATGCAGAAACACAACATGGGTAGGGACTTCAGAAGCCAAAATAAATAGAGTTCTTGGGATAACTGCCTTTTAATAAAGCTTGAACAAAACTTTCCGTTTCAGTGCATGAACACTGATTGTTTAACATGTACATGAATAAGAAATTATTCATCCACTATGAAAAAATAACAAAGTAACAAAATAATGAAAAAAAACCCCAAAACCAACAAACTAATAATAATAAAAACATTCATGGTAAGGTACAACATGCAATAAACAAAACTGTAGTATTCTCCCATTTCATTATATTTTCTGAAAAAATTCAAGCTGAAGTCAGGTAAAAGCAAGAAAAGTGACCTAAATTTTTTTTAGGCGCCTTTTCTGTAGAGAGCTGAATTGCATGCAAAAAATTGTTTCCAGTTTATGTACATGTTTATTATTACTATTACTAGCATACATTTAACTTACTGTATTGTTGGTGCAGTTTCTTTGCAGAAGTTACACACAGTGCAAGTGTCAGGATAATTAGGCTATAATCATGCTTTCAATTCACCCATATGATTCACTTAATGTAATTGGGAGCTGTACAAATGAACCAAGGGCAAGAAGTCTTGTGAAGTCCTGTGGCCCTCTGAAGCACTTGTGAAGGTGCCAGTTTGCATCTAGGGATATTTCCTTGCTTTTGGTATTCTGTGAAAGGACTGATAATTTGAGGTACAAAAGCAACATTTTGTTTCCATGACACTGGCTGCTGAATATTCTGACATACTTTTTCTATCCAAACAAAAGGTATCATTTGGTCATCTTAACTTGTGGTCAGTCATTCTAAATTAAAGAGTAGATTCTACCCTTGCCCTCAGTTGCACTTTGTGGGCAACTATGCCAGAACCTACAGACAGAATTTGATTGGTGTCCAGATATAGTAAAAAAAGAAAAATCTTGTCATCTAGAAGCAGGGCAAACAGAAAATAGAATACATGCAGCATGTCAGTTCGTTTACTCTTCATTTTGTCTTCTTTTGTTTCAGCTTTATCTGGCATATTTTTCTCCAACAATATCAAATACCACCCCCCCAGCTTACGTAAGGTTCATTGTACTGATACTGTCCTATCCAAGTGTCCATCATTGTCATTGACTAATAGAATTCCTCCCTAATCACCTATTCCAGGTGATTCCCGCCATGCATACCGTAAATAAACCACTTATCCTGAAAAGTAGATTGCTTTGCACACAGACTATATTTACATTTCTTACCTTGCTACTGTATTAGAAAGCTTTACTTGATGCATCTCAATTATTACCCCAAGTTTTCCATGCAATCTAAACCACACTGTGGTAGTGGAAAGGATAGGAAGGGCACACCAGCTCCGAGCCTGCTTTTCACAGAAACAGAGGTTGGATAAGGGCTGTATGCTTATGAACGAACTGGTAAGAGATGTGAGTGTTGTCATTAGCTTTGCACGTCAGTATTCTTATTTTCATTTTTGTAGGTACTTCCTAATACAGGCTGGAGATAGAATGGTAAAGGAAAATGGTGATTAAAGAAGTTGGAAGGTAAGATAAGGAAGACCTTAAAGACTACTCTGAGCTCACTATCCTATCTCTTTTACAAGTCCACTTTTATTAGAGTTTGTCAGCTTGAGCAAATGCTCTGAGATATCACAGCTGTTCTGCCATCCACACAAGCAGATTATAGAAAATAAAAATACAAGGTTCCAGTCTGCCCTGGAGCCAAAGGCCTGGGACTCTTGGCACTTGAAAACTGAAAGGGTCTGCACAGTTCCTCCTTCACAATTTAAAAAGTGTCTTATCAGTTTTGCTGCTGTTATTATGTTGTAGGCAGCAGAAACGCTGACAAGAAACATTTTTAATTCAAAGCTTCTGTTCAACAGTTCACAGCAGAGAAGTGACCTAGAATCCTCCGGACTTTCTATGGCAGCCAAGCTGGCAGTTACAGACCCTGTGGAGATTATTTTTAAAATATCACTGTTTCTGAAATTAAATACTACAGTGTCCTGGGTTCTACCTGGTCTATACAGACTTGGGATGGGGTTGGGGTGTCTGTGTAGACACGGAGTCCTTTTTTTCTAATCTTGCCAATTTTTTAGCCTCTGTAGTGAGTTTCTCATGAAGGCTTTGATGACTATTTCATTTTCTCATTTTTACCTTTTCATCTGTCAGTATAGACAAATGCTACCTGTTCACTTTTGCTTTTCCTATTTCCTCACTAAATTTCAGGAAAGGAAAATTGACTAAAATAGATATACTTGTGAGAACAAGAGAACATGTGAAGGGATAATAGAATTAAACGGGAATTTAATTAATGTAGTGAACATTTCTTTTGGAGAAAAAAGGTACTTTCATAAAATTTACTTTCATTAGCTGATAAGTAAATAGCTTCAATATTCTCAAGACTTAATTAAATACCTATAAAGACAAAAGAGCAAATTCCATCAGCATGTTGAAATTCTCTAGATGAAAATGATGGCTTTATTTAAAATAAAGCATCTGAATGTGGATCTATTAATTAATTCATTAGAATGTTAAGCTGCTTAGTAAAAATATTGAAATACAATTAAAATGCAATCCTTTCTTTGTATTCTTAAAATAACTTAATATGATATCGTAGCATTCAGGGTTTTTGCCAGTTTGCTGCCTCAAGGCACCACACCAATGTTATGTTAGTGACAAGGTAGGGAAGGAAGTTACAGCGTATTTGGTAAGAGTGCTGGCAGTCCTCATCACAACTGTAACAGTTTAGCAGTCTCAGGAAAAAGTTAAATACTGAACAGTGGAAAGTACTGACCTAATCCATGTCAAGCTGCTATTGAATTGCAGTCTCCGCTAACATAAAGGTCTTTAAGCCCCTTGACTGGCTGTGAAAGGAGACATCAATGACTAAGGTTGTTTTAGTTTAACATTGCTTCCAAAATGCAACAAATATGTTATGATGGCTAATTGGAATGTGCCTTTTGCTTTTTCTCTTTTACTTTTAAATAAAATTATATAAATTTTTTATTTGAAAGAGTCATTCAAGACAAACAAAACAAAACTTCGGGAGCAGTTAGTATTGCCCAAGAGTTCTTCCTCGTCAAGATGCTGGTGGAGTTCTGGGCATGAGAACAACCTGCAAGTTAGCTACTGTTTTGCTGCTGTTTGATAGACCAGGAGTAAGCTTTAATGGAAATCACCACCAGGGCTCCTCCTTCTCAAAAATCACACCAGTAACGCTTTATGGGAAATAAGACCCATTGTAGTACCCAGATCTGTTTTTTTATAAGGTCTAAATGATCTAAATGTTTGAAATATAGAAAGTATTTAATTATTCAATTGTAATGTTACTCAGATCCCATGAATTAATGCATTTCTGTCAGACTTTTATTTGCTTATTTTTAAAGTGCTGAGAGTTCATTACAACGAACTCAAGAACAGACTCAAAAAACATATTGCTGCAAAAAAAATAATATTCTTAATACCAAATTTGTGAATAAGAAAATAATTTTCTGCATTTTTAAGTAAAGCTGAAAAACAGATATGAAGAATAGTACCTAACTGGGTGGTAGAAAATTGCAGAGAAAGGAAGTGAACTAGAATGGAAGTGAACTTTATAGATTCTTTGAATAATCACCTGGACTAGAAGAGACTGAAATCCCTGATTAAATAAATACCTAATTGTCTATACAAGGGGAACATCTGCAATAATCTAGATTGAGAGATATCTACTACAGAGTATCTGGTAGCAAGTTAATTAATAGGTTCACATAGTCTAGGTGTTGAATAAGCACCCAGTTGGAATTTAGGTAAATTTGTGAGCCGAGTGGTAATTTAAATTTAGGTCTTGTCTTTAAGGAAGAGTTTTCTAATCAATACAAGGAATTCCCAAGCTGCTGGCAGGTAATATTTTCAGACTGCAAAGCTATTCAGCTACTGTATCTGGTTCTTCTATGTAACAAATTATATTTACATTTCCATACATTACTGTAATATTGAGCCTCATTCAGAAAATGAGCTACTCATCTAAGATTTAAATTCCCCTTTTCTATTTTAAAATTTTAACAAATCAACTGAAGAGTTCTTTTTTTCTACAATTTGTAGATTTCTTTCATCCCTATTATCTTTTCAGCACTCTTTCAAGTTCACAATAATCCAATTATCTTTCTAAAACTGCTCAGTTTTTTTATGAAGTCTCAGTTCAATGACAATTCTCTCACTTGTTGAGGCTCTTTGATAAGACCAGATATTGTTTCCTTTTGTCATCTTTCAATCTTTCTGACAACCTCTTTACTTTCATGGTTCAGATTGTGAAGTCATGCTCTTACAAATTAGATCTCTCTAATATTACAGTAGATTTTCTAGTGACAGTACTATGAGTTTCAGAGACTGTCTAATTTGAAATATATCAGTGACAACATAAGTTTGGCTTCAGGTAAATCACAGAATGGTTGACCATTACTAAATGAAAAAAAAAAAAAAAAAGAAAAAAGAAAAAGTTATGGTCAAAACCCAGATCCAATCTTTAAATTGAGGGTTATTTTATACTACGTACTACTGTTTTATACTATTACTTTTTCTTTTTCTTTTTGCTTTTTAAAATATTTCTGTTACCAAACAACAGGTCACAGATGAATGAATTCTGCTAATAAGCTCCCACTGATTTGTCTGAGTAAGTAGATGAACACTTACCAGAAAAGTTTAAAGAATGTGCCATCAATTTAAGGAGCTAACATGCCACAGGGTAAAGATAGTAGTGTTTAAACAGAATAAGGCACAAGTCGTTTATTCATAGTAATAACCACTTAACCATGTTTATTGGTATTTGGCCAGAAAAATTAGCAGACAATATGCAAATAGTTCTCTGTATTGAGTTCATGCAGCTTTAATTAATGAAATTTAATTAATTTAATTGCTAATGCTGTTCCAGGAGGAATGAACATTCAAGAAGGTATTCTGTAGTGGCAATGTAATTTAGGCATTTAATCTAGGTTTATAAACGTGGAGTAGAAATATACTCTCTTAGCCCTTTGTCTTTTGTATGGTCTGTAACACATTCAACTTGCAAACCTTTCAGGAGCAGAAAATGGGGTTTACACATCTTCGAAAAATGGCATGTAATTCGATGGCAATTTTAAAATATCTGGAATATAATTAACTTAATTTCATTTCACTAGATGATAAGGTGGTGCAATCACATTTTTAAAAAATAAAATGAAAATCGCTATCAATATCAATACGATGAGTTTGCTTGCACTCGGTATCTACTGTATCAAATTTAGAAGATGCCATAATAACCAGAAATTTGCCATAGTGCAATAATATTCTAATTGACTGAAATGCTACACAGTATCTATATATACATTTCTATGCTTAAGATTATACCATGCAATGAAGAAGTAGATTTAACAGTTGCATAAACTTTTGTCTCAGAGATGAGCATGTGTGCATAAAAGGCTTTTTTGATTGGTTTTCTGAGGACCATTCTGACAGCAAAGATATCATGGAATCATGGAATTTTCAGAGTTGAAAGGTACCTCTAGACACCTGGAAGTCCAACTCCCCTGTGAAAGTAGGATTCTTTAGAGCACATTACTCAGGACTGCATCCAGGTGGGTCTGGAAAATCTCCAGAGAAGGGGACTCCACAACCTCCCTGGGCAGCCTGTGCCAGTGCTCGGTCACCTGAACCATAAAGAAGTGTTTCTGTGTATTTGAACGGAACTTCCTGTGTTCTAACTTGAGCCCATTACCCCTCTTCCTGTCACTGGGAACCATTGAAAAGAGCCTGGCTCCATCCTCCTTCAACCCACCCTTTAGATACTTGTACGCCATAATAAGGTCTCCCCTCAGCCTTCTCTTCTCCAGGCTAAAGAGTCCCAGCTCTCTCAGCCTTTCCTCATAAGGGAGATGCTCCAATCCCTCAGTCATCTTAATTGCCCTTTGCTGGACTCTCTCCAGTAGTTTCCTGTCTCCCTTTAACTGGGGAGCCCAAAACTGGACACAGTATTGCAGTTGTGGCCTCACCAGTGCAGAGTAGAGGGGGAGAATGACCTCCCTCGACCTACTGGCCACACTCTTCCCTATGCAGCCCAGGATTCCATTGGCCTTTTTGGCAACAAGGGCACATTGCTGGCTCATGAATAATTTACTGTCTACTAGAACCTCCATATCCTTGTCCTCAGAACTACTTCCCAGCAGGTCTACCCCTAACCTATACTGGTGCCTAGCATATGACTGAATTCTTTTGACAAGTTTTCTACTGAAATGAAAACATAATCACAGTGTCCACAGTCAGGTTCCTATTTTAGTTCTCAAACTTAAGAGATAATGTTTTTCACAAAATAAATGGAAAAAAAAAAACAGTAATTTTTCGGAGGGCAAATTAGAGTTCAACTTACATGCTGTAATCTAAACTAATTGCATTAATCTAGTGATGTAAACACTCCCTCATGATGCTTTACAAGGTATTTTGAAGGTAGAGGTCACCTGGTTACAAATGCTAAAATTACAGTAGTGTGCAACTTCACATGAAGCTATTTCTGACCTATCAGTTCAGAAATATAAAGAATTATGTAGTAAAGATTAACAGAGCACGTCTGCTTACTTATAGATTTCATGAACAGGATACCTTGTGAAACTCCAGGGTCTGCCCACTGTTGCAGTTATCACAGTTCACAAAAGGACTCTACATATGTATACAGGGCCCAGGAGTCCCATTTCTGCTTAGCCCAGGGCCGTCAGTCCCCTGCTACAGCAACACTGTAGGAGTGCCAGTCTCAAGCCATTCTCCACATTTCTATGGGATAGACCCCTTGTACCTACACTGTAGGGGACTTAGCTCCTCCAAGGACTCTCAGCTCTGTGCTGGTACCATGTCTCGAGCCTGGCCCTGGTCCCATCTATTTTTGCTCCTTGGATACACCCTGGCCCTGGTCGATTGTTTGCCATGTTGCCATGGCTACCAATGGACCCTGTTACCAGCCCCTGGCTCTGCCCCCCATATTCAGCCCCTGAGGGACTGTGCTGCATTGTGGAGTGCACCTCAGTTTCTTGTTCCTTGTCTTCCAGCCCTTGCTGCTCTCTGACGATAAAATTAAATTTAATTGGCTGTACTTCAAGCCAGCTCCAAAATCTGTCCGTATGTACAGGGAAATAAATCCTTCAGAAATGCACATTCAATTTTTACATTAAACTAGGAAAAGAGAATGATTACTTTTGGTCACTTCTTATGGGTTACTTAGTGTAGAATCATAATTCAGACTGGAGGGACCTCAAGAGAGCTGTAGTCCAACATCCTGCTCAAAGCAAGGTCAACTGGGAGATCAGACCTCAGAGGGGAGAATCCTCGACCACTATGGGCAGTCTCTCCGTTTTGGTTAGGATGATTGTCTTGCCTTTCACCTCAATGGAGACCCTTCTCCCTAGGCTCCTTACAGGTATTTGAAGAATGCTCTGACACCTCTCTGCCCCCAGCCATCTCTTCTCCAGGCTGAAGAAGACTTTAGCCTCTCCTCGCAGGGCAAGTGGTCCATGGCGGCCCTTCCCTGAGCTTGCTGCAATTTATCAGCATCTTTCTTGTACTGAGGATCCAATACTGGATGTTGCATTCTAAGTTTAAGAGCTGAGGAAAGGGAAATAACTGCTTCCCTCAATTTACTGACTACTCTTCTGTTGGTGCAGCCCAGTATGATATTAGTTACCATTGCTTCCAGGGTGCACTGTTGCCTCAGGTATTAAGTAGTTGAGACTTTTACCTTTATTCTATTACAAGAACAGAATTTTATATTCCAATAAAGACTGGTGTTTTACCAAAATAACCCACTAACAGAAAAGATGATTTTAGGCCCCAAGGAATGACATGAAATTAACAAAAGCTCCCGGTGTATGCATTTTCCTTTAAAAGGCAGCATAGCATACCTATAAGAGTTTAAAGAAATTAAAACACTCAAAGGCGTCTGACTGGAATCATAGAAAAGCTACTTGTTTATTTTTCCCCGAAGATGACCTTCTCTGTGATGTGAAAATAAACTCTAGATGTACCTTACGATATCTAATGAAAAGACAAGAAGGGTCTATAGCTCAGGCCTTGAAATAAACTCTTTGATTTGCTTCAAAACTCTAATGGTACTGCCCTTTAACAAACCTACTCTTTGAACTTCTGGATGCAGCAGCAAAGAATACCAAACAAACAGATTGAATTGTTGCTGTAGAATAAAAACCAAGTGACTTTGAGTAGATGTCCAATCTGTTGCATCTAATTAGTCACTTTAGATTGCTCTTAAATATAACATTTCTTCTTTGTTGAATATCCATGTTCCTGAGAAAAAGAAGGAATGAAACCTATTCCTTCTGTATTATTTAATTTGGGAGAAAAATCAATTGATAACCATTCTTAGAATTCTGTGTAATTTCTTTTGGGAAACACAAGGTAATGTTTATATTTTCCTATGCTACACTTACACAGATTAAAACTGGAAGGTGGAACGCACGTTAATCAAGTTTTTATTCTTAAAATGGTGAGAGTTCAATTAGTAATATTCATTACAAAAAAAAAAAAAAAAAAAAGGACTGGAAAGTCACTTTGGCTTTGCACTTTTCATTTTACACTGTGGAAAGAGATCTGTTGATAAGTCAACGTGAGTCAACTCATCTGTTGATGAGTCAACAGTGTGCCCTGGCAGCCAAAAGGGCTGTGTCCTGGTATGCATCAAGCACCACATAGCTAGCCAGTCGAGGCAGGTGATTGTTCCACTCTACATTGCACTAGTGCGGCCCCACCTCGAGTACTGTGTGCAGTTTTGGGCACCCCAATAGAATAAGGACATCAAACTATTAGAGTGTGTCTAGAGGAGGATGACCAAGATGGTGAAAGGTCTCGAGGGGAAGACTTAGGAGGAGCAGATGACATCACTTGGTCTGTTCAGCTTGGAGAACAGAAGGTTGAGGGGTGACCTCACCACAGTCTCCAGCTTCCTCAAGGCGGGCAGCATAGCAGGAGGTGCTGATCTCCTCTCTCTGGTGACCAGTGGTAGGACACAAGGAAATCAAATGAAGCTACATCAGGGGAAGTTCAGATTGGACATTAGGAAAAGGTTCTTCACTGTGAGGACAGCCAGTCACTGGAAGAGGTTCCCCAGGGAAGTGGTCAGAGCACTAAGCCTGTCAGAGTCCAAGGAGCATCTGGATGATGCTCTCAGTCATCTGATTTCATTTTTAGTTAGTCCTGCAAGGAGCAGGGAGTTGGACTTGATGACTCTTATGTGTTCCTTCTAACTTGAGATGTTCTATGATTTTATGATTCTTAAACAATATAAGGAAAAATTAATCACCAACTTACTGAATTTTTCATTTTTTTCTTCTTGCAAAAGATCTATGAACAAAACTCATTTATATATTTTTTAATTAATTTAGTAATGCTCCAAGTCGAAAAGGAGGCACTGGATCGGATGAACTGTAGTGAAGGCCTAATTTTGATCAGAAATGGATCCAGATCAGGCCAGATCCGTAGGCTATATAATTAAATCTAGAGCAAAACCAAGCAAATTCTCTGAATAACAAATTTCCTAGCTTCAGACGTTCAAAGAAGTGGACAAATTGAGAAGTATGTTAAAATCTAGTCTTGCCTTTATTGCAAACAGGCTAAAATCACAAGAAAAGTCCACAAGCAGATAACATGTGAAATGGTCAGGTCACTAGGCTGTAGGTAGCAGTTTGGAATAGTTTGACTTATCCCAGTGCTCTGATGAAGAAAAGGTGAATACAATTTAAATACCGCTGGGGCCCTTCAGCAGTCCCACTAGGTGTCCTATGGACTCAATGTGATGTTCATCTGCTTGTAAGACAACTGATGTGACCTGAAGGGAGGAAGAACAATAATACCACACAACTTATATTTTCCACCATGTCACCTGCACTTATGTGACAATAGGGGTCTTTACACTGACAAAAATTTCTGGGGGACAGGGTGAAAAATGCTAATATTGTCATTTCTGTAGTAGCATGTCATATATTCTGTCAAAGAAGAGAAAAAAAAAAAACCACCTGTGTGTTACAGTTGTGGTTAGGTATGGTTTATACACTTCCATGTACTAGTCATTTATGCTTACTTTAAAGACAGTAGTGAGAAAAGTAATGGGATGGCACTCTGGAATTGTTTATCTCTGCCCTCTACTATACAGGAAGTCTGCAATGACAACATAGGACATTGATATCTGCATTGTAATGTGTATTAGAAGTCTTGTGAGGTGAATCCTGACCACCTAATATCTCACATGTGATAGTATTTATAAACTTAGGTAGCTGTCTTTAAAAATGGTACCTACAAGATAGTGTAGTTGGTTTAAAGGAATGAGCTAAGGAAAGAATGAAACAGAAATTAAAATGAAAAAAAAAAAAATCTCCCAAGAAAGGAAACCAATCCCAGAAAACAGGGCAGTATCCTTTTTCTTTCATTTGCATTTATGCCACAGATATTACTGGAGGTGAAGACTGATGCATATCATGAGGACACGCTGTCTATCAACTAAATTAACTTGAACGGACTTCTGAAATATAGAGACAGAAGAAGAGAAAAGAATCCCTGTGCAGTATAGCCTGAAATACCTCACATGGGAAAGCCAACCTTAGAACTGAAGGGGTTCAGAGGTTGGAAAAAGGAGACCCAAATGTCAGAGGAAATTGAAGTAGCCCAGGAAAAAATTAGTGCTATGTGTATGCTAAGATAGCATATTCTTAAATCATGTTTCTATTTTGTAACTATTTCCAATCTTTGGCACATTTTTTCTTTTTTAATTTATCATTTCAAGTCTCTGTAGTTATTAAACTGTATTCAAGTGAATATAATATAATATAATATAATATAATATAATATAATATAATAGCCAAACTGAATAATACTTTCATGAAAGACCCAAATCCAAACATGACAAACTTGTTCCTTGGAGTATTTGCAACCCAAAACAATCTTGGGAATCCAAGATATTGTGATGTATTTTCTTCTAAGCAGCAAGAGCCAGTTTTGTGTACTCAGTAAATCTGCTAGCAGGTGTTACGCAATAGAAAAGCAGAAAAGTGGTGACACAATTTACAACTGTAAGACTGTTATAATCTCCTATTGTCATTCTGCATTACACATGTTGCATCAAGATGCAGCTTGATAAATATTTTAAATTAAGGTAAATGGGCTGTTGTCAAAGGAGCAGTGTTTTTTCATGCCACCAACTGTATGTATTTCATTCATGCTGATAGTATTTGTGAGCCATGCAGCAGGCTGGACCAGAGAAAAGGATAAGAGAATAATACAGAGGAAACAAAATTATATGTGTTCATCCATACTAGTTCCCTGATCTGGCTCCCTACAGAGCCGTGTGAGTCCTACAGTGAGCAAACTGGAAGTGAGAAAGGAACATGAGGCTGGGGACCACACTAAATCCGTAGCACCTCAAAAGCAATTATGATAGTTAATACTAAAATTCAAGTAATATTGTCTCCACTACTTTTTCAATCCCTCTGCCTGCTCTCTAGTTATGGCTTAATCCTATCAGTTTGATTGCTACCCCTCTGAAAACTCGAATACTGTGCTTATTTGCCTTGGTCCATTAGTTAAAATTGAAACGTGTTGCCAACCAACAGTAATGTGAGAAACTATGCTGTAAGAGTTTTTGTACAATTTTGCAGTTATAACCAAGTCTGTTTTATCAACACTTAGCTTCCGTCTCCTTTTCTACTATCATCTTCCAAGAATTTCTTCTTTTGATTTCTTTTGTCCAATTAACTCCTCGGTTTTGAGCAACTTTTCCTGGGTTTATTAAATATTATTTTATTGTTTGCTTTAAAAGGCATTCTATGAATAACAAATAAATAAATGTATTTAAAAGATCCTTTTAAGTGACAGCAGAGCCTTGGAAAAGGTTGAGGTATAAGTCTGTATTTATTGCACCTAAACAATATGTGAAGTTGGAATGTATTTTAGACGTGACAGCAGCAGAATTGTGGATGGAAGTAGAATTTTTTTTCCATATTAAGATGCTCCATGCCCAGAATAACACATTCTTATTGCTTGCAATGAGACCCCTTGTGACAAGTACAGGATTGAGCAATGCTACACTGTAATTAAAGATGACATAGCATGTTGTTATTTTGCAACGCTACTTGTCTATAAGCATCTTATTTTTGTATTTGTCTACTTACTAATAACTAGTAAACTAGAGAGACGGGGTGCTGAAAGGAATAAGCGTACAGCACAGGCTTTCATTTCTACATCACCAATTTAGACCTGGAGACAAACACTCATGTTGAGAAGCCATAGTTTAGTAGCATTTTCTTAGCCTGTGGTTTCAAATAATTTCCCGGATAATGCATATCTTCATCACAAAATCACCTCTACAACTACCACTAAGTACATCAGTGTTGGTTATCGCTTTAGAGAGACTGGGAATTGGGATGCTGCACGTGGCAATGATATCTGG
The DNA here is from genome assembly GCF_965231255.1 of Vanellus vanellus. Lineage (NCBI taxonomy): Eukaryota > Metazoa > Chordata > Aves > Charadriiformes > Charadriidae > Vanellus > Vanellus vanellus. Next base: position 152,866,828 of record NC_138906.1, read on the forward strand.
TCCTAAAAGAACTAAGAACGCTTATTCCTTGGAGGCACACTGACAGAACAGTGTCCACCTACAGAGTTTCCTACTGACTTGAAGAGTTTTTAAGATTCCATGTTGAGCATACTGAACCTGTTCTTGCAGATCTGTGTATTTTGGTATTATTGATACAGAAGTTCTATCAAAGCTGATACAAACTAAAGCCAAAATTCTATCAAATACTAAATGAGGGATGAAGCATTCAGCCGTGTACTTCTAAAGGTACAAGTGTCACCTATCAGTAGCTCCATTTTTATGAACTTTATGGATATTTCAAAGTCTTCTATTGTGTATTACTACTTCAAAATTTTATTGAGCTGTAACTTAGGAAAAGCATGAAGGAAGAAACTGCTTATAAACATGGAGGCGCATTTAATTTGATACTTTAATGAGCAGTATATTAGTTCCTACAGAATACTGTTTCAACTATATTGGATTAGAGTTATCACTACTTGTCTAGACAGGGGATCAAAATGTGAATCTTAAATTAGATTTCCTTAAGATTTGCTTTTGTCAGGGTACTGTACTTATCTTAATAATATGACAGTCCAGTAGCTGAAGAATATGAGTTCACAAAGAAAACCTCAGAATCTCTTGAGAAATTTCTTTCAAGACTTGCAGTGTATATTAATTTTTTTTTCATGAAAAATGACATTGAAAATATAAGAAAAAAGTAAAGCAAGGCTGACATATAATTAAGATCTCAAATTAATCACTGTCTTAGTTAAACTTCAATATGAGGCTTGTATCAAAATGATAAATTACAGTACCATAGGTTGACAAATATGGCTTATTTAACAACATTATTCTGAAAGAAATAAATTAAACAGAACATTGAAATAGTAAGTGGATTTTTCCATACTAAGGGAGAGACATTTTTTTTCTTCCAATAATTAAATATTTCTTAAGGCAGATGAAATGATAGGTTACTCATTGGTTTTTAACTTTCAAATAATGACTTTTTTTGCAGATGTTAAAACAAATGGATATATTTCCATTCATTTCGCCCGGAACAAAAATATGCATGTTTCTGTTCTCTAATCAATCAACTTATTTATTTATTTATTTATTTATTGAGATGTAGCAAAGAAAATTTAGCATCCAACAGACAACAGCAAAAGTCCAACCAGTAGTTATGGTAGAATAAAACACTGGGTCTATAATCAAGCACATGTGCATGAGCTTTTTTCCTACAAATGATATGTTATTTTGTAAATGAAAGAACAAGGAAGAGAAGTCTATCTAGATGAATTTATCACACGTATTCTCTTTAAAATAGGATGGAAAATGCTTGGCAGCAGGAACAATGCTTAACCACATTTTTGCATGCTGTTAATAAAGTGACACAGCCATAAAAGTCACTGAGTCTTTGAGAGGTACTAGTGGTTAGACACTCCCTCCTGCATGGCACAGTCCCCTGCCTGCAAGCCAGACCCATCGTCTTGGACAGTGTGCTTCTGGCCTGGAGCCCAGACCCATAATTTCACAGAGCAATTGCTCTTTGTTCAGCTTCACAACTGCTACTTCATGCTTTTCACCCACGTGAGTGGTAATAACGTGGCCAAGGGAAAGAAACCTTAAGCAGATCAAAGGTTGGTATGGGATTCTGAGGGGAAGAGCAGAGGGGGTATAATCCCAGATGGTGTTGGTATTCCTATCAGTTCTTCTGGTTAGGAGAAAAGCTCTGGCTATAAGCAAGCACACACAGGACACCAATGCCTAGCTACACAGTTTTCTTCAAGGGTTTGACCTTAATCATGGTACCTCATCTGAAGATGAAGTAGGACTGTTGGGAAGAAACAAAATCACCTTGTTGAGTCAGAGAAGAACATAACCACAAGCAGACTTGCTTACCTCAAAAGGAGGGCCTTTAAAACTAGTCTTGTCAGGGGCCAGGGGCCTAACTACAAAGTAGAAGAGAAGAAAATTGAGCCCAGGATTAGGCAGGAGGCTGGGTAGTAAGGAGTAAAATTGGAATGTTAGATTTTAAGACATCGCATTTAGATTTATTTGGGGAATCATTAGGCAGAGTCTCCTGGGAAGCAATTATGAAGGGCAGCCAGAGAGATGGCTGATTTTTTTAAAAGACAACCAACTATTTTGAGGGGAAGTGAACTTTGGTAAATGACTCATGAGGCTAACAAGGGAGCTTCTTAGTGAACTAAAATGCAAAGAAGTACAGACACAAAAAAACCCAAAGCACCTAGAAAAAAGAACAGACAACAAGAAAGGAACATAAAAATGTTGCTTCAGTACTTGCGGACAAAATGAAGAAGGCCAAAGTCCAAGGGCACTAATGTTAGTAAGGGGTTTTACGGATTATACAAAGGGATCCTGTAAGCATGCTGGTAGTGAAAAGGCCAGGGGAAAACAGACACTGTTCCCACCCCAGTGAATGGCAGCCAAAACCCTCACCCACTCCAGTAGCAGGCACCAAGTCTCCACTCGCTCCAGTAGCTGATACCACAGGCCAGGGGCACCTACTGCCACAGTCTGGCTCCAGTAGCTGGCACGCAGCCCTTGAAGCCCTCACACACACAGGATAGAGATTGAGATTGCACTGAGCTTTAAAAAAGGATTTAATAAGAAGATAGGACAGATAGTGGTGATTAGGTGCAGGGCTCAGCCAGCCCAGCGTACTGACCAGATCTGTTTTTCACACAGACATCACAACATTCACAGAATGATGAAAATGCAGAAGAATAGCACAAAATACTTTGTGATTTGGTACAAAAACCTTTATGTTAAGACTTTAAAAGCTCATATTAAAGACACAGGATACTCTGAAGTATGTGATTTTATTGCAGTACTTGAGAACCTAACATAAGAACTAGCAGATGTTAATACTAAGGGCTCTGTAAATTAGCAGATAAAAGCAGAACGAGAGTCAGTGACAGGAAGTTTAAAAATCAAAGTTAAAAAGTCTGACATCTAAGTGGGGCAGGGTGATCAGTGGAATCAAAGAAAGTGATAGTTTTCTGAAATCTTAATGTCTTCAAGAGCTGAATTTGTTTCCAGAAGTTATTCTTTAGTGAAATCCAAATTAGTGATTGCAGTATCAAGACAATGGTGTGAAAGGCAATAAAAAGTAAACAGATTAAGCCCACAGGTCTATTTTCCTTCACTCTTTCTGGATCTATACAGGACTGGTGGGAAAAATAAAACATATAAGTAACATATTTAAAATTAATAAACAACAAGGCAACCTGGTGTTCATGTCATAACGAGTTATTCCCTTCTATGTTACAGCATTACAAGTACTTCTGGCAATAGGATTAGCATGATAGTACTGAGGCAGTGATGTATTGTGACACACAGGCTACAATGGATCAACTGGAAAAAAAAGTATTTTCCCAGCCAATATTTATTTTATTTAGTGGCAATATTAAGTATTAACTGACAGATTGTATTTTGGAAATGTTACTTATGATTTTAAAAAACATTGGCTAGGAAGATGTCACGTGGCTATACATCCCTGTACGGTACATGGGAAACAATATTGATTTATAGTTTTACCAGGTAAAATATTCGAGGTGTTTTGAAAATTTTAATAGGGTAAAATTCTTGTTATGCTTTTTCTTGTCTGGATTGATGCTGAAGTATCAATAATATGATCAAAAGCAGAATAATATTCTACTATTGTTAATCACAGCATGAAATTTGTGCAAATTTATTTTTTTAGTGTAGTTACACTGCAAATGCATCAATATACAAAAATCAGTTTGCAACATGACCTAGTACCATATTTTATAGCTTACATATTTGTTTATTCTTTATCTCAACTTTAATTATTATTTGATAACTCCCCTTCATTTACTAAATTAATTAAAAAATATTGCAAATCGTAACTTTCCCTTTTCCTTCCTTATACCAAGGGAGTTCAGAACTACCAAACACATTAATGGCTTTCTTGAAGAGTCATGCAATAAAGTCAAAGCTTGATAAGCATCTTTCATGTTTGCTATTTCCCTGAATAGACAACCATTTTATTTCTGCATCACATGCTGTGGATAGCAGATACAAGTCTATGAACAGGCATTGTTGGGGTGTTTTCCATCCACAATTCCAATTCTGGTATTCCAAGACCAGAAGTATACGCTAGATAATTTGATGTTACATCCCAGAAAACACAACAGATACATTCAGCAAAAAGAAAGAAACTCCAGCACCTTTTCTTTTCTTGTTATCCAACAGGTTGAACGGAAGTAAAAATTTGGACTTTAGATTGGCTTCTTACGTTTAATACGTTTCCTTGTTAGATTTAGTAAGTTTCATTTTCAAAATAGGAGTTTCCATGATGAATATATATGCTGAGGTAATTTAAGCATTCCCTATTTTAAATATTCTTTTCATTTCTTTGTGGGTGTTTTTTGTTTGTTTTTTTTTTTTTTTTTTTTAAGAAAAACTAGGCAAACTCAATTTAATTCCATTTTTATTAAGAGCTTGCTGAAGCAATTTTATGACAGAGGGCAGCCATACCCAAAATAGCTATGACAAAATCTGAACACCAACAAAACGCCTGTAGTATCTATCAGGTAGTACGCCTGGTGACAACTTTACAGATTAAAGTCTGTGTCTTTTACAACTCCAGCCTGGTAAATGTGTTTTGGGCAGACCTTTCATAGAGACCACTCCAACCAACAATTGATTAGTACTCGTTTAAATTTTTATATGAAATCAGTAGTGATATTATTAGCTTAATACAGCTAGTATTTCATGAACCTTACCTAAAACCAAGATTTAGATTATGTGTAACCACATTTCTGAATTCTACTATGCAGAACAGCTAAAAATAAATGATCCTATTTGTTCACATTCTGTAGCTCCATACCAACTGCCAAAATTATTTTTAGCATCCACATCCTGGCACATTTAAGTCCTACTAGTATTTCTGATCTACATGCTTCAATAATCCTGTACATCAGCTACCAATTTTTCTTAATATCGCTGAAAGAAATGCATGATAGGTCCCTAGAAGTCACTAGATGGAAATCCTATTCTGTTAATAAACACCATCTGCTCCCTTCTTTCCTGTCCCCTCCATTATCCATAAAGATGAGATCAGTCTTGAAATTTCTAACATTGCTCTCAAACCCATCTCAAAAGCCTTTCAGCAGAATTGTTGAATTCCTATAGCACCACTCCAGTACAAAGACTATTTCATTATTTATACAGTGTCTAATAATTCAGTTTTGTAAATCAGCTTTAGAAAGATGTGTAGCACTGCAAAGCAAATAAAATTATATTTCTTAACAATATTAGAAATAATTGTGATTTATCTCCAGGACATTCAGAGTTTTCACTATGAGAATAATCTATATATTAAGTTCTTTTTTTCTTCCCTATGATCAATAGGATAACACAAAGATGTCTATCACATACGCCTTGAATAAAGCTTACCGTAAATTCTAGCAGTAAATTTGTTAATGAAGTCAATGATTTTAACAATGTCAGCTACCTGTTTAATAGCTGTAAAATAACCTAGTAAAAACAAAAGGAACCACTGTTCAAAGCAGGACAAGATTCACTGAAGCCCCTTGCTGCATGGGCCAAGCTGCTATGTTGCTTTATTTTGTAGCAGCTGTATTTCCCATCCTGTGCTCTCAATGAATAAAGCTGCTTATGTATCTCAGGACAACAGGAAATGGAAAAGTGCATTAAATTCTTCTATTCTGAAACAAAAATAATCTCATCAGAAATAAAGCTAAAAGGACAGAGCTACACTGTGACTTGGCCTAAATGATCAAATAAAGGATAAGTATAGCGTTTCTTCTCTCTACGTTAATACCTATATGTGTTGTACAGGCCCTGAAAGCTACTAAAAAAAAAAAATGAAAAAAAAAAATGCCAGAAATCTCTCCAGAAAAAAAAAAAGACATGGAAACAGCAGATTTGTAACTCCCCCATTTCTCACTCCAGCCAGCAAAGCTGTGTTGCTAGACAGTGATGAAATGATAAATTGTTGCTGGTAATTTTGTAGCTCAAGTTTTTAAATTTTAATTTTAAAATTTATTTTTTCTTTTAAATTGTAGCTCAAGTTTTTTTCTTAAAATCCCTCCTTAATTTTCAATGCATCTCACCATTTTCTGTTGTCACTGTCAGTGAAGTCTTTGTCTTTGAGTAATCTGTTTCAGTTTTCTCTCATGAAATCCTTTATCTCCAGGGGTATTGTGCTATACATAAAGGTGTATTTCTCAGATGTGTTCTTTTCCAAATAATAGAGAAACATAAGCTAACGCAACTATGATAGAAGGTGAGAAGGAGAAGAAGAAGGAGAGATGGAGAGAGGGATGGAGGGACAGAGGATACAGACTAAGTATTATAGTATTGATGGTAGGAAGTCAGAGGGGGTATTTCTGTCATCTATTGTGTACTTTGACTGGATGCAATTGCAGGGCCAATGATGGCCGATGATGGCCCAGCATGGTAGTTCTATTGATGATACAATTTTCTATCTTTTCATACACGTTTTTATTCTCAGGATACCAGAAAATTAATATGTTCCTCTATGTTATCATCAAGAAGGTCCACAGTAGATTCATATTTTCTACCGATTCTGTCAGGTACTCTGGAGTTTCTTGTCAACTTTCAGCTCAACTGCAAATATGTCAAGGAGGATAGGAGGTCAGAGAAAGAGACGTTGGTGGGCTTTGTTTATTTGTGGGGGTTTTTTTGGTTGTTTGTTTTGTTTTTTTGTTTTTTTGTTTTTAAGAAAGTGAACAGTAATACATCTCATATAACCATCTGTCTATGTCTTCTATTTCCAAACATTTCACAGGAAAGTATTTTAAATGATCACTGATTATGAAAGGTATGTTCCTTCTTTTTCAAATCACACCTGGATCTAATCCCTTCAGATATATGTCTGTACTGCTCATCCTGCCCTCTCATGCTGTCTCTGCCTATCATTTTGCTTTATTGCAATGATAGGTTGCTAATCATTTCTGTCTTAGGTTTCAAATTACAAATCCATAATGAAGCACTTAAGTATGTGGTCTGATATTTAGGGGTACTAAGCATGCAGATGTTTCATCAGGAAGCTAAAAAGGAGCTACTGGGCAATCAAAATTTCTGAAAATTGGATACTAGGTAGAACCAGATCTGAAAATGTTGATTGCAGGGTTATACACATTCACAAAGAGTACAAGAACAGAAATGGAGATTGCCCTGATATGATTATCATTTAAATACACCTATTCTCTCATGTCAAGGAATGATGTGTGAAATGAATGTAGCGTAATGAATTTTATTTCTTTGCTAGCTGGTTATAAAGACAGGTAGCTTCATAGGAAGTCAGAAAAACAGGAGCTGAAAGAAAAAAATTCTCACTGAATGAAGCTGCCTTGATGCAGCTCTTAAAAAAGCAGATCTAACCATGGGAAGGGAGACTCCGGTGAACTAAAACTCTGGGGTCTAGCCTAACTTCTTTCAATATTCCTGATTTCACAAAATAAAGCCTCAGATTCAAAAAAAAGATGAGCATCAAATTCAGGGTAACAAGTTTATGTTTTCTTCTAAAATGCTGATTTCTGTAGTTGAAGATAAAATTTCACCACACTTAACAGTGATTTAGGAGCCTGAGTTGTCTTAATCAGCATGTTATTTTAGCTTAGAAAGGAACTCTGTGAGGAATCAGTCATATCTGCAAACTGAATTCTATTGGTGATCTTCCATTTTAGGTTTAATAATTTTCTGTCATAACTGAAATACATAGTACAGTATCTGTTAGCATTAGTAGTGCAAAACCTTTTGGCAAACAATGTATAAGAACAGGAGCTGATACCATACAAAATGAATTTAGATATCCCAATTTATGGCACCAAATCAATGATAAAAAATGATACATAATTTCCTAACATCCATGAGACGTATATACTACATTTTGCATAGTTAAAAATCCGTAGGAATTGTATAGTACATTTCTATATAACTTTTTTTGTAATAAAGCTGCTGTTGAACAAAGTTACTGAACACTTCAAAAATTAAGATGACAGAGTAGCTATAAGCTAGCCAAAAACAATTGTTACTCTTAGCTTGAACTAACAGACTACAAAGTAGCTATAACCCAGCCAAAATCAGTTACACATAGCTTGAATTTCTGTTTTGAAAATTACCTCTTGCTTATGTGCAAGCCAGAGAAAAAGTGTTTGTAATCACCTCATTTATTTTCTGTAATAACTCAAGGGTCAAATAAGGCCTGGAAATTATTTTGTGTTTTTCATTTCACATCTTGATGTAAGTACATGCAGGAGGTAATTTCTATATGAAGTAGCATTCTAATGTGTCACACCTGAAGGTAAACTATGCCAATGGCTATAGACTTTTTACTACAGAGTAATAATATAGGGCTGTATTTCTGTGGCAGGCCTTCATTTCATTACCGGTTTTTGGATATTTTCCTGACTACCACAGTGTTACTCAGCTAGTTACTGACATCAGTTTCTGTTGCAGATGGGACTGAGCAGTGTACAACAATGTCCTCGAAGCTTCTCCAGGCAGTTTACTACAGCCCCTGGCTTGCTGACAGAGACACTTAATGGAATCAGAAAGATCAAGTCTCTTTACAGCAATTAGAAAAAAAAAAAAAAAAAAAACCAACAAAAAAACCCCCACAACTGTTTCTGTTTATATGTTATAAACACGTTAGAATTCATAGTCCCAGTGAGTGCCAAGGACTTAAATAAAATAATGGGTGGATGATATAATCCAACTCTACAAACATGACTAGAGTGAGCTTGATCATAAACAAGATCCTTCCTGGAACATACGTACAATACGATGAACTTCTGGACTTCAGGAATATTTGGGCCAGCTCATTTACTTCAGTGCCTGTGTGAGAACTGTAGACAGTTGTGAAAACTGCAACAGGGAATTAGCTTTATGTCAGTTCAGAGAACTGAGTCAGCATTTCTCCTATGCAAAATTGTGAGAAAGAATCTGTCCATAAATCTTGCAGATATAAATTCAACTATCGAGTGAAATTCAAAAGTAACTAGTAATGTCTTGGCAGTAATTTGAATAGACGTATCTTAGAAGGACCAGAAAGATTATGATTATGTTTTTCAGAATTTAAAGAACTTGGCATTACTAAAGTAAAGGCCAGAAAACATTTGTGTCTGGATGGGACTATAGACAGTAGAGTTTTAAGTATTTTGGTTTCAGATATGCACCTGGATGACTGCATAAAAAGTAAACATTGTAACATGGAAAAAGTTATAAATGTGTATTCGTATACATTTTTGTGGGGCATTTAGTTTTATCATATATAGAGATCAGAGAAGAAAATCCAGACTCTTTTGTTAAAAATGTCTTACCTTCATAGTAAACTTTAAACCCATGAGCACTAACGGCAAAGTCACTTGTCAAGCGCAGTGAAAATACAGATTTTGTACTTGTCACAGGTGGAGGAAGATGAAATCCTGTTAACCTAAAAAAACAAAAAAGCACAACTCAGTGTTAGTTGACTGAAAAATAAAACTGTGTGTGACAGGTTGCTGTTCTAAATGGTATTTCATCATGGAAAGGGCAACTGACTTAAAGAAATATAGTCTATATTACTTGAGAAAATTAATTTTATATAATAGTTTAAGGAATCAATATAAAATTTTAATGGCTTTTATGGACACTGAAACAGATAATGTGTATCAGTTTGAGAAAACTGTACTTAGCAGAGATGATAGTAAGATATAGGAACTGGACTTTAAAAATGGTCCAGATTATCAATAGATGAAAAAAAAAAAAAAAAAAAAAAAAAACCCAAGCAAAACAAGCCAAAACCCAAACCACCAACCAATTTATCCTATTTTGGGTTTTTTTCAAACATCTATTAGATTATATATTTTACCGAGACTTCTGTTAAAGTTTGTAGTGGATGAATTTTCTGCAGCAATATGATGAAAGAAAGGGGACCATGATTCACTTTAATGAGGGAATTTAAGATTATTTAAGCTATGTACTTTAGCCTCAGGGAAGATATTTCTGCTTTCAACGCAAACAAGAAATCCAAAGAATGTTGTGAAATAATACATCCATAAAGAAAGCTCTCTTGCAAGGAGTTACAGGGTTGCTAGGGCTTTTTTTTTGTTTGTTTGGTTGGTTTTGTTTTATTAAAACCACTGTGTTTGAGGCACAGCTGAAAGGACAATTTTTGTGTACTCATAACACTGCTGATATGGCTCAGCTCTACATATTCTTTTCATTTGATGTATATATGGTAACACCTACTTTCTCTATTCTAGAAAAATAAGCTCATCAGGGTTCCTACCAGACCAATAAAACTCATAGTATTTATCTGTTGAAAATATGTAAAGAACAAGTTGAATAATATAGCTGTGTGTACTCACCAATGATATCTAGACATACCTTTGGAGCCCAGCTAGCTGTGTGTGGAAAATTGTGTAGCAGATTAAGATGATTTATTTTATTAATGATTAACATTGATATGCTTTTATGTGTTTGTAGTTGAGCCCTGTTTTTACTTATTACTTTGAATTTATAATTATAGAAAAAATTAGGGCAGAAGGGATCTGTGGAGGTCAGACAATCCAACTTCCTGCTCAAAGTAGGCTTAGCATAAAATTTAGTAAAGGTTGCTCAAGATTTACTATTTCCCTTTCCATTCCTAGAATAAGTTCACCATTTCTTTTTTTTTTTTCCATACAGACATTAACGATCATGTTTTGATTTAGTCCTAGATATGAAATATAAAATTTAGTGTATACACGTACAAACGACATCCGAAGATCTTTACTACTTTGTTTGAAACTGACTGTTAAACAGCTATGTATTAAATAAGATTTACAGAGATGTTAGATTTTGCAATACATCTTTATAGGATTCCAGAACGCACAGTTTATAAGGTAATGCTTAAAAAAAGACGTAAACTCTGATATTTTTTAGTGGAGGAAAAGCTATATATTTTTAATTTTGCTTGATATAAGTACTGAAAGCGCTAATGGTGTTTAATGTTGCTTTAATACGTTTTCTGCTGTACTGAAATTCAGTCTGTCTTGTTCTAAAATTAACTAACAAGTTATGCCCTGCTGTTATCAGTGTTTCTAGTCTCACCAGAAGGAAGGACAGAGAGAGGTGAGAAGCCCAGAATTCAAAATGATTTTCTAAAAAATATTTGTAATTGTGATATTAGCAATTTTAAATGTTTTATTTATTTTTAATGTTAAGATAACTTTAGATGAGTTCTATATAGTGTACCAGTAATTTACCATGAGACTCCTTTGCTGTGGGGATCATAAAAAGTTTTATATTGTTCTATTTTTCTCTCATGACTCTCTACTTGGTGTTCTTAACAGATACTCTAAATTAATGGGTGTTATATTATTGTTTTCTCTTAAGCAATCTTTGGAAAAAAAAAAAAAAAACAACAAACAACCAAACAACCAAAAAAAAACCCACAACACAACAGCTTGCCTCTTTTTTTTTCCAGGGGAAAAAAGAGAAGAATACATTGCAATAGCCAGTGTATGCTGTTGGCTACAATCATGACAGGTATGAAAGCTAAATGATAAGATAATATTACTCACAGCGTAATGACCAGAACATTTAAAAACATGAACAGAAGTAGCAATGTCATTTAAAGAAGTATATATACAGATCTATATATATATGCAGCAAGTCATCAGTGTGTATACAGAAATCTATACTTTTTGTCACTGGAATCTTCATAGAATCATAAAACGGTTTAGATTGGAAGGAACCTTAAAGATCATCTAGTTCCAGGGACACCTTCCACTGGATCAGGTTACTCAAAGCACCATCCAACCTGGCCTTGAATACTTCTAGGGATGAAGCATCACACTTCCAGGGATGGGGCCTCAAATGACACAAATAATGTCATTAAAACAAAACCAGATTAAAGAAGTTAAATTAATATGCAATGATGGAGAATAATTGACAGAATATTTAAGATTGAGGAAATGCATTTTTTATTTGATTATGAGAATATATTTTTGTTCTAACAATAAAACAAATTAATAAAATGTTTACCTGTCCCAAATGGGCATATGATAATTCTTTAACAAGTCAATATCAATGCAATTTTCCCATTAGCTTACTCATAAACCAATAAATACATTAATTCATTGGTAAATATCACCACTTAAAAGTAAGCTGACTTAACATAAAAGCAAGCCAATAATTTGAATAAAACTTTAATTTGCAGCACACAGCAGGTCTAGCTGGTAACTATTTAGGGGATTTGAGGGAATTGTGGAAATAAACACATATCCAGCAGAAAAGCTTGATGCCCATATTTATCCCAAATTATTTAATTTTATGAATGGTATATGTGCACAGTTTAGATGGGTAGGGGATTTTTAAAATGAACACATATGTTACTAGAGTAGGAAGCATTACAGCTCCTCATGCAAAACAGATCATTATTAAAGCCATTTGATACCACTCTGCTTTCAGGGGTGTGCCTTTTGTCACCACCATTATGCTGCATTCACTCAGAAAGGTTCAGCTTGTTTCTTTAACTCGGTTGTTACACTTAAATTTATATAAAAAAATGCAGAGGTTTTATCTGCAGTTTAGTGTATGCAAAATTAATTATTTTTTTTTAATAAGCAATTATACAACAACATGCGAATATCACTTGGTTAGATACTATAAATTTTCAAAAGGGAATGTAATGTAATTTGCTCAGAAAATGGAAGTAACCTAATACTTGAGTATTATTCTTTGGGTCATACAGTACAGTGACCTCAGAGATTAAGTCTCATTTGTAAGTAAAACGCTACAAAAAGTCATAAATATTAGCTAGAATAGTTTTCTTTGTCATTTAAAATGAAACATAACAAGTACGTAACTGCAGGAGAGAAATGTCAGGTAAGCAGCAAAATGCCTGTGAGATAATGTATGTGCACAGGTCTTATTGTCACTTATTCAGACCAGTCACAACTAAATGGCTAAGTTAAAAAAGAGTACCCTGTTAAAAGCAAAACTTTAGTTAGGACACTTATGCAAAACAAGCAGTCATCTCCTTAAGCTGGTATCATCTGCATATTAAACACATTTAAAATTCAAATCTCCTGTAGTAGCTGAGCTGGTTTTTTGTTTTTTTTTTTTTTTTTTTTATCTGCAGCAATTTTCTCTCTTACATCCATTTGCATATTTCTTTGCATTTGCATCAACAATTTTCCACATTCGAAATACCTAATGGAGTGATTCAGGTGTCTCTATCTTAGACATCATGAGGTATTTGAAACATCAGCAGAGACCTGGTAGATGACATTGGACCAACAGGAGACCCATGCTTTTCTGAAGGGCTGGAGGCCAGATGGGATCTCTTAGGGGTTGTGCTTACATCTGGGTCGGGGCAATCCCAAGCACAAATACAGGCTCGACAGGGAATGGCTGGAGAGCAGCCCTGAGGAGAAGGACCTGTGGGTGCTGATTGATGAGAAGCTCAACATGAGCCAGCAATGTGCGATCGCAGCCCAGAAGGCCAATCGTATCCTGGGCTGCATCAGAAGTGTGGCCAGCAGGTCAAAGGGGGTGATTCTGCCCCTCTACTCCACTCTCGTGAGACCCCACCTGGAGTCCAGCTCTGGAGTTCCCAACAGAAGGAGGACATGGACCTGCTGGAGCATGTCCAGAGGAGAGCCACGAGGATGATCCAAGGGCTGGAGCACCTCTCCTATGAGGAGAGGCTGAGCGAGTTGGGGCTGTTCGGCCTGGAGAAGAGAAGGCTCCGGGGAGATCTTACTGCGGCCTTCCAGTCCCTAAAGGGGGCCTACAGGAAAGCTGGGGAGGGACTTTTACTAGGGCATGTAGCGATAGGACGAGGGGGAATGGCTTTAAACTGGAAGAGGGCAGGTTCAGACTGAACATTAGGAAGAAGTTTTTCACTTTGAAGGTGGTAAGACACCGGAAGTGGTTGCCCAGAGAGGCTGTTGAGGCCCCATCCCTGGAGGTGTTCAAGGCCAGGCTGGACGTGGCCTTGGGCAACCTGGTCTAGTGGGAGATGTCCCTGCCTATGGCAGGGGGGTTGGAACTCGATGATCTTCGAGGTCCTTTGCAACCTAAACCATTCTATGATTCTATGATTCTATGATTTATGCAGACAGTACCATTCAATACTTACCAAATAAATACAACTTAAACTTAGTAAGGTACTGCTGGGGCTCAGTCTTATTGGACTACATGCTGATGAATTCATTATTTGCTGGTGGACTCCTGTCTGTGTGTTTGTGTATTCAGATACACTTCTATTCATTTTCTTAGTAGCAGATGATTAAATTTAACATCTGACTCGCCTGATGTTACCCTGATTCAATTTCAAATTTAGTGAAATCAGGTCTTTTGCCTGCCAAATTTTTCTAACATTTTCCCGCTAGCTCTGATTATTAGGGAAAAAAAATAATAAAATCATAGATGTTCTTAGCAGAAGGGATTGGTTATTTGCATTTTCTAAGATAAAAGCGTGCTCTTCTCACCCAAATTGCTACTGCATTTGCTGTAATCAGTATCTGGTTGACTGAAATAAAAGGTTTCTTCAGTATTTTTTCTAGGCAGTTTTATTTTTGTCTACCACTACTCATTAAATATTTGTTTCTGAGGACCCTATCCCCTTACTTGTACATGTCATAGTGTTTTCTTACTTTGAATACTGAGATATTGAAGAGAAGATACGATTACTTAATAAAGTATGAATTTTAAATGTTCAGTGTATCCAATTTGGCATCTCAGATTTTGACTGCCGTGTTAAAATTATGCATTTCCCTATTGGCATATTTCTGGTTGCTCTCTCTCATGACAATGCAAAATCTAGCATCTTCTTCCCTTTCAGTCTATTTTGTGAACTTTTTTCTTATGTCTTTTCCATAATAATTCATTAGACATGTAAGCATCTGATCTCTGAACAGCAAACTAAGCATCTGCCGGTAGAAAGTTCCAAAAGCACTGAAAACTAATAAAGTAGCAGTAGCAGTCAGTCATAAAAGGTAGTCAACAGAAAAGCAAGGTAAGGCAAGGTAATATGCTTTTAAAAATTAAAGTATGCATTTCACTACCAAGATCTTTGGTGACATCTATGACATTAAATACATTATTTAAACATCAGTGGGGCTTTTATGTTTATGAAGGAGTTAAAAAATTAAATTACTTTAAAAAATAAAGTTACCTACAACAGTTGTCTACATATATCTTTGCTTTTGAGTAAGACCATGCACCTGTAAAGCAGGGCATAATATATTAGCCCTTTGATTCTCCTTCTTCCCTGAAACTGAAAATCCATATTCCACACAGAAAGCATACAGTCTGAATATATCTCATGCTATTGGATTTCTATATCAAATTCCACAGCCTAATGCTTGAGATTCAGCTCTAATTGTTTTAGTATTTTTTACTGTCTCGGTGTCCACTGTAAACCAGGGTGAATGCCACAAGAGAAAAATTTTTTTCACTTTTGTTTTGGCTTTCCCAGGCAGTTTCCCAAAATCACATTTATCTTCCCAAATAAATAAGTAGAAAACTATTGAAATTATGGAAAATACACAGGAAAGTTACCATAAAACAATTGCCTGGATATCCCAAAATATTCATTCCACAACACAAGATAACAGGATAGATCAGGTTGGAAAAGACCTCAGGAGGTGTCTATTCCAGCCTCCTGGCAGGAGGGCAGGGCCAGGTCTGAGGTCAGAACATGTTGCTGCGGGCTTTATACAGTTAAGTCTTAAAAATCTACAAGGATGGAGATGGCTCAGCCTCTCTGAGCAGTCAGATACAATCCTTAACTGTCCACGAGACATACTAAGTCAAATTATTCTATGTAATAATAGCCTCTTTCCCTGGATTGAGGTAGCATACCTAAGTGATCACAACTACCACAAGGAGAGAGGACCTTTTGATTCTAACATGCTTATTCTCACAACACACACTGAAGTCAGAAAGTGCTGTTTTCCCAGAGAAGGAACAAGTCCAAAGAAGAAGAGACCAGGATTCATACTTGTTTTAAAAGCCCTAATCTCTGTAGAGAGACAGTTCTCTCTCACAGTTCTTAATTTAAATAAAAACAAAGAATCATAGAATGATTTGGGTTGCAAGGGACCTTTAAGGGTCATCTAGTCCAAATCTCCCTGCAATGAGCGGGGGGACATTTTCAACTAGATCAGGTTGCTCAGAGCCCTGTCCAACCTAACCTTGAATGTTTCCAAGGATGAGGCATCTACCACCTCTCTGGGCAGCCTGCGCCAGTGTTTCACCACCCTCATTGACATATATGTCTTCCTGATATCTAGTCTGAATCTACCCTCTTTTAGCTTAAAACCATTACTTCTTGTCCCTTCGCTACAGGCCCTACTAAAAAGTCTGTTCCCATCTTTCTTATGAGCCCCTTTAAGTACTGAAAGGCTGCAATAAGGTCTCCCGAGAGCCTCTAGTTGAGGGGAGGGGGAAACAAGACAAAACAGGGGGAAACAAAGCTCAGAGGCCACTACTAAGGAAATGTAGAGGTAGCCAAAGTTGAGAAACACAATATCTAAGAAGTCAACCTACAAAACCAATGCTGAAAGATAAATTGCATTGTAGAACTCTTAGAACAAATGAATGAATTTTATTCTTTATCATCACTGTGGTAAAAACAACTGTTTCCTACATAAAACAGCTATAAACTTTTGTTGGTACATATTACTATTTGTTTCTTGTACAAATCTTACAAGAGTATTTCTACATTCACACAAAGACACCCTACTTTATATAGTTTCTAATATACATTTGGGTTGGGTTTTCTGAGTTATTTTTGTTTCTTGTTTAGATAGAAGAATGATAAAAATAAAGTTTCATACTAAATAAAAGGAAATTATTTTAAAATGAGCATACCAGAACATTTCTGAGAGTAAGAAATCTCCTGTTTACATTGTACATATGAACTTAAATTTCTGAAGATCTGAGAGTCCCATATCTAATCTGATGGATCACATCAACAATATGTCCATGATTGTATATTTCCGACTCCTCTTTTAACTGTCAATGCAAAACTATTTTCCCTTTAACTGTTCGATGCCATGGCCTTTTCTCAGATCCAAATTCTATGCATGTACCAATGCATTCATAACTTTCTGACCTTTGAGCAGAACAGACCATGTCCAAACAGCAATTTCCAAGAATGCCAGAGGCTAAAAAGTCAAGGAGCAATAGTGGCTGATCCAAGAGAAGATCAAATATGCTTCAAAAGAATTCTGATGAATTGGATTGCACAATCTCTTATGATGGCAATCAAGTCACTACTCACACTTATTAATGAATTTTGGAGGGAGAAATAATGACTTATACTTTGCATTTCTGCCTTTTTGCGAATATGTTCTAACTATTTTCCCAGCATTGCATTAGAAAATAAAATATTCCAGAATAATTAAAATCATAATAGACTCCTTTTTAATCCTTCCTACTTCAAACTTTTTCCATTGACCCAGTATATATTTCCCTATAATACTCAAATAATCAAGCATCATGCTTTTTGCTAGTGTTCTGGTAGAGTTTATTAAAAAAATAACTATTTTAGTTTAAAGAAAAAGATATTAATTCTTTCATAATAATAGAAAAAAATGTATGAAATTTAAAAGTGGCAAATTAAAACTGATAAGATGAAGTTCAATTACCTTGTTGAACTAGTTCTTTTATTAAACCTAGAGTTTGGAAGGATTCCAAAAGGGATTGGACATGTAACTAATAAGTAAATTCAGAGTTTAACACTATATCACCGCAAGTATTGCTAGAGTTTTAGGAGGGATATGAAAATCTCACGATTCAAGAAATCAATCAATTTCTGGGCAGTGAGATAAACTGAGGCTCTGCAACATGTGTGTTTCATGTTTGCATTGGATGCAGGTGTCAAGGTTTTGGGTAGCCTGTGTGAGGAGAGGCCAGAGGCTGCCCCATGCTGGACACAGCTGGTTCCAGCCATCTCCACAACAGACCCACTGCAGGACACAGCTGAACCCATGAGAAAAGCTGTCGATGCCTCTGAGTAAACATATTTAAGAAGGAGCAAAATGCTGCACAAGCAGTGAGGGGTAAAAAGTGTGAGAAACAGACCTGTGATCACCAAGGTCAGAGTAGGAAGAGGAGGTGCTCCAGGCAATGTAGCAGAGATTCGCCTGCAGCCCATGGAGGACCATGCTAGAGAACATATCTGCACTGTAGCTTGTGGAGGACCCCACACAAGAGCAGACAGATATTCCCTGAAGTAATTGCATCCCATGGAGATGACACACATTGGGAAAGCCCATAGACGACCCAGGCTGGAGCAGGGAAAAGACTGAGGAGAAAGGAGCAGCAAAGAGGAACTGATATGGACCAACCACAACCCCACATGCCCTGTCTCCCCTCTGCTGCTCAGGGAGGGGGAAGGTAGAAGAGATAATAATGGAGTGAAGTTGAGCCTGGGAAGGGTGGGGGTGGGGGCAAGGTGTTTTAGTTTTTGTCTTTGTTTCTCATCACCCAACTCTCTTTTTAATTGGCAATTAATTAAATTAATTTTCCCCAAGTTGAGTCTGTTTTGGCTGTGACAGTAATTGGTAAGTGTTCTCCCCGTCTTTATCTTGACCCAGGAGTATTTTAATCTTATTTTCTCTTGCTGTCCTGCTGTTGAGGGGGAGTGATGGAGTGGGTGGGCAGTCAGCCAAGGTCAACCAACTAAAATCTCTAATGTTCTTTCTTACACACCAGTTCAGAATAAACATTTTTGAAATGTCAAAAGTGTACTGGAAAAGGAAAACATTTCCCTACTGAGTAATAGACAATTAAGTCTGAATCTAATTAGTGTTTAAGTTTTTGGATGTGCAT
Source organism: Vanellus vanellus (assembly GCF_965231255.1). Classification (NCBI taxonomy): domain Eukaryota; kingdom Metazoa; phylum Chordata; class Aves; order Charadriiformes; family Charadriidae; genus Vanellus; species Vanellus vanellus. The sequence goes on from NC_138906.1 coordinate 152,885,659, forward strand.
GTGTGCATGCACATGTACAAGTTGAGAAGTTATTAAAGGTGTTGAATTGCAGCTGAGAGTATTGCAAGCTTGATCTGCAGCATCCTGGTAAAATTCAACTGCTGTTTGATCTTCCAATTTTCCTTCCGAGGAAGCAGTGACTTGCCCATTGAATTGGGAAGAAAGTGAGGAATGTAAAGGCTTCTTTAAAAGAATTCCAATTCAAATATGAATAGGATTAACTCCTACACTTTTTATATGTTGATTCAATCAGTTTAAAATAAGTAAATAGAATTTGTCTTGATAACCTATAAAACAAAGCAAACAAGATTGAACAGAAGCGGCTGACTGGTTTGAAGTTTTATTCTCACTGAAAATGTTAATAAAAATATCTTATACTTTGTTCAAAAAGTCATTAACAAATTGACATATGATTTATGAACTAATTTATTTTTGTCAAATGACAATTTTTCCCTGTCAAAATGCAAAACTGCTCATGCTATCTATTATTTTAAAATAATGATCATAGGTCAAGGCTGAACATTTTTAATTGAACAGCTGCTTTGAACTAAACAATAAATTACTCATCTGGTCCTGCCATGATCATTATATTCTTTACAAAGCATGTTTCTAAAAACTGCCACCATCCATTATCAGCGTGAAACTTTTATTATACAACTCTACGCTATTTTTTAGCATCAGAAATGAAACAGGCTTTATAAATAATTATATTTTCTATAACAGTCAATTTATTTTAATACATAAAAAATAGTAAGAAGAAATTCATACGGTAAGTAAGAAGAACCAGATATCTCACTGCCATACAGTCTTTAAAAACCTCTAGGGTGAGGATTTGTCTACTCCTTAGATAGAAAAACTGATCAGAACAAAACTTATCAAAACAACTACTTTTAGGGCATTTAAAAACATTCTAAGTTTTTAAAGCAACTAGAATTAAAAAATGATGAAGCGAGCAGTGCATATTTTTAGCTTCTAGCAGCTAGAACATTATGACAACCAAGTTTATTCTCCTTATTGTCTTAAAGCTGGGTAAAGATGTACAGTACATGGCAGAACTTGGAGCTTCCTAAACACCAAAGGAGGGGAGCCTGCTTCTTCAAATTTTCCCACAGTTGTGAGACTACCTTCACACTGGTTATAGTGATTTGTACACTCCTCTGTGAGCTGGTTCATTTAACCACCCTGGTGAAGAACTAATCCATTAAAAATAAACCCAGTTAGCAATGGGAAGCATAATCACAAATGGATATGCCTGTTAAGTGCCAGAGCCAATGGAAGTGAAGGGAAGGACCACACAGCCAAAGTCAGAGGAATATGGGAGCCAGATTTGCTTCTATAAGTGACAACAAGCTTTTAGATGAGCTCAACTATCTTTTGTAACTTTGCCTTAATGTGTGAAAATAGCGCAATATGGAAAGGAGAGATGCCATATTTTGCTTATCACCATTGTAGGTGCCAGGAACTTCCAGAACAGCTTCAACTTATACTAAATATTCTGTGGAGTTTTGGAATTCCTCCATGAGCAAAAAGCTTGTGATATTATCACCACACGTTATTTCTGTTCTGGTACAGAGATAAAGTTGTAGTAGCAGAGCATGTGAAGGAAGAAAAGCTATCTGCATGTATTTCAGAATCTATGCTTTTAATATGAAAAACTCGCTGTCTTAGAATATAAAGTCATCATTGAGTAAAGGCAACAAATAGAATAAATCCTATCAATTCATCAGCTAAATTAGCTGGAAGACAGAGTGCCATGGCTCAGAAAAAAAAAAGAAATTAAAATTCATGGACTTTTTATTCCTTTTCTTCCAGAAAACTTGCACTTTGAGTCAAAAGCAACCCACTTTTCTCACAGGCACTTGTTCACTTTAAAGGAGAAAATATAGGCAGAGTATTATGCAGCAGAGAGCAACATAGGGAAGTCCAAGGGATGCTAAAGGAAGCTCTCTCTCCTCCAACATCAGGTATTGCTGCCTTTCTACAGAGTGGTCTGAAGCATATGGTGCTTCAAGGCAGAGCCTGAATCCACTGCAGTGGAGAAAGAAGTATGTACAAAGATTTTATTTTTGACCAATGTAGTAAGAAATTAAGCTTTTGATTTTCTATATCCATGCTGAAATGCCCTTGTGGGGCGGGTAGAAGAGCAACGAAACTTTACAGTTGCATGGGAGGGGATTCAGAACACAAGAAATAAATGGAAAAACATTGGGCAACAGACACAACCAAATAAAATACAAAATGGAGGAGCAGAAAGCCAGAATATAATGCAAAAGATTTTTCATTTACAGATCTAAAGTTCTGAGGCAGGCGGATCTGGGAAAAAAAGTTGTGATACTCAAGATACTATTTCTCCCATCATGCCATAAGTAAGACCCTGTCATGATCTTTCAAAACAAGGAAATTAAAGGGTTGTAAATTAATGTATCTATTACATAAACACAATGTACACATTCCATAATCATGAAGAATATAAACATGTCATTTTCAGTCTCAGAGCAGGTAAGTATTTAATTCCATATTGAGGATTATATATAAAGTGCCGTAGCAAACTTTACATATTTGTGCTTGACAGAAATTTCTAGCAGGAACGTGAAAAGCATTTTTAAGAAAATCATATTTGAGTTTAAAATAGAAAATAAGGTCCCTCTTCTAAAGGAGAAAAATCCAAATTAAAAAATTGGATTTGGAAAGTTTTTCCTTCTTAACTTTTCTCCTTCCCCCACAGATAATCCATGCACGTAGAGCTTTTTTCTGTTTCCATCCCCACAAAACAAAAAGGAGATTTCTTGGAAGAAAAAAGCTCTCCACAGTATAATTAAGTTTCAGATTTGTTAAAAATATATTTCAATAATTAAGTAAAATTTTTCAAATTAATTGACTGCTCTTTTCCAATATCTCCTATAGTATAAAATGAAAATTAAAATATAGAAATTATGAGACGATTTTTTTTTTACATGAAAAACAATAAACATTTTATATCCAGTATAATATAGCAGAAAGTTGTCAGGTACCATATTCTAACCTCCGCTTTCGGAAATCTTCCCTTAACTGATCTAAAAAAGGAGAAATCTTTCCAAAATCAACAAAGATGTAAAATTAATTAAAAAATAAGTGTATCATTCCCATAACTACTTTTTTATATACATTTATCACCCCTATGCCAGAGATTCTTAGTGCCCATTGGGCAGTGGATTTAATACAAACCCCATTGTAACCAGTCACCATCTTCCTACCAAATTCTATAGGCTTTGAGTTACACCTTTAGTTCCTCCACAATCCAGCTCTGAACATTCCTACTAAAATAAGCAGGATTTACATTTATTCACTAATTGAAAACCAAGCTTTTATTTGGTTTTCACATAAGCACCACATAAAGGGCCACAGAAAAACAGCACCTATCTGAAACAAAGTACTTAGAATGTAAAAGTATAGAGCTCTTCAGTTTTAGTGGTATTTTTTTCCCTAATAGTTATAATAAACATAGTTAAGCATTGCAATAGTCATCAATATAGGGAGAAAATGCAGTTTACCTACGACAACAATAAAGGCACAACTAGAATATTCTTCTTTTTTTTGTATACCTTGACAATGTAGTTAACTGCATGTCATTCTGCTATGCATAAAAGCATACAATGTTGTACTAGTGTTAAAAAAAAAAGATTATATTTTTCTAATATTTTTAAATATTAAGGAATAACTAGAACTATTATTGCAGCAGGGACCAAGTAATTGCATTTACAGTTTTAAGAATACACTGCTGTGTGAGTATCTGTACTGTTCCACTGTTAGAGACAGTGATTTCAATATACGATATTGCTTTTCCTTTCCCTTACAAGGTAACACTTTTACTAAACATTACCAAGAAAATTCCAATATGACAAGGTCTTTTTGATTATGTGCTGAGAATCCACTATTTTAACAAACAGATAAATTTATTTTCATGTTTGGAGTACCACAATCATTTCAGGAAATAAATTTTCAAAGTTTCTATTACTTTTGCTGAAAACAGGTAAGAGAATACAGCTACTGTTTATCTCTGTGTTTAGGATTGGATAATAGCTATGCATGTATAAAATACACATCTGTAAATAGTTACAGGTCCTCCAGGTCTGCATCTAACATTTACCTTTTACTAAATGGAGGTAAGCTTAAATAAAAATAAATGTATAATACAAATATGACTCCACAGTTAATCTGTTTTGCAGTCACCAAAGAATAGGTTAGAAGTAATTTTTACTGACATAAAAAAAACCACAATTCTTAGTAAATAGAATCAGATAGTGATGTAAACAACATCTTTAAGGGAAATAACCATTACTGCAAACAGGATATCTTATAAAAAAGAGGATGAGTGAGCTACTCACATTTCATTCCAACATAAGCAGTTACAGTTGTTACTTTTTACTACTCTAACTGATAAAGACAGTCAAACAAAACACCTATGCATGGACTTTCAAATATTTTTATTGTCCCTGCCTTGTTTGGATATGTGTTTTATAAAAATGCTAAATGTAACTTTTTCAAACCACTGAAACACATAATGCAAAATGTGAAATCAACACAAAATTATTCTCAGGACACAATCCATTTAACAGGGTACACAGTGAATATGGTTTTTTAGAACATTAAAGCTTAGTCCTGCTCTGTATCTTTCTTGAAATTTTACCTTTGAATTCAATACCAGCAGTAACTGACCGCTTCTCTATATACTAATTTGAAAAAAGCACTTGGTTTAAACAAATACAATTTTTATTAGAAAAAATAAATAAAATAGCAACACACAAAAAGCACAATAAATACATTTTTGTGTTGAGGGTTATAATTATTTTGAAAACCCAGTAAACTCTCTGTTTTTGAAATGGCTTCTTCATGGCTTAATATCAGTTAAAAAAATTCTTACAGCTGCACCACATAAATCAGTGTTAAGAAGCACTGCCATATAAATCTGGATCACATTAGCATAGTAATGAAACCTGGTATTACAGCATGTTGATCGATAACTAGTGTGGTTCTAAACAACAAGAAAACAATGTCCAATAATATTGTGAGAAAAAAAAACAAACAAACAAAAAAAAAAACCAAAAAACAAAACCACAAAACCCAACAGATTTAATTTCCCTAGACAACAATTGAGAAAACTTTAGTCACAGAAAGATTACCCTACTTCACCCAAAACACAGGGATAGAGAAGTTTAAAATCCTCCACATAAAATTGAACAATTGTGTTAAATGTAACTCCAAGGTTTGATATACCCAAAGCTGAAAGCCTATCAGACTCTTGCTTACTACAGGTGCAAATACAATGATACTTGTCTAGATCTTTTAGTTGAGGGCTTTTTGTAACTTTAGTGAAGGCCACTGTGAGATTTAAAAAAAAAAAAAAAGATCTTCAAAAGTGGTAATTTCACAGGCATAAACTATGAATAGGAAATGGTAAAGTCAAAAAAAGAAAAATTATTACAGGAAAATTAATTAGAGTGGGCTTAGAAAGGTAGGACAGAGATGGATAAAACATTTCTGCTAAGGAATGTGGAATGGAATGGAATGCAATGCAATGCAATGCAATGCAATGCAATGCGATAAATTCTAAACAATAGTTTGATAATTAAAGCAATATTGTGAAAAGAAGAAGGTACAAATACATTCAGAGCTTAATTTTCATGGGGAAGCGTAGTCAAATCCATCATTTACCACTTTAATTTTAAAAAAGAGAGAGAGCTTCATTTTAATTTTTTTCCCTATCTGCCACTATAATTATAGAATTTATGACATGCATGCCAAGAATGAGACCTGTACATAGTATTTTTATGTGGAAATGTAGTACCTTTTTATAATACTTTTTATAGTATTTAATTTGGAAAAAAACTGACTTTAACTATTTACATAGTGAATTCTATTATCTTTCACACTCTGAGCTCTCTATTTTGGCCAATCAAGAGATTTACTTGATTTTTTTTTTTTTTTTTTTTGCTTGGAATGGAGGATTTTGTGACAATTTTATATTTTAAATGATCTTTCAATTCTATATTTAAATGTGTTTTCCCTTCCTATAATCACTTGGAATCACAGAGGAAATAAAAATAATTAATAGAAACTATTGCAGCCATGATTCATTTTCAGATGGTCTTCTATAACATATTTACAATGGCACCGGGACTAGGCAAAGAATATTTTTGCAATTATTAATAATCAAATGGCTATGAGAGGTAATTACCTTGATTAGCATGTCACTGTGACTTTTTCATCCAGGTTATATTTATAGAGTTGGATTATCAAGTACTGTACTATATGCTTCCTATGAAGACAGTAAACTAAGAAATTACTTAGTTTCAGATTTAAAAAAACCACAACTATACTTTGACTTAGCTCCTGATTTTGCCATGGGAGAAAACTTGTGTCAGTGGTTATGATTTGAAAATTGTCTCCTTTAATATTTACTGTTGCCTTCAAACTGTACAAATCTTTTTGCAATTTATCAACAGCTACTTTCTAAATGATAACTGAAGCACTACAGTATATGAACATTTGCAGTGCAGAAATAGCCTAGAAGTACAGCTGTTTTCACTCAGGACCTGCACTTTTGTGTATGCAGAGTTCCATTTGGGAGTTTCCATGGATCTGTTATATACTTTATAGCATCTGTCTCTGCTCATCCCTGTCACATCTTGTTTCTTGCTAAAAAGTTTCTCATTTTTATTTAGAAGTTGGTGTAATAAAAGACATATATCAAAGATGCTATCTATATACATTTATATGCAATTGATATCAATTATCAGGTACTTATTGCAAAGTTAAAATTAACCATGGCTTTTGCAGGCTGAGCTAGCTTGGAAAAAAAAAAAATAAAATAAACAATTGCTAAGTTAAAAGCCAAAAGGTGAAAATCAAAGAAACTGATCTTAAGTGTTTCTGGTATACTTCCTGGAATATCAGGGTGCAGACCAAAGACATACAGACTTAATTATGTTTTCTTACGTATATGGGCAACTTGGCAAAGAAAGCAGTAGTTTAAACATCTTTAACTGAACTTCCTTCATTATAATACTAAAATACCCACTCACAGGTCAGGAAGATCCTTGCCCAGGTGAGGACCCTTCCTCTACGCATGTGCAATAGCGTGAGAAATGACTAAGCAGATATTATATGTTAATCACTAGCCAATCATTGCAACTGGGAGTGTATGATTATGTAATTTGTGTGTATAAGAGATACCACGGTGATGATTTTTGGTGTGCTTGGTTTGTGGAAGCACCCAGCTTTGCACAACTCTGAAATAAACAATCGATGTCTCTCCTGAGTGCGTGAGAATCGGTCTGTGGCACACCGGGTAACAAATCCTCTTTTCAGACAACACTCTCTCTTCACAATGTTCCTCATTTTCATACTTAATGCTGATTATTTAGATCATCACACTGGGCCCTTTTCATTTCTTTTTTTTCCAGCACCCCAAAATATGAGCTCCATACTTTGTACATAGATGCTTGTTATTCTAGAGAGGTGTTTTCATCAACGACTCTAACCACCTTATAAAAAAGTATAAGAGAAAGGTTCATCTGCAGGCTTTAGCAATAGATGTCTTTACTGGTTTCTTGCAGGCCATAGATAAGAATGAACAGCATTTGGCCAAGAAAATATTAATTTTGTATAGTATTAGAAAAGACCTGAAGGAGATGAGAGTTCTCTGCTTCCAACTCTCAGTTAAAACTTAATCTACTTACTTAGTTTTAGTATGGCAGATGTACAGAAAGTCACTTTAAACTGTGAGCAAGAAAAGCAGATCAATTTTATATTAAAGGAATATCTAATATTTTTTAATACTAGATAAAATATGAATTTGTCTCTATGAACAGTTCATTTCATATGAGAAGGAAGCAGTATTTAACTACCAAAATAATTTCAGTCCTTTGTATAGATATTATCAACTGTTTCCTATACACCTTGAAAAGTAGATGTGTAGTATATATGTTTTACAGTGCAAAAATGAAAGCACATTAGTCATGTAATTTAGTCAAGATCATATAAAAAAATTGCATAAATTCATGACTGCATTTGTATATCCTAATGAAAACGACATTTTTGCATAACTATGTTGTTACATTTAGGTTCTGAAGACCTGCACTGACTACAGAAGAAGTGACAGCAGATTTGGAGATAATTTTTTGATTATACTAACAGAACTACTGTGTGTTTGTTGTCGTTGTTGTTTTTTGTAGGAAAAGCCACTCTTCTGTGTCAGCAGATTCAGGAATTTCTGGTGTACTGTTAACATTAACTTGTACTTAGATAAATAAAATATAACCAATTTTATATTTACATTAATAACTTGGATGATAAAGTATTCACTTCAAACTGTCCAATGTAATGTAATCTATAGGAGCCACCTTTTAGTAATAAGCTATCACATTCACAAGTTAAGTATTAGAGAGACAGAGAGAAATGTTCTCCAGTTCAAGCCTCATGTCTAAACTTTACTTCATTCTAGTAAGTGTATATGTAAATACACACACACACACATATATGTTTGTACAAACACTTGTGTTTCTTTTGGCTTTCTGCAGACATACCAATTAAAATAGAATTATCATGCCTGTCTTGAAAAACAACAGAAATAGCCTATTCATGCAGATCCTATTCATGCAGGAACTAAACAATATATGTGTGTGGTATATGAGTGGTCTCCACAACAAAAATCCACTTTGCTTCCTAGACTGTTTCAAATCCCATAAAGCAATTTAGCAATGCAAATAAAAATATATAACTATTATTTAACAGAGCTGGTTCTCAGAGATGACCACAGTCAACTCCCTGTAAAACTGGTATATGCACTCTTCATCCGTATAATGCTAGTTACCAGCTTTTCCAAAGAAGATAATAATCCTCAGAGGCTGTAAAAGAAGTTTTTCTTGCATTACATGAGAAGTCAAGTAAACCAGGTGGTCCAATATCCATCACCTACTTCAAAGTAGCCAAACTGTCTATCCCAGTTACTCCAGAGAAAGATATCCCATGGAAGGCTGACAATGGAAAAGTCTCCAAAGGTCACTTAGCAGAGAGTTACCTCCACCTTCAAATAATTACCAACACTATTTGGTTGGTTGGTTGGTTTGGGTTTGGGTTTGGTTTTAAATCCTTACCATTTAATTTTGGGCTTCCTTGCTAGCTAAAAGAATGTCTAACCATTTTTTCCTAACTGGTTAAAATCTTGGCTTCTTTGCAATAATGTAAGCATAAGTTCAAGACATCAGCTTCACCTTGTTTGGACAAGCACTTTTTATAATCAGTTTTAATTTTCTATAATTTTCCACTTTGATCGCTGGTTCACAGTGCCTTCTTTTCTTTTCTTTTAATTGCCATTGTTCCCTTCTTCAGTCTGCATTGATCTTTGTTCTTTTTTCCTTCTGTTGCTTTATCTCTTCGTTGGTCTTTGAATAGCACTTACACCTTTTTATTTTCTTTTTCTTTGGAAGGGAAGAGTGTCACCCCTTTTGGTTTTGTTCACTGGCCCCTAAATTCTCAAGTGAAATTTGTTCCTTTCTTCTCTTTCCGGGCAAATAGTGGGGAAAGCTGTAGAACTGTGGATCAGCTGAAGGAAAAATCAATGACTCCATGATCAGCAGTTTGAAGGTGTTTCCAAAGTGCTGAATCCTTAATTTGGTCCTAATCAGCTCACAGTTTCTGCTCTGGTTGCCAATTTGGACAGAAAGTGAACAATGATGAGAGAAGAAAAGCACATGTACTTAGCACATAATAAACAGCATGAGCAGAAAAAACTAAGACAGAGCTACAGTTGCCTTTGATGATAATAGAAAATTTCTGAGGTTCAGTAAATGGTCCATCGTCTCCCTATCAACAACTCTTGGTCTACATCAGTATCCAAAAAGACTTAAACAGGAGAGTGAAATAGGAAGATAACAATACTGAGAAAGGGTCTTTATATGGTTTAAGTAAACAAGGTGTTGTTCATATAAGAAAGAGCTTACAAAGAACAAAAGGGTACACGTGCAAGATGTAAAGTGGAGCTACATACAAGAAAGCTTGGATTCAGAAAGGAGAATCAACACATCATCGTGGCATTTTGCCCAGACAAGACATTGGCACTAACTCTGAGCACACTGTACTACATCTTTTAGTACTGTAGATCACCTAAAGACGAAGGAAATGGGAAAGGAAAGAGCAACTAAAACAAGGTTTAAAGTCAGGAAATTCTGTAAGTGGAAGCCCTGACATAGCAGAATTGGAGGAATAAGGAGGCAGAAGCAAGGAAAAAATGTGTGGCTTTATTTGTCTTCTGGATTTGATGAGAGTTAATATGGGAAAGATTGGGGCACTTGCTAACAAATAATTGCATAATAGATTCCTGAAAAAAAATAAGGTAACAAGTTTGGCTGGGAGATAGTAAAGGGTGTAACATAGATATCAACCTTCACAAAGAATTAAGGTTAAAGTTCTAAGGACCAGAAGAAAAAAAGGCTTTGAGTCAGAAGAAAAACATTACTGTAGCTACCAGGGTGGCATTAGATGGCATGTAACATGCTGGAGGTTACACTCATGTTAGCAGCATAGTCTAATTGCTGCCTGTTTGACCCTGACTTCTATCCATTAAAAGGAGAAACACATATTCAGCATAGAATAAGAAATGGAAAAACAAGCAGAGCCATTAAATGAGGGAACTAGATTTTTTTGCTATTCTATTGCCAACATTCGTTCTTTTGCTAGACTTCCTTCTTTGTAAAATTTCTGTAAGATAATTTTGACAATTTAGCCTACAAAAGATGTAAACTATAATTCTTCCACTTTAAAAACAGAAAGTTTTATAGGCAAAATCTAGTCTTCCAGACATATATTTTCCCCCTTTTATAATTTGTAATTGTTAGTATTTTAATAAATGATATTTATTTTTTAAGTAAGAAAATTACTAAAGTATCCTTGCTTTTACTGTGGGGATTTTTCTGTTGTTTATTTTGTTTTGGCTTAATTTATTCCATTCCTTGAATGTTTTTCAATAAATTTTTAGATGTAGAAAAAAGGATGGATGATGCTAGCATATCAACTGTGTAAAACCAAAATAATTTAAATTATTCAGAGAAAGTATACCTTAAATTTGTAACAGGTTCTGGGCTAAAAGACGATATTTGATTATGTTGTCTGTAATACTTGGCACATTTATGATGGAGAGATGGGTATCTGACAATGCTATCATGCCAGGAGCAGACCCTGACAGGGTGATAGCAGGGTGCTCAACTCAACCGTGTGGGTGTTTCCTTACCAACCGGGGAAAACACTCATCCTGCTCCTACTGTGGTCCTCTAGAACAGTGAAACAGGTCCAACTCCTATGGCATGGTCAGAGCAGCCAGTTTGGCTTCTTGTCCAGGCATGTGCACCAGGACACCCCACAGCAAAATAAGCAGCCAACTCACCTGCCTACTACCCTAAAAATATTTAGTATGAATTAATATCAAGGATTTATTGTAATTTTACGTGTTTCTACACCCATTTTTTTTCACTGCTTTTAATTAGTTGGACCAAAAAAAATTATTTTTAACTTTATAGTCAGTACCACATATTCTAAGTGGACCAATATCTGTTATTTCATATTCTATGGAATTAAAAAAAAATATATTTTAATTTTATTGAAGTTTAGTTTTGAGCTTATTCCTCTGTTATGTGATAACAATTTCTTTTTTGAGTACATTGCAATACCATTATCAAAGTACGAGTCCATTTCTTTAGTATGAAATTCAAACCTTTGGAAGTAGTAGGATGAAGAGAGCATACCCAATTACATTTAATACTAGGAGCATTCCGAAATGTTAAAGATCTACTTACTAATCTTCTTAAAACTTTTTTCTGTTCAGATGGTTGGGGAGTAAATATTAAAAATGTAGGCCTACTCAGGGGGTCAGATGTTTTTGGAGAAAGCAATTCATTGATAGAGAAAAGGCAGAAGATGTCCCCAGTAATTTCAGTGAATTTCTCCTATGCAGCTCAGAAGCACTGATCAGGTAACTCGTGCATTTGATTCTTGTTTGCCTCAGCAGGGAATGCAGATGAAAGGATGATTCATCTTGCTTGAAAACAAGAGATTAGAAAAGATGAGTATTAGCTCACCTTTTAAACACTGAGAATGTTAAAGCTTCTCTTATCCAAGTTTCTTAAGAGGAAATAAACCATGTGTAGGCAGAGAAAAGTTTTCAATTCATCCAATTAGATATTTGGTCACAGTGACCATTTCAACATTTAAAAATATCTCTCCAGATACGTGCTGGTCTTGCAGGCTCTCAAACACAGGCAAAAGGTATATTTATTAAATGCTTAAAAGTTCCAGTTTGTGTTTCCAAACTTCCATACTGTATCCGTCCTTTTGGAGACTACACAGTAAAATTTTCTGATGTCTTTTACCAGAACATTCTGGTAAATCTGTCATTTTCTAAGTAAATTTATTTTTAACTTTAGAAAATGCATAATTTTGGTTACTACAAAATTGCTTTCTGAACATAAATGTATGAAAGATTCTTTTAGTCAACATGAGACAGAAATATACTGGATTGAATGATTCAGTTTATTCCAGCACAATTGCAGCAGGTATGCCTTTTTTTTCTCTGTTTAAAATAGATCTGAATTGGTTTCATTGATTTAATTTAATGTTAATTTTGTAATGAATATTTAAATTTCCAATCAATTAACTGGTTAGGTACTGGCAATTTTGGAAAATACATTCCCTTGGAACTGTGAACAGAGCTTGGGTAAATAATCACAAGTTATTATTCTATTATTTAAAGCTATTTCTAATATCACACTGCAATTTGCAGTAATTAATTAGAGCAGAAAATTATATTTTAAAAATTATTGAGTATGACATCTCCTTTAAAAGTAGTGTTCAATTCTCAGCACCTTACTCCTGAAAAAAAAGGACAAACATACTCTTTGGTATTTACTGACAGTATTTTACGTATTATGCTCAGACGTTTATTCTAAAAAAGAAGAAAACAAGATATTATCCAAGTTGTAAAGTCAAATACTTGCAAGGAAATGTCAGAATTGAGGTTGCCATTCTCTCATCCACCTACATATACACTATGTCACTGCCACTAATAGCACCTTTTAAAATTAATTGTGGTTTCCATATGTCTATTCAAGGAGTGACACAAAGGCTACCCAGTGAACAATTCATATCGCTAGTGCCATACTTTGTTTTGCACAATATCTAAATCTCGCTTTAAAGGCAAGTATTAAATAATTTTCTCCCAGGTTTTTCTATGCAGTGCCAGGGCCCTGAGGAAAACAATAGAGCTTCCTGGTCCCTGACTGGGACTCCCACCCACCACTGCCCATGGGTCCAGGGACTCCATTTCAGCCCACCCTGAGGCACCCAGTCCCTGCTACAGCTCTGTCCCTGTCCCTGCCTCCTGTATGAGCCTCTCAGTCCTACTCTGGGGGGACCTCAGATGGCCCTGTTTATTTTTACTCACAGCTGGACTCCCTGGAGGGACCCTGAGGGTGGTTCCTCTCTTGTCACGTGGGGTGCTGTCGATGGACCCTGTACCAGTCGCTGGCTCTGCCCCCCCTGTGTTCAGCCCCTGCAGGATTGTGCTCTGTCGGTGAGAGCACAGCCTGAGCAGGGCCACCCTTTGGTCCTGGCTTGTGCCCCTCGTGGAGCAGCCCTACTCCTGCCACTCCCTTGTATATGGCAGTAGCTACTACAGTAAATTATTTACAAGTCATACTAAAAAATATTTTCATAACATGCAAAAGGTATCCTCAGATGATTCCAATTGGCTTTTGCAAAGCAGTTGATTTATGTGATATTTTATCAGTTCAAACCATACCTTCCATTAACTTCACTTAAAAGTGGGATTTCTCACCACTAATGCAAATAAAACTCTTCTTTCTCAAGCTGGGCACCCAGAAAATTGAAAACATGTTATTGATATGCATCTTCAAAAATCTTGGCTGAAATGTTTCATCTAGTAACACACAAGAATTCTGTGAAAGGCAGAAATTTTGAAAAAAATGGAACAGGAGTTCTGTCTGGAAATGCAACACTTTCACTCGGAATAGCAGTCAGAAGGATTAGTTACTTTCCAAAAACAGATGTAAACAAAGTTGCAATTTAAAAGTAAACATATAAAAGCAAACATGATTTTTTTTTTTTTTGAGGGATCTAGATGTATAAGTGTGAAAGAAGGGGTACACAAATGTCACAAAGATGCACAGGGAGGGCAACAAGAAAGCCCTAAAAATAGTGCCTATGACATGACCCAGAAAGACGCTCTCATATGAAATATTGTGGAAAGCTTGGATCAAATACAGTAAGTAATACTATCCTTCTGCAAACAGTTAGGGTATTTTTGTAGGTGATTGCAAAAATGATTTATGGAAAGACATGAATTTTATTGCATTTAGTTCACAGCTGTAACTATTTCATGTTTTCTCTATTTATAGTTTGAGACAAAGATATAGCATATTACATGTGCTAAATCAAGCATATACAGTAACACATAGATGAAAGTGTAATATTGACTGTACATTTTCTGTAATGGCCATACCGGACATGCTTCTTTTCCATTTATTATTGTTTAGCTGCCATTTAAGTGCCATCTAAGCCAGCTAAGGTTATTAAGCATTCACTGAAGACAGTCAATGACTGTAAAATTCAACAAGATTCAATTCCAAGGATAACAATTAAACAAAGAAGTACAAAACTGGATGAAGGTGGAGTCAGAGGCCGTGAACTTCACAAATAGCCCAACTGCAAAATCTTTTTCAGTCATATAGAAAACTCTTTCAGTCAAATATTGAAGTAGCAAAATAAATAGAGCAGGCTTGTCTATCTGAGACAATTTTTTTTAGCTGTCAAGTTTTATATTTTACAAATATATCTGTATAGTCCCTGAAAACATTTTTGCCTGTTAGTCACTAGGGTGACTAGTGTTATCTGATTACACTTTCATTAATGTCAATAAGTAAAATGATAAAATTGACTATCATGCTAGAAAGTTTCCGTAAGCAACTGTACCTCAGTAAAACTTTACATGCTAAATAAAAACCTTTTGCAAAAAGAAAACTCTAGAAAACTTCACCTTACTACTTGCTACAGCAGTCTGAGAAAATGCATGTCACCATGAAAGATTTAGTAAAGTTTGCATAATTTCACTATCACACTTTCTTAATTTAGAACCCAATTCTCCACTCACACACTGCTGCACCCACACGTTGGCAATATCTCCTAAGTTTTGCAAAAGTAGTCTATTTCAAGATCTATATGGAGGCTTAATCATTTTTTCTTTTTTAAGTGCTTACTCTATTATTGTCTAGAGGATGCCTTATCCATCTCCTCACCAGAATGTAGTGACATCTTAAATTCACAATACCAAAACTTTTGAGCATGCCAGGCTTCCCTGATTTTCTTCTTAAGACATCAACATTTAAAAAAAAAAAAAACAAAACAAAACTATCCTAAAGCTCCAGCTTTGAAGGCTTATCTTATTATAAAAAGAATCCTGTATACATATATCTATATATGTAGATAGGTACCTACATATCTATATGTACAGATAGATATACATAGATATGAACATACACATGCATACAAATATATATAAACCTTCCCAGTAGCTTGAATAAGATGGACAAAGAAAAAGTTTCTGCCTTTACAAGATGTTATTTTTCTCTTCCTTCCATCCTCCTACCTTTCTTCACCTGTTTTCTCTGATGTTTATTAAAACTGTAACTCAGTAAGAACCATAAGTTCCTAACAGTAATATTTGCTTTACTCTTTTGCACTTGTGCAGAACATTGTTCACATACTCTTTGAGATTACAATTCAGAGTGGATTCACCAATAGAAGTCTTCACTGACAGTGAGGGCCTTTTTGGGCTCCTACATGTGATCAAATCTCCATGTAAATTTTATCATGTTACGTTTTCTTTGTAGTGGACAGATACCGGATTGTTACACAATAGTTAAAAAAAAAATAAAATCAACATTGAATCAACACTTGCCATATAATATCAGGAAAACAAATTCCTTTGTTGGAGTAGCATTATGCAAAGTAAAATGAAACTGGAACTTCCTTGATTAGGAATACATACTACATTCTTCATGACATTATCATAGAACAAAACAATCATAAAAAGGTTTGGGTTGGAAGGGACCTTACATGATCATTTAGTTCCAACCCCCATTGTGTGCAGGGACACCTCCCACTAGAGCAGGTTACTCAAAGCCCCATCCAGCTTGGCTTTGAACACTTCCAGGGATGGGGCATCCACAACGTCTCTGGGCAACCTCTGCCAGTGCCTCACCACCCCCATCATAAAAAATTTCTTCCTTATATCTAATCTAAATCTACCGTCTTTCATTTTAAAACCATTGCCCCTTGTCCTGTCACTACAGGGCCTAGTAAAAAGTCTCTCTCTGTCTTTCTTGTAAGACCCTTTTAAGTATTGAAAGGCCACAATAAAACTTACCCAGAGCCTTCTCCAGGCTGAACAGCCCCAACTCTCTCAGTCTTTCCTCATAGGAGAGGTGTTCCAGCCCTCTGATCATTTTCTTGGCCCTCCTCTAGACCCGCTTTGAAAGGTCCATGTCTTTCTTACGCTGGGGACCCCAGAATTGGATGCAGTGTTCCAGGTGGACTCTCAAAAGAGCAGAGCAAAGGGGAAAAATATCGTGTCCCTTGACCTGCTGGCCACACTTCTTTTGATGCAGCCCAGGATATGGTTGTCCTTCTGGGATGTAAGTGCACATTTCTGGCTTATGTTCAATTTTTCATCTATCAATATCCCCACGTCATTCTCCAGAAGACTGCTTTCAATCCATTCATTCCCCAGTCTGTATTGCAGGTCCTTGCACTTGACCCCTTTGAACATCATGAGTTTCTCATGGTCCCACTCCTCAAGCCTGTTAATGTCCTTCTGGATGGCATCCTGGACCTCAAGCAAATCAACTGCACCGCTTGGCATCATCTGAAAACTTGATGAGGGTGCACTCAATCCCACTGTCCATGTCATTAACAAAGATATTGAATAGTGCCGGTACCTATACAGACCCCTGAGGTACCTATACAGACCCCTGACACCACTTGTTACTGATCTCCATTTGTACATTAAGCTGTTGACTGCAACTCTCTGAATGTGTCCATCCAGCCAATTCCTTATCCATCTAATAGTCTACCCACTAAATCCATATCTTCTCCTTACAGAAGTCAAGATAGATGATAATAAAGTTAACTAGTAAATGTATGGCTAATATATCTGTTACTATTGCAGAATGATTATGTATCCCTCCAGCTGCAAGCTTCCAGAACTCTGAAGTAGACGCTGATAAATAATGTTCTGTGACCCACCACACTCTTAATTTTTGACACTTTTTTTTCACTCTTGTTATCCCTTTGTGTTAGATGCTCATATACAATTGCAAAGAAAATACCTATTATTTCTGTCTTAAATACATTATGTTTTTCCAGTCTCTCTTGAAAGTCTCCTGTTGCAAAGATTACAAGAGTTCCACTGCTACTGGACCACGCAAACTGAGACATCCACAACCTTATATTCAATTTACGTTAATTTATCCATGCTCATATGTTTCTTAATTAACTACTTTTTGTTGAGACAAATTTTTCATGAAGTTTAGATTAATTTTAGCACTTACACAAACTAGAGTTAAAGCACATCATATAGATTTTAAGACATGTATGATTAATTAAGGAAAGTGTACCTTACAGTTTAACTAAGAAAGAATCCTTAATTTCAAAATATTAGCTTTAACTATTTTCTCCGATATTTTTAAGATATGATTAAAAGTTAAGTTTTTATAATGTTTATTCTTTACCTTGTCCTAAAGTTTGCAGGATGAGGATGCCCATCATATAATGACAAATAATCATATTCTTCTTCTAGAGCGAAAGACTGAAAGACAATCTGTATTCGGTTTCTTTCTTCTGCTATTATAACCCATGTACAGTTTGCACCATTTGGATATCCATATGGGAAGCCAGGGCTCTCTATAGTGCCATTAAGTCCTTTTAAAGTTCCACCACAGGTATAAATAAATCCTAAAAAAAAAAAACAAACAAGGAAAAAAAAGTTAAAAAAAATTAGCAATACATTTTTCTATCAACCTTCAATAAAATACATCATTGTAATTCATGATTTCTAAAAAATTATCAAAATAATTCTTTGCGAGTACTGCATTTAGAAAAGTAAAACCCATTCTTTAATATAAATCCTGACCACTGAATGCAAAACAACCCCACCCACCTAACAAATGTGTTTTCCATACTGTTTATGTAAAGACATATGGTAGCATCTTTGCAAATAAATATACATAAACAACATCTATGACTAAATTTGGTCGCCTATGAGGCAAATTATTTGCATCAATTCCCTTTTTTTGTAAAAAGGAAGAGAAGCAGCCAGAGCAAAGTAAAAGAGTCTTCTTTTGGTGCGGGTCTGATACAGATTAGTTCTATTAACCTTCTGCTGTTCCTCCCCACATTTTGGGACTGGAAGAGGCTGAAAGGCTGTTTATTATGAACAAGGTTTTTTTCATCACTAATTCTGGTTTATGAAATCTGTGTACTTAAAGACCCAATGTGAAATAGCCATCTGTCGTATCATTATATTCTCTCATGTAAATAACTGCATTGTGTATCTATAACCAGAAAGAACTTAGCAAACTTTTCTATATTTAAATAAAATATTAAGACCCTAAGTGGGTGTTGTGGTTTAACCCCAGTAGCCAGCTAAACCGCACACAGCCGCTCGCTCACTCCCCACTGGTGGGATGGGGAAGAGAATTGGAAAGGTTAAAAGTAAGAAAATTCCTGGGTTGAGATAAAGACAGTGTAGTAGGTAGAGCAAAAGCTGTGCATTTAAGCAAAGCAGAATAAGGAATTAATTGGCTACTTTGGCAGGTGGGTGTTACTCCATTTCCCGTAAAGCAAGGGTCCACCACTCCTAAAGGTTACATGGGAAGACAAACACCATAACCCCCAACGCTCCCCCTTTCCTCCTTTCCCTCAGCTTTTATCACTGAACATGATGTCATATGGTATGGAATATCTCTTTGGTCAGTGGGGGCCAGCTGTTCCAGCTGTGTCCCCTCCCAACTTGTTGCCCACCCCCAGCCTATTCACTGGGAGGGGCAACATGAGAAACAGAGAAGGCCTTGACCCTGTGCAAGCACTGTTCAGCAATAACTAAAACATCCTTCTGTTATCAACACTGTTTTGGTCGCAAATACAAAACATAACACCTTAGGATCTGCTATGAAGAAAATTAACTCTATCCTAGCCAAAATCACTACAACGGGTCAAAGCTGAAAGGTGGATCTGCCAATAGATCCTTTTTAACATAAATATCCCCAAATGTCAGAATGGCCCCTACATTCAAAAGCCAAATTTTCCTGGACTGGAAGCAATTTTCTTTTTATATAGCAAATCTGTTTTCTGAGAAAAAGTAGAAAACAAGAACAGTTATAAAAATATCTCCCCCAAGTCACTGTGTCCTGGCAGGGCAGGTCCTTTTCTATACTCTTGGTCTCCGGTCTAATACTCTGTTAGAGCAGTTCCTAACTCCTCTAGGTATTTGGATATTTTTTTCTTTCCATCAGCTTCTCAGTCTGACTGTAAGTTTACATTCCCTCTCCAGGCTTTCTGCCATCTCATCGCTTAAATATCGGATCAGTTTTCCTGCTTTGCCTTTTGCACCCCTCAAGTTTCTCTTCCCCAAGCATGCTCAGAGCGAGCCCCCTCTGCGAGCGGGGGGGTTTCAGCAACTGAGAGAAAGCACAAAGCGCTCAGCTGCTCAGCGTGCTCCTTCAGAGAAACATGATATACATTTCATAACCAACTACAAACAAACAAACCAGATGCCGTCTCTTTAATTACACACACATGTATATATTTGAGCTCATTAAATCATCTTCTTTATGGCACATTCACAAGCTTTTCTTCGTGTTGAGCATTTAAATGTGCAGAGACCCCGTTCTCTGAAGTACCAAGCAGAAATCTCTTACGATTTTACACTTTGTATTGCTACACTGTAAAGTAACTTCTCTTGACAACAGAAGAGAGACACATCCAATATTTTCATCTTGTTTTTTTTTCATATTTCTCAAATGATGAAAAAAGATGTCTCTTATGAAGTGTGATTACTCTTTTACTACAAATATCAGTATATCATAGATATATAGGACAGAGGGAATGGAGATCATCTTAGAAAGTAATTAGGGCTTTATTTGCCTCACCTGACATGTATAGAAATTTTACCTTCTACTGAAAATTAGCTTAGAGAATTCATTTTCATATCAGTGCCTACACACTTTCATTTATTATCAACCTTCATTGCTAGGAGTCTGTTTTGTTTATGTCTTTCTGCATCTTCCTCATACTCAAACTATTTTTAAATCTTCTTTATGTGTCATTATTTATTATTTAAGCTCAGCTGTTTTATTTAGCACTTTAAAAATCTGTTGGAATACAGTGCACGCACAAGCCACTTTACAAAACTAAACTATTTACTCATCATAAGATCTTCTTCCTAGAAATCTAGCACCTCCCACCAAATATAGTCACTGGAATAAGACTTTTAAAATAGCTAAGCGTGCATATATTTATCAATTTAGGTTTTCCTAGAAATATCTTTGTAAGGCCTACTTTAATTGAATTAGATCTTAAAATTAAATAGCATGCATTGTGAATTTCTGTGCATCTCCCCAGACTAAGTGTGGGAAGCACAGTGTGAACTTTGGCTCAAAGTCCATAGTTCAGAACTTGTGTCAATGCTGCTGTATCTAAGTCAGGGTAGCTACCAATTACATATGTTCTGTTCTATTAATTCAATGCAAGCTATAAAGAACAACTTAAATAATGGGTCTTTGGTGACCAAACTAAAATTATATTTTTCCAAAAAAAGGACAGATCCAAAACAAGGAGAAAGTGCCTTGTGAGATGATACTCTACTTATTAAGGAATGTAATACTTCATATTGGATCCAGTAATTGTTCCTATCCATACATATATATGAAAGATAAACTTCCATGGCATATAAAAGTTTCACTTATTCCTTTTACTCCATATCTAAACTGTAACAAAAGAGAATTATTCATATGCTGCAAGATGATATAACTTGGATATTTTTCAGCAATGACTATCAGAATGTAACACAGCTATGCATGTGTCAGTAGATACATTTTTAGTTCCAAGAATGAACAAAACAAGCAATGAAGTTTGATTTTGATAGATCTACCCTTTTAGTCTGTAAAATAAAAAAATAATGCCAACAGAATCCATACAACACGCACTTTAATCTCTGCTTTCATATGGTAATCCATTCTGTAATGCTCTTCACCTTGGCAAACCAACTTGGTTAAATTCAATATAGACAACATGCATTAACTGACTGGTCTGATCAAATGTTGAAGACATGACGTTTATTTTCATGAAGCAAAATTCATGCTGAAATAACTGGCAACATATACTGTGATCTTTTTCATCTAGATTTCAGAACTAGCATTCAAAACAGAATTTATTTGCAAACTGTTTTTCATTAAAGAGGAGTTTGATTCAAAGCATGAGATAAAGAATTTTGAAAAGCTTGAAGTTAGACTAGAAAACAAAAATACTTGTTGAAGTAAGCGTGAAGATGAACACCATCACTGATTATAGTCTTTTAATAGTATGATTCAAAGATTCCATTGTATTGTTTTCTACCAGATTTTAAAATTCAGATGTTTAATTCTCATCAATTTAACATGGATAAATATTTCTTGAAATTATAAAACACTGCTGCTCTTCCTGATTTCAGTCATCCTTTGATTCATTGTGGAATTACAGTAAGCATCAGTAACCTCAGTTCTTACTTAATCTGTTTATTAAACTTTCATTGCTTTCCAACAAAGCAAGTAATACTTAACACGATATCCATACCCCTTGCCCTTGGATGTCCCATAATTATACTCACTCAGCACACTACAAGATTGTCTTTTGTTTTTTTTTTTTCCTCCTGACCATTCAATTATACTGTTTAATAACAGATTTCCACACCTCTCACCTTTCAAGTACTCCACACCTTTTGTTTAATCTCCTTTGTTTAATGTATTCTTTAATAGCAGTCATCACCGTAAGATAATTATACTGTGCCTGCATTGATTAACACACTCAGACGTTTCTAAGTTGCTTGTGTATTTCCTTCTAAAGAGGTATTCAGTACTTGCTATCATTTACTTTAAGAGCAAACTGAAGGTGAGTTGTTCATATGCTGCATTTTTTCTTCTGTATCTTTTCTGATATCCCAATCTTCTTTCATCTCTTTCGCTTACACCCATCTTAAAGCACAGTCAATGCAACACCTTTTTCTATTTGCGATCTTTGATCACCGACTTTCTCTGGCAGCAAGGACCAGTTAATTTTCATGATGATGATAAATAAGGATGGATTGTTCTCCTAATTCTCTTCTTTTGTGCTGGATTCTCTTTCCGTTGACTTGCATTATCATCACCTTATGTTTTATGGTGTCTGTGTGTTCAGGCTTTTTGTTTCCTTATTCTCCCCTATAGTCCTGTTTGTGAAACCTCTTGCTTTTGTAGTTTCATATTATATTCTCACATGTGTTTAACACTTCAGAGAACCTATTGGAATGTTACAGTGGTAGATTTCATAGTAATGTGAATCCTTCCCTATTTTGTGAACCCCTTTCTCCCTCCTGGTAATCCTTCCTCTTTTTGGAAAATATATATACAATCTTCCTTTCTAAACCATCTCAGCTTCTCTATCATTTTAATTTTTCTGACATGCCTTACAGCAAGATCTTTGAGTCTATTTACAAAATGGAGACAAGGAAGCTCTCATCAGATGTAATGACTTTATTTTACTTTGTAATATGTTTGAAATTTACCTTTTTATCTCTTATCATGTCTTAGTTGTCTTCCACGTATGCTTTTCCATTTCCCAATAAGCCTCTTTTCTGCATAAAACAAGCCTTCTTTCTCTAACCTTAACTTCCAACACAATGTTTTATTGACTTTTTTCACATCATTACAAACATGCAAGATAATTGCCTCCTTTGATGTACTGGATTTACTTCCTTCCTACTCTCCACCTTTCTCTCTGCCTCCCTCAAATGTCCAGCAGCTTGCACACTTCTTTCTTTCTCTGCTGTGATTTCACAACACGTGTAAGTGGTGACTTTTACAGTGACACTCACTGGTCTCCTTTCCCACCAGAACATTATAACCCCCTAATTCTTTCTGACTCATTTTCCTCCTGTCCTAGGCACGGAAAGTGCACATGCCAGCAGCAACCCTGCACCACAGCACTCCAGAACAGAAGTACACTACACCTGTGTAGTGGTTCACAGAGGGGTAGGGATCTGTCGCACCTACAAGGCATTGCTGTTACAGAAATGTCTATCTTGTATTCATATAGACCTCAATGCCTGTTGAACCCAGTACTTTGTACTTCAAAGAATCCTTTTCTCATCCATCTCAGCTCCAACAGCATCTTTTACAATGAACTTTCTACCAGCTGAGCAAAGTCTATATTTAATATTTCCCCTGACCATTAAAAAAAAAAAAAAGATACACCAATACACCACAGATTAATGATGTGATTTTTTCTTTTTTAAGTTCCCAAGTCATAATAATTTCTTCTGTTGTAGTTATGTCTGTCTCTGTGGGTTTTTTTTTTTTTTTTTACTTTCTATTTTTTGTGAATCATTCTGGTTTATATATATAATGCTTATTTCCTTGATTTTAGACTTTTCTTTAGTCTAGAGAAATTTAGGCATGCCTAATAAAGTCTTGTAAAACAGACAAAAATCTTTTGTTTGTGAAGTGCACAATGTAAGAACACCACTGTAGTGCCTCTGTGAAAATCAGATTTTATGAATTCCAAGAAATCTAAGACTTCTTAACTAAGTTGCATTTCAGTTTGTTCTTAAAAACATTTGCTTTCACAAAGAAGATATTTGAATGCTTATTCTCTGCACAGCTTACTCGAAATTGTGCCAATATGTAGACATTATAAAGTTTTAAAAGAAGCTTGTTTTAAGACGCTTTATCTATGTTTCATATTGTTTGAAGGTTATGAGAAAAGACAGTTATACTTCTTTGCAAATAATTGGGTAAGATAGATTGTCTTGCCCTTGCATAAACTTTTAGAAGTTACCAAAATGACTTTTCCAATCATTTGGTAGGGCTGGCTGGAAACCCTATAACATGCTCAGTGGAACTGGTACAGAATACTAGCCAAAAAGAAGCTATCACTGTAACGTACTTATCACTGCATTTGAAGGACTGTATGGAAGCAATGTTTTTCCTCCAAAGAGTAATTTCTTATCTCTGTTTCAGCCACCTTTTCTGAAAGAGGTACAGAAATATTTTAATGTTGTCTTCTGTTTGTCTCAGTTGTGAAAACCAGAAGAGGGACAAAAGATTCTGCCCGCTCATGTCAACATTGAGCATGTTTCTTCTTTTAAGAAACATAAGGTCTGAAAAACAGCAGGACTGCTCACCTTCACATGGAATCCATCCTAAGGAATTGAAGGCTTAAAATGTCAAGGTGGCAAAATAAACCACCGGGTCTCATTTAACAGAAGATTCTATAACTATATTTTTGTGTATATTAAAATAAATACTTATTTTCATTCTGTCTATTTCTTGTTCTAAACCAGAAAACTGTTATTTCCTATAACTGAAAACAAAAAGACTTCAGCTTCAATAGAGTTGCCAGTCTTTGAGGAACTTTAAAAAAGATGTTATATATATCTACCAACCTGTAAGTCATTCAACAGAAAAAGATTATCACTTTCATAGGAAAATACAGGGTTTTCTCCCTTACCCCTAGGCACGTAATTACTTTGGTTTGTACATAACTCTTTGACAGGGAATAGCCTTCTGCTTTTATATTAAAAGCATTGTTACAACTGCCACAAACGAAAGTCTGGTTTCAGCAAAGTCAGCCGAAATACACTCAAGTTTTTTATCCCCAGTATGTAATTAACTTTCCTTCTAAGGATATTTCAATACTTCTATCCCATTCCTCATGTAATATCTCAAATGCCTTATAAACAAGGGATTATCTACTCCAAAATAACTGCCTCCTTGCTCATGCAGCCAGAGAAGGGTAATCTCTCAGATGTGACAAACATCTGGGCAATTGAACTAGACATAAAAACAAGAGAGGACATTTGGAATCTCATCAGAGAATGAATTAAAAATCTTCTCTGGGATTGAAAGCCTGCCATATTTAATACCCCTCACACATACTAGCGCTGCCAAACTTGCAGGAGAATCAGATTTCTCGTGTTTGGGGAGATGGTACATAGAAATTAAAGGTGTTTGGGTTTTTTTAAGAAAATTTGGTTTTCAAATAATATAATCTCTGGTCTCAGTGGCATTTGGCCATCCTGCTTCTCTCTCCTGTGTTTGAGAATAATCATTTGGTGCTATCACATCCTCATTTTAGGAGAAGTAACTGTGAAAAGTGACTTCGTTAGTACTCTAACCCTGTGCTCTTTTTTTTTTTTCTTCTACCTACTCTTCCTGCAATTCTTCCACCTGAAAAATGGAAAGTAACCAGCATACAAGCAGAAATTGATCCAGAAATCTTCTCAGCAGCCTTAAAGAGAACATCATATTAAAGGCATGGCTGAAAATGAATTAATGCAGATTTCTTGTTTGATTACATGAGAAATTTTCTCTGTAGAAAAGATATGAACAGACATTCCATTGCAAAGATCAGTTGTTGAAATAATTATATTTATTTTACTTTTCCTTTTCACTGTTTGCTTTTTTGCAAAGCTAACCACATGTCCAAAGGTTTTGTACTGTGCTTCATTTGGTGTCTCTCTTTTTTTTTTTTTTTTTTAATGTGTGAGCTGAGAAACTGTTAATTTCATGACTAAATCAGAATATTCTTTAAGTTAGCTTAGAACCATCACTTAACAAGCCAAAATGACACGTAAGACCACTCCCAGACTAGTATGGACTACCAATAGCATTTTTTAAGCATTTCTGTTCTTTTAGAAATAGCAAGTCTTAATTTGCATAAACTTCCCAATTGATTTTCAAATAACATACCTTAGAGCAAAATTGTCTTTTCATTAAAATTTGCTGGTCAGTAGACAACCCTTTCAAAGGGAACTGCATGAAAGACAGTGGCAAGATACAACGACTGCAGTAGCAGGTCAAGCTAAAACTTCTGAAGTAGTTTATTGTTTAGTTGAATCCATGCAATATATTGCTTCTAAAGCTTTGCATTTATTTCTTATTATATTTCAAATGTTGATAGAGAAAAAAAAATTGCTGCAAAGTCAGGGTCTTTGAGTCTCTAGGATATAAGTAGATAACAAGACTTGAAAAAGTTATATTTGGAAAAAAAAATAAAGAGTAAAGTAAGTTGTCCACAGCAGAATAATTAACAATACTGTGAAATTGGTAAATATCAGAATTCTTAAATAAGGGAAACAGCCACACAATAAGATGTTTCAAAGGTCTTCACTCTTGGCACTAGTAGAATATAGGCAAATAATATCTTTTAAGAAAAGGTTCAAACAAAAGTAACTTCTGCAGAAATTAAGATACATTTAGTACTACACTTTTAAGTTAAAGTTCAAATGTCAAAAAAACTTAATTACAGTTTTCACACTGATTGTATTGTAACAGCAGAACAGTCAATATAATGCTCACTTGAATTCCTTAAATTTAAAGCCCATTGGCATACACAGTAAACCTCTGTCACTGTATAGTTGGTTCATTAAAATCTAGGATCTGGGATATGGACCTGACTAATGAGATTTACACAAAGACTTAATCTAGTAAAGAAAAAAAAAAAAAAAGAAAAAGAAAAAAAAATTACAGTATATTATGTCTGGTATTTTGAAATCTTGCAGCAGTTTCAGATAATTGACAGAGCACAGATTATTGCAAATCTAAGTAACCTGTGTAAATTAGTATATAGCCTTAGAGAAAGAAAAAAACACTTTCCATAATCCTTCTAAAACATCACAGATTTAGTCAAACTCAAAAAGGGAGAGGCGAGAAGGGGGAAGAAAACCCAGAATTATGAAATGTTCCAGTAAGTGTTCAGATAGGAAATAAACATTATCAAATAAATATGATGCTGGTTTGAAGTGACTTCAACAAGATTAGAAAAGACTTTGAAGACTCAGTGCTTGGAAAATCAGGACAAAAATGTTTTAGGTTTCTGCCAATAAAAACTGAACATAGGAATGTCCCGATACTTGCTGTACACTACCACAGACAGTCTTCCTATATTCTATTTCAAAAAATAACAGACAACTTTCTATGGCAGCTTGGATTGTTTCAGATATAAAAAAAAACAAACAAACAAAAAAACCCTAGAAAGTCTTTTCATCCACGCACAGGAATTCCCTTCAGAATAGATGTAATTAAGAAAAAAAAAAACAAAAACAAAAACAAAACAAACAAACAAACAAAAAACAACAAAAACGTTCTTGCTTTAGATCTCATGGATATTCAGACTTTTGAACCTCTGCTCTAAAACTGGGAATTAAAAAAAAGATCTAACAAATGTTTCACACTTCTGGAACATCACCCTTCTCAGTGAAACTTAAGCGTTCTCAGTGAAACATCTATAAAAACCTGATGTCAATATCTATTCTGTGATGCCTTTACTATGGGATTTGGACCATTGTACCAAATGCAAACCATACACTCTACAACAGCCTAAACTACCTGAGGGCAGCAAAATTAAAGATGTGTTCAGACTTAAATGAAGAGCCAGTTGGAAAAAATGACTATAATCTTTGATCTACTCCAAACAGTGACAAAATATTCTGAGTTAAATATGAGACAGCTTTTCTGAAGATGGGCAAGTAGAACAAAAGTTAAAAAGAGAAAATGCAGTGAAGATCACTACAGAGTAAAGAAAGAAATGTACTTCCATAAGTAGGCACGTAGACACACAGACACACAGCTATGACAATATGACACACTCGGGTGGGTTTTCTGTTTTTTTGTCATATAATAGTGAAAAAAAAACCAAACACTTCAATAATCAAAAAGCCACAGACTATATATGGGTCAAGTGAATGCAGGGAGGTCAGGATAAAGTCTCATGAAGGATTTGACACTATGAGGCAGTTTCTGACACAGTTCTTAAAAATGGAGAACAATTTAAACATATTGTAAACTAATGATTATCAGTGGTAGATATTCAAGCATTATATTTCTACAGATTTTTCTGTTTGAAGTCCAATTTTATGGCTTAGGAATCTCATATCAAGCCAGTGATTTTAAACAAATTTTATTTTATATCAGTTTATTTTTTTAATTTTTAACAGATATTACCACAGTGTTTGTGGTAAATCTGTTTGTGATTTTTACAATGAATTACTAAATGGAAATGTCTGTGCTGAGGGATCTAGGGTTTTTCTAAAAGGAAAAAAAACCCAAACCTCCAGGCATAAAAAGCACTAAACCAACCAGAAAGTTTAGTTGGGAAAAATCTTTTGAAGAACAATGTTTTATGTGCACTTCTTAAAATACTGTATGTTGTAATAAGATTTCCTCAAGACAAACATTTAAAAAACATTTTAGAAACATAACTGAATTCTGCCTTCATTTACTCATAAACTTTCTTAAAAAAAGTAATTTTTGATTGAAGCAGCATTTTACTGTATAATAAAAATCCTTCTAATCTGTAAATCTACAGACTGTTACGGCTTTTTCAATGCTTTCATGTGTCTGAATACAAAAGTAATCTTTCAGATATTGTCAGTTCTGCTCACTTTTAAATTTTGAATGAATTTCCATTGTACATTTCTGAATTTACAGTAGGTCAAATTATTAACATCTTTACCATCTACTTCTTTCTAAGTGTCATAAATGTATTTTTTTATCATAAGCCTTATCTCTTGCCTTGGTTACAGAGCCAAGCAATACAATCAGGTACTATTTCAGATTTTATTTTGGTCCCAGTGCTTGCAGGACCATTGAAGCTGTTGCTATTACTCTATATATTTATTCTGGTCCTTTCCGGAGACAACCTGCTTCATTGTAAAAGCAGCCAGATGAACTGCATACCCCGAGCTTTCAAGGAGATGCCCAGCACATTATAGCAAAGTTTTGGGAGCTCGTGTGAATAACTAGGCTTTAAACTTCAGCTAATGAGTAGTTTTCCTGGGCAGCTGTCCTTACTATGACAGCGAATTACAGAGAGAGGAGCAAGGGAGAGCACATTAACTGATTCATCCACCCCAGCTGATTTTGCCGGTCTACCAAGTGAGATAAGAACCACCATGTAGAGTCATCATCACCAACAAAAGCTGAATTTTCTCTTTGCCTGGCTAGTTAAAACCTGGGGCTACGCTGTGTCTATTTGCAGAAAGGGGAAAGAGGAATAATATTACTGGTGTCTTCTTTTCCCTCTTCCCTTGAAAATAACAGAGAAACAAACAAAACCCCAACCACTCCATCCCAGCATCAATAAAAAACCCATTTGTTCTCTAGAGCTGACCAGTTACCCTTTTCCATATTCCTGCCAACAACATCTTCTAACCAAAACTGCTGGATCACCCAAACTTGGGGTGCAGAAAAAAAGTTAGATGAAAAGGTTATGTGACAAGTCAGATGGAAAAATTTCTTTTAAAAGTCATAGAAATGGGAAGCAAAAATATTTAGGTAAACAGTTCTGCCTTGGATGGCATAGTTTAACTCGGCATGTAAATCTCTTTGAGAGAACAGTTATACCATTCTGCTTTAATAAATTATTCTTGTAAATACTGAGATTTTATTGTTGGTTAAATGTCTTCATGTTAATTTGTATGGGACAAACAAATTTGGCATATTACTTCTTTTTGCAGTATTTACTGATTGGAATTTGGACAGACTTTAGCTAATGTGCTAGGTACTAAGTATTCACAAATGCCTTTCATACTATTACACTATTACTGTTCCCATGCAAACACTTTACGTGTGGGAAAAATGTAGATGCCTGATCTGCGTCTTTCTTCCTGGGCTTCATCTCGTATCAACACAAAAAAAAACCCCAACACATTGGTGCTAATTATTTCTTGAGACTTAAAGACGATTTGTTGCATAATAACCCTTGGCATAACCTTGGACATTCCTCCCTCTCAGCCATTAATACTCAGCAGGGACCAGTTTCTCTTTTTATCAAGTAAGCAAAACATAGTTTTCTATTAAATTGTGTGACTTTACATCTTTAATTGATGTGCTCTGTGGTTTTAGCTTATTTAACTTTTTGGCAACTGGTTGATACTCCAAGTGTCTTATCCATTCTGCAGTACTGATGTTTGCTTTCAGTAGCTAATATTTCTGAAATTAATAAGTACCCGCCATTTCTGAAAAAAAAAAAAAAAAAAAAATCCTGGTAATAGTGCCACTGGCTTATCATGAATAACCAACCCTTCTGACACGACAAACTAGCTCTAACAGGAAAGCTATTACTTTGAAACAAATTCTACTGCATTGAAACATTCTCAGTAGTAAAGTATCTCAATAGAGTATTAAAGCTTGTTCAATTCTGAACAAGGAGAAGAGAGACCTTTGTGTCTTGCTGAGGTTGAATCAGTCATATTCTCTTTATTAAACATGAGATAATAGCAGTGTCTTACTTAAAATTTTCAGGTGTGAGTTGTTTTTTTTTTTGTAAGCCTTTAAACAACGTGTACTTTGATTTTTATTTTAGTATTGAAAAAATAAGAATATGATCCTCATGGCACCTTAGGATAAATATTAAGGATCTCACTTTTTTTTTTAATCTTTTTTTTTTTTTTTGTCCCCCTAAATCAAATATATGTTATTGTGTTGTTGGTTACTGATTCCCTGCTTCTTTGGGGTAATTGAAAATGTCTGCTTATAACAGAGCAATGAATAACACAGAGGCAGCCTTTTGCATGGGAAGTATATGAAAATGATTGATTTCAGTGTATATGCACGCATGTAAATGCATGAAGACAGATACTGATAGATAGATACTAAGGCAGGCAAAGCACACACGTATAACACTTCTCAAGGAAACTAAAATGTTCTTTCTAACACTCTACACCGACCACTGTGATAAGGAAATGCTCAGTCTCATACTGCATAAAGTGTAGGAGTTGTTGTTCAAAAGAAGAAAGGCTCTTCTAGTAGTTTAGGAAGTCAGAGTGGCTTTGCGTTGTTGTGTATCAAGGTTAAAATATTCCCTGCTTGCAGAAAGTGGGATTCAGGGAATCTAAAAAAGGACTGCAATACAAGTCCTTCCAGAAGAACCTGGAGAGACTTCCTTCAAAGGTTGTGAATATTTTCTCACAGCACTTTGGAGGAAGGTCTGGGTGCATTGAAAATACACCAACCACAGTACCAGTAGGTATTGTACCTTAAGGACACATGTGGCAACTCTATTTGCTACAAGGGGATTGTATTTTAAGATCTTTGTTTAGTGCGTAAATTACAAGAGAAACATCATTGTTTGTAGCTGAGAAGCAGAATGGTACTGCAAATGCGTAGTATACTGTTTCATCGTGCTCAGTCTGAGACAAGAACAGGGAATTCGGATTGAGTTTTAGTAAAACAATACCAGACAAGGGGGCATGGCAGAAGACTGCACCAGTCAAAAAGCTTTGACTATATCAAAGAGCCTGTCTCAGAGGAGATGTGACCACCTTGTGTGGCAGTCTATTCGGTGATGGTTGGTGCAGCTGGAAGCAGAATTGAATGGAATGTTTGGATATAACTTTCCTTTTTTTTTTTTTTTTTTACCATATAATAAAAATTTGTTAATCAAGTCCTCTTTGAACGTATATCCAAATACATTTTATTAAGGTTTCTTAGTACCAACACGAACTTCTGGTATAACTAAAAGTGATATCCCATGTAAAAGCCACCTGTTCACAGTAATTATTGGGGTATACAAAGCTCTATTTCAAGTCCTCGTTCTCTGTGTTCTCCCAATTTATGTGTCCCGCAGAGTACTGGACACAGGTTACTTGCAAGCCAGCTTCATGCTTGTATCTCCTAGGGTGTCTTAGCTCTCATTTAAGTTGTTACTTAGGATCAAAGCCAAATTTACAAACCTCCATATTCTGTTTCTGTAAAAGCAGGGTTTTTTTCCAGCCTTAATTTTATGTCCAGTGACAACTCTGCCAGTGTATCCAGAATCCTTTGACTGCTGAATGCAGTCCAGGGTTTTAAGTCATCTTTATGTTCCAATACTGACATTTATTCTTCTTTCATCTGCTTACAAATGAGATACAAAGAGCAGAATTTGATTAAATGTGGGTGTTTACAATGTCCTAACAGCAAGGCTCCTGTTATTATCAGTGGAGTGCTGGACAACAGATTCAGTGGCACTTAGTCATGTACATCAGACTGTAATCAAATAAACTGACTCCATATAGTCTCCATCAGCTATAACACAGATTTGAATACCTCGATCAACTTAGACACCTGCTCTGCAGGCGCCTAATGTCAAGTGAAGGAATCCTGCCTAAGACACATCTGCCATTTAGTCCTTTCCAATGATTATATCAATGCCTTTTTTCTTCCCAAGCAAGACAAGGACAGAGTAAAACCAGGCAAAAGTGGGCAATTTCTCAGAGTCCTCACTGTTTACTTGTGATGATACATGTACGGTTCCACAGTGCTTTCTTTTCCTCTGCCTCTCCTGAAGGAGATGAGGGCCAGGTACCTGCACAGTGCACACTCACTCAACATCTGGTCTCCATTTCCTGCCTGTGCATTACAACACAAAGTTGCCATCATTGCTGCCATCGGTGTAGTACGCACAGAGGAATGCAAGACAGCCAGCAATGCAAGGAGAAATCTGTCAGCAGTATCCATCAGTACTAACTGAAGCCATCACACCTGGTTGGTAATGTCAGGAGCATCAAGCTGGTTGTTTCTCCCTGTAACAGGTTCCTCCCAGAACCAAGAGGTGCAGAAGGTAAGCAGGCTGCTCATCTGCTCTCTCAAATGCTAAAATCAGACTTTTACGTGCACAGGGTGGAGATGATGGAGAGAGGACAATGAAGAGGGAGAGAACAGTGTGTAATATCAATACCGCTTAACCAGCTCTTCGAGAGAAACACAGCTCTGCAGCTGGTGCAAATGAATGGTCTGCACTGGATTTCTTTTTAGAGTGCCCCAGCTCACATTACATCAGTGAGCAGCAGCAACAGCTTTAAGGGAACAACCGTAAGCATTTGAACAAGGGCTAGAGAGCAAGAATAGTACTCGGTGAAAAACATCTTAACAGTAACCCTCTGTCTTCCTCCTTCCCACACAAAATATCTTCTCTTCTTTTTGTTACAAAACTGCTGTATCTGTGCAAAATGTGATGCAATAATGAATTTTAATTAGTGCTTTGTATGCCAATGGAAATTTCTACAGGAGTGAGGAGTGGTATATTCTTTTCTCTCTTATTTACTATCTCTATAATTAGGACTATGTGATTATGCTATCAGTGCAGTGGAATGAAAATGGAATCCACACCCAGAATGAATAATTTACCCAGTCTGAATGGAAATTATAGAATTTTCAAACAAAAAGTAATTATATTTTTCTGTCTCTCTTAATTACTTTGTTGTAATTTGAGGGATGTGACTAAGTTATTAATGCAGTGTAATAAGCTGAAATCAATGCACAGTGAACCTTACAACTTTTAAAAAATAGCACTTACTTCTTGGATGTAAAGGATGTGTTCACTTTGTTGAATTACTGCGGCAAAGTGAATATGATTTATGTGGAGGGGAGGGAATATAACTGCTGCTCAGTGCATTTAAAAATCCAGATTTCTAGGCTATAATAGTGTGCTACTAAGACAGTGTAACTGTTAATATTGGAAAGGTTCTTTGAATATGTAATATGAAGTGGTATATCAAGGCTAAATATTGTTATCATGATTTGGGTTCATTAATAGAGTAACTCTTAGAACTCATCAGAAAGCTTAAAGATAGCAGATCTCCATTTAAAGAAGCTGAATGCCTCTATGCCCAGATTCTGCAACTGTTTTCAAAGCTTAAAAGTTCTTTAAAGCTCTCTGAAAGTTCAGCATATGCGCAATAGGAAAATTCAGAGAGGATTTTTCAGTACTTCAAAAGCAAACAAATCACGGGGACCACTCTAAGAGGTTACCTTTGAAAAGAATCATGCTAGAGTACACTGCATTTGTACTTGTCTGAAAAAGACTTATTAGAACTTAAAGAGAAAATAAGAATTCATTTTAATTATGATTTTTTTTTCTTAAGTTATGCTGGACTTAATGTATTCAACACCATATGAAACCCATCCATTAGCTATACTTTGAAATAAGAGATTAGATACCCAATGATGTATTCTAATATTCAGAAATGCTGACAATAAGGCAGCTCCTGATAAGAATCAGACTGTTAATTTACATGAATAATCAATATATTTTTAGATTTAATTTAGAAAATGTGGGACACTTTCTCTTGATCTTGTGTCCTTTTTTCACTTTAAGATTGTATTCACAAAACAACTTTACAAAAATTATTCACTTGCCCACAAAAAAAAACCCTGTGATAGTCCAACAGAGATTGTAAAAAAATGAAAACAACCCCAACCCCAGGCATTTGACAAAATGTATAATTTAATAACATCGAGGTATATTTCGAAATTATATTTAGAATGGAGAAAATCAGATTTAACTTGCTTCCTTTGTTTGTACTTCATTCCTTTATCAACACTTCATAAAAATCTGTATTTTTTCTTCTTTAGAACATTTTGCCAAAGAAGACTAATCACTAATTGTGGGTAATGTCTTCCTCCATTGGTCCTATTCAGCAAAACAATTAAGCACATTCTCAACATGAGACATTCTGTCCTGCTTTGTGCATAGATTTGATTAATATTTTGCTTATGTAAATCTGTAATCCTAAATGTTCATAGGGTTAATGACCCCATGCGGAGTAATAAACAGCAAGAAGAATTGAAATAATCTATTTAAAGAGTTGTTAGTGCCTCTATGAAATTACAAATTGATTTTTTTCCTATAAACAGGAGTAAATCAGAACTTGTTTCTTGCAATTCACGAGCAATTAAAGCTTCTGTTTTTATGAAGATATAAGATATAAGATATAGATCTTAATTTTCATTTAAAATCCATAAACATCGAAGGCCTCGGTATTGTGTTGAACCCATGCATTGAAAAACACATCAGGTAACTCCAGTCCACTTAACAGATATCCTTCTGAGTGTTAAGTACTCAAAACTAAATACATCTCGGTTTTTGATATAACACAGCACCCAATTTGTGTCATTATTAAAATACATTCCTTTCATGAGTATTTTTGCACAAATATTCTCTTTGAGTTGTCTTAATGTACTGTGTAACAATACAAGAAAAAATAAGATAAAATTATAATATTTATTGAAATCTTCCATATACTCTTACCTTTGATAATTAAGTTTACTTAGGACACAAAATAGTAAACTTCCCATGTAAAGACAAAATCGTAAACATTACTGTATTCCTATCATTGTCTGATGGACAATATTTTAATATCTTGGTAAGCTTATCTGTTTTAATTTTTGCTACTTTATTTTGTTTCATTAAATATTTGCTTCATTCAGTTACTCCATTTTTATCTTTTTTCAGTATTTACTTCTGCATGCATTTTTTTCTAACTCAAGTCTTCATTGCAATAAAACGTATACTGCTTTTTTCTGCTTTAAGTTTTTTTCTGCTTCAAGTTTTTTTCCACATTTTTTAAAAATTTGTTTAAATATTATTTATCTAATCTTTCTTCAGTGTACTGTGTAAAATGAAAAAAAGTGGAGAAAAGTAGTTTAGGAATAGGATAAAAGAAAATATTTATTGTCAACAATAATTGCTTTTAAAACATATGATTGGAGAAAACATCTCTTTATCTTTTAAACTTCATGTTATGGGAATTTATTGTTTACTTAAGCTAGTAACCTTTCCGTGGCCTGCATTACCTGCTACAGGGGAAGATGACATTGAGATATTGTAGAGAAACATGCTAGAATATTCCATTTGGCTGAGTTACAAGATTTGCAAAATGCCTAAGGAATACTGCAGAAATATTAGCTACAGTTACCGTTCTAATCAGTCCCTACATGTCAAAAAAAATTAAGTCTTAACAACAGGTAAATATAATCATATCCCTGTGAGTTTTACACTTCAATGAGTGACCCAGAATCAGGAAGATTATTACAGCTAATGAGCTCAAGAAAGATGAAAGAACACTTACGGGTTTACACTGAGCTGTTACTGGGTTCAAAAATTATGCCATTCCTGGCCACTTTTCTCTTTAATTTTCTCTAACTTCTTGTTTCGTGGTATTCGTTATGGCAAAAC
Organism: Vanellus vanellus; assembly: GCF_965231255.1. NCBI lineage: Eukaryota > Metazoa > Chordata > Aves > Charadriiformes > Charadriidae > Vanellus > Vanellus vanellus. Next base: position 152,921,992 of record NC_138906.1, read on the forward strand.
ATTTCTATTAAAAGTTAGAGAAAGGAGTTCATACATCATATCATTAATTTATGAGGATCAGACCTAAATGATTGCAGAGCGACATAGCTACATTGACTTCAAGCTAAGATAACCATGCCACCTGAAGATCTAGACTCAGGAAAAAAAAAGAAGGAAAACATTACAGCTCTGCAAGTAGTATCTATAAAGCTCATTGCCCTTCAAACATCTGTAAATGTCTCACTGAAAAAAAAAATAAATAAATAAATCTCTAAGATAAAGGACAGGAAAGTCCTACCTGCAAAACCAGCAGAACATTTCTGAATTAAATATACTTTCCTTTTCTGCCACTAGTACTTTTTTTTCTCCTTTATTACAGTACAAAATACACTGTAAGATATATCTAGAATGAGACAGGACAAGGAGGAGACCATGTGTGGCAGTTTTTACAGGGTCTGGATGTAAGGTCTTTAATAGCAATTAGGATGTTTGCATTAGATTTGGAAGATATCTGTTCAAAACAGGCTCACTGTGTAACTTTCATGCCCCTTACATTGGTATAAAATTCTGTGTTAATTTTAATTTTTAAATGAAATAGACAGTTAAGATGCAGTGAATTACAGAATCACAGAATAGTCAGGTTTGGAAGGGACCTCTGGAGATCATCTAGTCAAACCCCCCTGCCAGAGCAGGGTCACCTACAACAGGTTGCACAGGACAGCATCCAGGTGGGTTTTGAACGTCTCCAGAGTGGGAGACTCCACAACCTCTCTGGGCAGCCTGTGCCAGTGCTCCACTACCCTCAAAGGAAAGAAGTTCTTCCTCATGTTAAGATGGAACTTCCTATGTTCAAGCTTGTGCCCATTAACCCTCGTCCTATCAATGGGCACCACTGAAAAAAGACTCCTCCCATCCCTCTGGCACCCTCCCTTTGAGTATTTGAAAGCATTAATAAGATCCCCCCTCAGTCTTCTTCTCTCTAGACTAAAGAGACCCAAGTTCCTTACCCTTTCCTCATATGAAAGATGTTCTAATCCCCTAATCATCTTTCTAGCCCTTTGCTGGACCCTCTCCAGCAGATCCCTGTCTTTCTTGAACTGGGGAGCCCAGAACTGGACGCAGTACTCCAGATGCAGCCTCACCAGGGCAGAGTAGAGGGGGAGGATGACCTCCCTCAACCTGCTGGCCACACTCTTTTTGATGCACCCCAGGATGCCATTGGCCCTCTGGGCCGCCAGGGCACATTGCTGGCTCATGGTCATCCTGTTGTCCACCAGGACTCCCAGGTCCCTTTCCACAGAGCTACTCTCCAGGAGGTCAGCCCCCAAACTGTACCGATGCATGGGGTTTTCCTCCCCAGATGCAGTACCCTACATTTACCCTTCTTGAATTTCATTAGGTTCCTCAAATTAGATAGCAAGAGCATTTCAGCAAGACTGCTCTGGAAAACTGGTAACTAAAGGGCTATTCATACTGCAGGTTTTGGAAAACCGATGAAAACAATCATGAAAGTCATGGCATTCAGAAGAGCACAGTCCAGACAGTGTCAACGGAGCAAGTTAACACAACCTGGACTATAAGAAAAACAAAGAAAAATTGTGTCTGAAGAGTACACAGTCATCAAAATAGTGTTACAGAGGAGAAACAGTAGGTATAACTTATCTGAATGCCTAAAACCCTTTGGACAAAGTTCTTCACAAAAGCCTTTTAAAGACCATGAGTTGAGCAGCAAATCAGGGTGAAGTATAACATGTTGGTGCAGATGGTAGTAAGGACATGAGTAGAAGTACATTATTAAACATGTTTATTATGGTAGCATCTATGAACAAGGCAAAAACTTGAATTTCATTGTTCTGTCTTCCTATGAACACAGAATACCTTAGAAAGTTTACCTACTTGTACTAGACTGTAAGTTGTGTGGAGTGTTAAGAATGCAGAGAAAGAACACTGTACTACAACTCTTCTTTTTCTTTTTTTTTTAATGATTGATGATTTTTGGAAAAGGGTAAAGGAAGAGCTATCAGAAATCTGCAATGATTAAATCATTTGAGGGATTCAAAGATGGAAAAAGCCAAGAGGATGTTCACAAGGGCCATAAAAAAGAATTTGAGAAAATAGTGGATGGAAAGGAACATAGCTCCGTTTGATTTAACACACTACTAAACGAAAAGTAACTGGTTTAAAATTAATGGAAAAAAAAAAAACAGCAGGCAACCTGGACATCTTTTTGCTCATCTGGATAAAATCTCAACTACACTGAAGCAATGATCTAAAATTAAAAAAAAAACAAAGGTGATCCCACAAAATTCATGTAATGCTGTTTTTTTGAATCAATGTACCTGAAAGTTCTTCCCCTAAAGTATTAAATCACATCCTCCTCTGGCACGTATTTGAATAAATCCAGTGTAGCCAATCAAGTTACAGTGGTATAAGACAGCCATTCATAAACTGCATTCATAAACAGAAAGAATACAGGAACAACCAGAAACAAATGTGCAGAGACCATGTTATTTTGCCTAATCCTTTAGTAGTAAAAGAAGAGAATTATATATTGTATAGTTTTAAAAACTCATTCATTTTAACCAGTGTGTTCTGTAGAAGCTGTTCAGGCAAGAAAATACTTAGCACATGAATTATTAAAAATGCAAGATAAGCTATCTCAATGGAAAGAAAAGAAATCTCACAATTATATTATACAGGCATACAAGCAGTCATGTTCTAGATGCTAATACCTATAACTACATTATATGATTATGAAAATAGAGATACTGAATTTTCTCTCCTGGTATAATTTCTCTTGTTCTATTGTTTCTAAGATCAAAAAAAAAAAAAGATATAAAAGCCCTTTCTTCAGAAATCTCTTCCTTTCTTAAACCTACAGCATCCTACAAAAACCTTTTGGATGAACTACTAACTGAAGCTGTAGGTGTACAGGCAGAATTTAGCCCCATCACAAAGTGCTCTAGAGACGACCTTTCCATGTTTTATTCTTTCCTTTCCCAACTACACAACGCTAATAAGTATGAAATTATACAGCCCAAATAATAAATTAAACATACCTATTGTGACTACATCAAAGTCTCTGAATCTCCGTATATTTTCTTGTTAATCCACGTAGAGAAAAATGGTGGAATAAATGATGTTTCTCCTATATTTCTTCTCTATATTGAAGTGATACCACAACAGTTACCAGATTACACACACACTTTGATGGCCATCACTGTCATTTTAAGATCTGCAATGTTAATTCCTTTCAGATTTCAGTTATCTTTTGTGTTGTTTTTTGGGGAGTTGTGATTTCTTTTTTGTTAACCAAATACATTGATCTATATTTTTCTAGATTATTTTCCTTCATGCACACAGAAGTGCCTTCTCTTTTCCTTACTGTTGCATACAATGCCTCCCAACCCAAGAGTACAGGTTCTCACTGATGACCTCTCACACAAGTAAAGAAATAAAGAATAAGGGAAAGAACTTCTGGTATTAGCTTAAATAATAGGAAAACTTGTACCTTTGACTGCATCCAGATTCTCACAAACTTATGTGAGTAAAATGTTATGCTATAACAACATTTTCCCTTCCTGTAAAATCTTGATGAGGTCTAATATGTTTTTTTCAAAAGGACTTATTTTCAAAAATGGGTAAGATTTGACCTTTTCAGTATGAATAACTTTGAACTGGATTGTGAACCTGCTGTCAGTACTATCTTCCCACAGCTCCTTCTCTGGTTTGAAAGAGAGAGAAAAAAACAATTGGCCTGAAGCTTCCGTAGAACAGGAATATTTTTGTTTTGCTTTTTCTCCAAGTAATAATTCCATCAATGAACCGTGATACAGACATCCAGCTCAGATCTTCCTACACAAAACCAATAGACATCAACATTGCTATTCATCATAGTTTTTCTTATGCTATTACTGTTTTGATTTATTTTTATTCAAGAGGAGATACAGCATTTTAATTCAAAACTGAATGTGAAAATCTTTTCAGAGCGCTCAATGGTGTTAAGCTTGACATGCTGCTTACATTATTTTGTCATCACTGTTAATTTTCAAAATATTTATTGAGATGAAACAGCAGAGTTTTTTTTTTCATGAATTCAAATTGTGAATGCAGTAAATACAGTAAATTAAACAAAAATGTCAGTAGAAAATTATTTGCTAGAGAAACAAAAAAATCTGACATGTTAGAAATTGTACTGAAAAAATTTCTGCTCAGCATTGCATACAAGATTTATTCACAGAAGAGTTCCTCCAGAAAACAATACTCTTACTCAGATAAATAAAATTATACATTAATGTAATTCTTTCTATTATTATAAATTTTAAGATTGGAAGGGACTTTTTTCCTTTGTAAACTGACTCCTCTAAAAAGATTCATTGTTTGGAAGGTGAGTGTTTTTTGTGGGGCGATTAGGGGTTAATGCCAGCAACCACTTGCATTTTTTTTTGATAATTTCAAAACTCTAAACAGGCCAAATAGCTTAAAAAAAAAAAAATAAAAAAAGAAAGCCCCTATGTTTCTAATTTGGAAGAAACTACATTTTTCTCCCAAATGAAAACACACACGCACAAACCTTCCCTACAAACAACAGCAACAAAAGCACTCCTTTAGGATAAGATTTCAAGCTCAAGTTTTCAAATTTAAGCTAGAAGGTAGCCTTTGCATTTCTGAAGGATTTGTTTACCTACAATATTTATTATTGGGTTTTCTTCATAAAAATTCAGGCACATATCAAGATAGACTTCCATCAGGACTTTATTTTTATATGAGTCTTTGACCTGTAAGTTAGAGATATACATCTCCCACACAGGAAGTTTTATTTTGTAAGAGTCACAATGAAGAGAAAACTCAGCTTTTTTAATAATAACCAAATATCAACCACTTAGTAAAGCCAAGCTTTCTCCCTAATTCCACACCATTTAGTTTGGCATTAACAGTCTCATTTAAATAATATAAAAGAATTTTAATTCAAGTATTGATCACTTAATGCTGATAGACTTTTTTTTTTATTTTCTAAATAGGCAAATTATTTAAAACATTGCTATGATGATGATGTTACTTAAAGAAAATGGCAGGGTCATCCTTGAACATTTAGAATGTCTTGATCTCATCCCAAAAATGGTTTTGCTTATGATGAGAGTGCCTCATTAATTATGAGCCAAAGGAATTATGGAAATAACCTAAATTTCCATTTTAATTGTTCATGTAAGAGCTATATTAAGTAGCTAATGGAAATAATACTGCGTTTTCAAAGAATAATTTGCATGTTATAATATACAGTCTTGAACAATTTCTGTTAGTTTTGAGAAATATTTTTCTCTCTTCAATGGTTCTAAAAATGTAACATGCACAAGTTTGCAAGAGTGACTTAAGCCTGGGTAAGAGTCCTTTTTAACTATTATACTATACTATACAGAAAAATTCTACACATATTATGTTTCTTTAAAAATACCATTCCACGTTTCTTTCCACTTTAGCAAAAATTCATCAAATCAAATGTTTGCTTTGGAAAACACAGAGCTACCTCATGTGGCTCTATCAGTTTCCCATGTAGCTTCTCTGCTATTGTTTAGCCATTCTGAACTTTACAAAACACTTTATCGGATGTTTAGAGCTTGGGGTGTTTTTCTAAATTTTACTGAAAAATCTAGCAGAAATGCAAAATTAAAATGTTAGGCCTGTAATTTTGATTATTTCTCTTCCCATCCAACTCTATTCTTATTTTGAACACCCTCCAGAAAGAACAGAATTTGCCTTTAAAATGTGCCCCACTCCTAATGTGGAAGTCATCTCACTGGTTATTTATGAGTCTTTCTAGAATTTCGTTTTAAACTGAACAGTTCAAAAAGTTCCATTTAAGAACAAAATTTCATTTCAGAATTTTGCATCTTGGGAAAAAAAAAAAACAAGTGTTTTGTGGCCAGATTTGCTTACTTACTCTGAGCTAATTTTCTAAGCATAGTGTTAGCTTGTATGATAACTGCTTTGTCTCCACACACACAAGAGCTAGTACTAGTCGCCTGTCAGAGACTTGACTACCAAACTCCAGTACCCCAGTCCAAGACTTGAGTCACTGCCCTGCATCCCCTAGGAAAGCATTCTGGCATTGTGCCAGATTTGTTATTGGATGTTCAGAAGGGGTGGAAATCAAAGGTGTGGAAGAGGAAGAACAAAGTGGTTTTGGGAGGAACGAATGTGTAAAACTGGAGAGATAAGAAGATAAATGGGACCAGTCACCTGTCAGCAGTTTGCTGGTCATTATGCTGGTCTGGCCATGCCCTGCGCCTGGTCAGTGCAGTCTGTCCTGTCTTCTCTTTAAACTCCATCTGTAACTCTTTCCCGGGTGAGATGTTCTCTATACCCCACACATGTGTGTGTTTGGGGTCTGAGTGCAGCAACTGGGGTGGCACTAGGGATGAGACATCCATGTGTCCGTGGTGACAGTGACTGGACAGACCAGAGTGCGTGCACAGGGAACATACATCAGTGTATGGTGGGCAGTGAACATCAACTAGGACTAACTGGTGAGCAGGGTAAGAGCTTGGGATCCAGGTGCAGAAGCTGGATCTGGGACAGACCATAGGGTCTGTAGGCTGACTACTGAAGGGACCAGGAGGTCCCAGCCAGGTCCTGTGCACTGAGGCAGCTTGTATGCAGTGGAGGGGGGAAGGGAAAGGGGATGTTGGGCCTCCAGGGCCAGCTGCTAGCGATGTCTGAGTGTCAAAGACTAGTTACTGGAGGGATCAATAGTGTGATTCATTTTTTATGTACAACCTATTTTTTTAAAAAACTGCAAATAGAAGGACAAAGATTAAATTTTCCCCATTGTGCTCTTTTACTGTATTTTTATATTTTACTATGTGCTATACTTTAAGGTAAAGCACATTTTAGTCTCTAGAAATTAAGTTAATCATAATTTGTATTGGATGACACAGGGAAGATCTTTCCTAAAATAATCAAGAATATAAAATTCTACGAATAGAGCACACTGAACATGATGTAAATTGAAAAAAATCATATGACAAACAAACAAGACAATCCATTTCAGAAAGGATGTGGTAGAATTGAAAACAACCAATTTTGCAAGGCATAAGATTGTCTGTATCATATATACCTAAACCAGTTTAAACCTTGTGAATGTGTGGAAAGTGTAGTTGATGCAGAACTGCATTCACAGTTAATAATAATAATACAGAAATAATATTTGTAGATTTAAGATGGTTTGCATCACAGCTGCTTTGCATCTCAAAGTTTTTAAGCATTTGGTTGCTTGAAAGGCAAAGTGTAACTGCTCTGATGCAAGGGTTAGGTATCAGCTGTTCTAATTAAATTTGGAATAACTATTCATCAGCGTAACTGAAACACTCCATCTGCTGGCTTTCACATGCATTGCAAAAATGCAGTACCGTAATAATTCTCAGTGAAGTGTTCTCACATTTCCCTCAGCCAGCATAAACTGAGCGGTAGCACCAGTAATATTTTTCACAGCTCACAGGTGCACTTTCTGAGATCATGTCAATAACTTCTATCATCCGCATGATCAAATATTAGCCAAATATTTTGTAATTAGCCATTCATAATTGGTTAATTATGGCTGTAAGAATTCCGGAAGTTAAAATATTATGGAATTCTGGGTTACAGAGATATGGAAATGCCACATATCTTACTCGGTCAAGTGAAAAATTTAGCAAGGTCCAAAATGCAGAATTATTTTAGTGCCCCTTGTGTCCCTCTCCTATCACAGTATCTTTCCTGATCAGGACTTATTAAGTTCTTATTGCTTTAAAAGTACAACAACCCCCACTGTGTAATACATAATGTTTGAGAACAGATCTGTTCCTTGGAGTCTTCTACTGATGAAGGCCCTCATCTCATTCCTTCTCTGTTATATCTGGTAGGAAAAATAAATATTATTGAATAACCTCGTACCCAGCTCTGGAAGAAATCATTGTGGTAGCAGTAAGGAGCTGCATTGTTCAGCCAAGCAATAATCTGCCTCGTAACATCAAAGTCAGGATATCTCCAGACATAATTTTCCGTGTGTAGATTCTACTTTTGAGGTCTAGACAAGTGCAGAGGAGAAACTCTCATGTCATGTAGCAAGGGACAAAAGGGAAAGAGCACTTCAGAGATAAGAAGCAGTTAAGTACCAGAGAAGGATGCTGTTGCTGCACACTTGCAAGTATCATTATCTATCTATACTGCACTCTTGCCTTAATTTAAAATAAAGATTCTGAGGAAGATGCCTGTGTAATTTCAACTAGAATCCTATAATGAGTTTGAATTATGCTAGTTCATAATAGCAAACAAATTAGTGTTTTTCTTCTGATTTCCCTTTGAAGACAAGGCATCGTGAACTTAATTCCAATATTTATTGAAAAACAGTACATGAAAATTGTGTGCAGCTATCCTGTGCTACATATTGTTTTCTCTAGTATATTTCTTAAACTGAAAACCAAAACTGATTTGGAAATGTATATAGGCATTTAGAAATTGTTCTGATACTATAGGTTCTTTAACTTGCAAACTGAGATATATTGAAATAATATAAACTAAGCTGTCATACTTATTTATCTATACAGCAAGTGTATAACATAATAAACAAGGATTGTACCGAAAGGGGTTTCAGTATGGACCTCAGATTCCTCTATTCCTAATCATATTGAGTACTTCCACTGAAATCATTGCAGATTTGACATTACATTGACAGATTGCAAAGATTTCAAGGCTTTTTAAGAACATTTCATATTTCTTACACATACTTGAGATCTAAATTAAGACAAAAAATCAAAAGCAAAACAAAAAGCGTATTTTACTCCTTCATTTTACCTAAAATATTAATGATGGCTGGCACAAAAATACTATATTATTTTGACAATTATTCTAGTCATTAAATGCTAGGAAATGTGAGTAGTTAGTCATATACTACATACTATATGTATACTTATTACACGTCAAGTACATACTTCTTTGTGGGTGTGTGCAGTTATAGAACTGTCAGCAATCACAGAAGTGGACACAAAGAACAACAAATATGAAAACAAGTTAAGAAAGCTAAGAATAAGGTAAGTGCTATGACTAGAAGCGAGGGTTAGAAAGGTAGAGCATTACACATAGGAGAAAATATTTATGAACCAAAGGATTTAGTTATATGGGAGTCACAGAGAATTCTTTAAGGTTTACTTTCAGTTCTTATTCCATCACTTTTTATGCAATGCTATGATCTTAATTAAATTTTGTGACTCAGTATATCATCTACAGAAATAGAATAATAATATTTTTTCTTTCCTTGAGGCTTACATATTTAAATTGTTAGTTCCGCAAGGAACAGGCTAAGTATTTTTTCTTGTCTTTCATTTTCTGCTACTGTTTGGAAAAAAAGGTACCACAGCCAACTATTAAAGGTCACTGCTGCTAGGAGACTTAATATCAGAAACTTTTAAAAATCCAAGTCCATAAAAATGTATGTAACTTAATTTTTATAGATATTTTTTGTGGGCTCAACTTCCATATTGAAAATTCAATGGGCTTAAAGACCAACATTAAAATATTAAGAAATTTTAAATTTATTTAATGGGAACCGAAGTGTGAATTTATTTACCACCAGATACGTATTGTGAGACTATTTTTTTAAAGTCTGAAGAGATTTCTGTCATTAGACATTAGTAAAGCTAACATACAGCAGGTCTTTTGGGACAATCTATAGTCACATATAGGAAGTTCCTTGCTATAGAACTGAAGTTTATTCTCCTTTTATATTTTCTGTGATATGGTAAAATATTTTGGCAATAAAAATGTTTCAACAAAGATCAACTGTTCAGCTTTACCAAACATTTTTATGTCTAAAACAGTATAGCTAGTTTTATATTCAATGTCATAGGTGAATATGAATTGTACTTTAAAATTTTTAAACAAATTAAATTACTTAATAATATTATTTTACTTTATTCAATAGATTTTATGAAAACTGTAAGTTTTAAATTTGTGTTCCTTTCCAAAATGGAAGCAGGTTCTGAAATCACAGTATTTACTCCAAAAGAATTTCTGAATAGCAATGCTAATATATTTGGCAGCATGCCCCTCCTTTAATTAGCTTTTTATGTACGATATTTCATATAGTTCTTTAAAAATATATAACAACATTATGTAGGCAAGAATGTTACTAATGTATCGCATTCCATCTATTTAGCGGACTACTTTCATGCAGTTAATGTAACGAATCCCAGGCTTTGTTTATCTGTGTAAGCATGCCTTGGAGTCTTTGCACCTTGGGGTACTTCTAGCACTTGGCACTATTTTTGCTTGCAGGCATGGAAATGAATTTTCTCATCTTGGGATATGAGGACCCTAATTGTGTCTGCTCAGCAGCAGTTCAAAACCAGTAATTTTCAACCACTGAGATACCATTCCAAGTTGGGTCAGCCTTTGTTTTACAGGGATCATAACAAATTGGCCACCTCTTGAATTGCATGTCATTCTTCTTAAGCAAAGATCAGACATGAACATTCAGAATTTGTATTTTATTTTATACCATGGTAAAACAATATGAAAACAACAAAAGCAAAGCCTTCATGCGAAATGGCAGAGATGATTTCACCATTGAAATAAAGGGTATGTGCCTAGGATAAACTCCTCTGCACGTATCCAGTTACCAAAAATGTAGACATGGCTTCACCAAAAAATATCCATGCTAGATTAGGTAATCTGATTCGCAGGAGAGGAATTGGAGCACATAGTCTTCAAATGCAAAAATCATTACAAAGCTTGCATTTGGAGTCATCTAATTTTTCACACTACTTAGCACTATGTAACCTTTTGTAAGCTCATACCAAAAGCACATTACTGCTGGCCTCCATTGGGACTGTAGGTCTCAGCACTCCTGAAAACTCAGCCTCTGGGACCTTGGATCGGTTACTGTTAAATATAGAACTAACTTAAAAGTTGCTTTTAAGCCACTTATGTAGCATCATTAAGGACTCTGGATCACAGAGAATGTATGTGGATTTTAGGCACCTAAATCCAGACTTCTGATCCCGAAAATCCTTTTTCAGCTTAATGCAAGAGGTGTCTACGTTTCATTGACAAATTAATTTATCACTTCAAGCTCTTTAGAGGCTTAAAAAGGCAATCATTCTATGATGACTTCCAATCTAAACAGTGTGCTAGTTTGTCCTAATTACTTCTCTGTGGAGCCATACTTGTTTTTTCTTTATATCTGGGAGTAATTTGTCACAAAGCTTTGGTGCTTCGTGTTGTTTAAAGAGCTTTATAATCTTCTAAAGGAACAGTTGTAGAAGTGTGAAATGTTATTGGGATTCACATGTTTTCTTTGTAAAGAAATGAAAACCTTTTGAAAAGTCCCACTGCTACTTTTTAAAGTATGAAAATATTGAAATTAAAATATTAAAAATTTTAACAATGGGAAGTGCCGCCCATTTAGTGACCACCGTTATCCAGCCTAACTGCAACTGCAACTTTTGTTATTGTCACCTTTAACTGCCAGTCCTCCTGACTTCCAACCCTTTCTTTATTCTCTGTGTATCACGCATCTCTTTCTGCCCTCACTGCACAATGAAGGATCCACTGATGCACAAAACCACAACAAATAGTGTTTGCCTATTATTGACTAAAATTCATTGTTGTCAATGGCCAGTATAATAGTGATATTTTCCTTTCATATTTTTCTCCCATAATTAGCTTTATTCTCTGATAATGCAAAGAAGAGGAAAAAGCTTTTGATAAAAAGTTGTATTAATATTCCTTGTCTCAGTGGAACCTGAAAAGTCATGTATGCTTATCGAGTGCTGTTTAAAAATATTTTTTTCTTTTAAACAGAAAAGGTTAAAGAGTCTAAAAGATCTGGAGCTGCAATCCCTGAAATACTTCCTCTGCTGTCCTGGGAGTCTGACAGTCAGTCGAGATGAGATGCTTCTCGCATTCGTTGCTATGCAACCTCTGTGGCATCCCACGAGCTCAAATGTCTCAGTCCTATACTTCATGCACAAAATGGGGAGCTGTCAGCTTGGGGGGTTCTATCAGTATTTTGGCTTACTATTTAGTCGGGAGAAGTTGTCTAGAAAGATCTAGAATAACGGAAAATAAAGACTGAAAGAAAATTTAACAGTGGGCAACATGATCTTAGAAAACAATCTGTATCAATAACTTATATAAATAGCTAAGTAATACTTTTTTCAAAGTGCTCCTGAATCCTGAGTAGTTTTTTTTTTCCTTGACTTGTAGCAAGACCTGGGCAAGGATATTTTTTCCGAACGTCCTGTAAATCTACATTTCCAACAATATTCCCATTCAGAAGAGAACAAACCTGAGCTGAAAATAGGAACATAAGAATCAGACAAGGAAAAGGAAAACAAGGGACTTTTACATGAATCTCATACACCCTGATCTCCATTTTATTGACTGTTACATTTCTAATTCAAGTAGAAGTGAAACATACTCTTTATATTAAAAAAAAATGCTGAATTATGAACTGAAAGCTTTTTTCTATTATGACTGGGCTAGCCTGCTTGCAGGGCTAAGCTTTACTCCTGCTTCTTTTGGTGTTTTTAAAAACAATTTTACAAGCAGCTTAACATCATAGCAGTGTATGCTGTTTCTAAGCTCCTTCAGTTCACCTGCATTCATAATGATTAAATAAGTACTTGAGTGTAATATAATCTTCTTGGCAACAAACTATTTTATAGGAAATTATATGATACCATCTAATTTTATCAAGAACTGGCACCTAAGTTAGTAACTCCATGTCTAGTTAAACCTGAGTGGTTTATAGCATCGTAACTCAGACAATAGTGGAGAAATCTGGTTTTATTATGTCCTAATTAAATACATAAAACTTACAAAAAAAAAAATCAAAACGAACTTCAGATGTATTACATTGGTATCCAAAAAAAAACCCCCAAAATCAAAACACGTTTAACTTTGTGTTGCCCTACTTACAAAAGCATAGTAGATTAAACCTCAAACCTAGCAGCCTGTATAATCACTAATTTTGTGATATCTGCCAACAGACCTTGCTTTGATTTTCCCCTCCATTAAAAAAGTTTTCATATTGAAATATTCCACTGAAAGACTGCGCACAGAGTCTGGTCAGAAGCAGGTTTTGGTTCATAAAAGTTCATAAGGTTCTTAAAACAAGGACTGTATAAAAAACAGATGTGCTGATAGAGGTGTAAAACAGACATGGATTACACACGGTAAATAACAAAGGAAATGGAAGTTGAAAGGAAGGCGATAAACATCCCTGAATGGAATTAAAGGTATTGCCTCCATGTGGTATTTATTCCCAAGTGACTGGTCTGATTTCCTCTGTACGCAGCTAACTTACAGAGTAAGAAATATTGGGCAGCTCCTACTGAATTTTTGAACGTGCATAGAGAAAAATTAGGCACTTTTGTAGCTTATCTGCAAGTTTATCTGCAAATTCAGTATGAAATTCTGAGTGTTCCCAACTTGGAAAATTAAGTCATATATTCAGATGGTTAACTAGGTATTTGAAAGACACTTGTATTTACATCTTATTCACATTTCCAAAACTTGATCATTTGAAATTAAGTTCCAGAAAGATATTTCTTCTACATTCCCACTAAATTAAATAAAGCAAAGAATGACCTATGAGATGTATCTGTACTGTGCTAATCTTTTTGCAGATATTATATCTTTCTGAATACTCATTTGCTGCATTTTATAATAGATTACTGAATTAACCTGACGTTCAGGTTAATTCATTCTATTCTTTCCCATATATCTTTCATAAGTCGTTTAGTTTGTGTGGTGAGTTAAAGCCTTTTAAGGGAGGTTTTACGGAGTATTATTTTTTACATTTATTTTCCTCCCAATTTGGTGTCATCTAGAAACTTGGTGAGAGTGCACTCCACAGCCTTCTCCCAGTGACTGACAAAGATGGTAAATAAAACAGGCCCAGGACCCTCCACTTGTTACCAGCCTCCAGACAGACCCATTAAACACTGTTCTCTTAGTCCAACCTTCCAAACAGTTTTCCACCCGTCCGCTTTTCCACCCATCCAGATCAAAATGTTTAAATGTGGGTAACAGTGTCACAAGTCTTACTAAAGTCAATGACATCCACTGCTCTCTCCTCATCTGCAGACCCATCATTTGGGTGGCATAAGGCAATCAAATTGGTCAGGTGTGATTTAGCCCCTGTAATCACGGTTCAGACTCTCTTCTGAGCTGAACATTGGTTTATACCAACCTTGGACTGACTTCTAGCAGCCCCGACCACCTCCTTTTTCCACCTTCCCCTCAAATGTTTACTACATAATTTAAATACAAAAATTGGTATATAGTTGCTGAATTTACTTTAATCTCATAGAAAATATTTTTTATTTGATGTTACATTCCTTGATGTCAAAACTTTACCTGCACCTTAGGCTATCATAGAATCATAGAATAGTTTAGGTTGAAGGGACCTCAAAGATCTTCTAGTTCCAACCCCCCAGCCACGGACAGGGGAACCTCCCACTAGACCAGGTTGGTCAAAGTCCCATCCAGCCTGGCCTTGGCTATATCCTCATATATTTAAATATAAATTTGCATATATAATTTTCCACAGCAAGAAAAGACTCCTATTGCAGACTTTGATGTAATCACAATTTAAAATAAATCAGGAACCAAACAATTACCATTCATCTAACATAGTGTAAATCCTGATATAACTATGCTCAATTCACTTAATTATAAGGTAGATTTGAAATTTTTTTTTTTCTTACATTCTTTGGAGAAATAAAAGAGCACATTTAATTAGCCTCATTATTTAGGAACTAGTATAACAACAAATAATATTTCCTATTTTGAAAGTACTTCTTTTCACAGGGAAATCAGAAAAGGCTTATGTGAAATTTTGTAATCAGCCAGATGATCAGGTTGCAGAGAGCACTTCCCTTCTTTTCCTTTGCATGACTATTTTAAGGGATAATCTGGTACTGTTAAGTAAGAAAGAGAAGTAGTTGACTATAACCATTTTCTTGTCTTGTTGAAGTTTAGTGCCTTAAGGAACAAGGTTAAAGAACAAAATGAAAGCTTTAGAAAATGTATTCTGATAGCTATTACAGCTTGGGCTTCTATGCTCTTAGGATCAGAAAGACAATGTGCATATAACAGATATGTCAGAATTACGGACTGATGTATTTAAAAGCAAGTAAGAGAATCCATAACTTATCCATCTGTACAATTAAACTGTTCTTAAACAAAATTATTATTGTTTTAACTTATTTGAAAGGAATTCAAACAGTTCCGGTCAAAACCCTTGTGTAAGAAATATGCAAGCCAGGGACAAGGCATTAAACGTCCCTGAACAGCTTACTTCCCCACTTTGATTCTGCTAAAATAAAGCCTTGCTACGAAATAATTTCTAACCACAGGAAAGTGTTTTGGTTCCTTCATGAAAGAATAAGATACAGATTGTTTAACCAAAACTTTTTCATACCCTAAAATCAAGTGAGTGATACCTTCAAGGCTGTAAAGTATGTTTTTTCTTCCTTTGTATAGCCATTGCCTTAATAAAGAGGTATACTTCTCTTAGTAAGTCACTGGATGAACTGGAGGAACGGCGAATGAAGACCTGTGTCTCAGATGTCTTTGTCACAAATGGTCACAGCTGAAAACATACTTTTCTTAACCAAAATTCTCATTTCCCTACCTATATTTTTAGTCAAATTATTCACATGTAGATTCAGACAATTTTGAGAAGCAAGACTGGATTTCCAAAACAGCTAGTTTAAAAAATAAAGATTTAATTGTGTGTGCAGTTCAAATGCCTATAACTAGCGATCTCAAAAGAGTAGTACAAGTGCTTAATGCAAATAAAAGATATGAATTCTCATCCTTATGCTTAATGGAACATTCAAGGAGACAGTTAACACCACACGCACAATCAGATATTTCGAGAGAACCATTTCACTATTTCCTTTTACATATATATACACTTCACACCTTCACTTTCTTCAAAACCATTATTTAGAACTTTGCCCAGGGCAGCACTAATGTTTCACAAGCTTAGAATGTCAGTGTTTGAGAGGTTATTGTTCAAAGGAATAAATTAAATGATATGTGCCACGTATGCCAAGTATTATTTATAAGACTATTCGTGTTTATACTTATTTGATGTTACTCTAGGCAGTTAGAAGATCTGAAAACTTTCTAAAGAATCAATATCATATGATCAATAAATAAAAAAAAAATTAAAATATTTATACAAAGAAATGCCAATTTTAGGAACGCATGAGAAAAATGAAATCTTTAAACAGATCACAATAATGTGTATATGAAAGCATATATTCAAATATATATCTTTCCATCCTAAATGTACAGATTTGCACTTCTGCATATTCATAAAACCTGCTTCCCCAAACCATCCAGTTGTCTTGTCTGCTGGCAAAGTGGACAGTCAAGTGTAACATACTTAACCCTACTCTTCCTCTTTATTAGGATTATACTTGCTGAAGGAAAAAAATGCAGTTTTAGGTAGATCAAATTTAACTTTCACACAGTTCCCCACATTTCTTAATCTATAAAATGGGCTATATATACATACACATGCACATGCACGTGCACATTCATACACATTCCTTACTCAAACTCTGAGGCTTAGCCATCCCTGAATCACTACTATAGCTATCATTCAGAACACACAGGATACAGTTGTTTGCATGAGATCCTTTCTCTTATCATTCATTCTCATGACACTTTCTGTCTTCAGAGAAAGAAGAAAAAAATCTGAAGTGAGTGATACCCATACAATTTTTGAAACGATGAAATGGACAGGAGTTTCATTTTTGAGGCCTGGATATGTAGGTAACAACAGCAGTTTTAGGTGTAGTTTGCCACTTCCTTCAGAATCCATTAAAAAGCCCATAAAAATCTAGTGACCAAAGATCCATTTTCCTTCTTTCATCTGAAGACTGAGTTTCAGGAATTTCTTCACAGAGATAATCCTGAAAAATGGTCACCCAAGAATCTCCCTGCTTCTTCCTCCCTGCACCCTGCCCTAGCCACTGCTTGTTCTCTGCCCTGCTCTGGTTTAGTCAGGCTTCTAAGGAAGCTCTCACAGCCAAAGACTTTTGTAAAGAAATATGCAGAATATCTAGAGTGTCATTTGATCTTTTCAAATAGATTCACGTGTGTTGTACACACAGACTTTAACACATATTACATCTAATCACTTTGCAAAAATTGACCACCCCATCCAGAAGGCCAACAGTGCATTCTCCATTGTCTTGAAATGTGAGAGAACAAAAACTTTTAGATCGGTTGGATTTTCTGAATATCAAATATATTCTCAGACTAATTCAAAACAAGTGCATAACTACATGGGAGGACGCAAAAACAAAACATCATTGTTAATAGTTATCTAGGCATGTAGAGCACTGATATTTCATAGTCCTCAAACAGGAATATTACTAAGCATATTACTAAAATAACCACCTGAACATGGAGCCACTTGCAGATACAAACTGTATCTGATATGTGATATCACTTACTGATTTGTGGTAACAGTAGTTCTGATTTTTTTCTACTACTCTTCCTAAATCAGTTAATTTCTGTTATTTAATTTCTGAAACTGACTTATGATCAAGAATTTACATGAGTAGAGAAATAATAACAAAAAAAAAGGAAAAATAAGTGTGTCTTGGCTGAACTGAAAAAAAAAAAAAAAAAACAGAAGAAAGTTTTAAAACATTCCTCAATAAGTGACTGAAAAAAACAATCACTGACTGCAGGGTATGCTTCAGTATTTTGCTGTCTCAAAGTTGGAATGAATTTCTATATGCAAGATATGCTTAAGAAACACCACATCCTCCTTATGTGCAAAAGTAATGAAATTATCTTATTATGATCTTAAATTATCTTATTATGATCCTATTATACAAGAAAACAAACTACATGGAATCAAATAGTAGTACAGACACTGAAAACAGTAAATCAACATTTTCTTTTTCATATCATTTTTTATTTTTTTTTTTTTCCATAGAGATCTCAAATCAATAATTGAATCAGATTTGTAGCTACCACAAATCTTACCAGTGTTCCAAATTTAAGAACATGTTATTAGGACTTAAAAAAATAACCACAGAAAACTCACGTCCTCACTGCCAAATTCTGAAACATGCTGTGATATTTAAAGCTTCTAGTTCTTCAGAGAAAAAGAGACAAGAGTTCAGTAAACATATTCTACCATCTGCTTGGGATTCCATAAATTAAAGATGTCTGGGTATTTTTAACTGCATTCGTACAGACTTGGATATCTTTTCTCTGTTTTGCATCTGTCGTGTGTGGCTCCTTGGTATAAAACTAACAGAGGGAGCCTAAAAGAAATGTAACATGCTCTTACTTCTGGATTGTGATAGAGTGCAAAAAGATACTTACCCACAACTTGGTTAAAGACATTAATATTTACTATAAGGTGTTTACTATCTTTCTATTAAACCTTAAGATTCCTTTATCATCTATTATCTTTCTATTTGTTGACAACTTCCAGGAACATTATCAGGAAATACAAATGTACAAAGAAAGAACAAGCAATCTTGAAAACATTTCCCTTAAAAAACAAGACATGATTAACTGTTTAGTTTGCTGGTTTTAGACAAATGAATGATCCCTAACATTTTTCATCTTTTTCTAATAGTTCCTTTTTTGTGGTTTCAGTACACTGAAAAGGAAATATTGATTTTCTAAATGCTTTCATGAAAGACTGTAGAAATCAGACAGTTTTGACTACAATTATTAGGAATTTTCAAGAAGAAATTAGTAAAAGAAAGAGTGCATCTGGAAATGAATGGCATGGGGAAAGTCCCCGTTATAGCACTTTAACAGACCTCCAGCAGGGATAAAGGAAAGTTTCAATTTTGTTCCATTTTATAGTTGATGGGTGGTAGAAGCCATAACTATTTATTTCCCTCTTCATGCAATACGGAAAGAATTACATTATAGTGACTGTATTTTCTATAGTACAGTCTTCCCATTGTAGGGTACTCCTGAAATACTTCTGTTTCCTGTACAAACTTCATAGAGAAGATGGTGAAGTATGGGCTAGATGAGCAGACAGTGAGGTGAATCAAAAACTGGCTGAATGGCTGGGCCCAGAGGGTGGTAATCAGTGGCATGAAGTCCAGTTGGAGGCTGGTAACTTGTGATGCACCCCAGGGGTCAGTGGTGGGTCCAGTCCTCTTTAACATCTTCATTAATGATCTGGATGATGGTGCGGAGTATACCCTCAGAGAAGGCTCAGCAGGGAACTTATCAATATATATAAATACCTGAAGGGAGGGTGCAAAGAGGACGGAGCCAGGCCCTTTTCAGTGATGTCCAGAGACAGGACAAGAGACAATGCACACAAACTGAAATGCAGAAGGTTCTGTCTGAACATAAAGAAACAGGTTTTTTTAATGTAAAGGTGACTGAGCACTGGCACAGGTTGCCCAGAGAAGTTGTGGAGTCTCCTACTTTGGAGATATTAAAAAGCTGTCTGGACAAAATCCTGGGCAATCTGCTCTAGGTGGCCCTGCTTACACAAGGGGGTTGGAGTAGATGACTTCCAGAGGTCCACTCCAACCTCAACCATTCTGTAATTTGGCAATTCTGTGAAATATGATACAGTATGAACCATATCACTTCTGCCAACTAATATATCATCTAGATTACCTACTTTATTAAAATTTTGTATGGATTGGGGTGACAGAAACAACTTTGTTTCTCAACATCTTTTTTTTTTTTTTTTTTTTTTTGGTAACATGAGCTACTATGTGATCATTGATTTGTAATCACATATTACATTTCATGGCTGCCTTGGCGAGAGTTAAGATTGGCAGTGGTTGTAAAGGCATGCCAAACAGAAATAACATATTATCAAAGTGTTAATTACAGCACAGAAACAGAAGTGCAAAAAGATTTTAGAGTATCATCAAGGCATTTTTACCCATATAATTACCAAAGTATCATATTAGAAATTTCAAGGAAAACACTGAAATGTCTTCTAGAAATCAAAGAAGCGTATTGGTGGTATATCTTAGAAAAGAGATCTGTGAAATAATTGAACAGTTTTTTTCTTTTTAATACTAACTATGGACATAAGCAGTAATTTGTACTTTAATACATTCTAGAAGTTTTCCCCACTGTATTTGCAAATAGAGCTGGATTAATCCAGTGTTGTCTTCCATTTAGTGTGATAGACATGTATCCAACTCTGCATTCGCCCTTTATTTTTCCAGAATATAATAGATATTAATATAGTATTAACATGACAATCCTTTCCATAATGTTGCAGTATCATGATTAACTGAAGGATGAGATTTACATATTCAAACACATGTAACCCATTTTTGAGCAACTGTCAATTAGAAACTAAAAAAATGTCTTTATTTGTCCAGGTAACACAAGTGTCCTTGTCCCATTCTCAAAAATAAGCAAAACTTAGCTGCTTATCAGAAAATGTTTTACTTATCTTTTTCATCTTTATATTATGACTTTAAAATATAAATTAACAGTAGCATATGATAGCCCTATGGGCCAGTCAGATGTGAACACTACCTCACACGGCTTTAGAGCATGCCGCCATCCTGACTTTACTGGGACATATGTGCAAATATAAATACACGATGTACCAGCATCAGACTGACATCCAGAATCTTAAGGACCAGATGGCCTCTACAGAGAGTCACACTGGAGATGGAGATAATATCTATCATTTCCCTTATGCAAGCAACCGCAACATAATAGTACAATACACTCTTGAGTATTTTGAAGTCCTAAAGGAAAGAAAACATTCAGATAATTGAAGTCTCATGCAATCAAAGGGATTCTCAGCTTAATCATGACAACCTTTTTAGAAAAGAGAGTTTTTATGTAATTGAAATCACGGTGTGATTACACGAGGAAGAGGCTTGTGGGAAGTAGTCACATTTTTGTGGCAGTGGCAGATGTACATTTATAAAATCAACTTCATGTGAAGATCTGATCACCACAACTTATTTTCCCAGCTGGCCACATTGTTTGAGGCCATAAACTTGAAGCTTGCATATTGGAATCAGCTGCCTTCATCAATACCGTTTATGGTTGCATATCACTCAAGAAAGTCAAATAGGTGTCCAGACAAAAGTCCTATCGCCTGATGAAAACCGCATTGAACTAGATGCTTGCCCTAACAGTTCCAGAAACAAGTATTAATATCATCAGATTGGCTGAGCTTCTGCACCATAAATTAAAATGATGCCTCAGATCATATGGTCTTGCCTTTCTAGGAAGTCTGAAATAAAAATATAAAGTATATTTTTAAATGAAAGTGTGTTTATTACCTAGGATGCTTTACTTTTAAGCCTAAACTGTTTACGCTTAAACCACAACACATGGCAAACCTATTCCTTTGTCTCTCTGTCCAACTATTTGTGAGACAAAAACTTACATTTTGTACCACTTTTTTTCTGTAAAAGTATAGGAAGGACAAAGCCTATTCTAGGAGGAATGGAAGTGTGATCAGCTTGTGATTGACAATGTCACTTCTATTTTTGTTAATGATTCATTATCTAGAAATATGATTTATAAATATTGATTTTCAATATTCCATAAAAGTTTTGTTGTTGTTTTGTTTTGTTTTTCCTAAATGTAACATTTCCCAAAGCTACGTGGAGTCAGAACATGCTAGGAAAGTTTAGTAGCTTAACATCTGACATAAACTAGATAGTTTTCTTAGCCTGTGTCTACAGGATACAGAAACATAGATAAGGAAAGCTCCAACTGGCTTCTTTGAATGTGAATCTGATGTAATTCTATTGATTTCAGTGACTTTTTTTAGCAATTTGGGAAAAGCCAACACCATATATTTTTCCAGTTAAAATTATTGTAGTAATGTCCCTAATCTTGCTACCAAGGTATCTGTAGTGATGACTCACTAGTGTATCAAAGCACTTAATTCAGAACTGATATACAGCTGTACTGTGAAAAAAGATGTAATTGAATTATATAAGCAGCTTTTCTTTTTGTAAAAAAAAGGAAATATATCACATATACTCTTTGTATGAAACTTCTTATATTTGTGCTGTTGCCCATTAACCAAGATAAAAAATATACTTCTAATTTCAGACAGGAGCTGTTTTGAATTAATGCATTACTCAGAATCTCACTGCTGAATAAGACAGCGTAGACCAATATTTTATTCATTATAATGTTTTGGAAACTTTTGATTTTGACATCTTGCACGAGGAAACTTCTTATCCATATATCAGGTCCCTATAGTTCATTGCAATGAGTTTGCCATAATCATTAGATGGACTGAAGGCTTCCATGATTGCATAAAACTTTTTCTTCCAAAAGTAATTTAAATAAAAATCTTTAATGCATGACTTTTTCCTTCTACATAAAAGTTTTTTGCATAACATGAAGGTAGTGGATTTTCTCCAAAATTAAACAACTGCAGAAGCAGTGAGGCATTACCAAGTAGTAGTCAGGAAGTGGGAGTGAACTGTAATAGATGAAGGAAATATAAGGAGGACAAGTACAGAAACCTCAGGCCAGCAAAAGAAGCTTCATTACTGGAAGAGAATAAGCAAATAAAGCCGCTGATCTACAGTTCCCAACAACCAATGTGATGGTATTTTTAAGGCCAGTTTTCTCAATACCAGAAAATCCAAAGAGATTTTTAGATCTCTGGAATTTAAATAAAAGCAAACATAAATCTTAATGTTTCTAGGGGATGGGGGGAAGGAAGAATAAGTCCTAGAAACACAAATGCTTCCATGCTAATTCCTCCATGTCCCTGCTGAGACTTACATGACAGATGACAACAATTGCTTATGATAGTCATAAACTATATAGATGTTCATGTGCATTCCACCAAACGCATTTCACAAAGTGGCCTAACAGTTAATTTTATTTGTCTCACAGGCCGTTGAATAGCCAAATATTAAAAAACATCTCATCTGAAACTTAAGTCTGTGTCCTAAATGTTGAAATTCTTTTACCACTAAATTATTTGATGTTTTAAAATTCAGTGTTCAGTAGACTTGTTTTCTTCTGAGGAGATTCTTTTCATACCTGTTTCTATTTAAAAAAAAATCAAAGCAAAACAAACACAACACCTCAGCAGGGATCAGAAATTTCTACTGTGAAAAATTAAACTAAGAAGTTGTACATGTTTTCCACTGATTATGTTGGATGGGATTTTTCTGATCTGATTTAGGCATCTAAAAGTTTTGCTTCTAAGCCTGGGCTGGTCATTCTACATTTCCTTTATACACAAGAGACAAAAGGGCACCTCTACATCCTTGTCCATCTTGTCTTCAGGTTAACATCTCAGGAGGACCACGTGAATTGCCCGCTACTACTATTTCTTTCCATACATTGAGTATAAAAAGACCTTTGGCTGATTGGTTAAGGTTTAGCCACAACTTCTAAGCATATAAATTAGATCTAATGACTCTTACCATTATTTTCTACTTTAGATGATAATATTAATTACACTTCTAGTTGGGAATTGTTTTGTAAATAGTAATTAATCTCCAACATTCTTCTGCTCTCACTGAGCTGATGTCCAATTCTTATCTTAGGAAAAATATATGTAAAACATAACATAGCCTAAACTTTCCACAGAAGTTTGTTCACTTTCTTTAACCTTTTAGCATTATAAAAACCAGTTGGCTTTGATAGCAGCTTACATTAGGAAAGAAGCTATGTATCTCTATGAGGGTTGCTTGAAATCATTATTGTACCTCAGTGTTTTAAAAGAGAGAAAACACTTTCACATATTTCTGACTTATGTTTTAATTCCTACCATTAACCATCTAATGAAACACAAAGACACAAAACAAAGCAAAAAACTCTTTGAAAACTGGGTAAAAGTATGTAACCCCAAACCAAACTCAACATGAAATTAAAGAATTAGAGAGCAATGTGCGTAGCTCAGCAGATATCAAAGATTTTTTATTATTATTATTCACGCTAGTAGCAGTATTGTTTTTTACCCTCCTTCCTATATAACCCATTAAAACTGTGAAGAGGAAAGCTTAAGAAGTGGAAACCTCGCTAACAGAACAAAGAATATGAAGGAAATAACACTATGCACATAGTATTTCCACAGGCATCCTAATGCAAAACAAGACCATGAAGAGCTGCAAATGAGTTAAAAAAAACACCCAACACATGCAGAGCTGCTGAATGAAACTATTTGTCTTCATTAGCTCTGTCAGGTTACAGTACCAAAGAACACAAAAGTGTCTGCACATCAGTTCACATACATTCACCTCTTCTCACAAAAAAATATAAGAAAATGCACATTTTTATTTTATCAGGACAGTTGTACATCGAATTTTTACTGAAGAGAAGGAAATCACCTAAGAAGGACTAAAAGCAGTAATAACTGGATTTCACCAGTTTCAGCACAGAAGACAAAATGGCTACCAACTATCCTTCCTAGATTTATGAATCTTCTGCAGCTAGTGATTTAATAACATATTGTTCAAAAGCAAACGTTTTGCATAACAAGTTCACATAAACATATTCATCCTCTCAGGTATACCTTCGGCAAACATGAGTCAATTCCTTTAATGGGCCTTGCATGGATTCCTTTACAACAATTTATGTTTCTACTGTAATTATTTTCTTAGGAAGTGGTAATTTAGGTTCTCATCTCACCTTTTCTTTATCATGGGAAAATAGTGCAAGTTTTCTTACCACCATAAACATAGCCTGGGGCATGAATCACATTATACATACGGATTTACTGTTTGGAAATCACACACATTTGTTAAAATGTGTTATTTTCCTTACATTGCTATTACAGCCCAAATAATGAACCACTGTAAAAGTTAGACTGGCCTACCTCCTGCATGCTAAGTTAGTCAGTAAATTAAATTCTTGGAGAAGAATATGAAAGAAAGTAAAACTTCCCTGGTATATTCTGCAATCATGTTCCTTGGAAATTTATAAAGTTAAGACATTCCTTTGTGTTTAATAGTTCTCAATGGATTGTATTTCGCACTATTTTGTAGTGGGGGGAAAGACTCAATTTAAACATAAGACAGACAGTCAGTAGAGATGCAATATATATGAACTTGTTACCTTTAATATTATGAAAAGCTATTTTTTAAAATCTCTCAGAAAGAGAACAGAAAGAACCTGTGTTGGTTGGAAAAAAAAAAACCAAACCTCTTAAGGAAGTATAGGAACAGAATACATCATGTATAAGGTAATAGCTCACTGTGTGTGTAATCTATTTGTTTTACAAAATGTTTCTGTTCTTTACATGGATCATCATAATCATTGTCTGTAATATGCACTTCTGTTGCTAGTTACTGTTGAATTTATAAGATTTCTTTTAAATATACCCATGATAAACTGAAATTATTTAAAAGTGCACATTTTCTCCTACTTCATCTTCCTTCTGAATTTCTGTCTCTAATAGTCCAAATTTTGAGGGGTGAGAGCATTGTTTTATGTTGAAAACATCTATTTCATTGAAACTAATCAAGAAGAAATAAAAAATAAAAATGTAATGGAGTCCAGGTCAAGGAAGAAATGTTTAAAGGGTAAGAGGACTCATGGATACATGAACTACATAGACATTTTCCCCTTCATTTCATTAATAAATGATGACATAATACTGTACTCTGCTTACCTAACTTTGCCTGTAAAAAGCTCATATAATTTCAAATTAAAGCTGGTGGCAATAAGTATATAGTAATTTTTTTCAATTCTTTGTCTAATTAAGATCAATTTTCCTTGCTTATGCCCAACATACACTGTCAGGAAACTATAGTGTAAGAAGTGGAATACCTGTATCCCACAGTCCCTGACTGCATGCATTAAAGACACACTATTCTCCGTAGTTTATAAACTAGTTATTCATTCCATGTGATTACAATAAGTGCTTGATGACGATGGGCATTAAAATCAGTGGGGGAAATATCTCAGCAGTGGAGTGTTCAGAGTTCTTCTCACACTGAGCCATAAATAGCTATAGCAGCTGAAAAACTTAATTGGCAAATTCTATGCTTCTGAAAGAGAAATAAAGGTATCTTGCCGTGCAGTTTTTTTGAACAAGGTATTCCTTCTCCTCAGATGTCCTTCTGTTGTAACTCTCCAGTAATTAAATGCCTAAATTGTAGATTGCTTCAAGACTGTATGCAACAGATCTGTCCTTCATATATTTAGTAGATCCTCATGGGAAATTCTTTGTAATGGTATCTGCAGACTGAGCAGGAGTGTGAAGGCTACTTATCTTTAATCACTGGCCTTGTGGATGAATAATGAAAATGTTGCTTAGTTTATAACCTTGCTGCACAACTCTGAAGAGAAATCTTTTCCACCATATACATACATGCCTCCGGTATTGTTTCTGAGGTTTCCTCTCAGGGTTTTGCTACTTCTGAGGTTCACTGCTGATCCAAAAGTCTACTCTGTTCTAATATGCTCATTTTCATGTCCCATTAAAACTCAGCTAGTTTGGGGGATTAGTGAGCACATCCAGAATTAATTTTCTTGGAGATTTGCATTGGGAGAGATGGCTGTCATTAGAGTTCTTACATTACACAGAATCACGGAATCACGGAATTTTCAGAGTTGGAAGGGACCTCTAGAGATCATCTAGTCCAACTCCCCTGCTAAAGCAGGATTGCCTAGAGCACATTACTCAGGACTGCATTGCTTTACTTCACATAGAAAATGAAAACAACACATTATAAAACAGTCCAATATTTCATTCCCAAGTTTAGCTGAGAATTTACAAAGTAAATTGTGATGAAGTTAGTACATACATGTATATGGTCCAGGTACTTGGTATCAACATATCACCTATAAACTAGAAGTAGAAGAGTAACTAAGTTTTGCCTGTTATCTTCATTCAGCCCTGAAAACAACATCCTACAAGTAGGATTGTCCATATAAGAAAGCAATCTAATGTCTTCTGATGCCCTGTACTAATTTTTTGTTCTGAGTTTTCACCCTTTCCTGCTTCAAGAAGCCATGCAAAATGTTAGGAATCCTGTTCACTCTATCTTGCTTACGACAGACATACATAGATGGTAAAATCTGAGTGAGGCAGAAGGGATTATAGTAAACTTCTAAGGGACTGAGTAAATATAGAAGTACAAATTTAATTAATCTGAATTTGACATGCTTGTATAAGGTCAAACTTCACAACATTAGGTTACACAGAATGTATTTCTTCAAGATTAAATATCTGGCTGTAAAACTGGAAGCACTTCTGAATCCATATAATGGGGATATCAACGTTAAGCCATTGAAAATGCTTATCAGAACCACATGAAAATCAGAGAAAGAGCTCAATGATTTCCATATCATGATGCCTGAATAAAAATCAGGTCATTCAACCTGAAACTAATAATTAAAAGTGGGTTTTCTACCACTTGTTTCTTGGGTTGTACATAAAATTTAGTAGACCCTTCAATTGAGGGCTAGGCATCTGCTGATGCAGATACAGCTCTAACAGAATTCCTTATGCACTGTTGAAATTATTACTAGATGCACAGCTATACCTTTTGACACCTCTCTATATTTACAAATTTATGCTGGTTTATTATGAAGCAAAATACATTAGGGATTACGAAATAATTGATCAGTGACAGGCTTATATTAGGAAGAAGTTATTCCTCTGTGCATAAGGGAGAAGAAAAAAGCAACAAACCAACCAACTTGTCCAGCACAAGTTTGTATCTCGCAATGTGAAGGATGTATGTACATGTAACTGTGGTCTCAGTGTCAGAGAAGAAAACAACCTTTCCCTGCTGAGGTTTTCATGATGAAAACAGCAGCTGCGGGGCTCAGTTTTGCAAATCATATTTACTGTACAAAAATATTTTTATTCTGGGACATAGTTTCAGCACTGTGTCTGGTTTTAAAGATTAAAGATGCCCATCCTTAGGAAAACCTGGAGGACCAAGTCTCTGCAGAGGAAAGGAACCAATTTTCTTTTAAGTTTTCTTTTATCTATTTCTATACAATTTAATTGTGATGACCCAGATAGGTACTTATGCTATCATCTTTTGTTATTTTCTGGTCAGGGAATATAGTTTAATGACAGCTACAGAAAATGGGAAACATTTATCACCCATAGGAAATTTTAGCAAACATCATTAGATCCAAATCACAAAGAATTGTTATTTATGGAACAGAGAAGAAAATGTATTTTGAAAGTGAGAGGCACAAAAATAATTTCTATGGAGAATGCTGTAGACCTTAAAATAAACTTTCAGTTTTAGTCAGCTGAAACAGTCAAGGTTGAGGCTCAAGGAATGTCCAATATCATTATTTATTGAGCATCGTGAACTACATGGTTCTTTGCAGGCATAAGCAAAGATGTGGATTCTTTTCTTGGAAAAAGCTTAATACTTTATAAGACTAGTTATTGTAGTCTCATTAGATATAAAAACTTAATAAAGATTTATTTTCAGTCCACATAACTGCAAGAAAGACAACATCAGTTCTGTTTCCCATTTTTCTAGATATTATTTCAGGATTAGACTACCATTGTTCACTATAATAACAAAACCCCATATTAAGAATAACTGATTTCTAGCTTAGATGAACTTTCAGTCTGTCCTAAGAGACTACAGGCCTAACTCTTATGTTTGCATGGAGTCAAGTAGCAGAAATTGGACCCATAAGTACATAGAATCATAGAATGGTTTAGGTTGGAAAGAACCTTGAAGATCATCGAGTTCCAACCCCCCTGCCATAGGCAGGGACACCTCTCACTAGACCAGGTTGCCCAAGGTCACGTCCAGCCTGGCCTTGAACACCTCCAGGGATGGGGCCTCAACAGCCTCTCTGGGCAACCACTTCCGGTGCCTTACCACCCTCAAAGTGAAAAACTTCTTCCTAATGTTCAATCTGAACCTGCCCTCTTCCAGTTTAAAGCCATTCCCCCTCGTCCTATCGCTACATGCCCTAGTAAAAAGTCCTTCCCCAGCTCTCCTGTAGGCCCCCTTTAGGGACTGGAAGGCTGCAATAAGATCTCCCCGGAGCCTTCTCTTCTCCAGACTGAACAGCCCCAACTCTTTCTGCCTGTCCTCATAGGAGAGGTGCTCCAGCCCTCGGATCATCCTCGTGACTCTCCTCTGGACACGCTCCAGCAGGTCCATGTCCTTCTTCTGTTGGGGACTCCAGAGCTGGATGCAGTACTCCAGGTGGGGTCTCACGAGAGTGGAGTAGAGGGGCAGAATCCCCTCCTTTGACCTGCTGGCCACACTTTTGATGCAGCCCAGGATACGATTGGCCTTCTGGGCTGCGATCGCACATTGCTGGCTCATGTTGAGCTTCTCGTCAATCAGCACACCCAGGTCCTTTTACTCAGGGCTGCTCTCCCTACACATCATTTAGAATAGTTCTTCACTGAGACAAAATTAAGAGAAATCCACACTGCACTACAGTGGTCCAAAAGAGTGACCCTAAATACAGCTACTTCTGCTAAGGGATAAGGAAAGTCAAAATCAGAAAATATTTCGGAGGGGAGGTGAAGAGGGAGAGGAAATTGTGATTTCTCTAATTTAAACTGGCCATTCAGCTACTTTTTCTGACTTTTATTTTTCTGACTTTCGGGCTATCACTGCTCTCCACTTACCAATATGATCTTTGAATTCCCTAACCACCTCATTCATGTAAATAGGGATTGTGCATGTTTGTGTCAAGGTTAAATTTAAATTTATAGGGCAAATTATATTCTCAGTTTCATATCACTGCAAATACTGAGTAATTGAAATCAATGGACCTACTGCTGATTTACACACATGTTACTAAAGGAAGAAGTTGATGTCTCTGAGGTCAGTACCAAAAGGTCTTGAACACAATTACATTAACCTATACGAGCTCTGCAGCTATGTCAAGGATACTGCTATGTGTAAAGCGGAAACATTTCATCCAGACTGAGAATTAACTGAACCCAGGAAAAATTCCTCTTAATGGCATTAATAAGATTCCACATTGGAGGTGAAATGAGTTGCAGCAACAACAGTAATGATATTCTGAAATATATATCCTAGTCACTTTAATGCTGATACAGGATACATTGGCAATCAGAAACATAAACACTACCTGCACGAATACAAAGCCATTCCAAGATTGAAAGGAACCTTTGTTTCCTTTTATGGTTTTAAAATCAGAAAGGGTTGTCAAGCATTGGAACAGGCTTCCCAGGGAAGTTGTGGCATCACCATTTCTGGAGGTATCTAAAAGATGGGTACATGTGGTGCTTAGAAACATGGTTTAATGGTGGCTTTGGCAGTGTTAAGTTGATGGTTGGACTAGATGGTCTTAAAGTTCACTTCCAACTAGACAATTCTATGATTCTATGATTCAAAATATTAGAAAGTTTCAGGGAAATAAATCATATATGAAGTCTGGTCTGGGAATATTATTTTGTAGTTATATTATTTAGCAAATTCTAAGGCCTTGTTGCAATTATTTTTTCTCTGAAACTGATTTATTCATTCATCTGGGCAGGTTTTCTACTGTCTGGTAGTCCAGCTGATTCCTCTTAAAACTTTCTACTTGCATAGGCAGAAAAGCACTATTTAGGGTTTCTGCTCCTTACTTATTTTCACAAAGCCCATAGAAATGAAAACATCTTTGAACTCCAGCCATATGTTGAAGGTTATTAAAATGGTACAAGAAGTGCAAAATCAATTAGAGTGGGACAGAGGTAAGCAATACAACTGTTCAGAGTTTGTTTTCCTAGAAGACTAGCTTCAAATGTGAGCCCCCGCTGTCTGGGTATGAGAGTACAGGGAACCTGGCACACCTCCCTCCTGGTGCTTTCGAACAGCTCGCAGGCAAATGGAGACATAGACTATCCTCCATCTGAACTCTTGTTAAGAAATGTGACCACTGCTGTAGGCGTGGCAGAACATCCTCCCATCCTCTCCCTTTGGCAGATCCCATTTATTGAGAATAAATATGGATTGAAAATGTAGTTATAAGAAAGTAGCAAAACCTGCCTAAAAAAAGCCGGGGCAGAAGGCACTCAGCTATGGAGAAGCCCTAATACATAGGCTTGAATAATGGAATTTAGCCTAGCAGATGAATTTAATCTTCCTGTAGCATAATTGAATACACCCTAAAAAATTTAGATTGAGGCAAAGGTATTGAACGCAGCATTTTTGTTCAGGGATAATCCCATTGGTTTAAACTTCAGTCTTAGCTACCCTTGCCTGAAAAAAAAATATATATATTAATCAAGCAAACCAAAAATAAAAGCTATATTTAAAATAAAGAAATAGGCCACTGAAGTTGTGCTTCATGAGTATTGAATAGCCTTGGGACAAGTCCTATCTTTACTTACTAAAATGTCTCACCCAACTTTGTTACCAGAGGCAAAGAGAACAAAATAGCACATACAGCTTTTAGCGGACTATTTGTCTTCTTTCTTTTGCTGTAGCTGGTGTAATCTATCAGCAGTATTTGCATAGGAGTAGAATCCAACTTACACTTAATTAAGCTGGTCATTCACGGGTTCCCTAAGTAAGATGAAATTAGCAATGTCATTGACCTTAGCAAGTAATTTGTGTGCTGCTTGCAGCACCGTTGCATACATGACAAAATAGTAGGACAAATATCTGTCTCATAAAGCAGAGCTGGGGGACTATTGGAATGTGAAGAACCTTTTTGTTTCCAAGACAGAAAGATTGATAACCAGTTCCATCAGGGGAAAGCATGAATTTAGTGCAGGGCCCACTATATTTGATTTCCTTCTTCTTGGTTCTTCTTTTCTTGTTCTCACACCGTAACTGAACTGGATTTTGTACATTGTCGTGGTTTTGATTTCGGTCTAAAAAAAATTTTGCAAATTATTTTGAAAGAGTCAGAAAAAGAAAAACAATACAATTATTCTAGCTTTTCATTCTTATTACCTAGACTCCAAACATGGTATTGATAACAGGAATATTTTTTTTTATACATTGTTCTACCCAAATTACATTTATTAGTGTATTCTCTTCTTATTTATTTAATTGCCAAGTAAGAATGAATAAATAAATAACAGAGCTAAATTAGAAAAAGCAAGGATTTTTCATGTGGAACAAATCTGAAAGCTCCATTTTAGGCAACGTCAAGACTTCTCTCCCCATTTCCTGCAGCTTTCCCGTTCTTCCCTTGACAGTTTGCCCTGGCACACACACAAGCAACTCCGCTTGCAGTTGCTCCACAGCAGTCTTTGGCAGGGTCACTTTTACAACACAGATTTAAGCCAAAGCTAAGTATCTTCACCTTTGAAAAACACTATAAACACTCTGAAATAAATCAGCCTGCTGAGGATGGCACTTGTCTAAGAAAGGTGAGAAAAACACTTGCTGCCTTTTGGGAAAAGAGGATAAGGAGAAGCACAAAGAAAAAGCAGCACAGAAAAAAAAAAAAAAAGAGAGAGAATTAAAGAAAAACAGGAACATTTGAAAAGTGAATGCTACAGCTTTAAAGAGATTGACTTTTGGGGAAGCTACGTGCTTTTGGTTTTCTACACAAAAGCAGCAATCCAAACTTCTCCATCCTATCCACAGTAGTGACCTGGAGCAGCCACTTCCCAAACCCATCATTCTTTATGCTGTACCTGTCAGCAATAGCAATACTGGCTGTGTTAATGCATTTGGTGCAGTGGTCACTCTCAAAGTTTGATCAGAGTATCCAAAACAAGACACAAATGGGAAAAAAATCTTAAACAAGATAGGTATTTACTAACAAGAGACACAAGAACAAGAGATAAGATGGAATTCATTCTAAAAGGACCTTTTCCATAAAGAATCCTGCTTGCAGTTTCCAGGAACAGTGAAAATATAGCAGAACCACACAGACGCAGTTCGCCATTGTTACTCCTTTCCTACGCTTGCTGTCATGCTCAGTACCCCCTG
This sequence comes from Vanellus vanellus, assembly GCF_965231255.1. Lineage (NCBI taxonomy): Eukaryota > Metazoa > Chordata > Aves > Charadriiformes > Charadriidae > Vanellus > Vanellus vanellus. The sequence continues at coordinate 152,954,847 of NC_138906.1, forward strand.
AACACTTGAACTCCCAAGACTTACTTTCAGGATCTCTTTTTGGAGTTCATGATTTTAACATGTTTCAAAACATTGAAAAGGATACAGAAAATTAAGCTAGAGCTGCCCCCACCCAAATTTCTGTAAAAATTTGAATGATCTTTTTATGAAAATCCAAGTTACCCATCACTCATGTTGTTAAAGTACTTTCTCTGAGGGGAGGAAGAAGGAAGTAAATCCAACTGACATGCCAGTGGAGAGTGGTATGAAATTTAAGTTAGAGAGATAAATCCAGACAATCTCTAATTAGTATGGTAGTTACATTTTTATCCAGTTAAAGGGTTTTCAAATTCAAATTTCATAACATACTTTTTTTATGACCTCATTCAAAATGCAGACTTTAGGACACAACACAAGAATACAGGAGGGAGATGTGGTGGCCTTGCTCACATTAAAGGATTTAAAAGTTTTATACCTTTTTATTTAATTCCTTGAAATTACAGAATAAAAGGTTTATTTTAAAAATGTATCTTCGGAGGTTACTGGTTATAAAAACAGTGATCAGAATAAATCCATATTTGTGACAAGCAAGCATCTTTTCTGCCTGTGCCTCTCAAAGCCATGTTAACTTATTCATCCTCATTCAGTATAGGCAATTTTAACTTAAATGGATATGCAGCACTTTCAGTACTCTAAGGCTTTGTCTGAAGCTGCAATTTCTTACGATCCTCACTATTGGCACTAATGAAATGCTTAACATTGTTACTCCAAAGCCATGGCTTTTTCCCTTAAGTTGTTTATATGAGACTTTGTATTCATAAAATAATACAAAGTGATAAGTACTACTAAACAGGATGGATAGGATTTTCAACAGCACCCAGCCCTGAAAGAAATCCCTTCTTTTGCAGTCACTAGAAGTGTCTGAAATGAGAACAAGATTAGGTCAATACTAAGTGAAAATTTACACCTTAAAAAGGCAGCAGACTATCTACATACTCATTTTGCATCCATTATTTAGGATTTTTTTTTTTTAGGAAAGGAAAGAAAAGAAAAAAAAAAACAGAAAAAAAAAAACCCACAACTCTCTAGTCTATAAACTAGTTTGTTCCCATAAGCAAGCAGCCTGCATTTTGCAGTCACCCTTTTTGGCTCAGTTTTCAGTGAAATGAATGGTTAGGTTTTGCTTTAATGACTCAGTTTGATTTCCAACAATGGAAGATGCTGAGATGCTTTGAAAACCAAAGGCATATTTAAATAAAGTATGAGTCACACGGGAGCAGGTCATGAGTGAAAGAGAGAAAAAATCCAATACACTGTGCTTGAAAATGCACTCTGGTTTTCAAAGTAATTTGGAAAGGTCAATTTTGAGTAGTGATAAACAGTGTTGGAGAATTAATGAATGCATTATGGCCTATAGAATGGCAGTTTACAACCAAAAGGTAATGGATCTTCCGGGAAGCAAGTGGAGCTTTAAGAGGTTAGAGAAAAGGCTGGGAATCCTGATACATTCATTGCAATAAAAAACAGTAGGTTGGATATTTAAGAGAACTGCAATGGAACTGGGGTAGGAAAACCTTATCATTGACCAATTCTGAATCACACTAAGGAGGCTTGCAAAACCGCACTTATTTTACAGCAATGTAGAAAAAACAAAAACAAAAACACCCCCCCCCCAAACCAAAAACAAAATAAAAACCAACCAACCAACCAACCAAACACAAACCCACACATCTTAGTTTAAAACCATTAAAACGTTTCTTTTCTTCAGATTTAAAAATATAATACAGGAAGGATTTTTTGCCTCATAGTTCAATCAGAAAGTGTAAAGATTCATTTCACATCAGCTATCATCCAAATCTCAAATTCTTCAATTTCTTCGCCTTTTTTTCTACCACTCAAGCAGAAAAAGGAGTGACAGCTGCCCATTGACCAGGGGTTACATATGATAATAACTGAGAAACTTCTGGAAAAAGAAGAAATACATCCCTGTAATTCAATGAAGTACTTAAATTTAGTCGCCTAATTTTAAGTGTGTGCTGAACTGTCATTTATTTTAATGCAACTTCAGCTTTATGCATAAGGCTATTTTCTGCTGCCAAATGGGAGCAAGGTATTCCTATAAAGGGTTAATACTTTTTTGCTCTGAATTTCTTTGCTTTCTTGTGTTTTTCTCATCTCTGTTCATTTCTTTGCACTTTCAAGACTTAGTTATATCTCCACTTTACCTAATAAGCTTCGAAAATCACCTTCTAAAGAATAACAAGAAAAGAAATTGGATTTTTTTTTTTTCATTTGGAATTGCTTTTGCTCTAAAATATTCTGGGAAATAGTCTCTGGGAAATATGCTCTAGCATGTAACAGTGAAGTGTTCTATGGTATAATAATTAAAACATCAATTCAAATATATAATTATATATTTGATAGATATATAAAAATATTCTGACTTAATGCTTTTTTCATCAACACTTTTGCCTGTTGTGTTGGTTAATTTTGGAAGATGAAAACAATCCTATCCATATGTATTCATTGCATGCATATTTTTCCTGGTTTTATAATAAGTACTTCGTAAAAGTGGTTGTGCAGGCTGCAAGTTGATCTCTATGAAATCTATAAAATCTGGATGAAATTACTTCAGAATTGTTGAAAAAATAAATGTGCTGGAGGCAATCTAAGCTTTTACCTAAATTAAGCACAAGCCACACACAGACAGGAGTCAAACATCTCTGCTCCAGCTTTCAGCATGGTTTTTTCAGATGGCCTGTGGAAAGAAGGGGGGGAAGGCAACAGTGCTGAGGAAGCAAGTAAATGCTGTTTGTTCTGTGATAGCCATGTAATTGAATCTAGCCATACAATTAACTTTACATATTGAGAAATTTGTCTTGTTCTTCATGTCCTGTAGGAGTTTTGCCATTCAGTTCAACGGGAAAAGAACAGGAAAGAGTTAACAGGATTATTTCTCTGTAGATGAAATTAAACTTGTGTGTGCAGGATCAGACACAGAAGTAAGAACATACAGATAGGTATTATGCAGCACAAAGGATAGCTATTTCATAATTTTCCCTAGTATTTCAGCTCAGGATCATAGAATCCTTTGCAAATATTAATTGGTTCCTATGGTATGTCTTTAGGGAATGAAAAGGAATTTTCTTGGCTTACGAAATATTTTTTCAGTAAAGGTGAAGCTGTAGCAATAAATTATTGAATCCTTCATGACGGTTTGAACATTTATTTTAAAACATGTTGTGAATTAGAAATATTACATGTAGCTTATAAAAAGAATATGTTATGTATGATGTAAGTGGTGCAGTTCAGAATTCACGTGCTGTATTCATCTCTTACAGTTTAGACCCACAAACAAAGATTTTTAGAGTTGTCAGCTTTATGAGAATAAATTAGCAAATGCACGATAAATAATGTCAGAAGCCTGCCAAGAGTAGCAGATGAGAGAGGTGAGAGACTGACTTTCCATTATCAAAATGTACTAAAAATAAAGCAAAGTAACCGTATCCACTACTTCTTGAACACTGAAATACTACTTTAGTATTATTGTTGTGAACATTTCTTCTTTAAAACAAACGACCAAGCAAACAAAAAAACCCAAACCCACACCAGAACCGAGGTCCGGCTGGTTTAGTTTCAGCAGCCATGTACAGTAAATTAAAGCAGCTCTCTCTCCCAGCAATATAGATGATAAAGAAAGTCCGTGTGCATGCCAAGTTTTTCTGCAGACGTTGTAGCACAAAATAGAGAAGGTTTAATCCCTAATAGCACAAAGAGTTGCATTGGCTTGAATTCAGCTATGAGAAACAGAGCAGTTACTGTTTTTTCGCACGTAGCCGTTTCATGCACGGCCAGTGAATTACTTCTGATGCATTCATACTTTGGGAATTTACAAAACCAGGGGGAAGGAAGGGGTAGACACCCACATGAAAATAAGAGCCACACGCTTCTTTAAACACCCATCCAGAGAATTAGGAGAAATCAAAAGCAAATGTAATTCCTGGAACAAACCTCATATTATTCAGCAATAGTTGTTTAATCCTAGCTATTCAAACAATTCCTGATGTAATAAATTTAAGCCAAGGTATTTTAATTCAAACATTTTTCATAATTATTAAGAGGTAGCCTTAGTACATGCTGTTATGACTTAGTAAAAAACCTAAATAAAACTTTTTCCAGTTCTCCAGCCTATAGATCCCCCAAACATACAGTGATGACTCATAAAGATATGCAGAATAAGTACATATTCATGATGTGCTCTGTCTACTGGATAAGTGTTGAAGTTATCCAAATATTCCTTTCACTTGCAGTTATTTTTAGAAAGTACTGGTAATACAGAAGTGTTACACTAAGTTGGAGTTTCAGTAAATTACTTGTAAATTCACTGAAGCAACTGGAATTGGAATCAAAGTACCTCTGAAGATCTGAGCATCTTAAATGTGAAACTCCCTAAGTCTGCTTGTCCACCATAAAAAAGAACATTGTCTGAAATAACCTTAAAAGCTTGGGTTCCTTTAGCCAAGAAGAATAAAGACTAAATATTAAAAAGAAAACAACAAAAAAAACTTGTATGGAGTTCCAAAACAGACAGATTAACAACTGTTATGAATCAGAATCAGTCACGACAGTGCTCTGGGTTTGGTTTTTTTCCTTCTGCTTAATACTTTTGAAGTTGCCAAGTGAGATTATTCATGTAAATCAGAACAAGACATATAAATAACACTCTGCAAGATAGTACTATGTTAGGAAGACATGGATTGGACATCTGAGCTACCCATCCACACTAAATTTTGTGGATTTATGTTGTAAGATGTTGCCTTATCTTCCAATGTGTTTCCAATTGCTGGATAAAGTAGCATTTGGGTACCTAAATTTTATCTCTATGAAAATTATGGTACAGAAATATCCTTTTCCACTGATGTCTTATTTGGGGAAGAAAATACAAAGTTACACAGTATTTTATGTAAAAGTTCTTTGTGTGCCTAAAATCCACTCTGAATATGCCTTGCTGTTCTTCAACATGGTTGGGATTGAGATGCTGAGCAGCTGTCTGATACTTATCCTGGACTTGACCCAGACAGGCTCAAGGCCATCCCTTTGCTCACATCTTCAGAACAACTAGTGGGCATTCTCAAAATATATCTAATGGCCTAGGTGTCTTAAAAAATGCTACGAGGGTCACAACTTTAACCTAAATACACCAAGTGTATATAACACTCTGTTCCTCCTTCTGTCCTTAAAAACAACAACAAAAAAAAAGAAGCAGAAACATTACAATGAAACTTATAATTATAGTATTCTTCCTGGTTCAGAAATTCTTTATTCTGCCTGAGGGAATTCAGTTGTCTTCTAGATTTCCCTAAACACCAGACTATGGTTCTTGAACATTCTCCAGTTCTCCATTTGTAGTCTTTCTATTGCTGTCTAGCAAAGAGAAGAGAAAAAAATAGAAATAAATATTTATTAGGACAGAAGGGAAGATCAAGAATACAACCATAAAATGTCCTTGATTCAGGCACTAACAACCACTTAAATAATTTTTCTTTCTGTGTTTCTTGATTTATACATCAAAAAAAAAAAAAAAGATGGCTGTAAAGTCATAAGTAGAATTCCCTGCCTTGAATATTATTATAGCTGTTGGCCCATAGCAAACACTGACAAAAGCCTCCAAACCTCAGAAAAAATACAATTTAAAGTTTATATTCATTTGAACTTGTAATGGATATAGCAACTACATATCAGGAGAGAATATTTACATGCACCTGAGACACTGAAATTTGAAAGTGCAAGGCAAATACTGGAGCCTAAGTGTCCATTACTCTGCATCTGGTCTGACTTTGCAGCCCCTTCTATCACTGCAAAATTATTATAAGAGCAATTAAAAGATGGAGCTAAAAAATAACTAGTATGTTACACACCTATTCATGACTAAACAATAGCAATGTAGTGGAGCAACATATTAATAATAAATACTTTAGTATGTTCTTTATTACATCAGTGATTATTCTGTACTGGCTGTTTGGATGGCCACTTTATACACAGATTTGAATGGATTCCAAGCACGGGGGGGGGGGGGGAAGTTTGGCCCATTTTTTTCTGAGATTTCTGCATGTTTCTACATGTTTCTATGTATTGTATAGCTAGTCATATTTTTCTGCCGCCCAGGGAAGGGATTTTAGGGTGCAGATATCAAAATTACCATTAATGTCTGGCAAAGATATATGTTCCACTTGTATTAAATGCAATGTAGACAGAAATACAGACCATCCCAATACATATTTGAGAAAAGATCAGCATATTTACAGATTGGTAGGCATATTTTTACCGAATATCTTATATTTAATGTGGAAATTCATTGTTCATTAGTTCATGCTACAAAAAAAATTCTTCAAAAAACCACTAAATCTTTCTTCATTACAGATTAATCATTGATTAAAATATGAGGAACTTCCAGTTAAAGTATGAAGTTGTTTGTGACATTCAAGAGAAATATTCTTCACTTTGGAATTTAACATAAAAAATGCAACAACACTCCAACCAACTTTGAAGTTAATGAGGTAGATTATTGTTGTATGCATTTTGATTAATCATTAGCCAGTCTATTGAAACACGCTTAAGAGATGGAAAACTTTTGAAGTCCAGTTTGTTTCCAGGCCAAGAACTCCACAGAGATGAGGTTTGATTCTTCATCTCTGTGAATGTCCTTTTGTCATGAATGTCTTTGAAAAATGGACATAAACTACTATTGACATTCAAAATCCAAAATTATGATTTGGTATCATTTATAGCGACTGTGCTTTTCAAAATCACCAAGCAGTGGATTGGATTAGACCCACTGAACTGACTATATGCATAGCTTCCACCATTATAATGTGACAATAGTCCTGAAATTTTGACATATACAAGGTGTATGTTGTGCTACACACTGCACAGAGACAGGTAAGACACAGATTTTGGGTTGAAAAGACTGCAGTCTAAACAAAAAAAAACCAAACCAGGGTAGCACAAGTGTGTGCAGACTAGGGAGCACAACGAGATAATGAGATGGTGCTAATCACCATAATGTGCGGTGGTCTCAGCTCACCAGCTGCCTGACAGGTACCATCTTTGAAGAAATTGTAGCAAAGAAGCATCTTAAAAAGGGATCAGTCACAAAGCATATTAAAAAAAAAAAACAATACAAATTCCTTTTTTACCAGAAGTATTTACCAGATCCTGCACATATGTTATGGAAGTACAGTTATTTGTATATTTTAGTCAATACTAATGGTTCTCATATACATTCATTGTATATGTGCCTTTTTCAAATGGTTTTGGCTGTATGTAGATGTATGTCACTGATATCTCGCTTCATTTATGTTTTAACATTGTAAAGGGGATGATTTTAAAGTTTGTCAGAAAAAGTAACACCTAAAACTTAGAGATTTGTGTCACTTCCATTTTATGAATTATTGTACTAGTCTGATTATTTTAGATGGACGGCGCATCAGTACTGAAAAGTGGTATGCAACATAATATCTTATTAAAAATGGTAATTTATAATAATATAAAAAAACCATCATAGGAATTATTCCCTTACACATAGTAAGATAACGTAGTTAGTATTTTACATTTACTCATATAAAAGAGGCTCCTTCTCCAAGTGATAGAAGAGCCGATGACAAGAGGTGCCATGCTGGACCTTTTTCTCACCAACAAGGAGGGGCTGGTGGGGAATGTCAAGCTCAAGGGCAGTGTTGGCCCCATGAAATGGTGGAGTTCAAGATCCTTGATCCTCCAGCAAGCAGGGTGCACAGCAAGTTCACTACCCTGTACCTCAGGAGAGCAGACTTTGGCCTCTTCAAGGATCTTCTTGGTAGAGTACACTGAGATAAAGCCCTGGAGGGAAGAGGGGCCCAAGAAAGCTCGCTAATATTCAAGGATCACCTCCTCCAAGCTCAGGAGTCATGCATCCCAACTAAGAGGAAGTCAGGCAAAAATGCCAGGAGGCCTCCGTGGATGAACAAGGAGCTCTTGGTCAAACTCCAACACAAAAAGGAAGCCTACAGAGAGTGGAAGCAAGGACAGGTAGCCTGGGAGAAATGCAGAGAAATCATTCAAGCAGCCACAGATCAAGTTAGGAAAGCTAAAGCCCTGATAGAATGAAACCTGGGAGGGATGTAAAGGGCAACAAGAAAAGCTTCTACAGGTACATCAGTGATAAATAAGGACTGGGGAAAATGTAGGCCCTCTCCAGAAGGAAATGGTAGACCTGGTTACCCAGGATATGGAGGAGACTGATGTATTCAATGACTTTTTTGCCTCAGCCTTCACCAGCAAGTGCTCTAGCTGCACCGCCCAAGTCACAGAAGGCAAAGGCAGGGACAGAGAGAATGAATAACCACCCACTTTAGGAGATGAGGTTCAAGACCATCTGAGGAGCCTGAAAATGCACAAATCCATGGGACCTGATGAGATGCATCCATGGGTCCTGAGGGAGATGGTGGATGAAGTTGTTAAGCCACTACCCACCACATTTGAGAAGTCGTGGCAGTCTGGTGAAGTTCCCACTAACCAGAAATGGGGACACATAACCCCCATTTTTAAAAAAGGAAAAAAGGAAGACCCAGGGAACTACAGGCCAGTCAGTCTCACCTCTGTCTGGCAAGATCATGGAGCAGATCCTCCTGAAAACTATACTAAGGTACATGTAAAATAAGGTGATTCATGACAGCCAACATGGCTTCACTAAGGGCAAATTGTGCCAAACAAATCCACAAACCATGGACAACTTTGATAGCCTTCTACGATGGGGTTACAGCATTGGTGATAACTGACACCATTTACCTGGCCTTGTGTCAAAGCCTTTGACACTATCCTGCACGACATCCTTGTCTCTAAGTTGGAAAGACACAGATTTGACCATAGGACCACTCATTGGATAAGGAATTGGCTGAATGGTCACACTCAAAGAGTTTTGGTCAACAGCTCCATGTTCAAGTGCAACCAGTGACAAATGGAGTTCCTCAGGGGTTGGTATTGGGACCGTTGCTGATTGACATCTTCACCAGCAACATGGACAGTGGGATTGAGTGCACCCTCAGCAAGTTTGCCAATGACACCAAGCTGTGTGGAATTGTCAACAAGCTGGAGGGGAGGGATGCCATCCAGAGGGTCCTGGGTCTGTGCATACCTCATGAAGTTCAACAACGCCAAGGGCAGGGTCCTCCAAGTGGGTTGGGGCAATCCTAAGCACAAATACAGGATGGGAAAAGAGTGGATTGAGAACAGCCCTGAGGAGAAAGACTTGGGGGTACTGGTGCATGAGAAGATCAACATAAGCTGACAGTGTGCGCTCACAGCCCAGTAAGCCAACCGCATCCTGGGCTGCCTCAAAAGAAGCATGGCCAGCAGGTCAAGGGAGGTGATCCTGCCTTTCTGCTCCACTCTCATGAGACCCCACCTGCAGTACTGAGTCCAGCTCTGGAGCCCCCAACATAAGAAGGACATGGACCTGTTCGAGCAGGTCCAGAGGAGGGCCACAAGGATGATCAGAGGGCTGGAGCATCTTTTCTATGAAGACGCTGAAAGAGTTGTGGCTGTTCAGCCTGGAGGAGAGAAGACTCCAGGGATACTTTATAGAGGCCTTCCAGTACTTAAAGGGGGCCTACAGGAAAGCTGGGGAGGGACTTTTTACAAGGGTATGTCATTATAGGACAAAGAGTAATGGTTTTAAACTAAAAGAGGGTAGATTTAGATTAGATATAAGGAAGGCATTTTTTACAATGAGGGTGGTGAAACACTGGAGCAGGTTGCCCAGAGAAGTGGTAGATGCCTCATGCCTGGATAAGTTCAAGGTCAGGTTGGACAGGGCTTTGAGTATCCTGGTCTATCGGAAGGTGTCCCAGCTCATGCGGGGGTGTTGGAACTAAATGATCTTTAAGGTCCTTTCCAACCCAAACCATTCTATGATTCTATGATTCGTTGTGGATCCAATGTTAACAGAGGTGTCCTGGAATCAGGAGGCATGGCTTCAGCTTTCTGCTTACTAGAGACTTCTGTAACTTTGGGAAGTCACTTGGGGCATTCTAGAAATTCTTCAGGATTATTAAAAGCTTTTTAAGTTCTGGAAATCCAGATAGGCCACAGCATGATTTTGAAAAATGTAGTACTTAACACCTATTGAAATAATGGGACTTAGACATTTAGGCTTCTGTCAGTTCCACTAGGAACTTGACTGGGTCATTAGGTACCTAAGTACCCTTAAAAAATTTGGCTCATAACTGACTTTCAGAAAGACTTCCTATCTGCCAGCAAGCTAACAGGTAATAGTATTCCCCCATGACATTGGTATAAAGAAACATGCATTAAAAATTATAGCACTGCTAGATACCAAAACATGGGTTGGTGTATAAGTGTGTAAGATCGATCATTAAGAAATACCATTACATAATATTAATGCCACAGTTTTATTGATAAAACTGCATACTATATTGCCCAGCCCGTACCAGAGATGACACTGCAGAATTAAAGGTGGTTTAAAGACTGTGACAAAAAGGATTAAGTGCATTGAAAAAAAGGCTTCAACAGAGGTTGAAAACACTTGAAATAATTCCAAGGACTAAAAAAAAAACAAAAAAGAAACCAAACTTGTCGGCAAGACCTGATGTTAAATTGCATTGTACTGCTCACTGCAGTACCCTGTACTTTTTATCAATTTAGATACATTCACACATTAGATTAACATATTTTAGCTCTAGATATTTTCCTTTTCTACTTTATTTCTGATGCATTATTTATCTGTCAGATATTTGTAAGTAATAAAGGTATTTTATATTAAAAATTCAAAGTTTGTATGTGTTTAATTTCAAGGTATAACTGTGTCTTCACCTTTTTTTGGTTTGTCCTGATTTGGCTATCCTCCTTTCTCACTAGCAACTGAACAGATCAAAACAACACTTTGAATGCCCGAAAAATTATAAAAAATATATTATACCTGTTTGTAAAAGTGGGAAAGTATCTTAAATGTGATACTGATAAACAGTAGGTTACAGCTTAATAAGCAGAATGTCTATCATGTAACCAAAAATCAGCCAAGTCTACTTAAAACGCCTAGGACTGACAGACTGAAACGTGTCTATAAGTGGCATTGAAAGACATATGTGAATTTAATGTGTGGTACTGCTAATGACTGAAAATTTTGCATGGGCTTAATATATTGATGAAATAACAACTGCTATTAAATTGTGTGATAGAAGATAATACAAATTACAATGCATGATAGAGTTAAAAAAATCGTAAATACTCAGCATCACATCACATACTACGTCCAATCAATCTGTTCTGGATCATCTGCATCTAGAATTTGTTCCAGGAACACTTTTCCTTTTCTTTTTTCTTCCTACCAGTTCTGCTTCACATATACTACATTTTTATTTTACTATCACTTCATATTCTTTTAGTGGAGTGTTGGACCAGAAGTTCCTACAACAGCATCTTTGTGTCACTGTTGCATTGTCTGTATTTGAAAGTAAGGCTGTTATCCCAAAATGAAGACAACCACATTTGGCACACGAGTAAAACAATTCCGTTAGAAAAGGGTGAGGTGAGGCAGCTGTTATTAGGAGACTGAATCTAACAAATAATCCCAGTTTCTAACAAATCACTTTGAAACACAGAATATGATGAAGAGAAACCACTGAGAAAACTGGGCCTGAGTCTTAATAACTGCAAAACATTTTATATCCCACTAATAGTATAAATGTGAGAGCTAACATATTGACAGAGGCTGAAAAGACAAGAAAAATTAAAATCCTCATAGTCAGCGTGAAAGCTTTTTAACCATAGTTCAACATCCACTAACTAGAAAGAACTATCACATTTTTAACATCTAATAAGCATTATGAAAATCCTTTAAGAAAAAGCCGGCTGTGCCAGAGATTATTAGAAAACTAGTATTCTGTGAAAAATGCTGTTTCTTTACTAACACACTTCTACCTCATAACAGTGCCAATATTTACTAGCTGACACCATGAGAAGTGCAACTTTTAAAGGTGCTGCTCCCGATCACCGGTAGAGAGAACTGAGAATTGTGTTTTAGAATAAATGTAAATCAAATCACTGGGCAGATCATCTGCCTGGGTGTCTCCTTCTCCCCTACACACTTATTTCCCTTTCCACTAGTTCAAACATAGGAACATTTGTGGCTTATTTTGACTGTCAAACCATGATTACATGATCATACTTTGTAACTTCTTTTTAGCAATGAAAAGGAAACATTGCTGTGGTTTATATTTCTAGATTAGTGCTGGGTTTACCTGTGTTTCACTACTCATATCTGTGAAGTCTGCTTTGCTTATTTTTAGCTACTGCTGTTGACTTGAAGCCCTGTGAAGTCCACAATGGGCCCAATGAACTTTGGATTCCTATTTAGTCCAATGCTGAAGTATTGTGTGGTATGTTTTGGTATTTGGCAGTGCAAGGAGCTGCATGTAATCCAGAAACTGTGTGGTATGTGTGATAATCTTTGTGAAACACTGTGTTTTAAAGACTTGCCGTAGTATCTTGTATTGAATTAATTATTTTGTCCTCTGTTTCCTCCCTGTTGAAATGGCTGAGCAAATGGTAACTAAAGCTGATTGTTATACTAATTTCATTAATGACTCACTTTAGAGTACTTACCTCATGTAGAATATGTGAGGCAATTTACAATTTCATTTAAAACTATTTCATTTTGTTTCTGTCCGTATTTTAGGTCATTGCTAGTCTGATATGTATAGGTATGAAGCAATGGGCCAAAGGGTCTGCTTCAAAGATAGTTTCAACTTCTTCTCGCTGCTACCACAGTAAGGTTCCAACACTTCCCATTATAAATACTAATAACACAGGTTACCTGAGATATTTTTCAGGTAGTAAACTCAAGAATATATAAGTTAAAAAATGTCATAATTACATATTTCCCTATTTTCAAAAGCTACAATCAAATTGTGCTTCAGGAAATGCATTAACATTTTTTCTATCAGAGGTATAATGTTGATACTGTATATTGCATGAAAACCGGGTCACTGACTAAAGAAGGTTGGTCAAGATAAGGCAGAACTGAGAGAATGGAAATCTATTTATTCCGCTCTAAACTTCCTTAGAAAGTCTTTTTCCAGCTGGAAAAAAAAGTTAAAATAGACCTCCTTCTGCTTTAACTTTGCTGGGTTGAATGATTTTGCATTGAGATCTACAGATGGCTCCCTGAAGCTGCAATTCCCCATTATGTCTCAGCACGTCTGCAGTTCAGACATTGTCATTAATGAAGGCACTTGTAACTGTACATAGTTTAGCTTTCTTTCATTATGTTCCCCTTAGAAAAATCACCTCCCATTCCCTTATCATTCACATGTCCCTCAAAGTACAAATGATTTCATACAACGCAAGCACAATACAGTAACGAGCATGAGCCAAAGAGATGCATGAACATACTAGAGTAAGGAAGCTGGCTGCTAGGGAAACTGGCCTTCGTCATGACTACATTTTCTTGTTCTTCTCTAGTGGAGAGGAAAGCACAGGGGAAGTTGCCAAAGGCATTATGAGCCTGAGAAATTTGCTGTAAATTATCACTTTTGTCTTAACTTTTCCAACTAGCTTGGTATAAATTGGTAAAACTTATCAGTGAAGCATTGCTGATGTTCTTACCATTGTGTAATTTGGCTCTTATATTCAGGGAAGGAATAAAAGTAGAAAAAAAAATCTGTTATGTTATGCAACAAAACATTAATAGGAGAATGTAGATAGAATGGGCAAAATTCACACAGGCTGCAGAAAACATCCTAGGAAAATGAGAAGCATAAAGAGGATAATTTGAAAATAATATGAAGTTTGTATGCAAATAAGATGCTGATGATCTTCCTTTTCTCACAGTATATTCTGCTAATTTGCCACAAGGCAATGTAAAAAGGAATAACAGTGAGCTGGCATACTAGGAAACCTTTGAATGTTCAAAGGGGACATTCAATCATTTAAGACTCACAATATAACATAGCGTGAAATTGTTATAATACGGTGGGAAACAGCCTACTTAGCACAGAGGATGCTCCACTCTGCATGGCTGCTTTGTGCTCTGCGGAGGAGCATCCAGCATTCCCTGCAGGTCCCTTTGCTCTGTACAGGTGAGCAGCTAGGTTGGCTCATCAACAGATAAACCTCCTGGCTGAGGGGACAAAACAACAGGAGGATACCTAAAAGAGTTGTACGGCTTGCTATTGAAGTAACGTTTGCATGGAAGTAGCAACTTTCAACGCAAAGGATCACAGTGGATTACAAACTGATATTCAAGCTGTCCTTTATCTGTCTCCTTAGAGCAGCGTCCCCAGAGTCAGGCAAGAACACGTTGCCCTAAATGCACACACAAGGATCATTTGGCTCTTCTTTCCTCCTTTCTCACTCCCGACAGGGAAAGTCATCCATTGCTTGTGAAAGCTCAGAATTGTGCTGAGATAAAAAGAGTCCCCAACTGCCTTCTCAAATAAGAACAAAACAACCAACAAACCAAACAAAAAACCCCAAGGATTTTAATGGAAACAGTAACAAAAATTGATTTTGGTGAGGATGCATCAGCAGTTCCTACACCTAGGTGTTTAAACTGCACTGGGGAGGAGAAGCAATATTTCAAAGGCAAAACTAAGTTCCTTAATTTAGTTACAGTTAATTAGTGACCCACAGTACATTTTTCTAGAAATGCAGAAATGAGTAACAATTACTTTTTCTTATTCTTTTTGCAAATATAAAACTTATTTTCTCAACTTTCTTTCTGAGTCTTTGAAAGTTGTAGAATGAGAGGCACTGGGGAATTCTTCCCTTTTTTCCTTCTGTTTTCTGAAAGTGAAATTTTTTTTAGGAATTGACAGAAATCAGGAAAAAAGAAAAAGA